>NW_026712613.1:0-1347372 GCF_030625045.1 Achroia grisella | reverse complement strand
AACCTTGAACTTTTTAATAACATCAAAGGAATACGTAATAATGATAAATTGTGTAATTTTCCGGCTAAAACTGCTATGTCGTGTAATAGTATTTTAGGAATGGGACCTAGGATGGGATCCATCAATTTAAAACTGCTCTTAGAAATATACTGATTGGTAAAACTTACTACACGGTTGGTGATTTCCTGACTGATACATTGACGTAAAGACAATTGATTAATGACTATCGGTATGATGACGTAGTACAGTAATTTTATTTCATTAAACATTAATTGTACCTACAATTTGAAATTTTGCACACCTCTTACGAGGTTAATGTACGGATCTCAACAACATATTTATAACACCTGATTGTTTACCTACATTTGGCAAATAAAGTATTATTATTATTATTATTGTTTTCTCATTTTCGCGCCAAGTGGTTGTCAAATATTTTTGTGATATTAAAATGGAGTGAGATGGTAAAGGGAACCGAATGTTGTGATTGCTTTACATAATGTAGGTATGGAGACAAATAGATACAATGTTTGTAACTCTCCATCCGCTTGGTATTTTCGAATGTTTGTGTTTGTGGACTTGCAGAGAGATATGTACTGTTCAATACATAACTGTTAATAAAAAAAAACAACTATTTACGAGAGATTCCAACATAAGCTACTACTTTAAATACAATATAGTACACTAGCTGACCGCGCAAAAATTGTTTTGTCATATAAATTAAAATTGCTATTAAAAAATAGAGATTGATGATAGAAGGGTGAAAATGTGCGTTTCTATGTGTTTTTAATACCACATTATAAAAAAAATGTTAGGGGTAGACAACCCTCATCACTTAGGGGTATGAAAGATAGATAGTTGCCGATTCTCAGACCTACTGAATATACAATTTCATAGAAATGGGTCAAGCCGTTTCGGAGGAATATGGTAACTAAAATTGTGACTCGAGAATTTTATATATAAGATACATCTGTAATAAATATCAATATCTAGTACTAGACAAATGATAGAAATATATGTATAAAAACGATTTTCTAAATACATACATAATACACAATAAACGCATTCAAACAATAACACACAATTATATAAAATATAAATGCTCGAGGCTCGTTTCCTCGAACAATTGTATTCATTACTTGTTTTTGTTTATATTTGTACTCGAATCGAACCTACGACCATGGGATGTTAAGACGTGCTAAACCAATTAATATTATGTTATGTATCTAATATTATCTTGTCTGTGGTTATATCATAGATATGCGATGTTGTTGTTTATAAAGATTACACAATCTCCAACCAATAATTAATTAATGGTAGAAATTATATCATTATGTTTAATATTCAATCATAATACTCGATCACTTGAGAAATGCAGGAACTGTCTGTTATTTTGTAGGGTTCTGTATCACAAAAAATAACCGTAACACATATAAGGTAATGTTATTCGACCGTCCGTCCATATTTCAAGACCTTTTGTCTCGGGAACGCGTGGAAGTATCCAGTAGAAATTAAAATCATATACGCAAGTTTACAGTTTATAGAAGCTGTGAAAAACTCAAACTACTGAAATACGTATGTACCCCCAGACACGTTTATTTCTACTATCTCAAGGGACTTAACATTTATATATATTTTACTAAGTTGGTGGTAAACAAGAAAGGTGGCCCATCTGATGGTAAAAGGTTGCTGTAGCCTATGAACACCTGAAACACCTACTTTCCTTTGAATATAAAGTTTTCCAAGTAAATACTACAAGTGTGGGGGAAATATTAAAACATATGTAATCATTATATACTCGTAGTATAAAACGAAGTCGCTATCGCTGTCGATATATCCGTGCGTATGTATGCTTAAATCATTAAAACTACGTAACGGATTTTGAAGCGGTTTTTTTTAATAGTGATTCTAAAGAAAGGTTTTTATATATAATTCATGTACATCCGCACGAAGCCTGGGCGAGTAGTTAGTTAATAATAAAATACAGTCTTTAAAACACGTAATCACAAATTTGTACAGAACCCTCGGTGGCCGAGATCGACGCGCTCTAGTCCACATTTTTACTATCGGCAATATTATGTTATCTGTGCTATCGGCATGCTTAATATTTATATACCCATCTTGAGTATTCAGGTATGCAAATTATTAAGTAATAGAAAATATAAGAATTTAACTATTGATTGGGTCTTCATTGCATAGTATAAAACAAAGTCGCTGTCGCTGTCTGTCCCTATGTATGCTTAAATATTTAAAACTACGCAACGAATTTTGAAACAGCTTTTTTTAATAAATTGAGTGATTATAGAAAAATCTTTATATATAAAAACATGTGAAACTATAAAACTAATAATAATCTCAGGACAATTCACAAAGCGCCATTTAGACCTCATTTAAGCTAGCTAAATCTTGTATTATGGGTACTAGATATCTAATACAAATACATAGATATAATATTTTTTTCGTAAATACATACATAGAAATATTAGATACAGATAGAAAACACCTAGACTGATACAAACAATCATACTACCTGGACCGTGTTGTGCCATTCGAAATACATAAAAAAAATCTTCACCATCACTAGTGATAACAGCATGTGAGATCATAATAAAAAAAAAATATAATACAACATTGAATAACTTATTTTATTTCTGCATCACTATTATAAAACAAAATTTATAGCCATAATCAGCTCTATGACGTAAAGATGTAATCGGTAAAATAACAGGTTTCAAAAAACGAGAAGCATTAACGCGTCTGCGAGAATTTTGATTGCTTCAAACCGAGAATAACAATTACTAGTGGATAAATAATAGTAAAAGCCGAGAAGGATAGAGAACATAGTAATTGTTACTTTAAATTAAAAGTAAATAAAATATAATTATAATCTCATTTTATCAAAGTTTTCGTATTTTAGTATGTTTCGCATAGTAAAATGGGATTAATTTGATAAAACCTATTAAGTTAAAAAATCACAGATATGTATGATATTGATTTATTGACATGAGAATATTAGATCTAATATTATAAAGACGAAATGTTTAAGGTATTTGTATATTTATTTGTGAGAAGCACGCTCAAAAAATACTAGACCGATTTAAAAAAAATCACTGTGTATAATAAGCTATATTCCACGCAGATAGTGCCTAGGACAATTAACACAGTGCATCTAGTTCCAAGCTAAGCAGATCTTGTGTTATGACATATGATATAAATAATTGAATGTTTCTTTTGTAAATACATACATATTATATGTACAGAAAACACCCAGACCGATAAGAACAATAAAACTCATGATTACGAATGTGCGAGAATCGAACCCGCGACTATCTAAAAACTCTTCTTTTAAGCATAAATATCATAATTATCACGACATATGTATGTGCTTAAAAGATGACTTCAATAACTAGATATAGGTAAGTAATTAATAATTACGGTACCTACACAAATAAAAAATTTTGAATTAAAACCTTTAGCTCACTGAGATCTTAAAAATAATAAATGAATTGGCATAAACATAAACTACAACCTTTTATTATATACTCTAGCTTTACGCGCGACTTCGTCCGCGTGGAATTAAACGTAATTTTCAAATTTTTTATTCTTCTTATAAAAGTAGGCTAAGTTACACCTTATTGATGTAATAGAGAAGAGCTACCTGCCATAAAAGTCCCGTCAAAATCTATCTGGCCATTTCATAGATTAGCCGGATAAAATAGACAGACAGCCAGACAAATATTGTAAAAAATTTTATTTGTATTTATATTCATATGCATGTAGTAAAAAACGGTTATTTCAATATTACAAACAGACACTTCAATTTTATTTATATGTAAGTATATATGTATAGATTATTATCTATATGTATATTATGTATTAGTACAGAAATATCCAGATACTCAATGATTGTGTAAAATAACAAATCTCTATGCACCTCTCCGGTCTGCTGGAGGCGCAAGATTTATTTTTATTCCAAAATCTATTTCTCAATAGTCCAGTCGATCGCAATAGCTGTTATAATTAAAAATAACCATTCTGTACCGTTATGTACAATATTGTTGGGTACTGTATCTAAATAGTAAATGCACTGATTAACTATTTTGAAACACGGCCTCCAACACACCAAGGTGACACAGTACATTAACAAACTACAGTCATGTACATACATACTTTTTTTTAGATAATAACTAATCATTTTATTTTTGTTATGTAGCTTTAAAAATACATACAACCCTAAATTTTCACCCTTCTAGTCTGTTTGCCGGAACATTGTTTTGCCATATATTGAAATCGCTATAAAAATAGAGGTTAATGCTAGAAGGATGATAATACCACATAAGAAAAAAAAATTAGGAAATACATGAAAACAATTTTTTGGAGTGAGTCACCATTGACAACTTAGTGGTATAAAAATTAGTCATAAACTAAAAAAAATTCTCAGACCTACGGAATATGCATATAAAATTTTATCATAATCGGTCAAGCCGTTTCGGAGGAGTATAAACACAACGTGGCACGAGAAAGATAGATAATAAAAATCCACGACAACACATTGTCTTACTTTCCGATGATCGCGGATTCAATTCCTCGAACAGTACAAACACAGATAACATAATATTACATAGTACAAACAACTGTATTCATGAGTATGATTCTATGTATGTATTTACAAAAAAAATAATTTAAGTATTTATATCAGTTATCTAGGACACGTAACACAAGTTCTGCTTAGCTTAAAATTAGATGGCGTTGTCTAAATTATCAAAGGATATTATTATTTTCATTATATTAATACGTGAAACAAAAACTTTGTGCCAATTTTTATGAAAGTTACGCGGATGGCAATGTATGAAATATTCTAATATATTTTTTTTAATTATGCATATAAAATACATTAAATAAATAAAAAAAAACATTACACACACACACATAGAAGTATATATATATATAGTCTTTGGAGAATAGAACTTTACTAATGTTCAAACATATAATTAAAAAAAAATCATTATCATCATCGAATTTCGACCAATAGGAGACCACGGATTATTATAATGACTATCGTCTATGAATAAATAAAATTTATTTTATAATAATAATAATAATATCTCAGGACAATTCACACAGCGCCATCTAATCCCAAGCTAAGCAGAGCTTGTGTTATGGGTACTAGACAACTGATATAAATATGTAGATACATTTTTTTTAAATAAATACATATTATTTATTATACATAGATACAAACAATCATACTCATTAATACAAATGTTTGTACCGTGCGAGGAATCGAACCCACGACCATCGGATAGTAAAGCGGTGCGCTAAACCACTAGACCACCGAGGCTGATTGAATAACATTTTTAATGTGTTTTAAATTTGCCTGTGGTAATAACTATATCTGCACTCATACATTAATCGCTCTATAACATATTTTAGTATAATTATATATGTAACTGCAATACCTATTTATTTTCACATAGTATAAAACAAAGTCGCCATCGCTATCTGTTCGCTCATGTCTTTTAAATTACGCAACGGATTTTAATGCAGTTTTTAGCAATAGATAGAGTGATTCAAGAGGAAGATTTATATGCATAATACATGCGTGTTATAGTAGAGAATATGCAGAGAAATTCAAAAATTTGAAATGCACTCGTGTAAAGCCGGTATGTAAAATTATGCATCGTTATGACATAATCTTGGTTTTCCAATTCGTAAACGCTAAATATATTTGCATCAATGAATAACAAAATATCTTATATTATATAAAAAAATCAGTTTTTTTATATAATATAAATAAAAATATCTCAATTTGTTTTTATAGTCAAAAACGTGTTTCCTGTTTACGGTTAAGGAAACATTCCATACAGATATTTTATTGATTTTTTTTCTTTTTATATTGATTTTTTTTATTCTATCCTATCATATTACATTAATATACCCTTCTTGAACAAACCCCGTGCTGTGCCTTTCGAGAAAACGTCGACAGGTTGTTTATTTTTTTTTGGGAATGATAATAGTGACCAGTGAAGGATGATAAGATGAACATGAGGTCAGGTCCGTTAGCCTATCATATATACAACGTTATAATTTGTTTATCTCCTTGCTTTCTTGATTCAATTATTTTAGAAATATGAAAGCGTAGCGGTTTTTGTATTGATTGCCGCATGCATTCTTATGTGAAATGTGAATACTATAAACATCAGATGGCAATTGTGAGTAGCTATGACGTGGTCTGGTGTTTTGAGTAGTCATGCTCACTAAAATGTCCAGACTTGTGGCGGCGTAGTGGGCCGGGTCATTGGGCTCCCTAAAATATGGTCGAGCGCAGTGGTGGCTGGCTCATCCGTCATACTCGTGAACGGGTGCTGCTTGTGTGGACTGGTCTGCTCTAATCACTATGACTTATTTTTCTTATTTCATTGAATTAGTTCTAATCGGTGGTTTGTATTCACACACTTAAACTTAAATTGTAGGTAAGAGTGAATTATTTAAAAGAGCAACACACAAGTTTCTTGCTTGTTCTTCTTGTGATGAGAAAGCATTCCGAATGAACGGTAGAATAAAAAAAAATGTTATGTCTATTCAAAAGTGCTTCAATGTAAGTTTATTTGAATAAATGATTTTCTATTCTATTCTATTCTATTCTATCGTGCTCGTATCCGTCAGGCAGGAGCTGGCCTTCAGCTGCTCCATAAGTCCTTCCGCGGGTTTGTAGTGCCATCTACACTCGCCCCCTAACGTTCAGTGAAGTTGTAAAAGCCAGCTGCGGCCAACAGCATTAGAGTAGCCAGAAAAAAAAAGCCTATCGTGATAAATTCATCACGAATTTATCACGATGGTTTCTAGGGGGAATCGCGTGGAGGTCATTACATACCTTATTATATTGCTACTAGCATTGTAGTACATTGCTAGTAACTAGTAATAAGATAATCAGTCCACATCACTTACAACCTCTATCCCCCCTCGGCAGGTAGTTCATTCCACAATCTAAGCGTACGTAGAAGGAAACTCCTTTGTAAAGGTACTATACTAGACCACTTAGATGCAGCGTGTGGAAAAAAATAAGAGATTGGGAGTCAGTGGCGATAATTTATGAGTGAAAAGATAACAAACAAACCAACAGACTTGCTATTGACAGTAATGCCGAAATTTCCAATAATTGTTTATGATAGACATGGACGTCACAGCTAATGCACCGCACAGCGCAGCATTCGCATGGAATGTGTGTAATTGCATGTAACGGCGCGCGAACCGATCTCCGGAACCATATTTACGGACCATGAAAATTCTGGAAACTACTGCAGTATGCACGCGCTTGCAGCGAGAATAATAACATATCTAGAATATATTTACGTCACGCGATATTGGGTACAAACGTATCATTAGATAAACTAGAGAGAATAACTTATTTAAAAATGGTGCAAGAATATAGAGCTTCATTATTATCGGAAGATATAACAAGTTTTTACGACTTACTCTATTATTACAGTAAAGAAATAAAGAAATAGATTAAAGAATTAAAGAATTTATTTAAACCAAAAACATAGTTATAACAAATAACATGTTAAACGTAAGCAAATAAGGTAAAACATGGGTCGAATATGGCCACGTTAAGGTTTGACACTAGAAATAACGTATTTTATAACAATGAAAAGATACAAATAAATATTTATTTGATAACGTATAAACAGACACTCTAATTTTATTTATATGTAGGAATATATGTATAGATAATTGTTTGTATCGATTTGGGTGTTATTTATTTATATTATGCATGCATATTTATAAAAATATGTATGTAGGTATTGGTTTCAGTTGGTATCCATAACACAAATTCATCCTAACGTGGGACGAGATGGCGCTGTGTGAATTTTTCGTAGTAATAATTATTATTATGTTACGGGATACCTCTGCTATAGTACTGTGGAAATGTGGTAATGCTTTGTAAAGCAACATAGGTCCAGACGTTTTTTTATCGGACTACTCTAATGCTGTTGGCCACAGCTGGCCTGTACAGCTTCACCGGGCGATAGGGGGCGAGTGCAGATGACACTCCAAACCTACGGAAGGAAGTTCTTACGCTCTATAACTTATAGAGCGTCTGAAAGCCAACTCCAGCCTGACGGATACGACTTTAGCGTGCACTCAACGAATTGCCACAGTAACTAGCATTCAGATTAAAGGATTAATATCCAATTTAACAACCAATGGCTGTAGCAGACTGCACGTTTACTTTCTCGCAGGTTCAATCCTGCACTCAACATTAACAGTTGTAATTTACTTGTAGCTGTTTATTTTTGCTTGTATATATTGAATTAATATTTATTACCCGAGATAGCTTTCTACTACTTTCATAGAAGTTAATTTAAAGAGTGTCTCTGATTCTAAACACCTTATGTTTTTAGCAGTAGATAGAGTGATTCAAGAGGGAGATTTATACGTATAGAGGGAGATATACATGTACACGGATAGCTAGTATAAATTAGACTATGATAACACCCTGATTTGCATGCTTGCGTAATTGAACATTACGAATTAAAATAGAATGACAAAGTATTCTAAACCTGTTAAAAACTTTAACACTTTAATAATATCTAAAAGCCTAAAATTCACACGTTTCGAATAAAAAATGTAAAGTTACAACGATTATTTAAAAGAGCAACACGCAAGTTTCTTGCTCGTGTTACTTGTGATGAGCTTTTCGAATGAGCGGTAGATTCAAAGAAGGCTAATTATGACTTAAACAATTGCTTAAATTAAGTTTATTTATTTGAATAAAGGTTTTTCTATTCTATTTTAATAAAAAGGACTATAAAACCATTCAGTTTCAATTAACATTCATCTAAAACACTTTCCACAAGAGTACGCAAAATGAACCTTTACATGTAGCATTTAGTATAATTATACACAGTTTTACTCTGCCGAGAGCTAAAAGTGGTGGGTTTTTAAGGCTTTCTTCAACTATGATTATCTAGGTAATTGATCGATAAATATAGTATACTCTACAAATTTCCACAGATTAAAAATGGACCTAATATGAGTTGTGTTATCCAGTCTTCTTCAATATTGGACTTTTTTCTTATTTGGTTCTCTAGGTGTACATGGAATTATAGACTGTAGTCTGTAGGGGTTAAAGATCTAATTGTGCAACGTCGCTGCCCGCTATTTCGACTAATTTAGAGTGGCTCATTCAGCAGAACTGTAACTAAATAGGCTGTTGATACATATGAAATGAAATGTAGAATATATAAAATACAATTTATTTAATTGTAAACTAGCAATGCTCAGTTTCGCACGGATACATAGAGTTGCAGAATGATAATGAAATTATCTCTCAATTTATCACAAACTAAAATATAGCTTTTTTATATAATTTTTTATAGGTGAAAGATTTTTCAAATGATTTCCTATTTTTATATTTATACATTACTAGCTGTACACGCGACTTCGTCCGCTCGGAATTTAACTACATTAACTTTTTGTTTTCTAAATTAAAGGTAGCCTATGTTACTGCTTATTACATCAGCTACCTGCCAAAAAAAGTCCCGTCAAAATCGGTCCAGCCATTTCAGAGATTAGCCGGAACTAACAGACAGACAAAAATTGTAAAAAATGTTATTTTGGTGTATGTATTTATATTCATATGCATGTAGTAGAAAACGGTTATTTCAATATTACAAATAGACACTACAATTTTATTTATATGTATAGATGTATAGATAAACAAAAAATCTACAGTTAGACAAAAGTAGATTTTTTTGCAATACTAATACTTACATATGATAGGTTACTTCCAAGTAAAATGATTAGAACGAACTGTAATCAATCAATGAGAATAAAATTGAAGCAATTTATTTAATTAATTAGCATTGATTTGTAGAAAACAACGCCTGTTGAACATAATACTGTTTACCTACTTCTAAAATTGTGCATACCGCTAAAATGATATCCACGCTTGCAAAATTACCTCGGACACTTTACGTAAATAACATGTAGAGAAATATGAGACTAAGAAAACCTCAAAGCATGGTTATGCAACATTATTAATGTGTGTTCAACACGCTCTCGACTGGCTACATTTTTGGGACATACAAGTACCGCCATGCGGATGTACTTATGAAGTGAGTATGTAATTGTAAAGTAATATAATAATAGTCCAACGGACGGACATAAAATTTGACGAAACAATCTGGCTACTTACGTAAACGATTCTAGAATAGTATATACATATAAATAAATTTAAATTGAAGTGTCTGTTTGTATTTCAAATTAACAGCTTTTCACTAAATGCGTATTTAATAAATTAAATACGGCAGTTACATCAGAAATTAATATAAAAAATATTAGAATTTTAATATTTAAAAAATCTTAAATCTTTTATTTTTTTTGTATTAAATTAAATTTTTATAGACTTTGTAATAAATCTAGTTCGGTACCTAAATACTTTATTAATTATAACTAATTATATTTGCAAAATCTTAATATGAAATATTTACAAGTAAAAACTAATTTATGTAACTCACTTCCAGCTAGCTATATTATAATTGATATTTCCAAAAAGTCCTAAAATAAAATAAAATATATACAAGTAACAACAAATCTATGTATCTCTCTTTAAGATAGACCACTTACAGGGTAGACAGAGAGGATCGAGGGCTATTGGCTTCTATCTTTAAACAATATTCTTATTTCTTCCCATTTTATAACCCATCTCATCAATACACGCCTGTTCTACAGACTCTTGACTCCTCCACTCAGCACTCTACCTACTCAACAATGCTTAATTTTGTGTGCTATTATCAATTAAAGATAAACAGATATCCTCGTGTGCCATCTGCAAATATTTACCAAAGCCACCTACCTATAATAGCTTACAATGAACTTGTTCCGTAGAAATCAAGTTAGCTAACTGGTTTTTTTTTTAATACGAGGAAAAATCCTGTTTTATAGATCCAATAATCGCCAATGATCTACAAATATGAGAATGAACAATTGGATAACATGCCAGATTCGATAATGAAATTAATAACTCAATTTTGGACATACATATTATTTTCTCATTTTATTATTTGGAATAATAATAATAAATTTATTTCATTAACCAAGATGTTTTACTTAGTTTTTTTTACATATCAACAATCACATATTCTTATTAATATATTTTCTTAAGCTGGGACAAGAATCTCCTTGTAAGCATAATTAAATACTTGTTAATTTAATTTTAAATTTATTAATTTAATAAGTTTAACATCAATTTAAATTTGCATGCTCTAAATGTAGCTGAATATGGAACTGTGAATTAATTTCTAAAAACAATGTAATCTATTCAAAGCAAATAAATAAATAAAAATTAATTGCTCAGAAACAAAATAATATATGCGATTACTTCAAGTACAATATTTAAAAACAAAAGCCTCTTTGGTTACAGAAACCGTTGGAGCAAATTGTAGGAGGGCTGTGCTCATCGAGATGTCCTTAATAAAATACAAACAAGGAATTAAATAAGGTTTTAATAATAATAATACTTGTAAATAAGTTATAGATTTATGCAACAAACAAAAAAACTTTTTCAAATGCCATAAACAAAGTAACAATAGTATCCAAATACTCGACCTTATACTGTCTATTACTGGGTACAAAGAAGCGTTGTATTCACTATATGCAACACCGGGGTCATAGGTTCAAATCTCACACCTACTCACTTTAGGTCACCTCAATACTCATAGTACTGGACCACTTGTACCTATCTTCTATCTGCTGCAATCATTTAATTTAGTCGAAGTAGTTACACTACCTATTTTAACTTATACATGAATGCCTATAGAAATCACCTCTCTAAATAAGACGAACGAGTAAATACTTGACAATAACTATTCTGTAAATAAAAAGCGTACTAAGTAAATTCTAATTAGGTATGTACAATATAAACATTAAGTTGAAACTACAATCATATTAATATTTCGTAATATCACGCTTCGAATTTATGTTAACTCAGCAAAAATAGAATCAAATCATTAATGAAAAAACAATTGACAACACACAGTTGCCTGCTTATTAAGAAGAAAAAAACAAAAACGTAACCTTCCTATCTATTTTTACGCAATAATAACATAAAAAGAGAATAATGAAAACACATCTTTACCTCGAATTTGGGAGTCCGATCCGTGTCAATGCACCAATATTATACAACACAACACTAACACTCAGTTAAACACAAAAATGTTGATGGATCACTTCGGGAATGGGACGTTTTTCGACGCGTATTTTATGTCGTTGATAGAAATAATTGATATGAGTCGTGCGCTCGAGAAGGCGCGCGCGGTTATACTGGTTCGTTCACAAAACAGACAAACTACAAAGCTGTCCAGTGGTCAAACAGACGCATTCGGACGGCCACAGTTGCATTACAAACGTAGCGTTAGAAAACGTATAAATCGCATAGATACGGTGTATTTGCCAATAAATTAATGCGTTGAGCCATTTTATTGTGTTGTAAGAAATCGTGCACTCGGCAAGATTCATGCAGCGACCATATTTTTTTTTATAACACAGGGGACAAACGAGCATGCGGCTCACCTGATGGTAAGTGATTACCGCCGCCCATGAGCACCCGCAACACCAGGAGAATTGCAAGTACGTTGTCGGCCTTTTAAAAAGGAATAAGCTCTTTTCTTGAAGGTTTCAATATCGTATCGGTTCGGAAATACCATTGCTGGAAGGTGATTCCATAATGTGGTTGTGCGAGGCAAAAAGTTTCTAGAAAACCGTACTGTGGAAGACCGCCATTCATCCAGATGATCAGGATGGTATTTATTATGGTAGTATATATTTGATGCATGGGTCCTTATATAAACAATATGATATCTATAACTGGTATCATTAGTTAATTAATTACCGGCATCTTTACATAGTATAAAATAAAGTCGATTCCGCTGTCTGCTCGCTTAGATCTATTACTACGTAACGAATTTTAATGCAGCTTTTAACTATAGATAGAGTGATTCAATAGAAAAGTTTATATGTATAATACATGTACACCCGTGCCAAACCGGGGCTAGTACTACTAATAAATATTAAATATATATTTTACTTATATCATACAGCGCTCTCTGAAACAAAAAAGTAATAAAAACAATACTAAATTGTTATAAACTAAACAATTTATAACAATACATACACAAACAAGAAGTCAAACTATTATAAACATTCATATTAATACAAAGTAATTAATGTAGTACGGGAATCAAACTTGAGATCACAGGATAGTAGTGCAGCGTGCTAAATCGTTCGAACGTAGAAATTTTCGAATTATAAATCATCAGAAGCATTGTTGTTAATCCACTAAACCACCATGGACGTCCACAATTGTGTAACATAAAAAAATCAGATGTCCGTCGTGCTGTAGTGTTGTACATTTATATGTTCATAGTCCATTCTACGCCATCTACCACTGTCTACTCTCCTCTACCCAAGTGTGTCTGGAAGGGATTGCATATGCGATAAGACTGCCGTACTTCATTACTAATTTAATATTATAATATATCTAATTTAATTCTGGTGCAATAGAGTTAATAAATAAATAGGCGACTGTTAACACTTACCATCAAGTGGGCCGTCAGTTCGTTTGTCATTACAAATAAAAAAAACAATAGGTATTTAACAGGGATGTTATTGATATGAAATTTCGGATACGGATAGGTTTCGGATATAGGAATGATTATTATACCGGATACGGATACGGATGCGGATGTGAAATTATTTCGGATTATCCGTCAGTTTCGGATAATTTCGGTTACGGATATTTTTTTAAGAAAAATCAAAAGTAAAATACAAATAGTTAATAAAATGGTTACATAACGTGTCTCAATTAGGTTCCACCCCTATTCGATATTATCCGAAATTTTTATTTCGGATTCGGTTACGGTTATGGATATATTTTTATATCGGATATATAAAAAAATATCCGTAACTGATAAGTAAACCATAACCGATAGTTTTGGTTATGGATCTCCCTAACATCCCTGGTATTGAAATAATCTCTATTCAAATAATCTTAATATAAGGACTTTTCTAATACAAGAAGAATGAGCAAGAATCTTGTGTTGCTCTTTTAAATAAAAGTAAATACACATTACCAATATTATAAATGCAAAAATTTGTTAGTATAAATGAATATATGGAAATACAATAGAAAACCATTGAACGGATTTTGATGAAACTTTACAGTAATATAGCTTATACATCAGAAACAAAGGCTGTAAATTGATTAGACAAACCGCGGGCACAGCTAGCAATAAAAACATTGATGAAATAAAATATTACATGACTGATTGGTACCATAGAATATTTTTACCTTTACTGTCGCACTGTAGGTCGGTGACCGTCTCACAATTAGTCAGATGTCAACTTTCATCCCAAATGTAGTCACGCCGTCACGCCCGACGTCGAGACGCTGTATTATTGATGATGTGGCAATTCACATCATACCTCGGTCGCCAGTTTGAATACGGCGAGATCTAATCCTTCGAGCCGGATCATTTGTACTATTTAATCCTATTTACGACTAATAGCTATTGTAAATGTGAAAGTTAGACTGCTTAGACGTTTGTTACTCAACCATATTTTAACGGTTAATGCATTTAACATTATAATAATAAGCTAGATCAATTCATACAGCGCCATCTAGTTTAAAACTAAACAGACCTTGAACTGTTAGTACTATACAGTTGGAAAGAAATTCTGGGAAAGGAGAGTATTAGTAATATGGAGGGCTGACCCGATTTCTAGCAATGTACCATATCAAATTACTCTCTACGCGGTTCTCCCTGGAAACCATCAACATAAGTTCCTAGTGAATTTTCACGATGGGTTATTTGACCGACACGAGGTCGGTCAGCTCATCTTCTCATCCTCCACCAGTGCCCCGCAAGCATGAACCGTTAGCGCAGAATGCACCATTCCATTAACATTCATAAAAAAAAACACCCAAAACATTACAATCATCAAGTCAATATAAAACCGAGAACTTTCATACGGAAGTTTCAAAATGTCAATGTTCATTCCGTAATAGGAAAACATTCAGATCAAAGAGTTGATAATTTACTTTTTAAAATGCACAAAGCATGCGTATATATACTGGCACCATCCAGCTGTTTGGTGGTTGTTTTTTTAAATACAATGTACTACCAGCGACTTCGACTGCGTAAAATAGTGATCTTGCTCAAATAATGAAAATATATTTAATAATTCTAACCCAATCAAAACTAAATAAAAAAAACTTTCATCGTTCTAGCTTCAAAAATGAGATATTTATATACAGAATTCCATACAACTTAATCAACAGTCTATAAAATAAGTTTCAAGCTTACAGCTTTAAAAATTACGATTTTTCCATACAACCTTGCATCTCACCTTTAAACCTCTTACAACCCTTTTTTCGCATTAAAAGTCTATGTCCTTTCTCAGGGTCTGAAGTGTGTAGCAAAATTTCATTTAAATCGGTTCAGTAGTTTTGGCGTGAAAGCAAATAAAAAAGTTAATAGAAATAAATTACTGTAATTATGAATGTATGAAGTCGTGCGCTCTGTCAGATGAAATTCATGTTATAAATTAAAAAAAAAGGTAATATTAATTAAAACGATAACAGTATAATTATATGTCATTTATTCATAATCACAACTCATTTCACACAGTACAATAGTACCTACCAATATTTAAAAACAAACCAAAACATATATATTCAAAAACAATAAGGGGCCAAACAAATTAAATTCATCACATCACACCAATTTCAATAGTAATTTTAATTCTATGCTAGCACAATTTACAAATTAAAACTTCGCGTTGTAATATTAAAATTGAGATGTAATGTGCTCTAAATCTCATTAAGACTGTACAATAGTACCTACCAATTTTTAAAAATATATATATTTAAAAACAATAAGGGGCCAAACAAATTAAATTCATCACATCACACCAATTTCAATAGTAATTTTAATTCTATGCTAGTACAATTTACAAATTAAAACTTCGCGTTGTAATATTAAAATTGAGATGTAATGTGCTCTAAATCTCATTAAGACTGTACAATAGTACCTACCAATGTTTAAAAACATATATTACAATAACACAAATTAAATTCATCACATCACACCAATTTCAATAGTAATTTTAATTCTATGCTAGTACAATTTACAAATTAAAACTTCGCGTTGTAATATTAAAATTGAGATGTAATGTGCTCTAAATCTCATTAAGACTGTACAATAGTATCTACCAATGTTTAAAAACATATATATTTAAAAACAATAAGGGATCAAACAAATTAAATTCATCACATCACACCAATTTCAATAGTAATTTTAATTCTATGCTAGCACAATTTACAAATTAAAACTTCGCGTTGTAATATTAAAATTGAGATGTAAAGTGCTCTAAATCTCATTAAGACTGTACAATAGTATCTACCAATGTTTAAAAACATATATATTTAAAAACAATAAGGGGTCAAACAAATTAAATTCATCACATCACACCAATTTCAATAGTAATTTTAATTCTATGCTAGCACAATTTACAAATTAAAACTCCGCGTTGTAATATTAAAATTGAGATGTAAAGTGCTCTAAATCTCATTAAGACTGTACAATAGTATCTACCAATGTTTAAAAACATATATATTTAAAAACAATAAGGGGCCAAACAAATTAAATTCATCACATCACACCAATTTCAATAGTAATTTTAATGTTGGTCATAATGTATAAATTAAAACTTCGTGTTGCAATATTAAAATTGAGATGTCTCTCAATCTCACAAAATCTAAGACGTAGAGGGATCCGATAATTCATAATTTTTTACAACTTAAAAACTCCTGCAGTCCTTTGTCTGTACAATACTATATTTTGTCACGTATGACGTAATTTCTAAATAGCCCCTAAGTCAAAAATTAAAACAGTATTCTTTAATACATATAAATAAAACATGAATATATTACCGCACGAGCGTAGATATAATGATTCTTTGTTTCATTAGTATTCAAATTATTTATTTTCGTCAATAAATACTTAAATAACAATAAACACAGACATTGCTTTGTAATTGTGTATATAATATCATTTTACCCGTCATTCTTATGTCATTTTATAAAAATATAATCTATACATACTGTGAAACAATCCGACTGTATGTATATATATGTCGCGATTATCTCAAAAACGAATCAACGGAATTTCTATTTTCTTCCATCAACAGAGTGATTTCTGAGGCAGTTTTAGGTATATACTTCGTTAAGATTTTGTACAATTCTAAAATACCCGCGTAGAGCCAGGGCGGGGCACTATAATTACATTTTTTTTTTTATAAAATCTTATAAAAAATATTTATATATTATATATTAAATTTGACGTGATCTTTTTTTTATTAAAAAAAATCAATAGTAGCAACAAACGAAGATGTGTGAAGGTAGACGAATAAGTTAAACTTAAAACATTGTATTTAATTACAAAACTTTGACATTCGCAAGCGGCTAAAATGAATAATATATATACATGTATTTATTAATTTTACTAATTTATAAGAAAAACATCGTTACTGTTGCAATAAATAAATAAGTAAAACAGTATATAAAGTAATGAATACTTTTTAATTAATTATTTTAAAAGTTGATTACACAGTTGAAATATACAACTTAAAAATATATATACAACAAAGCGAGAACGAGATGGTTAATTTAAAAACGTTGGTGTAAAAATGAGAAAGTGATATACGTTCGGATATGCGAATGACTGTTCAATGATAGACTGACGAAACTGTGACGCCCTACTAGCTCGAGTCTCCGAGAGCCCTATTATGTAATATAATTAATTTATCAGCACTTTTGTAACGTTACATAATAGAGTTTATTTGAATTGTACTTTTGTAGGCACTCTCTTCACTCCATAAGGCTATAAATATGTTACAATAATTTCCTAAGAAAGGTATATTAAACCTTAATATAGTATATATATAACACATTTTTCAAGAAGTCTATATCGCCCCCCAAAGATCTATGACAAACTGCAAGGGGTCTACGACAGCGGCCATCTTGTTGTTTTTACTTTATGTTTTTAACGCTAAACTTTACTACGGTTAGAAATTTACAAAAATCCAATACCAGGTAAGAATGGGGAGCTACCCAAAACCGAAAAATATCCGGGTCTAAGACACAAAAAACCTCTGGTGTAAGGCAACGCGCTCGTGTCACCTCTGGTGTTTTACGGGTCCGTTGACTACGGTAACTGTTTACCATCAGATGGGCCGTATGCTTGTTTGCCACCATCGTAAACATATAATAAAAAAACAATGAGAGTTTCAAGGCATTTGTGGCCCGTGTCCGCACCAGCATGATCACCTTCATGAAAGAGGACTACTGGCCTAAGGGTGTGGTGTATCGGCGCTACCGTGGCAGATTGCCGTCGTCAGTGCCGTGACCACAGAGACAATTTATTTTTTACTATTATTTCATATGTATGTTAGTCTATAAGGTATTTATAACATGGACCATTAGTATCCTGAATTAAATAAATAAATCATACATCAATATTCATCCATATCATTACATAGTATAAAACCAAGTCGCTGTCGCTGTCTGTCCGTCCCTATATATGCTTAAATCTTTAAAACTACGCAACGGATTTTGAAGCTATTTTTTTTAATAGTGATTATAGAGGTTTATATATTTTATTTATGGTTTATATATATATAATACATGTACACCTGGGAGAAGCGTAGCTAGTTTTGTATATACATAATTCGTATATTTCAACTGTGATCCGACAATTTGTTTATATAAAATTTATACAAATATATTTTAACTACTTGACATAGCATACCAATTAGTCCACGTCAAAGGACTTTTTTCCTAATGAATGAAATCTATGAATATTTGTAGTATTTTTATACAAATTTAAGAACAATTCTGATAACAAAATATACAAAATTCTTAAAATATTGAAATTCATTTATAAATAAAAGATATAGATATTATTATAGAAGAAAACTAGTTAATTTTCGTTTTATAAAAATACATTATTACATGGATATATTATGTTAATATATTAATACAATGAACTAAAAAAAATATTAGAAAAAATGAAAATTAAAAATATTTCTGTTTAACATAAGGCTCTAATTAATATTGTATTAATATATGTCATAAATACTAAATTTTAAACAAATATATACATATAAACGATATTTACCTGAGACTTATGTTTAAAGAAAATATTTCTTCTAAATATTATTATACTAAACTGAAAACCATAGTTTGTGGTAGAAAAGAATACAACATACAAATAAAATAATACTGTCAATTTTTATTTCAAATTGAGATTCTTACTTGAGATAACCGTTAAATTAGTAAAAAAATATAATTTATGATTACAAAATATACAATTCTTCAAATATGTTATTGGTTATTTAGAGGATTCCTTAACATGTAGCATTATTTAAATTCTACGCATTTATTTGTGTCTTATACAAAAATTCAAAAACATATTTAGTAAATAGGGGTACCGTACAAGTATTACGTAAGCTGATGTATTACAATTATTTACCCCGCATTCTTCTTGTCAGCAAAGCTCTTTACCCCTCCCTCCATGCTTACGTAAACATTTTTCAATTAATGTATTGTTTTTTAGCAAAGACAATGTGAGGGTTGCCATTCTTGTAAAAAAGTAAATAATTACCGATGACGTAATCATCATCTACACTCCCCCCCCAAAATAAGCAAAGCAAACCCCCTCATATTGCTTAAGTAATACTTGAACGGCCCCATACAACATACAAATAAGTTCATATACATATATTATATGCAATCATACATTCATACACAATTGGGTATATAATCCAAAATATATAGTAAATGTGAGATTTACATTGAGATTATAATTATTTTATATTTGCATATTTCTCATTATTTTTCATTATATGTCCATATTTATTTCTTTATATTAAAAAAAAAACAAAGTGCAGTTAAATTAATTATATACAACTATCAATATACAAAATATAATAATATTAATTGAAATATGTTGATGTAAGATTCAAATTGAGATTCTTTAATAAAGCACTGTCATGAACTGAACTGAATGATCTGAAGCCCAGCTCTCTCTAATTTATTCAGACAAAATTGTCTTTATTTTTAAGAGTGTTTTTTTTATTTTGTATCAAGTTATATTAATTTACATGTAACAGAATATGATAATAACAAATATTTGCGTCTGTAGATTATTTAAAATGTATAAAATAAATTGTAATTAAAAAAAAATACTTTCGGCGGCTAAAATGTCCTACATGAATAAATGATTTTGGATTTGATTTAAAAGTCCGTCAATCTATACTAGACATATAGAATAAAGATTTGTTATGTATGTTTGTGTGTAATAGTTTTTCTAATTTAAAAACTCATTTATAAAAATTGTACACCAAATTTAGAAAAATGTTCACCTATAAAAACTTATTATAAGTGAAGAACAGGATCTGTATATAGTTACTTTTTCAATAAGTGACAATTACGAATATCAAATTGAAAATTGCTATCAATATCTAATAAAGTATCGTTTAGAAAAAGTCAATAGGTCTTTTATGGGAATAGGTATAAAAATTTACAATAAGATACCAAAGGATATATTGGAATTACCCTTAAATAAATTCAAAACATCTGTTAAATCATATTTACTGAGCAAAGCCTTACTCACTAAACGATTACTTGAATGACGAGCGTGCATGGCAATAGTTATTGCCATGCACGGGATTTTCATTTAAAGTTAGACATAGACACCTATATAAATATACATTGTAAATAAACTGGCTTTAAAATAATGAATAAAATATTCAATTGAGTTTCATGCCAGTTCGTTTGTTTCAGTTCTGGACGGTAGGGAAAAAAAATAAAAATATAATGTAATATAAAAAAATTTACGTTCATAAGCGGCTAATGATTGTCCTACATGAATAAATGATTTTTGAATTTTAATTTATATTAGACAATATATGTATAAATATCCTACATATAAAAAAGGCACATTTCAATATTTCATTGTTTTAGTAATATCAGACTTTACATTTCAATGCAAATTGATTGGTTTGTTTCAATATCAGTATTTTGTTATAGTTGCCTTACTATTCAATGAGCTAAGAGTTAAAATGTAGCAAAATATATTTTTTAATATTAATCTCATTGCCTTCATGATATCTTTTCCACACGGTAAAAAAATCCAGCATATGTCAGAGGATACTTTTCATTTTTTTTTGCACTACTCTAATGCTGTTGGCTGCAGCTGGCCTTTACAACTTCACTGTACGATAGGATGAGTGCAGATGTCACTCCAAACCCGCGGAAGGACATATGGAGCGGTTGAAGGCCAACTCCCGCCTGACGGATACGACTTTAGTCTAAGGACACCGCTAGGGGTTCAAACCTCGGCTCAGTAATTCGTAATTTCGATCCCCGTTTGAATTGGACGGGGGATCGATCGGGTCAGAAAATACGTCACAAAATCTTTGAGTATAATAATTCTCGGGATCATTTTATGAATGTACTTATACCAATTATATTATAAATGTCTCGCATTTTTTTAAAAGCACACACACACAAATATTTTACACACTAAGGCGAGCCCTTCATTATTTCCTTGCGTTTTCATTTCAGTACAAGACGCGTGTATCAAAAGAATCTATACCTAAATCATTTAAACAGAAAGCTCTTTTTTAAATGAACTCGACGAAGCGTCTACAAAAACAAAAACGCACCAATGAAGGCAAAATGACGCCTAAAGGTCATAAGCGACAATAAATTAAATGAACCTCATTCATAAAAACAAATGTCATACAAACCTATTTATTTGTATTCATTTAAATTCAATGCACATAAATAAAGTGTACATATGGCTGTCTTCTACCTTACCTTGCGGCGTTATCTACCAGGCAACCATGAGTGATGCAGAGAAAGATTGTTGACGGTGCACTAATATAAATTACCTATTTTATTTATTTATATAACTTCTATGCACATAAATAAAGTGTACATACATATGGCAGACTTAATACCTTTCGCCGTTATCTACCAGGCAACCATGAATGGCGCTGAGAAAGATTGTTGGCGGTGCACTAATATAAATGATCTATTTGTCCTTTATTTTAGTCATGTGAAAGAAAGTGACAAAATACTGTACCATTTAAAATAGATTTGTAGATATTCGTTTATATGAATAATGTAAGGTACATATAAAACTAGATTTTGTTAGCAATAGACACATACTTATCTCATTACGGGGTCAATATATTTAGTCTATGGTTTTGTACTGTCAACACACTGATGGAATGTATTGTGTTATTTAACAATAAATCATAAATTCTAAACATTTTTATAGAATATATAGAGTTTCGATAGATCTATGTATGGATTTATAATGTTTTGTTTAATACCACTACAGTTAGCAAGTGTGAGAACACTGACCCGGAATTTGGTCATAATTTGATCAACATTAGAGGAGGTCGTAGTCAGTAATAATCGATATATAATATAAAAATAGATTAGATTATATCTAAGTAGTCAGTAATCCGCACTGAACATTTGTCGTCCCACACATATTACTTCGCAGACGCTAAATGTGGC
This sequence comes from Achroia grisella, assembly GCF_030625045.1. Taxonomy (NCBI): domain Eukaryota; kingdom Metazoa; phylum Arthropoda; class Insecta; order Lepidoptera; family Pyralidae; genus Achroia; species Achroia grisella. The sequence continues at coordinate 1,324,718 of NW_026712613.1, read as the reverse complement.
GAAATTAAACGATATAATGATCCATTAAGTGAAATATATAATAAATATTGTCGGAATATATACATGCACCTATTCAATTGATTTTTTTACTTACAACCATTAAAATTTTAATTTAACTATAATTTTATAGTTTGTCTTTAATAATTCGATGCCTTTAACACGTTAATCGCCATGTCAGTCATATGTGACTGACGCTGAGGCATGTCTGACGTACGCGATTTGGTAGAAGGCGCTGCGTTCAAAACAACAGGTTAATACTTGATTAAGTATGAATATAAAACCTCCTTGGCCATCTAAGTATATTTTACTTTTTATTTACGTAATGATTCGAAATTCGAAATTCGAAATTTGAAAATTATTATAACAAAAGTTTGATACCACAACATGGCGTGTTAATAATACATTTTTTATTTTGTAAATTACTTAATATTAAACACTAGTGGATAAAAGGAAGTGGTATTATTTTATTGGATCCGTTAAACAATACTTGTGTATTGTTTGGATGCGTCAGACATATAAAACTGACGCGGCTTGTCGAGAAAAGTTTTGATATAGGGCCATGTGAGTCTTATATGTGTGACATAAAAAAATTATTATTCCGGGAATTATGGCAAAAAAATTCTGTGATACATTAAGTTTCCTTGATACATTTTTAACTAAATTAACTAATAAAGTTACCATGGCCCATGTAATTTTTTCTGATATTATCGTGGCGATTAACGTGTTAATATATATACAAACACACAGAATAGATTTGACAATCTAAATTGGATAGTGAAAATAAATTAGTTACATGTAAAAATATTGTTTTTAATTTTTTCGTTTTTGCATTACTATAACTCGTATTAAGTATGTAAACTTTAGTTAAATAAAAGTAAATGTACATAAAAAAAAATATTGTTTTAAATAATTTTGCAATGCTATAATTGGTATTAGACTGTTTTTATAATTAAAAAAATCTCAAATTAATAATACAAATTAAAATAATGTAATAATAAATTAATAATTATGTAAAACAAAAATATTAATATCATACAATAGTCAACATATACACACATATACATCAATTAGTAGTGACTTTAAAATTATACACAAAACATTTTTTAAGGTTATTTTTTTTTATAATTATTTTACTAATTTACTTAATACTAATAATATCTAATGGAGTATATTTCATATCAAAATAGTACTGGTTTTATATTCTGGGAAATAAAATACCGTAAGGGTATGTAAATACATATCAAAAATTTTCATGTTACTACAGTATAAAAATATTTATATTATTTATTCAAGTACACACAGGGTTAATCGTATAGGGTATAACCCAAGCCGAATACGAAAAAAATAATTTACAAGCTCCTAGTTTTAAAAACGACGATACTACCATACAATTTCTTTTTCCCCTTTTTCTGCATTAAAAAGTAGCTTATGTCCTTTATTAGGGTCTAGGTTATCTGTGCACCAAATTTCTTTTAAATCGGTTCAGTCGTTTTGGCATGAAAGCAATACAGACGGACAGACAGTTACTTTTATGATATTAGTAAGGATTACATGAGTATTCCACTTAGATTTGTACTTACTACCCCATTTACGACTAACACCATGTATATACTATATAGAATACAAAATACAAGTATTCTAAAACATACAGCAGGATTACACAACTCTGTTGTTAGTAATTTACGCTTGAAAATAATTAAATTGTTTAGTGATTATCTACGCGCAGTTTGACAGAAATTAGTAGCAACTATTTTATACTACTAAATGGTAGTATTTTTTCTTTACCATATTTTTTTATTTGCTATACAACTTTAATGGTGACTTTATTTTTTTCTTATTTCAGCTATTCCTCGGCTAAAACTTTCCAATAATCAATCTAATTCAATTGAAATTTGCTAACAACAGAGTGACATAATCTGGTTGTCCAATTGTAAAAATATATATAAAAATATATTGTTTAAGTTGTATGTTATGATATATAAGTCACAACACAATGTGTTCTGAATGAACACTAGAATTTACTAGAGACGAGTTAGAGATTCATTGATGTTTAATTTTAATATACCAACGAAATAAAGTAAAAAGTCCACAAGGTCCATCGAGCCGGATAAAATTTCTTCAGTAAGATAATAATAATAGTACTAGTCAATTAGCATTTATATCTTGCTCGAAGTGTGATTAATAAAAAATAATATTGGGGTGTTAATATCAAATAAGCACGAGTACTAAAAACTCATCAGGTTCATCATCCTACGAGCCGGATATGAACAAGTAAACTAACTGTCGACATGGTTGTAGTCCTGCGAGCCGAATACGAACGCGCTAAGAGTAGGTGTGTTCATTGCTATATTAGTGACTCTTCGAGCCGGACATAAACAACAGACAGAGGTTTTTCGACCTCAATATAATCACGCTAAGAGTAGAAGGTTAAGCTGTTAATATGTCCGGATCTTTCGACCCGGATAAACTTTGTTGAAAAGTAGAATGTGTGGTCGTCGCCATGGTAGTGGACCTTCGAGCCGGATATAAATACGCCAATTATAGAAGGCGAGGACGGCGGCGTCGTCCTTCAAATCGGACACGAGCTCGCTCAGAGTAGGTGGGGATTACGACGCGGTTACGGTCCTTCGAGCCGGACACGACTTCGCTGAGTGTAGAAGGCGCGCTCGTGGTCCTTCGAGCCGAATACGAATGCGCTAATATTAGAAGGCGAGGAGGGCGGCGCGGCGGCGGTCCTTCGGGCCGGACGCGTGCTCGCTAAGAGTAGAAGGTGAGCACGGCGGCGTGGTTACCGCGCACGAGCAGCACGCGGTCGGCGGCGGTGGCGATGGCGTGCAGCCAGGCCACGTACAGCGGCGGCGGCACGACGGCGCGGCGCCGCGGCATGGGCAGCGTCACGCACACCAGCCGCGCGCCGCCCGACTGCGCCGCGATCAGCTCGCGCAGCCGCAGGTGACGGTGCGTGCGGTCCCGCGCCGCCACCAGGTCCGCCTCAGAGATGCCCGCTACGACATTAACACCACCGGTCCAGAGCGATACTACCCCCGGCTCACTGGACCGGGCGGTGGCCGCCTTCTGAGGTTGAAGGCTGGGCCGTTTAACCTCAGAGGGCAACTACTTAGCATGTTTTATGCATGCTAATTGCTTAGCTTACTTTAGCATGATTTGTTTACATTCAATAAGAACAACTATTCAATATATATAGATATATACTATAATTATAAATGCGTAAGTTTGTGAGTGTGGATGAATGGATGGATGGATATTGTTACTTTTTTATAAAAACTACTCCAGTAAGTAACCCGGGTGTATGTAGACCTTCTGAGTTATACAAACACAAGTAAAGGGACCCCGAGGTCCCAATCTCTCATCCACTTCGGTGAATTTTTTCATTTAAAAATGTTTACAATAACATTTAGTACCCTCCTGCGTACGGACAGTCTTTAGAATATTTTCCCACACAAGAAAAAACAGTGCTTATATTTAAGTTGTATTGTTATATGTTAACTTTCAAGTTACATAACAAACGCACTACATATTCATAACATTTTGAATAAAACTCGTGGTGACTTAAATGACAGTATAAACAGGGGCGGATGGTGAATTTGTCCCTGGGCTAAATCTACTTAGGGGCCTACCTAATTATATTACTCAACTAAAAAAATACACCGACCAAACACAAGCTACCAGAAATTCCCCATTCCTTTCGATAGACGCACACTTACATTGGTTGTTTGATCTCAGGGTTGCCAACCTTATGATAGGTATAGGTTTTTTAACATTCTTGATATTTTTTATATTCTAAATATCGTTTCATTGGGGACTGGGGGCCCTTTGTATCATCGGGGCCCTAGGCTGCAGCCCAAAAAGCGCTTAGGTAGATCCGCCCCTGGATATAAGTAATGAAAATATACTTACTGTTATCTGTACTGTCTTCCGACTTGAACGGCGCGATCAGTTTGTCAAAGTACGCCAGCGTGGAGTCGCGCGGTCGCTTCGTGATATCCGCCACCATCTTCAGCGCTGAGTAGTCGATACGGAACTTGGATAGGAGTGACGCCATGCTACACAAACAGTTTTATTTGTAACTAGCTGTTCCCACGATTTCGTCCGTGTGGAATTTAACTAAATTTTTCTAAAGTAATAGATATTTTCTATAATAAAAGTAGCCTAAGTTATTCCTTATTATATCAACTACCTGCCAAAATTGGTCTAAATCGGTCCAGCCATTTAAGAGATTAGCCGGAACAAAAATGATAAAAAATGTTATTTTGGTGTATGTAATATGCATGTAGTAAAAAACGGTTATTTCAACATTACAAACAGACACTCCAATTTTATTTATATGTATAATATACACCCAAATGAAATTTCAATAATAAAAAAATATATTATTGAGATGCATAAGCACTGTAAAATATCATAAAAATCCATTCAGTAGTTTTTACTTGAAAGAATAACAAACGTCCATACTTACCAACTTTCGCATTTATAATATTAATAAATAAGATTTATCGAATTTGGCTTAAAGATACATTAAACATACGTTATAAAAAAACACTGTACACTCACTTCCTCTCTTCGATCTCCATTTCAGTGTTCTTGTTAGCCAGCGTGAATACCCGGAGCGGAGACGTGGACCACGCACGGCGAGTTGACAAGATATACGGCAGCAGGAGTGTTAGACCTGCATATTGAAATATATATTGTTAACTGCAACACCCGCTGGAGTCGACAGCATGTTAGCTGTATCTTCCGCTGGAGGCGCCACCGTCGTGCAACGCGTCTATAAAAGACTGCGACCCGGCGTGCGATTGATCCCCCGATTGAACCGCTCCGATTGATCCCTCGTCCAATTCAAACGGGGATCGATATTACGACGCCCAGAACCCCTAGCGGTGCCCTCAGACTAAAGACGTATCCGTCAGGCGGGAGTTGACCGCAGCCGCTCCATAAGTCCTTCCGGTTTGGAGTGCCATCTGCACTCGCCCCCTAACGTCCGGTGAAGCTGTAAAGGCCAGCTGCGGCCAACGGTATTAGAGTAGACCGAAAAAAAAATAAAGCGTGCGGCCTCTTTTGGACGACTGACGTCCTCTCGAACACTTCCCCTTGCATATCGCGTTTGCATTATATAATTGCATTGATATATTAAACTGATTGTTAAAAATTAATTATACGAATTACTGTTATTTTTTTTATTTAATTAAATTTACAAGTCATTCCTAATTCATTCATTATTACAAGCATATTCAGTACATATGCTGTATTATTTTAATGCACAGCTAGCAATAGGGTCTATATACATTTCTGGATTCAATAAGAGATTTTTTAATTTAGTAATATAATAATAGTTTTTAAAAATTCACATAGCGCTATTTATTCCCAAGCAAAGAAGAGTGGACAACTGATATAAATACATAGTTATTTTATGGTTAAGGGTTGGTTAAATTCCTCAAACATCACCAATTATAATTTATATTATAATTGTTGATGTTTGAGGATATTTATTTATATATTTATAAAATCATCTAAATATATCGTTATCTAGAATCTACAACACACGCTTTTTTTGCTTTTGGGAGTAGAGAGCGTAGTGTGAATTGCCCAGGGGTATTATTATTATTCCTCTAAAAGAGAGGTCATAGTATATAAAGTGTTGGTGTAGTCTCACTAGGAGTAGACGGCGTAGTGTGAATCGTCTACAGGTGTTGTTATCATACTCTTCTAAAGTGAGGAGATACTTTAAAGTGAGGATTCCCGTCTAACAGTTAGGAGCCCTTTCCAAACGTGAGGAGCTTTCTCCAGACGTGAGAAGCCCCCTCCAGACATGAGGAGCCCCCTCCAACAGTGAGGAGCTTCTTCCAAACGCGAGGAGCTCCTTCCAACCGCGTGTAGCTCCCTCCAAACTCGAGGAGCTCCCTCCAGACGTGAGGAGCTCCCACAAAAAGCGAGGAAGTCCCTTCAAAAGTGAGTAGGTGTGTAGTGTATGGTGTGGTGGTGTGTACCGCCGTCGTCGTAGAGCCACCAGACGTCGACGGTGCCGGCCTGGCGGCGCGTGAACTGCTCCACCGAGGTGAACGACGACGCGCGCCGCGCCGCCCCGCCCGCCCCGCCCGCGCCCAGCGCGCGCCGCACCGCGCCGCCCACGCCCGACCTGCGCGGGGGGAGGGGACGTTAATACCTGCCCTTACTGTACGGGAAACATTAACGCAGTAACCATAGTGGTGTCCAGGTCAATAACGTACAAAATATTCATTACCAGAATACATATTTAATGTAATACACAGTACTAATATAGATAAGTTATATCAACATGACGAAAGAGAAGATGACACCCGCTCTCTTTTTTAAAAACATACAAACATACTTCGTCTGCTATACCAGCCAGTCAGTCATCGACTGCTAACCTCGTTCTAACATTTACACGTACTCCATTCCACGCGTGAATCTACCTTTACACGCACTCCATTTAACGCGGTCAGTCTACCTTTACACGCACTCCATTTAACGCATAAATCTACCTTTACACATACTCCATTTAATGCGGTCAATCTACCTTTACACGCACTCCATTTAACTCGTAAATCTACCTTTACACATACTCTATTTCACGCGTGAATTTACCTTTACGCATGCGCACACACACGGAAATCGGCTTACACGCGGATAGGAATGTGCATGTAAATACCTGCCTTTACACGTACGCTCTATTACGGGTGAACTGATTTTGACTGACTGAATGTAGCCAAACTATATCTACTAATTCAAATCAAATCAAAAATCATTCATCCATGTAAGACATTTTAACCGCTTATGAACGTCAAATTCTTTATATTTATATTTTATATACATGTTTAATTACTGACTTTACACGTACACTCTTTCATGCACTATCAGGAGCGCACGCTATACAGCGGGAGTTATATATTAAAAAGCAGTAGGTATACATAAATAATTAATACTTACTTAATTATATGTACAATAAATATCGACGACCTCGGTGGTCTAACGGTTTAGCACATTGCTTTACGACCGATGGTCGCGGGTTCGATTCCTCGCACGGCACAAACATTTGTATTCATGAGTATGATTGTTTGTATCGGTCTGGGTGTTTTCTATGTATAATATATATGTATTTACAAAAAAAATTAAAAATCTATGTATTTGTATCAGTTATCTAGTACCCATAACACAAGCTTTAGCTAGCTTAACTTGGGTCTAAATGGCGCTGTGTGAATTGTTCTATGATTATTATGATGATTATATTAAATATATATTACTAAGTATCTATATAAAAGCACGGAAAAAAACGGAGTCATCAGTAATGTGATGACTCCGTTTTTTTTGTTTGTCGTGTTTTGTCATGTGCCGTTTGGCCTGTCATACCTTTCGTTGCGTGCGGGCTTGGTGTCGGCGCCCCGGGCGGGCGGCCGGGCGGCCGGGTCGTCGGACACGGCCGCGCGCCGCAGCTCCGGCGAGCCCATGGACACGTCCGACAGGCTGCTACCTACGCACATCATTACATTGCTTTTTAAGATACTTCAAAAAGAAATAATTATATCAATATAATAATCTCAGGACTGTCTAGACCCAAGTTAGCTCAACTTGGGTCTAGACAGACAGACAGTCTAAAGCTTGTGTTATGGGCACTAGATAACAGAAACGAATGCCTGAATGAATCTATTTCTTTTTCGTACATACATTCTACTTGTATCACTTATCTAGTACTCATAAAGCAAGCCTTTGTTAGCTTTGGGACTAGATGGCGCTGTGTGTGCCCTGAAATTATTAGTATTATTAAATTTATTCATTTGACGATTGACATTTGACGACCTCGGTGGTCTAGTGGTCTAGCACACCGCTTTATGACCGATGGTCGCGGGTTCGATTCCTCGCACGGCACAAACATTTGTATTCATGAGTATGATTGTTTGTATCGGTCTGGGTGTTTTCTATGTATACTATGTATTTATTTACAAAAAAAAAATCTATGTATATGTATCAATTATTTAGTACCCATAACACAAGCTTTAGCTAGCTTATCTTGGGTCTAGATGGTGCTGTGTGAATTGTCCTGAGATTATTATTATTACTATTTTTATCCAAAAATTCTCATCTCCCCTCTTAAGGAGAGGAGATGGTAACATACCCCCGGCAGAAGCACAGTCGGCCGGGGTTCAGGGCCATGGGAGAGAAACCGGCGTACAATACGGGCAGTCTAACAAACTTTCTGCATCTTTCCCGAGTTAATCCCAACCGTCTGAGATATTGCTCCTTGGGATCCTACTGGTTGGGATAAGACCGTTCACCGATATATCGATTGGAATGATTTCGGTGGACATCACCCCCCACATTTCGGTCACCTCGTGAGCCAGGTCGAGATATTTTCTCTTATTATTATTATTATTCAACAGTGTCCAGCATGCTGGACCTCGTAACGCGGACTGACTTTATACTGGAGTTAAATCTAAGTTAGTTGGAGACATAAAAAATGGAAGAGTGCCGAGTGTTGACAGAAATATTACGTACTTATTAATATTTCTATCAATTTCGGCACCCTTACAGCCATGTAGACCCAAATAAGTAACAAACCAGAGTTAAAAGCAGTATAACTATTAATTTCTACTAATCTATACATATAAATAAAATTGGAGTGTCTGTTTGTAATATTGAAATCACCGTTTTTTACTACATGCATATGAATATAAATACATGCACCTAAAAACATTATTTACAATTTTTGTCTGTCTGTCTTTCTGTCTGTTTCTTCCGAATTGTTTGTTCTGAATTGTCTGAACCGATTTTATTGGCAGGTAGCTGATGTAATAAGGAGTAACTTAGGCTAATTTAATTTAGAAAAACAAAGTTACTTTCCACGCGTACGCGGCCGTGCAGTTAGTATATAATATTATACAACACAAACTCACAGACAGTATCAATATATTACTATAAGTACAATAATTATCATTAGTGGTCGAAATTCAACCATATTAAAAAATACGAAGAGATTTTGAACCAGCATTAACGATTAAACAAAAGAGTAAGCGTATCTATGTCAAATACACACGTGTATGTAAAAATGTTTGTTTTTTGTGTAGTTTTTATGTATTTTCGTGAAAAGAGATACAAAGCTTTTACCCATTTTAATATATAAATACTGGTACAACTATACGATATCGTGCCTCAATATGATGAATTACAAAACCAAAATTATATTATAACTTTTAACTCTTAAGGTTAGAAATTGTATGACCACCACCCGTATTAGAACAAAATAAATAATAATACATACCCACTGATTGCGTATTCAAACTCTCCGTAGACTTGGAGTCCTTGTTGTTGTCGCCCATAGAACCTGTGCAAAGCGACGGATGGTCGACGATGTCGGTGTTACAACATACATATATTCCACGAACAGTCAATATCAACAGTAAACAGTTCTTATGATTTTTACAATTGAAAATTACCTTTATTACGGTATATATAAGTTATATTTCACATCGCTAATAGAGTCCATACACAAACAGTATCAAAAAGTAACTTTTTACAAATTTACAACTACCAAGTGAAAATGGTCTCTATTAATGTACACAGTAAGTTTTATTTCACATCGTTGATACAGTTCATACATAAACTATATCAAAACGTCTATGTTCCTAGCGTGTCCTAAATAATAATCAACAAATTTGGCGGCAAAAATTTGCACAAAACCATAGACGTTTTTTACTTCTCACATCCAGAAACTAATGTAGGATGCGTCGAGTTATTCTCTCAATTTATGAAAATAACTCGAAAGAAATTAGCAAAAATAGAATTTAAGTATTATTTATAGAAAAAGTATAGTTGATATTGACTGTTTTATAAATTAAAAAGCACATAATTATTAATATGTATATGAAGGCTTAGTTAGTCATAAATACAATAAAATAGCTCATAAATTGTTAACAAAACAAATGTCACTTCCTTATTTGGCGCCCATTTAACGATCAGATCATGGATATAGTAATTTCCCTTTTTGTACTCCTGCAGATTTTGAGAATAAACCTGCCAACGTTACTCACGACTACGCAGTTTTTTTAACAATGATTTATACGGCCCTGGGTACTGGTCCAATAAGAAACGGCTTACCAGTTCATAAAATGTTACTAGATCTAAAAGTTTAACCATATCATGAGCGAAATAAAATCACTACGATCCCCACAGTTCGCAATATAATATCATAAACAACCATAGACAAAATAAAATTATATTACTAATATGTGTTATCGTTACACTACCCTACCTTGACAATATTATATTTTTTAGTTCCAATAAAATAAAAAAAATTACGTTAAATTGTAGGAAAATAAAGCATTTGTCGGTGTATTCAGAGCTTGATTTTATTTTGTAAAAAATCCCATATTTAGCGCAGTTTCGTAAACCATTGTAGTTTAAGTATAATTATTAGGCACTAACAGATATGTGGATCAATAATTAATTAAAAAAAACATAGAACACATGTTTTAGTGTATTTGGTACTCACGTTCCCTGTCGAGACGGTCGAGTGGAGCGAGTCGCGCCAGGTGCTGCAGGTAGTCTCGCAGGTCGCCGTCCAGCAGCGCACCAGCCGACTGGCCGCCCTCCACGCGGAGTATACTCAGAGCCATGTGCATGTCAAGCGCCTTGCTGCGGACGAACATCGTTAGACGTATAACTACTATTCTTAGGACCACTCAGTTAAGGTAATCTATCTATATATATATATATATATTGTCAGTACATATATACATAGAAAATAAACCATACTCTTGAATACGAATGTTTGTAACGTGTGAGGAATCGAACCCGTGTCCATCAGTGTCAGTAGCGATGCGCTGAACCGCTAGACGTCGACCGACGACTATTCATAATTCAAAAATCAAAAATCATTTATTCATGTAGGACATTTTAGCCGCTTATGAACGTCAAGTTTTACATTATAATTTTTCCCTATCGTCCAGTTCGGTATATAGATCCAATTGAGAAGAACTGGCAAGAAACTCAATTGAATTACTTTTTTTTTAAAATCCAGTTTATTTACAATGCATTTATATAGGTGTCTATGTCTAACATTAAATGAAAATCCCGAACATGAAAACTATTGCCATGCACGCTCGTCATTCAAGTATTATAGATAAGAGACATATAAAAAAAGGACGTCTGTATTTTGTACTCACTTTTTCTTTTTTATACTCTGCTGTTTTTTTAATTATACAACGTAGTACGTTATATAATATGTACAAAATATACCATATAGTACCAAAAATGTATATAAATAATAATACCGTATATACTCACTGCATATGGTAAGAAAGGAAATAAATAACGCGATGACTGCGAACAGGGATGAATGGAAGAGAAAAATATATTACGACGACCACAAATAAATGGGGATAAGGAAGAAGCAGATGATGATACTCACTGCATAACCTCTACATAGTCGACTATCTCGGATCGATCGCACGACTGCCAGTCCTCCTTGAAGCCCATCATTAGAATGTTAGGCTTCAGCTTGCCGAGACCACTCGCCTGCAAACAAGTCACATCTTTCAGGTCTTTAAGATGCACTCAGTGAATGTATTTTCTTACACAATAATAATAATAATAATAATATATTTATTTTCTCCACAAATCATTGACACAATATTATGAAAGTGAGCCAAAAATAAGATTCAAATGGAAAGTTATTCAAAAGTAAAACATTTTCTTAAAGCTTAATATACAATTGATCGTAAAAAAACTTATTAAAAAATCAAGTTTTTATAATAATAATAATTATTATTATTATATCATTGTTTGGTGATTTTTACCCGCAATGATAAGTCTATTACCCCATCAAAGGGAGATATAATATATATATAAAGAAATAATAATAATAATAATAATATTTCAGGAAAATTCACACAGCGCCATCTAGCAGAGCTTGTGTTATGGGTACTAGACAATTGATATAAATACATGGATACATTTTTTTTGTAAATAAATACATATTATACAAAGAAAACACCGAAACAATCATACTCATGAATACAAATGTATGTACCGTGCGAGGAATCGAACCCACGACCATCGGATAGTAAAGCGGTGTGCTAAATCACTAGACTACCGGCTGTCATGACTCATGACTCATGTTTATAAATGATAATAATGGGTTTTGTAGAAAAAAATCTAACTTAAAATTCATATTCAAACGAGCTCGTGGTTCACTGATGGTAAGTGATTACCGCCGCCCATAAGCATCTGCAACACCAGAGGAATTGCAATTATTTTGCCAGCCTTAAAAGAAGGAATAAGAAGAACCTCTTTCTTGAAGGTTTAAAATATCGTATCAGTTCGAAAATACCATTGCTGGAAGGCGATTCCACAATATAGTTGTGCGTGGCAAAAAGTTTCTAGAAAAACTCACGGAGATGGACAGCCATTCATCCAGATGATCAGGATGGTATGGTTTCTGGCGGGTAGTGCGATGGTGAAATTCAGCTGTTATTAATCCGAACAATTCCTCAAAAATCTCCGTGATATATGCGATAGAAAATACAGAGATGCAATGTCTCACCGCAAAGCGAATGAGTCGAGATTATCACAAATGATAACATGACGATCGGTGTCTAAATGCGCAAATGAAAATGGAAAGTGGACTGTATATTTCATATTTAGAATGAAAGGAGGTGGTACATGGCAACTGGATTACTCGATGTCTTCCCGGAGGCCGGCCGTCCTCTCGTTCTTATACGATGCTACTCCAGCACACTATGACATTTCACATCCACTAATATCTATATGCAAATCTACAAAATTAGTCTATATATTGCCCAAAATGCTAATTATGATGCGGATGAAAAACTATGATAGCCACTATTCAATGATCTCCGAGCGACTACGTGTACGACTGCCCGAGTCTCGCGGATCGGACTCGAGCGAAACACCTCTGTCCTCTTCTGTTTCCTTGCCAAGGAAAGAGATAGATATAAGGAAATGAAAATAGGTATAGCGAACAATGGTAATGGTGATACCTGTATAAGTGCACTGGCGCCATCTTTGAACCCGCTATCGTCGACCACTGTGTAGAAAGCCTTCATCTTCCGTTTCGTGAACCAATAGTAAGCACGGTCCGTTAGAGCCTCCCTCGCGCGATGGCTCACTTGACCCTGAAATAAAAAAAAAACAGTGAGTCATACATATTAGAAGAAAGAAAGAATTTCTTCTATTCATTCGTTTATTCGATACACATAAACTAAACAACAAAACAAGTATTAAATACAATTTGTTCATATATATATATATATATATAAAATAAGGGTTGATGCTAGAAGGGTGAAAATTAAGGGTTGTATGTATTTCTTAATGACACAATAAAACAATATAAATAAAAAAACTATGCCTGAAAAATAAAAAAATAATGTTAGAGGTGGACAACCCTTATTACTTAGAGGTATGAAAAATAGATAGTAACTGATTCTCAGACCTACTGAATATGCATATAAAATTTCATAAAAATCGATCAAGCCGTTTAGGAGTATGGACATTGTGACACGAGAATTTTATATATAAGAAGATATATACTACGTACCTACATCTAGGCGCATGACATTGAGTAAAATATAATATACAGCTGTATCACATTATGCAAATATACTTTAAAATCGACAAATAATCGAAAAGTTATAAACGTTATATTCTAGGTGTGCTAGGGTTTCACCTATAAACTTTCTCAAGAACTAGCCTGTGATTTTTTTATTGGGGGGTTTTGGCTATTGTCAAGTGCCGACCTAGTAGTGGCAAGTATGACCTGTAACACTGCGACCTGTATAGATCTATTGTACTCGCCCGTATTCAAAGTTCGCTACCTAGACCCGTAAGCGACAAGAATTGAAGGATATTAGGAGCGAGGCTGTGAAATGCAAAAAGGTATTTTTATCGGCCTCGATTCCTTACTACTTGAAAGTACCATTAAATTAGAATATATTAAAAAAAATACCTGAAGCACGTGTCCGCACAGCATGAGCGATAATCCTTTTGTGAGTAGATATGAGAAGTCAGTTAGAATCGGCCTTTCTGCTGGGAAACCTGATAGCACCAGGATCTGTGGTCTGTAAACATATTAGGTATGTATACTAGCTGTACTCGCGACTTCGTCTGCATGGAATTTAACTTTATTTTTCTAAAATAAAAGTAGCCTCTTAATACATCAGCTAGTCGGAACAGACAGACAGACAAAAATTGTAAAAAAATGTAATTTTGGTATATGTACCGCATTTATATTCATATATATGTATATAGTAGAAAACGGTTGATTCAATATTACAAACAGACACTTGAATGTTATTTATTTGTATAGATTTAAAACTCTAATCGTAGACTCTACCAGGGTAACCGGTGTGGAGCTCCCGGTTGATTGCGCGGTATGGTGTGTTTGGGGTCGTCGTCTTCGCCGGCGAGGACGGTGTCGTGTGTAGTATATAAAAGTGTGGTCGGGACGGAACGGTGGGTTCATAAGGAAGTTAACTACTGTTATGGGGTCATCGGGTTCAATAAGAACATGCCTCAGGCGACATAAGTAAATAAATAGATTCATAACAATACCTATAATTTTATTCAGTTAAGAATAAAATTATAGGTATTGTTAACTATAACTACATAAAGGAAATTAAAACTGTATTTGTAACAGTGCAAGAGTTTTTGTATTCTGCATATCATACCATTAGGTTCGATATATCATACCAACTGCAAAATTCTACGAAATTAATCGAAATTTCGTAGAATAGTTTGTCGATTCTCATTTGTCGTTTCATATATAATATTTCTTGGATTCAAGTTGTAGTGACTGGCTATTGACCATATAGTATGATTAAAAGAAATAAAACAGTAAATAATATACCTAATGAAACAATTTATATAAAAGTTAGTGATTTATGGGACACAGTTACCTAGAAATAATAATTGCATTTAATAATATCTAGTAAGACTATCCAATTTTGTCTACTAAGTACTGCCGTGTCCAAACTGTGTCACCTCACCTTACATTTTCCTATTGTTATTTATTTAGTATATTGTTGTTTATTTAGTATATTCGCAACGACTGCTTCTAACAGATATGTAAATTAGTAGTTTTAATTGCAGTTGCTTAATACTGCCAACTTTTTTTAACGTCAATACAGTTATCCAAAATGAAATAAGCATGTGTATTGTATATATTCACCTATAATTTTTAACATGTTCAGTAACTCTGTTTAGGTGATGCACGCCGGAGAGCGCCGTTTTGTATGTCTGGGCCTGTGTTGTGGAGCCCCAATTAACATCTGTAACATTTACAAAAAAAACTGGTAATCATACCTACTATAAACTTGCATATGTTCACTAATTATATACACACACTTCAACTTAAAAATGTAAAGTAACAATAACATTACTTAAAAGAGCTACACACGAGTTTCTTGCTCGTTCTTCTTGTGATGAGACAGCTTTCATATGAGCGGTAGATTAAAAAAATGTGATGACTATTTAAAAGTGCTTCAATGTAAGTTTATTACAATAAATGATTTTCTATTCTATTCTATTCAATTAATAAACTATCTTTGTTACAGATAAATAATTTTGATTGGTCTTAATAATTATATCTTACTAATATTATAAACGCGGAAGTTTGTGAGTATGGATATATGGATGTCTGTTACACTTTCACGCAAAAACTACTGAATGGATTTTAATGAAACTTTACAATAATATAGCGTATACATCAGAATATCACTTAGGCCATAAATTTCACGTGCGTGAAACTGTAGTAAATAGCAGCGCCACAACTAGTAGTAAACATTTTATCAATAATATAAATAACATAGCTAACTTTGTGCTATGTATGTAGGTACTTATACCATCTGCGCTGTAACATGGTGACAGTTACTAATTAAATAGTAATTTTACATTTAAAAATTGCTACAATTAAGTTAATGCAGTTGTTAATGATTTAACATATTACGAATGTGGTACAACTGAAATACTAAGTCATAATTTATAAATCGCGGCAACTTTTAATAGTGAAACGAAACATTAATGAAACTGTCACCCGCACCATGCTACAGCGCACATGGTATAGTTTGTTCACAAAGTGAAGCTTTTTTACAGTGAAGTACTTACTCACATAGACCAGCTTTTTTACAGTGAAGTACTTACTCACATAGACCAGCTTTTTTACAGTGAAGTAGTTGCTCACATAGACCAGCTTTTTTACAGTGAAGTAGTTACTCCCATAGACCAGCTTTTTTACAGTGAAGTACTTACTCACATAGACCAGCTTTTTTACAGTGAAGTAGTTACTCACATAGACCAGCTTTACACCAGCTTTTTTACAGTGAAGTACTTACTCACATAGACCAGCTTTTTTACAGTGAAGTACTTACTCACATAGACCAGCTTTTTTATAGTGAAGTACTTACTCACTTAGACCAGCTTTTTTACAGTGAAGTACTTACTCACATAGACCAGCTTTTTTACAGTGAAGTACTTACTCACATAGACCAGCTTTTTTACAGTGAAGTACTTACTCACATAGACCAGCTTTTTTACAGTGAAGTACTTACTCACATAGACCAGCTTTTTTACAGTGAAGTAGTTACTCACATAGACCAGCTTTTTTACAGTGAAGTAGTTACTCACATAGACCAGCTTTTTTACAGTGAAGTACTTACTCACATAGACCAGCTTTTTTACAGTGAAGTACTTACTCACACAGACCAGCTTTTTTACAGTGAAGTACTTACTCACATAGACCAGCTTTTTTACAGTGAAGTAGTTACTCACATAGACCAGCTTTACACCAGCTTTTTTACAGTGAAGTAGTTACTTACCTTATTAGGCGTATATGAGACATTGCTTACCCGGTTTTCTATAGGAGACGAGTAGATACAGCATGAGTAGGAACGCGAAAGTAATTAGTGCTGTGGACCACGATATCACGAACATGATCGCTACGCACATCATTGAGCCGACGAGCGACAACCACATGTTATATAACTGTAAGAAATTAACAAAACTAACTGAATTATAGGGTACAAAAAGTGGCCATATCATTTATGCAATCTCTTCCAAACAACGGTAGAGGCCAAAAGACAAAAGGTAGCGCTAGAATAGAATGGTAAAAACATCATAATAATGGTCTAATTCAGGATAACCTGAAAATGTACGTTAAAATGTATCATTAGGCCATTTGACGTCTCTATGGTGACGGTATTTTAACGAACCGTCAGTAATTAAGCGCAAGATGACTTACTCTAAATGTAGGTCTCCATCCGACCGGCCTGGCGAGGCTGGCGTGGAATGTGGCGAAGTTGATCAGCGCGTACGCAGCCAGGAAGAAGTTGGAGATCAGCGGCGCGATTTGGTCCAAACCACCTTTCAATAATAAACAAAATAATAAATGTTGTTTGTAATAAATGCGACTAGTACGACAGCGACTTATAATAGACTAGCTTTTGCCCGCTGCTTCGCTCGCGTAATTTGCCCCCTTAGGGGTGGAATTTATCAAAATCCTTTCTTAGGGCTTGCCTACGTCATAGTAGCTTTATGCATATAAAGTCTCAGCCCGATCGGTTTAAAATTGACAAAGTTTCATACAAATTTTCATCCCCTATTTTACCCCCTTGGGAGTATAAATAATCAAAATCCTTTCTTAGCGGATGCCTATGTCATAACATCTACCTGCATGCCAAATATCAGCCCGATCCGTCCAGTGGTTTGGGCTGTGCGTTGATAGATCACTATGTCAGTCAGAAAACCTTTGAGTTTTGAGATATATTTAGATACATCGCTGCCGTACTAGTCGTATTTTCAATTATCTTCGTATATTTCCTAACATAACCCTCAATACCTCTCAGGTACATCAGATATCTGCGCTTTAAATTGAAAGTGGTTATTTTAGTTATTTTTAAATACTGTTACTCCAGTCAGCTCGTGGAACCTAATCGAAACGTCGAGAGAGGTAAATAACTTTATTTGGCATAAAATTATTCGTGTTAAGACCCCGTTAAGGTCCGGCCGCTCCGAGTTTGCGTTTCTAACAGCTGGACCAATACACTGTTTGTTTTTGTAGTGATGTGACTAAATAACCTTGAAACAGTGCAATTTGATGTGGTTTGACTTTTATGAACTATTGTTTCTATATTTGTTAAGTAGTTAATAATTTTAGCCCAAAATTCATACGTTTATTCTTAGTTGGAATATTTACTAAATTTTTAATGTTTTAATTTAATTTTATCACTCGTTAACAAGTCAAATGAAAATTATTTAAAATTTTGCCGTAAATTATACGTCGGTTCAAAGTTACAGCGCCCATTCGATCACGATCTGTCAGAAACGCAAAGTCTGACCGGACTGTAATGACATACAAGTAAATAGTGGGTACTTTAAGAAATATAATTAATATTCGTATCTCACCCATAAGTATGAATGCGGTCGCTATAATGAAGGTGAGCACGTAGCCACGGACGGGTTCGTTGTTGGCGCCGTAACCTTTTGCGAAAATCTCCAAGTACGGATACAGTTTGTCCTGGCACAGCGCCTGCTCACAAATAACACATTTAAACATTATTGAAGATCAAATTATATATTGAGGAGATAAAAACCATCGCTCCTAAGAATATCCTTCAATTCTTGTCCCTTACGGGTCTAGGTAGCGAACTTTGAATAAGGGAGAGTACATTAGATCCATACAGGTGTCAGTGTTACAGGTCATAGCACCTGACAATAGAGCAAACCCCCAATAAAAAAAAGAACATCAAATTTGATGAATACTAAAACAATGAAAGAAGGGAAGATACTAATAATAATAAAATCCAGCTACATAGAACTAGAAAGATCCACCGTATAACTTCCAATGGTCGCGGGTTCGATACCTCGCACTGTACAAACATTTGAATTCGTGAGTATAGTTCTTTTTATCGGTCAGGATGTTTTCTATGTATATTATGTGTTTATATTCTGTTTACAAAACGAATCTATGTATTTATATCAATTGTCTAGTGTCCATAACAGACGCTAGGTTTAACTTGGGAGGAAATAGTGCTGTGTAAATTGTTATAGAGATATTAAAATAAATAAAAAAAAATTGAATCCAGGACTTCCATTTCTGATATCGGTTAATGACTATTAGAAGTCATCACACAATGTAAATACCTGAAATACTTTGGGCGCGGAGACGAGCGACGCGAGCGCTGAAGACAGCGTTGCAGCGAAGCAACCACCGGAGATGAGGGGACCAAACCCAGACACCAATTGTATTACCTGCCAATTAATTTATACCCAAGTGGTTTATATCTTATATATAAAATTCTCGTGTCACAGTTTTCGTTCCCATACTCCTCCGAAACGGCTTGACCGATTCTCATGAAATTTTGTGAGCGTATTGAGTAGGTCTGAGAATCGGCCAACATCTATTTTTCATCCCCCTAAATGTTAGGGGTAGTCCACCCCTAAATATTATTTATTTTCAGGCAAAACAACGTTTGCCGGGTCAGCTAGTAATACTATATATTTCTTATCAAATTACAATATGTTACTACCGAGGGAAAGGGGATTGTTAGTGTTCAGAACACTGAGAAGGGGGAGAGGGGTGAGGCATCTGCCGGCACCGCTGATCCGCGCGGCGACCGGTCTTTCTCTTCCCATTCAGAGGTCACGGCGAACGCCCGCGTCACTTAATAATAAAATATCATAAAATTTTGTAGCTTATACTTCAATATAGCAATTTAAATTAAATTTGAAGTTTATTTTTTTATGTCTACATAATTCGAGACAGTTAGTAATGTGGACTAATGATTCCATTGCTAGCAATGTACCATGTTAGGTCGACCTCCACACGGTTCCCCTTGGAAGGCATCGTGATTATTTCAAGATAAATTCATCACGATAAGCTAACTGACCTGACTTCATGTTCATCCTTATCATCCTCCACTGGTGCCCCGCCAGCGTAAACCGTTAGCGGGTGCACCATTCCATTACCCAATTTTTATCCACCAAATCTGGGGGTAGAATCAACAAAACCCGAGTCGTTCGTTGCACGTCGCGTCGAGCACACGAAGATCCGCATTTTCTCCGCGAATCAACGTAAACGGAACCATCAGCCGCAATTTCCGCGCAACCATCTTATCAGTATATCATCCAATGAAAATCATCGTAGTGTTGTGGGTTTTTAAAGTAAAACGGCAATGCGTATATAAGACCTACGCGCGGGGACGACACGAGCCAGGTTTGTCCTCAGTTTCCTTTTTTACCCAACAGTAAGTATGAGTATGCACATAAATGTATCTTTTAATAATAAAAACGCAAAAGTTTGTGAGTATGGATGGGTGGTTGTTTGTTACTTTATAATTCTATTTAATCTTTGCTATTTATATATTTACTTCAAATTTATAAGCATAAATCGTCGATAGTCGTGGGTTCGATTCCTTGCACGGTACAAACATTTGTATTCATGAGTATGATTGTTTAAATCGGTCTAGGTGTTTTCTATGTATAATATGCATTTATAGAAAAAATGTATCCATGTATTTATATCAGTTGTCTAGTACCCGTAACACAAGCTTTGCTTAGCTTGGGACTAGATGGCGCTCTGTGAATTGTCCTGAGATATATATAAATCATATTAAATAATAAAAAATATGTTGTTGGTTGTCGCTCTCAAACTAGATGGCGTTGTAGTCACTAAAATCTGCTTTAGCGGGGCACGCTGGCGAACTATTGCTATTGACGGTAACAATATACAAATATTCCTACTTGCTACCCACCCCTTTGCACAAGTGTACATGTAATATACATATAATCCTACCTCACCTTAGGTTCTACCACCTCACACCTCACTCAGCATCACCTCTACCTTAAAAAAACCGCTTCAAAATACGTTGCGTAGTTTTAAAGATTTAAGCTTACATACGGACAGACAGCGACAGCGACTTTCTTTTATACAATGTAATGATAATGATTATATACTTTGTAACTATTGTGTAGTCCATAAGGGCAGGTGAAGTTGGCGAGGCAGGCGGGTACAACGTTCATCTGCGTCACGTCTCCGGCTGCGTCTCGCAGCACTGTCCAGCCGGCGATCAATGCCATCAGCAAATACGAAAGCGTAGTCAGCAGTATCGCCAGCAGGGTGCCCTTGGGTATCGACTTCTGGGGATCCTGATGATAGATAAATACTTTATCAATTACAAACAAATAGTAGGTATATATGATACTGTATAATTCTATATAAAAATTAATTGTAACTGGCAGCCTGCAAATATGTGCGTTGCCATATCCGCAAAACATTAATAAAAAAGAAAGTTGAAAAAGAATAAAATTCAAATTAACAGAGACATTAACGCAAAAATTGCATTTTTATTTTATAAATATAATAAATATCTATCAACCATCCCTTAAATCATCGATCAGGTTTAAACAGATACGGAAAAAATCATCATTATGAAGATCGTGCCCAGTGGCGTGTCTTGGGAAAGACCTATATCCAGCAGTGGACTGCTGTGAGCTGATGATGATGATGATAATGAAATAAATGGAGTTGATATTTTTAAACTTTCGCTCTTAATATACATTATTTATATTATTAACCGGGTCTTAACTCGAAACGTCGAGAAATGTAAATACCTTATTTGCCATAAAATTAGTTCGTGTTAAGACCCGGTTAATAATATAAGTAATGTAAATGGAATTGACTTTATATATCGCAAAGATGAAGAGGCAACCAACTATTATATACATCATAAAGCTACAGATAAATCTGCAGCGCTAATATTCTATTGACTCCTGGAATTAAATAATATTAAACACAAATTAATTGTACACAATTGAGAATCTATACTAATATTATAAAGAAGAGTTTGTTTGTTTGTTTAAATCTAATCTCAGGAACTACTGGTTCGGATAGAAAAAAATATTTTTGTGTTGGATTGTCTATTTGTCGAGATAGTAAACCCTTGCTCGATAGCTAGCTAGCTAACCTAGCTTCGCTAGCAGGTTTGAGCTATATAACATTACGCTACGACCAATAAGAGCGAAACTGCAATGAATAAAATTTCAAAAGATGGAGAAATGAAATGCAGACGAAGTTGCACGGATCAGCTAATATATTAATATTAATCTATTAACATTATTTAATATATTTATTAATATATATTGCTTATTCTTCTTGTGATGTGTCTCATCAGCTTTCCGAATAAGCGGTAGATTTAAATAAAAAAAAATGTTGACTATTCAAAAGTGCTTAAATTAAGTATATTTGAATAAATGATTTTCTATTTCTATTTCTAATATATTCTCAATTTGATCACAGACTCAGAGAGAGAGATCAGAATAAAGAAAAGAGCAGTTATAGCTATGCGTTTGTGTATCAAATACATGGTAGTGTATATAATGTTTATTTTTTACTGATTTAATGTATTTTTATGCATAATTTAAATAAAATATATTCTTCTTGTGATGTGTCTCATCAGCTTTCCGAATAAGCGGTAGATTTAAATAAAAAAAAATGTTGACTATTCAAAAGTGCTTAAATTAAGTATATTTGAATAAATGATTTTCTATTTCTATTTCTAATATATTCTCAATTTGATCACAGACTCAGAGAGAGAGATCAGAATAAAGAAAAGAGCAGTTATAGAAGCGTTTGTGTATCAAATACATGTATTTATATATTTTATTTTTTACGATTTCTATTTTTATGCATAATTTAAATAAAATATATTAGCATTCTGTATCCTTTATATAATATATTAAGTGCTGTGAATATCATATTTTCCGCAGCTCAATTTAAGAAGTTTTTACTTCATGTATTTATATATTCATTACGTTTCTATAGATTTCATAGAGCAATCCTTTAAATCAATATATGAAGGATTGTTCTGAATAGAGCAATGTCTAACAAATACGCAAGAGATGAACAGGAAAGAAGAAAGAAACTTAAAACCAACGACCAATATCTACATTAAAAAACAATGACATCTGATTAGTACTTGAAAATTAAATAAACACAAATTAATTACCTTTAAATCGCCCGATATGTTAGCACCAGCCAATATGCCCGTGGCGGCAGGGAAGAATATGGAGAAGACAGAGAAGAAATTGTGTTCCACGCCTTTATGTTTTCTGTAGTCCGACCACAAGTTCTCGTGTAGTACCGTCACTGAAAAAAAAATGTTCTTACGGTTAAGAACATTTTTTTTTAGAGAAGAAAACAGCTCGTCGTAATTTCGATCCCGGGTTCAATTGGATGGGGCGACCTTTTTTCGGACTACTCTAATGCTGTTGGCCGCAATTGGCCTTTACAGCTTCATGGACATTAGGGGGCGAGTGCAGATGGCACTCCAAACCCGTCAATATGATGTGACGAGATGTCGCTACTTAATTGATTAATTACCTAATATTTAGGTAGTGAGTATACAGATATAATAGTTGTACTACATTAATAAGTTTATTTAATCGTTGTGCTGCATGGCTTATTAGTAACGCGTACACTCAACGCGGAGTCGTAACGTAGACTGACTTTACACTGAACTTAAATCTAAGATTCTAAGATTATCTTGAGACGTAAACTAATGGAAGGGTACCGAGTGTTGACAGAAATAATACAAGTAAAGGCACACTATAATTGGTTAAGAATGGTAAATTTCTAAATTGTAGAATAGTAGCAATAATGTAAGTTATTATTATGCTAATAAATAAAAAAAAATTTAAAAGTTTGTAACGTCCCAATCAGTTTGGAGCAGTCATAATCGTAAATTGGTTTGCGTGAACCCACGCATGCGCTTGATGGACGCGCTGTCTGTCTACTAAAATCCTAAATAACCAGGATCAATCCAGGATAATATTCTTCGAAGCATCGCGTTGGAATTAAGGTGCAACCAGATCGTCACACAAGACTCCATCCAAGTAAATGCACGTATCCTTCTTATATACTGTGATCGTCCCTGCAGTGGTACCAGAGGGTGACAGACGAATTCCACGGCCTCAACGGTGTCTGCTGCAAAGTTTTCAAAAAGATACTCACTGTTATATCCAACAAATCCTTGCGCGACCTCCAAATCGCTCTTGGGTCCTACGATGGACCCTATGCAGAAGTCCCCGATGGCAGCCAGCAATATTACAAGCAACACGATCTGAGCCTTCGCCTCCCACTCCATTCCCACTATTACGATGCCGGTTAGCAGAACTATTGTTATGCACCCGTAAATTGATTGATCCTGGAAATTATAAAAAGAATTGTAGCATAAATGACAAACAAACATGCCGTGACCTTTATGGTAAGTTATTAATTTCTCGATTATTTCCTTACAGTTCTTTCTGTATGTATCTAAAATTTTGTCTTGTTGTTACTTCTAATTTTGTTTTACTTTCAATTTGAAGGTGTACCAGATCATTAAGTATATATTCACGAATGCGTATGTTGAAATGGATGTAACCAGGAATGACAGAATATATATTTGATTTTTTTCCTACATTCGCACATGAAACAAAACTCACCTAATCTTGTTTACAATATAAAAAAGTATTGACTATATGAGAGATTATATTTTTAAAACCAGTAATAGAATATAATTCATTAACTCGTTGTGTTGTGTCAAGCGAAACATTAACTACATAAAATTAATTAATTATTATATTCTCATCATTCAACGACACGACGACTTTTTATTTAGACATAAGCATACACACATACCCACAAATACAAACTCGATATACTCATCTGTATACTAAGATTTTAATTTAGTTTAAGTTTCGACACTGCTCGGTATTTTTGATTAACATATCGTTATATTAGATTACTTGTATATGTATTGACATTGATAATTTATGTATGTATGCTTGTGAGACGTGGACATTGACACAAAAAGAAAAAGACAAACTGGAAGCTTTTGAAATGTGGTGTTGGAGAAGAATGGAAAGAATTAGCTGGAAAGATAAAATAAGGAATGAAGAAGTGCTTGAAAGGGTTAAAAAAAAGAGACAGATCATTGATATTATTGAGAATAGGCGGGGAAAAATGTTGGAGCACTTGATACAATACGACGAACTAATTAACAACATTATTGAAGGAAAAATAGATGGAAAGAGAGGAAGGGGAAGACCACGACACTGCTATATCAAGCAAGTTAAAGAAAAAGCTGGAGTCGTATCAACTGCTAAAAAGACTGATAGAACATCGTGGAAGGTGGCGGGAGCTCCACCGACAAGTGCACAGCTCTTAAATTATGAATGAAGCGATAATTTAGAAACATAAAACAAACTGAGTCAACGTGGACCACAAGTCAGCATAATGCAGGAAACATTGTTTCCAGCGTTTGTAGCTGATTTTCAGAAATGATACAAACAAACGGTGAGCTGTATTACAGGTTGTAACCTATTTCAGACACCAGCTTCTCACAACAATTGATAGTAATGGTAAATCTATGCAATGTATTATATAAAATACTACATGTATCTGTTCCTACACATTGTGTACAATGTTTGTGAGGAGAAATATATAAAATATTATTATTAAAAAGAACTCACCCACTCCTTGCTGACCATATAACTGGTCTCAGGTAAGAGATCTATCAACGCCTCCCCAAAACCGACGACGTACATGGCGCAAGCCACCGCATTTGCTATAGAGAATATCAGTCCTATGGATCCGCCGAACTCCGGACCAAGGGACCGCGATATCATGTAATACGTCCCACCTGCAATTCAGAAAATTATCTTATATAAAGATAATAGAAAAAAAGAATAGAAATCTTAAGTCTTTTTTGAAAAAAATATCCATTGTAATGTATTTTTTATACCAATATAAAGTAGAGATTTCAACGAACAAAAAGCCACGTTTTTTAAAAAGCAGATACTTTGATGTGGGAATTTATGATTGAAATTTGGGGCGCTTTTTGAATATTAAGTCAAAATAAAGTAAAAGTGTTTTAAATAAAAAATAATATAATAAATATTTAACCCTGGACAATTCACACAGTGTAATCTAGACCTGAGCTAAGCAGAGCTTGTGTTATGGGTGCTAGATAACTTATATAAATACAAAGATACACTTTTTTGCAAATGCATACGTAATATACATAGAAAACACTCAGACCGATTCATGCAAGTATATTACAGACTCTTATTTTATCTCTTGCGAGTTGAGATGAACTAACAAGACACTCAGCTCTCATTCTTTTCAAATGAGCTTGTACACATTTAAAAATTACAGATTTATTGTTACATTCAAATATAAACTCTTCAGTATTATACTTTTAGCATAGATTAAAAGAGCTTCTCAACAATAAATAAATTATTATTATTACAAATGCAATTTAGTGAGAGTTGTTCTTAAATAATTAATTATGAAACTATGTTTATAATATTATGTATGTTATTTACTTGTTATATGTTTGATATGATTCTTTTGTATGCGCTAAATAAATATATATTTCTTTCTTTCTTTATATAAATAGGATACAAATGAGACGTACCTCCTTTGATGACTCCGTTGGTGCTGATGGCGGACATGGAGAGCGCCGTGATGGTGGTCACAACAGATGTGGTCAATATTAACAGCACTGACTGCGCTGCCATAAAACAATAAGAAATTGTTGAACACTCACCGGGAGAGTTGTCACCTAGTGCTTTACTACCTCTAAGCTAAACTGAAAAGTCAAGAGTTTGAATCTGACTGATGCAATATATTGTTCCTATTAATATTTCCGAGTGGGGAAATAGGCATGGTTAGTAATGTGAACTGATGATATTATTGATAGCAATGTACTATGTCGGGTTGACCTCCACGCGGTTCCCCCTGGAAAGCATCGTGATAAATTCCTGATGTATTTGTAACGATGCGACCATAATAAAAAATATATATTTGATTATATTTGATATGGTTCAAAGATATTTTTATTTTTGAACCAGCAATATCAAATATATATTTGATAAAATAGAAGATAGATAAGAAAATATTGTTTAAAAAATATATTTTTTTTTAAACAATATTTTCATTTTGCACTCCTCTATATAATCTATAAATTTCATACTCCTTCGTCCGCACAATGTTCGTAAAAAGGGGTTATATAGTTATTGCCGAATAATAATTAACTAGCTTATATACAAAAACCATAAACTATACCAACCGATGCCAGCCTGTGCGACGACCCAGGACAACCGCAGGAAGAGCATGACGCCCCATATGTTGAGAAGGCATCGCATCAGCACACCCTTAATCCATCCAAATTTCACGTTGGAGGTCGCCATGGCTGGGGTGCCATCTGGGTCTTTCTCGAGGGTTTGTCCCGGCTAGAATTATACAATTTTTTTTTTTTAATCTTTCAAATATTTTTTATATATAGTTTTATTGTAAATGTATTGATAAATGGGGGTTTTCAAGTACATTACTTAGTATAAAACAAAGTAGCCTTCGCTGTCTGTTCGTTTATATCTTTTAAATTATGCAACGGATTTTAATGCATTTCTCAGCAATAGATAGAGAAAGGTTTATATACATAATACATGCATGTTATAATATAGAATGAGGCGAGAAATTAAAAGATTTGTAATGCATCCGAGCGAAGCAGTAATATTTCTACTTGTAAGACGGATCGCTAATACTTTTATTAAAATAATGTATCAAACTATTTTTATCAGTTGTCTAGTACTCATAACACTCTGCGTAACTTGGGACTAGATGGCGCTGTGTGGATTGTACATGAGAATACAAACTTTTATTGGAAAATACTCATGTTAATATTTTTCTAGGCCCCGTATATTGGAGAGAGGTCAAACGGAACATCATTGTTAGTTGTTGCATTGTCTGTCCGTCAGCGGCTCGTAACTGACAATTACAATGAGATAACCAGTTAAAATTCATATACGTGGCAGTTAAATCTTTGGTTATAAATTATTCATGGGTTATTACTTCAATGACCTAATGGTTCTACACGCGTTATGTATGTATGGAATGGAAAACGAGCTGGCGGTTCACCTTTTTTGTATAGAAAAGGGACAGATCCGGCCGCATATGGAATACTGTTCTCATCTCTGGGCGGTGCACCACATACCAGCTACTTCCATTTGACCCCATTCAGAACCGAGCAGCCAGAATCATTGGCAATCAACGTCTTTGTGATAAACTCGACCATTTATCTCTGCGGCGAATAATTGCATCTTTGTGCATTTTCTACCACGGTGAGTATTCTGAGAAATTGTTATCGGTTTGATACCAGCTGCTGGTATCAAACCGAACAATGGTTTGCTTTAAAATTGATCGTTAAAGGAGGTAACTCGAAAATGGCTGTTTATTATAATTATATGGAATGTATATTTCAACTTTTCATTATATGTATTGAATATTTTTTTTCGCAGTAACCCGAATAGACTAGCCCCCACAAGCAGCACCCGTTCACGAGTATGTCGAATGATATTAGGTCGTGTACTTATATAGATTTATAAGTTAGAAAGTCTGCAACAAACAGTTTGCTTTTCCTAACTATATCTTCTACCGTATAATTAAAAGTTATATGCAAGTGCCCACTATTCTCATAGTAATTTACGAAGTACGCAGAGTAACAAAAGGTTAATATGGTGCAGCCATACTTTATGTAGTAGTTTAATGAAACACCTACGCGTGTAACTACTCTGTGCACGGGTCGCAATCCCTTGAACCGGGGTTAATTGCATACCCACATCATGGTGTACTGGATATGCCTAATTACGAACCATCATTAACTACACGAACGACATTCAGGTATTGTACATAGTAAAATTTATGGAATGAATGATAACACTAGGTCGTCATAAACTAGTTGAAGGCTCAATATAATATGACCTCACATTCCTTTAGTCACCGGTTCGATCCCCGGACAATAGTATTTATGGTCTGGATTATCTAGCGGTTTAATACACCGCTTTCCTTCTAATGGTCGTGGATTCGCTTCTGTACAGTAGAAACATATATTCATGAGTATGTTTGTATCGATCTGGGTGTTTTCTATGTATATTATATAAGTTTTACAATACAATTTATTTAAGTATTTATATCAATTGTCTGGTAACTATAAAACAAGCTGTACTTAAATTGGGAGAGGATGGCTGTGTGAATTGTTCTGAGTTATTTAGATTTACTATTATTTACTACAATATAATTTTATTTCTCTTATCTGTAAAGTAGGCCAGATTTATATCTTGGGGGCTGGGAGCGAGGATACCATGTAAGTGTAACAATTTGTATGCAATTCAAATACAAGAATTAGTAGTTCAAAGAATATTACTATATCATCATCTGCTTCTTCCTTATCCCATTTATTTGTGGTCGACGTAATATATTCTTCTCTTCCATTCATCCCTGTTCGTAGTCATCTCGTTATTTACTCCCTTTCTTACTATATCATCTTTTACACAGTCCATCCATCTCTTTTTCGGCCTTCCTCTGCCCTTATAACCATCCACATTCATATGTAACACTATCATCATATTTCATATGTAACAATATATATATATGAAACAAAGAATTTTTAAATTTATTTTAATAAAGAATATTCTATTCTATTCTGTTATTTATTAACCCAAGAGCCAAGATGTATTTATATATGAATAACCCTGGGCAACTCAGATACCGTTATCTATATAGTCTCAAACTAATAGTTATTGCATCCTCGAGTTCCTATTGCAGTAGGGAGGTCGTAGCAATATCAATCGAACTGATGCATTCATCATTTAGTATCATTGAGTATACGAAAACAATCCTATCAATACTACTAGCTTTTACCCGCGGCTTCGCATTGAATCGATTAAATAACTTCATTACTGGCTGCTAGATGGCGTTGAAGTAACAAAATATTGATATTTTTTTTTTATATAATTTTTTTTTATTAAAATTCGCCTATGCTCATTCCTATGCCTCCAAGAACATGTGTACAAAATTTCTTGATGATCGGATCAGTAGTTTTTGCGTGAAAGCCTTACAAACACCCCTACTTTCAGGGTTATAATATTAGTAATGGTAAACGCGAAAGTTTGTAAGTATGGATGTTTGTTACCCTTTCACGCAAAAACTACTGAACGGATTTTGATAAAACTTTACGGTAATGTAGCTTAAGCATCAGAATAACATATAGGCTATATTATTTATTTAACGCGGGCACAGCTAGTATAAAATAAATAGAAATGGCCGATAAGGTAAATTATAGTTTATCTATTTGCAAAAGTTCCATATTCTTGCTCTGGAGACAATGGGACAGATTGGGGACGCCTTACAGTAGACTGTCCCGCCCAAACCAGAATAAATGGTCACTTTACACATCAGAGTGATTACAACAAACAAAACAACAATAAATTACAACAGTTACACATAAAGGAAGGAAAACAGGAAATAAAATGTGTGTAATAACACAGTGAGGTAATAATTAAGTAATTATTATTAATAATAATATTAATTACTAATATAAGTACAATAATAAACTAAAACATGTTATATAACGAAATGCGGTTTGTGTAAAAGGAAATAATATATTATTGAAAGCTTAGTATAAGAAATAACAAACAAGTTGACGATGGTAAGTGGTAACCGTAACCGTCGCCTACATACATGAACAGCAACAATATATTATTAAACTAGCTACCCAACCCTGCTGCGCTCGGGTGTACATGTATTATACATATAAACTGTCCTCTTGAATCACTCTATCTATTAAAAAACCGCTTCAAAATCAGGAGTCCAAAGTCTGGTCATCAATATATATTGACGGCCTCGGCGGTCTAGACGTTTAGCACACGGTCTCACTTCCAATGGTCGCGGGTTCAATCAGATACAAATCATACTCATCAATACAAATGTCTGTCTGGTTTACTGTGTAAAATATGCATATACATAAAAAATCTATATATTTATATCAGTTGTCTAGTATCCATAACACAAGCTCTGCTTAGTTTAGGACTAGAAGGCTCTGTGAGATGTCCTAAGATATCTTATCTTAATCCTAATTTATAATAATATTATATTATAAAAGCGAAATCTTGTAAGTATGGATGTTTGTTACTCTTTCACGCAAAACCTACTGAACGGAATGTGATGAAACTTTACAGTATTATAGCTTATACATCAGAATAACATATAGACTTATAAATTTCGAGTGAAACCGCGGGTACAACTTATTATTATATATATTCATATATACATAGGTATGTACCTCTATAGTAACATAGGGACTGGCAAATTCCCAGTAAAAGACTTAATTAATTAATGAGGATCTTCAATTAAGACGATTACCTGAAGATTACCGCGTCATAGGAGACCGTAAACATCCATACTGACCTTATTCTATGTAATTAACCTACCAGGGGAAGGGCATTGTTAGTTGCGTGGACTGTTGAACTCATTGCTAGCAATGTACCATGTCAGAACATGCGACGACAAGTAAGTCAGATATATTTCGGTTTAGTATGTTAACGTAGCGTAATATATATTATTTACATAAAAAATATATATTCAAAATACCAACACAAGTTTCTTGCTCATTCTTCTTGTGATGAATCTGCATTCCGAACGAGTGTCAGAATATAAAATATGACTATTCTATTAAACTTGTATTGAGTTTATTTGTATAAAGATTATTTCTATTTCTATGTATTCTATTATAATTAATTTTATAACCATATACTGCCGGGAGAAAGACAAAAAAATAAATTGAAATAAAATAAATTATGGAATAGCGGGTCGCATATACAGGTTTAACGGACCGCGTGTTGCTCATCCCTGGTTAGCCGATTTCACTAATGTATTCTGGTAAGTTTCACTTAAAATAATGCATACACATTATTTTACTTCCCAATGGATTTCGAAATAAAAAAAATATACGGGTAAGAGGTCGCGGCCTCATTTATATTATATACCACATCTTGACACCAGATTTCGTACAGGGTAGGCAGAGGAAACCCTGTGTAATCTGTCCTTGTCCTTAGACTTTGATTTAGAAATAAAAAAATATACGGGTAAGAGGTCGCGGCCTCATTTATATTAGTACCACATCTTGACGCCAGATTTCGTACAGGGTAGGCAGAGGAAACCCTGTATTATCTGTCCTTATCCTTAGACTTTGATTTAGAAAAAAAAAATATACGGGTAAGAGGTCGCGGCCTCATTTAGTAATATCTTTACGCCATTTCTCTTACGGGGTAGGCAGAGGAAACCCTGTGTAATTTGTCCTTGTCCTTAGATTTTCATTTTGTCATAAAACAATATACGGGTAAGAGGTCGCGGCCTCATTTTAGTGATATCTTTACGCCATTTCTCTTACGGGGTAGGCAGAGGAACCCGAGTGTAATATGTCCATAGACTTCACTTTAGAAATAAAAAAATATACGACTTCGATTTCTTTAATAATATTACGTCAGATCTCTTACGGATGATTAATGAATGTGAGAGTTACTTCTCTCACATTCATTAATCATCTCAAGGACACGCCCATTTTGTTTTCTTTATACTAGGGTTGTGGATCAAGCATACGGCCCATTTGATGGTAAATTGTTACCGTAGCGTTGTGGACGCTTGAGACACTTGAGAGGAGTGTTAGAGAGGAAGGGGATTGTTAGGGGGTCTAGTGTCCCCATTGCTAGCAATGTACCATGTTAGTTCCACCTCCAAGCGGTTCCCCCAGGAAACCATAATAGTTAATTCCAGGTTATTTAATCACGATGGGCAAACTGACCTGACCTGACTCATCTTATCCTCCACTGGTGCCCCGGCATGGCAGCGTAAACCATTGCGCTGGCGGGAGCATTATTAAATTAAATAAAAAATGATTTATTCATATAGAACATTCAGCCGCTTATGAATGTCAAGTTTTAAGTATATTTTTTCTCTACCGTCCAGTTCACTATACTGATTCCATTTAGAGGAACTGGCAAAATATACAACTGAATTTCTTCTATCTTCTATTAAAAATACACGATTAAATAAATGAAATACTTCATGCAAATCAATTTACATAAGTATGCTCGATTGCCACACGTTGTAGAAACAAATTACCAATTACAGTTTTATGTCACTGATAAGAAAATTCCGTAGCTCTATCGGTGACACGAACGGCCCGTGCCGAATGCGTGCATCGTTGTAAAAAAATAAATATTCATTTAATATGAACGCTTTTGTATTATTTTTTATTAAAAATATTAAAAACACCCCAAATAATCCTAAATTTACTAATGTCAAAAAATTTGCTTTTGTAAAAAATGTCGGTGGGTTTTTTGTTCGTTGGATATGTTGGAATCTCTTTGGACTTTCTGATTGTATAAAAATATACATTAAAAGAGAAAATACAAATAAACTCGAATTCAAGTTTTTTCAATCCTCTATAAATATAATTAAAATTGGAGTGTCTGTTTGTAATATTGAAATAACCGTTTTTTATGTATGCATATGAATATAAATACATATAGTAAAAAACGGTACACCATATACGGTACATACACCAAAATAACATTTTTTACAATCTTTATCTGTCTGTTTGTCTAATCTTTGAAATGGCTGGACCGATTTTGACGGGACTTTTTTGGCAGGTAGCTGATGTAATAAGGAGTAACTTAGGCTACTTTTATGTCAGAAAAATAAAGTTAATTCCACGCAGACGAAGTCGCGGGAACAGATAGTTATATATTTATAATGTCTATATTGTAGTAATTTGCACAGTTAAGAATGTTCCATAATAATGACTAATTTCTGTATCTAATATATACGCGTATATATAATATATTACCAGAATTCTCTAACCGTATGTTCCGTAGGTCATAATCCTGAGATCCGAATCCGTAGGTCATAATCCAGAGAATACGATCGGTCAAAAGACGCTCCTGAGAGCATCTTTTGGCCGATCGTATTCTCTGTAGATCATAATCTCTACAGAGTATGCAACTTAAATTACCTTTCTGGAGAGCGACGCGTTGTGTAGTTCGTCCAGCGTGGGTCGTGGTGCAGCATGCAGCGAGAGCACATTCCTGTAATTGTCCAATCGCGGCAGTGCTTCGCGGGTGAAATGCCTGTTATGAAAATAATTATAATAAAAATTAAATTATTTGATTTTACTTTACTTTTATACTTAGTTTCTTTTGAGACTGACTTTCAGAACGATAAACTATATTAACAAGCGACGGTAGGTTTGCCCCTTGTTAGACAGGAACTGCGGATACCGAGTCAATGGTGAGGCGAAGGAAAACTCCGAGCAGTTTCCAGGACTTGTGACCCGGGTATAGGTTTAAAGGGCCCCATGCTGACCTAAGTCAACACTCATTGTCACCTCTCGTGTTTCTCCCCCTGCCCAGCTAGATATGGAGCTTGCTAGTGCAGCTTTAGATACAGGTTCTGGTATAGAACTTACTACAGTTCTAGACAGGCCAAGATCTTTTAGAAGATTGTGGAATCAAATGAAATTTTAACACTTAAAATAAGTAAGGTTCAGTTGCTGTTCTCGTTGTGATACTTTGTTTTTTAGAAATAACTCACTTCACTCTCCCTAGTAACTATTCATATTTTCAATAATGTCACTATCTACCCGTTCCACAACTGCACGGCAGACAGAGATGAATGATCTCAGTGACAAGTTGATCAGGGAGAGAGAAGAGAGTGAAGATGAAATTTTTAAAATTATAAATAAAAATACCCTATTAAAATCAGAATTGTCAGAACTTCATAAGTCATCAGGAAGTTATTGAGCAGCGAGATCAGCTTCAAGAACTAATAAGTAGCTTTCATGAATGTAGTGACACTCATGAGCAAGCCTTGAGGCGTATCACTGAATTGAAGCTTGAGTTAAAGCAGGCATATTCTAAAATCAATGATCTAGACACAAGATTGGAATCTCAACAAAGTAATGAGATTAGTAATTTATATAAATATTCTGTACTTGTCTGTAATTCCATGTTTAAATCCTGATAGGCTTCCGTCATCATCCTGATGCACGGGAGCTCCAGAGACATATCCCTTTACTATAGACGGTAGTAGGTACCGTTCCATCATAATACACGCTATATCCTGACAGGCTTCCGTCGACATCCAATCATAAACCACCGGTGCACTCCAAACCATTTACCATTGATGATCGTTCATTACGATTGTTCATACAACCTTTAATTTACACTCAGCCCGAGTGGGCAGGGAAGTGAAGAAGTGAATCTACCCCTGGCGCTGCCCGGCGCTCCCTCGATAGTCGGTTTTTCGTGCGCGAGGCAAAGGACTAGCAGCGCGAGTGGCAGAGTGTGTTTACATTCAGCCCTCTCGCTCAGTTGTCGCCCGGCGTTTTAAGCGGAAGGTAAGGAAGAGTCTCCCGGTAAATAAGTATGAGGGCTGATTGTAAACGACACGCAAACGCGTCGACTTCCATCGACGCTGACGCGACAATATTTCCGGCAGCGCGAGTTGCAGGGGAAGCAGCTGAATGTAAACGTGTTATTACATTATCATAAACTATTTAATAAATGTGTAGGATCATTACAAACCTGAAACTCTTGGCATATTTGGTGTCGTTAGCGGTGAGTGGGTCGTCGCTGTCCATACCAGAGGCGTCCGATTCTTCAGTATGATCTTCCGGCTTGTCGACCTCCATCTAAAACAGAATATTATACTTTTACATTGCGTTTCCACGAAAAAGTGTACAAAACAAGTCATTTATATTTTCCGAATAAGAATAGAATTTTCGTGGAAAAATTAATCACATTTTATATACAAGCGTTTTTATTATATGTTCCATGTGGAACTATTCCGATTTACCGAGGTAGAATTTGTAAAAAGTCATATACATATTATTTTTTTAAAAGGATGATAATGGACTGTGAATCCGCCTGCTCTATCTAATGGCGGGGCACCAATAAAGGATGATAGGAGAAGTAAGAAGTTAGGTCAGTTAGCCCATCGTGAAGAATTCACCATGAATTAACCACTATAGTTTTCAGGGGAGAGATCTCGTGGAGGTCGAGTTAACATCGTAAACTATTAGTAATGAACTTACTATTCCCCATTACTAACAATCCCTTCCCATTACAAGGGTAGTAAGATTCATTATCCTATCATTTCAGCAGCCAAGGCTTGCTTTATATGCTGTGTTACGGTGAAAGGTTGAGACATGGCAGTGTAAATACAGGGTATTTATGCTTTATACCTTAGTTCTCCGGGATGACAACGCATGATGGATATCACAGTGAAGTGATATCTATAGTACTCTTCATATAGACGACGCCACGGTTGGCTAATTAGTTATATAAAAAACTACTGCCACTTGAAAAACAGGTTTTAGGATGTATATAAATGGAATAATTTATGTGACAGCCTATTTAAACTATACCAAACCTTGTTGATTTGGTATAATTCAAATAGGCTAACTCTACTTTATTTAAATAAAAATAAGTTATTTTTGTCATCATCATCAGCCGTCTACAGTCCACTGCTGGACATAGGCCTGTCCTAAGGAACGCAATAATCCTTTTCGTGCAGTTATCAACCTTTCATCTCTCGTTTCAACCCCTTACAAATCTTTTTCGCATTAAAAAATAGCCTATGTGATTTAGATTATCTGTGTTACAAAATTCATTTAAATCGGTTCAGTAGTTTTGCAATGAAAGCGCGACAGACATACAGAGTAACTTTCGCATTTATAATAGTAGTAAGGTTTACAATTTCAGAATATAGCACTGTAACAAACGGACGCAAAAATAACACCATACAAGATCTATTTCATCTTTTAATTCGGA
Source organism: Achroia grisella (assembly GCF_030625045.1). NCBI lineage: Eukaryota > Metazoa > Arthropoda > Insecta > Lepidoptera > Pyralidae > Achroia > Achroia grisella. The sequence goes on along the minus strand of NW_026712613.1, from coordinate 1,287,965 downwards.
GCCGTAAAGTGGATGGTACCGCCATCTGAAGGTCGGCAGGTGGCCATAAAATATTGATGACATTGTATAAACTACATATAAATGACGTCACCTCGTCACACTGCGTCTATGTATAAACGATACTAAAAAAAGAACCTCTATAACAAATTGTGTTAATATATGAAGCCGAAATTCGTTTTAGCAATGTGTAATGTCGTGCTTTACTTTTAGTGGACGCAAATGTGGACTAAAAAGTAAGGTAAATATTGCATGTAATCGAGAAGATTCACAGAACACATTGTTCTGTGTTTGATTTAAAGTTTCCACGTGGGACCATGTGTCACGATACCCACCGATGCCCAATCTACATGGCCAATCTGTCGGGTCCTGAACATCTTTTTACAGCAAGAGGCAATGAGCTTTCGGCACACCAAAAAGTAAGATGAGTATTGTATTCGAGAAGATTGATTTAAAGTATCCACGTGGGACCATGTGTCACGATTCAGATTCGGCATGGCCAATCTGTCGGGTCCTGAACAGCTTTTTACTGCAAGGACAAACGAGCTTCCAGCACACCAAAAATTAAGATAGATATTGTATTCTAGGAGATTGATTTAAAGTATCTATTTGAGAACATGGTTCACGATGCCCAATCGACATGGGATTGGTCAGGATTGATTTGTCAGGTCCTGAGGACCTTTCATAACATACGAGAGCAAATGAGCTTGCAGCTCCAGCTAGTGGTATAATACAAGTGAATACCGCCGAAAATGAGCATCCGAGCAATACCAAAGCAACTGCAGGTAAGTATCCGGCCTTTTAAGAAGGAATGGTAGGGAAAGGAATTTGGAAAGATATAGCAGAGAAGAGAATGCGTGAACACTTTACATTGGTATTATTCAGAAGATGTGATACGTGAATTTGAACTCGTTTAATTAAAACGACTGGAAGGGGAGATTTTTTTCCAATTCGAGCGATACTCTTAAAGCTGCACATCCACGCATGGACATACCGCTTGTTTTGAAATGAAAAATGATTTGTAACGTAAATTGGCACGTATACGCCCTACATACGACAATAAATCAGGGGAAATATCGGCGCTACGAGCAGGAGGAGCAGACATTGCCGCTTGTGTAGCGAATTTAGGACTCCTGTGAACTTGGCACACGATATTCAAAAATCGACTTTTTTTTTAGAGTTCTGACATCCTTTTGAATAGTTCTAGAGTTCTTTATAATCATTTTAAATAGTTCCGATGTTTAAATTAAAAAAAAACAAATTTTAAAAAATCGTGCGCTAAGTTCACGCAGCGCACGAAATCACGAAAATCACAAATTTCTTCGGAGTTCTAGCTTGCTTTACAATAGTTCTACAGTTCTCTATCAGTTATATCAATAGTTCTAGCGATTAAAACGAAAAAATCGATTTTTGAAGTTTCGCCGCGTCCAAATTATAATTCATATAAGAAAAGATCAATTTCCGGCGCGAGTTCTAGCCGATCTGATAATAGTTCTGGGCAGCATTCTCCGAGTTCTACAGAAAAGCTTCATAACTTTTTCCTGGAAAATAATTATTTTGCAAGTTATTGCAAAAAATATAAATCTACAAAAAAAAAATTACGAGTTCCAGCTGATCTGATCGGAGTTCTGGGTAGCGCTACCTGAGTTCTATCGAAAAGTCTAGTAACTTTTTCCTGTGAAATAATTATTTTCCAAATTATCGCCATTTTTAACTTTTCATGACTGACTTATAGGAGAATTTTTTTACGAGTTCTAGTCGATCTCATCGGAGTTCTGGGTAGCGCTACCTGAGTTCTATCGAAAAGTCTAGTAACTTTTTCCTGTAAAATCATTACTTTCCAAATTATCGCCATTTTTAACTTTTCATGACTGACTTATAGGAGAATTTTTTTACGAGTTCTAGTCGATCTCATCGGAGTTCTGGGTAGCGCTACCTGAGTTCTATCGAAAAGTCTAGTAACTTTTTCCTGTAAAATCATTATTTTCCAAATTATCGCCATTTTTAACTTTTTAAGGCTGACTTATAGGAGATTTTTTTTTTACGAGTTCTAGCTGATCTGATCGGAGTTCTGGGTAGCGCTACCTGAGCTCTATCGAAAAGTCTAGTAACTTTTTCCTGTGAAATAATTATTTTCCATATTATCGTCATTTTTAACTTTTCAAGGCTGACTTATAGACTTTTTTTTTACGAGTTCTAGCCGATCTGATCGGAGTTCTGGGTAGCACTACCTGAGTTCTATCGAAAAGTCTAGTAACTTTTTCCTATAAAATCATTATTTTCCAAATTATCGCCAGTTTTTACTTTTCAAGACTGAATTGTAGGAGAATTTTTCTTTTGACGAGTTCTAGCCGATCTGATCGGCGTTCTGGGTAGCGCTACCTGAGTTCTATCGAAAAGTCTAGTAACTTTTTTCTGCAAAATAATTATTTTCCAAATTATCGCCATTTTTTACTTTTCAAGTCTGACATGTAGGAGAATTTTTCTTTTGACGAGTTCTAGCCGATCTGATCGGAGTTCTGGGTAGCGCTACCTGAGTTCTATCGAAATGTCTAGTAACTGTTTCCTGTGAAATAATTATTTTCCACATTATCGCCATTTTTTTCTTTTACTGTAGGTCTTACCTGAGATTTTTTTTTACGAGTTCTAGTCGATCTGATCGGAGTTCTGGGTAGCGCTACCTGAGTTCTATCGAAAAGTCTAGTAACTTTTTCCTGTAAAATCATTACTTTCCAAATTATCGCCATTTTTAACTTTTCATGACTGACTTCAAGGAGAATTTTTTTACGAGTTCTAGTCGATCTGATCAGAGTTCTGGGTAGCGCTACCTGAGTTCTATCGAAAAGTCTAGTAACTTTTTTCTGTAAAATAAATTCTCCTTGAAGTCAGTCATGAAAAGTTAAAAATGGCGATAATTTGGAAAATAATTATTTTACAGAAAAAAGTTACTAGACTTTTCGATAGAACTCAGGTAGCGCTACCCAGAACTCCGATCAGATCGGCTAGAACTCGTCAAAAAAAAAATTCTCCTACAAGTCAGTCTTGAAAAGTAAAAAATGGCGATAATTTGGAAAATAATTATTTTACAGAAAAAAGTTACTAGACTTTTCGATAGAACTCAGGTAGCGCTACCCAGAACTACGATCAGATCGGGTAGAACTCATAAAAAAAAATCCTATAAGACAGTCTTGAAAAGTTAAAAATGGTGATAATTTGGTGATAAATGGTGAAAATAATTATTTTACAGGAAAAATTACTAGACTTTTCTATAGAACTCAGGTAGCGCTACCCAGAACTCCGATCAGATCGACTAGAACTCGTAAAAAAAAATTCTCCTATAAGTCAGTCATGAAAAGTTAAAAATGGCGATAATTTGGAAAATAATTATTTTACAGAAAAAAGTTACTAGACTTTTCGATAGAACTCAGGTAGCGCTACCCAGAACTCCGATCAGATCGGCTAGAACTCGTCAAAAAAAAATTCTCCTACAAGTCAGTCTTGAAAAGTAAAAAATGGCGATAATTTGGAAAATAATTATTTTACAGAAAAAAGTTACTAGACTTTTCGATAGAACTCTGGTAGCGCTACCCAGAACTCCGATCAGATCGGCTAGAACTCGTCAAAAGAAAAATTCTCCTACAAGTCAGTCTTGAAAAGTAAAAAATGGCTATAATTTGGAAAGTAATTATTTCACAGGAAAAAGTTACTAGACTTTTCGATAGAACTCAGGTAGCGCTACCCAGAACTCCGATCAGATCAGCTAGAACTCGTAAAAAAAAAATCTCCTATAAGTCAGCCTTAAAAAGTTAAAAATGGCGATAATTTGGAAAATAATGATTTTACAGGAAAAAGTTACTAGACTTTTCGATAGAACTCAGGTAGCGCTACCCAGAACTCCGATGAGATCGACTAGAACTCGTAAAAAAATTCTCCTATAAGTCAGTCATGAAAAGTTAAAAATGGCGATAATTTGGAAAATAATTATTTTACAGAAAAAAGTTACTAGACTTTTCGATAGAAATCAGGTAGCGCTACCCAGAACTCCGATCAGATCGGCTAGAACTCGTCAAAAGAAAAATTCTCCTACAAGTCAGTCTTGAAAAGTAAAAAATGGCGATAATTTGGAAAATAATTATTTCACAGGAAAAAGTTACTAGACTTTTCGATAGAACTCAGGTAGCGCTACCCAGAACTCCGATCAGATCGGCTAGAACTCGTCAAAAGAAAAATTCTCCTACAAGTCAGTCTTGAAAAGTAAAAAATGGCTATAATTTGGAAAGTAATTATTTCACAGGAAAAAGTTACTAGACTTTTCGATAGAACTCAGGTAGCGCTACCCAGAACTCCGATCAGATCAGCTAGAACTCGTAAAAAAAAATCTCCTATAAGTCAGCCTTAAAAAGTTAAAAATGGCGATAATTTGGAAAATAATGATTTTACAGGAAAAAGTTACTAGACTTTTCGATAGAACTCAGGTAGCGCTACCCAGAACTCCGATGAGATCGACTAGAACTCGTAAAAAAATTCTCCTATAAGTCAGTCATGAAAAGTTAAAAATGGCGATAATTTGGAAAATAATTATTTTACAGAAAAAAGTTACTAGACTTTTCGATAGAACTCAGCTAGCGCTACCCAGAACTCCGATCAGATCGGCTAGAACTCGTCAAAAGAAAAATTCTCCTACAAGTCAGTCTTGAAAAGTAAAAAATGGCGATAATTTGGAAAATAATTATTTCACAGGAAAAAGTTACTAGACTTTTCGATAGAACTCAGGTAGCGCTACCCAGAACTCCGATCAGATCGACTAGAATTCGTCAAAAGAAAAATTCTCCTACAAGTCAGTCTTGAAAAGTAAAAAATGGCGATAATTTGGAAAATAATTATTTCACAGGAAAAAGTTACTAGACTTTTCGATAGAACTCAGGTAGCGCTACCCAGAACTCCGATCAGATCAGCTAGAACTCGTAAAAAAAAATCTCCTATAAGTCAGCCTTAAAAAGTTAAAAATGGCGATAATTTGGAAAATAATGATTTTACAGGAAAAAGTTACTAGACTTTTCGATAGAACTCAGGTAGCGCTACCCAGAACTCCGATGAGATCGACTAGAACTCGTAAAAAAATTCTCCTATAAGTCAGTCATGAAAAGTTAAAAATGGCGATAATTTGGAAAATAATTATTTCACAGGAAAATGTTACTAGACTTTTCGATAGAACTCAGGTAGCGCTACCCAGAACTCCGGTCAGATCAGCTGGAACTCGTAATTTTTTTTTTTTGTAGATTTATATTTTTTGCAATAACTTGCAAAATAATTATTTTCCAGGAAAAAGTTATGAAGCTTTTCTGTAGAACTCGGAGAATGCTGCCCAGAACTATTATCAGATCGGCTAGAACTCGCGTCGGAAATTGATCTTTTCTTATATGAATTATAATTTGGACGCGGCGAAACTTCAAAAATCGATTTTTTCGTTTTAATCGCTAGAACTATTGATATAACTGATAGAGAACTGTAGAACTATTGTAAAGCAAGCTAGAACTCCGAAGAAATTTGTGATTTTCGTGATTTCGTGCGCTGCGTGAACTTAGCGCACGATTTTTTAAAATTTGTTTTTTTTTTTAATTTAAACATCGGAACTATTTAAAATGATTATAAAGAACTCTAGAACTATTCAAAAGGATGTCAGAACTCTAAAAAAAAAGTCGATTTTTGAATATCGTGTGCCAAGTTCACAGGACCGAATTTAGGGCGACTTTCAGTATACTCGATTTTATCCCCATTATTACCGCTCCTATATTATCTCTGATGAAATCAGCTCTTTGGTATAACTTGGGTATGTTAAGTAGGATAAATGCGTAGTGTGAGAATGTGGGAGTCGCTTTCAGTTACCAGTAGGTTTCACTTTATGCTATATATAGTTTAAACATTATTGTAAACTCGTCAACTAGTCTACAGATACTGATGTAATGCTGAATCAGTGTTTTTATTTTTATTATCGTTATGCTTGATTTAACAGCTTTTGCTGTGTTTTAAACTTAATATTATTAATTCATAATTTAAGAGCTGTGGTCTTGTCGGTTGAGCTCCGGCCACCTTCCACGGTCTTCTATCAATCTTTTTAGTTGTTGATACGACACGACTCGTAACTTTTTCTTTAACTTGCTTGATATAGCTGTGTCTTGATTACTCTTAATTCACCAGGAATTAATCACGATGGCTAGCAGGGGACTTCGTGGTACATTATGAGCAATCAGGCCCAATATTCCTCATTTATTTATATTTCATCGCTTATGAGTCTAATCTGTTTGGATATTTTTGACCGTTGCAAATAGATAGTAATGAAACCGATCGTCCTCTTACGATTGAAGGTTTAAATTCCTTTGCAGTTATTTTTAGCCGCACTATATTTAACTCGCTCACGCATAAGTCCCATTACAGGTTATGTTTCTGGACTGTGGTTATTTATATGGCTTTATAAGGATGTGGTGTGACATCGTTGTCTTTATTAATCTGTTCTTGGAAAGGATTTTATTAGAGCAGGTAAATTATACAATTGTAAGGACAGGTTAACTAAACTAATCCAGTCATCTGAAGTCATCCAGTGGATGACGCTTACATCACGTACTAGCGGTTATTTGCGACTTCGTCTGCTTTTTTTATAAACGACATTATACATATCTACCCTTGGGATTTGGGATTGAAGATCTATCTTCATGTTAAACATTAATAATATTATATAATATCCCTGGACAATACCATCTGGACAGTCCCAAGCTAAGCAGAACTAATGTTATAAATACTAGACTACTGATACAAATACATAGATATTTTCGTAAATATATATATATATGTCAACTATCGTGTGACGCACCATTAATTAAAAAATGGTAAAGTCAATAAACATGTAATCTGAAACGAAACGTCAGAGACCAGAGCCAAAATAATCTGTGTGACATTGACAAGTAGATGGATGGATGATTGACGTAGGCAGCGGGAGTTTTGGAGCGGAAAAGTTGGAGTGTTTATATTATTATAAAAACAAATAAGAGATAGGTAATTATGAATATTGTAGGCATTGAGTTGTTTCTCTCCCTGACCAACCGGCATTACGTAAGTCGTCAGGATACTAGTGATATTAATATATATTACACATAGAAAACACCCAGACCGATACAAACAATCACACTAGTAAACATAATAGTTCGATTCCTCGTACGGTACAAACGTCTGAACCCGTCCATCGGAAGTAAAGCGGTATACTAAACCACTAAACAACCGAAGCCGTTATAAGAATGTTCAACGTGCGTCACGTAAAGACAATATCCGAGGTACTGTTAGTCTTTCGGCCAATTCTCATCAGATGAGCTATCAATTTGAAAGCCATAAAATATGAAGTACTAAAAAAATTGTGACTAACCGTATGGTTCACCTCAGTTCGTCACATCCGTTTGTCGGCCCGGCGGCGTGCTTATCTGCATTATTCCACAAACACCTACTCGCATGAATGAAATCTAAATCACGTTTCTATTAACATAAACATTCATACCGTACCGGTGACCGGCAGGAGTTTGGCTTGTGAAATCATGAATGAACTACATACCAAACTGACCTGTTCAATGCTTTTAACTCATCGATGTATCTATATTCGCGCTAGAGATCTCACAGAATAAACATTAAAGACCAAGTGTTATTAACAGAACAAAGAAAATATTAGGAATAGTTATTTATGTGGATTAATAACCATTGGCAATCCTCCATAGCATATGCCACTAACTACTCCAATACCAGTCGTTTGGCTGTATTTTAAATTTTTTGTCTGACCAGGTGTTGCAGTAACTGAGTATTTACTCACGGACCCTAAGACGGAGAACGAGGCTATAGGAAGCTTGCTGCCGCTCGTGCACTTATCCAATTTACCGCTATTATGATTTATTGGTTCGACCAAGTAGGCGCCTCTGACCTAGACCGCTGAACAAGAATGGTGTCCATGTGATGACCATGTGACAAAAGATAAAATGTATTTGTAATCATTGCTCTGAAATTCTTAAATAAATCAAGGGATTATGTTAAAATGGTTATACGAGGCCAGGCCAAAATGGAGTTACTCGAAATTCAAATCTTAAGTTAATTTGAATTGTAAACATAATAAGATAAGAACATGGATTATATGTATGTGGAGAAAAAAAGAAGTATTTTTATGTAATTTGAATCGCTGACATCCCACCTGATGGTAAACGGTAACCGTTGCCTATAAACATGTACAGCTCTACGGGAACGTTATAATGTGACACCCAGGATACCACTCATGAGTTGCCATTCGCATTCGCTGCCTGATCTGCACCCTATCTCAGGACAATTCACACAACGCCATCTAGCCCCAAGCTAAGCAGAGCTTGGTACTAAAAAACTGATATAAATACATCAATACATTTATTGTTGTAAATACAATAAAATATATACAACAAAATGGGCGAGACTAACACACTCGTGGACGACATTTTACAGTCTATCTCAAAACCATATTATTACAACAAAATCTCTTGCAAGGATTACTAGCGATTAAAAGATGGTAAAGTCGGTTGTAGTTAGGTAAAAACTGACTGCGTTATTTCAGACGCCAATCAGCTTGCTTTGTAAGCTCTGTTTTAGTTGATAGGTGAAATCTGGCAGTGAAGTAGAATAGAATAGAAACTTCTTTATTGAAATAAACTTACATTAAAGCACTTATGAGTAGTCATTAGTAATAAATTTGTGTCAAAACAAAATACCAACTAGCACTAATTCCTGATCAAAATAATGGACACAATCAACGGGTTGAGTAACTAAATAAGAGTAAATCAGTCGTAGTGATTAGAGCAGACCAGACCCTACAAGCATATTACAAAGGTATAACATCTTAGTCCGCTAGAATGGCAACGCATGAGGGATACAAGGGCTTCATGTGAAGACATGATAACTTTTCTGTTTACCATCAGGCTATCTCCTTATTTAAAGAAGCATTACAATTATATAAAAAATACTTATGGTCATATTACAAGAACAAAAACACAACCAAGGTTGCAACACATTTTATATCGGAATGTGAAATACGTCAAATACGACAAAACTTCAGTCTGGCGTCATGTGTGAAGTGGTAATACGCAGTGACTAATACTCAAACGTGCCATTTGCTCATTGATAATAATGCTAATTATTTTTCACGTGAATACTACATACTAGCGTAGTATCTAGTTTTTTGTGGATGATAATGGAATGGTGTCTTTACCTAAATAACGGTATACGCTGGCGTGGCACCAGTGGAAGTAATATGAGGGTTTGGGAAGAATGTGGATGATGATGGAATGGTATTTTTAAATAACGGCATACGCTGGCGTGGCACCAGGGGAAGCAATATGAGGGTTTAGGAAGAATGTGAATGATAATGGAATGGTATTTTTAAATAACGGTATACGCTGGCGTGGCACCAGTGGAAGCAATATGAGGGTTTAGGAAGAATGTGGATGATAATGGAATGGTATTTTTAAATAACGGTATACGCTGGCGTGGCACCAGTGGAAGCAATATGAGGGTTTAGGAAAAATGTGGATGATAATGGAATGGGATTTTTAAATAACGGTATACGCTGGCGTGGCACCAGTGGAAGCAATATGAGGGTATAGGAAAAATGTGGATGATAATGGAATGGGATTTTTAAATAACGGTATACGCTGGCGTGGCACCAGTGGAAGTAATATGAGGGTTTAGGAAGAATGTGGATGATAATGGAATGGTATTTTTAAATAACGGTATACGCTGGCGTGGCACCAGTGGAAGCAATATGAGGGTTTAGGAAAAATGTGGATGACAATGGAATGGGATTTTTAAATAACGGTATACGCTGGCGTGGCACCAGTGGAAGCAATATGAGGGTTTAGGAAGAATGTGGATGATAATGGAATGGTATTTTTAAATAACGGTATACGCTGGCGTGGCACCAGTGGAAGCAATATGAGGGTTTAGGAAAAATGTGGATGATAATGGAATGGGATTTTTAAATAACGGTATACGCTGGCGTGGCACCAGTGGAAGCAATATGAGGGTTTGGGAAGAATGTGAATGATAATGGAATGGTATTTTTAGTGGAAGTAATATGAGGGTTTGGGAAGAATGTGGATGATAATGGAATGGTATTTTTAAATAACGGTATACGCTGGCGTGGCACCAGTGGAAGCAATATGAGGGTTTAGGAAGAATGTGGATGATAATGGAATAGTATTTTTAAATAACGGTATACGCTGGCGTGGCACCAGTGGAAGCAATATGAGGGTTTGCGAAGAATGTGGATGATGATGGAATGGTATTTTTAAATAACGGTATACGCTGGCGTGGCACCAGCGGAAGCAATATGAGGGTTTAGGAAGAATGTGGATGATAATGGAATGGTATCTTTTAATTACGGTATACGCTGGCGTGGCACCAGTGGAAGCAATATGAGGGTTTGGGAAGAATGTGAATGATAATAGAATGGTATTTTTAAATAACGGTATACGCTGGCGTGGCACCAGTGGAAGCAATATGAGGGTTTAGGAAGAATGTGAATGATAATGGAATGATATTTCTAAATAACGGTATACGCTGGCGTGGCACCAGGGGAAGTAATATGAGGGTTTGCGAAGAAAGTGGATGATGATGGAATGGTATTTTTAAATAACGGTATACGCTGGCGTGGCACCAGTGGAAGCAATATGAGGGTTTAGGAAGAAAGTGGATGATAATGGAATGGTACTTTTAAATAACGGTATACGCTGGCGTGGCACCAGTGGAAGCAATATGAGGGTTTGCGAAGAATGTGGATGATGATGGAATGGTATTTTTAAATAACGGTATACGCTGGCGTGGCACCAGTGGAAGCAATATGAGGGTTTAGGAAAAATGTGGATGATAATGGAATGGGATTTTTAAATAACGGTATACGCTGGCGTAGCACCAGTGGAAGCAATATGAGGGTTTGGGAAGAATGTGAATGATAATGGAATGGTATTTTTAGTGGAAGTAATATGAGGGTTTGGGAAGAATGTGGATGATGATGGAATGGTATTTTTAGTGGAAGTAATATGAGGGTTTGGGAAGAATGTGGATGATGATGGAATGGTATTTTTAAATAACGTGGACCAGTAATATGAGGGTTTGGGAAGAATGTGGATGATGATGGAATGGTATTTTTAAATAACGGTATACGCTGGCGTAGCACCAGTGGAAGTAATATGAGGGTTTGGGAAGAATGTGGATGATGATGGAATGGTATTTTTAAATAACGGTATACGCTGGCGTGGCACCAGTGGAAGCAATATGAGGGTTTAGGAAAAATGTGGATGATAATGGAATGGGATTTTTAAATAACGGTATACGCTGGCGTGGCACCAGTGGAAGTAATATGAGGGTTTGGGAAGAATGTGGTTGATGATGGATTGGTATTTTTAAATAACGGTATACGCTGGCGTAGCACCAGTGGAAGTAATATGAGGGTTTGGGAAGAATGTGGATGATGATGGAATGGTATTTTTAAATAACGGTATACGCTAGCGTGGCACCAGTGAAAGTAATATGAGGGTTTAGGAAGAATGTGGATGATATATGTGCTTTCCGAACGAGCGGTAGATTAAAAAATGTAATGACTATTCAAAAGTGCTTCAATGTAAGTTTATTTGAATAAATGATTTTCTATTCTATTCTATTCTATTCTATAATGGAATAGTATTTTTAAATAACGGTATACGCTGGCGTGGCACCAGTGGAAGCAATATGAGGGTTTAGGAAGAATGTGGATGATAATGGAATGGTATCTTTTAAATAACGGTATACGCTGGCGTGGCACCAGTGGAAGCAATATGAGGGTTTGCGAAGAATGTGGATGATGATGGAATGGTATTTTTAAATAACGGCATACGCTGGCGTAGCACCAGTGGAAGCAATATGAGGGTTTAGGAAGAATGTGGATAATGGAATGGTATCTTTTAATTACGGTATACGCTGGCGTGGCACCAGTGGAAGTAATATGAGGGTTTGGGAAGAATGTGGATGATGATGGAATGGTATTTTTAAATAACGGCATACGCTGGCGTAGCACCAGTGGAAGCAATATGAGGGTTTGGGAAGAATGTGAATGATAATGGAATGGTATTTTTAGTGGAAGTAATATGAGGGTTTGGGAAGAATGTGGATGATGATGGAATGGTATTTTTAAATAACGGCATACGCTGGCGTAGCACCAGTGGAAGCAATATGAGGGTTTGGGAAGAATGTGAATGATAATGGAATGGTATTTTTAGTGGAAGTAATATGAGGGTTTGGGAAGAATGTGAATGATAATAGAATGGTATTTTTAATTACGGTATACGCTGGCGTGGCACCAGTGGAAGCAATATGAGGGTTTGGGAAGAATGTGAATGATAATGGAATGGTATTTTTAAATAACGGCATACGCTGGCGTAGCACCAGTGGAAGCAATATGAGGGTTTGGGAAGAATGTGAATGATAATGGAATGGTATTTTTAGTGGAAGTAATATGAGGGTTTGGGAAGAATGTGGATGATGATGGAATGGTATTTTTAAATAACGGCATACGCTGGCGTAGCACCAGTGGAAGCAATATGAGGGTTTAGGAAGAATGTGGATGATAATGGAATGGTATCTTTTAATTACGGTATACGCTGGCGTGGCACCAGTGGAAGCAATATGAGGGTTTGGGAAGAATGTGAATGATAATAGAATGGTATTTTTAAATAACGGTATACGCTGGCGTAGCACCAGTGGAAGCAATATGAGGGTTTGGGTAGTATGTGAATGATAATGGAATGGTATTTTTAAATAACGGTATACGCTGGCGTAGCACCAGTGGAAGCAATATGAGGGTTTGGGAAGAATGTGAATGATAATGGAATGGTATTTTTAGTGGAAGTAATATGAGGGTTTGGGAAGAATGTGGATGATGATGGAATGGTATTTTTAGTGGAAGTAATATGAGGGTTTGGGAAGAATGTGGATGATGATGGAATGGTATTTTTAAATAACGGCATACGCTGGCGTAGCACCAGTGGAAGCAATATGAGGGTTTGGGAAGAATGTGGATGATAATGGAATGGTATCTTTTAATTACGGTATACGCTGGCGTGGCACCAGTGGAAGCAATATGAGGGTTTGGGAAGAATGTGAATGATAATAGAATGGTATTTTTAAATAACGGTATACGCTGGCGTAGCACCAGTGGAAGCAATATGAGGGTTTGGGAAGAATGTGAATGATAATGGAATGGTATTTTTAGTGGAAGTAATATGAGGGTTTGGGAAGAATGTGGATGATGATGGAATGGTATTTTTAAATAACGGTATACGCTGGCGTAGCACCAGTGGAAGTAATATGAGGGTTTGGGAAGAATGTGGATGATAATGGAATGGTGTCTTTACCTAAATAACGGTATACGCTGGCGTGGCACCAGTGGAAGTAATATGAGGGTTTGGGAAGAATGTGAATGATAATGGAATGATATTTCTAAATAACGGTATACGCTGGCGTGGCACCAGTGGAAGCAATATGAGGGTTTGGGAAGAATGTGAATGATAATGGAATGGTATTTTTAGTGGAAGTAATATGAGGGTTTGGGAAGAATGTGGATGATGATGGAATGGTATTTTTAAATAACGGCATACGCTGGCGTAGCACCAGTGGAAGCAATATGAGGGTTTAGGAAGAATGTGGATGATAATGGAATGGTATTTTTAAATAACGGTATACGCTGGCGTGGCACCAGTGGAAGCAATATGAGGGTTTAGGAAGAATGTGGATGATAATGGAATGGTATCTTTTAATTACGGTATACGCTGGCGTGGCACCAGTGGAAGCAATATGAGGGTTTAGGAAAAATGTGGATGATAATGGAAAGGGATTTTTAAATAACGGTATACGCTGGCGTGGCACCAGTGGAAGCAATATGAGGGTTTAGGAAAAATGTGGATGATAATGGAATGGGATTTTTAAATAACGGTATACGCTGGCGTGGCACCAGTGGAAGCAATATGAGGGTTTGGGAGGAATGTGAATGATAATAGAATGGGATTTTTAAATAACGGTATACGCTGGCGTGGCACCAGTGGAAGTAATATGAGGGTTTGGGAAGAATGTGAATGATAATGGAATGATATTTCTAAATAACGGTATACGCTGGCGTGGCACCCAGAAGTAGTGTAACCCAGAAGAAGTGGAAGTAATAACCTTATATGGGGATATAGGTAGGATTTAACCACGATAGAATTAAGGAAGACCGCGTGGAGGTTAACAGGTTATATTACTATCAACCTCCACGCGGTCCTATTTCAAATACAAACAATCCCCATTACTAAGAAAATCCTTTCGGTACAAGCTTATCCAATAAACGTATAAGAAAAATATTGTTTTACTCTCTATCTATAGATATAAATAAAAATGTATATTTATGTTTAGTTTTTTACTACATGCATATGAATATAAATACGGTACCTACACTAAAATAACATTTTTTCCAATTTTTATCTGTCTGTCTGTCGGTCTGTTTGATCCGGCTAATCTCTGAAATGGCTGAACCGATTTTGACGGGACTTTTTGTGGCAGGTAGCCGTCGTAATAAGGATCTTAGACTACTTTTATTTTAGAAAAATAAAGTTATTTCCACGCGGACGAAGTCGCAGGAACAGCTAGTTTCAAATAATAAGCGTGCACACTATATGCGTTTATTGCAGTAATAGACATACAAATTAATTTAGAGCAAAGCAATCTATTGGCAATTTGGTGATGGGGGGCAATCCATTTCATCAATCACATTATTCGGCGGCTATAAACAAAACTAATTGGGGTACTATAAACCGCGCCTATACTTGTTTTATTTCACTAACAATAGCATTACCGTATTGGTATAGGTGTTTTCTATGTATATTATCTATATATCTTTACATATAAATAAAATTTGAGTGTCTGTTTGTAATATTGAAATAACCGTTTTTTACTACATGTAAGTATATGAATTTAAATACGGTACATACACCAAAATATTTTTTTTACAATTTTTGTCTATCTATGTGTCTGTTTGTGCCGGCTAATCTCTTTATTTATTTTTCCCCGATTTTGACGCTTTTTTTGGCAGGTAGCTGATGTAATAAGGAGTAACTTAGGCTACTTTTATTTTAGAAAATTAAAGTTAAATTCCACGCGGACGAAGTCGCTGGAACCGCTAGTGTACAATAAATTGTATCTGTGTATTTGTATCAGTATTGACTATCTGTGTATGGACTAGTACCCATAACATAAGCTTTGGTTGGAATTAGATGGCGCTATGAAATTGTCTTGAGATGTTATTACTATTATTACACGCAGTATCTTAATCTAATTTGTACTTGATCATTTCGAGTATTCGAATCATTAATACTCAGAAGATATTTCGTAATAATAAGAAGGAACGGGATTGTCAGTTATGTGGACTATTGACTACATTACTAACAATTACTAACAAAACTAACAAGAAAAAAGCCCAAACTGTTTCCCTGTGCTATAAGTCTCCTGGTATCCTTAAAAACAATATATGGTAGAACTAAGAACACTCATAAAATGATAGTAATTAAATAAATAGACCAACTAGTGGGGGGCCTTTCCCCCACTAGTTTATTTATGGGGGATTATTAGTAATGCAGTTACATTGCTAGCAATGTATGTACCATCTCAAGTTGACCTCCAAAAAGTTCCCCTGGAAACCATCATGATAAATTCCTGGTGAATTTGTCACCATGCGCTACCTGACCTGACCTCACGTTTATCTTATCATCCTCCACAGACGCACCACCAGCGTAAAGCGTTAGTGCAGGCGGGTGAACCATTCTATTATTCAATAAAATAAAAAATGGTGCACCCGCCTGGGTACTGGCGTGACAGGGCGAAAATTAAATCAGTACCGGCGAGTGTGGAGGGCACTCCAAGCCCGCAGATGAATTATAGAGCAGCTGAAGGCTAACTCCTGCCTGACACATAAGATCTGTTGTAATCTACAACTGTCCTTTAAGAGGAATGCGTTAATATAATGAAATTCGATGTACATATTCTTCAGTGTTCGTTCTATCATAGAGACCTTGCGTCTCTCAAGCGCGATAGCGCTACTTTCAATCGAAATATTGCAGTAAATATTTACGTTCCTTTCTACTCGGCTATCAATACAGTAAATATGAAGGTACTTTTTGTTTCGTTATTCTGATCATTCCAATGTATTTTTTTTATTCTGTCCTGTTGATTGTTCCTACGAATGAACTAAAGATAGGTCCTTTTTTATTAGTTACTTCTACTGAATAATTAGAAACGTTGATATTACTTCCCTTATCCTATAGACAAAATTTTATCCGGTTTTATTTAGTACATCATCATCATCGCAGCCCGGAAGACGTCCACTGCTGGACATAGGCCTCCCCCAAAGATCTCCACGACGATCGGTCCTGCGCTGCTCGCATCCAATGCCTTCCAGCGATCTTGACCAGATCGTCGGTCCACCTTGCTGGAGGCCTTCCCACGCTGCGTCTTCCGGTCCGTGGATTTATTTAGTTATTGGAGAAAATTTCATAACAGCACGATTTTTATAGATAGGTGTCGGAAACATGCCGCTTTAATGTATGTTCTTTTAATGGTACTTGAAGAAGCGAGGGACTTTTAGGTATATGGATAACTAGCTGACCAGCGCAACTTGATTTTTGTTTAATTTCCCCACCTTTTGCAATATTTTTCATTGCAGCTCCACCCCTACTGGTCGTAGCGTAATATAGCTTCGCTAGCTAGCTGGCTATCGAGGAAGGCTTTAAATGGACTATCCAACACAAATATAATTTTTCAATTCGAACCAGTAGTTCCTGAGATTAGCGCGTTCAAACAAACAAACTCTTCGGCTTTATAATAATAGTACCTATAGATGTGTTAATAGTTTGTAATTCCGTCCCAGATGTGTTGTTCACAGACTAGATTATGGTCTATTGTACAGAACATGTGCGCATATGACGAAGTTTGATGCGCGATTAAGTACCTTATGGACCATAAAAGCATAGACAAACATTATGTTTATTACACAACTGCCCAAATAAAGCAACGTATTGTCTTAATACAGACGTATTGTTATTAATATTCAGGTATATTATGTATTTATCTTAATTATTTAACCGCTCGTAAACTCGTGACTGATGACAAAACTCTTGCTTTCATTCAACAATCATCAGTGATAATTGATGAATTTTTGCCTTCGTTCATCAGTGATAATGAATGAATGAATGAAAATTAATGAGGCAAGAATTTTGTTTGAAGGTTGATGATTGATTGATTGGTGATTACAATGACAATGGAGGCCACCCATGGACTATGAAGATGAACTATCCAGGTTCCAAATTAAATAATTTAGATAGTTCATCTTCATAGTCCATGGTCCATGAAGAGTTAACTTTCAATATATCTATTATAAATATAATAGATATATTAAAAAGTTAACTCTTCATTAACAAAAATCTTGTGACATGGTGTTGCCATATCAATTAAAAAAAAGATTCTCATATAGAACATATGTGCAGTTTATGGTAACCCCTAGTGACAATAATGTAAAAATTGGTGTACAATATGTTAGTATTTGGGATGGAGAATCTACATCCCAATCAACCAATCCTCATTTGTGAATTCAGCAGGTTGAATCTAGTAAAAACGTTGAATATAGTACTACTATATTCAACGTTTATTAGTATTAAGATTATAAAAAAATATTTTTTATCTTTATATTTCTTTTAAACTAAAATATTCTTAAACTTTATGGTGATTAGGTGATTAGATTAGATTAGATGAAGTACAAGAATATTTTGTTTTCTTTTTATTTCTTTTACATCTGCATCAGCCCTTCGAGCTATAATTGTATTCTGTGTTATGGGCATTAGGAGATAAGGCACATCCAGTGAGG
The DNA here is from genome assembly GCF_030625045.1 of Achroia grisella. Lineage (NCBI taxonomy): Eukaryota > Metazoa > Arthropoda > Insecta > Lepidoptera > Pyralidae > Achroia > Achroia grisella. The sequence goes on along the minus strand of NW_026712613.1, from coordinate 1,269,997 downwards.
TGCCATCTCATTTATTTTTTGAGATGCTGGCTAGGCAAGAAATTTTTAGTCTAGATGGTAATTTATTTGTAAAATGATGCCTTATTGGTCTGATGGCCAGTTATTTGTAAAAAAAATTTTAATTATATTAATTGTGTAGCCTTATCGCAATAACATTTAAATCAGAATGTATACCACATTGTTCCAATCCAGAAACAATAGTATTATTAAGTTAATTACCACATGTGTCATTGTAATACATTGTACAAATTATCTATAAATCTAATGTAAATCCTGTACATTGTCTCTTTTTTATGAATGACTACTGACTAGACTGGCCTACCATGACTTTATTTGGTTTTGTCTATATATTTTCTAATCTGTAATGTATGTACATATATAAATGAATCCCTATTTTCCTTCGTCAGAGAATCTGTGTGAACAGCTAGACAGTTTCCCTAATTCATTTTTTGTTGTATTTGTTACTTTTAGGAAAAGATTCTTACAAAAGTGCGGACCATTATAAAAGTTAATTACTAATTCAATATTTATAGTTAGACATGTCAGTCGGGTCGGCTAGTATAATATATAGCCTTATTACTGCACCTCTCAAACAGTTAAAGAATTTCTCAAATCGGAATAAGAGATCCAATGATTATTTCCTCATATCAAATCAGTTCATATTAATTTAAATGGAGTAATGAAGTAATAATTATTCAGAACTAAACAACGCTGATATCAGTAAAGGATAAAGTGCCATCAGTTCGCCTAAATACTGAGGTAAAACTAATTAATTAAAATAATCCTACAAAAGTTATAATTATATGCAAAAAGGATAAATTTATTTCACCAAAACTTTAACACAAATGGACCATATGTTTATTTTGCATATAGTATAATATGTACCTTATTTACTATGTATATTTAAAAATAAAAATGCTCACTTGAAACCTGGTCGCTGACGGTTGATCCTTAAACCTGGACGGTTTCTCAACATCCCGGAAACTACTCTTCGTAACTGGTGATGTGGAGGGCTGCACAATAGCCGACCCCTGGGTGAGGATATCTGATAGCAGCCTGTCCTTTTCAGTCGATTCTTTTGCACTGAAATGAAGACCTGCTTCTAAGTCTTCTCCCTTAGGCGTCGCTTCACTGGGATACTGAATATTCCCGTTGGTGGCTGCCATTGACTTAGCCGAACTTATCTTCCTGAATCTACCGATTATTACGTCCTCTTCATCATTTACGGGCAATGTTAATTTTTCACCAGCCGGTATTTTACTTGAGTTTCCATTCCCTTCCGACCGTACAGGGCTAAGTTCTATATCCTTCTGTGGCGAACCCATTTTTTAGTAATATTATTTAGCTTTATACAATATATTTCTAAGAAAATATTTCCCGTATAAAAATATCAAACTTCGAATTTAATATAAACATAATTCTGCCTCTTTTTAAACAATGTCAAAATGCAAACACTCTCTTAGTTTTATTAAGTTATTGTCTCTCTTAGAAGTATATTTCTTTCTGTCATAAAACACGAAACACGCTGGTTTTCACGACTTATAAAGTTAAGACCGCCGCGAAATGAAGTTCAATGAACGTAAAACACAATCGTTCAAGCAACCGGTTGGCAATCGCGGAAACTGGCAAAATGTTTTTGACAAATGCTAACTAAAACAGTGAATGAAATATGAATGACAATGAATGAGTGAACAAATGCGTTGAGCTTATTGGTTAGAATCTGTGTATCCAACTACACTGTAAGTTTACCGTATTTTCTATGACAATCTACCGTAGAAAAATCATTACGAGTGCACACAGTTACGACTCCGAAAGAATTTTTATTATTTAGTATTTTAAGCTGCAGTAATTTTTACGGAGTGCGGTGCCTGTTACTCTCTATATCAAAATTACTGAGTCTAAATTTATAGTCCACTATATAAAATACTGATTAACTTTTGAATAGAAGAAATTATTTATGTATGGAATTTGATAATTATTATTTGTGTTTATGTAATTATGTGTAAAAAAAAGGCAATTACATTAGTAATATTATAAGTACAATATTCCTTTTATATGTTCGTTTAAATTTTATTACTAGTTTTCATACAACACTGATGGGTATGGCACAAGCTGTACAGGAATAGTTTATGGTCATCAGTATCTCAACGTTATTGTTATATACAAAAGGTGGATTCAATATACCGAATTTATCTAGTACTTGCTGTAAAAATATAAAGTTAAATCCGCGTGGAAATTATTTTTCTAAAATAAAATATTTTTTTAAAGTAAAAGTATCTTAATTTACTCCTTATTACATCAGCTACGTACCTCCCAAAAAAATCCCATCAAAATTGGTCCAGCCATTTCTCTGAAATTTTTTTGAAATTAACCGGAACAAACAGACAGACAGACAAAAAATGTTATTTTGTTGTATGTACCGTATTTACATTCATATACATGTAGTAAAAAACGGTTATTTCAATATTACAAATAGACAAAAAAATGTTATTTCCGTGTATGTGTCATATGCATGTAGTAAAAAATTTCAATGTTACAAACAGACACTCCAATTTTATTTATATGTACGGATTAGGACCCAGGAGTCAGACTGATCCTATGTTCTTCTACAACAAGTGCAATATTATTTGACATATTAAAAAAGTCTCTGTGAATTCGAAAACTTTAATAAAATTTGAAAATTTTAATACATTGAATAAATCCAAGAAAACAATAAAATGTTGATTTTTCATAGATTATACAATTATTTTCAATGATAAATAGTAATATTAAATGATTATATTGAATTTTATGGCAGACTGTACGTTTGTATGAATGGGTACAGTATTTTATCTCTATTTTCACCGTAATTATAAACACGAAACGAAACAGTAATTTTTATACAGACAGGGAGTTGTACACACTGGCTGGTTTAAAGGCAGTTCTTTATTTAGTGTGTGATGTTGATGGTTAGCTCGTATCGTGCATTTTTCTTATAATATATTCCATCTGCCAGAATAAAATTAGTGGAAAATGACTTTAAATGGTGCTGAAATAGTTCTAGACAGTCCAAACAATGCGTATTATTCAGGCCAAACGATTCACGGCCGACTGATATATGAGCGGGACAAACAAAAAACTTTTCGAGGTTAGTGCCGAATCCAAATACCTACACTAAAAAAAAAATAAGGCAAACCTGTTCACCTAATTATGCAATGCTTAATTTTTTGGAATGGTCGTTCTGTAGGCGTTTACAGCTCCGATTTAGTTATCTAGATTAAGATTTGAATCTGGCGACTGTATGACTGATTTGCCGGTAATGGAAACACTGTTAACAAACAGGAAGCAACCGCTCCCATGCTACATCTAAATATTCTGAGGATGTATCCGACATCGTTTATAAAAAATCTATGGCCTAGTTGCTCTGACGAGAACAAATCCTAATAGGTATCTACATCCTTCCCTGTCTGAAAATGTCCACAAATAATAAGATTTTTTACTTATAAATATAAAATTAGCTTCTGGTCGATTGCATTTCTATCGCCATCGCTTCCGCACTATACAAGTGCCGGGGTTGTGCTTAATATTTATGAGTAATAATAAATTATAAAAATTCCTTCATGACTTTTATACCAGATATGTCAGAGGCATTATCAGTGGGCTAATTATGTAACTTCGTTCGCAACGATTTTCGTATGTAACGTTGTGAAAATGACGTCATCTGTCAATAATGCGATCATATTGACGCCATTTGACGCTGTCAACTAGCATTGCAACGTAAACGCAACTTTACATATCGATAAAAATTATTTCTATCGAATGTCGATTTAGTAACCTCGTTGCAACGTCACGTAATCGCTATTTTGCCGAAATGACAGCGTGGAATTGAAACGGTTTTTACATTATGAGAAACAATTTAGAAGGTGTTTCTTTTGGTTACAATCTTTAAAATATCAGCATTAGCAGCATTATTTATCTTGTTTTGGTAATTTTCAGTATTACATATATTTTTATTATATTAAATATTACGTAGAAAGTCGTGAAAAGGTTTTAAATTTATTAAAATGGGAAAATTGTCACGACTCACAACATGACATCAGTGTTGCCAATTCGATATTTTATTTTCGTCCCAAATCACATAGAATGTTGTATTAACTAGAGTAAATGTTTAATATAAAATTAGGGTTGATTATGATATTAATATAATTAAAAAACTATTTCAATGAATACGGTGCTCTGTGAACGGAATACAACGTTTATGATGCTCTGTGATTTGTTTAAAGTAAATAAATTTATTTGTTTAAAGTTTTTACAATTATGTACAAATTTAAAAAGATGTGCCCATATCATTCTAAATTTATATGGATACTTACGTACTTACCTAGGTATCTATAGCAGAAAAGAAAATTTAATTTGTAGGTTAGATTAATATTATTAATGATTATAAATAGTTTGTATAAAATATGCTTTTATATTCAAAATTATTAACCTTATTTTTTCATTAGAATAGAATAGACTTTCTTTATTTTATTTTATTAAATGTCTATTAATAAAATTAAAATAAAAGAACAAGTGAACGCTGCAGTATATTTTGTAATTTTTGAACGCAATAAAAATTGTTTCAAATCAACCAACTAGTGTATTAACCCAATAATTTAAAATGTATCCCTCTAAAGGTATAAGCTATCTAATGTACTGACTTTTTAAATTGGTCGGATTAACAATATTCCGCTGCAACTTCATAGTAGTGTTTTATCGATAGAAATGATTTATGTTGCGGTCATTCGACCTTACTTGATCGCATTTTTTAAATTGAAATGATTTTATATTGCATCACAACTTCAACAGAAACAATTTCATATCGTGTTACATAATTAGCCCACAGATATAGGCTTAGTGGCAGTAGCGGCGTTAGTGTAGGGCGCGGTTGTGCGCCGCCCAGGGCGCCGGGCACAAACCGGGCCCTTTGTGACCTACGTAGATTCGGCAAGAAACATCGTTATAGATCACAAGTACCGGAATAAATCTGATAACTGAATATTTGTGACGAAACCTTAAAAAAATCATAAAAATATATATGAATATTTTCTTTCTTACCTCTATGATATAATCATAATTTTAAATATTCGCCTGCTTATAACGTAAGTACTTTAAAATATTTTTTTATTTGCTGGTACGGAACCCTTCGAATGCGAATCCAATTCGTGTTTGGCCAGTTTTTTCGAATGGGTTTGCAGTTAGAAGGCGTGAGTAAATTAAGGGGGAGAGGGGCGCCGCGCCGTATGAATCTCGCCCAGGGCGCTGGTAGTGCTAAAACCGGCACTGCTTGGTGGTGTCTAACACATGTTTACATTTCGTTACTTATATTTACAAGCTTACAACATATTAGAGCATAACGCGATGGACCCTATAAGTTCATATACTACGTTAGGTTCTAATAATAATAATTTTTATATATTTTTTTAACTATTCTAATGCTGTTGGCCGCAGCTGGGCGACTGCAGAAGGCACTCCAACCCCGCGAAAGAACTTCCAGAAGCGGCTGAACGCCGCCCGACAGTTACGACTTTAGTCTAAGGGCAAAAAAAAAATTCTGTAGTGCTGTACCTGTTTATAAGCGATGATTACCGTTTACCACCAGACGGCCCGTTAGCTTGTTTACCATTCAAATCACACGTTCGCCCGGGTGCAACACTTCTTATAACCGTGACGGTCCCGTCACTTTTGGTGATTTGCCAAAAATTTACTATGTATCTAGGTATTTCATTAGTTATTTATTACCACAATATCTATATGATATCATTGACCTGTGCAAATATTAAATCAAATACAAGAATATATCATCATGATGACTCTAACAATTAACAAAATATGTAGTATATATGTGTAGTATATATAGTCTTAGGTATAATATATGTCTAAGGTATAATCATATAGTATAAACACAGATAATATAATATTACATAGTATAAATATAGTTTATGATGTCTGTGCAGTTGAGGAGTCTGATTGTAAAATGGCGGGAACGGCCTAATTCAATGTGAAACGCAAATTAGCATTTTATTTATTTGAAATATATTTCTTTTGATTTATTGTATTTTATATGAATAATTAAAAAAAATATATTCTGCACTCCGTTTCTATACAAACTATAAGTGTGCGAAATATATTCTTAAGAATTCCTACTTCCGCGCAATTTTCTTAAAAAGGCGTACAAAATTTTGCTTCACGTATTAATGTATAGATAATCCGTGATATAGATTCTACAACGCAAAGAAAATCCAAATGTGTCTGAGTAATCCCATTGTCATCATTTATTAAACCTACTAAGTACGGAAACAAATGTACAATTTTATTCTGAGTTACAGTTCAACAAAAACCGCCCCTATTGCTACAGTTATAAGTGTTATTCCGAATGTTTTTTTTTACAATGTATAGTCGACAGTTCATGGTCGAGAGCAACAAATGAACAGAGCTAAAAATATTCTAGACGCATATATTTTTGGGAGTAAACTGTACTTTATGTGGAATACCTACAGTCTATTTCACCACTCTTCATACAGGCCTTTACTGGTATTTTGATCCATAGGAGAATAGTAATAATAAATTCCAATTTACTATTGTTAGTGTCTACTATGACATCAGCACACACGAAACCAACTTTTGGATTACCAATCTAGCTGTTACCCGCGACTCAGTGTTGCCAACACGACTACTACAAAATTTGTTAAACTGCTCTTAAAATTATGCCAAAAATATGCTAATTGTCATAAAATTATGCTAAAAAATATGCTAACATTTTCCAATATCAAATAAATTTTAGACCTTAGGCTACAGTATATTATCCTAAGTTATAAGAAGATATGATATTTTATATTGTTATAAATATATTTCAGGACAGACCATTGAACTGGCACCCATTTAGATCTCACCTCTTTTGTCGTAGAAGTCAACAATCAAGGCTTATATCATAATATTAAACTCGACTATCATTTCACATTTATGTTTTTGATGGGATAACAATATTTCCCTGCCCTCTTTAGACCGAATCTGATGTATAAAATAGCATTTAAGTTTTTATTCATAAATGGTTGCGAAGTTTGTTTTTAACTAGATTCATTTGACTGTAAACTCGTTCAATTTCTGCGTTAGAATGTGGTAGTGACAGTAACGACATCGCTCTCTGTGATAAATCTGCAAAGGTGTTATTAGAATCGTTTTATTTCATGGTCAAAATATGCTATATGCTAAACGACAAATAAATATGCTAAACACCGTAAAAATATGCCAAATTTAGCATAAAATATGCCAAATTGGCAACACTGTCAGCGACTTTGGCTGCTTTGTGAGATAAAATTGGATACGGGACACGGATATCATTTTATCATATGACAAACGTTGCCATTCCTATGAACAAAGATGTCATGCCTTTTTCCATGCACTTTCACTGCCTAATCTGTACCCTACAACCGAAACACAGTTTTCTTGTGATACCACTCATGCGCTGTCATTCCAGTGAAATAAGATGGCATGGCTCTTGTCCTGTAATTTCACTGCCTAATCTGTACCCTACAACCGAAACATTTCAATGGAATTATGCAGCCGCTTGTGCTAACGGTTTAAGCTGGCGGGGCACTGGCGAATGATAATATGAGTATATGGTCAAGTCAGTTTGCCCATCGTAACAAATTCACTAGAAATTTATCATGATAGTTTCCAGGGGAAAGCGCGTGGAGATCAACTTGACATGGTACATTGATAGCAATGGGATTTTCACTCCACATTACTAAAAATCCCCTTTTTCCAGCCGTAACTCACTTTACAAGGCAAGTTGCTTGGCGGCTGAATATGTGAATCTGAGGTACCAATATAAACGATTTTTTACAGTGTACCTTGGTTTGTTCGTTTGATTTGGTTTATTAAAGTACCTATATTAACTTTGTTTTAGCACAGATAACATAATAATACATAGTTTTATGTTGTAAGATTGTGGGGGTTAGACAGGCAATCTTAGTCTGCGTACATTTAAGTCAAATTGTTAGTCTTTATTTTAACTCAGAGTTTCCCAACATGGGCCCACGCCCCACAGGGGGAGGTGTAGGAGGGTATATATATTATGGTATAGGGGTATATATATATTATACTTATATGTTTTGAAAATTTACAGTTCCGTTGACAATTTACTAGTGATTTCTTCCTATAACCTATTATAGTCTTTAAGATTCTTAACATTTCAATTTTTTAATTTTATAAAATATGTAGCTATGTTATTAGGGACAAAGGTAGGGGTATGACACTAAAAAAGTTGTGAAACTCTGTATTTCAGAGAGCTTGTTACAGCTTATCTCGGTGTCGGTTATTAAAGTTGAGTAAAATTGTTTATATTTTTTTTAGGTATTTACATAAGAATGCGTGGGTATTGTGACGTCCACTGGAGCACTGACCATACACGCAGGGTCAACGACCGTACCGAGCATTACACAGTCGACCACAACTCGTACGAAGAATATATCGACCACAAGGTGTTCCTTGCTGGCGGCAACAGTGGTGAGACTGATTAGAATAAAATATTTTAGTTTCTGAATCAATACATTTTTTAATTTATTTGTACTAGGTAGCTGTGCCCTCGGTTTCACCCGCGATTTACAGCCTTTACGTTATTGTGATGTATAAACTATATTACTGTAAAGTTTTATCAAAATACGTTTAGTAGTTTTTGCATAAAAGGGTATCAAACATCCACCCATATTTTTTGTAAACTATGGAGTGAATTTTATATTTCTTTTATAAACATGCTGAAAAAATAACGTGAATAATGAATGTTAGTCATAGTCGGAGGTAAATAAGTTATGGCTGCATCATTCCACTCGAAATGATATAGCAATGATTCATGTACTCGTAAGCACACTCGAAAACGACGGACGTAGACTACTATTTCTTCATCTCAGCCCGGGAGACGTCCACTACTGAACAAAGGTCTCCCCCAAAGATCTCCACGACGATCGGTCCTGCACTGCTCGCATCCGATGCCTTCCAGCGATCTTGACCAGAGTCGGTCCACCTTGCTGGAGGCCCACGCTGCGTCTTCCGGTCCGCGGTCGCTACTCGAGGACTTTACTGCCCCAACGGCCATCTGTCCTACAAGCTGCCCTGCCCATTGCCACTTCAGTGTTGCAATTGTTCGGGTTATGTCGGTCACTCTGGTTCTTCTGCAAATTTCCATTTATGATTCAAATCATAATAATTTTTGGTATTAAATAGACTACTATTTAATGCCAAAAATTGTTAATATTTGAAAGGTAAGATGAAAGATTATATAGAAGTATCCTCATATTATTTAAAACTAGAATTTTTTTAGGACGTTGATTAAGTATAAGTTGATTAAGTGTAATAAGATCTAAAGTTTGTTTAAATAAATTTAAGGAAGTAAAATGATACAGGGGATGAATGTTTGTATAGAAATTCGTCATCGTCTATTCCACGCGGACGTAGTCGCGAGCACAGCTAGTTATTATCTCTATAATAATTAAAATTAGAATAATAAACTATTTGATAACATTGCTTTCAGCCAGAATGTCGCATCATTAGAATTATACATTTTAATAATAATAATAATAATAATAATTTTTATTTCAGACAACATGATCCATTGTGTTAGTAACAGCTTAATGACATAACTTATCCTAACTTAACCTATTTTGTTGTTAATATATTGTTTGTCTTTTCTTGACTGTATGTTATTCCCAAATGAACTACATTCTGTCTGTCCAATAGATTACACAGCGCAATCTAGTCCCAATCTAGGTAGAGCTTGTGTTATGGGTACCAGACAACTTATAGATATACTTATTATATACATGTATGTATACATAGACCAATACAAATAATAATATTCATGACTACAAAATAGGTGTACAGTGCAAGGAATTGAAGCCGCGACCATCGGAGGTGGTTTAAACTGACTATGTTTTAACCGCCAGGTCACTGTCTGCTATTAAATAAAACAGTGAATGATTTTAATTTCAGAGAAGATAAAACTGTAATTTAAGATAAATAGTTATTCCATGCTTTCTATCGCACGTATTATTAACTAGGTATCTATGGTCCATATTCATTAAAGATTAATGTTAAAATATCGATATATGATAACATATCAATATTTTTTTTAATTCATTTGAAAAATATCAATGTGTATGTAGAAATAGAAATAGAAACAGAAACAGAAATAGAAATAATCTTTATTCAAATAAACTTAATTTAAGCACTTTTGAATAGTCACGAATTTAAATATGATATAAGAAGGTAGAACCTTCTTATATTATATTCAAATTAAATTATACTATATATTTAAATTAAATTATAATATAATATTAATATACTTAAATTAAATATCTAATAATTAATTTATGTTATCAAAACATGGGTAATGGAATGTCTTACCCGCCTGGGCTACCGGTTTTCACTGGCGGGACACCAGTGAATGATGATAGAATGACCATGACATCCCATCGTGGCGAATATCTCCATCAGAATTTAAAATGATGGTTTCCAGTGGGAACCGCGTTACTAGCAATGATCATCAGTCCACATTACTAACAATTCCGATAGGTCGTTGATAACATGGACACAAGGCTTAGTCCCAAGTCCAAAAAAACAAGATTAGTAATAATAATAAGAACAGAACAGTAACGGGTTAAGGTTAAGTGGAAACACCTTCGTTTTGTTATACTACAGTGCCGCGACTTCGGACGGGTATTTGTACCTTATTTATTCAAAACCTTAATATACTATGCACTTTAACCTTCCTCAGAAATAACACTGTTGAAGTGTTGATTATGAAAACTACATGAAAAGTAGTAGTTCAGTAGTTTTTATAATTATCGCGAATATACAGATAGATGCGGCAAAGAATTTTCATTTATAATGTACTAGCTAATCGCCCGGCTTCGTCCGGGTATGGTACATGTATTATATGTATAAACTTTCCTCTAGACTCACTCTTATCTATTAAAAAAACCGCTGTTGCGTAGTTTTTAAGATTTATGCATACACAGGGAGAGCAGCAGCGACTTTGTCTTATACTGTGTAATGATGTATACTAGCTGATACCCGCGAATTTGTCCGAGTGGAAGTTAACTTTTTTTTATTAAAATAAATAAAATTTCCAAAAGCGTATTCATTACCAATCTTCTAGTGATAATCACGTCAAATTAATTGATACAACCGTTTCATAAATTAGCACAAAAGTGTATTGTTTTATGCTAATTTATGAAACGGTTGGATAATACACAATCAACATTTTTTTAAATGTTTTTTTATGTAAGTACCGTAAGTACTTTCAGTAGGCATTTAGTGAAAAGCTGTTAATTTGAAATTACAAGCAGACCACAGATAACATAATATTAAACAGACACTTCAATTTTATTTACTTGAATAGGTACATATACTCGTACATCGTTTTCGATATCGATGTTTTTCTGATGTCGGTCATCCCTTTTACTAGCCCTCACGGCGTGGCATCGCTGACGTCCACAACGCAGAATATTGATCTGCTTTACTGTTTCGTGAATGACGTCATTCTGCACCAGTATTTCACATATTACAGAAATGTATAGGAAATGTGTACTTTCTTTATTTTTTTTGTGGTAGAGCAAGCTGTACGACCACACGTGGTTGTTCAGCTCGATTGGGCCGCTCGAACCGGGAAATACCACACCTCGGCAGAAAACCGGCGTTAAGCGATATCGCGTTTCGCATGGTGAGCTGTAGGTTCCGGACGCCCCTCCCCCTCCCCCTATCCCTTTCCTACTTCCTTCCCCTACCCACCCCTTTCTTACATACCATGGCAGCGGATTATAAGAGATTTTTACCCCAGGGTGGTACCAGTAACCATGTTACTGGAGAATCCACCCCTGAGATATCACACTCAGGCTGCCCTGCGTATTCTGGGGTGGGCAATTCTCCGCTCAATTTGGCCAGAAGGAAACCGAGCAAATCTCCATCGGCGTTTCCCTTGCTCATAGTCAGTTTTTGCAACATCAGGGGAATTCATTCCAATCTCAACGCCGTTCACCACCATCTTGAGACGGCGAGGCCGGCTTTGCTCTTCCTTACGGAGAAGCAAATATCCTGTCCCGACGAAATTTCGTACTTGACCTACCCTGGATATAAATTGGAACACCATTTTATTCCACAGGCCGGTGTGTGCGCTTATGTCAGAGAGGATATTTGCTGTCTCCGTCTTGGTACACTTGAAGGTACTGACCTGTCCATTTTATGGTTGCGTGTAGATTGCGATGACCACCCCCGCATCTATGCATGCTTATACAGGTCCCATAGCGGTAACACCGAAACTGACCGACTCATTGAACACGTCCAAATGGCTACAGATTTTTTGCTCCAACAGATTCCCTCCGCTGAGGTCGTGATTCTAGGTGACTTCAACGCCCATCACGCTGAATGGCTCGGTTCACGTACCACCGACTATGCGGGGAGATCTGTTCATGGCTTTGCTTTGGCATATGGTTTGACGCAACTGGTATCCTCGCCTACGCGAATTCCTGATGTTGTTGACCATATACCTTCACTGTTTTTTTTTTTTTTTATATTTAAATACATTTTTCCACAGACATATTCGTCCGTGCCTTTTTTAATTTACTTTAATATTATAATATTTATTTAATTTCCATTTTTGTACAACTCCAGCCGAGATGTTACAATTTGCCTAACAGTGACACCGAGGCAGACCTTATCCGTCTGGCCCAGAACCACCGCTGGCCGGCCGGGTGAGTTGACAACATGCAGTGTCACCCATCTTTATTTGGAGGATTAGATTTACCAATATGCATATACAATTATATAAACCTAATACTAATAATACCTTCACTGTTAGACCTTCTGCTGACTTCTCATCCGGACGGATATCAGATCTCTGTGGAAGCCCCACTGGGATCCTCTGATCATTGTCTGATACGGAGCGAAGTGCCTCTCACGCGTCCTTCTTTGCCGCGATCTATTGGTCGACGTCGTGTTTGGCATTTTAAGTCGGCAGATTGGGATGAGATGCGAAGTTTTTTTGCATCTTACCCATGGGGGCGAGTTTGCTTCGCACTGGACGATCCCGATGCAATAGCTGAATCTGTCACCGATGTAGTACTTCAGGGAATGGAGATGTTTATTCCAAATTCCCTGGTACCTGTCGGTGGTAGATCTCAGTCCTGGTATGGCGGATCCTGTAGATCGGCGTCTCGCCATAAGCAGGAATGCTTCCGTGCCTGGATTGCAGCTGTGAAGTCGAGTGATCCAGATCCCAGTGCCCATAAAAGGAAGTATAACTCCGCTTCCAGGTCCTTCAAAAGAGTTATAGCCACAGCAAAGTCGGAGCACATCAGCAGAATTGGTAGGAGACTGAACAGTCTTCCATCTGGATCCCGGGCTTTTTGGTCTCTTGCCAAGGCTGCTCAGGGAAATTTCTGTCAGCCATCTTTTCCACCACTGCGCAGAGAGGATAACTCGTTGGCCCAACATGCTAAAGAGAAGGCCGATCTCCTTGGGTCTCTTTTTGCATCCAACTCGACACTGGACGATAGGGAGCAATCACCGCCGGTCATCTCGCGGTGTGAGACTTCTATGCCAGAGGTAAAATTTACCCAAAAGCTGGTACGTAAGTCTCTTTTCTCCCTAGATATCCACAAGTCGAGTGGGCCTGACGGTATTCCTGCTATTGTGCTCAGGACGTGTGCACCTGAGTTGGCTCCGGTACTAACGCGTCTTTTCCGGTACTGCTACTCTACAGGTGTAGTCCCGAAACTTTGGAAGACGGCTTTGGTTCATCCGATCCCTAAGAAGGGAGAACGCTCAGATCCAGCTAACTATAGGCCCATAGCCATCACCTCCTTATTCTCAAAGATCATGGAGTCGATTGTCAACCGTCAACTCCTACGATACCTAGAAGTGAACCAGTTGATTTCTGATCGTCAATATGGCTTTCGCCAGGGTCGGTCGGCTAGTGATCTTCTAGCGTATTTGACACATCGATGGGCAGAGGCTATTGAGAGTAAGGTGGAGGCCCTGTCTGTTAGTCTGGATATTGCGAAGGCCTTTGATCGGGTTTGGCACAAGGCTCTTCTTTCAAAGCTACCATCCTTTGGGTTGCCTGCGAAGTTATGCAAATGGGTCGCCAGCTTTCTCGCTGATCGGAGCATCAAGATCGTTGTCGATGGTGCTTGCTCCGACCCACACTCTGTGAATGCTGGTGTTCCACAAGGCTGTGTGCTATCTCCGACTCTGTTCCTTCTGCATATCAATGACATGTTACAAATCAACAACATTCATTGCTATGCGGGTGACAATACCGGAGATGCCTTGTACAGCGGCCATGCTAATATGTCGCAGGCAAAAGTTATAGAGTACCGGAACAAACTTGTGTCCGAAATCGAAACTTCACTCCATCAAGTTTCGGTCTGGGGTCAGGAAAATTGTGTTCAATTCAACCCCAAGAAGACACAAGTTTGCGCGTTTACCGCTAAAAAGAATCCATTTATCGTATCTCCTCAGTTTCAAGACACTCTCCTTGATGTGAAGCCAAATCTCGAGGTCCTTGGCGTTGATATATCCAGTGACGTTCAGTTTTGCGGTCATTTGGAGGACAAGGCTAAAATAGCCTCAAAGAAGCTTGGTGTGCTCAGTAGAGTGAGACGGTATTTCACGGCGGCCCATCGCTTGCAATTATACAAGGCGCAGATCCGGCCGCATATGGAATACTGTTCTCATCTCTGGGCCGGAGCACCACAATACCAGCTATTTCCATTTGACCGCATTTAGAACCGAGCAGCCAGAATCATTGGTAATCAACGTCTATGTGACAGACTCGACCCATTGGCTCTGCGTCGAGATATTGCATCTCTGTGCATTTTCTACCGCATATATCACGGGGAGTGTTCTGAGGAATTGTTCGGATTAATACCAGCTGCTGAGTTTCACCACCGTACCACCCGCCAGAAACTGAAATACCATCCTGATCATCTGGATGAATGGCGGTCTTCCACAGTGCGGTTTTCTAGAAACTTTTTGCCACGCACGACCACATTGTGGAATCACCTTCCAGCAATGGTATTTCCGAACCGATACGATATTGAAACCTTCAAGAAAAGAGCTTATTCCTTTTTAAAAGGCCGACAACGTACTTGCAATTCCCCTGGTGTTGCGGGTGCTCATGGGCGGCGGTAATCACTTACCATCAGGTGAGCCGCATGCTCGTTTGTCCCCTGTGTTATAAAAAAAAAAAACTTTCTAATTTTCTATCTAGAAAAATTATAACATGTATTACTGACTACTTGACCAGACTTCGCACGGATGTACAAACATACATAAATAACCCTGGACAATAGTTATTTATGTATGTATGTACATAAATAACCGTTGCCCAGGCAATGAACACAGTCCCACGGTAAGCAGAGATTGTGTTATGGGTGCTAGACAACTGATGTAAATACTTAGATATATTTGTTTTGTCAATAGTTACACATATACCTTCCTCATGAATCACTCTATATATTGCTAAAAACTGCATTAAAATCCGTTGCGTAGTTTAGAAGATGTAATCAAACAGATAGCGAGTGTGAGTTCATTTTATACTATGTACTAAGTAAGATAATAAAAAATAGCTGTTAACGCAACTACCTCCGAGTGGAGTTAATTTTAATGTTTCTAAAAACAAGCACTGTAAGTACTACTCCTTATACCATTAACTATCTGCGAGTGTAAATCGCGTCAAAATCGATCCAACCGTTTCAGAGATTAGCAGGAATAAGCAAGACAGATATTTTTTTAGAAAGAGAGACCCATGCTCATGACATAATCTACCTTTTTTTTTTCTTAAACTTAACTGCCCACCGTTGAGAAAGCAAATATGCAGTTTTCCTGCGACATTACCAGAAACTAAAAAGTTCTTTCGATTTCCATTACCCAATTGCAAAATCGTGGCGAATTGGTTAGTCGCGTGATATGAATATAACAGTATCACATTATCATATCATTACATAATCGTTCGAAGAATATCAACCAATCCATCGCGAGGCCTTACATATTCATTACTTTAAATTATTCGACTACCTTTTTATGTAATTCGAATTTCAAATAAGCTACATCACTTTATCATATGACACCCGTGATACAACTCCTGTGTTGCCATTCTAGAGAACAATTTTTTTTAAATTAGGGTACGTAATATTATTAGTCTGACCATCAATACGGTTACAAATAAAAATAAACAAAATATTACATTTGAATTTGGAATCTGTCATTTTTTATGAATGTTCATTTTGTTTTCGCGTTTTCTAATAAATGATTATCCGTTGGATTATGATTTAGGGTCAGTTTTAGAGAATCGCTTGCTCTAAACACCTTGATAATTTGGAATCACTATCCATAAGATTGACAGTGAGGAATTTTCATCGTTTAAAGTACTATATTGCAGCCAATAGAGGTCATTTCGAATAAGCTTTATCTATATATTTGTTATGTTTTTATATTAATGTTTAAACTAACACATATTACTGTAGTTACTTTTAAACTTTCGTTTTCGTTTCGTTTAATATAAATTATTAAACGAAACGAAAACGATCTATCTATCTATTATCTACATTGACATCGCTGTTACTCCAGTCAGCTCGTGACCACGGTTGGTGCGATTTAGTCGAAACGTTAAGACTCGTTTAATAATATAAATACTACTGTAAATAATAATAATTATACACACGGTGCTGCTCGCCAGTTCTCTTACTTGAAACTCGGCTTTGACACGCTACCGTGTGTCTAGATAATGTATAAAAAGAAATGTTATATGCAATAGGAAAAGTAATTATTTTTCTTTGTAGTGATATATAAAGGTTGCCCCAGAACTCAACGTCACGTGAGAAAAATCGTTTGAATATTATGGGCATTTGAGAAAATCCTAGAAATTTAGTCAAACTGTAACGATTTTTCGGTCGGTTCATTTTTATTATTTTTGTTCATTTAAACTTTGGAACCATAACCCTAAATAACATTTCTAGAACCATAGTCAAAAATAATGATACAATTGCCTCAAGTTTTCTAGAATTAACGAGTATTTGTTAAATCATAAATATATAATTTTCAAAATTTATCGACTTTGAAAGGCCTCAATAATCACTGGATTTTTTTTATTGGGGTGTTCTCAAAGAAAAATATTTATTCAAAGGCCAATGAGAGCGTAGCCGAGCATTATTTAATTTTCTGTTTATTACTCTATCAGTCATTGAGAATTGTAAGTTGCATGCCTCTTGAATATGAGGCGGACGTTTGTACCTAAACACTTGTAAGATTTATACCGTAAATGTTGGACCAAATTAATTATCTTATCTCATTTCATCTGACCCCATTTCATCTCATCTCACCTCACCTCACCTCACCTCACCTTACCTCACCTCAGCTTATCTTATCTTTCCAGGTGACCATCATCTCGGACCTGGCAAACATGAGTTCCCATTCAGCATTCATATCCCTCCCTCATGCCCGTCGAATTTTGAGGGGAGCTACGGACACGTGCGTTACGAGCTGAAGGTGGTTGTCGACCGAGCGTTTAAACTCGACCAGGAAATATCTGCACCCATCAGGATAATGGCACCACTCGACTTGAACAGAGAGCAATACGCTAAAGTAAGTAACTAGTTATATATTCGTTCAAGTACTAAGAGGTTACTTTTAACGACCTCGGTGGTCTAGTTAGTGGCTAGCACACCGCTTTAATTCCGATGGCAGTTCGATTCCTGACACGATACAAGTATTATTCATGAGTAGGATTGTTTTTATCGATCTAAGTGTGTTCTATGAATTTATTTGGGTAATAATGCCAGAAATCCCACTCATTTCCCACGGGGTGGATGATCTTTGAGATCATTTTTCACACGGAAAAAGAGACTACTGTTATACCTCTTATAGACAAGCCCAAAGGCTCTAGAGGGGAGGACTTGGATATACCAATCATATCAACCACAATGTCTTCGTTTTTCCATAAAATTAACTCTATTATAGCCACCAGATTCCATTATCCAAGTTCATTGTACAATTGAATGTCGAAGCTCTTGATTGTAGGTACTAATCTTACAGATAATAGTAAATTGTGAAGCACAACAGTAATAGTAAGGAATGAAATGTGTTGGCAGTACGCCAAATATTTTACCATTGATATACTGTAGAACTAGTATACAGTACAGTACAGTACAGATTCAAATTAAAACAAATTATTATATAATTAATATATGTTATTATACTCGTCCTATTTCAGAATATAAAAATGAGATATTGAATTAAATATTGTACAATATTATTAATGAATAATATATATACCTCCATATTATGTAATAATATGTTATCTGTGCTCCATATATACATACATAGGTATACCTACAGTTTACATTTATTAATAATTAAGTGAATTAGATGCTATTATTATTATGGTTGTTTTTATGTATAGTATGACATTTTATCTATACATATAAATAAAATTGGAGTGTCTGTTTGTAATATTGAAATAACCGTTTTACACTACATGCATATGAATACAAATGCGATACATACATGCTGCATGTTATGCGGAAGTCCATTTCACTACTTAATGGGTTTATATCATTTTGTTTAATTCCGCTATAATTAGCATGTGTGGGATCACAAATATTCGTGTTGACTCTCCGGCGACCAAACACGACCAAAGAAATTAAACTATTTGCAGGATCCCATTCAGCTGCAACTCAACGACTCGTACTGCTGCTGGTGTATAAATTCAGGATCCTCGGAGACACTGCTGAAGTTGCCCCTCACGGGGTACTGTCCAGGTCAAGTCATGCCCATCGAGTTGAGTTGCTCGAATAAGAGCAATATAGAAATAGAAAAAATTAAAATAGCCATCAAAAAGGTCAGTATACATTATTTTATGACTCATATGCCTGACCTAACGCTGCTATAACATGCTGGTGAACCATCAGTGGAAGCACCACTAGGGGTTCGAATCTCGGCTCAGGCCGTCGTAATTTCGATCCCCGTTTAAATTGGACGGGGGATCCATCTGAGGAGGGCGTCAGTGTTAATTGATGATTATGTAAAGGGTTCCGTTACATCTCAGCACTAAAGCATTTCTAACAGTTATTTTATATCCACCATAGTATAAAATCGGTTTAGTGCTATATGTGCTGTGTGAAATATCCTGTGTAATTATTATCTATATGCAGGAGGTAACGTACCGAGCAGTCAACAATCCCGACTCGAAGAGCGAACGCGACAAAGTGGTAGAGGTGAAGAAAGGTCCCGTGCCCGCCAACAGTTCCCGAAGCTGGTCCGTCGAGCTGTCCGTCCCCGCAATAGATATATACAACCTTAACACGTGCTCCCATATAGATATAGAGTACGAACTCAAAGTGAGACGTAGGAATATTAATTTATAATTAGTCATCGTACAATGAATTGCTTGTACATTTTTATAGTCACTTTTATATCACCGGAATTTTTCTCACGTCAACGTATAATAATACTTTAATATTTAATTGACTGCTGAACTCTCTTATTTCCAAAAAATTGTGTAATTAAAATGACAATCAAAATTAATACAAGAGATGGCGTTAGGCTGTGCGTAATAAAAACATGTTTAACACAGTTTACTATAGAGGGCACTACAATAGAACAGATAACTGTTAATACTGTGTATAATCGTCACCGCCATGACCAAAAAAGCCTGGTCGCTTTTTTTTCGGACTACTCTAGTGCTGTTGTCCGTAGCTGGCCTTTACAGCTTTACTGGACGATAGAGTGCGAGTGCAGATGACACTCCAAACCCGCGGAAGGACTTATGGAGTAGGCCAACTCTCGCCTGACGGATACAACTTTAGTTTTAGTCTGAGGGCACCCACTAGGTGTTCAAACCTCGGCTCAGGCCGTCGAAATTTCGATGCCGTATAAATTGGACGGGGGATCGATTGGAGGGGAATATAAAAATAATACAATACCTATACATGGGTTGGGACGAAAGTCAAACATTAGCCCGTTGAAATTTTTTTACTAGCGCCAGCTAGTAACAGATCTGAAAAACAAGTATTAATAATTTAAATGTATACATAATTAAATTACATTTAAAAATTAATCTCTATATTTGTAATGATCTTTTACATAAGTTTGTACATAGCTTATTTAAAAATAATTGGAGCCGAGTTTCTTTCCAGTTCTTATCTCGAAAGCGATATAACATATAAGCAACGATAAATTTGACATATCATAAGGTTCTGTAATAGTCCTACATGAATAGAGATATTTTGATTTGGTTCTAATTCATATTTTTACTTTCTGCAGGTAACTGTATCCCCAGAAGGTTGTCACGACGATACTGAAGACTCTTGCCTGCTCATCTTAGGCACAGTTCCTCTGGTCGGTTACCAAGATAACGTACAGAATCCCATGCAAGACCAGATGCCGCAACAACCCATAATTACAACACAAGTTCAGAACTACCCAGGGAACAACACGGCGTACCCAACACCAATTATTAACCAGCCTTTACCAACAGTTTCCCCGTATCCGGGCGCAGCACCTTATCCTGGCGCAAATCCCCCTTACCCGGGCGCAGCACCTTATCCTGGCGCAAATCCCCCATACCCTGGCGCCAATCCTCCATATCCCGGCCAAAACTCTCAATACCCCAACCAAAACTCACCTTACCCCGGTCCGAACTCGCCATATCCTGGCACAAACTCATCATCCCCTGGTCAAACCTCGCCATACCCTCCTCAAAGGTCGCCTTATCCTGGCAGAAATTCGCCATACCCCGGTCCAAATTCTCCGCATCCTGGCAACTCTCCTTACCCTCCAGCAAATCAACCATACCCTTCTAATAATTCATCCTATCCAGGACAAAAACCGCCATATCCGGTTGGGATTAGCCCTTATCCGGGTTCCACATCACCATACCCTAACCCTCCGGTTTCAACCACACGGGTACAGTCTGGCACTATAGGTTTCCCAGTTGGAACTCAAGATGAGGTCACGATTCCACTACTGCCACATGGAGCTAGAGTACCTTTACCTCGGGTGAGTTTTTACCAAACGAAACTATTGACTGTATTAACATTATAAATGAGAAAGTGTGTTGACGTCGTCCATGACGACTGCGTTTTTTTCCTCAAAATTTTTGAGGAAAAAAGTTTGACGAAGGTTTCCCTGGCCTAGCGGTTTAGCGTATCTTTGTAAGGATGTACTCGTATGTACTAAATAACTAACTAGTACAAAAGTACTGATTTTAACACTAAACAAACAATATACTAACTCGATTTCTTGCCTATCAAGTACCACTCTTACATGGCGACCCTGGCAGAACTGATAATACTTCCGATAGTCGTGGGTTCGATTCTTCGCAGTGCAAACATTTAATGATCCTCATCGGTTATATTGCTCTGGGTGTGTTTGTATGTATATTAATTATGTATTTACAAAAAAAATGTATCTAAGTATTTATATCGATGGTCTAGTACCCATTACACTAGCTCTGTTTAACTTGGGACTAGATGGTGCTGTTAACCATCCGGCTTATTATTAGGATTTTGACATTGTAATTTAAAAGAGTAACGCGAAGCTTAGCCCTCACTAAGCACTGCATAACGGTCTACATTGAAATAATTGGTTTTGGGATATGCATCATCTGCACTAATATTATAAAGCTGTAGAGTTTGTTTGTTTGAACGCGATAATCTAAAAACTATTGGTTCAAATCTTTGTCGTTTTGGATAGTCCATTTGTCGAGGAAGGCTTTAAGCTATATAACATTACGCTACGACGAATAGGAGTCGAACCGCAGTGAAATTGCAGAAGGTGGTGAAATAAAACGCAGACAAAGTTGCGCGGGTCAACTAGTAATTAATAGGATCGTTTGGTCAAGTGCCGGTTTTGAGGGCCCGAGATATAGCGTGCAAAACTTTGGAGCCATCAGGCACCGCCAGGGGCGACCATGCCATAGCGGCAGCATCTGATAGCTTATATGGGTATTCACTGTAGACTACTATGCAACTTCAACGTTACTCTTTATTACTTACTAGCTGCGCCTGTCGTTTCACCTATTTATATTTCAATATAAAATAAGGCCTAACTGTTATTCTGATGCATACGCTATTTTACTGTAGTTTCATCAAAATCCGTTCAGTAGTTTTTGCGTGAAAGAGTAACAAACATCCATACTCACAAACTTTACCGTTAATAATATTATTAAGCTTTAGTTATATAAATATCATTTGTGCAGAGCGCCAGCCCTGCTCCCAGTGCGCCACCCGCCGCAAAACCGGATGATAACGGTGAGTCCATACGTGAAACAGATAGGGTTGTCACAGCCATTCTTATGGATGATAATGACAGCCTCGGTGGTCTAGTGGTTTAGCACACCGCTTTACTATCCGATGGTCGTGGGTTCGATTCCTCGCACGGTACAAACATTTGTATTCATGAGTATGATTGTTTGTATCGGTCTGGGTGTTCTCTATGTATAATATGTATTTATTTACAAAAATGTATCCATGTATTTATATCAGTTGTCTAGTACCCATAACACAAGCTCTGCTTAGCTTGGGACTAGATGGCGCTGTGTGAATTGTCCTGAAATATTATTATTATTATTATTATAATGGAATGGTGCACCAGCCTGCGCTGTTGGTTTACGCTGCGGAGCACCAGTGGGGGATGATAGGATGAGCATAAGGTCAGGCCAGTTGGCCCATCGTAGTAAATTCACCAGGAATTTACCACGATGGTTTCCAGGGGGAATCACGTGGAGGGTAACCAGACATGGTACATTGCTAGCAATGGTGTTATTGTCCACATGTCCATAGTCTAACAATCCCCTTCCCTTTGTCAGGGCCATTGTTAACCGTCGATAACTCAAAAACTTTGTACTTTTTTTTGTACTTTAAAAAAATTATGCGAGTACTATATTTCGTACTAGCTAAACCCGCGACTTCGTCCGCGTGGAATTCAACTTTATTTTTCTAAAATAAAAGTAGCCTAAATTACTCCTTATTACATCAGCTAACTGCCAATAAAAGTCCCGTCAAAATCGGTCCAGCCATTTCAGAGATTACCCGGAACAAACAGACAGACAAAAATTGTAAAAAATGTTAGTTTGGTGTATGTACCGTATAAATATTCATCATATGCATGTAGTAAAAAATGGTTATTTCAATATTACAAACAGACACTCCAATTTTATTTATATGTATAGACTAGTTTTTACCCGCGGCTTCGCTCGCGTTAATTTATACCCTTGGGGGTAGAATTAATCAAAATCCTTTCTTAGGGGATGCCTACGTCATAGTAGCTTTATGCATCTCAGCCCGATCGGTTTAAAATTGACAAAGTTTCATACAAACTTTCATCCCCTATTTTATCCCCTTGGGGGTAGAATTAAACAAAATCTTTTCTTAGCGGATGCCTAAGTCATAACATCTACCTGCATGCCAAATTTCAGCCCGATCCGTCCAGTGGTTTGGGCTGCGCGTTGATAGATCACTATGTCAGTCACCTTTGAGTTATATATATTTAGATGTATAGATTAGGCTGTTCGGTATGATTAGGGGCTTTATTTATCTGCCAGTTTTGTTTGTATATAAGAAGTTTATTAAAATAAAAGTAAATTTCGAACATATATAGTTATATAGAAGAGTATAAGATAATTAGTAATCAGAAGTACAATAGTTGAAGAATGTCTGTAGAAGTTATTTTTGTAGATAGTTTTTCCCGCGCTAACGCAACGCGCCACAGATTCATAATATATCACGGCGCGCCGCGCAGCCGCAGTAGGATAGCGAGCGCATTATGGCAGTATGCGCGATGTTAATACTATGAGTATTAACAAGCACATTAGCTGAAACGAAAATGTTATATAGAAGAGTATAAGATAATTAGTAATCAGAACTACAATAGTTGAAGAATGTCTGTAGAAGAAGTCCTTTTGTAGACTGTATTTCCTGTGCAAACGCAACGCACCACAGATTCATAATATATCACGGCGCGCCGCGCAGCCGCAGTAGGATAGCGAGCGCATTATGGCAGTATGCGCGATGTTAATACTATGAGTATTAACAAGCACATTAGCTGAAACGAAAATGTTATATAGAAGAGTATAAGATAATTAGTAATCAGAAGTACAATAGTTGAAGAATGTCTGTAGAAGTTATTTTTGTAGATAGTTTTTCCCGCGCTAACGCAACGCGCCACAGATTCATAATATATCACGGCGCGCCGCGCAGCCGCAGTAGGATAGCGAGCGCATTATGGCAGTATGCGCGATGTTAATACTATGAGTATTAACAAGCACATTAGCTGAAACGAAAATGTTTAATCCGTCTGTGCTCATCTGATTATACCTACATTTGTTATATATACATTTTAAATACCTTTTTTCCTTTGTTCTATATTAGTGTCAGTTTCAAAATTATGTCTTTTACCATCAGCGACCTGAGTTTCACCTCGTATTAAAATGATTAGTAAGTAAATAGTCTTTAAAACCATCACATTTAAATTTAGTACTGTGCTACTGTTCCTTAACAACAGTAATGTTACATATAACCTTATAACTTTAGAGTGGAATTTCCAAAGTATTTTTTTAGTTAATCTAGTATTAGTTGAATATATCTCTTATCACCTATGGTCTCCTGGTATAATAATAGTTCACTCATTCATTCATAATTTAAGAGCTACGCTCTTGTCGGTGGAGCTCTTGCCACTCTCCGCGATCTTCCATCATGCTCTTTAATTCTTGATACGACACGACTCCCATTTTGTCCTCAATTTGTTTGATGTAGCTATGTCTTGGTCTTCCCCTCCCCCTCTTTCCTTCTATTTCCCCTCAATAATAATTTTCATGAAATCATCGTGCCGTATCAAGTGTCCTAACATTTTTCCTCGTCTATTTTCTATTGTGTTCAATATCTGCCTTTTTTCTTTTACCCTGTGTAGTACTTCTTCGTTTCTTACTTATATATAGTAAAATATTATAATAATAGTAAAATATTAAAATTTATATATTTGGATAAACCTTTTACTTGAATTCACGCGAGCAGCACCGTGAGTAACAGCTAGTATAGTAATAAACTCAAATCATTAATTGCAGATAATGGCGACATCGAATCGAACCCTCCTTACAATCCTGAGTTCATGAAGGCTAACGAAAACAAGAAGAAAGAAGACGAAAAGACAAGTTAAAATGTGTATGTAACGCTTATGATCTCTTAATTTTAATGTTCTTTTGAACTGCAGTTCTACTTTTGAGTTTAAACTACTAACTAACTACTTTGGATTTTAATACAAACCATTTTTGAACGGTTCATTTGAAACAGAATCAAGACTAAACCAAATATCAATAAAATGTTAGTTGGAAGTGATCTTATTTTGAATTTAATACGAAAAGGTGCAAAACTACGCAATCCAATATCATTGGATCGGAATTGAATTCTGGAGTAAACAAGTAGAACATTAGTATTAAAATATGAAAGTAGTCAATTTAAACCCATTGCACTCATTTGCACTAGTTAGTTATTTTACCACTAGTGGATAAGGGTTTAAATAGAATTAATAACATTTTATTTAGTACGTATTATATTATAAACATTTAATATACTAATTACGCGGAATAAAGAAGTTATACAGAGTGGACGCTTTTCAGCCAGTGGCTATTCTAAATACTAAATTACTGTCAGTCTTTGCTGTGGATCTTAAGACTTTGCAGTGGATGATGTTTATATTTTTGTTACGAAAAATAAGCTGTTAAGGCAATCTACGGCCAACAGCGTTCGAGTACGAAAACAAAATTCGTATTAATATGTAATATTATGTTATCTGTGGTATTACAGACACCTATAGATATTTGGATAAAGAATCACTTGGTCCTAGTATAGATACGCGCGAAAAAGTGAAACAAAAAAAAAACAGTAAAATGCAATTCCTCACGAGTGCGGTGACTTTCCCGCGATAAATCGCGGACTACTTATTCCGCGTGAAAGAATGTGGCAGCAATTGCCTACATTATCTATACATCTATACATATAAATAACATTGGAGTGTCTGTTTGTAATATTGAAATAACCGTTTTTTGCTACATGCATATGAATATAAATGCTGTACATACACCAAAATAACATTTTTTACAATTTTTGTCTGTCTGTCTGTCGGTCTGTTTGTTCCGGCTAATCTCTAAAATGGCTGGACCGATATTGACGGGACTTTTTTGGCAGGTAGCTGTAATAAGGAGTACGGTTAAGTAAGGTAAGGTATGGGAGTAAGTTTATTTCAATTTTACAAACAGACACTCCAATTTTATTTATATGTATAGATAATAATTGTCCATTTCTAATATTTCGATGCGTGGTTTATTATAGGTGTCTGTAATAGACCTATATGAATAAAGATATTTTGATACAGTTTGATATACTTTAGTGTTTGCATTTTTTAGGTTTTTCTTTATATTTATTGACTAGTTTATACAATTGTTGCATATAATGTATAAGTTCGGTGCCTAATGTCAGACATTCTAGATATAAGTATATTATAATAATAATAATCTCAGTACAATTCACACAGCTCCATCTAGACCCAAGTTAACCTAGCTAAAACATGTGTTATGGGTACTAGACAACTGATACATATACATAGATTTTTTTTGTACATACATTCATATTATACATAGAAAACACCCAGTACGATACAAACAAACATACTCATGAATACAATTGTTTGTGCCGTACGAGGAATCGAACCCGCGACCATCTGTCGTAAAGCGGTGTACTAAACCGGTAGACCACCGAGGTCGACAATTATTAAAACTAGTTCTTTGGTCGAATGTTGTCTAATCTTTTATGTTTTGTAATTATTTGCCAGAATCTGCACTAAATCTGACAGAGAGGCAATTCAAATCCTATATTAAACAATTTTTGTGTAAGAAAGCCTATTACAGGATAGTCATAGTATCAAGCTAGTTTATTAGTACGTTATAATTTACTCATTGCTTTCTTGATTTAATTGATTGATTTTAGAAATATGAAAGCCATTGATTGCCGCATGCATTCTTATGTAAAATGTGAAACCTCTCCCTATCAGATAGCAATTGTAAGTAGCTTTGACGACAGTTTTTGATTAAAAAATGTCTAGCGCAGTTCTGGCTTGGACTCCAGTTGGTTATATATTCAATATTATTTCTATGAGTATTTAATAGAATTAGTGCTAATTGGTGGTTTGTATTCACACACTTAAACTTAAAAATGTAAAGTAATAATAAATTATTTAAAAGAGCAACACGCAAGTTTCTTGCTTTCTTCTTGTGATTGTAATTAAAAAATGTAATGACTGGAAGAAGTTTATTTGAATAAATGATTATCTCCTTTACAGATAAGTCCATTGTTTACATTATACCTAATTATATTATTGTACTGTACTTTAATGCGAAATAAAATATTTGATAGAATATTTACACCTATTATGTGGTATCAACGTAACAACGTTTAAAGATGGAAGGTGGTGGAAAGTGGCAAGAGCTCCACTGACTCCAATGGGATAAGAAGCATCATCATCTACTTGTTCCTTATCCCATTTATTTGGGATCAGCGTCCCTCTTAAATCATGAATGAATAATACGATACTGTAGAGCTATATGTATCATCTCACCGCTGTAGCGTTATATTATATACTAGCTGTTGCCTGCGACTTCGTCTGCGTTTTTCGTAAAATAAGTAGCCTATGTCCTTCCTCACGGTTCAATGCTTTTGATGTGTTTTCCTAATATTTCCCTTCACTGCTCTGCTCCTATTGATCGTAGCGTGATGAAATGTATACTATAACCTGCCCAGGAGTATGAAGAATAATTGTACCATGTTTCGTTAAAATCCGTCGAGTAGTTTTTGTTTCTTTAACGAACATACAGACAGACAGACAAAAATTTTACTGATTGCATCAGTATCGATCACTGATCACCCCCTAATAATTATTTGGAAATATATTTCATGTACAGAATTGATCTCTCTACAGATTTATTATAAGTGTATACCTTATGCAAGCTAGCCATTGTACGCATTTTACTTTACCTCATCTTTAAAAACTGAGCTATCTTCTCCAAAGTCGGGTTCCAGGTTATAAACGGAGGCAATCCTTTCCAGGCCCGACCATTATGTAAGGAGATGTAAGGAGGTGAGGTGTCGCTACTTCATTTGTTTCCTGTAGAATCTAGGTAGTGAGTGTACAGGTGTAATAATTGAACTACATTAGTAAGTTTATTTGATAGTGTGCTCCATGCCTTATTAGTAATGCGTACGCGGTACGCGTAATGCGGACTGACTTCACACTTAACTTATGTTATGTGGAGATGTAAACAAATGGAAGGGTGCAGAGTGTTGACAGAAATATAAGTACATGTAGGCACATCATATAAAAAATCATTATTACACTAAATAATTAATATGATATTCCGTAGTAACCTATATAATAGAATGTAGGCAATTGAATATAGCAAAATATGTGATAAAGTAAAACTACACTCAAGGCCCAAGTTGCAAGTGGATTTATGGAAAGAATTTATTATTAACTATAATCCTATTAAAATAAAGCATATTTTGACTTAGCCGCCGACTTAGGTCCTGCTATATTAACATGTCATTCTGGAATAATGTACCTTTGAAAAAAATTCACTAATAGGTTCTTGAGTTAATTTCCTCATTATAAACTGTGTTGAGAGAGAGACACTGTTTGTAATATTAGTACCTACCTATAGATTTTTTTTATTGAGGTTTTTGGGCTATTGCCCAGTGCTTAGATCTTTAGCATTGCGACCTACATAGATATTTTTTTTAGAAGATAATGGAATGGTGCCTGCGCTAACGGTTTATGCTGGCGGGGCACCAGTGGAGGATGATAGGATGAATATGAAGTCATATCAGTTAGCCCATCGTGTCAAATTCACCGGAAATTTATCACGATGGTTTCCAGGGGGAACCGCGTGGAGGTCGACCTGACATGGTACATTGTTAGCAACAAGATCATTAGTCCACATTACTAACAGTCCCCCCCCCCCCCACCTACATAGATATTGTGATTTTTAAATTTCTCCATCTAGACCTTTCAGAGACAAGAATTGAAGAATATTCTTAGTAGCGATGGCTTTTATCTCAGAATAGAGTGTAAGTATTTTTCAAAGGAGATATTTCATTTATGCATGAGTGGGCTACAACCACATAGGATGTGTAGTGGCATTTTCTCAACTTAGCATAATATGCAGATTTTTATTGAGCACAGGCCTAAGTTTGTGTTTATTCAATGCAATGTCCAGTGAGGGCTTATTAATTTAAATAAACAACGGGTTTTTATTGATGTAAATATATAAAAAATTTATACAATATATTATTTAGAAAACATATAGGAATGTTTAAAAAACGTTTTATTAAGGAGTTTTAATGTACTTGGCTGTGTTTACACAATCTTATGTTTCTCTTAATTTTAATTTGTATTCAACTTAAGTGATTATTCAGCATAATATTAGATTATTATTTTATATATCGCTGATTATATGCCAAAGCCACATGACGAAAACGGTAAATTTTATAGCAGAGCAAATCAAAATTTTCACTGTGATATTTTTACTTTTTTTACGAATCTATAAGTGGTATATCTATGTATTACTTCTAGAATTATGGGTGTCTTTTTTTAATATAAAAATTATAACGATTTAGATTTACAAAAAATAGTTTGTCATTTTTGCGTTGTGGCCCTTTCGCATTTCATCAGCGATGTATAATAATGGATATTTTATTATTGTCTTTAAATGCAAAGTGATTGATGGCCATAATTAATTATGACTTATATTATATTATTACTATAATGATTTGTCAATAAATATTTTTAAAATTTATTATTAAATATGCCTTTATATACAAAATAGAATATAAGTATGTATAAAACGTAACCTAGAAATTTAATTATGCAACTTAATAGTTGTAATTCCCGAAATACAGTTTTGTTTAAGTGTTGAATTGAATTTAACTGTTGTACTTATGGCAAGAAAACATGGACATCTGTTTACAAAACGTAATTATACCCTCCCCAAATTGAAAGGGTCACGGGGAATGGATATTTACAGGGCCGGAGGAAACTGGGCGCCTCGTCAAAGGGGGCGTCACGAGATTCGGATATATATATGTATACCATAATTTTATTAAAATATAGAATTTATAGAATACTTAATACATTATAATAAATAATCTAACGGAGACATAAACCGTGCTAGGATAAAAATTGTATGCGGGCGCTGAGAATCCTAGTGCCGGCGCTAGATATTTATATTAATTAATGCTAAATATATTTTTTATTTTGCAAGATCTCTTGAGACTGTGCAAGATGTCCAAAGTTAGCTTCGAATTCTTGCACGGTGCCCATCTAGTCCTAAACAAGGCAGCTATTTCGCTAACAATATTGAAATATTAGAGGCTCCGGCTTCGCAATAATTAACTATAATTAAAATTAATATTTAATAAATATTAGTAAGATACTTGCACCGAAGGGCTATTGCATAATTCAGCATCATTTGAAAAGAACAATAACTGAGTTTCTTTTCAGTTCGTCTCAGCTCGCAGTCTGAACAGACGATAGATTTGAAATATTATTATAAGAGTGTGTAATAGACCTACATGAATATAAAGATATTTTGAATTATCATACATAAACAATTATTTAAATCAATATAGTCATATTCATGAACAGAAATATTTGTATTGCGTGTGCCTCGAACTCATGACGATTGGCAGTATCCTAAACCACTAGACCGAGGCGGTCAAAGTTAATATATTACTAGGCACTTGCCCAGGGAGTAAATTATGAAGCAACATGAAAGTTATACAGTCTATTAGCAAATTCGAGGTAATTCTATTATATTCGCATATGTGTTACTGTATTTGGATATTTTTGTGTATTTTTATAAACAATATAGGTACTATGCAAGTAGTTATATATATATATTTTTACATAAATAAATAAATCGCTTATTTTTGACTACATATTTTGTATCATTTTATCTTATATATCTTTTTAAGATAAATATTAACCAATCCTTTTTTTTAACTCCTAGAAAATCCCTCGTAGAGAATACCCATGAAGAAACCCAGGAGGTGAACGGGTACTTTGAGAGTCCTACTCACCAAAAACTCCAAGGTACCACGATGAAACATTTATTGCCAGAGTTAAGAGGTCGCGTCATAACGACCGCGGCTTTGGCAGGGGTTTTTTAATTAATGACAATGGAATTGTTTCATTTAGTTCGTGACAAATCACTAGGAATTTATTACGATGGTTTTTAAGGGTAACCGCGTGAAGGCCACCCTGATATGGTTCACTGGTATTATCAGTCCACATTACTGATGCTCTACTTTCCCTTGTCCGGCGGGAGTAGCACGCCTTCTAGATGGTGCAAGGCAGGCCTCATCTCACTTAAGCCTAGCTTACGTCTCAATATCTCATATAAGGAATACAAGGAATTGCAATATATTTGCTGGAGAACAGAACGAACTGGTCAAGGTTAAATAAAATCATTTTTAAATACAAAAATCTATTTCGACATACAAAAAACACGAATATACATTAAATATATAATAAAACAATCATGAGTACAATAAATGTGCAAAAAACAACAACATTAACATTAATAAATTATACTTAACTACCTATCCGCCCCGGCTTCGCACGGGTGAACATGTGTTATACCTTTTGAATCACTCCCTATTACTAAAAGATCTAAGCGAACACACAGCGGAAGACATTTTATACTATGTAAAGATAATTACACCCAGTTACAATCTTATATAGGTTTTTTTTTTATTTGACGTTGGTGACAAAAAAGCATACGGCCCATCTTAAGGTAAACTGTTACCGTAGCTTTTTAAAGATCGTGAATGTTTGGTCAATATGCTCACAGAGTTAACTTCAAGGGTACATCAAGCGGAAATCCAGGTACAACACTCATGAGATTAACCCTCAAATAACAAAAAATAAAAAAATCTTTCATACTATTAATTATGAGACTGCATTTGTACGGTTTCAAAAAAGTACTTTTAATATTCTTTTTGCATCTTTGGGAAACTTGTATGTTCTTTTTATTTATTTGTACCTACTATAGGTATCTGTGTAGACGTACTAGAGGTAGAAAAATACAAGAATAACATTCTAAACAATACAATCTCTTTTCACAAAAATCGTGTAGATCACTCATGAGATTGAACCTCAAATAACAAATAAAAAATAAATCTATCATACTAAATTAGTCATGAGTTCATACTAAATTAGTCATTTGTACGGTTTCAAAAAGATGCTTTTTATATTCTTTTCGCTTCTTTAGAAAACTTGTAGATGTTTTTTTTATACTTCTGTACCTACCTTAAAGTATGTTTGTGGTACACATCTATGGTAGTTATAAGAAAAACATTCTGAACAATACAATCTACATACAGCTACAGTTGGCAGTGGGCGGCAACACTAATATAAAAATAAGAAGAAATGACTATTTGTACACAGCTATTAAAAAAAATGCTTCAGATATTGGAGTACTACAAAAGGTAGAAATCACAGAGTTAATTATAAAATTACAACCATAATATTTATAAATAAATAGTTTCTATTGGCAACTATTTCTATTATCTTTGTACAGTCGCGTAATGATATCGAAACAAACTTGTATATAAATTTTATTTTAAACAAACTGTAAATATACAGTTGTTTATAGTTGTACTTGGACTAAATAATAATAAGATAAAACTGAACAACGTTCCAATCCAAAAAGTGTCAATTTTTATAACCTTAATACAACCTGCGCGATCACGTAATCAATAAAAGTAAACATCAACATTTGTATTAAACATTCTACTTTGTTTCTTGGCGAATTTTGTTCAGTTTTCTACGTGTCTTTGGACCCATTACGACCAAGCTGTATATCGGGGATGTTAAGGAGATCCGTAACCGTAACCGAAACTATCGGATATCCGATA
Source organism: Achroia grisella (assembly GCF_030625045.1). Lineage (NCBI taxonomy): Eukaryota > Metazoa > Arthropoda > Insecta > Lepidoptera > Pyralidae > Achroia > Achroia grisella. The sequence continues at coordinate 1,236,962 of NW_026712613.1, read as the reverse complement.
TAAAAAAATATCCGTAACCGTAACCGAATCCGAAATCAAAGTTTCGCACAATATCGGATAGGGGCAGAGCCTAATTGAGCCACGTTATGTAATCATGTTATTAGCTGTTTGTATTTTACTTTTGAGTTTCCTTGAAAAATTATTATCTGAAACTAACGGATAATCCGAAATAATTTCATATCCGCATCCGTATCCGTATCCGGTATAATAATCATTCCTATATCCGAAACCTATCCGTATCCGAAATTTCATATCCATAACATCCCTGCTGTACATGCTTTCAGTGCACTTATTTATAACATCCACGACTGTACTTTGTTTGTACTTGACATTCCTGAGGCATCACAATTACATACATAAAAAATCAACATCAACATATGAACTTGAACTCTATGGTACCCACCCATAGTAATACTAGGTTCAGAAATCAATGGCACTTGATGGTTAACATGGATAGAAATACTCAGTTCTGTAAGTAGTCTGTCTGTCTACTCTGGAAACTAATTTCGATGCAATAGCTGCCTTTATACGACACGTTCTTTCACACGTAATCGTGAGCGCGCACGATTTAGCGCGTGAAATCCTTCGCGCGCTCTCATTTTTTGTACTTTACTATTTTTATGATCCCTCTTTCGCGCCTATATCATGTAATTCACGTTCTTTTAAATTATCACACAGATTTTTTTTTTATTTTCCGAAGACACGTTTAAATAAAACAATAACTCTATAATTATGTCTTTGCTCTATAGTCAGATGTCCGCACTTTTGCAATGACAATTAATTATTATATTGCAAAAGACACTAAAGCAAGTTTAAAAGTCACAGTAATAAGCAAGATGGCGGCGCGTGAGATCTTTCTCGTTCCCTTTGCCTACATTTACATTCACATTTATTCCTGCGTGAAAGAGCGAACTCTCTTTATACTCTGAATTGTGTATTAACATCACGTAGCTAAGTATGAACACATCTCGGTTCAATGAAATAACCAACGGACATTGTTTCTCGAGTTATCAGTTTGTTTACATTTCGAAAGAAATGGATTTAATTGCAACTGATATTCATATTAGTCTCCAGAGCAGACCTTCAGATATTGATGGCACCTTAAGGCTAACTTAGGCTTTACGTTAGGAATTGACTGTTTTTATGTACAATAGTACACAACATTGTAAATATGTAAAAAATAGAATTTGATGCCCGAGAAGGCGGACGGAATTCTTAACACTAAAGGCAAAATTTGGTAGCTTCAATAACTTTGAATAATTACTAGAAAATTTGCAAAAACCTTTACCCGTATTAGTAATAAGAACCTATTTAAGCTAATCATCTGCTTTGTACTTTCTTACAAATTAATTAGTTACATTTTAATGAATTTGGCAACACTAACTGAACTGATTGGTTCAGTTATTATTGTCAAATCTATTAAAACTCATTTTAACCTTTAGCCCTATTAGTCAAAAAGCCCATTTTAGCTATTCTTCAGCTTTGTAATTTACTTATAGTTTCATTTAAACAAATTTGACGATACTAACTGAACTAGTTCAGTTTGTAATATTATGTTATCTGTGGTATCGCTAACTGATTCGGTTAATTATTGTCAAATTTATTAAAACTAATTTTAACCTTTACCCATATTAGACCTATTTTAGTTATTCATCTGTGTTGTAATTGTTTTAGAAATTCAATAAAATTATTCGTATAAACTTGGCAATGCCAACTGAACTAGTTCAGTTAGTATTGTTAACTGAACTTAACTGGTTCCGTTATTGTTGTCAAATTTATTAAAACTCATTTTATCTATTAGAAGGTAATATGAGTTTTATTATTATATAAATATGTTTAGTACTTATAAATTATTGCATATCAAAAATACAATACTAAATTATAATATAATATGTACCGTTACAATTATTATTGACTTGGATTGAGGTTATAAATCCACTCATGTGCTAAATACTAATATAGACTCCAGTTTAGCAAACACTGGTTGCCTTTGAGATGACTGCCTCCATGCGAATTATGATTACTATTTGTACGTATTTGGACTGGCAAACAAGCTGAGCAAATAAGCTCACCTGATGATAAGTGGCAATTGTTGTCTATAGACTTGAATTACATCCAGGATATCACGTCATCTTTTGACGCTTACATAACTATTCACGTGTTGCCATTTCCTATGACTACGATGATATGCATCCTTTCCGTATATGCCCATCAATTGAATAACAACTTACAAAAGCAAGCTACTTGGCTTCTTAAACAAATGACAAACGACTTAATACTAAGTATACTTAGGTAAAAAAATATAATTGATTACTTTTTATATAAATATTTTTTGCCTTAATTATTTATAGCCAGAACAAGCCTCTTTATATGTATAATATAGAATTATTTATGAAAATAATCATATATGTATACTTAAATACCATCAACATGGTGCTTCTTTTTTAATATTATATTTCAGGTAACAATGACATTGAAACAAGATTAGCTCGTACTGTATATACCTCAACCTTACACTACCTTCTCCTAATTAACGTTACTTATATTAAATTTAGTGAGTGCAATGAGTTGAAAATACACGCCTATATAAATAGCGTAGGATGTTATTGTGGAGTAATGACGTAAAGTTATGAAAAAGAAAACTAACCGTATACGCTATTATTCGATTATATACACACGTACAGTGTAAGGCTGCTGGCATACTGTCGGTTAGTCGTCAGGTCGTCCTAATGCGACATTTCGAATACTATACGCTCCACCTTAAAAAAGTGCAGCAACCAATTTGCCAACCAGAAACTATATAGACTTTATTATTCGAGTAACTTGAAAATTGACCGACTGTATACCAGTAGCCCGAAGAGTATTTAAATAAAATAAAATATATTTACTGCTAAAGAACACATATGGTTGACATTACATAGCATTTTCGTCTTAATATTTAACATTTAATTTGCACTGATGTTTCAACATATAGAAAAATGACGTCTCTTGTTTCTTAAAAAATATTTTATATATTCTCAGTTTAATTAAACTCATTGGACAATCTCTAGGATTATAGCTTTTAGAAAAGTTTAGTATTTAGATTTCTTTCCTAATTTATTTTTTTAAATGATATTATTATATAATGAAGGGGATAATAAAATCAGACCCGGATTTAGGGAAAGACTAGCTCTTAGAGAGAATATAGCGCGGCAAGACTATTGCTTATAGTAAAAATCTGGGGAGGAAAATTAGCTGCATACTAGATTTGTGTGATAATAAGATTACCTAATGTAGAAATCCATAGATTGGAGGATTTCCCAAATTTTAGGGGAAAATAGTTCTTGGATACGAATGTTTTTTTAGTATATTGTAGTTTGATAGTGATACGGATTTCCAGCCGATTAAATCACCGCGCTGCCTGCTGTCTTGGGCCGCGCGGCGGTTACAGAATATAACTTTACTGTTTACGTTTATAATGCACGTATGTTTTATGAGCTTTATATATCGAAAACCGGTGAAAATAGATACACTTTACGAGAAAGTGGGTTGAAAATTATTTCGTGTCGTTATATTTATCGATGGGATAGTATAATATAAATAAATTAATATTTTCCATTATCTCATTATTTTATAGATGGCGCTGACGGCATTGACAATGGATAAGGGGGTTGAGTGGTTGGTAAATACATACCGACTTGCTCCACTGGAGGGTATGGGGCTTTAAAGCCGTAACTCGCGTTTGGTTCCCCGTTAGACGTTCTAAACCCAATTTCCACCATACTTGGTACATGAGCGGGAAAAGCCCAAGATATTCTAGGTCCTGGTGTTACATTAAAACCTGGGTCAAATGTAGTGATGCCTGGAACCGTTGGGGCACCAGGGGCCGGTGGAGGATTCTTGGGGAGTTGGTCCGCTATCGAAGCACCCCACGTCACCGTAGTCTTATCCGTTGGTATCATTCCCAGTTTTATTTCAGAGGATCGCTCGCGCTTACCGTTCCAAGCTGATAATTTGAGTATTGCCTGAAACGATGAAATATGAAAATCTTATTATTAATATTATAAACGCGAAAGTTTGTGAGTATGGATGGATGTTTGTTGCTCTTTCATGCAAAAACTGCTAAACGGATTTTGATAAACCTTTCAAGCAATATATCTATCTATCCCCGGCTTCGCACGTGTGTACACCCATGCAAAGCCAGGGCGAGTAGCTAGTAAAATATAATAGTTTACAGGCCGCTCATTATTTTACTTATCCTACAAGAGTTAACAACATGGTATATCCTTTACCTTGAAATAGTAGGTCACATCGATGAGGGAACATTTGCTGAGGTCGTACACCATCATGCGTGGTAGTATGAGGTCGCAGACGAAGGACCTCCGCGAGTGTGCCGCCACCGGCGCTGTTCGACCTTCAACCAGCAGCCACTCCGGGGACGTCAGCTCCGCGCGAGGAGTCTGGCTGCGGTACCGACTTACCTGACAACATCAAATCTAAAATTGTAGTGTCTGTTTGAAATTTTAAAATAACCCTTGACTCTTGAAGTAATTTAATAAATAGATCACTCTAAGTTGGTAATTGTTTAATTATGTTTATTATATTTAAGAATTATTAAGATTAGTTTGTTATAATGGGGTTGAAATGTTTAAAACTAAAATGTCCAAAATAAATAAAAAAAAAGCTATGACTAAATTTATGAAAGTAATTCTTAATTAAAAAAAAAGTTTTTGTATGTCCATTTGTTTGTTCTTAATCTCTGAAAGGGCTGGACCGATTTTGATACGACTTGCACTCGCAGATAGCTAATGTTATAAGAAGTAACTTAAGCTATTTTGATTTCAGATATTTTTTTATATACGATACGATAATAATGTAATAATAAAAAAATTATATTAAATTAATTGGAATTAAAAAAACTTACCACCACAATCTTCAATATAATAGACAAAACTTTAACATCAGAATCATTGACTGCGTTCACCCGAATTGGAATGGTGTCGCCGGGACAGAATCCCGACCTGGGTAACTCTATGGTGATGTTCAGAGGTCTTGGACTGCATAGGCAGCCACTAGTAAGTGTCTCATCAAAAACCAATTTCAACGGTTCCTGGGGACAAAACAACAGTATTATGATATATCGGGTCATTGGGCTATAGGCTCACTAAAATATGGTCGATCGCAGTGATGGCTCATCCGTGATACTCGTGAACAATATACAGACGTACGATACATACGGTATTTTGTATTCACACGTTTTGAATGGAAAAATGTAAATTTACAATGATTATTTAAAAAGCAACACAGGAGTTTATTGCTCGTTTTTCCATATAGTTCTATACTTCATATTTACATTGTATTTTCTATTAAGAAAGTGGCACTGATGTCGGAGAAGTTAAAGAGTAATCGTCTATCGTGGTATGGACATGTAATGCGTAGGAATGAAGATCATATCCCATTTATTTGTGGTCGGCGTAATATGTTTTTGAACTCCATTCATTCCTGTTCGCAGTCATCGATCTCTTTTTACATCCATCACTTCCTTTCTTACATTCCTCTGCCCTTATAACCATCCACATTCATATGTAACACTTTTCTTAAAATATTATCCTCAATCTTACGCATTACATGTCCATACAATGATAGACGATTACTCTTCAACCTCTCTGACACCGTGACTTTCATCACGTATGAAGAAACAGTATAACTTACATTTATTTTGGGTAGATTATTATACAAGTTATAAGGTGCAATGACGGTGAATGCCTTTGTCAATTCTTGCCAGGGCATCAGAGGGTCCGGAAACTCTATGTAAGCCACTATATTATACAACACTTGTCCTTTATTCCCTTTGAAAGAAGATGGCACTGTATGTGGTATTTGGAACTTGAATGATAAGGTATAACTCTGGGGTTGTAGTTGAGATGCTCCTGAAATTAAATAATAATTTATTAGTAGCCGAGCCTGTGGTTTAACCTGCGTCAATTTTTTATGTTATTTTGATGTATAAACTATGTTACTGTAAAGTTTCGTCAAAATCCATTCAGTCGTTTTTGCATGAAAGAGTAACAAACATCCATCCATACTCAAGCTTTTGCATTTATAATATTGTTAATAATAAGATTTATAGGTAGTAAGGTAACGTAGTATGTAGTAGTAAAGGTAATACTGATATATATTTAACATTAGATACAATAATTTTAAGTATATAAATATAATATTGTTAGGTCCTGTAGATAGGCAATATTGCCATTCCCTTTCAGGGTGTTACAAAATAATTGTAATACCTGAATCACAGTCTGTATGCATCTGCTTTATGTTTTTGTGATACTGCAATAAATAAAATAAATAATAATAATATCCCTGGAAAATTTAATTTAATTTAATCATCCCCCTATATCAATGTTAATGGTAATGTTACCATTATCATTTTATCACTATCACACAAGTGTAGGGCTAAATTCCCTACAGTGACTATACAATATATGTATAATGAGTCACAGTAAGCTATACAGAAAATCAGTGGTTGTTGAAAGTCACTTCTTATATGCTGCAAACAATACATTGAGGTGCTGCCTTCTTCCATATGGGTTATGCACACAGACTATGTTACTGTTATTTTTGTTGACTGACCAATGTAATTGTGTATCTACTTTCTTTGTTTTTGTTGTTAATATTAGTGACTCGTGTGTATGTGCCTTTAATATAAATAAAAAATATATCTATCTATCTATACACACCTTTACCCCCACATAGAATCCGAACTTCATTGAAGTACTCCTCCGTTCCCTTATAAGTTACTTCTCCATAATATTTCTTGTCATGGTACTTGACTGTCTCATTGTCATTCCACAGTACTCTCGCTGCACCAGTTATTTGTAGAGTTATAGCTGAAAGATACTTGAAATTATTAATAACTAGCTACTCTCCCTGGCCTCGCGAGATTTTACATGTATTATTATTATATATATATATGAACATTCCTCTTGCATCACTTTACCTATTAAAAAAATCCACTCCGTTGCACAGTTTTAAACATTTAATTTTAAGCATACAAATTGACAGACAGCGACCTTATTTTATACTATGTAGTGAAGTAAGAATAGAATATTCTTTATTTAAATAAATTTAAATTCATTTGAATACTTATCACTATTTTTTTAATCTACTGCTGTTTTATAAAGTTACCTCATGACAAGAGGGGTGAGAGAGAAACTTGTATGTTGCTCTTTTAAATAACTGTTGTAACTTTGCATTGTTAACTGATTTCCATGTGTGAATACAATCTACCAACTAGCACTAATTCATTAGAGTCAAAATAATGAATACACAATCAACAGGAGTGGTTGGGTAACTAAATTTATTTAGCTGAGTGAGACTGTACTAAGAATAGTTGATGATACATAAAACGTAAAGGTAATAAGAATTTGTCGATGGGTTATTTCATCATACTAATAGGTACCTTTAAATGTCAAGGTAGTGTCCAATTTGAAATGTACATTTCCAGATATTTCTTGACCAGCATAATAAACAGATTTTGGTTCATTTAACGTTATCACACCATTCTTGAAACCGGCTTCCATTTTAGAATGCAACATTTTTTTTCAGTATTAATTATAAAATACTGCTGTGCATTAGAACTTAGAACAAACAGCTAAAATTCAGTATCTATATCCATGGCCTTCAACTAATTTGTTTTAGACAATGATCATTATAATAGTAACTAACATAAAAGAATAAGTAATAAATGAAATAGAAAATTAGAAATGAAATACGTAGAAAAGAATTATTTCGATATGTTTCGTAAGTTCGTAACTCAATAAAATATAATAAAATTTATTCGAGTAATTGAGATCACTTTATTTGACAACACCACAGACTACTTAAAATTTAGAGAACTATTACGTTAACAGAATGAATTCTGCGATTCAAGATTTGTTTGACAATGACTGACATTTGGCCTACAAATTGACCGATCGTTTCATCAATATCATTCATTTGTCCACTGACATAATAACTGTTGAATTGACCCTTGTTGACTTCTAAGTTCACGCTATGATTTCTTATCAAAGAACTTGTTTTAATAAATATTTAGGAGATATAATAATATATGTTTGTTTTTATTTTCAAGTTGTCAAGTCGGACACATCATAATGCATTATTAGTCAGACTACTACTATTAGCATTCGTAAAATTTGCCACGATGGTTATGTTTGCAGACACAGTAAAATATACTGGAAAATATTATGGCGTTGGTGGTCTAGAGATTTAGCAAACCGCCTCACTTTCGAGCTTCACGGGTTCAATTCTGCCAAGATACAGAAATTCTTTTATCAACTGCTTTCTATTTAGGTATTTCAGTTGTATAGTACCTACCCACAGTAGAAAGGGTAAGAAGATTGTTAGTAATGTGAACTGACGACCTCTTTGCTACTAATGTATGTATACATTGGTAGCAAAGAGGTCATTAGTTCCAGGTTGACCTCCAAACAATTTTCCCTGGAAACCATCTTGATAAATTCATGGTGAATATCTCACGATGGGCTAACTGACCTGAACTCATGCTCATCCTTATCATCCTCCACTGGTGTACTGTCGTCGTAAACCGATAGCGCAGACGGGTATACCATTCCATTAAATATAACCAGTTTATTATTAAATAGCACTGTATGAATTGTCCTGACTTATTAATACTGCCTACTAGCTGATTTTGACCTGTCTCAACTATGAATATTGAACTCGCATTATTAATAAAAAAGAAATAAACGCAAGTTTATTAATTTTTCTAGCATAGGTAACTTTCCCTAACACAACAAAATGAGAAATAGGGAGCGCTGATATCATGACCAAGGCAAATAGAGATTATTTGTTATATAGTATATCTATACACCGATTAGGTAAGCATGAACTGGGAGTCAATAAAAAGATAAATACCTACATACATACATATATACGTAAGTAGGTTTATAGATAATAATACCAAACAAAGGTATTAACAAGCACAGTGGAAACTACAAGTGTCATAACTGGGCAATAAAGATTATACTTATCATAATTTTAATTTTGTTTTGTATTACTTTTTAGTTAATTACCTAACCAGAGAATCCTTGAACAATGCTTATATAATAATGTTTTATAATCTGTGGTAAAATAATATTTGTATAGGAATAGGAAACATTTGGTTGTTTATTGTTAAAAAAATACGTTTATTTTTTTATTGAAATATTTTATACATAGGGTAGAGTGGTAGACTGGGCATGATAGTAACGGTGGACGGTTGAAACAAAGCGAATATCTCGTGAACAGTGCGTGATGAGGTAATGGGTACACGGGAAGAAGCGGGCGACAAGTCGAATTACATAATTTTAGTGTTATATCGTTTTTCGCGCGCTGTGCGTTACTCTTTCTAAAGAATAACTACTGAAATACTTTTGTTCCGGACCTTCTACAAAAATATAGTAAAAAAACATGATTGAAATCCTCAATTCAAAATGCAAGTACTAGACAGCCTCAGTGGTCTTACGGTTTAAAAATTCTCTTTATTTTCAACGGTAAAAACATTTGTATTCATGAGTATGATTTTTTGTATCAGTCTGGTTGTTTTCTTTTATTCTATTATTATGTATGTATTTACAAAATATATATACTACTTATAACAGTCGTCTTGTACCCATAACACAAGCTCTGCTTAGCTGGGGACTATTTGGCTCATTTTTTTTTTCGGGCTACTCTAATGCTGTTGGCCGCAGCTGGCCTTTATAGCTTTGCCAGGCGTTAGGAGGCGAGTGCAGATGGCACTCCAAACCCGCAGAAGGACTTATGGAGCGGCTGAAGGCCAATTCGTGCCTGACGGATACGACTTTAGTCTGAGGGCACCACTACGGGTTCGAACCTCGGCTCAGGCCGTCGTAATATCGATCCCCGTTTGAATTGGACGGGGGATCGATCGGAGGGGTCCATGTGACTTTTTATGGTAATCAAATTTCTTCTAAAACAATTAAAGAATTAAAGAATTTATTTAAACCAAAAACAAAGTTATAACAATAACATATTAAACGTAAACAACTACATTAGTTTACAAAAAAACTGTGTTGCAGTTATTTGCGCCCATCTCCAGAGCATTGTATACAATTTAAATAAAAACAAATGGAATTAAATGAATATTACTCCTTAAGAACATTTAGAAAAAGACAAAGTATATAAAATAAAACAAATGATATTTATAATTTATGAGCATTAGAACAAGAGTGTGTGTGAGTGAGTGAGTGTGTGTGTGTGTGTGTGTGTGTGTGTGTGTGTGTGTGTGTGTGTCTGTGTGTGTTTATTGCACCTCTGTATGCGTTTTATGTATTCCTTTATTATTATTATTTTTTTTTGTTTTGTATTCGCAAGCATAACTTGTATCAGTTTTATGTAAATACATACTATAAATACAGCAATTAAACTATTAGATTTTCTGTTTCATCATAAGAGAGGTTCAATAACCAGTTAATTATTTTAATTTTACATTCGCGATGATTAAGGGAGTATATTTGTAAAATCTTATTCACTCGATTATAAACTTTAGAACTAATAAAACAAAAATGTCGATCCACAAGCCTGAGTCTACTTGGAAACTGTTTACAAATATAATCAGTCCTGCGCTTGTTCATAAATAAATTATGGTCAAATACCATACTTGAATGTTTACGCAAAATTAGTTTCATAATAAACAATTTTCTGACAGTTAGAACTTTGCATTTGCCATATAAATCAGTTGTTGGGTATCTAATAGGTTTACCTAATAATACCTTTAAAACAGCGCGTTGAGCTCGTTCTAGTCTTAGAAGCAAAGTTTTGGCTGCGCCACCCCAAGCTGTTATACAGTAGGTTAATATAGACTGTGTTAGAGTATAATATACCATTTTTAAGGTTTGTTCATCAACAGAGTGTCGTAATAATTTAAAAACGAAAATCAATTTACGTGTACGGGCAATAATAGAATCTATCTGAGGTTTCCAACTCATAACGCTATCAATGAGAACTCCCAAATATCTTATACTATTTTCACGTGATAAAGGTGAACAATTACAGGATACAGGAGTAGTAAATTGGCAACTATGGGCGATGATAGACAATGATTGAGTTGGTTGTGACGCCATATTAGCAGAAAAAGTTACGAATTTAGTTTTATTTAAATTTAGAGTTAAAAGATTTTTGGCAAGCCATTTTACAAGAATATGCATTGCAAATTCCGCAGCCTGCTTGGCCTCAGTCCAAGATTTACCTTTGATTAAAAGAGCAGTATCATCCGCATAAGATAAAATATTACAATTTGGTATAGACAGTTTACAAAGATCGTTAACGTATATTAAAAAAAGGGTGGGACCTAGGACACTACCCTGAGGTACGCCAGATGTAAGAAGTAAATCCCCACTAATATGATTGCCAACTTTCACTCTCTGAGTCCGATCACTAAGATAGCTTTCAAAAAGATTAAGTACAATACCCCTAACACCAATTTTCTCTAATGTATACAGAAGAGTAGGAACAGAGACAGTGTCAAACGCCTTGGATAGGTCGAGAAATATACCTATTGTTTTATGTTTATTATTTAAACCATTAACAACAGAGTTACAAAGATTCAATAAAGCATCCTCAGTCGATCGTCCTTTTTGAAAACCGAATTGGTTATTAGCCAATAATTTATTACTATTTAGATAATTAAGAAGTCTATGATTTAAAATTTTTTCCATTATTTTAGAGAAGGTTGACAAAATTGATATAGGTCTATAATTATTAACACTATCTCTATCCCCTCCCTTGTGTATAGGATGAATTATGGCTTTTTTGAAAACTTTAGGAAACACTCCACAAGAAAAACATAAATTAAATATATAAGTTAAAATAGGTACCATCACATGGCGTGCAGCTTTAATTAGTGATGCTGAGATTTCATCCCATCCAGGTGAGCTATTTTTTAATTTTAAAATAATATGTTCTATCTCAGCTTCGTCAGTATTCAGTAGTCCCATGGAGTTTAAGTGAGACATAGATTGAAAGAGATCGAAACTATCATTAGTTGTCGAAGTATCAACTTCTGCATGTGTAGCCATTTTAGCAGCAAGTGAAGCACCAATATTACCAAAGTAATTATTTACCATGTCAACAGACAATGAAGGGCTTGAAGACACAGACAAGAGATCATTATTGAGAGAAGTAGTATTAGAGTTCAAGTTTGCTATATCCTTAATCAACTTCCATGTAGTTCTTGGATTACCCTTAGCCTTTTTAAATTCAGACCTCTCATAATTACGTTTAACTAATTTTAATAATTTATTACAATAACTTTTGTAGCGTTTGTAACTGACCATAAGAGTTTGATTAGATAGATCCTTTTTTGTTTTCCTGTATAGGTTGTCACGGTGTCTTATGCATCGTAGAAGGCCAGGGGTAATCCAAGGTTTAATAATTCTTTTTCTATTAGAAATTGTTTTAATAGTTGTATGATTTTTAATGGCCGAAGATAGTAAGTCTACTAGACTAGATGCTGCCTGTTCTGGATCAGCAATTGATAATACCAGCGAAAAATCCATCCTCTCAATTTGTTCTACACATGATGACACATCAAAACGTGTGAGAGTATGAGATGTTTTCCGGATCGTTGGTTTGGTACTACAGCAAAGAATCAGTGGTGTATGGTCAGTTATCAGAGAGTCAAGCACTAAAGTAGTAGCTGAAAAATTAGTTTTTAATAGAATATGATCCAAGCAATTACCATTTCGCGTTGGAAACTGATGACTTGGAAGTAAACCATGAGATGCAGACATGTTTAGATAAAGATCACACTCCTGACTTTGACAGTCAGGTAATATATTGATATTTACATCGCCCACAACTGTAACAGTTTTGAAAGACTTTAGTGTACTTAAGGTGGCGTCCAGAAAATCAATAAAGTTATGGATATTTCTGTAAGATGGTGAACGGTAAAGAGCAACAATAGCAGTATCATTGGCGAACTTCAAAGTAAGACAGTTAGCTTCACAAAAATCTAGCTTAGTGATGGAACAGGGTAAATTAACCTTAACATAGGCAACCACCCCGTCATTTTGATTAGAGAAATTAGATTTAAATGAATCATAACCCGGTAATTCTGGTAATAGCGAACATTTACTGAGCCAGCACTCTGTCAACAAAATAACATCAAAACTTACGTTTGTTCGTTTTAGCAGCACTAATAACTCATTAAAGTTACCACCAATGCTTCGTATATTGACGTGAAAAATTCTCATATGGTCTACATAACTAGAAATGTAGTCATAACAATTTTCTGCCGTGCAAATAAATGATTCCGAAACAGACAACTTCTCAATTTCTTCCGCTACTTGTATATTATTTATGTTATCCAGGATTAATAATTATAAGAATTTAACAAAATGTACAAATATTCAGAGTTACTCTTTATATTGTTATTTGACAGCATAAATAATTGAGTTTCTAGAAACCGATATAAATTATTGCTAATTGCCATATAGAACAATAATACAATATAGTAAATTATAAAATGTGATATTAAGTTTCTGAGATATGTATTATAGTATGTATGCAATATGAAGTATAAAATGTTTGTGTGGGTTTCATGTAAGTGTGTAAGTGTACATATTAATATGTTTGAACCTGTTTGTGATGAGGATTTATTCCATATTATGCTCAGATGATGATGATAATCAAAGTTGATAAACATATGACTATTACAAAGATTACAAATAAAATACCAACAATAAACCAAATTTAGTCACATAGAATCTGTTAATTTCTTTATGTCCTGTTCATTGCGTATGAAATTTAGTGGTGCACCTTCAGTTTTCCGAAGAAAAATCTTTCCATTTGACACCCAGCAAAATGCATAGCCATTTGATTTGGCATAGTCACGGGCAAGGTAGAATAGTCTTTTCATTTTTTGTGATAAATTTTCTGATATAAATATTGGCTTATTGGGACCATTAATTTTTAAACTTTCTGTGGTTAATTTGCTAGGCCCTTTGTTATACTGTCTATATTTATGGATCAGCTTTTCTTTAGTAAGTACACTAGTGAAGTCAACAATTACAGTTTTAATAGAAGGATCATGTGTGTTTACACGAAAGACATCTTTTACTTCATATGATTCAATATTACTATCAATTTTCTGTGCAATAGAAATTACTTTCTTTAAAAGTACTTGTTTGGATTCGCCTTTAGCTGGAGGAATATTTTTAATTTCAATGCAAGTCGAGCGATTTCTGCTCTCATACTTATCCAATTTTTCTTCCAGAGACGTAATATACGACTGATTTTTACGGCATTCAGAATCTAATTTTTCTACTTGAATCTTCATACACTCATATTGTTCGGACAAAAAGTCAACTGAATTTTGAATAGATTTATTTTGAGTTTTGATCTCTTCCATAACCATACAAATATTTTCCATTTTAAGATCATGTGTCTCCTGGCGAGCCTTAATCTCTGAAAACATTGCCTTCATCTCGGTCATGTATTCCGACATCCTTTCATCCATACAATCACTCCGTTTGCGTTTAAAGCGGTGAATTAAACCAAGATTTGTATTGTAAGTTTCATTGTTAAGTGGTGTAACGTTTAAATCTGGTTCAGAAGCACAATGGTGCATAGAATGTATAGACGTAGTTTGTCCATCTAAAATATTTTCAACGGTTGACACCTGCACATTCGCAGTAGTTACGGACTGCGACTGTGACAATGGCGGAGTTCGTTTTAGAGGCATGTTAATACTGTTTAGCCAGTCAAAGTACCAGGAATATATAAAATATTCACCTCAATTTCTAAATGACACCGAGGGGTCAATATAAATGGACACCGATCGACAATTTCATACAAAAATTGGATCCGTCCAAGTAGCCAAGAGCTCCGGTGCAAAAATTCTAATGAGCGAATAACCATATAATTATTCAGTTGCTGATTACTGAAGTTAGAAAAGGATAGTTACATTTGATTAGTTCATGATAAGATGCACTCACACTAGGAAGACGTTTCTTTTCACAGCGAATAGGAGGTACACTGCACTTATGGACTCCTATTATTTATAATTTAATTTTGTGTCACGAATTTATTATTTAACGTTATTTAATTTTAACACAAAACACGTCTGACCCGTTCAGATGTCCAGAGAGGAGGAATGCATTATTTGCGATAGTATTTTTATAAACATGATGTTAATCCTTGTACAAATAAATACTTTATTTATTGTTATTATAATTACAAAATATTTTAAAATGTTCTCATAATATATAAGTAATAGGTCAACAACTCAATACACCGGATTTGAAAAAAAATATCTGCCTTACAATATGCGCAGGCGCATGCCGGACAGCTGCTGTGGTCCGCAGATGCAACGCTCACTGCCCTGTCACTCTAACAGGCACGTGGCCAGTGGGTCATGGGGTGATTTTTTTTTGTATCTACCGATTTATAAACCCGGTATGGTTCTCCGTACAAACTTTTTATATATGGTGAAACGGAATTATTACTTTGGTAATTTTTTCGTTGTGTTACAACATAATGATTTCAGAAAAATGTTGTAAATTTTTTTTAACTAAGAACTTAAAACATAGTAATTAAAGCATAGTACGTACGCAAGCAAGTACACACTTTTAAGGAATTTAAAGTGTCAAAAAAGTCGTCAGTCTCAGTATTCCAGTCGACATGTAGCTTACTTTGTAAACTGTGTTTTAGTTTTACGGTAAGAAATTGCAGTGGAATGACAGGAACAGATGAATCTGATGACAAAGATGAATACGATGCTTGTATGATAGCACACATGATAATGTGATGTCCGTAGTGGTCATATAGGCAACGGTTGATGCTTACCATCAGGTGTGCCGTCACCTTACTCACAATATAAAACAAAAAATCTACCAGCGTCAATAAGCTAACTTAAAAAAAAATTACGCGCGTGTTGTAAGGCCTTGCCTGTACGGTACTGTTAACATTTGCCATGAGGCTAGACATATACATTTATTTGCGGTTAAAGATAATCTAAAACAAATCAGCTCAAACGGTCAAACACAGATTCTAAGAATAAATATTTTCGGTTCTATATTAAAGAAAATATATTGAATAGGTACCTACTAACTGATACAACAGACGTTGTAAATGTTAAAATGGCTATTAGGTTTTCTGTATTTATCAAATTTACTAATAAATAAGTTTTGAACTCAAAATTTTTGTTCCAAAAAAACTCCTACAAAGTATAAAAAAATACTAAAATATATTACGCGCGTGTTGTAGGTAATGTGAACATTTACCATCATGAACTAGACATTATTTTTTTTTCTATTATAACTATACTATTACTAGCTGACCCGGCAAACAATGTTTTGCCATATAAACAAACATTGCAATTAAAAAATAGGGGATGAAAATTAAGAAGTATAAATTTAATGCAATATCATTTAAAAAAAAATGGAGCGGGGCACCGTTATCACTTAGGGGTAAAAAAATAGATAACAATATATTCTCAGACCTGCCGAGTATACATATAAAATTTCTTAAAATCGGTAAAAGCGTTCGGAGAGTATGGAAACCAACTCTGTGACACGTGAATTTTTAAGAATCTCTAATTGTCCATAAAAATGGATCTGGCTTCGGTCATTATCAACTATAAACCACTTGTATATACATATATACACCTTGTAATGTCAATTTGGTTCAACGTCCATTCATTACGCGAATATCCGAACCATTTGTTGATTTATTCTGCCAGATGAGCCGACACCGACTCACAGTACAGTTGTGACCGTACAATCGATCTCACTACACGTCAACATGTCTAAAGATAACCTCACCGCGCTTCTATACAAACCAAAGGATCTTAAATTGGCAAGTACTCCTACATTTTCCATTCATAACTACCTATTCGCTTTACAAACAGATATTTTTTTTATTGAAACGATCGCTCGTTGTCTATGGAAATTTTAAAAAGCCGGTTCTATTTTTATTACTTCTCTATTCGATTTTCATGTTCGTGTTTTGTTGTTATCTGTGTTTTCATATATATTTTTTGTTATTTAAATTTAGAATAGTAATGACTAAATACTTAATTGATTTCTGGCCAGTAACTTCAAGAACACTGTTTTTATTATCGATTCTACAATAGTCATTAGTTTTCAGGGCCGTACAACTTTCATGTATTGGTTTCTTTACTATTGATCTTTGAATTATAGGGATGTCATTAAGAAATTGCATACAGATAAGTCCATTATGCATTTTGTTAGATCAAAAGTTAATATAAAATAAAATAAATATAACACGATTTTAGATTTCAAATTATTAATATTAAATAAACAATAAAGTTGTTGTTTTCCAATTTTGCAATATACTTAGGCAAACGAAAGTTTTAAAATCATACAGCAGCTATGTTCTTCAGTAGAAAGAATAAATATTACGCGCTTGTTTACCGCGTACAATTATTTTCTAGTAGGGGTTTAAATCTTTAAATATGTGAGCAAGTCTCCATTTTGAATTAAAGATCGCGACTTTCCATTTTACCTTTATGCTAATTCTCTTGTCTGGTAGGCAGAGAGAAGATCCTCAGCGAAGCCTCCGCTTCTGCACACGATTATTTTTTTTAATCAAGATATATGTATATCCGCAACTGTCTGTATTTGCTTCGGTGGTGTACCGGTTTACATCCGATGGTCGCGGGTATGATTACTTGCGAGGTACACTTGAGTGACCAGAAAATTTTATAATTATGTTATACATGAACGTGAATATTTTTATAATAGTAGTGTTATATAAACAAACAACATAGAAATGAGCTCTATACTAACAAGAATAAAACTCCTAATCAAACATTGTATTCGCAGGTACAAACACCTATACCAGAAATATCAGACGATGGTAAGTAAGTCAGCCTGTTCAAATAATGTCAAACATTCACGTGGCATTTATATAGATATCTATACATATAAATAAAATTGGAGTGTCTGTTTGTAATATTGAAATAACCATTGTTTACTACATGCATATGAATATAATTACGGTACATACACCAAATAACATTTTTTACAATTTTTGTCTGTCTGTCTGTCTGTTTGTTCCAGCTAATCTCTGAAATGGCTGGACCCAATTTGACGGGCCTTTATTTGGCAGGTAGCTAATGTAATAAGGAATAACTTAGGCTACTTTTATTTTAGAAAAATAAAATAAAATTCCACGCGGAGGAAGTCGCGGGAACAGTAACAGTAGTATGTAATAAAAATGTCTGTCTGTACGTGGAAGATACCTTTATCTACATAATAGAATTCAAAACAAAGTTTGTTAGCATTTATTTATTTATTTTTTTAGCAGTCTAGCACCGCTTTATTTCTTATGGTCGCGGGTTTGATTCCTTGCTCGGTGCAAATATATGTATTCATGAATATGAGTGTTTGTATCGGTCTGGGTGTTTTCTATATATAATATATATAATATAAGTGTTTATATCAGTTTTCTAGTACCCATAACATAAGCTCTGCTTACCTTGGGACTTGATGGCGGGTGTTAATTGTGCAGGGATATTTTTTTATTATTTACTAGTTGACCCGTGCAACTTCGTCTACATTACACTATGTAATATTATACTATCTGTGGTTACACATACTCAATTTACATTTTATCTTTTTAAATTACAGCCTATGTGTTATTACTGAACTGTAAAGTTTTATCAAAATCCATTCAGTAGTTTTTGCGTGAAAGAGTAACAAACATCCATCCATACTCACAAACTTTCGTGTTTATAATATTATTAAGATTTATTTATGTCTGTTTGTACACGCTAATATCAGTAACAGCTTAACCAATTTGTGACGTTTTCACTTGTGTATTGTCGTAAGTCGCCGCGGGTTCAACTAGTGGTGTAATAAATAACATGTTTTTTTTGTTATCAACACCAGTTACACAATATCGTAAATACACGCTACTCGTAAACAAGCTATCAGTATTTTGAATTAAAAAATATAGAATGGTAAAGGAAAATAAATTAATTATCAAATAATAAATATGCTCACGACTATAATCCCAGATGAGGTAGGTAGAGGCATTGTCAACTTGTAGGTACAATCTTGTATAATTTTATCTGAAAAGACCTCTTGTTCAAGCGGTTTAGCGACCGCGATCTGCGAAACGCGTACCCGCGACCCAGGAAAGTAAGGGGTATCCCTTACTTTCGTTGGGCGCGAGTTCTATTCCTCACAGGCAATCAGTTGTTGTTTTCTATCATCGAAAATTCGTAAAAAAAAAAAATTATAACCGTACAACTACTCGCCCGGATTCGCACGCGTGCACATTTATTGTATATATAAACCTACCTTTTGAATCACTCCGTTGCATAGTTTTAAAGATTTAAGCATACATAGGGACGGACAGACTGCGACAGCGACTTTGCTTTATACTATGTAATGATATTGATGTCTGCCCATAGTGTAATCTCTCATTGAGACCATGACGCTGTTCAAAACTTTCATTATTATTTATCTTAACCTTACTATTTTTTTTATGTACGTAATTTTTATTATCTGTGGTCAAATCGAATCATCCATTATTATTTTTTAATCTACTAACTTTTTAATTTTTAATCCAATATTCTATCTGTGCAGAGGTTCTGCTGCGAATGGACTGCGTTGGAATCTGCGGCTCTGATGTTCACTACTGGCAAACCGGTCACTGCGGACACTTCGTCCTCAAAGAGCCCATGATCATGGGGCACGAGGCTTCCGGAGTAGTTGCAAAAGTAAGTCATCGGTAGAGACTGAGGTGAGGAGAGGTTGTTAGAAAGATGGAAAGCAAAGAAGTAAGAAAAGTTTTGAATCAATGTCAAAAATATATATAAACTGTCTATGACCTTTCCAGCCAATATTATCAACAGAGGTCTGCTAAACCACTAGATCACCGAGGCTGTCATTGTAATTTGAACATAATATGAAACAAAAAATAGGTTTAGGTAACTATATTTTTTCTATGATTTAACGTAGGTAGGTAACATCTCATAAGATATCAGCTATAGTTTACCAATATTATTTGATAAGTAAATACTTATGTACTCGTATTTATTGGTCAGTACGCACAGACGCACAAGGCTATCAATTTATCATAAAGTTCAAATTATACAATTGCAGCAAAATAATATCAATTATAATGTGCTTGAAAAAAAATATGTTGTGTCAATAGATACTTATCAACGATTACATAATATATTACATGTTATTATTATATACTGATATAGATATATACACTGTTTATTATATTTGTAAGTTATTATATGTATTTAATCAGATGTAACGTCAATACAAGACTGTTCTAAACTACAGTAGTAAAAGTTAGTTTTTATGAGCGAAATAATCACAAAAACAGATCCATAAAAACTATGATCCATATCATACAATGTTTAAACTACAGCAATTAAGTATACTCTATTGATATATGTGTGTAAAAGACATTATATTGAAAGTAAAATAGTTTCATATTTTATTGACATTTTATTAAAAAGCGAACTCTCTAGATTCTATGTATTTAGTAGATTTAAAATTTAATTACCTTATGTTATATTATGTAATTTAGAATGAACTTTAATTTACAATAAAACATATTTTCTAAAGCGAACTCACTAGATTGTAAAAACAGATTTTCATTCTTGGACAAATACGTTAATAAAATTAATTTCAGATCCTTTTACTTTACGAACACAATTCTTAACTTCAAATTACAACATAACTAGCAGTGCCCGTGGTTTCACCCGCGTTAAATTTCTATATAAAATATAATCTATGTGTTATTCCGATGCATAAGCTATTTTATTGTAAAGTTTCATCAAAATCCGTTCAGTAGTTTTTGCGTAAAAGAGTAAGAAACGTCTATACTCACAAAGTTTCGCGACTAACGTTAATTTACATGTTTCAGAAGAATTATAATTTCTTGTGAACCTCATTCGATCGTGTTTTTAATAATAAGACCATTTCACTTTATAGCAAATGCTTCAATGTTACAGCTCGGCTCTAAAGTGAAGAGTTTGAAGGTGGGCGATCGGGTAGCAATTGAGCCTGGCGTCCCGTGTCGGTACTGCGAGTTCTGCAAGACGGGACGCTACCACCTTTGTCCGGACATCATCTTCTGCGCTACGCCGCCGGTACACGGGAACCTCGTCAGATATTACAAGCATGCCGCAGACTTCTGTTACAAGTATAGTACCTTTCTAGCTCTAATAATAACGTACATGATAAACCACCTGATGGAAAATGGTAAACATGGCCTATAAACATTATAGGTATTCATTTAATTAAAAAGGATAGAAATGCTCAGCCTAAAGTCGTATATCCATCAGGTAGGAATTGGCCTGCAAAAGCTTCATAAGTTCTTCCGCGAGTTTGAAATGCTATATGCACTAGCATCTCATCCTTCGACCAAGCTGTAAAGGCCAGCTACTTCAACAGCTTTAGAATAGTTTATAAAATCTCATTGCTAGAAATATAGGGTCATTCTGTCCAGTACACCAGTACACAGTTATTTTTGAATTCCCCAGTCTTTCTCTTTGAATCCTCTCTCACTGGTGCCACGGCAGCGTAGACAAAGAAATGATCATCATTAAAAAAGTTTCTAACTATAACTTTTAGACAACGTCTAGAAATAAATAAAATGTTTCTGTTAGAAAGTATAGGATATGCGCGGTACCTATTTTAATTTCTGGTAAAACCTAAACATCATCATCATCATCATCATCGCAGCCTGGAAGACGTCCACTGCTGGACATAGGCCTCCCCAAAGATCTCCACGACGATCGGTCCTGCGCTGCTCGTATCCAATGCCTTCCCGCGATCTTGACCAGATCGTCGGTCCACCTTGCTGGAGGCCTTCCCACGCTGCGTGGGAAGGCCTCCACCTAAACATGATGCAAACAAATTATTACAGACTCCCCGATCATGTTACTATGGAAGAAGGCGCTCTTCTGGAGCCCTTGTCAGTTGGAGTCCACGCTTGCCGCCGTGGAAAAGTGACTGCTGGAGACAACGTACTGGTACTCGGTGCCGGTCCAATAGGACTCATGATATTATTAACTGCCAAAGCTATGGGTGCTAGCAAAGTTCTCATTACAGGTATGTTCTAATCTATTAATTACGCTACCATTAGTATGTGTGAGAACGCAAATATTCAATTTTGAAACCTAACCAACGCTAAATCTCTGCGACCAAACAGTGTCGAACGGTCAACACTAGATTTCCAAGTTATATCCGAAGTCTATTCAATGCCTGATGATGCCTAGTTCAGAGGCGAAACACGTGTCGCAATATGGGTGTAGACTCAATACCTAATGGTCGGAAATTCATCACCAATAAAGAAGGTCGTAACGTTTCCAATAATGGTGTTTAAGTTTTCAAACTGAATAGATGTCTGAATATTTGTAGTGTCTGACTTGATAATGATAGCAGAATTAGACAAAATAATATAAATCCATTAAGTAATTAGTACCTTTTCTCAAGAATGTGTCATCTTTTTAGACGCGCGTTTTATAGTTATACGAGTATAATAAATCTCGAGCCAGAATGTAATGTCGCACCTGATTTTGTTGGTGATGCCGAAGTTTATTTATATTTGGCTATTTCTTTACAAGGTCAAACAGTTGACATCTCAAGATACGTATCCATAATTAAATAAATACATATAACAAGATTCGCAAAATGGGAAATGTGTTGCTGTGTTGTATGTCACTCACTTTCGATAGCTGGAATGTTGGATGTTCAGACGAATGGCTCGCATTTCAATAATACTTTGGTACAATATTGTTCAACATACTCACATGGAATAAACTATGAGTGAATAATAAGCTCAGCCTGTTTTTCAAAGCTGTTCAAATAGTAAAACAATATCTAAAGCCCATGTTACATTCGGATGTTATGACCATATATGTCTGTTTTTAAAATATCAAACTGAATGGTATAAATTTATATGCCATTTTGTAACAACGCGCTATAATTGAAAGAAATAATAAAAAATTGTTAGAGATCAAAGAGGCCGATATGATACAAGAAAACTATTAAAAGTACTGAATCGTATTTGTAATTAAATTTTACAATATTTTGAATATTATTGTATAATCAGTGGTATAAAATAGTATGAAGAAAAAACACACAACAAACATAGTTCTCTATTTGAAAATTATAAAATAAAATACTTAAAAGTTTTAGTTCTTATTTTTGTTAGAGTTTTCAACAGTCGAAATTCATATAGGTAGGTTGACCATGGAACATGATGCTAATATAATAAATTATAATATTAGGTAAATTATTAGAATTACGACTTTTTGGTAATTAGCCATACAAAAAGCATAGTCGTTCATGGTCCACCCACCTTATATATTCATATATAAATGTTGATCTTTTGATATCCAATCGTCTATTGCAGATGTTCTTCAGTCACGGTTAGACTTCGCAAAGAAGATGGGCGCCGACGCAACCCTCCTGGTCAAACAGGACTCCAACGAGGCTGACCTAGTGAAGAAAGTGCACGAGTTGCTTGGAAATCACCCTGATGTTTCTGTTGACGCGTGCGGTGTATCGGCCACCACTCGATTGTCTTTACTGGTCAGTTTCATATTCATTATTTCCTTAAAATTATTTCTTTGAAGTATTTTTAGTTGTCTCACTTTTTAAGTCTCAGAATTCTCAGATCATTTATTTTTTACTACTTAATCTGTGAAACTTCTTCTGCGTGACCTTTTCCTCGTTTTTTTGCTACATTTTTCATTGCAGCTAGGCTCTTATTGGTAAGATGATGTTATGCCGATAGCCTTCATCGATAAATGGACTATCCAACACCAAAAGAATTTTTAAAATCGGTTCCGTAAACCCAATCACTACCCCCTCCCCCCCCCCCTTTCTCTAATTATATTAAGTGTTAATTTCTGTTAGTCCATTTCAATCCTTATTTGATTTATACGCTACTATTAGAATGTGTAAGACCAAAAATGCTCAGTGCGGAAACCTGACCACCGCTACTAGAAGCGTAACGACCTTCTTCATTAGTGATCAAATTCCGAGCATTATTGTATCTACACCCATATTGGATTTTTATGCATATGGCATGGCATATACTAAAATTTGTGTTATACAAATATAGAATGTTGAATTTGAACTCTAATCCATTTGAGCTAAAATCGGTAGAATACTTATTGGATTTGGAGCCATTCAGTGTGTAATGTAATGTATTAGTGAAAAACGACTTAAAAGAATATATGGATATAGTCTATGGCGACTCCGGTCCCATAGAGCATTGAGTGTGTACTAAAAATAGATTTACTAAATAAACGGTTTTTCTAGAGATAAATGAGGAGTTTAAATTAAATTAATTAATACAAAACTACACATTCAGATCGAGTGTAAATTTTTCGTCGCAGATAAAAAGAAATTCCCAGTTTGTAGATATGCAAAGTTTACCGTAATAGTCAAACGTGTGATTGGTATTTAGTGTATATACCTCCTGTATATTTTTTTTAATATTAAAAATATGTTCACAGGCGACCAAGTCTGGTGGTACGGTTGTAATAGTTGGTATGGGAGCATCAGAATTGACTCTACCACTGGCAGCGGCGGTCGCCAGGGAAGTCGACATCAAGGGTATCTTCAGATACGTCAACGAGTTAGTATATAGTTATCATTTAATTAATTTATATTATATTATGATGGCCTGTGGTCTAGCGATGTGGCACACCGCCTTACTACCGATGGTCGCAGGTTCCGTTCGTCGCACGGACAAAAATTTATATAAATGAGTGATTGTTTGTATCGGTCTAGGTGTTTTGTATGTATAATATGAATGTATTTACGAAAAAAAATCTATGTATGATGTATAATGATTCACATTTATCTATGACCGATAACACAAGCTTTAGCTAGCTTAACTTGGGTCTAGGTGATGCTGTGTAAATTGTCCTGAGATTATTTTTATTTTGTTTAATGCCGCTACCATTAGCATGTGTGAGACCACAAATATTCAGTGCAGAAACCTGACTATCACTACTAGAAGCGTTATGTCCTTCTCTATTAGCACAGATAATATAATATTACATATAGTGAACAAATTCCGAATGTTATTCTCTTGTTTATTGTATATTGTTCTCCCTCTAAACGAGGTACCATCAGGCAATAATGTTCCGATATAGCTTGGAAGCCTAGTATTGACTTGTCACCGAACAGAATCTTTGGTTACGGCATCACGCGTGAACGGCTAGACCGATTTCGCAATTACTTTTGTAGTGTTTGTTATTGTTAGAAGAATCTTTTTGGTTTGAGAAACAAACTGACAGCCCATCTAATAATAATAATAATAACCTAGGACAATTCACACAGCGCCATATAGTCCCGAGCTAAGCAGAATTGATGTTATGGGTAGTGGACAACTGATAGAATACCTACTTGAATATATATTTTTTGTAAATACATATGTAATATACATAGAAAACATCCAGACCAAAACAGGAATACGAATGTTTGCATTATGCGAGGAATCGAGCCTGCGAACATTTATAGTAAAGCGATTTGCTAAACGGCTAAACTACCAAAGTCGTGAAAATAATAATAGAACATTCTAATGTGACTACTGTGACCACTCATACATTAGTATTCCTGAGGAATAAGAAGGCATGCCTCTTATCCATAATTTCACTACGACTTCCCGAATCCCTTAAGACTGAAACACATCTTAAATGATCAAGGCTTCGTAAAAACGTAGGTAACACAGACGATTATTCACAAATTCTATTATATTATTACTATTCGGTATTAAAAAAAAATTAATACAGGTACCCGATCGCGCTGTCCATGGTGGCGACTGGTCAAGTGAACGTGAAACCACTGGTGAGCCACCACTTCGACATAGAGGAGACCTTAGAAGCGTACGAGATCGCCCGCCGGGGTACAGGGATCAAAGTCATGATTCACGTTCAACCCAGAGACGCTAACAACCCGAATAAGTTCTAGTGATTTGCTATAGTAAAGTTCCAACTCAAATATCAAATTATAGATAACCTTTTTTAACATTATGGAATGTAATGTATAAAAAAATATACTAAGAGACTAAGGCCCAATTTCACCAAAGAAAATAATCGCGTTTACTTCGAACTGAACTCAGTTCAAACGTTTAAACGAGTGTGAAACTTCATTTTGCATTTCACCGCTACAATATGAACTTAGTTTTCGCTAAGTTTTCTGAAGCCCGATTTCCTGCGGATAATTTGAAAACCTTAAACGATTTAAAGCAGCTGTCACTTGTCAAATAGTCATCAATCAAATTTTTGACAATAAATTATCGAGAATAACTATAAAAAAATCTTCAATAAAGGTAAAATATTACCGTGTTTATAGCTGAAGGTTATTGCTATATATTTTATAGTTAACAGTACTTATTACGTACTTACGTATAGTTATCACATGATTGAATTTCAAATATTTCTTAAAACTATTTTAGTTAAATTACCCATTGCATCAAATATTATTTTATGAGCGTGTAACACTGTAAACGAATGAAAATCTAAACTTGGTTTTGGTAAACACGATCTATATAATTCTGGTGAATTTCATTTAAAGTAAAACGAGATCAACGTAGATCTTTAAACTAGTTTACGCTGAACTCAGTTTCCTTGAACTTAGTTTATACTGCGATTGGTGAAATCCGGCCTAAATTACGTAACGCTGATGCTATAAATGCTGACAATTCTCATTTTAATTTTGTATGGCCGATTTACTGCAATTTCTAAATGGCTTCTACCAATTGTATAACTGTAGATATATTTTAAAATCCATTACAAATTGAGAATTACTGCAAACGGCATTACTTGATTAAACCCTGAAGTTCATTCAAAGTAAATTCTATTACTTGCACATAAAGTTGAATCTTCTTTCTCTAGGCCTATATTTTTAATTTCAAACAGGGTAAAATTATAAAAAAATATTTGTTTGTAACAGACTCATATTATATATGTAATTTAGTTCAATATATTATCAGATAAACATGAAATTATGTTTATTTTGTCTCATTTTTATTTCACTACCATTTAGCGTTCTGTATAAGATTTCTTAAAATAAGAAATTATTTATCGTATTAAAGAGTAGGAAGGACGGAACAAATAAACTACCAATATAGTTATGAGCATCATTTGTTAATGATACCAATTAAAATACAATATACAAATTGTAAATATGATTTATTGCATATTAAAATAAAGATTATAAAATTATTTTTTCAATTATGTCTTTCATTTTAAGGAATCAAATATCCTCACCGTTGCTTCTCAATACATTTATGAAAATATCATCTATGCCAGGGAGAATATAGACAGTTCTCAAAAGAGTTAGTGATTGCACTAATAAAAGCTTACGTAACAATAACAAACTGATTTTACCTAAATGTCGTTTGGCTAAAGTTAGTAATTCGTTTTTGGCAATTGCGTAAGGTTTTACAATAAAATACCAGAGTCTGTTATAAATCTGCCAGAAAAAAGATTTCTATGTCAAATAAAAAAGCTTACTATAAAATTGAAGAGTTCGTTAAC
Source organism: Achroia grisella (assembly GCF_030625045.1). Classification (NCBI taxonomy): domain Eukaryota; kingdom Metazoa; phylum Arthropoda; class Insecta; order Lepidoptera; family Pyralidae; genus Achroia; species Achroia grisella. The sequence goes on along the minus strand of NW_026712613.1, from coordinate 1,209,409 downwards.
GAAAATAGTGTTTTTGTAGAAAAATTTAAAATTCATAGCGCTGACAATATTATTTGATTACACTAATAATGAGTGCGTAGCGATTTATATGTTGATTTATCGCATGCCTCTTACTTGTTATACTGTAATTATTTACATAAAAAAACATCTATTCAAAAGAGCAACACACAAGTTTCTTGCTCATTCTTCTTGTAATGAATCTGCATTCCAAATGAGTGGTAGAATCGAAATATGACTATTCAAAAGTGCTTGTAATGAGTTTATTTGAATAAAGATTATTTCTATTTCTATTTCATTTTCTGAACCAAACTGTTTAAGTATAATATTACCTACCTACGCGGACATATATTAAAATATTTGACGACATATCAAATGGGCGTATTGAGGGGGTAGGGGATTGTTTAATGTTCCTCTCACGAAAATACAGTTACATACACAATCCTTACTTCTTACTAATATTATAAACGCGAAATTTTGTGAGTACCGATGGATGTTTGTTACTCTTTCACGCAAAAACTACTAAACGAATTTTTATGAAACTTTGCAGTAATAACATCAGAGTAACATATAGGCTATAAATTTAATGCGAGTGAAACCGCAGGCACAGCTAGTAATATTACAAATGCAAAAGTTTGTAAGTACGAATGGATGTTTGTTACTCTTTCACGCAAACACTACTGAACGGATTTTGATGAAACTTTACAGTAATATATCTTATATATCAAAATAACATATAGGCCATAAATTTCAAGCAGGTAAAACCGCGGGCACAGCTTGTATGTTAATATATACAAGATTGATTTGCTACCAATCCACAGTCGGTAATGAGATGGGTTTGGTCGGTGGACGAGTGTGACCGCTATATCGTTTAATAAACGGGCGCCGCGGCAAATGAATCCGAGGGTTACTTATAGTTATAAATATTTGATAGACTTTTATGTAATTTTATATCAGTTACATGCAGAGGTCAAATGATTATGCAATCTGAACCCTCACGCGCGTAACAATCATATCGCTTATAAAACAATTCATTGATTATTTGTTCAATCTGTAATATATACATAAATATTTTAATTAATTTCAATGACGGAAAACTACGCCGCCGTGCTTTATGGGCCCCGTGATCTTAGGGTGGTAAGTAATAATTAATTTTTATTACAATAATAATAGTAATAAGTCATTGTCAAAAGATATTTATTAGTTGTTTTTGCTAATTATGTACGTAATTTTTTTATATCACCTTACCTTGCTCATTCTTAGTGTTTTAATCTGCTCTTCTGAATAAGCGACAAAATAAAAAAAAATCTATTCAAAAGTACCTACTTTAAATGAAGTTTATTTTTATTCTATTATATGTAGCATTTTGTTTAATGTATTACTTAAAAATCTTAATTGGATGGTGTAATTTAATAAGACAAATCGATGAAAAGTAAGTTTAACGACATTTTGTGCTTTTATTACTAATGTTCAAGAGGCATGTAGAAGCTGGATTCAGGGGCTGCAGTAGAAATGCTAGAAGATGTAATTATTGCAGTTATTTACCTTTTTTTTCTTTCAGGTACAATGGCCTATGCCGGATATAAACGATATAGGTATGTGCCTGAAACAATCTACATAATTTCAAGAAATGTACAATTTCAATTATTTTTGGTACAAAAATAGATTTTTATCACATAAATGATACTCAAGTGGATGAACTAAAGATTATTTATGTAGGGAAACCCAATATAATAATATCTCAACAGTTCACACAGCGCCATCTAGTCTCAACCTAAGCAGAGCTGTGTTATGACTAGTTATGAGTAATAATCAACTGATAAACAATACCTACACTTATTTTTTATAAATGCATAAATAATATACATACAAAACACAGACACGACCTGACTGATACAAAAAACTGATGAATACAACACATGTTTATCAGGGGTCAGAACCCGGAAAGAAAGCGACTATCGGAATTAAAGCTATGAGCTAAATCATTAGATCACCGATGCGGTTTGTTATGAAATTATTTAAATATGTTTACTGTAATTATTTATATATACAAAAAACATCTATTCAAAAGGGCAACACACAAGTTTCTTGCCCATTCTTCTTTTGATGAATCTGCATTGCGAATGGGTGGTAGAATCAAAAATATAACTATTCAAAAGTGCTGCAATGAGTTTATTTGAATAAAGATTATTTCTATTTCTAAAGGTACTATTTTAACACGAATAATGTAAAAGTTGAACGACAAAGTCGATGCTCTCTACTACCACATGTCTTTCATCACGTGAGGTTGTACCTATTGCATTCAAAGAGTTACAGTAAAAAATGTGTACAGAGGTGCTGGTGAAGGTAGACTCCGTGGGAATCTGCGGATCAGATGTGAAGTTTTATACCGACGGGAAATGCGGATCTGAGCAGGTCATTCAACCCCTGGTCATGGGGCATGAGGGCGCCGGAGTCGTTATCAAGGTACGATTAAAGACTGTAGATATTTTTTTTGTAAATACATACATATCATGTGTAAAAAACCCATGTTACAAATGTTTGCACCGTGCGAGGAATCGAACCCGCGATCATCGGAAGAAGGAAGCGGTGTGTTAAACCGCTAGACTACCGAGGCCATCAAGTATAACAACTAAGTAGTCAATTCTCTGGTGCGTCTCCATAGTTTCCCGACTACTTAATCCAATCCTATTGTAAAATATCCAGATTGGCGCCAAAGTGGAGAATTTGAAGGTAGGCGATCGAGTGGCCATCGAGCCAACACAGCCGTGCCGCACCTGTGACCTGTGCAAGCTGGGCAAGTACAACCTGTGCTCGCAGCCGCGCTACTGCTGCACCACGCACACCCATGGGAATCTCACCCGCTACTACAAACACGAGGCCCACTTCTTGCACAAGTAATGTAAAGTTTGATAATAGTTTTTAGCTTGGGACTAGATGGCGCTATGTGAATTGTCCTGAGATATTATTATTTCAACATCAGGACAATTCTCGCACCGCTATCAAGTCAAGCTAAGCAGAGTTTGTGTTATGGTTACTAGACAACAGTTGATATAATACATATATATTTTTTTTGTAAATACATACTTAATATATAGTACATAGAAAACACCCAGATCGATACAAACAATCATACTCATGACTACAAAACTTTGTACCATGCGAGGAGACGAATCCGTGACCATTCTGCTAAAATTCATTAAATTATATGTTGAGTAGACTCAATGCGAAAGTAATAGGAACCTGGTTGGCCAGGGCTGTTCTTCTCCATGGAACATGTAATTTCACATTATGTCAATATGATCTTCTTTTGAGGAGAATAGAGGTGGTTGCCCCGTGGCGATCCCCTTTACCACAGCATTCAATTCCGAGAGCGATTACCTCAAAAGCAACAATACAAGAGTTCAATTGTTGATGACTTGTATTTTACTTTTTATGTAGACTTCCAAATAATATATCGATGGAAGAGGGAGCGGCTATACAACCTCTTGCCATTGCTATTCACGCGTGCAACAGGGCAGACATCAGATTGGGGTCGGAGGTGGTCATATTAGGGGCAGGGCCCATTGGTGTTCTATGTGCCTTGACTGCTAAAGCTATGGGAGCCACCAAAATACTGATAACAGGTATTTTAATCAATCTTATATAGCATCACGGGTATTTCCTCAAGTGTACCGTTATTTGTGATGAGTTGTCGCTTCTTTATTTGTTGGTCCTCTGTAGTATCTTGGTAGTGAGTTATTGAGTGTAAGTATAGGTCAGTAACAGAGTCTTTCAAATCTGGATAGAATAGAATAGAATAGAATAGAATAGAATAGAATCTCTTTATATTTATGAATAATGGATGATCCAGTGATGGAAACACTTCGAAATGAAATTTTAACTGAATATGCGGCTGAAATAAATATTATTACCAATTATTTTCAATAACTTGGTGATTTCTTGAAATCCTGAAATCCACTTCACAGTGCTGTCTAATAAAATACAATTTCTGTGAACTGTTTTTGTTAAAGATTTTTTTATATAACTGTGAACGAAATTATCTAAAATACTTTTATAAATATCTCACTAAATACATGGCTAAGAGTAGTCACTTTTCCTGAAGATTAAGTTATTATGTCCATTCGTAACTTGTAATTTCACTCCCACAGTATTACCTTTCAAGCTAAAAGTTAAATACTACTCTGCCAGTAGTACAAACATAACAATGCAGACTTTTTCAGATGTGGTGCAGTCTCGTTTAGACACGGCGAAGAGTATGGGTGTTAACTACACACTCTGTATTGAGAAGAATTGGTCCGACGAACAAACAGTGGATAAGATTGTTACGATACTGGGTAGTAGGCCTAATATCACCATAGACGCCTGTGGTTACCCCAACGCACAGAGAGTTGCGTTACTGGTAAGTGGGATGGACAAAATGCCCATAATGTAAGTCAGGCCCATTAAGCCTTTACACAACACGTTCTTTCACGCGCGATCAAGATCAAGAGCGCGCGATTTAGCGCGGGAAAGCCAGCGCTCGTAATCGTGAGTGATTGTATTTTATTTTTTCTTTGTTCACTTGATAGCGTGTATTTTCACGTCATTTCACATTCGCGTGTTTTTATGCCACAGAATACGAAAATGCATGTCATAAAGCAAATATTGCTTCATGATATTCATTAGGTGTCCGCCATTTTGGAATTCATTATTATAAAAAAGCGCTAAAGCAGTCACGATTTAAGGACGCGGGAATTGGTGCAGCATCTCTCCCAGTCATCCCAAAGGTTGACTGGGAGAGATATAAACATAATTAAAAATATTTAACGTAAATCGTCAGGTTACTAGAACATGTGGCGTGGTTGTGGTGGTTGGTATCGGTGGTAAGACAGTGGAGCTGCCACTCTCTAACGCGATGTTGCGGGAAGTGGACATCAGAGGTTCCTACAGGATATGTAACACGTATGTATACAGTCTATATCTATATTATGTAACGCAGTTGTGGAAAATTCTTAATTGTAACAGATTCATATCACAAAGTAAATAAACACACTTAAATAAATAAAAATGAATCTGTATACTGAATTTGACGGTACGGAAAAAATATTAATATGACTTTCTTCAATTATAATAAAATGTCAAAATATTGAGTATTTTGACATTTTATTATAATTGAAGAAAGTAATAATAATAATAATCATCATCATCATCATCTTTATTTGTCTCAAACAAAAACTAATACAATTTTTGGCCATACAATAATAAAATTTAAAAGCAATGAAGGAGACAAAACGGTCTTTAACTCAGTGGGGGCAGTGAGTCCACCCTTTCTGCTATTCTGTTAAAGCCTTTACCAGTAAATTAATACAATAAGAGATCGACGACGACGATAATCATGTACTTTAGTTTTTATGAAGGGTGTTAATGTTGGTATATTTCGCTAGGTACCCGGCAGCGCTGGCTGCGGTTTCAAGCGGAAGCATCAACTTGAAAGCATTCATCACGCACCATTTCCCGCTGGCCAAGTCTAAAGAAGCCTTGGAACTCGCCGAGAGTGGTGCCGCCATGAAAATTATTATACATCCTAACAATTAAAATGTTACATTCGATTTATGCTTTTTTCTTGCGAAGTAGGATTTAAGAATAGAATAAGAAATATTTACTCATCATAACATTGTACTGGGCAATTTTTGTTTAATTTAGACTCTAGCAACTTTTTTTATGCACATGATTTGGTTTTGGATCGGAATACAGTTTTTAAGTTCGATATTAAAAAAAACAAATTTAATAACGCCCAATCTTTTACTTGTTTTGAACTTTATATAAAAAAAATATATTTAAATATTCAGAAAACTTATTCTTATAAATTTTCCTAGTCCCATTATCCCAGTCTCTCATTATGGATTCTTAAGAAACTTAAGAACAATTTTTGCATTTTACATTTACATTACCTCAATATTGAATTGAGGTAATGTAATTGTAAAATGCACACACAAAAAATAAAAAATAAATTAAGAAATTTAAAATATGTACACATAGCTGTTTGGGCACAGTTTCTCTTGCCTTTCCTTTAAAGTACAATATATAAGCAAAACAAAAAATATAACATTTTTTTAATCTTAAAAGTAGTTCTTTAAAGCAAAGGCAAAGAGAACTGCACTCATAAAGCCTAAATATCTGCGTGTTTTTCATGAAATCGGTATTTTGCGCGGAAGTCATTCAGTTAATATAAAGCTGTCAGTAGTTTGTCTGAATGACATTTATATTTTTTTTTTTTAACTCTGCTTTCTTTATAAAATTTTTGCCAGCTGAAATGTTGTGTTTTGTTAAGATTTAGGAATTATATTATTAATTTGTAATCAAATATGGGTAAACTAGACGTTATTATTTTACGGTACTTGACCAGTGAGGACTTTCGTGTTCTAACTGCGGTAAGTTAATTATTGAATACACAAAGTTGAATGATTAATATCAATATAGGTTATAATCTGCATTTAGAACGTTTCTTTCCTTTCCAGGTGGAAATGGGTATGAAAAATCATGAATTAGTACCCGGAGCGCTGGTAGCCTCTATTGCCAATCTCCGACATGGCGGAGTTCACAAATTAATGAAGGAATTGTGTAAACATCGACTCCTAACCTACGAACGAGGAAAACACTGTGAGTACATATAAATATCACACTGTTATCTTATAAATACACTAACATTATAACGAGAGAGGGCGGTTTTTGTTATGAGGAACTTAAATTCAGGAACCTTTTCACAGATTGAGAAATTCTTCCATAATTTGAAATTATAAAAGTAACTGGTATGTTATTCCAGAGTGGCATATGGGCTATATATTATTGTTATATACACGGAATTTTACTTTTCCATAATTTTTTTTGGACTCCAATGTCATTTCCAATGTGTCTTTTGTTGTTACATCTCAAAGAAAATTATAGGGTCTCTGAAACCATAACATTGGCAAAATCACAGATTAAAACTGGTGGCAGCCATTTAAAATAAAGAAGAAAAAGAAGATCCAGAGGAGAATATAAATTCTTAACATGTTAAAGACCACATAAAATAATGTTATTTCTCACATATGATTTTTTTTATTCTTAATTACATATATAATTTTATAATATGTTTTAGTGTACAATAATTTAAGGTAGATATTATTTAACCCTATATTTCAATTAAAGAGCCCACGGGTGATCTCCCAGTCCCAATATGTAAATTTACTTTATTGCAGAGTGACCCACTGGTGGGCATGCGGTCTTTAATGTGTTAATAGCATGTTAATTAATTTGTCTTCAGATGATGGTTATAGGCTCACAAACAGTGGTTATGACTACCTCGCACTCAAAGCCCTCACAAACAGGAAAGTTATTGCTTCATTCGGTAATCAGATTGGAGTTGGCAAGGAATCAAATATTTACACAGTAGCTGATGAAGATCGTAACCCATTATGCTTAAAGCTGCACAGGTAATAGCAACCTTGAAGTTCCAGTTTAGTAGTTTCTGTGTGAAAGAGTAACAAACATGCATCCATACTCACAAACTTTCGCATTTATAATATTAATAAGATGTGTGTATAACCATCCTAAGTGAACATGTTGGGAAACTGTAAAACTCACTTAGTATGATGTAAATCTTTATAAAATTCTTATGTCACAATGTTAGTTACTATACTCCTCCCAAACAGCTTGACAGATTTTTGTGAAATTTTATTCAGTAGGACTGAGAATCGACTACTATCTATTTTCATATCCTAAATGATAAGGGTTATCATTTAGGGTATGAAACCACCACCACTCCAAACTTTTGTTTATTATTTGGACCAATTTTTAATTATTTTTATAATGTAACATTAAAAAATACATACAACCCTAAATTTTTACCCTACTCGCATCTAGCACTGTTTTTAATAGCAATTTCAAAAATTTCTTTCTTCTAGTGTATATGTATATTTGTTTAACATATATTATAATACTAGCTGCACCCGCGACTTCGTCCGCATGGAATTTAACTTAAATAAAAGTAGCCTAAGTTACTCCTTATTATATCAGCTGCCTGCCAGTAAAAGTCCCATCAAAATCGGTCCAGCCATTTCAGACATTAGCCGGAAAAGTAAAATTATGTAGATAAAGGTATCTTCCACGTACAGACAGACATTTTTATTACATATTAGCTGTTCCCGCGACTTCGTCCAAGTGGAATTTAACTTTATTTTTCTAAAATAAAAGTAGCCTAAGTTACTCCTTATTACATTAGCTACCTGCCAAAAAAAGGCCCGTCAAAATCGGTCCTTTAGCGGGCCATTAGCTAGCATCGGACAGAGATTAGCTGGAACAAACAGACAGACACAAAATTTGTAAAAATATTATTTTGGTGTATGTACCATATGTAAAATTCATATGCATGTTGTAAAAAACGGTTATTTCAACATTACAAACAGATACTCCAATTTTATTTATATGTATGTATATATAGGTTAGTAACAAACAAATAAACAATATACCTATCTATCTATCTATATGTAAATTTGTGTATTATATACTACTACATAATTTCTTGAAACCTATTCCATTAAATAAATAAATGTTTCCAGACTGGGTCGAACATGTTTCCGGAACATTAAAGGCAAGCGAGACTATCACGCGCACCGTAACCGTGCCTCCTGGCTCTACCTGTCCCGGATCTCAGCCACGAAGGAGTTTGCCTACATGAAGGCACTACACGACAGAGACTTCCCAGTGCCAAAACCAATAGACTTCAACCGACATTGTGTTGTGATGGAGCTGGTGAGAGGAGGACCAATGTAAGTTATCTACAACATACAATCTACTGTCACCATTGAATAATCAGAGGTACTTTCAGCTGTCTATGTTGTGGAGAATGCAACGCTTGGCATTTATAATATATATATAGATATTATTATAAATATGGAACTATATTATAAGCTATGATATAAAAAAATAAACGTCAAAAACGGTTCACTGAGAATAATAATAACTCAGTCCTAAGCTTAGCAGAGCCTGTTTTGGGTACTAAACAATTTATATAAATACATAGATATAATTTTTTTTGCAAATACATAAAAAAAAAAGATCGCAGACCTATACAAACAATCTTACAATAAAAATACCGTGTGTACCATGCGAGGAATCGGACCCGCGACCATCGGCTAAACCGCTAGATGCCATTGCCGACATTTATAATAATATACTATTTTTAGGATGACTCACAAAGCTGAGCAGAGCTCCTGTTATGGGTAGGAAACAATTGATATAAATACATAGATGCATTTTTTTTTGTAAATAAATAAATAAACCTGGACATTTAACACAGCGCCATCTAGTCCCACGGTAAGCAGAGCTTGTGTTATAGGCACTAGACATCTGATATAAATAATTAGATATTTTTTTATAAATATATACATAATATACATAGAAAACACCCAGGCCGATACAAACAATTATACTCATGAATACAAATGTTTGCACCGTGCTATGAATTGAACCCGCGGCTATGAGACATAACCCGTTATGCTAAACCACTGGACCACAGAGGTCGTCCCACATACAAGTTGTTATACAAAGTTTACCTCTATAGATATAGCATATAACTGTATCCATTAAAAAGGTACCACAATACCAAAATATATTTATGTTTCAGGACCCACGTGACATCGGTCGACGACCCCGAGGCTCTGTACGACGAGCTGATGAACCTCATCGTCAGACTCGGCAACTGCGGCGTCATACACGGCGACTTCAACGAGTTCAACATCATGATTAACGAGGACGGCCACCCCATCATCATTGACTTCCCACAAATGGTGTCCACTTCACATCCCAATGCTGAGTTGTGAGTTCACCATAAATCTTTACTGGCAGTGTACTATAGACTATTGGACTAATTTGAAAAAGAACCCAAATAAATTAATAATAGTGTATATAATTTTTTATAATCAACATATGTACAGTAAATACAACCACTAGTGCAATAGGTTCAAGAATAGAACTGCTTTTAGGGGTTGTGGGAACCAAAAATTACATGATTTTGGTTACCATTATTTGCAAATAGAATAAAATTTACTTTTCTAGGTGCACTGATTGACAGAAGTTCACTATTGATCTTTCGATATAAATACTACTGTAATGTAATGTAATTTGAAATTTAATAGAGCAAAAGGAAAAACATGTGTATAGGTACATAACTTCACCCTACCATGTCTATAAGAAATTGCTTATAGTGATAAGACCTCCTTTTGTTTTTACTTTCTTACATACTGTTTTTCTATTGTTTTCTTTGTGCAGGATAAAGAGTTATTATTATTAAGTAAGTGTTAACTGGGAGTTCATCCACATGGAATTTTTATTTATTAATATAAATAAAATTTCTAATATACCCTACTAAGTACCCTAATTTACTTCACTTACTTACAAAGTTTCACTCGCAGATAGCTAATGTTATAAGGAGTACCTTATAACATTAGCTATTTGCGAGTGAAAGTCCCGTCAATATAGGTCAAACCGTTTCAGAGATTAGCTAGATAGACAAAGTTATGTAATATTAATGTTTTATATATTATAAGTGCCGGTTGTACTTTCATATGCATTTAGTGAAAAGCTATTAATTTTAAAATACGAACTCAATTTTATTTATTTGTATAAATAATAATCTCTTTGGGGGGATATTGCCATAATCGCCACGCTTGGCATGCGGGTTGGCGATCGCAGTGTGATGGTAGTTACTCAGTAGAACGCTGCTGCCCGTCCACTGGTCGATGAATCCCTTAGTCGCCTTTTACGACACCCACGGGAAGAGAGGGGGTGGTGCTATTCTTACGGCGACACCACACGCCCAACAGATGGCCGTTGGGGCAGTAAAGTCCTCGAGTGGCGACCACGGACCGGAAGACGCAGCGTGGGAAGGCCTCCAGCAAGGTGGACCGACGATCTGGTCACGATCGCTGGAAGTCATTGGATGCGAGCAGCGCAGGACCGATCGTCGTGGAGATCTTTGGGGGAGGCCTACCCTATTATTTGTTTTTCTGATATGTGTTCTTGATTTTCTTTAAATATTACATTTGTATTTCAGATACTTCGATCGCGACGTGAAGTGTGTCCGTGAGTTTTTCAAGAAACGTTTCGGATACGAAAGTGAAACATACCCGAAGTTCAGTGACCTGGAGAGAGAGGACGAACTCGACACGGAGGTCGCCTGCTCGGGGTACAAGCGGGCGAAGGATGTCGACGACGAATTACTTGAGGTAAAGGTTTTGTTGCGACATGATGCCCACGGCTATCTTTTACCATCTTACCGCTCGCCATCGACAGGGATTTCATCCCTAAACACTGGAATCTAAGTGATCTCGGACAGTGTGGTTTCAGAGGAGCTTCCTCCCACGTACACTTAGATTGTGGAATGAATAATCTGCCGAGGTTCTGTCGAGAAACTACAGCATGGTATTTTTCGAGTGGGGTATATTAAGTTTCTCAAGGGTCGGCAACGCGCACGTGACACCTGATGTTTCAGGCGTACATAGGCTACGGTAACCGTTTAACATCAGATAGGATATTAAACGATATGCTTGTTTGCCACCATCGTAGTATAAAAAAGGCGAAAAATAATTTCTTACTTGCAATGGATAAACTCAAAAAAATACTTGACACATTTGAAAACTGATTTTGACGACCTCGGTGGTATAGCTATTTAGCACGCCGCTTTACTTCTGATTGTCGCGGGTTCCATTCCTTACACAGTACAAACCGTTATCTATGTATATTATGTTTGTAAATGTATTCAAGTATTCTATTAGAGTCTAGTGCCCATAATACAAGCTGTAGACAGATTTTAAATGTTCTTACATGTATTTTTAATGGATGATAATTTTACTATTTTCTAGTTTCACTCATGACTTTATCTGCTTGGCCTTAATAAAGAGTAACCAACATGGGTTACTTATTGGTTGAGTATTATTTCCTGATTGACACTGAGCTTCTTTGCCTCTTCCATTGATTGAATATATTTATAGGAAATGGGCATTGTGCTGGCTGTAAGCGACGATGAAGGCAGCTCTGATAATGAACACGAGGAATCAGAACGGAGTACACAATACACGGAGGAAGAATTGGCTGCTTTGAGGCAACAGGTAATATATTTACTTCTTTAAATGGTATGAAACAGTTATATCTATGTCTGTCTATTTATTACACCACTAACTTCTGAATATTTTGATACGGGTTTCACTGTTATTTCATTGTAATACTTGATTATATAAAAAATGCATTTAAGCCTAATAATATTGTCTGTAATCGTAACGAGAATGTTACTAATGAAATATGGTGATTTTAAAATTGATTAAATATAATATAATTAGAATAACTTCAATAAAGATAATCACAAGAATGCGGTAACTTACTATTATCAGAGACTTAAATAAATATATAAATTAAAAGAAACTAATTGAATTGTTAGTGTATACTAAAATTATATAATTTTTCAGGTCGATACATCAATAAACAGTGACGAAAAAAAATCACATATTGAACATATAACAAATAAAACCGTAAACCTAAATATAAGCGATGATAAAGACGAAGAAATACCCAATCTTGTACCAGCAGAAGGACATAATCCTGTAGTAGAAGAGAATATCGCAGAGCTTGACAGAAATTCGCAGAAGTACCGATTAGCCATGATAGAGAAGGCGCTATCAGATGTTAGATCCATGCGCTCATACACGTCGGCGAGTACGATAGCACCTGAAGTGGTGAAGCAACAGGTGAAGAAAAATCTAGAGATCCGTCAGAAGATGGAGAGGAAGAAAGCAGTTGCTAAAGGAGAAGCGAGCGCGGTGACCAGAGCGAGGAGAGATAATAGGGAGACGATTAGAGAAAGTCACGGTCTCTGGGGATGGGATGAATAAATAAATGTATATAATAATTTAGTTTTTTTTTATTTTATGATTATTTTTCAACGCTATTTTGACTCTGGATATGCAGATCTTGCGTTACTGATATAAATACATAGATACATTTTTTTCAAATCAATTTCATATAATCATAAATAAATAACAATAGTGGGACATTTTACCCGCATAAGAAGGTTAAATTATATATATATATATATATATTTTTCTCTAGTTCAATATTTGTATATTATCCTTGAAGAACGTTAATAGCGTGTTCTTGATAAATATCTTGAGAATCACTTTTCGTCACTCCCCACTCGCTCCTCTTCACTGAAAGGCTCGTCGGTAGTAACGTCACGGAAGTGGTCAAAATTGTGCTCCCTGATGTACACCAACTGTAGGTAAGCTTCTATGCAAAACATCTACAAACAGTTAACGAATAATTTTATGTATGTAAATGGTAAACATGATAATCCACCTATGGAAGTGGCAACGCTCGTCTGTAGACATAACCTACTACCTCCAGTAGTATACATACTACTACACCCTGACTCACTGGTCATCTCCACCCGCCTAAGGAGGTGAAGGTGAACCCCTTTGCCCTTGCATCAACTCCGGGAGCAACAACCTTAAAGCCTAGGGCGAGTACACTTAAACTGCTGAACCTAACTTGCTAAACGTGGGGGAAAGGGGATTGTTAGTAATGTGGATTGATGATCTTATCGCTAGCAATGTACCATGTCAGTTTGACCTCCACGCGGTTCCCCCTGGAAACCATCGTTATATAAATTCCTAGTGAATTTGTCACGATGGGCTAACTGACCTGACCTTCATACTCATCTTATCATCCTCCGCTGGTGCCCCGCCAGCGTAAACCGTACGCAGGGGGGTGCAACATTTCATTATCATCCCCAAAAAAGAAAAACTTGCTAAACGTAGTGCCACACTTGGCGAATTTTTTTAAAATTATTATTACACCGGTAGTTTTAAGGCTTAGGTTTAAGACTCAGATTTTAAGACTTCGGTACGAGTAGTTTTTTTTTTGTTCGCTCAAATTTTAATGTGTACGCCATTTTGGTCTAAGGAAATCGGTCAAAATACCTACCTATATATTGATATTTTCATAGGACTTATTATAAATTCTATGTATTATTGGTGCATGTTTATTTACCCTGCCCTGTGTATGTACGAATGTATCAAGAGGCCATCCAATTAAGAAAATGATAGTGCCTTTAGTTTATAACGCAGTTGCAAACTACATACATAAGTGTACACTACATACAAGCGAAAACTTTTTATGATTAAATTTTATATTTAAGTATTAAATCTATTATATACTTTAATATAATATTTTATGTATAATATATGTGTAATTAAGAAAATATGTATTATATATCCCTACAGTGAAAACTTCCCCTGTATCAAATCGCAGCGGGAGCCTAAGATTTAAAATAAATCAAAATATATACGTTAAAAAAAACAGCGAAACAAATAAAAGGAGAAAAAAAAACTACATACGCTAGTGTCCGTAGTGCTGTTGATGTATATAGGCGACGGATACCACTAACCATCAGATTTATCGACTGATTGCTTGCCATTCCAATTCCCCTGACGTTGCGGGTGATTATGGGCAGCAATTATCACTTACCAACAGGTGAGCCAAAAGCTAGTTTGTTTGTAGTTGAATACTATAAAAAAATTACAAAATATAATTTAATATTATTATATAAGAACCTTTATTGACTTGCTGAACCCCTCCAAACGGAACGTGTACCCAAAGATGCTGGTGGAAATCTTCGCCTCTGACACGGCTAAGTAATTATCTTGATTAAATATAGGGTAGTCCGTTATGTTGTAAATACCCGCCTTTATTGGACATGAAATGCTGTCGACAAAGTTTTTTTTTATGGATGATAATCGAATAGAGCAACCGCCTGCGCTGGCGGGGCACCAGTGGAGGATGATAAGATGAACATGAGGTCAGGTCAGTTAGCCCATCGTGACAAATTCACCAGGAATTTATCACGTTGGTTTTCAGGGGGAACCGCGTGGAGGTCGACCTGACATAGTACATTGCTAGTAATGGGGTCATGAGTCCACATTGTTAACAATCCACTTCCCTCCTGTCAACAAAGTTACCTTGTTACAAATTTTCACAACTGTTATCTCAAATGGAGTGACTAGACTAGAGGCATTGTCAACTGTCGACATAATTGTAAACGCAAAAATAACATATCCACATTCAGCTGGGTACATTTGACTCCAGCGTGGCAGAGGGGAAGCCTAGTATAGTGTCATCGATTAATTTTGATATTTTAATTCTCAGTTTTTTATACTTTTTATTTATTTACTACAATATTTTTTAATTTCTAATATAATTTTCAGTAGTCCCCAAGATACAGGTCTGTATACGGCTGGGAGCGCGAATAACATAATTATGCAGTATGTGTACAGGACAGACAGACAGACATAGCAATCAGTAATGATAGAAAAAGTTTAGTTTAATATAGCAGAGTGCAAGTTTATATAAAAACAATATGTCTATTTTAAATGTGGATAAAAGAATATACAAAACTGCCAGTGAATCTCATTGTAGGTCTAAGATGTATAAATTGACAACGATTTTTGGTGTTGGCAGGATTCAAACTCACGATTCTCTTATCTAGAACGATAATAATAATACCCTGGAGAAATCACACGTCATCTAGTGCCAAGGTAAGCAGTGCTTATATTAGGGGTACTAGAAAACTGATATAAATACTTAGCTTTTTTTTAAAAACATGCACAATAAATGTACATAGAAAACATTCAGACCGAAACAATCATACTCATGAATAAAATTGATTGTACCGTGCAAGGAATCGAACCCGCGACCATCGGAAGTAAAACAACGTGCTAAACCACTAGGCTATGAGGCCGTCACACCTAATACATAGTTGTACCATATTATAGTATGCTATGAAAGGGAAATTAAGTCTTAAAATGCACCTTGGTCGAGATCGGTTGAAGAGCAATGTATAAAACTCCACTCTGTCAGCGTCGTTATGGTTGCAGCCGTCCTTTATCACCGGAAACGACTTCAAATAGTCACACGTGTCCAAGTTACGGATGTCCTGACATTTCTGCATCAGCGCCTGGAAACCGTCATTCTTAGCTTTCTTTCTTTTTTAGTATATAATCGTAGACTGATACGAGAGATAAAACGCAGGTATTCGTAGAATTTGTTATATATATTGTATATTTTATACAAATTAATAATTTTTTATCAAGAATTAATACTGCTCAATAATAAATATATTTTCCTTGTCACTCTATTGTTATAGGGAATGAGCACTGGTTATCCTAAAGTACAAGACTTTTTGATAGTTGTTTATGTATCTACGTACTTTTATTTTTTTATTAAACTACATCTCAAATAATATGGTTTTGGTGAAAGTTGTAGAACAAAAGTTGTTCGTTACCATGAGTACTTTCATTCTTTGCAGCTTAGTGTTGAGTATTATAGGACACAAGTGAAACAAATGACTGCTATAAGCACACGATTTATTAATTGTAAGCGGCCGTCAGATCTAGAGCAATCGCTGTAATACAATTCTATACCTATCTAAATATATATATAACACTTAGTATATCCTTGCTGAGTAACCTCTTGTATACAATAATTTAAAAACAATACCTTCACTGTCCAACCATCTTCAATATTTCGTGAAATATTCACTTCGCCACTCAATGACGAGTCGTGGAGCCTCGTACTCAAACTCATTTCAGAAACTGAGACCACTGTATTCCCAACATCGGGACAGGGTCCGACCCGGGTCGTTAATAAGTTGGTAGGCGAGAAATTACTGTCAGTTTTGCTCGATACAAAGCATACAAACATTACATAAATATGTAATTTAAATAACATTTCGCACGCACTGTTATCAATGGTGTTTGAGGGCATCTGCTTTGCTAATGAGTTTTTGATGGTATTAGTTGTACATATGATATTTGGGTTATGCAAATTATTGTGTACTGAACTAGTAGATTATTCCGGTTTTGCTCTGGTTATAGATTAACCAGTTACAACGGTATATGCCCTGATTAGGAATATACATATATTAGAATATAAACTCATAAACATTGAGCAGAAAAATAAATATAATAGTGGTCCAGACATCAAAATCCGTTACTTACTTAATTTATTTATGACATGTGATATTTATTTATTTCTAAAAGTATAAACAGACAGACATATAGAGCGCTTCCTATTTATAGCTACATAGTACATATATACAAGTTTTAAGGACTATATATTAGGTCACGTACACAACAGCCAGATAATGATCTCTTCAAATAAAAAAACATGAAGGTTTAACATCTGTATTAATATTATGAGATAAACAGTGTATTTTGTCAAGAGCAAGTAGACTATGGAACCACTGCACCGATTTGAGCAATTCTTTCACTGTTTTAACGGTACAACATTCCAGATTGATACAGATTTATGCAATGTTAGAACATAACAAAACACAAAGTTATGAGCACTCCGGTGCCGCCGAAGCGGGCGGAGCAGTATCCAATAATTAAAGATATGATATGGGGGATAGGAGGGATGACCTGGTGGAATGATTGGCAGAGTAATTCGTGAAGTACATGTAAAAAAAAACATTTTTATTAAAAGTACAAAATATAATTTCATTATTTACAACTAATTATTTATGGCAGTACATCTTAACAAGGCATGTCTCTACTAAAAATGGATAACATCAGACTTTTAAATAACAATAATGATAATTCAATAAATTATAACAATATGACAATGACATTAACAAATCTATTATCACACAGCCAGCTGCATTTGGAGGTATTGCTAATATCTTATTGTTGTAACAGTTGCAGATGCAATTGAAGACCTATGCAACTACTTATAGGCACCTTGACCTATACAAAAATATGGACATCACAAAATACAAATAAGACTTAAACGAGCAAATATCGCATATTCATTTTATGAATCCGGCTCGATGGACCATTGGTCGGGGTATACAAAAACTAATAAAACTCTGTTAAATTGTAACAAATTTGATCTATATAATTATACCGTATTAGAACGAAAACAATTGCAAAATGTAAGATTATGTTTGGGGCGTACTTAATAGTTTAATGAAAAAAATGGATGTAAATGTAAAACTAGTAAAACAAATGAAACGATCCTTGCTGGTATAAGACAATATTGGAGATGTAATAATTGAATTATTGCTAATTAAATACTGTATGCAGTTTAAATGAGATTGAGACGTGAGGGATTGAACACGCCGGGTCGTGTGTTGGTCACGCCAGGCCGGGTGTTGGCTACGTTTGGCCGGGCGTTGGCCATGTTAGTCCGCGGTATCGGCATTGTCCCGAGCTTGTTGACAAACTTGCTGCCGCTCGGGCTCGCTGGAACAAAGATGCAATAGTGACCACAAAAAGATTTCCTCACAGATCCGATAAGATTTGGATTTGAAGCGATCTATTTTTAGTAGACAGGGTTCTCAATAGTAGTAGAATGTTAACGTGCGCCTATCACCAGTGTCGTATCATTTACGCTAGACTCTATGTCTATATTCTAAGAACGTGCGGCATTTCTGTGCATTTACCGGCATTATTCACGTCTGTCCATTGCGGATCCTTATTACGACAATAAATAATAATGTATTTCGTCTTATGAGAATTGCGTAAGATTTTAAAACAAACTGCCAGAGTCTGTTCTAAATATGCCAGAATAAAAGATTTAAACCCGCGACCATTATGAGTAAACTAAACTCTCAGACCACCGAAGCCGATTGTAATATATAATCGAGACTACTAGCATTTACAATGACTCAAGACTTGTTCATTTACGAGTTAAATTATATATAGATAAATATAATTAAAAGCGAACGTGTAGTAAACTAAACTCTCAGACCACCGAAGCCGATTGTAGAGACTACTAGCATTTACAATGACTCAAGACTTGTTCATTTACGAGTTAAATTATATATAGATAAATATAATTAAAAGCGAACGTGTACGTACGTGTAGCGGCTGCGTAGCCCCCGCGCCCCCTGCCGCTCGCCCCCCAGGCCCCTCTTACAGCTTTCTTCTTCGCGGCCGACGTTTGCTTGCGTTTGTACCTGTAAAAAGTTGTTACTGAACTGGAATGTGAAACATGTTGACAGTCCACTTGTTAGTAGTGTAACGATGTATGTTACATGTAATAATGTTTGTTGCTACTGAAAGTGTTTTGCTCGTTGAGCAAATTGTTCACTGAGTAGCTCAAGCCTTTATATCCCTGTGGCACCTAGTATTTTTGTTATTGTCGTTGTTTTCATTTTACATGTAAGTTAAAGTGTATTGTGTTTATATAATATTCTCGCACGTTTATTCGGACATATTTGTTTGTAGCATTTGAGGGTAATATCTTCGAGACGAAGAAAGATTTTATCTATCTATCTAATAATAATTAGTATAAACTTAAACGCCTATCATTTGCCTATCATATATGTATATATAACAGTACCAAAGACATCACGTTATCATGTGAATCCCGAGATACTATTCATGGGTTGCCATTTTGGAAGAAGCATTATCATCAGTCTATTGATGGACTTAGGTCTCTCCCAAGGCACTATATTGGGTCCGGTCTTGGCAACCAATTATTACCCGGCGGTTAATAATTAATTGGACGAGAAGTATATTCGTGGGTATGTAAATGATATTCTATAGTTCTTTTGGGGAGTTCAAAGGGCTCACTTCTTCCTGACGCCGCCGCGGTAGGTCTTCCTGGCTCGAGAACTGGACGCGGACGACGAGCCGCGACTGCTGCTCGGCTCCGGCTCAGATTCTTCAGATTCCTCTTTGGCTATCTCTTTCGCCTCCAGCTCATCCTGGTACTGCATAAGAACCCCTAAATAAGAAGTTAAATTGACATGTAAAGAAAATAATATATAAAATAAAAATAAATATATAAATTGAACGGCTCTCTCACCCAACTTCTCGATGGCGTAAGCGGAGGTGATCTTTAGCAGCGCGGCGCCGTATTTGTCGTAGTTGGCGCGCGTGATGTGCGGCAACGACAGCAGGGCCTCCGACGTCTCCGGCAGGCGAGAACTCATCGCCTTCAGAGCAGCCTGCGGCAGCACCGCCGTCAGCGTCACCCCACGCGCCTCGCCCATCTCCCTGTATACATACACATACATACATACACTCACACACTGCAGCACCGCCGCCAGCGTCACCCCACGCCCCTCGCACGCACGCACGCACGCACACTCGCAATCACGCAACCACGCACGCACGCACGCAACCACATACGCTCGCACGCACGCACGCATGCACGTCCGCACGCACGCACGCACGCACACACGCACGCGCACACGCACTCACGCACTCACGCACGTACGCACGCACGCACGCACGCACGCACGCACGCACGCACGCTCGCACGCACATACGCACGCACACTAACCTGCAGGCCTCCACCAGGTCGGCGTAGCACCGCTCCTGTATGCGCTGCAGCAGCGCGTGTACGGGAGACTGTCCCGTGTCTCCGCCGCGCGCCACACTGCCGTCGTCGCTCGTCTTCTCCTCACACTTCATCGGGAACACCACGCGTTGCCCCTCCGACATCACTCTACCAGAACACCACTTTATTTTATTAAATGGAACATTTTCGCTTTAAATGTATACTGCTGTGTTATAAGTACTAGACGACTGATACAAATGCATAGAAAAAATACATAGGGAACACCCAGATCGATACAAACAATTGTATTCATGCTACAAATGTGCCGTACGATTATAAGAAGTAAGGCGATGTGCTGGACGCGCTAGACCATCGAAACCGTGTTATATGTATATATAGATGTGAGGTGGTACTTGTGCGCGTGCGGTCCGGGCTGGAGGTAGGCGCTGGCCATGTCGTTGGTGACGACCACCCGCTCGTGCAGCAGTCCGCGCCCCACCAGGTGTCGCAGCAGGCGCTGCACGTCGCTCACGTTCCACGACTTGCATCTGTGGGGACACCAGCTCTATAACTCCTATATCTATCTTTGTTTTTCTCGCTAGTTCGTTACGGGGTAGAGAGAGAATCGAACGCCATCAGCTAAATAGTTCACGGCACACAGAAAAGCGCGTCAACTAAAAAGGTGTGACATCGTTTCAAAAAACATGTAACATGTATAACGTTTAGTACGTTATACAGATTTAATATAAAATTTCTCGGTTTGTTCTATATTATAACACGCATGTATTATACATATAAACCTTCATCTTGAATCACTCTATCTATTGCTAAAATCAGTTGCATAATTTAAAAGATATAAGTGAACAGACGACAGCGACTTTAAGACTATATAAAGATAAATTATTTAACATAATATATTTTTTACACAATACACACTTTCACACCTACACCACTTTCGTGGTTTAAAAAACCGTCATACCGTCCATGTATGGGATGTTGTATGAGCGCGGAGAGCCGTTGTTGTCGAGAGCCTCGCAGCGCGTCCGCCAGCTGCAGCAGTGTGTAGCGCGCGCTGTACGACTGCACGCAGCTCACGATCGCACACGTATCCTCCGTCACGTCCACCGGCTGATAGTATAGAATAGAATAGAAAATCATTTAATTAAATAAACTTACATTGAAGCCCTTTTGAATAGGCATCGCTCATTTTTTTAGTCTATGTGACGTTTGTAATGTCGACAGTTAAGTAGAATAATACAGATGTAATTCATAGTGTTTTTGGTCCTTCGAGTAGGATATGAACGAATCGGAAATGATATATATTTAAGACAGGCAATTGTCGCAGACGGCAGCGGTCGTACCGCTCCCCGAGGTAGGCGAGTGGAGAATAGAACCGGGTACCTTGAACCGATGCTGCGCGCGGCAGTTGTCGCAGGCGGCGGCGGCGAGGCAGTGTCGGCGGTCGTACCGCTCCCCGAGGTAGGCGAGTGGAGAATAGAACCGGGTACCTTGAACCGATGCTGCGCGCGGCAGTTGTCGCAGGCGGCGGCGGCGAGGCAGTGTCGGCGGTCGTACCGCTCCCCGAGGTAGGCGAGTGGAGAATAGAACCGGGTACCTTGAACCGATGCTGCGCGCGGCAGTTGTCGCAGGCGGCGGCGGCGAGGCAGTGTCGGCGGTCGTACCGCTCCCCGAGGTAGCCGAGCACTAGCGCGCGGCGACACTCGGCCACACTGTCGCACACCTCCACCATCCGCGCCAGGTTCTCCTCGTGCACACGCCGTGCGGCCGCAGTCGTGTTCCGTTCCACTGTACCAACACCACCATACTTTGTACAATGTCGGTACCTCAGTCTCACCCATGTCTAGCAGCTAAGCAGCTCGCTCGTCGAGACTTACAAGCCGTCAGTGCGCTTTATACGTTGTTACGATTGAATGGTGTGATAAAGTAGTACTATTACAGAGCGATATCAATTATGTATATTATTAATAATACTTCAATTTTATTATGAACAATCACACTTTATTTTACTAAATTATATTTCTTAACCATCATGACAGTTTTACATAATCCACGCTCCCTACTCTAGTGATATACACTACTGCTAGTGATGTACAATTATTTGACAAGTGACACCTTAGTCTATCGGAATGATAGGGCTTCGCTCCAGTGCACATCAACACCACCACACTTTGTACAAAGTCGTCCGTGTCGCTAGTAACGTGAACAATATATATACTTAGTTTTATATTTCGTTTATTTCTATTGTGAATAACTAAAAAGGATTTAATATATGTTTTTCTTTTTTCTATTGTTATGTTATTGCGTGTCGTTATGTTTGACATGACAATGTTTTACGAGACTTAGTGTATTGTGGAGGTAGACTCATTGGCCAAAAGGCAACGTTAGTGTGGGTTGCTACTCACTGGCCAGCAGGCGGCGGTAGCGCACGACGTCGCCATAGGAGTAGTAGAGCAGGCAGAGTGCAGGTTCGCCGTCCCGGCCGGCGCGGCCCGCCTCCTGGTAGTAGCCCTCCACCGACTTGGGCAGGCTGTGGTGGATCACGAACCGCACGTCCGCCTTGTCCACGCCCATGCCGAACGCTATCGTTGCACAGATCTGGGGAAACAGGTGAAGTTACTTATTTAGACTATTATGGATGGTGCCAGGCGGCTGCACCGTCACGTACAGCCGCCTGGCACGCTGCGGGCTGCGTACGTACCACCTGGTACCAGTAAGTACCACCTTGTGCCGGTACGTACCACCTCGTACCAGTACGTACCACCTGGTTTCCGTACGTACCACCTTGTGCCTGTCCGCGAGCCAGGCGGCCTGCACGGCCCCGCGCTGCTTGTCGGAGAGCCCGGCGTGGTAGGAGGCCGCCTGCAGCCCCACGCGCCGCAGCGACGTCGCCAGCTCGTCGCACTCCTTGCGCGACAGGCAGTACACGATGCCCGACTGTCTGTATAATATATCATCAAGTAAATCCCATACATCACATTGTAATTATGCAGTATTGCATTCTCATATGTCAAGTATATTACAAAGTCAATAATTGGAACTGGCTATTAAAAAACGCTACTGACATTAAGAAAAGCCATTAGGTATTGGCTAAAGAGAAATTGATTGATTCAAAAATAGAACACCAAATGATGTTCTGTTTTTGAAATAGAACCGTATAATGGTACGATGTTCTGTTACTTAGAATTAAGACAGCGAAACGGTTCCAAAGTGCTGTAGTATATACACAAGTTCCAAACTTACCTGAAATACTTCTCCTTGATAACCGCAGCAACTTCGTCGTTGACTGTTTTCGGTTTCTTCTTCAGTATCTTGTATATGAGGTTCGGCCGATTGAAGCTGGACATGAACCATTTGCATTTGGTCACCTAGAGCCAACTTCACTATGAGATCATTTTTATATTCTATTCCTTAAATATATATAATCTTCGTATTCCAAATACTCAATTTCATAAATATACAAGATGATTTTAGTTGTAGGGACAAAATTGGCTTAATGGGGTCTTCCTATGTGACGGCAGGGATATTTTAGGATTTTTTTTCTACGACCAGTAAATATTTAGAGCTTCAAGTTTTTTATCATTTATTAACACATATTTGGACAGTATAAATATAAAATTTCAGCTAAAAATATTCAGTCAAACTAGAGTTACAGCGCTCTGAACACCCCCGCCTCGAAAAAAAGAGCTCCCACTTCCTCCACGATTCCGGCTGATCGGCTTATCTGAAAAAAAAAAAAAAACGGCGTTTTAATTTGTAGGCTTAAAAGCACGGAATGACCTATAATCAAATGAATATAAAAAAAATTGGATTTTTGATAGACATTTGAAATAAAAGTTGCAAATTAGGCGTTTTTTTTTTTGTTTTTTGCTATAAAAAAATCGAAGTTTTGAAAATTTTCGATTGATAATAGTTCATTCCATGCGTTTACATATATTGAGTGTGCCCTGTATATTTCAAGTAATTCGGTCCAGCCGTTTCTGAGATACAAAGGAGGAAAGTTTGAAAAACACAGTTTTGAGAAAAACGCGTTTAAAGTTTCAAGTCCGTTAAAAACTATTAAAATATCAACTTACTCTCAATCGGCGATGCCTGGTCCATAGAGTATTCCTTCCTCTTCCTCGTGAAACTCTTTTAAAGCAGATTGTTCAGCTCTTGAGTCAATCCTGGCTTGTTTAACGACATCACTTACGCGCCGCTCAGAGCGTAAGATTCGCTTTTCATCCCGTTTCTCAACATACGCTTGGGCTTCACGACCAACAGGGCATCCCATAATCGACATAACTTTTAAAATACCTTGAAAACCTTCATTAAACATAATAACTGCTAAGTAGCTAGCAATTTCAACAACTTTGGGACCAGAATGAAGATGTTTAGGAGCGAAAGTCCAAATCAAAGAATTCAAAGATTCGTTATTGTTTTGTGTCTCTGCTCCTAAACAACGAATTAATAATTCGTCTTTCGATAAATCTTCGAAAACCGGTTTGATAGCTTCTTGGACTTGCGGAATTAGAGGTGGTTTATCGTGATGAAATTGGTCCAGTTCATTATTAGCTTCAGCCTTACGCCATTTACACCAACTGTCTTCGCCTTCTGGACAAAATTGATGCTGAGGGTTTTCATCAGAAGAACATTTGTGATAGTACGTTGCCCAAACTTCCTTTCTCATATCTTCAAGCGAATCTGGATGGCGTCGAATTGCTAATCCGTAGAATTTTGTAATTTCTTGGATAACTTTATCAGTAAGTTTACCTGCTCCTTTTCCTGTTTAAGTCTGTAGAAACGTGTCTAAACTTGTATAAACAAATATATTAATAAAAGGGAGGCCAGGTATAAAGCCGACGGTACACAATAGGCCCGGTCTCTAACTGCCAACTCACCGCTCCGAACCGCTCTTTCTTTTACCTGCTGTATCTTTAAAACGACTTCGAATTTTCTAAAATCGCTTTACTACCGTATTCTAGACATGTTAAGGGAGCAATTTATGAAAAAAAAAATCGATTTTTTCAACCCATCACATAGGAAGACCCCCTTAATCTACATAGTAATACAAAAATGTAAAGTTTATGAGTTTGGGTATGTGAGCGCCATGAGCGGTGGGTGCGTGAACCTTTTCGGAGGTTGGTGCGGTGGTACCTGTAGCTGGTGGAGGATGTCGGTGCGGTGGTACCTGTAGCTGGTGGAGGATGTCGGTGCGGTGGTACCTGTAGCTGGTGGAGGATGTCGATGCGCACGCGCGGCGTGGCGGTGGCTGTGAGCGCCATGAGGGGAGGGCGCGGGAACCTCCGCCGCAGTTCGTGCAGTCGCTTGTAGTCGGGCCGGAAGTCGTGCCCCCACGCCGACACGCAGTGTGCCTCGTCTACCACGAACCTGCACAAGTTTATTCACTCTTTTATTTATTTGAGCGGCCAACAACATCTACACTATGAATTATATAGTAATCTCATGCAGTGGCGACTTTAGAGGGTGGCGAACAAGGCAATCGCCCGGGGCCTCGCTCTTGCGGAGGCCTAGCGTAACGTCCAAAGCAAATTTTAAACAACCAGGAAGTAACATTTAACACCTAGACCGATACAAACAATCATACTCATAAATACAATTGTTTGTGCCGTGCGAGGAATCGATCCCGCGACCATCGAAGTAAGGCGATGTGCTAAACCGCTAGACCACCGAGCCGTCATATATTACAGTCAATATACATCATATTAGTTTTATCCATTAATTTTATTCGAACTATCCAGAACTATACAATGGTTCTTCGAGCCATTATAGAAGTTCTTAACTGGGAGGGTGATTTCTATATATATTATTATGTATTAAAAAAAAGTATATATGTATTTATATAACACATACTTTGCATAGGGACTAGATGGCGCTGATGGATGTGTGAATTATCAAAGGACGAATAATAAAAAATATCTCTCGCTTTCTTTTGACCTATGTTTTTCTATGTTTTTGTTTATGTTTTTCAGGTTCTGTGTGTGTATTCTTAGGTTACATTATCTCATTTTTTGTTAGATTACCTAGCGATCTTATCCCTCGAGTAGAGAGTGGTGAGGACATCTTGGAACTTGGGTGAGCTGCTGATCTTCTCCGGGGTGACATATAGCAGCTTCAGTAGCGGCTCGCGCATTGACAATTTGTGGTACACCTCGTCTGCTTCCGCAGCGCTCATGTCGCCGCTCAAGTGCGCTGCCGGGATCTGAAAAATTATATTAGCTGCCATTAGACATGTTCGAGCGAGCATGTGTTGAGCATCTTCCGCGAAACCTTATGCGAGCCGCCGGGTACAGGCCTCGAGCCTTATGCTCTTTACCGGGGCGTACTGCTGGGGTGGTCGTTCGTTTTGTCTCTATTATACTATACAATAGGGCGAATGCCGACTGTTCTTCGAATGAACCGGATAAACGGGTGCAGGTTCAGGGCAAGCCCCGTTGCCCCAATATCAACTACGGTGGCTGAAACCACCAGAGATCTAGATTTAAGCCCTATGAGCTGAAAATTTACATATATAGACAAGAAAGAAGTTTTTATTTTTTTTAAATGTTATTTTTATTTAATTATTATACTACATATTCTTTCAAAAGCGATCTAGCGAGGGAAAGAGCAGCGGCTTTGTGGAAGTCCATTTTGCATTTATATTATTTTGTTTAATTATTGTAAGGAAATTTCTTCGTCTCACTTTCATCATCCTCATTAATACAGAAAGGAAAATCAAGGTGCCAACGTTTTTTTCGTTTGTTGTTTATATTGTATTTTTTACATTGCACTGAATAAAATATTTTTCTTTCTTTCTTTCTTTTCTTTCCAACGTCGAGAGCTAAGAAAAAAAATATCTATAAATTTATTACGTAGTACAATTAAATACTCACATCTAGGGACAGCAACTTGTTGACCTGGTCCAGTATAAGCGATTTGAGTGGCGATATCACGATCGTCACGCCTGGGGTCAATATCGCAGGTAGTTGGTAACACAGGGACTTGCCTGCAAAACAATTCATATATCTTCAACCAATGATATGCTGTTGTATTTGAGTATACACACAGCATCTCAATTTTTACTGTTCAATTCTAATGAAGGCCTAGGTGGTCTAGAGTTTCAGTACACAGCTTTATTTCCGATTGTCGCAGGTTCGATTCCTTTTACATTCGCGGTACTACACTCGCATTAAACCACAACAACCTCACATTATATTTCTATATTATCCTTGTATTTTTTTAACACGTTGACGACCGCACTGATAAAATTAATTTTCACATAGGGACGGGCATTTTTTTTTTGTTAATTACGTATGACAAGAATTAATCACGAGAACGAACGCCGGCCGGACTGCAGTTGATAAAACTGGTGCTTTGCGGATATTCTCCTACTTTGGAGTGAGTTATAATTTTATACTTTTATTTATTACTGCGCTGTACCCGCGACTTCGTCCGCGTAGAATTTAACTTTATTTTTCTTTGAGATTATTATTTTTATTATTATTAAATAAATACCACTACACGTGATATTTTTCCTTGTATATTAAAGGGTCAGTATAGTAACCTCCTCCAGTGGGCATCAGAACGAAGCAGTCGTGTCCGAGTAGCGTCGCGTTTATCACCTGCAGCTGGTTGGGACGAAATGTCTTCAGACCAAACTTCTCCTTGAACACCTCCATCATCAGCGACGAGTGTGGGTAGTTCAAACCATCAAATTCACCTGACAATAATGAGATGGTAATCATTTATTTACTAGCTGTGCCCGCGGTTTCACCCGCGTTAAATTCAATATTTTTCTATAAAAAATATAGCCTATATGTTATTCTGATGCATAAGCTATATTACTGTAAAGTTTCATCAAAATCAGTTCAGTTAGTTTTTGCGTGAAAGACCAAAACCAAACTTTCGCGATTATTAAGATATTTGAAAGAGTATTTACAGGCAGATTAATAAACATAATTGAAACAGAGAAGCCACTTATAGACTTTTAAGATTTTAATATAAAAAAAAAATTATGGGTATAAAAAAAACTAACATTAGAAAAATAATAATATAAAAAATCAACATAATCTATCAAGATACAACAGTTATAAATCAAAGAATTGCTTAATGAAAGTATGCTATTGGATTGGACAGACTAAAATCGTATACGTCCAGAAGGAATTGGGTCTATGCCGCTCCATAAGTCGTTCTGCGGGTTTGGAGTGCTATCTGTACTCGCCCCCTATCGTTCGGTGAAGCTGTAAAGGCTAGCTATAGCGAAACAGCATTAAAACGCAAAAAAGAATGTAGATGTAGTGTTTACACTTTAACATTGAGTGAACTATTAATCCAATTTTAAAATAACTAATTGTACTTAGATCTTAATTCAATACACTTCCAATACTTCTTGATTTAATATCAAGAAGTAAGTATTGGAAGTGTATGCGAAACAAATCATATGTATATGAATCAACTGATGTCTAGAAACATATAATTACACATAATATATAGGTTCAAACACTCATGTACAAGTTACTTTCAATTTCTTAAATTATAAAGTGGTTCCAGAATTTACGCCCCAAAAAACATTATATGTCATTATAATATTATTATTATGTCACAATGCATCATTTATTTACCTGTGATACCATCATTTTTAGTGCCTTCAATGAAATCGCCCATTCCCTCGTATTTGGGTTTATTGTCCTCTTCCCCTAATGATGTGTCCATAAAAACCTCTACCTCTGATTTTTTGCTATCCGAATTCATATTACCATCCTCAAAATCTTCCATCCTGTATTCTGGCCAACCGTCTTCATCTACTGGTATCTCTTTATTGTTTACCACTTCCGCAACTTTATTATGATCACTTTCAATAACAACAGAATCACTTGAGCCATGTGTAAATTCAACATCAACATCTATATCAACTGGTACTGAATATACATCCGTTTCCTCTTCATCCAATAGGGGATAATCATCATTAAGTGGTTCATCTACAATGGTATTGGTAGAAAGTAAGGAGCTTCTACTTACTTGAGGAGGCTGGAAGTTTACAGAACTATTTGCTACTGGCAACACTTTTGGTGGCTCTCGATCTACTAAAGGCTTTAAAGTTTCTAAAGCATTCTTTAGTTTTTGAGCGGTACTTGAAATTATGGGACTTGATATTGATTTGTTATTAGACTCCTCTGTGATAATTCGCGATGGTCTCTTGAATACGAATTTGCCCTTTCCTTTAACATTTGAGGGTGTATCCAAGTTGTCAGCATCAGACTCAGTAGTTGCATCTAAATTTATGATCGAGTTAGAAGGTGAAAATGCATCATAAGACAACGATTTCTTGACCGATTTACCTAATAATGTTGAACTACTAGGTCCAACATCGTAACTAAAATTACTTCTGTCTGCTTGTGTATGTTCTGCCTTGACAGATTTTTTAATAAAAATCGGACTACTTTTTATAACAAAATCTTTCAAATCATAATCCTCATGGTTGTTTAATAATGATGGAGATTCAGACAAATTTCTTTTAAAGTCACAATCAGCTTTAATTATTTGGTCACTTTGGTGCCTGGCCTTCTGTGGACTTGTGTTTTTACTAGTTGTCTGTTTTATGGCTGATTTCAATCTATTTCTCCAAAATTTAAGATGTGAATATATGGTACTATTATATCCAGGTAATGTTTCTTTTGTTTTATTTGGTATTCTATCAAAGGCATTAAACACTTTTTCTAATATTTCTATGTACAGGGTCTTGCATTCCTCTATATCTTGTAAGCTTTTTTTCTGTGAAAAAAAATACAATGCCTAATAAATAAAAATGTACAACATGTATATTAATACTGTGAACATCGATGTGTTTTAACCATTAGTCAAGCCAGTCATCCAATCAAGCCAGTATTCGCGATCGAATTTTGCCATCAAAAGTAATTTGGTTATGCTACTCTACAAGGTGAAAGGTTTATCAAAAATAATCATAACAGAGGGTCTGTTCACAAAGTTATAATAATAAATAAACATACCATTTTTGTTTTCTTTACAGCAGGATTGGTCGATATGTTGAATAAAAAACCTTTCAATGACGTATCCAATTTTAAACTTCTAGGTTTTTCATCGGAACTGGTTTTCTCTGGCGTTTTTAAAACATTTTTACCCGTCGAACTGTATTGTTCCGATATTTTTTTTGTAGGACTAGGTGTTGCACTTATTCGTATAGATTTATTTTTTAATGGCGATGTCGTAGATGTTTTGTATACATGTAGAAAAGAGTCCATATCATAATCCTTGAACAAATATAGAAAATTATAATGCTTTATATCCTTACTACTATTGTAAATGCGAAAGTAACTCTGTTTGTCTATCTCGCTTTCACGCCAAAACTAGTGAACAGATTTAAATGAAATTTGTTACACAGATAGACCCTGAGAAAGGACATAGGTTACTCTTTAATGCAACCCTTTTTTTACATTCTATCTTCTCTATTCTCCCCCTTTTCATAGGTTACTCTTAACCTATGAAAAGGGGGATGAAAATAACTGATTTTTAGGCTATCTCAGAATTTACACACCATCTAGTCCCAAGATAAGCTAGCTAGAGCTTGTGTTATGGGTACTGGATAACTGATAGATATACTTACATACATTTATAATCCATACATAATAAAAACATAGATAACACCCAGACCAATACAAACAATCATACTCATGAAGATAAATCTTTGTACCGTGTTAGGAATCGAACCCGCGACAATCGGAAATAAAGCGGTGTGATAAACCTCTAGACCACTGAGGTCTATTACCTACACAACATTCATTGTTATGTAGATAAAGTCCGCCACTAATAGTTTTTATCGCATATACGTCGTGTACAGATAATTTATAACACACCTTTGTGGCTTTCACACATGAATAAAATTGGAGTGTCTGTTTGTAATATGAAATAACCATTTTTTACTACATGTATATGAATATAAATACGGCACATACACCAAAATACCATTTTTTACAGATTTTGTCTGTCTGTTTGTTCCGGCTAATCTCTGAAATGGCAGGACAGATTTTGAAGGGACTTTTTTTGCCAGGTAGCTGATGTATTAAGGAGTATCTTAGGCTACTTTTATTTTAGAAAATTTCTCTTATTTTAGAAAAATAAAGTTAAATTCCACGCTGACGAAGTCGCGGGTACGGCTAGTAGTTAATAAAACAATACTAACATGGAATGCATCAATGGAGTCATCATATACACTTTGATATTTGTCTGCGTTCATTTGTTCGTATATATCATTTGATGATGTAGAAAGTTCTTTTGGACTGACCTGTAACAAATTATACAGTAAACATTTCAAAAACATGAAAGTTTGGAATGCATATCGTCTACTTTCTAGTTATTAAAAAAATGACAATTTTTTTAAATATTAAATCAAAAAGGTTGCAATTTATGCTTTATGTTTTTTGACTAAAAGTATTGCTTCAACTTTTATGTTACCAAACTGACTACTAGATGGCACTTTTTTTCATTTGCATCACCGTATTGCAAATGTCTACTTTACATATTTTTTAAAAGTAAGCACTTATTATTATGTCTTTTTTTTTCTTTCTTTCAGCATATATTTGTCCACTGCTGGACGTATGCCTCTTGCATACATTTCCACTTCAGTCTGTCTGTGGCGGGTCTTGTCCAGGTCGGTCTTGCCGTCTTCAGATCTGATGTCATCAGACCATCTGGCAGTTGGTCTGCCTACGCTTCTACTTCCCATCCTAGGTCGCCACATAAGGGATCTGTATCTGTTGTCTTTGCTTCGGCATACATGACCAGCCCAACGCCACTTTAGCTGCGTGATTATTATGTGTTTATAAATTAAACAAGTAAGATGTTGGAAGCCTCAAGTGGATATTCGCTCGCAGCAAGGAAGGCTGCATCATCAGCAAATGTTGCTGTTGTAATTCCAGTATTATGAAGCTTACCTCAATATACTGAAATTACAACACCAACATGACGTAGTCAGATGTGTACAAAATGTATTAGACAGCCTCTAGCACAAAGCTCTGTGGTACTCCTGCAAGGATTTCATAAAATCGTGATGTGCAATCATTTTCATTTCATTGTGATGTGCATGTGTGTGGATCATTTTCATTAATCAAACTTTATAGAATAGATAGAATAGAAAATCATTTATTCAAATAAACTTAATTTAAGACTTTTGAATATTAAATAGAATGTGTGTGTGTTGAAGTTTACATTTACAAGTCGAAACGTGTAAACATTTAATTTCATATAATAAAAAGATTAAATCAGTCTGTGATAAGAGCCAAACAGCACTTTCATCAAAGCCATCACTGCGCTCGACCATTATACATTTTAGTGAGCAATCAATTCCACAGACCACGTCAGACAAAAATTTATGGTAGTTACTTTCGCACTTTACATAAGGATGCATGCGGCAATCAATACAAAAGCCGCTACGCTATCATATATCAAGGGCCTTTATCAAAGGCCTGTTATATGTCAATCAATACAGATAGACAATTTTGCTTTTTTCATAAGTTTTTAAATTTTTCGGCGTACTCTATGAATCTGTTCAACAGTGGCATGTTCTTTTCGAAATCCGAATTGATGATCGGGGATAAAACATTTCTCTTTGACAACATTTGTAAGTCTGTGTAGACGGGATATTTACAAACACCTTAGACATGACAGGTTTGTGTAACATTGTGATTTGAGATACTTTCCACAGGTTTGGATAACGTCCAAATCTTAATATTGCATGAGATACACTATGACTCTGGAAGACATCTCTTCAAGAACCTTTTTGTCAATCAGGTCAAACTCTTGTGCCTTTTTGTTGTCCATGGATTTTATTTTTTCATAAATCTCTCTGGGTGTCAATAGTTTTACAGTAAGGACTAACTGAAAATCCTGTTCAAGAATTGAGTCAAGAATATGTGTGCAGTCTAATTTATTCATTGAATAAGAAAAGTGACAAGCACTTTTCTTCTGTATTGATTGATATGAATGAATCTGCAGGCACTGACCATTACTCGACGTTGCTTTGTCTACAGCATATAAAGAAAAATAACCAACAACCTATTAAAACTTTATCACGTATTGACTACAATCCCTGAAACAATACAATTAATGATTAAGACTTCACACATATACTCGTACATCACGCATCACGTCGGTTTCACAGTGTGTGTACACTTCCCTTTAGGGTTTGGGTCTATGACATATTTCGTCGAGAACACCTCCATAAACAATAGGAGATGATGTAGAATGTGGAATATGCGGTGTAAAACCCAAAATCTGTAACCATATCTATAGGCTTATGAAAATTCGCCTTTCAATATTTCAGGATGAAACTTACGCCTTAATAAGATGTCAGGAGGTAATTCTAAGCCTTAACTACATCAATCAGAACATATACATTTATTCGGACAGTTAAGCTGCTCTACTAGCACTTCACTCATACAAAATCCGATCTAAACTAATTTCGTATTGCAGTACTTATATAATATTATTAAAATACGTTGTCGAGAAACTGGGAGCTTCAAATGATACATTCAAGAGAGGGAATGAAACTCAAATGTTTCAGGTGTTTGTGTTAT
Source organism: Achroia grisella (assembly GCF_030625045.1). NCBI lineage: Eukaryota > Metazoa > Arthropoda > Insecta > Lepidoptera > Pyralidae > Achroia > Achroia grisella. The sequence goes on along the minus strand of NW_026712613.1, from coordinate 1,175,468 downwards.
ACAAATTTAGACGCGTCGCGTACACACTCCGCTCAGATAACAACGGTTTAAGGGTCGGTTGCCGGGCGGTTTACACGTGCCGTGTGATATGAGTTCTAGGAAAGATAGAAACAAGGACAAAAAGTGGCACGTGTAGAAACTTGACACAACAAAAAACACATTAATCAAATAATTAACGAGAATTAATTATCATTATGATTATTATCGTTAAATAATCAACAGTCAATAAGACGTGTAGAGAGATAAGTCGAGTATTCGAGTCAAATTTTGAGGATATTCAATAAAGGAATTATTTGTGACATTATCACTGTTATGTTATTAACGACAAACAAAAATTCCTTTTGTTGTGCGTCATTATTATTGTTATCATTATTCACGACAAACAAACATTTCTTTGTTGTGCGTCATTATTATTGTTATGTGTGTTATTCAAATGTTTCAGGTGAATTAGGTGCGTCGCAGCCGCAGGAGTTAAAAAAACCGAATTTATTTTAATATATTTAATTATAAATAAAATATTACAAACTAAAATATGACTATAACTATCTTCGGACGAAGTTGGTACCGAATTGAATTAAATTGACAAATACTGAGCCGCGGAAACACTAATTAAGATGTCGAGTTAGCAGTTGCCCAGCGCGATGGCTCAACGAAGATGTGAGGCGCTGATTCGTCATTTCGAAGTACGGGCACAAAGTACAAGGCCGTGCTCCTCATCAGCAATTTCCTTATTAGCAACAGCTATAACAGGTGTTTGTATTATACAAATTTAGACGCGTCGCGTACACACTCCGCTCAGATAACAACGGTTTAAGGGTCGGTTGCCGGGCGGTTTACACGTGCCGTGCGATAAGAGTTCTAGGAAAGATAGAAACAAGGACAAAAGGTGGCACGTGTAGAAACTTGACACAACAAGACACACATTAATCAAATAATTACCGAGAATTAATTTTGATTATGACTATTATCGTTAAATAATCGACGGTCAATAAGACGTGTAGAGAGATAAGTCCAGTATTCGAGTCAAATTTTGAGGATATTCAATAAAGGAATTATTTGTGACATTATCACTGTTATGTTATTCACGACAAACAAACATTTCTTTGTTGTGCGTCATTATTGTTGTTAATGTGTGTTATTCAAATGTTTCAGGTGAATTAGGTACGTCGCAGCCGCAGGAGTTAAGAAAAAAAAATATTTTAATATATTTAATTAAAAATAAAATATTACAAACTAAAATATGACTATAACTATCTTCGGACGAAGTCTTCGGACCCAGCGGTGGTGGCTCAACGAAGATGTGAGGAGCTGATTCGTCATTTCGAAGTACGAGCACAAAGTACAAGGTCGTGCTCCTCATCAGCAATTTCCTTATTAGAAGTTGGTACCGAATTGAATTAAATTGACAAATACTGAGCCGCGGAAACACTAATTAAGATGTCGAGTTAGCAGTTGCCCAGCGCTGTGGTGGCTCAACGAAGATGTGAGGCGCTGATTCGTCTTTTCGAAGTACGGGCACAAAGTACAAGGCCGTGCTCCTCATCAGCAATTTCCTTATTAGCAACAGCTATAACAGGTGTTTGTATTATACAAATTTAGACGCGTCGCGTACACACTCCGCTCAGATAACAACGGTTTAAGGGTCGGTTGCCGGGCGGTTTACACGTGCCGTGCGATAAGAGTTCTAGGAAAGATAGAAACAAGGACAAAAGGTGGCACGTGTAGAAACTTGACACAACAAGACACACATTAATCAAATAATTACCGAGAATTAATTTTGATTATGACTATTATCGTTAAATAATCAACGGTCAATAAGACGTGTAGAGAGATAAGTCCAGTATTCGAGTCAAATTTTGAGGATATTCAATAAAGGAATTATTTGTGACATTATCACTGTTATGTTATTCACGACAAACAAAAATTCCTTTTGTTGTGCGTCATTATTATTGTTATCATTATTCACGACAAACAAAAATTCCTTTTGTTGTGCGTCATTATTATTGTTATCATTATTCACGACAAACAAATATTTCTTTGTTGTGCGTCATTATTATTGTTATGTGTGTTATTCAAATGTTTCAGGTGTTTGTGTTATACAAATTTAGACACGTCGCGTACACACTCCGCTCAGATAACACCGGTTTAAGGGTCGGTTGCCGGGCGGTTTACACGTGCCGTGCGATAAGAGTTCTAGGAAAGATAGAAACAAGGACAAAAAGTGGCACGTGTAGAAACTTGACACAACAAAACACACATTAATCAAATAATTAACGAGAATTAATTATGATTATTATCGTTAAATAATCAACAGTCAATAAGACGTGTAGAGAGATAAGTCGAGTATTCGAGTCAAATTTTGAGGATATTCAATAAAGGAATTATTTGTGACATTATCACTGTTATGTTATTCACGACAAACAAAAATTCCTTTTGTTGTGCGTCATTATTGTTGTTGTCATTATTCACGACAAACAATTCCTTATCATCTTCTCTATCTCTTGCAAGCTCTTGCAAACCCTCAAAACCCTCAAAAGATTACCGACATCGTCCAGCTATATAAAGATAATCACTAACTTTTAATTGTTATAAAAAATACGAATCAGACCAAGTTATACATTTCAATTGTAAAATAAATTTACTTATTTTTTTTTTAATTGAAAAATGAGTAAAAGAAAGCATGAGAATATGGAAGAAGGAGCACCTCCTCGCAAACGTATGAAGTACGACGAAGAACCCATAAAATTTGCCTTCAGTGGATTACAATGGACATTAAATAAAAGTGATCAGATGGTGTCTCGTAGATGTGACGGGACACGGAAAAGCGTGCAGGATATATCGCTGCTGAAGGAGACCGATCCTGACGACGTGTCGACTTTTGTGGCGAGGGATTTAAACGAACCTCCTCCAGTCACATTCGATGTTACCATCCTGCTCAAGGATATCGTCTCCTTAAAAAAGAGTTTGGCAGATATGACGCCTCGTGTCAACGCGTCAGAGCTCATAATTAGTGAGTTGCGCAAGAAAGTGGATAGTTTGCGAAAGAAAGTGGATAGTTTGCGCAAGAAAGTGGAAAGTTTGCGCGAATTGCGTATATCGACACTACCGTGGCAGATTGCCGTCATCAGTGCCGTAACCACACAGACAATTGATATTCAATTTAATTAGAAGAAGTTAGTTTGTAGGGTATTTATAATATAGGCCATTAGTAGCCTGAATTAAACAAATATATATATTGATCGAATCTTTGTATATTTGTATACAATAATATCACAAATATTGTTGATATAAGATTCATTAATTATTAGTTTGATTAAGATATTTTAATGTAAGGCAGTGATTCCCAAAGTGGTCTATATCGACTCCCAGGGGTCTATGACGAACTGCAAGGTGTCTACGACAGCGGTCATTCTGTTGTTTTTACTTTATGTTTTAACATTAAACTTTACTACAGTTACAAATTAAAAAAAATCAATACCAGCTAAGAATGGGGAGTCTACCCGATATCGAAAAATATGGCAAGGGATCTAGGACACACAAAAGTTTGGAAACCTCTAATCTAAGGAAACAATAAACGCTTTTATTTACTTAAAGTAAATACACTTCAAAAATGACGATACTTCCATACAACCTTTCATCTCCCCTTACATCCCTTTTTGCCATTAAAAAGTAGCCTATGTCCAGTCTCAGGGTCCAGACTATCTGTGTACAAAATTTCATTTCAATCGGTTCAATAGTTTTGGCGTTAAAGCCACACAGACAGGCGGAGGTACTTTCGCCTTTATAATATTAGTAAGAATAATTGTTAGAAATATTTATTCATCTGCAACTTTTTGTTTATATACGTCCTGAATGGTTAGGGCTATGGATAAATTAAGTCCTACACTAATTATAAAGTGTTTAAATAAAAGAATGTGAGGTTAAAACGTTTTTAATATACCAAATTAACAAAAAAAATAACAAATAACATAATTTTTATTAAATCCTACATTTTAATGACTAACAACTAATTATAACTACAATAGGAGTGACACCGTTCGATGCTAGAACGAATGTCACTCAACTCGTAACGCAAACCAAAGTTACCCCAAGAACATAGTCAGTTTACAAATTTAATATGAAATCAACAATATTTCACTTAAAACTCTCCAACTACTATATTAAAATTGATACAATGCGACCTCGTTCTTTCATCGGCGCATCTAAGTTTTGCTCTTCAGCACTTTCCAATAAGGCTGTGCACTGCATGTTATACCATGCTCCATAGAGAAGCGACTACTTTGGCACTATGAGCGAAAATGTTGCATCCTGCAAGTATCTCATTAGGTATTGAATCCGGCATGGTCACACCTTTCGTTATAACATCTGGCGTCAGCGTTGGAGTGAACGTCGTCGGCTTTACATAATACCAATTAGTACTGCGGAATTCAGTATTACTATATTATGCCACAACTCTGATGTATCCACTGGGTTCTTCGGGCATTCAACCACCATGTACACGTGAATATTCCCATGTGTTGCTATATAAGGATGCGACGGAATTAGGATTGGTTAATAGCACTTTGGAATGAACGGTTGCCATCAAAATCTGGCGACTTAAAGTTTTAAAATTATTACCTATTCTATATCATTTATATTTCTAACAATAGCTATCTACTTTATTTTAACAATAAGATTGCTGCGATTCAGTCTTCGGGGTCCCGAGGCTTTGGGGTGGGGAAGGAAAGCAACACGAGTGGTTCTGTGTAACTAACATATTTGGTTTCATCGCATGCGGCGTTGAAGTGTGGATACCTCCGTTGGCTCAACTCGTAGTTCTGGATACTCGACTTATCAACACGGTCAACGATAAAAGTCTTTCACGCTCAATAACTTGAGCATGCTGTCGACTGCCCTAATTATGGTAGTACGATTGTTATATGACAAAAACATGGCGTATTACAGATTTAGCACGAAATTAACACAACACAATCACTTTTCAATAGGACTAAATAATAATAAAAAAACGTCAAGAACGGTATGATAAAGAACGAATGCGCAAGGCGCCGCATCGACGAACGATATGGATCGTTCGTCGATGCAGCGGCACGATTTATATATATTAGAGACCCGATAACTTTCGAGGACCATGCGATAATATATCTTATCCATTTTATCTATCACTTTTAATGTGCATGATATTGATTAGCGTTCAAGTAAAAAACATAGGTATTAATTTCAGCTATACATTAATTATAATGGGCACACCAAATTTCTCAATTAAGTCTAAAAATGTTTTGGGTCTATCGGAAGCCTCAATACTATAGAATACGAAACTTCCTGCTAGTAGATACCAAAACTGCGCTCGTACATTCGTTGTTACTCCCAATCCTAAACTATGCAGATTCCTGCTATTTAAATCTCATAGAAGACCGATTGAAACTTGAGTGACTCCAAAATATTTGTATACGGTTTATATTTGGTCTTCGTAAATACGACCACATATCTCAATTTCTCAAACAACTCAAGTGGCTTCCCATTCGTCATCGCAGAAACTACCGTATGTTAACCCTCCTTTACACTATTCTTTTCCACCTCAACATTCAGGAGTATGAGCTCCTGAATACTTGAAAAAGAACTTAAGATTCAAGCTTATAGGTTCAAAAATGACGATACATACTTTCATACAACATTTCATGTCCCCTTTCAACCCTTTTTCTTTATTTATATTCAATCAACAGCCTTTTTAGGCTAAGTTTCAGGCGTCTAGCGAATTAATTAAAAACGATACTTACATACAACCTTTCATCTCCCCTTTCAACCCTTTCTCTTTATTTATATTCAATCAACAGCCTTTTTAGGCTAAGTTTCAGGCGTCTAGCGAATTCATTAAAAACGATACTTACATACAACCTTTCATCTCCCCTTTCAACCCTTTCTCTTTATTTATATTCAATCAACAGCCTTTTTAGGCTAAGTTTCAGGCGTCTAGCGAATTCATTAAAAACGATACTTACATACAACCTTTCATCTCCCCTTTCAACCCTTTTTCTTTATTTATATTCAATCAACAGCCTTTTTAGGCTAAGTTTCAGGCGTCTAGCGAATTAATTAAAAACGATACTTACATACAACCTTTCATCTCCCCTTTCAACTTATAAACATTTTCTTCAAGTTTTTAACTAATTATAAAGATTTTAGCTTTAAAAATTACGATACTTCCATACAACCTTTCAACCCCTTTACTACCCTTTTCTAATTAAAGAGTAACCTATGTCCTTTCTCAGCGTTTAGATTTAGACTATCTGTGTACCAAATTTCATTAAATAAATTCTAAATTCTTGAAATCAATTAGAACAGCACCACGAGTCGAAAACTAAGAATAGTTACTATGACGAGGGCTAGGCTGAGCGTTAGCTAAATTGTCATTACTTATCACACATCTATTACATCTACATGTAGAGATACATGTATCTTAGGACAATTCACACAGCATCTAGTCCCAAGATAAACTAACATAGTTACACATAACACAAGCTCTAGCTAGAGCTTGTGTTATGAGTAACTGATAGATATACTTAGATATATTTCTAATCCATACATAGAAAAAACCCAGACCAATACAAGCAATTATACTCATGAAGATAAATCTTTGTACAGTGTTAGGAATCGAACCCGCGATAATCAGAAATACAGTGGTGTGGTAAACCTCTAGACCACTGAGGGCTATTACCGACACAACATTCATTGTTATGTAGATAAAGTCCGCCACTAATAGTTTTTATCGCATATATGTCGTGTACAGAAAATTTATAACATTGTGGCTTTAATTAAAATTAAATAAATAGATAATAAAATAATACTAACATCAAATACATCAAAGGAGTTATACACACTTTGATTTTCGTCTGCTTTAATTTGTTCTCCAATTGGATGGTTGGTGACATAATTTCTTGGTAATACATTTGGTGATGTAGACAGTTCTTTTGAACTGGCCTGTAACAAATTATACAGTTTTAATTAGTATACATTTCAAAAACATAAAAGTTATGGAATGCACATAGTCTACTTTCAAATTATTAAAAAAAATTGTAACATGGGCATTTTATAAATTTCAGTTTTTTTTTCTATTATATCAAAGCATTGCTTCAACTTTACATGTATGTTTCCAAACTGACTACTATTGACACTTTTTTCATTTGCATCACCATATTGCTAATGACTAATTCACATTTTTTGAAAAGTAAGCACCTATTGCATTATTCATCAGAACAACAGAATTCTATGAGCATACGGGAATGAGAACAGTCAGAGAAGAAATAGAGCACAGAGCAAGAGTATACAGAGATAGTATAAGGGCGCATAGGAACCTAAGTGATCTCGGACAGTGCGGTTTCAGAGGAGCTTCCTCCTGCATAAACTTAGATGGTGGAATGAACTACCTGTCGAGATTTACTCGAGCGACTACAGCATGGAATTTTTCTAGGGTATATTAAGGTTTCTTAAGGGTCGGCAACGCGTATGTGGTGATACCCCTGGTGTTTCAGGCGTCCATAGGCTGCATAACCGTTTACCATCAGATGGGCCGTATGCTTGTTTGCCACCTACGTGTTAAAAAAAAACTAATATCCTTGCAACAACACTACAAGACCCCTTGAAATGCAGAATCCTTTGTGTGATGTTAAAACACATCACACAAAGGATTTTATTCACTGATAAGAAACATTAAAGTTCAATCTCCTGTCAACAGTCCCACAACAAATCTGTTAAAGGATTGGTGAGACAATAGCAAGATAAGAAGAAGGAAATAAAAAGAATTGATCAATTTCAGATTCATGTCTAACAATGCTGCTCAGAATGTAGATGCATTCTGTTATATTTTGTCTGTCTTTAGACTTCTTTAGATGAAATTTCAGTAAAACTTTATTTTATATAGTCTTATCTCTTATATAGAGTTGTTGGTTTATATACATATAACACACTACAATTACATTTCTATATATGTAACTATAAAGCATCTATGCAAAAAATTTCAGAGATAGGTATATAGATATATATGTAGCGAGTACAGTCTACATAGCAGGTATACACCTATTTCTGCAATGTTTTATAGAAATAGCTATATAGCTGTCACACAGTCTGATTTGCCTGTCATCTATTTACACGCTTGTTACTAAGTACCTACTAGTAATCCGAACTGCTTCAAATCTAGGGACATCTAGTGCCTAAGTTGGTGAAATAGCCTGAAGAAGGTGTAAAATTATCTTATTTTCTTCTTTTAAATTATATTATACACATAATCTTGTTCTTTTGATATTATAATATTATTGCAATTGTTGCTATATTTCTTTAATTTTTATGTGCCAATTGTATTGTTAACAATAATTATTAGTGAAGTTATAAAAAATGTAGCGGCTGGTTTTAGTCATACAATAAGATATAATATACTGTATTATTAGTTAGGTAAATTACATTGCACACATTTATTCTTGATCCAAATACATTAAAAAAAACAATAATTTTAAAGAATACTTACAAATTTTGGCACATTCTCCGTTGAAGCATTTTTAAATGGTGGTGTCCCTGAAAACAATACATTAAAACAATTTATAAACAGACAATAATGTGAGGGAAGTTACCTCTGAACTTCTCACTTTAACAGAGTAACTATAGTGGTGTCCAAGTAAACAACGTAGAATAAGATAAACAAAATATATTTCTAAACAAGATAAAATAATATAAAAACACATTTAATAGAATATACAGTAATACAGATAAGTTATACGGATACATCAATACGACGACAGACAAGATGACAAAACACACTCTGAATAGAAATAGAATAGAATAGAAAATCATTTATTCAAATAAACTTACATTAAAGTACTTTTGAATAGTCATAACATTTTTTTTTTTAATCTACCGCTCATTCGGAATTCTGTCTCATCACAAGAAGAACAAGCAAGAAACTTGTGTGTTGCTCTTTTAAATAATTTATTCTTACTTACAATTTAAGTTTCAGTGTGTGAATACAAACCACCGATTAGCACTAATTCAATAAAATAATAAAATAGAAAAAACATTAAATATACAACAACTGGTTAAACAATTAATAAGGAAAAAATAAGTCATAGTGATTAGAGCAGACCAGTCCACACAATGAGCCCAATGACCCAGCCCACCACGCCGCCACAAGTCTGGACATTTTAGTGAGCATGACTACTCAAAACACCAGGCCACGTCATAGCTACTCTCTTTTCAGATATTCAAACATACTTCATCTGCCATACCAGCCAGTCTAGACATCGATTGCAAACCTCGTTCTAACTAATAAACTGAGCTGAAAAAAGGAGAGGAGCACAAGAAAGCAGCTCTCGTCACTTCTTGACTAAAATTTGTTGTTAACAAATTATAATCACTTATTGTCATAAGTGGGTTGATTATTCTGAAAAATTTCACTTAATCCAAATATTAAGATCAAAAGAGAAGTGTTAATTGGGATAACATTCAAAACATTATTTAAATTTTACACAAAATCATTATGTATAAATAACTGAGCCTCATTTATTTTCTAAGTTTAGACTAAATATAGAGAAACGCAGGACCGATCGTCGTGGAGATCTTTGGGGGAGGCCTAAGTCCAGCAGTGGACGTCTTCCGGGCTGCGATGATGATGATAGAGAAACTTAAAAGTTGTTGATATTACAAATACTATTATTAACTATTTATATACTTAAAACTTTAAGTTTCTTTATATCACAATTGGATTTTTAAATTTCGTGCACACAATAATACAAGTGGAGTTATTGTGAGTACAAGTGAGACAACAACAATATATTTGTAGATAAACTTACACTTTGTGGAATTTGTTGATTTTGATTTAAAAATAAATTTGGATTTTTTCTCTGATGATACTTGTTGGTCATTGGTGCTGTAATTAATCATTTATTATATAATTACTCATCAATACAAGGAATTAAAACAGGTATACATAAAAAAAAATTAATAAACCTCAGGCGTATATCATTCGATGAATCTTTGCTAACTTTCTTAACAAAATTTAATAAAGAGTACTTTTCTTTTAAATCCATCTTCTAAAATTAATTTTAATAATTACATAACCTACACATAAATTGATTAAAGTATTAAAATTCAAAGGAAAATACAAACAATAATTAATCAAAATAGAAATTAGATTGAAATTCAAATGTGATTGAAACAGATAAACAAGGTAGGTAGAGTTCTATCACAGATTATAGAAAATATATGATATTGTCAAATCATATGTCAACAGTAATTTTTTTGTTCCGTTTATCTTTAAACGAAAAGGCAAAGGGAACTATTCTTATATGCCATGGCTTTTGATGTTCTTAATTTTCTTAATTTATTAGTGTATTGAATTGTTGAGATAATGTAGTCGCACAGTACAAAAACTGTTCTCGAGTTTCTTAATAGTTCAGTGCAAAAAAAATATTGAGTCAGTAGTTTCCGACACGCCTCCATCATGGCAGTCCCCAAAGAGTCTCCCAGACAGGACAACTCGTCGTATAGAAAAATTTCGACACATCGAAACACACACTCCCCAAGCGCCAAAACTTTTCCACACACCTGGAAGGCTACTATGACCGAATAAGAAACAATCCTTAAGCAGGGCAGTTCAATAGCAGGCCTTAAACAGTCCTGCTTAAAATCGTACCGTGACGTCAAATTAGGTGAACTGTTTAAGAATTGGTTTTTAATAATGAGAACGTAAGATTGTCTCTGGCCTGTTAGCTTTTAACCAGTCTCGAAATTCACTACTCCAAAGAGCACATTCCGCGCTCCTACCATTTTTTCACCAAAATTCCCTTCTTGTCATCAGTCAGCCACTATTGAATGACAAATAGCAACTCCGCTGTCAGTCTATTGTCACTGTCAGTAGGTCACTGAAAATCTTGAATTTTCTTCACCATTTGTTCAATCTTTTGAATATTTAAATGTAATTTTTATAAAAGAAAATAATGTCCCTTAGAAAAGTGTTGTCTCTATCAAAAACTGTCTACGCTCACATATCAAAATTTCAAGCTGCAAATTTGCCAAGAACGACGAAGTTCGCGGTACCTTCTACACCTGCCTCAGTTAGGTTCTATTCTGCCGAAAATTTAGGTTAGTTTTTTTATTACTCTTATAAAAAATCTCTTCCATAAAATTGTATGCAGAAATCATCACTAGTTTTGACTCAGACGTAATATTTTTTTTGTTGTGGTTACCTAATTTGTCATAATTAATTTCAGAGCCAGTTATCTTGAAGTCATATTAAATAGAAAATTTTTATGTTAACACTATACATTTTACAAAAATGGGTCCACGGCTTAGTTTTCGCCTTTATTTATATAAAAACTAATTACTTAGTTTAATGACATAATTTCTTTCTATCTTTTATTTCATATAGATATAATAACAATGGTTCTGAAGAGTTTCAGTATAATATAAAAATTGTCTCACTTTTTTATCTGATTGTATTTTGCTACTTAATAATGGTTATGTTAAATTTATAATTATTTTAGGTAACAAAAAAGATGTACAATCTGGAGAGAAAGTAGACATATTGGGACGTTTCTTTCCACAAGCTTCCGTAAACAGTAATGATGCTCAGGTTATCAAAAAAGAACAGGAGGAATTTGACAAAGAGAACAAGGAGAAAACAGAGGAGAATGAAAAAAGTTGGAGAAGGATGAAAATTGGGTATGCTCTTATTGTGTGTTGGATTTAATTATTATTTTAAACTACTCACGACTTCGTCTGTGTGGTATTTAACTTTATCTATACTTTATTGGTAGGTAACTGATGTAATAATGAGTAATTTAGGCTACATATATTTATAAAATAAATGTAGCCTAAATTACTCATTATTACATCAGTTACCTACCAATAAAGTTCTGTCAAAATCAGTCCAGCCTTTTTAGAGATTAGCTGGATATGTATTGTATTTATATTCATATGCATGTAGTAAAAAATAGTTATTTCAATATTACAAACAAATACTCCGATTTTATTTATATGTATAGATTTGAGTATTAGATGAAAATTACTGCTGTATTTAATATATAGAATATAGAAATAATATTTATTTAAATAAACTCAATACCTGTATTAACTATTGAATAGTCTTTTTTTTTTTATTCTACCACTATACAGTCCCATCTTTCAATATTAGATATTATATAACATTACATTTAATAGTTAAAATATATGAGCAATAAAACTATTCCCAACCTTCATCTACATTGGGTCTAAAATTCGTCAAGTTCTTTCTGCTTTGATTATTATCATCATAATGATCAGATTTCCTTTATATTTCAGACAATAAATGTAAAGTTCAAATATATTTGTTTTATAGAACAGCAGGAAAGTTTCTTCCTGAATTTGAGTTCCGAATAATTTGTACAATAAATAAATAAATGTTGATCTAATGTCATACAACATTATGTTTGTATTAATAATGTTTCCCTCTATCTTAAGTTCCTTTCTCTTTTCTCCTACATCCAAACTTATTATATGTTTAGCACATATAATAAGTTTGGATGTAGGAGAAAATTTGTCACAATAATATTAATAAACCTAACTTCACATTATCATCCTCCACTGGTACTGCCAGCATGAATTATTAGCTCATACCAGTGTACCATCATCCATAAAAAAATTACACTATATTTGATTTTTGTCTTTGCTATAATAACTATTTGATGATAAGTGAGCAGGTGGCAAATAAAAAATTATTATACATATGATTAATATATATTATTATACACTGAAAGTTGAGGATTGAGTGTTTAAGGAAATTATATTTTAACATCTTTTAATACAATGGATTGTATTACTCAAGATTATTTAATACTAGCTGCACCCGCTTGATATTTTTAGCCTTTGTGTTATTCTGATGTGCATATACATCAGAATAATATTACTGTAAAGTTACATTAAAATCTGTTTAGTACTTTTAGCGTGAAAGAGTAAGAAACACCTGTGGATGGACCCATACTAACAAACTTTCGCATTCATAATAATATTATTAATATAATTTTTATATAGATTTGGCGTGTTTGGCGGAGCGATCACTGTGATGGGCGGATGTCTCGTGGTGGAGATGGGTGCCCCGCGGCGCGGGGACGATGGAGAAATAATAGAAGATGAATTTACCAACATGCCAATAGTACTCCAGTATCTTAAACGTACTTGGAAAGAACTAACGTTTTATGAAAAAGTAAGTATCCTCCATTTTACAAGTTACCTTGTGCTCTTTATTCCAATCTAATCCATTTTTATATTGCTACTACCTGTCCTATTCTAATTTAAGATCAACTGCAAACATTATTTTGCCTTAAAATAAAAAAATTTGTAATTATCTATAGATATATGGGTGGACTACCCCTAACATTTAGGGGGATGAAAAATAGATGTTGGCCGATTCTCAGACCTACTCAATACGCTCACAAAATTTCATGAGAATCGGTCAAGCCGTTTCGGAGGAGTATGGGAACGAAAATTGTGACACGAGAATTTTATATATATGTTATAATGCACATTTGTCCGTGAGTCACTTATTCGGGGTTCCACTGAAAATCAGCGTCGTGGCTATTGTCATGGCATAATGCTGAGATGGGCCCCTTACACACACATCAGTACACAGTGACGCGATGACGATGTTCCGCAGTGGTGGATACGCATTTTTTTGCTTTGTTATCATTGTTTTTGGTATATGTGTTTATATATATTATTTTCTTTTGTTTGATTTTCTTGTTCGCTTTTTTTTCTCTTAATGATTTGTATTGTATTTATTATTTCTATTTATATGTTATAATAATTTATATGCTGCTGTGAGCATCGTCATGTTGTGTTGTGTTGTGATGTGTGATAGTAACAAATATTATTCTATTCTATAATCATAAACATCTACATCTAAATATGTCATCATCATACTCATTCGTCATACTCAAGAACCGGTATTTCTATAACCATGTACAAACAGATTTCAAAAGAATAAGAACTGAGTATCTTTTCAATACTTCTTAGCTTGAAAGTACACCGAACTAACGGTAGATTTGAAATAATCATAGGAGTCTATAATAGACCTACATGAATAAATATGTTTTGATTTGATATTTTTAGATGATAAAGGAACCGTCGCGCGAAAAGTTGCTTCCTGACCCGCTGCCGCCGCCGTACCAGCCCACGTACACTCTGGTGCTCGAGTTCACTGACGTCCTCGTGCATCCTGACTGGTCCTATCAGACTGGTTGGAGGTGAGCCCAATATAGATTTTTTTATGTCTTACAATGCTTTGTCTTCGACGATCTCAGTAGTCTACCGGTCTAGCAACCGCTTTACAACCGATGGTCGCGGGCTCGATTCCTCGCACGGCACAAACATTCATGAGTATGATTGTTTGTATCGGTCTGGGTGTTTTCTACGTATAATATGTATGTATTTACTAAAAAAAATATCTATGTATTTGTATCAGTTATCTAGTACCCATAACACAAGCTTTAGCTAGCTTAACTTGGCGTCTAGATGGCGCTGTGTGAATTGTCCTGAGATTATTATTTTTATAAATACCCGTGCCGCTTCCTCTGCGTCACAATTCCCAGTTTATGAATAATTTTTCATTGCAGCTTCGCAACTATTGGTCGTAACGTGATGTTATCTAGCAATCTAATTTACAAGAAATGGCAGCTTGGGAACTGCTCCACAGCGAGTCAACGGCCTACCATCATATCACACAAGTTTTTAATTAGTGACAATGCAACTTTCTTCTTTTTGCTCATAATAAATCTAAAGAAGTCTCTAAATATCTTAAGAATAGGTTTTCTCCCGAGACTACAGCATGGGGTTTTTCACGGTAACCATTTACCATCAAATGTGCCATATGATTGTTTGTCACTATATACATATCACTATGTCATATATAGAGGATTCAAAAGTTAGCGCATATAATTACAAATAAAAGCAAGCACATCTTACAGAATAGTTCATTATCTATCTCCTTTTAGAATGTAATGTAATTTAAATTGGACTCTATTTTTCGCAATTAACCTCTTCCCCTTTTAGAATAATCAGAAATCTTTTACAAAACTTTATAATGTAATTTTTCTGTTTTCAGATTTAAAAAGCGACCCGGTCTAGACCAGTTCCTGCAGACCGTCGCGAACTCTAATTACGAGGTGGTCATATTCACTACAGAGAATGTGTTCATGATATGGCCGGTCATAGACAAACTAGATCCAGAGAATAAATTAATCAATTACAGACTGTTCCGGGACTCCACACACTTCATTGACGGCGTGCATGTCAAGAATTTGGATGGGCTAAACCGTGATCTGTCAAAGGTATATAATTCATTGTACAATATATTCACTATATGGGCTGTCGTGAATGAGAGAAAATCAAAGCTGCAAATATACCGTTCCTTTCAATATATAATAATAATAACTCAAGACAATTCACACAGCGCCATCTAGTCACAAGCTAGGCAGAGCTTGTGTTATGGGTACTAGACAACTGATATTAATACATAGATTTTTTTTTTGTAAATTCATATATAGAAAATACCCAAACTGATACAAATAGTCATACTCTTGAATACAAATATTTGTACCGTGCGATAAATCGAATCCGTGACCATCGGAAGAAAAGCTGTATGCTAAACCGCTAGACCACCGAGGCCGTCAATTACTCAAACATCCTGTACATATACGAGAATCTTAACAGATATCTAAAAACTTTTATATTTATACTAAATTTAAAAACATACTTGCTGTTCCTGTCTCGTTTGCGTGTTGCTCTTTTAAATTCTCAGTATTGCCAGTTTCTGTTTTATATTGGGAAGGTTCACCTGCCTGCGCTTACGGTAACCAGTACCTGGCCTCCAGTAGAGGATGATAGGATGAAGTTAGGTTTATTTATGCATTATGGAGCTAAAATCGAAACCGCGACCATTGGAAGTGTGCTTTTGACCACTGGGGCCGTTATACTTTTGAATATTACTAGTAAATATAATTTTTATGTTTCCACTAATGCGCCACCTACTCATTTTTTTTGTAAATACTCTCTTTCCAAAGGTTGTCTGTAAGAGATTGCATTAGCGATAACCGCTTTTTGCACTTCGTTTTATTTTTTCATGTTTTTAATTTTGTTCATGTATTTTATATGTTGGTGCAATTAAGTGTTATAATAATAATAATAATAATTTAATACATAAATAAATATTGTACAGGTAATAGTAGTAGATTGGAACAAGGGTGCAAACAAATACCACCCACAAAACACGCTCATACTGAAGAAATGGAAGGGTGGCGATGATGACACTGCACTACTGGATCTCGCCAATTTGTTACAAAGTAAGTTAATTTTTTAATTTTTTGACATCATTATTTTATACTATGAGAGATAAACAATAAGATTAAGATTTAAGCATACATAGGAATGTATGCTTAAATCTTTAAAACTACGCAACGGATTTTGAAGCGGTCTTTTAATAGGTATAGTGATTCAAGTGGAAGGTTTATATATATAATACATGTACACCTGAATGCGAAGCCGGGGCGAGTAGCATATATATATGGTTAATAAAAAAGTGAAGATTTTTAATTAATAATAATCAGGACTATTCACATAGTGCCATCTAATCTCAAGCAAAGCAGATCTTATGTTATGGCAACAGCCAAAATACTATAAATGACGTAGTGGAGTAACTTGAAACAGTCATGCTCACTATAAAGTTCAAACATGTGGCGGGTTAATGCGCTCTTTCTAATATGGTTGAATGCAATAATGGCTGGCTCATCCGTCATACTCGTGAACGGATGCTGCTTGTGAGGACTGGTCTATTCAGATTACAAAACTAATTAGACTATTTGCTTTTGGTGGTGGTCACTCTATTCACAAATCACTCAAATAAATCTAATACAGATAATTTTTTTAATTTAAATTAGCTCAAATTTTAATTTAAAAAAATATCTGTATTATAGTAAACATGTATGTAATTTGAAAAGAATACGAGCTGAGCTTCTTGTCAGTCTTCTCAGCTTGAAAGCAGTCTGGTCCTGAACTGACAGTAGATAGATAAGGTAAGGTTGCAATTTTGTCAAAAGCAAATAGTCTAATCTAACCCGAACTAAATAATCTAAATATATCTAATAAATCTAAATAATGGTAACCCGAACAGATCAGTCCCCACAAACAGTCGACAATTATCTCATTCCCACATTAATCAAAAAACATATATTTACAGCGATAGCTATGTCGGACGTGATCGACGTTCGCGAGGTGTTGCTGTACTACAGCCAGTTCGACGATCCCATCGCGGCCTTCAGGGAGAACCAGCGCAAACTTATGGAGCAGATGGAGGAGAAGGAGAAGGAGAGCCACGGCGGAGACCAGCCCCTCACCAGGAACTGGCTCCGAACGTTCACCAGGCGTTAAATGCTCACACCAAAAGGCTGACCAGCTGCGGCTGAATCGCTAAACAAGTCTTCACAAGTCTAATTAGATGTTCTAAATAACAGTGATGTAACGGTCCTGTTCCTTTTTGTTTTATTCAATAGCTGCCTTTACACATATGCTCTTTCGTGAATCGGCGTTCACGCAGGAAAAATAAGGAAGTAAATGTAGACAAAAAGAACGAGAATGACGAATTTAAATAGTTTGCCATTTTTCAATATTAATTAATTATTATAAAAATATATAATAATTAATTAATATTGAAAAATAGCGGACATCTGACTATTAAGCAAAGACATAATTATAGTGTTACTGATAATTCTAAATCTTGAATCTTTAGAAAATAAAATGTGTGAAATTAAAAATGAAATTTTAAAATAAAGTGAATAACTTCAAACATACGTGTAATCACACGCGATAGAGTGAAATCTAAATAGAAATAATTTTTATTTAAATAAACTTAATATAAAATGTGACTATTCAAAAGTGCTTTAAGCACTTTTTTTATTCTACCACTCATTCGGAACGCAGATTCATCACAAGAAGAATGAGCAAGAAACTTGTGTGTTGCTCTTTTAAATAAATGTTGTTTTAAATAGATTTACGATACCATAGAAACCGCTACGCACTCATAAAATAGTAAATAGCAATCACACGATTGCGCGCGCTGTTTAAACACCGTGTAAAGGCAGCTATGATGTATTGGTTTGTTTGTGAAGAATTCAAAATCCACACTTTTCCTACAATTTTGTAGGATTCAACTGGAAATACAAAATAGAATATACTATTAATTAGAACGTAGATTTGATATCATCAATCGCTTACTATACGGATATATGTAGAGTGGACATTGAATTTTGACAACTCTATGATATTTTTATCGGAAAGTTCTCATAACGCCTATGGAATATTTTCATGCCAGGAATTGCAATAAATTATTGCAGTATTTTTTAAACTGTTACACGATACCTAGGGAAGGAAACTCCCCTCTTAAGGGAGGGGTTGTCAGGAGTGAGAATAGAGGGGTCGTAGGTAAATTAAAGACGATAAGAGAAGTTAATTTTTGGTTCTTTAACACGATACTTCTTTCGTCATTGACATAGGACCTCACATGTCTTCTGTCCTAAGACCTTAGTATGTTCAAAACTTGTTTTAGATTCATTAGTGGTTTTATTTTAAATTATAATATACGTGGATGTATTACGAATGAAATGATGAGTATGTGATGTCTACTATACACATTTATTTACCGAATATGAATTTGATAGTATAAATGATTCTGTTCATTAATGTGATCGGTTCCGCGTTTCAGCGCCTTTAAAGTTTCTGAACATATACTAACACTGTTTGTATGCAATTGTCCGGTTTATTTCATATTTTTGAAATTCTTTATGATTAAAAAATTTCAAATCTTTAATTGTGAAGAATTTTGGAGAGTGGTAAGTGATATGCAGTCTTAAGTTCTTTATGAAATGAGTATAGTACCATCATACTAACTTTCGCATTTATGTTTGTAATATAACAATTTATTTGTTGTTATGCAACAAAGTTCATGTACCTACTAGCAATAGAATAAAATTCGTATCACCAATGTAGATTGAAAGTAAAAAACGCTTCGATTTGAAACAAATATTATTGTAATATTTTAAATTGCATTATAATTCCAAATTATAAGTTTTATGTATATAATTATTAGTAGTATAATTTTGTTCCTAACATACTTGTACATAGATAATAAAGAATCTTTTTGACTTGTTCTCAAATTATTGTTTATTATAGCTTTAATGTGAGTTTATATGTACTTATCATTTAGGTGACATCTCCTAATGATTCTGTTGTAATCTATTGAATGTGATTTTAAACTTGGCTTTTCTGTATATTATTAAATTTTAGAAATTTGAGAGTTTGTCAACAAAAATTGGAATGTAAAAGTTTAAAATTATATTTGTAGATTGTTGTTATGATGCGGAATGTGTCAATGACGGCGTGCATGTTGTAATTGAACTCTGTGGGAGTGTAATTTAGTCATTTAGATAGGAAATATCTTGGAAATAAAGTTAATTGTTATAAACAGAAAAAAAAAAATTTTATTCACTATCACTTGAATTTAAAATATTTGGTAAATCATCTGCTGTTCCATTGTTTATTGGACCATTTTTCCAAACTTCTAGTAGCTCCGGCATTAGTTCTTCCTTCTCAAAGGCACTATAAATTTCCTTTTCATCAATTATCCTGCGGGGTGGTTGATCTGCGTGTAGAAATGTGTCAAGTTCCTCTTTTGTAACTTCCCTTAGTTCCTTCCAAATGTGACTAATATCATGAACTCCTGTCACCTCGAAAATTTTTCTTTTAAATTTATAGTCTTTGGACCATTCATGTAAATTTTGTAATGCATTATCGTCCATGAGATTCTCCATATAGGTTGGATACAAAACATGTGATGATATATCACCCAAAGAATTATGCATTAATATGACCCAATTATTTCCTTGTTGCACCTCCACCTTGCCCGTTATAGCCGTAGGTAATCTTTTTACGATAGGGTTCTGAAGATCCCAGCACAGTAGTTTCTGTTGGGCATCATCCAAAACATTAAAAATACTCGGTGGGCGGTATGGTATCGCCAATCCATTTATATCAGAATACCTTGTAAGTCTGTCTGAGTAATTGCTGACTATGCATAAATCTTCACACCACTGACTGCTCAAAAATATATAGTCCTTGTTAAATTCTACGTTTTGAATTGAAATGTATGTTGGTACACAATGCATTCCGTGGGTCCATCTTTGTATTGCTTTCATTTTAGATTCTTTATAAAATCTTGTGTCCATAAGGAATAGGTGGTGTTGGGTAGTGAAATACAACCCATAGCTATCTTCAGGCTGGAGAGCAGCTTTAATCTCATTACAAGTTATTTCGTCCACAATCGACTTGAGACCACTCCATGTATTGACAGCTTTATTTGTTCTTTTGTCATAAGCAGATATTGAATCTTTTTGTATGTGCATGAAAAATCCACGTTCAGCTCCAATAACATAATTTAAATTGTCTTCCAGAGTAGGATTTTCTTTTAATACGAGACTTCGTTTAGTCATTCTGTCAATATTAATGATAGATAACTTACAGTCTAATGTTGTCGCATATAGTATATTCTTATGATATTTATCAAAAGAGATACCAGTAAATGGTAACTCATTCTGAAATGATCTGAGTTTCTTAAACAATAGTTTATCCTCTTGTTCAACAATTTGCAATATAAATACTTTATATTTTGTTCTCAATACAACTATGTTCTGTGTGGAGCAAATAGTCTCTAATATGTCATTATCAACACTGTAGGACACTGCGTTCTGGAAATCTATTGTTAAATTATTCCTTGTGAAACTGGACAGATCTGTAAATAGATATGTTGGATATCATTTGATGTTAAGAAATTAATTTCAACTGTAGTTTTATTGAGTGATGAGGAAGCTTTACTGAAAACATTATCTTAATAGAAATCGCGATTCCTAAGACAAAATAATTAGTATTTATGTCAATTGAAATATAAACAAATTATTCAGAGAAATATTAAAAATACAATCCTTATATATAAAGGATTACAAGGAGGGCCTGATTACCGAGGGTCCACTGTATATATAATACTAGTATATAATATTTTAGAAAGTTTTCAACAGAAGTTTCTTGCTCATTCTTTTGATGAGTTTGCATTCAGAATGAGTATAAAAAAAAAACTTTGGAAATTTAAATAAGTCTATTCTGAATAAAGATTATTTAAATATTTATTTAGTACAAAGGGGAGTATACTTACATACATTACAGAATTCACTGTGCAACAAAAACTCTACAGATTTAATGGACACCAGTTGTAAATTACCACTACCACTGTAGTACCAATTGTAACAGTCTCTGAAATTAGGGTCGGGATCTTGCTGCAACAATTCTGCTAGTTCCACAATATACTTAGGGCACTGTATAACTTCTTCATTGCATTTCTCTATTTTTAATCTCGAATATTTCGTCAGATGTACTGTGAATAGATAGAATTTTACCATTTCAATGTATGTCTAATAACATTTAAGGTTGTTCAGGTCGTACCATGTCAGGGGGAACCGCGTGGCCCCCTGGAAACCATCGTGATAAATTCTTGGTGAATTTGTCACAATGGGCCTGATAACTAACCTGACCTTATTCTCATCTTATCATCCTCTATTGGTGCCCCGCCAGCGTAAACCATTAGCGCAGGCGGGTGCACCATTCCATTATCATCCATAAAAAAAAATATATTATTCATATAGTATAAGTGGTTTAATAACATAATTCATCACATTATTTACAGTTTATTCATATTTCATAGGATATACAACAGAAGGGACAGGAGTAGAAATCATTTATAGATGCCAAGAGACTGTGTGCTTTTCAGCGCACATTCCCCGTAGATTCAGACAGTATAACCAACAGATTGGAATGGTCATAGGTTGGTGAAGGGTTGATCCTAAGATGAGAGATACAATAATAAATCAAAGACTAATCTGAGAGATGGTGGTACTGCAACATGTTGGATTTAAATGACAGCCATGGTGGTCTTATGCTATAGAAAACCTCTTCAGGTGGTCACAAGTTTGATTCTTTCTTCAGTACAAACATTTGTATACACGAGCATGATTGAATAATCTGGGTTTTCTATGTATTAAAAAAAAATGTAGATGTAAGGATTTACATCAGTTGTGTAGTACCTATAACACAAACTCTGCTGTCAAAAACACTACAAATTTATTTGTATAGATTTAAATATTATTCACCATTTCTTACCGCACGTATTTTCTTTCTCCAGTCTGCTCTTTGCCTCAATAGTTCTGTAACTGGATCCGTTTTTTCTACATTGCGTAATTTTGTTATCATTTTTGGCATTAAACTCTTGTACGTGAATTCCTCAAAAAATTCAGGTCCAATATCACCATCGAAATTTTCTGTGAATGCATTTAAAGGGTGTCCAGGCAATGTGGAGTGGTATAAAAATTTATAAAAAACTCTATTATTACGCCTATGTCCGAGGAGTTTGAAATATAAACCGTATGCTCTGCCCTGGAATTCCCGATTATACAAGTCCTTTACAATCTGGTTTAGTGGCGCCGTGTTATCCAAAGTTGTTTTTAAACCGAAGTCAGAGTCTGCTGTCTTCTAAAAATAAAACAATACTTTTTTAATATGTATAAATATTATAGAGCGTTTAATGATAAAAAACATCTTTTGAGAGCTAATATATCAAAGTCCTCTCGGAAACGACTTATCAAGACCTACATCTGGAGTATAGCCTTGTATGCCTGTGAACGTCGACGACATTGACACAAAAGGAAAGAGACAAACTGGAAGCCATTGAAATGTGGTGTTGGAGAAGAATGGAAAGAATTAGCTGGAAAGATAAAATAAGGAATGAAGAAGTGCTTGAGAGGATTAAAGAAAAGAGAAAGATCATAGATATTATTGAGAATAGGCGGGGAAAAATGTTGGGGCACTTGATAGGACACGACGAACTAATTAACAACATTATTGAAAGAAAAATAGATGGAAAGAGAGGAAGGGGATGACCAAGACACAGCTATATCAAGCAAGTTAAAGAAAAAGTTGGAATCGTGTAGTATCAACAGCTAAAAGGACTGATAGAAGACCGTGGAACGTGGCGGGAGCTCCACCGACAAGGGCACAGCTCTTAAATTATGAATGAATGAATGAATGAATAAATCACATTCTATCAGTACACTGAGAGGTTATAAATATATTACAATGAATAAAACCAGATATCTATTATTTACCTTTGTTTTCTTAAATTTAAAAGCCATTGATTTTGATTATTTTTAAATTCGGCAAGTCTGAAATAATCATTCACAAATAAATTACAAAATTAAAAACAATATGCGAATATCAATTCAAATCAAATCAAAACACTCTTTCTTTTTTGTTTAAAACACAGTGGAAAACGAAAGCACAGATCACAAATAGTTAGTTCAAACCACAGATAACATAATATTATATAGTTCAAACCATAGATAATATTACACACTCTAAAGGAAACCAAACAAAGTAATAAATAAAAGTCAGATTGATCCTTTTGTTTCGTCAATATCAATTCAAACACAAACGAATATTGATGTCAAATATTTTAATATACTTTACGGTTCCATTTCTGTTCTACCTGTCTACTATAAAAATAAAATTTGAATGAATGAATATGAATCTTTATACAGTTTTTAGCAGAAGATAGAGTGATCCAAGAGGAACATATATAACTTCATCTTGGATCACTCTATCTACTGCTAAAAACTATATATATAAACATACACATGTGCGAAGCCGGGGCGGGTAGCTAATATATTATAAATTCAACTTCAGTATAGACACCACGAAATTGTCATAATTAAAATGTGGCCAGCTGTGTAAGAGAGGCGCTGGTGGTTTAATAACTAAAATTGATGTTATTCATACTACTCAAAACAAAATAAGGAGCACCACTTGAAACAATAGTAGTGTTTGTTTATAATACTATTTTATTAGTGGCCCTTATTTTGTTTTGAGTACTATATGTTTACGTATTGCCCCTTACTAAGAATTCTGATTCCCAGATAATATATAGGTACCTCAGTAGGTACAATATTATGTTATCTGTGGTAAGTACGTAGGAAAACCAGTGGTCTCCTTAACATCTTAGGATGTTGTGTCGTTCATTTCAGCATGTTGTGACTTGCTATTTTATATATGTACAGTAATAAAATCTATCATAACTAATATAATAAATATTTACA
This sequence comes from Achroia grisella, assembly GCF_030625045.1. Taxonomy (NCBI): domain Eukaryota; kingdom Metazoa; phylum Arthropoda; class Insecta; order Lepidoptera; family Pyralidae; genus Achroia; species Achroia grisella. The sequence goes on along the minus strand of NW_026712613.1, from coordinate 1,151,211 downwards.
AATTAGAATAAACACTAGCTTTTGACTATAATTCAATTCTATAGAAAAATAAATAATTAGGCAATTAATTGTGATTAGATTAAGTATTCTTTGGAAGACGGCTTTGGTTCATCCGATCCCTAAGAAGGGAGAACGCTCAGATCCAGCTAACTATACACTCTCCTTGATGTGAAGCTTAATCTCGAGGTCCTTGGCGTTGATATATCCAGTGACGTTCAGTTTTGCGGTCATTTGGAGGACAAGGCTAAAATAGCCTCAAAGAAGCTTGGTGTGCTCAGTAGAGTGAGACGGTATTTCACGGCGGCCCATCGCTTGCAATTATACAAGGCGCAGATCCGGCCGTATATGGAATACTGTTCTCATCTCTGGGCCGGAGCACCACAATACCAGCTACTTCCATTTGACCGCATTCAGAACCGAGCAGCCAGAATCATTGGTAATCAACGTCTATGTGACAGACTCGACCCATTGGCTTTGCGGCGAGATATTGCATCTCTGTGCATTTTCTACCGCATATATCACGGGGAGTGTTCTGAGGAATTGTTCGGATTAATACCAGCTGCTGAGTTTCACCACCGTACCACCCGCCAGAAACTGAAATACCATCCTGATCATCTGGATGAATGGCGGTCTTCCACAGTACGGTTTTCTAGAAACTTTTTGCCTCGCACAACCACATTGTGGAATCACCTTCCAGCAATGGTATTTCCGAACCGATACGATATTGAAACCTTCAAGAAAAGAGCTTATTCCTTTTCAAAAGGCTGACAACGTACGTGCAATTCCCCTGGTGTTGCGGGTGCTCATAGGCGGCGGTTATCACTTACCATCAGGTGAGCCGCATGCTCGTTTGTCCCCTGTGTTATAAAAAAAAAAAGTACTACCTACTAACAGTGACACCTTGAAGTGTTTCAGTAGTTTAACGGTTGTCGCCTAGAAATTAATCAATGAAAAAAATGAATATATTTTTTATAGCCCCGATTAGCCTTCTGTAGTTCACGAAGGCATTACTTTTTGAGAGCATACCCAGACATTAGTTTTTTTATTGTAATATTTAAAATTTTCGTGCCCATAAATTTAGGCAATAAACAATAATATTGCTACCTGGACATAACATTATCATCCGTTTCTCTGCAATACATTTTTTTAGTTTTTCTAGCCGGATTCGGAACTAAATAGATGATTGTTCATCCATTAATAACCATCCGTTACCCGGGATGTTTGTTTTTTAGATAAAAGGAAAATGCAACAAGCATACGGGCAGTCACATTTTAGAATTTGTAATATTATTAGCATGAACCGTAAAGATAATAAAAGACGAGATACTAAAACCATAAATATATTCAATAAATATTGTACCAAAATAGTAGCAAAACACTTTAAAATTTCACAAAACAACATAAAGATATGATATATATGTAAGTATGTCAAGTATGATATAGAATTTCAGGAAATGAAAGTGCAGCTAAAACAGTTATTACCAACATAGAGTATACAGTTACTAAAATGTCTCTTTTAATTTTTATAAGAGGGTCAATCTCTGAGTTATTAATAGAATATGCCTTTGCCAATGTCTTGTCAAAAGATTTAATTTTGGCCACGTCATCAATTTTCATAATTGGTTTAGCTAATTTCTCTTTAGTTTTATCTGAAGCCTCAGTATCTTGACATGCAACTAGTGAATCGCTATTAATTACAAGACTGGATAATTCTATTATTTTCTTTTCATAGTTAAAGGCAGAATCCTCAGTGTACACGTGATAGTCCTTAAGAGAGAATATCGATTGATTAGATGGCGCGCTTAGTATACCTATCAGTGAATCAGTAATGTTGGTACTATGATTTAAAGTTATAGGAAAAAGACTGGATGGTACATCAGTGCAGGTATTTACAAAGTCCTTCTCAGTTATATCAACATTTACTTCTTTATCGGCATATTCACATTTCCATAGCGTACTTTTGGAGTCCATGTATAATAAATTAATTTGTTTCTGTTTGATGTCATTAGTATTAGATACATAGACAGACCTAACACTAGAGCTCGATTCCAAATGATTTAGCTTGTCTACAGAAACCATATTAAGGGGTTGAGCTATCCTTACATCTTCTATAGGGACAGCATTATTAAGAACAGTTTCAGGTTGTTTAGCTTTTACATCATCATCAACGTTTAATTGTGTTTGACAAGTTATTTTTTGTATTTCGTTCAATAAACCTACTAGCATATCTAGTGATGTTGTACAGTTGATATTTTCTGACTTTTTAGTAACAACGTCATATTTTTTTTTGTAGTCTTCTGTTTGGTTGTTAAATGTATTACGCTTTTCAATTTCTGTAATAATATCATTTGGTGACTTTTCTCTGCCGGGTATGGAGGCAAATGGTAATTCATAAACTTCGACCTGAACTCCTTGTTCTGTTTTGTTAATTGGAATTTCAGAGGAAATATTAGCTTCTTGCAATTTAAGATTTGATAGATGTTTTGTTTCATTTTTGGAAATATTAATTAAAGATTTACTAAGAACACTCGAGTTACATTGGACTGACTGATATTTAGGAAATGCGTAGCCTACAGTTGCTATTTGCATCGGGATATTTCCACATCTCCATTCTAATTGTGAAGACGTTAAAATATTTAAAGGTTTCAAATCCTCAATTATATAAGAATTGGTTTTCTGTAAATTTTGTGACGTGGAAGTATTTAATACTATGGAATTTGCATCTCCTGACTGTACAATTACTACTTGACGCATGGACTGTCTAGGCGTCAATGTCAAATTATTGATTCTTAAGCGTTTATTAAGTGTTCCAATTGATAGTCGGCGGTATAAAGCATATTCCAATTGCTGTAATTCAGTATATGAATTAAAAGGTTGTATATCATATTTCCCAACTTTTTTTAGTTTGCAGTTTTTTATATTATTAAGGATGAATTCATCTCGTATACGATCTTTAACGCCTTCAACAGCCGTTAACACATTGTTGTCCTGAAAAACATCAATACGATAATCTGAATGTAAAGATCTCGCCTCTTCTTTAGCATTGTTATCAATGATACTCAATTCGTCAGTATCTTTAATAAGTCCAGAAGCTGTTTTTTGTTTCACAGATAGGGCGGCACCTTCCGATGTACTAGAATTTATCATAGTGTGTATGATGTTATGAAGTTTACGTCCAAGTACCGTTGATTTCTCTGCAGATGATGATGACGTGACAGATACTACAACATAAATGGTAACATCATTTTGAGTTGACACATTATTACAGAATTACATTTATTCATATACAAAAGACGAGTGAAATAAAAATCGTAATGACTAAGTAGTATTAGTACCTAGATCAGTATCCTTCGCAATTACTGGCACCCGTGACCTGCTTGCCATCTGCAATTCTGGCGTTACCACCGCTGGCAACACACGTTCGTAATGATTATTCACGTAAGATTCGACACCCATCTTAACTTTCCTGTTATATAAAGAAGGAAGATACATTACAAAAAAGACTGAAAGATTGCTAAGAATCATTCCTAGAAATTGTAAACATAATACTCACAGTGCTTCAGGTGATTCGGGTACGTGACTTGATTTGTGGAGTGTTTCCATCTTTGGCTGTAAGACTTTTCTCCCAGAAATAGGGTTAGTCGAGAAGTGTAGTTTCGTCGTTTTTTCTGCTTAATATTACAAAATAAATATTAGGAATTACATCAGTAACGTCTCCATCTTCTTTATTTAATAAATAAACTACAGATTAATAAATATAATTATAATAGATTAATAATAAAGAATTCACCTTTACACACCTAAAGAAGGTGACATTGACGGCGGTGGCGGTTTCATGTGAACGGGCATTATTATCTCTGGTCCCGATCGCTTTTGCACATTTCTTAAAATAGGAAATGCTATCTTTCTATCGAGAGTTGGTTGCGCAGGAGTCTTCGTCAATCGTTGTAATCTGTCTGTCATCTTATTCCTCCCATTTTTGATTTGGTATTCTTCACTTTGTGCTTGCACATAAGATCTTTTTGGTTGCGCCAATGTATTTAATCTTGTAAGCTTAGAAGGGCCTCGTACTGCCTCACCCCTCGCTTCCTTTGCTTCGTCAATAATGTCAGACATTCTTTTCTTACTCAACTTTTCAACGTTTGTTTCATGAATCGGTATTGGTACTTGGTGATTGGGTATTTTTCCTAGAAGTTCCTTTGGAGGAATAGGTTTTACATCCTTAAATACTACAGAAGTAATATTTTTAGCAATTTGTTCATTATTTCGCAAATGCTGATCAAATCGGGAACGTCTTTTAATATAACTTTGACGGGAGGGGACTCGATTATCGGTAGGAATAATTTCATTCTTTTTATTTTGCTTTGGCACTGGAAATTTCTGTCTTGTCTTTTGAACGCTGTCAAATTCATGAAGAAGCTGCGATATCGCTCTTAAAGGATTCTCGGGTACAACATTAGAAGGGCCAACAGAAATTGTTTTTTTATCCTTTTTATTTTTATCACTTTCACATTTTACAGTCTGAGACTTTGCGCTGATTATTACTTTAGGTATTACTGAAGATAGGGTTTTTGACTTCTTATTATTTACGTGTTTTGTGATGGATACATTTGGATTGTTGATTTTCTTAATGTAACTTGCATTAGAAGATATCATATGATGTTTAAAACTTGTACCACTGTCACTAACTTCATCAAAAGAAATACCTTGAGTTACAAATTTATTTTCTTCTGTATGGGTTGAGGAATGGATTATTTTACATTTATTGAATTTACGTTCATCTGATTCCGATTTTCTGAGTTTGCTCATAAGGTCATATAATTTCTCTATACTTTTCCTACATTCTATAGATGTCGACGTTGTTATTTCTCTTAAATCTGTTTTATCATCAGCTTCATTAATTTTAGGAGAATTTGCAGGAACTATATTCAGGTTACTCCCCGAGGAATTCAAGTCTATTTCAGATTCTTCGTTAATATAGACACTTTGGTCACTGTGTAATCAGAAATTATGTTCATTAATAGCAATACGTTACACTATCGATATGACTACAAATAAACTAGTGACATTGATACAGTGGCAGTCATACATACCATCTTTCATAAAGCCAACGCAGATTAAGTCTGCTTGCAAGACTAAAAGCATAACTTGCGCTGCCAACTCTGAAGTTTTATACTCGTAGTTGTAGTACCCAGTAATTTGCATTTTACACTTTATTTATTGCTTAATAGGGATAAAATAAATACCTTCCCACTTCCAAGTGGCTTATGCATTTTTCTTCTGTGTCATTAAAATTAGAATCTGGTTGGGCGATTGCTTGGGAGAGTATACATCCAAAATCAGTGGATATGGCAGAAGTGGACGTTGAACATATCTCTGCCACTGCATTATGTCGTTTCATCTGCATTTCCGTCACTGCATCATCTAAGTAATAACTTCTATTAATATACTTTTTACTAGTTCCGTCCTGCGATAAATTTAAAGAATTATTTTCCCCTTCCCATTTTTCTTCATTATCTCCCAATGTAGATCTTTTTTTCCCTCTACGACCATCTAAATTTATTTTGCTGTCTATGTGTATATTTTCACCGTAAATAGAATTATAAAAAGATTTATTTGTTATAGACAATTTAGTTACAGAACTTGAGGGTTGAGGCATTATGTTTCCTTTATTATACCTATGTTTTGTGATTTTACAGTGTTCACCGAATGCCATTTTCTTTTTTTCGCGTCTTTCTCTTATTTCTAAGAGTTTTCGCCGTTTCTTTTCTTCTATTATGTAAGATTTATTTTCATATGGAGATTTTATCCTGATCCTTGTAGATGATTTCATTTTAACTGATGAATTTTGCATATCTTCTCCCGCTTCCTCGGGTAAAGAAGACTGTATATTGAGTCTTTGCATTGTAAAACGCAATTCATCAGGCGTAATAATGTTGTGAATATTTGAATTAGCTGCTTTTGTATGCAATATTTCTCTGAGAGCAATACCAGACTCATTAGATTCCTGATTGCTATGAGGGTTTGATGAAATCTTGTGTTCTTTATCAGTAGTAGTATATTCAATGTTATGCGTAGGCGTATCGCATTCAATATATTCTTGATTATTGACAAAGTTTTCTATAAACACATTTTCCGTGTCTTGGTTTGTTTCCACATCATTGTCATTTAGTTCAATAATTTTTATTTTATCATCTTTATTTTCGGCACACTCTTTGGTCATTGCTTGATCGTCAGAATTTAACAGTGTTAAAGCTTCTGTTGACGCAGGTTCTGAAATATAAAACTTATTTGTAACATTCTATCATTCATGACTACAGTTTATTATAAAATATATATACCGGTATGTAGTACAGGCGTCGTATGTAGTATCATAATAGAATTGAGGTTAGTTATAACTTTTCCTGAATCTGATCGTTTCAGTTGCAACACGACCTCAACTCTTGATTCTTCTTTAGTTTCTAATAATGCACACTGTTTTTCCTTCTTGCTACTAATAACTAAATTATCTGCGTAACATTGATTAAACAGTATGTCAGGTCCGCGTATCATTTTCGGAATTTCTAGAACAATCTTTTTCTCCAATATTTTGGATAGCGATCTAATGTCGATTTCAGAATGAAATATTTCATCCCAAGTGGACTGGCAACCAGTATTTTTTTGTTCAACGTGGAGGGGTATACTTGTAGATGTAGCTAGAACTTTTTTATTTTCCAAACTATCAGTTTTATTTCTTTCGACTTCCCTCCACTTCTGCTTAGCTTTATCCGTAAGATAATCGCCATTGCTAATTCTTTTGAGATGCTCTATAGTATAATTTACATATCGTATAATATTATCCATATAAAAGTTGTAATCATCCTCCAAGCGTTTGCAACAAATGTAATCTAATAATGACGTTGGAATTCCTGTACCGCCAAATCCATAACAATTAGCCATTACGTTTAAGCTCTTGAGTTGCTCTTTAATGTATGGATCTTTGAATAGGAAGTTTTTATGGTAGCCAGTATTTAAATTAGATGATTGTATTTGTAAATTCCCTAGTTTTTGGCATAGATCATTTTGTAGAGATGGTGGGCTATCTAGGAGGTCGAGCATAGTATTGTTAATGGAAAATATATTATTTAAATCCTCTTTGCTGTTGATATCGCTGAGATCGGAACTATCCGAGTCAGGGTCTTCGTGGTAGACGATAGTTTCAACTCGTTGATTTGGACGTTTTATATCGATAGCAGTATTTATTAGTTTACTTCCTACATCTATGTTTTCGTATAAAGTAATCAATTCGTTGGCTGTTAGAACCTCATTCTCTGAAATTATAAATAAATATGTAATATAGTACAAAAGCTGTAACGAGATCCAGTCTCTTTCGTCATGATCACCAAACTTAGTGGATGGCCAGGTTACTGGGCACCTTGGGTATGTTTGATGGCTGGCAGCACATTCGTCATAATCGTGAATGGTTGTTATTTCAGTATCTGTTGTATGTTATGGGTACTAGACCTAGACCGATATAAATACATATATACATTTTTTATACATAGAAAACACCCCGAGCGAGGGGGGGAAGGGGATTGTTAGTAATGTGGACTGCTGATCTTATTACTAGTAATGTACCATGTCAGGTTGACCTCCACGCGGTTCCCCCTGGAAACCATCGTGATAAATGGTGAATATGTCATGATGGGCTAACTGACCTGACCTCATGCTCATCTTATATTATCATCCACTGGTGCCCCGCCAGCGTAAACCGTTAGCGCAGGCGGGTGCACCATTCCATGATCATCTATAAAAAAAACACCGCGAGCGATACAAACAATCATACTCATGAATACAAATGTTTGTACCGTGCTAAGAATCTAACCTACGACCACCAAGAGTACGGCCGTATGCTTTAACACTGCTAGATCACCAAGGTCGTCATATTATATCATTTCTGGAATTAATTTTAAAATAGATGATGCGTTAAATATGATATATAGATTATTACCATCGATATCGTTAGAATCAAAGTCTTGATCACGATCCATAATTTCGAACAGTTCACTGGCAGTATGGTACTCATATGTGTGGTCTACCGCCATATTGGATTCAGGACCCTCACCCGCCCTCCCTTCCTCCGACTCGCGATTGATCAACATGTCTACCGTAACATAGATTTCGAACAATTTAACATCAAAATTAAAATATACTATTAAATTGAATGTGTAAAAATATAATAAGCCTACAAAAACACAATGACAAAAATGTTTCTATTGTAAATTTTCAAGTCAAAAATATCAAATCAGTCAAACATTCGTGTTAGATATATTTTGAAATTAGAATTTATTTGTAATCGTCAACAATTGACAATTGCTTGTTTAAGGTCAAAGTTAGTAAATGCAACTTCAGTTGTATATTTTTAAAACTTCTGCGGAAGCACAATTTTTGAGACTTTATATAATAGAATACTGGACACATACATGGACTTAACACAAACTTATAATTAATGAAAAGATCTATATCGCCTTGAAGAATTTTTTTCATTACTTTTTAGGCTGTATTAATTTAATATATAATAGAATACTCTAATAGAAAGGTTCAATAGTCAATCAATTTTTTTATTCAGCCCTCGTTAGTGTCATGTCAAGTCGATCGGACTCAATTCCGTCGAAAACATAGTGATTAAATACTTTTCACAGAGTAAGTACCTAAACACGTAATCGATCCAACAAATTGGCACACCAAAATTGAGATATAATAATAGGTATCATCATAAGTAGAGCGAAAGTTCGATGGCCATTTACGTGTCTAAATCGAATAGGGCCTGTGACCCCACGCAGCAAGAATACAGGAATCCGTAATTGCCCGGGACTCCAATCCAGATGTGATGAATTTACTAATGATAAAAAAAATTAATAAATATCCTTAGTTCAGGAGGGAGATAGATAAGATATCATGAAACAGATATTAATTTACAAAATAAAGTAATGATACTAGTTCTGTAGCCGGCTTCATCATCCGAGTATTTTTTCTCAATGGGTGAAAATGGAATGGTGCATCCAACTATACTAACCGTATACGCTGGCGGCACCAGTAGAGAATTACAGGAAGCCCATGAGGTCAGGGCATGATGGGAAATCACCAGAATTTCACAACGATGGCTTGTAGGCTGGTGCAGCGGCACGATCTGACATGATGTTACTAGCAATGGGGTCCCCTGGGCTCCTAGTCTAATTACAATTGACGTCATTCCCATAGAATAGATTGCATATTTTCTGCTCACTTACACTTATATATATTGAGAATAAAAAACATATATATTCTTAATATTTTTATTATAACATTTACTAAATATGTTAAGTAAATAATATTTATATAATTAGTAATAAGTTACGGGAATGTCATTACAATAATTTATTCATAAAAATTAAAGTCTAAAAATTAAATTAGATTAATACATTAAATAATTTCATAGATCTATATTCAAATTATACATAAATAAGTATAGTCATTTTTTTATGTAATTCGAATGGCAAACAAATTGATAAGTGTTAACTATCGCCTCCATGAACTGTACCACAAACATCATGTTATCACGTCACACTCGTGATACATATGTGTTGCCATTCCGAAGCACTATGATACCTTCCTTTAAACTCATTCCCTCATCTCACCTTTCATCCGTAACTAGGGTTGCCAGATAGAAACTTATCAAATCCGGGACAATTCTAGGACAACTGTGTCGGGACGTGGCCATAGTAAAAGTATCTTTAATATTTTGAAAGCATTTATGTTTGTATTTGAAAAGGAAAATTTGTTTATTTTGTTAAACAAGTAGGCTTTCAGAATTCGGAACAATAAAGTCTAATTACTGGACACGGGACAAGACGCGAAATTCTGGGACAATCCCTGATTTCCCCCTAGCTATCTGACAAGCCTAGCTGTAACATAAAGTAACTTGCTTATTTGCTGAAATAGGTAAGACTTGGTACCTCAACCAAAGCTGACGATTCTTTACACTCCACGCTGTTTTGGGGCTGAATTAGGTTAGATAGAGGTCCCAAATATACTAGACTCTTTACACACTTCGGGTTCAAAAAGTAGGGTGGTATTTATGGTGGTGGTTTGAACAGTGACTCGAGCAGTTCTGGCTCCGTGAGGTCCATCTTGTAATTCTGCGCCAGTTCCTGTATGAGGTGACGACGACGCACGTGCGGCGGCTGGTACCTACACCATGGATAGTTAAATTATATACCATATGATGTGATAGTAGAACATGTAATAATAATCTAATAATCTTATGACAACTCACACAGCGCCATCTAGACCCACGTTAAGCTAGCTAAAATTTGTGTTATTGGTACTAGATAACGGATACAAATACATAGATCTTTTTTTTTCGTAAATACAAACATATTATACATAGAAAACACCCAAACCGACACAAACAATCATACTCATGAATAGAATTTTTTCTAGCGTGCAAGGAATCGTATCCGCGATCATCGGAAATAAGGCGGTGTGTAGGCAGGCGCGGGGCGCGGTACTCACAGGTGGGTGTGAGGGGGGCGCGGGGCGCGGTACTCACAGGTGGGTGTGAGGGGGGCGCGGGGCGCGGTACTCACAGGTCGGTGTGAGGGGGACGCGGGGCGCGGTACTCACAGGTGGGTGTGAGGGGGGCGCGGGGCGCGGTACTCACAGGTCGGTGTGCAGGCGGGCGCGGCGCGCGGCGTCGAGCGCGGCTCGCCGCAGACAGTCGGGCAGCAGGTGCGGCGCGGGGCGCGGTACTCACAGGTGGGTGTGAGGGGGGCGCGGGGCGCGGTACTCACAGGTCGGTGTGAGGGGGACGCGGGGCGCGGTACTCACAGGTGGGTGTGAGGGGGGCGCGGGGCGCGGTACTCACAGGTCGGTGTGCAGGCGGGCGCGGCGCGCGGCGTCGAGCGCGGCTCGCCGCAGACAGTCGGGCAGCAGGTGCGGCGCGGGGCGCGGTACTCACAGGTGGGTGTGAGGGGGGCGCGGGGCGCGGTACTCACAGGTCGGTGTGCAGGCGGGCGCGGCGCGCGGCGTCGAGCGCGGCTCGCCGCAGACAGTCGGGCAGCAGGTGCGGCGCGAGCAGGGCGCCGTCGGGCAGGGCCCCGCAGGCGCGCGCCGCCTTCACTCGCACGAGTCCGCTGCGGTGCGCGCTCACACACAGCACGCACACGTCGTGCCGCCGCCACGGCACGCCGGTCTCGCACTCGCGCAGCAGCTCGTCTGCCGATCAAGAGTGCAAGTGTAGTTTGAAAGAGTGTTCTCAAAGACGAACTAGTTCACAGATTCTCCAATCGTTGGATACTCGACATTTCTCTAAATGAAATGTTAGTTGACCTATTTGAATTGCTAACCTATTTGCAAATTCAGGTGGTCCTCGAAGTCCTCTAGCCAGATGATGAGTATCTTCGTCGTGAAATCTCTATTGCGTCTTCCACTACCTGTAAATAATAAAGCTGGTTGTATAATTTAGAGTATAAAAATGTGTAACCATATATTTAGTACTTTCCACTTTTAGATTTGGTATGCGCAATATTGTTTAATTTCTCAAGCAATATTTAGTACAGCATCGATCTGGTGTTGGAAACACTAGCTGTTCGTAGGTAATCTTTACCAATTGACGTTGCAATGCGAGCGGTAATAAGACATAACAGAATGAGGGCATACCACTTAGGGTGGAGGAGTTCTGGTCGAGGTCGAGCGAGAGTGCGCGCGTCTTGTCACCAGTCCCCGTGCCCGACACGTCCCAGCACGAGTCCGCTCCGCCGCCACTGGCGCCACTCCCGCCGCCACCACCTACGCTGCTCGCTGAGCTCCTGGTATAACCGACGAATTCACACTAACATTTATTTTCGGTCCGGAGACATTTTTTTATTACTATTAGTTTGAGATACTAAAACACTATAATTAAGCAACATTTTTTATATTCAACATTTCTTAGATTTAGGATACGTGCATTCCATTATAGAGTTGTTCAAAAATTTCCAATTGATACTCAAAATTAGTTATATTATCTATATTCAGTCTTACGACGTTTTCAACCGCAATTGAGACCGTAGAAAGTGACTAAACTAAGGCTATGCCTATAAAATAATGAGCCTTACCTAACAGAGATGCAAGAGCCATCCACGTCGGATTTGATGCTGTCGTTCTGTCGGTCTTCAGTTTCGGTGTCGGTCTCTTCCGCGGACGGCACTATGAACGCGATCTCATTCGTTGCGTCCGCCCAGTACAATATCTGATCAAGTAACACCATAATAATTAATATACAAAGAACTTACATACGGAACATTGGTCGCAATAGTTAAGTAAAGAAATACTAGATGGCTGTGTTATTTTTAAAAAACCAAATGATCAAATTTTGTTTATATCATGTATTTATGGTAAAGCGATAAGCTATCAATTAACCTTGGTACATCTATAATTTGTATATGCTTCTGGAGTCTAGTACATTGTGGTCCTTCGAGCCGGATGAACCAGCAACCTATGGTAGCATTAATGCCGAGAAATATAATAAAATTTTCGAGCCGTCGAGGGCGAGCTAGCGTGCCCACTTGTTGGCGGCCATCCTAGACGGCGGGCGAGCCGTCGTCGAGGGCGGGCGCGGGCGGCTGCAGGTCGGGCGGCTGCGCGTCGTACTGCGGCCGCGCCGCACTACGAGCTAGCGTGCCCACCTGTTGGCGGCCGTCGTAGACGGCGGGCGAGCCGTCGTCGAGGGCGGGCGCGGGCGGCTGCAGGTCGGGCGGCTGCGCGTCGTACTGCGGCCGCGCCGCACTACGAGCTAGCGTGCCCACCTGTTGGCGGCCGTCGTAGACGGCGGGCGAGCCGTCGTCGAGGGCGGGCGCGGGCGGCTGCAGGTCGGGCGGCTGCGCGTCGTACTGCGGCCGCGCCGCACTACGAGCTAGCGTGCCCACCTGTTGGCGGCCGTCGTAGACGGCGGGCGAGCCGTCGTCGAGGGCGGGCGCGGGCGGCTGCAGGTCGGGCGGCTGCGCGTCGTACTGCGGCCGCGCCGCACTACGAGCTAGCGTGCCCACCTGTTGGCGGCCGTCGTAGACGGCGGGCGAGCCGTCGTCGAGGGCGGGCGCGGGCGGCTGCAGGTCGGGCGGCTGCGCGTCGTACTGCGGCCGCGCCGCACTACGAGCTAGCGTGCCCACCTGTTGGCGGCCGTCGTAGACGGCGGGCGAGCCGTCGTCGAGGGCGGGCGCGGGCGGCTGCAGGTCGGGCGGCTGCGCGTCGTACTGCGGCCGCGCCGCACTACGAGCTAGCGTGCCCACCTGTTGGCGGCCGTCGTAGACGGCGGGCGAGCCGTCGTCGAGGGCGGGCGCGGGCGGCTGCAGGTCGGGCGGCTGCGCGTCGTACTGCGGCCGCGCCGCACTACGAGCTAGCGTGCCCACCTGTTGGCGGCCGTCGTAGACGGCGGGCGAGCCGTCGTCGAGGGCGGGCGCGGGCGGCTGCAGGTCGGGCGGCTGCGCGTCGTAGCTGCGCGCGGCGTGTCCCGCCCACCCGCCGTGTCCGCGCACGCGTACCGCCGTCCCCAGCCTGCACCACATACCGCACCGAGTGAACGAGTGCACGCTGCGCTGTTACGTAACGGTAACTGAGCAACTAAAAATTATAAAGGCGCTATATAATGGCTCGTTTAAAAATATTATGTTGGTATATATAGTAGAAGTGAAACTTCAATACATTTCGTCTATAAAGAAGTTTTTGTAGGTATCCGGAGTCAGGCAGGAGTTGGCTTAGCTCTACAAGTTCTTCCTTTGGTTTGGCGTGTCATTTGCACTCACTCGGGAGTTGGTCTTTAGATGTTCCACAAGTCCTTCCTTAGGATTGGAGTGCCAACTTTACCTACCCTATTGTACGGAGCTGTAAAGGCCAGCTGCCAACAGCATTAAGAGTATTCCGAAACCAAAAACGAGTAGTGTAGTTACTCATTACCAGTTGACGTCGTGCACTGCGAGCGAATACAAAACACACAAAATGACGGCATACCACTGAGGGTGAAGGTGTTCACGTTCACCTCCCATCCGGTGAAGCCTCGAAGGCCGGATGCGGTCGACGGGATCAGAGTGGTCCTAAAAAACTGAAGTAGTGTAGCGTGGGTTACCCGCGCAGCATGCGGAGGAAGGGCGGCGGCAGCAGGCGCGGGCGGCGCACGTCGGCCAGCATGTGCGCGGCGGCGGCGCGGCCTGCGCGCGCGCAGAACACGTGCGCGGTGAGCGCGGCGCGCGCGCCCGTGCCGTCCAGCCGCCGCAGCGCCGCCGCCAGCCCCGACGACCACCCGCGCAGCGCCGTCAGCCGCGGACCGCCGCCCTGACCGCACGCTACCAGTTATGTTGCCGGCAAATGATACGACGTTGTCGGTCGAGACGATGTATATTACAGACTAGCTGTACCCGCGACTTCGTCCGCGTGGAATATAACTTTAATTTCTAAAATTAAAGTAGCCTAAATTACTCCTTATTGTATTAGCTATCTGCCCATAAGTCCCGTCAAAATGGGTCCAGTCATTTCAGAGATTAGCCGGAACAAACAAGCAGACAAACAAAAATTGTGAAAAATGTTATTTTGGTTACATACACCAAAATAACATTTTATTTATATTCATATGCCTGTAGTAAAAAACTATCAACAACATCGTGTCATTTACCCGCAACAAGTGTCACTCATGGATAGAATATCTTTGCACGATCGAGTCACTACCCAATGAATAAAAGGGCGCGGTGGATCACATAGTAACGATGCCGCGGACGAGCTAGCGAAAAAAGGATCTAGTATGGCGGTAGCGGGCCCTATGCGGCCTCTACCGCTTCCCTTCTCGCATATTCGAACTCGGATTCGCCAGAGATCCATTAAAATACATAACCAAAGATAGACCTAAATAATTCATTGCAAACAATCAAGGGTAATTCCAGTAACAAACCCACGACTCACAAAACGTCTATTAGATCTAAATAGGCAAAACATTAAAATATTAATGAGGACAATAACAGGTCACTGTTCCTTAAACAAACACTCCTGCATATTGCAATGGTAATTAATGCCGGCCCGCGCGCGTTTTTTCTCGCTCTGGTCGTTTCTCTTTTCTCTCTCTCTCTTTCTCACACACTCTCCCATTTGATAGCCGATTCGCGCGTAAAAGCGCGTATTTTTTTCATTTTAAAAATATTAAGAAATAATATTACCTTCTTATCACCGCCGATGTTTAGGTAACCAAAATGGGAGAGAAATAATCTCGCCGTCTGAAATTCGGTCACGGGTTCGGGCGGGACGTACTCTTCTGGTACCTAAAGAAATGAATAAATTACAACTCCTACAAGTATACAAACTTTATACCAATATCTACAAATATACAATTTTGTTACAAAATATACATCCGTTATAAACAGATAATTAAATAAAAACACTTACAACATTGTCTTCGTTCTCTTTCACTCGCTTCTCAATATTCGCTTGCTGTTCTAGGAGCTTGAACAATATCGGAGCATCGGGGTCGTTAAGCTGCCTCAACACTGAATCCAAAGTGGGAAATGCAGAATCACTGGTGAATAAAAAATATTAAATATTAAATATTTTTGAACTGAACACTATTGTTGAACGTACACGGGGGACAGCATGCGCTGGATGAGGCGGTACTTACGTGGCGGGATCTGGTGGCAGTAGCGGGGCGGGAACGGGTGATACTCAAATGGCACAGCATGTCGACGGGGCGATACTCACACGGCACAGGGCGGCGCGGGCGGCAGGGGCAGGCAGGCGGGCGCGGGGCGCGGGGCGGGCCCCAGCATGTCGACGGGGCGATACTCACACGGCACAGGGCGGCGCGGGCGGCAGGGGCAGGCAGGCGGGCGCGGGGCGCGGGGCGGGCCCCAGCATGTCGACGGGGCGATACTCACACGGCACAGGGCGGCGCGGGCGGCAGGGGCAGGCAGGCGGGCGCGGGGCGCGGGGCGGGCCCCAGCATGTCGACGGGGCGATACTCACACGGCACAGGGCGGCGCGGGCGGCAGGGGCAGGCGGGCGCGGGGCGGGCGCGGGACGGGGCGCGGCACAGGCGGCGCGGGCGGCAGGGGCAGCATGTCGACGGGGCGATACTCACACGGCACAGGGCGGCGCGGGCGGCAGGGGCAGGCCGGCGGGCGCGGGGCGCGGGGCGGGCCCCAGCATGTCGACGGGGCGATACTCACACGGCACAGGGCGGCGCGGGCGGCAGGGGCAGGCAGGCGGGCGCGGGGCGCGGGGCGGGCCCCAGCATGTCGACGGGGCGATACTCACACGGCACAGGGCGGCGCGGGCGGCAGGGGCAGGCAGGCGGGCGCGGGGCGCGGGGCGGGCCCCAGCATGTCGACGGGGCGATACTCACACGGCACAGGGCGGCGCGGGCGGCAGGGGCAGGCAGGCGGGCGCGGGGCGCGGGGCGGGCCCCAGCATGTCGACGGGGCGATACTCACACGGCACAGGGCGGCGCGGGCGGCAGGGGCAGGCAGGCGGGCGCGGGGCGCGGGGCGGGCCCCAGCATGTCGACGGGGCGATACTCACACGGCACAGGGCGGCGCGGGCGGCAGGGGCAGGCAGGCGGGCGCGGGGCGCGGGGCGGGCCCCAGCATGTCGACGGGGCGATACTCACACGGCACAGGGCGGCGCGGGCGGCAGGGGCAGGCAGGCGGGCGCGGGGCGCGGGGCGGGCCCCAGCATGTCGACGGGGCGATACTCACACGGCACAGGGCGGCGCGGGCGGCAGGGGCAGGCAGGCGGGCGCGGGGCGCGGGGCGGGCCCCAGCATGTCGACGGGGCGCGGGCAGGCGGCGCCGCCCCCGCGCGTGGCGCAGCGCGCGGCCCCGCGGCTGCTCAGTGACCACGCGTACCGTCCCCAGCCGCACCGGATGATCACTGCACACGGCAGGACAGACATGCACGTTACTATCCATTATGTTCGACGTATACTCTCAGATAATTTAGAACTAAGTAAGTAGTGTCGTGGCCCTGCGCCGCCAGCCACCGCTCGTACCCGTGTGTGTGTATCTGTGTGTGGTGAGCACGTACCGATGAGCGTGGGCTGCGGCTCCTGGCTGTTGGCGAGCGGCTCCTCGAGCAGCGAGAGCAGCACGGAGCCGTCGGCCACGTAGTGCCGCAGCTTGCCGTGGCCCAGCGCCGCCAGCCACCGCTCGTCGAGCCGGCACCAGCCCTCGCCGCCGCCGCCGGCGGTCGTACCCGTCTAAAGAACACATATTACTTACTTACTTAAAATAATACTGAACATTTTAATAACAATCATTAAGCTATAAGAGATGTAGATGATCACGTTCTCTCAGGTGATGTCGAGCCACTTAGTTTAAGATGAGACTTTAATAAATAAAGAATTAAATAAATAAAAAAACACAGACAAATGTAACACTACTATTTTGTTTAAATCACCTGTTCCAAAATAAGCATGAGCAGTGATTCAGCCGCATCCCGCACTCTCATGGAAACCGGTTTTAATTCTTTCTCGTCTTTCATTTTTGGTTGCTCGCCTGGTTTCCCTGCACAATACAAGAGAATATTACACTAAAACGTTCAATTCTTCTTATTATAATCTTTGGACTGTAATGTATGTATCTACACACCGTTGCACATGCATATCACACCCAAACATACCATTTTCCTGTCAGTACACACAAGCAAGCATCAGTCCACACAAGCAAACATTACATATACAGCTTACGCTCAAGCATACGTGTATTCAATAAATCAAGTTAGCTAGTGCGAAACTTATCATCTATACAACATCATAGCATCCAGATCGTATAAGAGTCCATGTGGGAGATAGGTACGTACCAGGCTGGCTCTTGGCGCCGGAGATGCCGAGCTCGACGACCTCCATGAGCGCGGCGAGGCAGGCGGCGTCGGCCAGCAGCGCGGGGCACAGCCATGCGGCCAGGCAGCTGTACGCCGCCACCACGCACGAGTGCAGGTCGCGCGAGTGCGCCGGCGGCGGCCGCCCGCACTGCACGCTGATGTAGTCGCACACCCACCGCACCGCGCGCTTCCGCTCCGTCGCCTCTGTAAATACAGTACAAACTCTTTATTAAAAAAAACTTAATTTAAACCCTTTTGAATAGTCATAGTTTTATAATCTACCGTTCATTTGGAGAGCTTTTTCATCACAAGAAAGTGTATAAACATAGCTAGCTAGTTCATATCCGGCTCGAAGGATCATTAATTAGTTACAATATTAAATACACCATCAACTGGTTAAGTAATAGAATAAGATTAAATCACACATTCATATAAGTACAATGACATCAATCTGTCTGTCCACCTGATGACAAGTGGTAACCGTCGTCTATGTACATGAACAGTACCCCGACCATCAAGTCACCGTGTGACTTTCGTGACTTTATACGTTGTCATTCCGGAGGACGAGTGTCGTGACTCCATATTCTGTAATTTTATCTTTTACGTGGTAATTTCTTTTTATTATCTAAATTGGTTTTGGGTTTTTTTACCTATTTGGTATAAAAAAAGACAAACCCATCAAATCTAACCAGGCGGAGTTAAAAAATTAAAGATATGGAATTAATATTAAAAATAGCAAAAAACTCACCAATAACATATTCTGAAAGCGTGTAATTTATAAAAAAAATATTTTAAGTAATTTTTATAATACAATTTTCCTTCTTTCTACCATATTCTTTTCTTTTCTGCTGCAAAACTGCGAGCACAACTAGTATGTAAGTAATAAAGTTTTGTATCAAAATATTATATAACTTAAATAGTATTAAAGTGACGAAGACGAATTACATACCTGGCTTGGCTGAGTGCAGTTTAGCGAGCCCGGAAAGCAGTTCCAGTGCAGCCAGCGACACCTGCAGGTCGCCCTTCCACGAGGATATCAGCCGGTGGCAAACCAGGTAAGTGGCGCGGACCACCAGCGCCGCTCCTGAATATGCCACACCACGTACATACATTATGATACAACTTCAATATCTGCATTTTCACACGAGAATCCGCATTCTCGCAAAAGAGAATGCAGATTCTCGGGTTAAACATATTAAAGTGGACAAAGAGAAAAAGAGAGAACATGCCACCGCCCACTTTCGCAAAATTTGGGTTCTTCTATTGTTTTATGCGTATTGCTTTAATGTGTTTTTTTTTAATTAATTATTATCCTTGTAAAATCACGGACAACTAACAATGGAGAAAAGATCTAGAACTACTAAACCGATTTTGAAAATTCTTTTATCAATAGAAAGTCACGTTATTTCTAAATGCCTAAAAATATAGTCTATCAACATCACGCTATGATGAATAGTGTAATAATAAAAAATGTTACAAAAATTGGGAAATACGACTTTGAGGACTTTGCCGAACTTTGAGGAAAGAGTTCAACAGATATTGTACTTAATTATTTTTAATTACTACATGTATTTCATACACATTTAATCAATCAGAAATAACTATATTTCGAGGCTTTTCCTGCAACAACTAAGATACAAATTCTGCTGTTTTATTTCTCAATATACTTTGGCGGATATTAATCAAATCAGTTCAGCCGATTAAGCGTTATTTCTTGTTGTTTTTACTAACATATATTCGAAATGTGAGTAGATTACTGCTGTCATTCTAAAATACTCGATAATGTAAAACATAAAATTAGCAAGCCGTGAAGTGACAAGTACATAAAACATAAAAGCGAACCAAAAACATTAACTCTTAATGTAAGCACTCACAGTGTCTTCCAAATTAGGACGTAACTTGATAAAAAAAAAAAATCTCAAGTCTGTATACACCAATTCCTTAACTTGTTCATGTTACGTTTATCAAATATCGTCCTTATGTGCATGCAAATAAAGTGTGAATTACCGAAAACAGGTGATGATGGATCTAGTTCTCTAACGTCGGCGGCAAAGTCTTCCAGCGAGGAATGTCCGTCGCTGCCCGTCGCGCTGCCGCTATCTGAACGCGCTATAACGTGCAACCATAGACAATAATACACATTTATACCCGACCTGTTACAATAATAATAACTTTAGGTATAAACAGGGTATTAACGTGTTAATTTAAACTTACATTATTGTATATGATTGGCTATTTTGTAGCTAATTTACAATTTTATAGTAGACAAATATAACATAAACAACAAATATTCTCTGCAGTCTATGGTTGACTGGTAGAAAATCCTATATAGTGTTAAGTCCGGACATTGTACTATTACCTTTTGTATTGTGTGCATTGAAGTTAAATAACTATAATCCTGTACCTAACCTTATTACAATTAAAATAAATATGCAGTAATCACAGCCACAGCCACTTCCAGATGCAAGCCATTTACTATAAAAAAACTGACTTGTTCGAAATTGAACCTGAAACTTTATTTCAATGAAGTAACCATGACTCTACCTACAGCGTGGAATTAATAGTAACTGAAGTCGAATTAAATTAATCTTTTTTTTTACGTAATTAAGTAAGTGATGTAAGTTTGTACGAATCTATTAAGAAAATAGCAAAACAAATGTAGCGTGTGTCATCGAATGAGATAAATAGCGTGGAGATCATCGGGTGGAAATCTTATCTTTTCTATCACTTTTACAAAGCTAATGGTATTATGATATGTGAATGTTGAAAAATATGTATATTTGGAGCACAGTTGTTCAAACACAACATATACAAACAATTTGTTTATGACTGCAAATCCTTTTTGTTGGTCCTGGATTGAAACCAACAAATTATACATATCACAACAAAATAGTAATATTTATAGAACTATATAGCAATGTATGTTTTGTATATACTTTATCTTTATCTTTCTTTCTTTATATACAATTTGAAAATTTTTACATTGATGGCAATGATAAACAAAATTGCCATTCATCCGATTCGATGATTAGATGTATATTAAATGGATTTTATTTCAAAATACAAGATATAATAACATTTTTTAGAGTAATAACCGTATGAACAACTGCTGCTTCATTTTCTAAAACTGTATGGTGTAGTGAGTATTATATTTACAAAACAAACAATCATAGTTATTTTTTTAACAAATTGAATTAAGACTGATTGAGTGGTATGCGTTATATTGAACATGCATACTGTAGTGACGGTGAGTGTACTGTTTACGATGGATAGACTTGGCAATTTTTCTAATTTTAAGCTTAATTATGTACCATATAATTTGTGTTTATTTTAATACATCTATATCATTATTGTACGAGAAACTTTTAATTCGGTATAATTACTGTTAAATTTCGAATGTGCTACGTAGTACGTCGTACGTCAAAGTGTACTTGGTATACCAAGTATTTCATTTGTCATGAAAGTAAATCAATTGCCAACTCTATTTATCGTGAACTATTGTTTGATTCATTTTAGTAAGTTAAGGAAACAGTCGTAAGGACGGACGAGGTGAGATGTCAGGGAAGTACAAAGAAACTAGGATAGAGGAAAAAGGCAGTAGACATGTGGTGGCCGTGACATCGAAAGGGCAGATCGGAGGTGTCAGATACGTCATTTCTCACTTTATTCTACAAAACTGCACAGAGTACTTCGACATTCTACACAATACGGCCAAATTATATACAGATTAGGTGGCGATAAGCTTTGAATATAATAAATTGAATGTTTCATATCCTTCAATTTATTATGTTCAACACGTGAATGACGTATTTGACGGGAGGGTGGTAGGGGGAGCGAGGAGGGGGCGAGGGGGGCGTACCTCTGGCGTCGCCGAGCGGCGGGGGGCCGGCGCGCGTCTCGGGCGGCGCGTGGTGCCGCACGCAGAGGTACAGCGCCGACAGCAGCGGCGCGGCCAGCGACGCCGACCACTCCACCTGCACGGCCGCCACGCACAGCGCCGCCAGCCGCGCGCGCGTCAGCTCGCCCAGCGACGTGCCCGCGCTGCGCACACACGCACACACACACACACACACATACACGTCCGGCTCGAAGGACCGACGACATTCACACGCCTACTCATTTCGTGGAGTACACCGGTCCGTTTAAGCTTTATTTACCACGTTATTTGAATGATGATTATATTTTTTATTATTGATATATTGTCTTAATAATATTATAAGTGCGAAAGTTTGTGAGTATGGATGTTTGTTACTCTTTCAAGAAAAAACTACTGAACAGATTTTGTATATACAAACACTTATATTTGGACAGTAATATATATCAGAATAATTAAAATTTCACGCGGATGAAATCGCGGGCACAGCTAGTACGAAATACAAAGATACGAATACACATTTAAAAACAAGATCATTATATTATAATATTAAAATGACTCACTATTCATTGCATCCAGGAAATTCCGGAACAGGTAGACCTCTATAATGGTAAGGGAAGGCGACCAACGACAGGAGCGCGCTGATGGCGGCCTTACGCAGCTCGCGCTTGTCTATACCACCACATTCTAGCTTGGGCTCCCTCTCTGAGAGGATACGGTCTAGTGTTGTTATGTAATCCGGTACCAGAACCAAAACTCCGTCTAAATCCAATCTAAAACCAAAATTCGTATTTATTTTTTTTTAATAAAAATAATAGTAACAATAATATCGTGACAATTCACACAGCGCCATCTAGACCCAAGTTAAGCTGATAAGCTAGCTAAAGCTTGTGTTATGGGCACTAGATATTTGATACAAATACATAGAATTTTTTTTCGTAAATACATACGTATTATACATAAAAAATACCGAGACCGATACAAACATGAGTATGATACTCATGAAAACAAATGTTCGTGCCTTGCGAGGAATCGAACCCGCGACCGTCGGACGTAAAGCATTTTCATTAGCAATTAGATATGCTCTGACCTGAAAATGTCTGGAGCGTTGAGCACGACGGCGGCGGCGACGTTGGGGTCCCGCAGCCCGTGCCGCAGCGCCGCCAGGCAGCGAGCCAAGTACGGCGCCAGCACCTCCTCCCGGCTCTGCTTCGAGCACAGCACGCGGCACACCGCGCCCAGCGCCTCTGCGCGTCCTGTACACGCACATACCATCTCTATTGGTCAACGCACGTACACAACTCGTGGCAAAGAAACATTTCAGATTTGGTAATGATAATAAAAAAAACAAACTTTTTTGGCGCTTACTTCCAAATACGATAAATATCAATTAATTGCACTGATTGATAACCTATAAATATTTTCCAATCCATTTAAAATAAACTGTGATTGTATTTTATAAAACGAGTAGATTTTCATTCAAACGTAAATTACGGGAACATTATCTGAACTTGTAACCTTACTTGTGTCCCGTTTCTCTCACTGCTTTTTTTTTTTTTTCTTCTATAATTTGTGGCTGTACATGATATTTCATTGTACCTATGTGTATAAATATGTGGCTATTTATTCATATATATTTATATCTGTATTGTCCATTATATTATTAATTTATATTTGCACCCCCTACAATTATTCCCTGCATCACCCATGGTTGACTGGTAATGCCACAAGGTACGCCATATGTACCTACTTTAAAAGTATGTGCATAAAACGATATAAAACTTAACTAACCTGCCTGATAGCTCAACATATTGAGCTTGTATTGCGCATCAGATATTGAAGGTGGTGGTGGAGTGCCATCTGCGCGTTCTGAAAACAAAAATAAATATTAATACATATTCTCAACTGTTCTTCTGTTCTTACTTCTTAGTCAAAGGCATTCTCAGCTATTGAAATCCTGCTAAGGTAACACTTGGCGTGCCCATATGTTGCTAGGAATATTAAACCTAACGCGGTGGGAGAGCGAATCTATTGCTGTCAAGACGAATAGAATTTTACAAAAAATTTGTAGCCTAAACATTTTATTTACAAAAAAGTAAATAATATGTTTAAGCGTCCATCGTTATATCATTAAAATACTTTAATAAAATTTCTTAAATAAAAAAAACAAGAGTCATGTGCGAAATTAAATGAATATTTATTGCTTAACACTATTTCGTTTATGAATGTGGTCATTATTAAACAAAATATGAGGGTAGATATTCCTCCTTAACCGTATCTTAGACCTCTATGATAAACTTTAGTTGTCCCAATATATATATACGTACGTTGATTGTTGTTGTATGCCGGAGTGGTTCCAATAAGCGCGGCCTCGAACAGCCACTCCCCGAATAGGTGGAAGATGGAGTTGACCTTCGGCCGCAGTGGAGCCAGCGGCGGCTTCTCCGTCTCACATACTGTCAGAAAAATACAAGTCGTATCATCCAAAATGGTACCGATTTACTAAGTAAAATTTATACTAAGTCAACAAGATACAAATAATCGTACTCATAAATACAAAATGTTTGTATCGTATGAGGAATCGAATCCGCAACCATCAGACCAGCAGAACTAAGCCAGTGTGCTAAACTGCTCAACTACTATTTTGAACATTCTACCATCAATCTATTTTAACAGTTATCCCATCAAAAACATAAATGTGAAATGATAGCCGAGTTTAATATTTTGATATATGCCTTGATTGTTGACTTCTACGACAAAAGAGATGAGATCTAAATGGGTGCCAAGTTCAATGGTCTGTCCTGAAATGTATTTATAACAATATAAAATATCATTTCTTCTTATAACTTAGGATAATATACTGTAGCCTAAGTTCTAACTTGGCCAGTTCTCATATACCAATTATTACTTTCGATTGCTAGTTACTACTAATATTAAAATAGGAACCGACAAGTAACATGTTTAGAACTTGCGAAGGCTACAGTATATTTCGTATATGAAAACTAGCCAAGTTAGACCTTAGGCTACAGTATATTATCCTAATTTATAAGAAGAAATGATATTTTATATTGTTATAAATACATTTCAGGACAGACCATTGAACTTGGCACCCATTTAGATCTCATCTCTTTTGTCGTAGAAGTCAACAATCAAGGCATATATCAAAATATTAAACTCGGCTATCATTTCACATTTATGTTTTTGATGGGATATCATTACTTTTTGTACATAAATTATACGAGGTACTTATTTATAACTAAATTAATACTAAATTATTTTTGATAAATTACTGTATTTTCGTATATTTACGGGGTATAATTGTCTTTTTTTTGTGTTATTTTCTATATTTTCTTGTAACTTTTAAATGTTCAAGTGCAATGCCAATTCAGTATCAGGAATTTTTGGGCAAATCGGGGCGGTATAACGTCCACAGATGGTTGTACTCTACAATAGAGCTCTCGTGACTTGGATCTAAATTATTAAGACGTACTCCATCTAAGGTTTTAACTCTGGAGAGTCCAACGTAAACCTGCCCTTTATTAAATATAGAGGAGCCTATGTTGAGAAGAGGACTGCCAAAACTAAGGCCTTGTGATTTGTAGATAGTAATAGCATATGTTAAGCAAATACGGAATTGTTCTCTTTCAACATATACATTATTTAATATCTGAAACTTCGTATTGACACGTTATAGTTCATAAAGACGATTATATAACAAATTGACTGTTATCTATGGAATTCTCAAGAAAACAATTTGTTACCAATGAGTTCTCATTCTCGAGTTAACTATACATTCCTACTTATAACTGTACTAAAATTATTATTAATTTTTGGTTTAAACTATTGTCTATACCATACGTATTTACTAAAATAATATAACCACAAATATATAAGTATAATTTAAGAAAACTATGAATTTCGTAGCATAAATACCAACCGTATAGGTTAGTTCAACGTTTTATCGCACCGCTCCCACA
Organism: Achroia grisella; assembly: GCF_030625045.1. Lineage (NCBI taxonomy): Eukaryota > Metazoa > Arthropoda > Insecta > Lepidoptera > Pyralidae > Achroia > Achroia grisella. The sequence continues at coordinate 1,125,511 of NW_026712613.1, read as the reverse complement.
CGGCGCCGCGGCGCCCTATACCGATATGCCTATTATTTAATAATTATTTATAAAAATAATGATCTTACACTATCGATGTGCGCTAAATATTGAAACAATAATTAATACCAAATCTCAGTTAATAACATAATAAATACGAAATTCGACTATACTCCTAGTTATAAGTACAGTATATTTTAGACAGAATCTAAATTATAGCAACTAGTGTTTACCGCTCAATGCAATATTTGAAGTTTGCTAGTTATCGACACTGATGTGAAGGGGTCAATGTAAATTGGTAATGATCGACGTTTTCATACAATATTACTATCTGTCCAGTACAAGATGAGATTTTCGCCAGGGATCAATGTCAATTGGTGGCTATCGACGTTTTCATAGAATTTTAGTATTCGTCCAGTATAAGTTGAAATAGAATCAATTAAAGTGAAAAATTGTAGTAAAATGATAACAATTTACCAGTTTCAGATTTTTTCCTTTATATTCACCTAATTACCTATCTGCATGCCAAATTTGAACTTCCTAGGTCATCTGGAAGTGGGTTATAATTTTGATCTATAGTTGATCAGTGATAAAAATGACGATTTTTGGACATTAATATCTAAATACCGTTTGAGATATGTTTATGAAATTTGGAACACATATTTATCTCGCAAGTCTCAATATATGAACCAAATTTGACAGGTTTGTGTGAAAGAGTTTTTGAGTTATGAGGGGGTCAAAAGTGGCTCCAAATGGTTCGTGTAAATATACACACGGTGCTGCTTGCCAGTTTACTTGAAACTCGGCTTGACACGCTGCCGCGTGTCTAGATATTAATAGGTACTTCAAGGGGGGGAGGGGATTAATAATGTGGACTAATGACCCCATTACTAGCAATGCACCATGTCAGGTTGACCTCCACGCGGTTCCTCCTGGAAACCATCGTGATAAATTCTTGGTGAATTTGTCACGATGGGCTATCTCACCTGACCTCACGCTCATCTTATCATCCTCCACTAGTGCCCCGCCAGCGTAAACCGTTAGCGCAGGCCAGGGGGAGGAGCAGGGGAGCGCCATTTCATTATCATTTAAAAAAAAAATAGGTACTTCAATATTTGTCTACTTTCGGAGGGCGAAAGAAGACAAATATTGAACTAAGTAAATGTAAAAATAAGACTAACCTTGCGAGGATATAGAGTTGGGCGGCGTGGTTGGTGCCACGCTGGGTGGCCGACTGCCCGTCAGACCGATCAGCGACGTACGAGGGGTACCTACGGCATTTCAGCAAACATATACCAACTAACTTTCACATATTTTATCGAATTAAGCATTATTTGCGGATGTCCATTTCATTGCTCAATGGATTTGTATTATTTTATTTTATTCCGCTGCTTTTAGCATGTGTATGACCACAAATATTTAGTGCGGAAACCGGACCACTACTACTTACTACTTACAAACGTTAGGATCTTCTCAATTGGTGATTAAATTCCGACCGGTGAGTAAAAGTACCACATTGCCACAACTTACATAGGATTATATTATATAAACTTAAAAACTAAGTAGAATATATTAACAATGAACTTATAATCACTAGTCATTTTTCTATATTATTTTGTAATTCTGCTTGGCAACAGTTCCAGAAGTCAAAAAATTCACCCGTTGTTTTTTTTTAGTAATGTTAATATTACTTAATTGAATGTTTATATAATAATTAAATTGTTATGTCTAAAAGTTGAAATTCCTGCTCTTGAACAACCAAAACGCCATGTACTTTTGTAATATGTATACCTACTCGTAGTTCACAATAGTACACAAAAAAATCTCTATTATAAATCCAAGATTGATAAACAGCCTACAATCATCTGTAATATACAAATACATAGTGAAAATATTACAGTGCATCAGCGTACCATTACCAACTCTATGAATAGCAGCATTGGCAATAAAAAATCAACACTTTTTTTAAACATACCTAATCCCAACACACATATTTATCAAATCAACCCAAAAAACCAGTGTACCCAAAAATAGACCAATTAGACTTTGTGCAGATTCAGTTCGAAGTTAATTTATTTAGTTGTTTCATTTACTAAAGTTTGTAGAAACTGATTGTGTGGGTGTCTTTGTCCTCTAGCATTTTAGCCGAATATTTTATTGAAATCCTGCGATCTACCAATTACATACTTATAGAAATCTTAAATGAAACAGTTCATTACACAAAACTGGAATATTTTTTTTTTATTTTATTAAGAGAATAAACATAAATGTGAATATTATTCTTAGTAACTAGGTACTTATTTATCTTTATATCAGTGTAAGTATTGCGTCTGAGCATCTTCCACTAGTTTAGCATTAATTAGGTTTGTAGTTGGAGATTGCCAACCTTTTTTACGACTTTTGTTGCGCAGTCTGGTCTACGTATTTATATTTTTTGGTTTGCCACGATCTACTAGTCTGTCAGTCGCGATCGACCTGTTAGCCATCCCTGTGTTAAACTATCTGTAGACAATATGTTGCGACGTACTTTTGTCGGGCGGCTTGTCTCGGGGCCGCGCGGTGGAGACGCTGAAGGACTTGGCCAGCCGGCGGTGCGCCGGGGGCGTGTCCTCCTCGCACGCGCCCTCCGCGCCTCCCGCGCCCCCCGCCGCGCCCCCGGACCCCGCCCCGCCCCCGCCCCCGCCCCCGCCCCCGCACTCCACCCACCACCGCTCTGCGCCCCGCCCTGGCCCCGCACATCAAACACATGGCTATTCGTACTCGCAAATTTAAACATGGAATCATACTAGGTAGGAATCGTCTTACAAAGACTGAATATATACAAAGTGTAAGCTCTGAGGAGCACTCACTCAATTTGGACAGTGGTATTTTCCAATATGAACATCAATGGTACAAGAACTTAAGCTGTATAATAATGACTTTATATCATGTTTTTATATAGTAGTTATGGCGAACAGCTCAGTATTAAATATCACGAATATGCATTTTTTTATTTAATGTTTGGGCTATTTCCAGATGATTTAGTCCTACAGCACTGCGATCTACATACATTCCCCTTTTCAAAGTTAACTACTTAGGCCCGATAAGGACAAGAATTGAAAGATATTCTTGAGAGCGATGGTTTTTATCTCCTCAAGATTGAGTGTAACTTTCCATAGGCGATAATATTATTTATGAGCTCACGATATTTCGACATAATAACCAGCGTCTTCACGGAGCCCGATCAGTCAAAACGTGACCGTATCGTTAGCACAAAATTCTATTTATGAATCCCTAACAATGATAAGTAAAGATTGTCGCAACCAAGTCACATCTATAAATCTATATACTCCAATATTGCAGAATGAGCACTGTCTGAAAGCTTCTACTCTATATATTCGAATATTTTATAATAACATAAAAATCCAATAAACAATACGAATAGCCATGTAAAATGCCACCATGAGGAAATAACACATAATGCGACACCTAGACAATGACAGACAAATAAAAAATAACAGTATAATAGTAAAATCACATTGTAGGTATCACATTTTGCAATCTACATCCCCAAACCACCTTTAAATAATAAAGTCAAAGATAAAAGTAGTAAGATCATATAGAATACGCAATTTAATTACATTTCTAAATAAAATACATTAAAATTTTAAACTCAACTTTGTTAATTATATATAAAATCGCTTAGAATTCGTTTTTAAATTGCGTTAAGTTCAGACTTAATACCAAATAATTAAGAATTTAATAATTCTCTTGAATAGAAAATGTATTTTCAGATTTATAACCAAGATTCAATCAGTAGATATAATACAAAATATATTATAAAAATGTGCAATACAGAATTGTACATTTTTATAAAAGAAGAAAAAAATATATGTAACCCAGTAAAAGAAATGAACTAAATGTCAGTGGAGGTCTAACTGAAATAGTGCTCAGATTTTCAGGTATGAAGTAGTAGGCGATAATAATGACATTTATGTAAAAATCATGAATTTTTACACAATTACATTACTTTACCAAATTAATCCAATTGTCTTTTTTTTATATATGTATATAGCACAGGGGATAAACGTGTTCAACGGCTCAAATGATTACCGGCGCCCATGAGCACCCCCCGCAACACCAGGGATATTGCGTTGCTGGTCTTTTAACAAGGAATAAGCTCTTTTCTTGAAGGTTTCAATGTACTATCGGTGCGGAAATACCATTGAGGGAAGGTCTAATATGATTTATATTTTATTAGAATGATTTATTCGATTATGTGATTTCTGTAATCGTAATATTGGTAGATTTCGATATATTCCATCGATAATCGAATATATCGAAATCTACGAAGAACTAATTCTAAAGGTGGTCACATTTAGAATTGGTATAATCCTAAATCCATTAATCCACAGGATTATTTTAAACGTAGATTCATTAATCCACGTTTCGCACGAGTTTTGACAGATTTTTGTAAGAAGACCGTAGGGGTGTTTCGTGCCCGTTGCCGAGCATTAAGAAACCTTAACACGTTGATTACTGAGCACTTTTTAAATTAGACCTTATTATATAAAACATATTTGCATACAAACAATACACACAAATAATGCTATTGAGTCTGTAAGAAACCAGAATTTCTTAAGCGTCGTTCACACAATGAATGTAGGCTTAAACAAAACACAACTACAGGCATGCAACATATTGTACGTGTATCTATTATATGTTGTGTGTCTATTTATTAAACAAATATGTTTTTGTCTGTGATATAATTAAAATATATATGTATAACTCAATAGAATTTGAAATACATACATATATATTATCTGCAATGTATTTCGTGCACTATTAAAATTTAACGTGTTTCACATACAGCTAATTATTTAATGTTTATGTGTTTGGCAGATATGAATAGTGTAGGTACTTTGTGTATTATACAATATACGCTAATGTAGAACTAATTTACAGATTCCAAGTTGTGTGGTAGATAATACTAAAAAAAAAAACGCACGTGCAAAATTTCAATACTTTAAATAAATATACAGTCCCGATTCAAGCTAAAAGTGTATTATTTTAGTATTGGAAACGCAGTGCACATTAATGTGCTATTAAACATAAAGTATATTGGTATTGGTCTTTGTTATAATTTGTAATTTGTAACTGACATTGTAAATAGAATTTCATATTTAAAAATATAGTAAAAAGCACTCTTTCACGGGCGATTAGGCTTTCACAGAAAATAATGTGCATATAAATGTAGGCAAAAAGAACGGAAGAGAGACCGCAAGTGCCACGCGCGCATTTTCGCGTTCTTCAATTGTATTTTAGAATTTTAAATAAAATTTGAAAAGAAAGTGAAATGACAAGACACATACATGCTATATCGCGGGAATGAGTGAACACAAAAAATACTTAAATGCAATACAATCACTCATGACTACGCGCGCTGGCTTTCCCGCTCTAATTAACGTGTCGTGTAAAGACAGCTATTTACATGCACACTCTCGCGAAAGACGATTAGCGCGAGAAAGAGCGTACGTGGACAGGCAGCTATTGCGAGGCTTATACCAAATAGATATTTTATCTTTACAATTCAATAATATTTATTAAACCAAGTATGTGCAGTGGTGTGTAGTGGGGTGAACCGAGGTGAGGTGGTGTGAGATGAGGCGTGTTGGTACGTTACCGAGGAAGGCGTCGACGTGTGCGGCGAGTCCCCGCATGGCCTTGTGGAAGATGGCCGGCAGCGCCGCCAGGCATGGATGCTGCCACGGCTCTCGCGTTCCCCCCGACATCGAGTACTGCCCAGTAACAAACAGACAAATATTATAAAAACTAGCCGATCCGTGTGTTGGAAACCACAACATTTCATTCACATAATTTTTTCATTTTGTTTTACCGTGTTGGCAACACTTCCACATTCTTGTAATAGGATTTCGATGTGAATAAAGGAACACACAAACCGCCTAACAATTTCATTGTTTTTAAGACCTTAACTACAGTCCGCTACCTATCATTTTTTGTTGTTGTTTATATTGTATTTTTTACATTGCACTGAATAAAATATTTTTCTTTCTTTCTTCTTTCCTATCATAACAAGTTCAGACATGGTCCTTCGAGCCGGATAGCTTTATCTATGTAACTTCATCTACATCACACTTACTTGACATTTATCGTTTCGCTTCCTTGATATCTTTTTAAATTATAGCCTATGTATCATTGTGACATATAAGCTATAGCGCAAAGTTTCTTCAAAATCCGTTCCGTATTTTTTGCGTGAAAGAGTAACAAACAACCTTCCATCCATACTCACAAACTTTCACATTTATAATATTAGTAAGATAATATGCCTGGACAACTTTCAAAACGCCATATAGACCCAGGGTAAGCAGAGCTTACGAGTATGTTATGAGTACTAGATAACTGATATAAATACTTAATTTTTTATACCTACATAATATATTATACATAGACAACATCCATACAATACATACATACTCATGAACACATTGTTTATATTCATGAATCGAAAAACCGACCATCGGATAGAAAGTGGTGTGATAATTACCACAAAAGTCGCAGAACAAAAAAGTAACGACCTCAGCGGTCTAGCGGGTTATGATAAACGTCGTTTTAGAACCCACCTGTAGGAAGTCAGGTGTCTGGCTGATGACGTGTGGTCGACACAAGTCGACTGGGTTCCCGATGGTGTGCAGCATACGGTACCAGCTCTGCATCACAGCTTCCGCGCTCATATCGGCCGGCACCAGGTTTGAATCCTCTTCACCTTGACAATCATTAGATAATAAACAAACATCTGTTAAATCATATTTACTGAACAAAGTCTATTACTCACTAAATGACTACTTGAATGACGAGCGCGCATGACAATAGTAGTTCATGCACGCGATTTCCATATAATGTTAGACATAGACACCTATTTAAATACGCATTGTAAATAAACTGGCTTCTTAAAAAAATTAGTAATTCAGTTAAGATTCTTGCCAGTTCTTCTCAATTGGATCTATATACTGAACTGGACAGTAGGGAAAAAAATGTAATAATAAAAATTTGACGTTAATAAGCGGCTAAAATGTCTTACATGAATAAATGATTTTTGAACTTGTATTTGAATAATATATATGTAAAACAGATTTATGCACGTATTGTTATCCAGTAGTGGACGTCTTCTGGGCTGAAATGATGATGATGATGATGATGATGATGATGATGATGATGATGATGATGATGATGATGATGATGATGATGATGATGATGTGCGGATCGTAGCATTTTCTTACAACATATACTTACTTATAGGCATGGCTGGGAATGTGGGTCCATACATGTGCTTCAGCAGCCTGGCAGTCAGACAGAGCGATGCGCGAGTCCACTGCTCGGTCAGTGGGGCCCGGTGTCTCCATCTGATGCATTGCTCGCGCAGTGTACGCCACAGTGGAGGTGAGGGAAAACATCTGTGGATAATAATTATATTATTACTTCTATAAGATTATCACTAATCATATTTTATTACATTGTAGTATTGTAAACATGTTCAAGATTTATTTGAAAGGCATACGAGCCGAGTTTCATGTCAGTTCTTCTCATCTCGAAATCATTCCGAGCTGATGGTAGATTTGACATATCATAAGAATCTATAACAGACCTACATGAATAAAGATATTTTTTAATTTTTAATGATGATTTTTTAATTCTGACATGAATAAGATTATCATTCATTATAGTTGATCACTCCTAATTGCTGCGTGTGATTTAGTGCGGGAAAACCTTGCATTGAATTTAACTTTTTTTATTTTTTTTTTATTTTTTGTGATCACTCTTTAGCACGTAATAACGTGTATGATTCAAGTCTTTTCATTGTCGTGGTCTCGATTCCATGCACCTTACTAACTTTTGTATCAATGAGTATGATTGTTTGTATAGGTCTGAGTGTTTTCTATGTATATTATTTAGGTAATGACACAAAAAGTATCTATTTATTTATATCAGTTTGTCTAGTACCCATAACACAAGCTCTGCTTAGCTCGAGACTCGATGACTTCGTGTGAAATGTTCAGAGATATATTATTATATGTTGTAGCGCCAGCAGCGCGCGCCACTCATACAAAGTGTAGTGGTACCTGTGGCAGGCGAGGATCCAGACCTCGGAGAGCACGCAGAGCACGCGGTCGGTGAGCTGGTCGGCGGCGGCGTGGTGCGGCGCGGGCGGCGCCAGTAGCGCGGCCGCCGCCGCCAGCAGCAGCGCCAGCAGCGCGCGCCACTCATACAAAGTGTAGTGGTACCTGTGGCAGGCGAGGATCCAGACCTCGAAGAGCACGCAGAGCACGCGGTCGGTGAGCTGGTCGGCGGCGGCGTGGTGCGGCGCGGGCGGCGCCAGTAGCGCGGCCGCCGCCGCCAGCAGCAGCGCCAGCAGCGCGCGCCACTCATACAAAGTGTAGTGGTACCTGTGGCAGGCGAGGATCCAGACCTCGAAGAGCACGCAGAGCACGCGGTCGGTGAGCTGGTCGGCGGCGGCGTGGTGCGGCGCGGGCGGCGCCAGCAGCGCGGCCGCCGCCGCCAGCAGCAGCGCCAGCAGCGCGCGCCACTCATACAAAGTGTAGTGGTACCTGTGGCAGGCGAGGATCCAGACCTCGAAGAGCACGCAGAGCACGCGGTCGGTGAGCTGGTCGGCGGCGGCGTGGTGCGGCGCGGGCGGCGCCAGTAGCGCGGCCGCCGCCGCCAGCAGCAGCGCCAGCAGCGCGCGCCACTCATACAAAGTGTAGTGGTACCTGTGGCAGGCGAGGATCCAGACCTCGAAGAGCACGCAGAGCACGCGGTCGGTGAGCTGGTCGGCGGCGGCGTGGTGCGGCGCGGGCGGCGCCAGTAGCGCGGCCGCCGCCGCCAGCAGCAGCGCCAGCAGCGCGCGCCACTCATACAAAGTGTAGTGGTACCTGTGGCAGGCGAGGATCCAGACCTCGAAGAGCACGCAGAGCACGCGGTCGGTGAGCTGGTCGGCGGCGGCGTGGTGCGGCGCGGGCGGCGCCAGTAGCGCGGCCGCCGCCGCCAGCAGCAGCGCCAGCAGCGCGCGCCACTCATACAAAGTGTAGTGGTACCTGTGGCAGGCGAGGATCCAGACCTCGAAGAGCACGCAGAGCACGCGGTCGGTGAGCTGGTCGGCGGCGGCGTGGTGCGGCGCGGGCGGCGCCAGTAGCGCGGCCGCCGCCGCCAGCAGCAGCGCCAGCAGCGCGCGCCACTCATACAAAGTGTAGTGGTACCTGTGGCAGGCGAGGATCCAGACCTCGAAGAGCACGCAGAGCACGCGGTCGGTGAGCTGGTCGGCGGCGGCGTGGTGCGGCGCGGGCGGCGCCAGCGCGGCCGCCGCCGCCAGCAGCAGCGCCAGCAGCGCGCGCCACTCATACAAAGTGTAGTGGTACCTGTGGCAGGCGAGGATCCAGACCTCGAAGAGCACGCAGAGCACGCGGTCGGTGAGCTGGTCGGCGGCGGCGTGGTGCGGCGCGGGCGGCGCCAGTAGCGCGGCCGCCGCCGCCAGCAGCAGCGCCAGCAGCGCGCGCCACTCCGCCGCTCCCAGTGCTCCGCCGCCCGCCAGCGAGCGCGCCAGCCGCAGTACGCGGTGGCACAGCAGCGCCTGCTTGCTGATCAGGTCGCCGCCTATTCAGCCATCGACATCAACATTTGTATTTATTGTACTCGATTTTTATATTCCAATAATTAATCTCATAAAGATTGTAACAGAATAGCAGAGGGGGTGGAGTCACTGCCGCCTCTGAATTGTATAGCGTTTTGTCTCGAATATCTTTTAATTTTATTGTAAACAGGAATTGCAACAGTTCACTATTTCAGGCAAATAAACATTATTATTATAATTACTGTTCCGGATTAAAGGGCCCGCCTGAGGGCCTTCGAGCCGGATAAAGCTGAACGATTTATTTTTGTACTTTTGATTTATTTCAATGATCCCTCTCATTAATATTTCTTAGTTCATTTTTACATTCCTTAGAGTGTTTAAAAATTTCCATATAAACTTACCCAACTCCATTTGGTATATAAACGAGAGAGCTTGTAACAAAACAACATTTTTTTTGTAAAAAAAATAATAAGGATCAACTTTTTCTTCATAAATCGATTTGCGAGAAATTTTCTTTATTGCTCCACAATAAGATATTAGTTGCGATGGTAAGGTAAGGAAAATCATATAAAACGAGCGCTCACTTTCGTCGGGGCGCGGCAGGAAGAGGTTCTGCAGGTGTCGGAGCAGCTTGCGCGCGTAGCGGTGCGGCTGCGCCAGCACGGGCGGCGGCGTGGCGGGCGGCGGCGGCGCCTGCGGAGCGCCGGCCGGCAGCAGCGGCGCCAGCCACGCGCAGCACACGCGCACGCAGTCCCGCAGCGCCTCGTGCTCGCTCAGCGGCAGCGCCAGGCCGAACCGCACCACCTCCAGCACCCACTCCACCTGCGCACCGCGGGTGTTACACCTCACATAATAATCATTATTGCAAAATTTAATTCAATTCAGTTTCTTGCAAGTTCTTCTAAATTTATATACTGAACTGGATGGTAAGGCAAAATTATAATATAAAAATTTGATGTTCATAAGCGGCTATAATATCCTAAATAAATAAATTATTTTTTAATTTGAATTTGCAACTATTATCTGACGGCGGCGACGTCTAGTGGTTTAGCACACCGCCTTGCTTCAGATGGTTGCGGGTTCTATTCCTCGCACAAACATTTGTATTCAGAAGTATGATTATTTGAGTCTATTTTCTATGTATATTATGTATTTTAAAAAAATATTAAATTTTAATATCAGTTATCTATTACCCATAACAGGAGCTCTGCTTATCGTGGGACTAGATGGCACTGTGTTAATTGTCCAGGGTTATTTATTTTAAATCATGAAACCATCTCCTAAATGACAACCACAATAAAAGTAGATGATATTAAAGAAAATACTATTTTGTAAAGGAACTAACTTCTGCATCACTTGTAAGTGGACTGGGCTCATGGGAAGCCAGCTGTCTCATGACTGCTAGCACCACATCGCGGCCGCCCACTGCTTTCAGGACACCCTGCCCGCCGCCTTCCAGCGGCAGCGAGCTCCATTCCTCGTACATGCCGCCACTCTCCTTATTCTAAAATTATAAATCACAACATATAGCAAAAGATGAAAGAAGGTGCTTATCAATGACTGTAAAAAAGAAATATGTTAAGAGGAAAATACACAGCATTTAGTGTGTGTACAAAAAATGGCGAAAAATTAATAAATTGAGGGTTTTGGACTATTAACAGCACTGCGGCCTGCATAGATCTATTGTACTCACCAAGTTTCAATATTTTGTATGTAGACTCATCAGGGACAAGAATTGAAGGTTATTCTTAGTAGTAATGGTATTTATCTCCTCAGGATATAGTGTATACTTTCCAAAGGATATATTTCATTTATGCATGAGTGGGCTATAATATAAGAACTGCAAACTAGTTCTTATTTCAATTTAACTTCTTTTTAATTATTTCTATTTAAATTGGTTATTAGTCGCAAGACCACAAACAGATATGTTGAGTACTACTTGATTTGTAGGCGGTGAGCACCTCAATTAGCAAATTAATAATACAGAGATCTGTTTACTTAACCGAACAATCTTCCTGTAACTGGTTTAACATCCAAGTAATTTATTTTAGTATACAGAGATTGTATAGGGGCGTATACTAATATCCTTGCAACAGAACTACGAGACCCATTGCAATGCAGAAGATTTAAGAGACTCCATGCATGGGATTTCATTCACCGATGAGACAGTTTTCTCACTAGAGGTACAGTTCTCTCCCGTCAACAGTCCCATAACAAATCTCTTAAAGGGTTGGTAAACCGATTGCAAAATGCAAAAGGAAAAAAAAAATTTTGAAGAAATTATTAATAACTTCATCCCATGAAAACAATAATAATTAAGGTATACAAGTTGAAAGGAACAAAAACACTCAACTGCCTAGAATGCTGTTAAAAGTATTAAATGAAATCACTCTGAATACCTACAGTATCTAATTACATTAGGTAATTGTGTTGTGTATAGGTTTGTATGATGTTATCAGTATAAACATGCATGCATTAATTTTAGATACATCAATATTTCTATTGAGTATATATGTAATGAGTAAAACATAAATAAAATATAGTTAAATCATAAATTTGCTTTTCTTTATTTATCAATATACATATACTAATATTATAAAGAGAAAAGATTATATTTTTTGTATGAATATTTATAATAGATGAAATAAAAAATACTTAAGTGTTTTAAACAATTCTTACATCTACAGAGAACTAAATCAATAGCTAATACAAGGCCAACTGCAATGTCTTACAGACTCATATTTTTCTAATGTGATAAAAATGCATGTACAAATTTCAAAGGAAGCAGAGTGTTACTAGTATTATTCTGGTATGATGTATATGTATACATAATATACATTTTTATATGATTACATGACTGGATGAGATAGGAATATCATGGACATTGTTGAGTAGTAATGTTGTAATGAATAACTCAAACTCAAAATTAATAATTAAGTTTAACGGTTTAGATCATGGTTTTGGTCACTAATGAACATTAAATTTTTATCACCATCCTTGCCTTATATGCCACACTAGATATGACATTTCATTAAGTATATGTTTCCAAATGTGGGAGGAATAAGTTTGTTTAATAAATATCTTACATGAATATAATATATAATGCAATATTGTTTTTCGTATATAATTGTGTACATGAATTATACATAAAAATAATAGTAATTTAAACGTAATAGCTAAATAGTCCTATGATAAAAAATACAAATAAAAACAAACTAAAGTCGACATGTTATGTAGAAAAGATAAAACTTGAGTTTTAAGTAATACTAAATTGTTAATACGTAATCTAAGTTCATAAATATAACATCTGGAAAATATAATGGTTACCTTATGATTAACTATGTTAAAGATTCCCACATTCATAAATAATGAGTAACGGTGTTTCGCGTCAGCAAAATTTCTCAATACAATAACAATCTGTTATGTGCTTGCTTACTTGCTCAGTGTTTTGAGCAACTTAATGTTCACGGTGGAAAGATTTTAGTGAAGAATTTTCCACTGTAAATGTATCTTTATTTAAATTGATATGAAAATCTATTAGAAATCGTAAGTTAGAATTTTCATATAAATCGCAAAACATAAATAAAAACCAAATCAAATCAGCAGTTAACTGTCAATGTCAATTTTCTCCATAATGACGTTTGTGGAACAGAATACGAATCACAGAATACCAATATCCTAATACGAATACCTAAGAACAAGATCTAACAGCCTAACAGGAAATCACTTCTCATTCCTTGCTAGGAACCGTTTTTCAATTTATTTATACTTAGTGTACAATGTAAAACTTTGGAATTTATTAAAATTAGAAAAAGAGAATACAAACCACGTGTGTTTAACCGGAATAAAAACTCGATTGTATATTAAAAAGCTTGGTTACACGGGTTCGAAATTATTGTTTTTTCACCATCTATTATCGAGTAGTCACTCTACTTAAAAATAAACGATATACATAAATGAAATGAGTTTGACTCTCTAACCCACAGAGATTTAGCACTCGTACTTACTCGTATAGCTACTAATGGTTGCAAGTACAATTCCGAGCGCGATGCAAAAATCTTTATTTATGAGTATGATTTTTTTTATGCCTGGACATTTTTATGTATATACAAAGAAGTCTATGTACCCAAAATATAGACTCTAAGCTTGGCTTACTAGATGAGGGTGTATGAATTGTCCAGGATTTTTGTTATTGTTCAATTTATTAAACCACCGATCTTAAATCCTTAGATATTTAATGTACTTACTGTATACCATTAATACTTATTTTATTCAGTATTTATTTATTTTCAGTACTATTACACCATTTGTAAGTAATAAGACAAAAAAGATGGAATATTTAATTATATTATGTATGATACACTTCAAAACAAAATATTAAAAATACTGTCATGAATTATTGAATCACTTAAGATCAATCTTAATAGTATCGAAAAGAAAGTACAATTAGTTATACATAGCAAGGAACACTTATGAATATATTAGTTTAAAAATTTTTACTGTTGAAATGACAAATGCATAACAATAGAAAAAAGATCTTTAGTTAGTACAGATTAATATTTTTTTTACCATTTTAACAACCTGTTTAATTGTCCTATGGTCACATTCAGATTTTATACTTATTTGTCAGAATTGAGACTTGAAAAGACAAAGATAAAAACCCACAAACATAATTTCAGTTAAGCATTTTTTGACACATTGATAGACAAAAAGTATCACTAGTCTATTTTCATTATATGGCAATTTAGAATACCAAAATTTATGTACAATTAAAATTGACTAGTAACATAATACATTCTTAATCTCACTACAAACGAGCACCAAATAAAGCATAATCAGTCACATTATAATCACAGAATCAAATAATTACACATTGTTTAACAAGAGAGTTATTTATCACCTTGTCCATTAGACACAATCTCTTCATACTTGGACTTCCATTTTCTCACTTCATTCTCCAATTCTTTTGTTTTCTCTTTCTCTTCCTCTAATGAAGCTAGAGCATTTTCCATATCATTCTTCATGTCCTCATAGCTCTGTGACTGCGATGCTCTTATTGTGCTAGCCAAAACTGTATCTTTAGCCAATCTGACTGTGTCATCAGCCTGCCTAATGATAGCTTCAGCCTTTAAACGCAGCTCATCCTGGATTATCAGCATTGTAATAAGACGTCTTATGACAAATGTTAAAAATATAGCAAAGCTAGTGATGTAAAAGTTTCTCTGGGCTCTAAATAATTTCACATTCCCTTTCATTTCACTAGTTAAATGTACATGGCTATCACCAGAATGTGCATATTTCCTCATTTCTCTGATAGCATCCAACAGGAATACTCCTAAAATGCCCAGGAATATGTAGAAATAGACACCTATATGGGATTGGAACATGGAAAACAAACGTGACTTGAAGAACTGGTGCCAGCGTCTAGGACTAAAAATGGGCAGCATCATTAGTATTACTACAGCTATTTCGAAGTACAGGTACCCTGCAATAAATGTCCATTGTACAGACATTCTCTTCAATTACCAGAGATAGTTTGTCCAAGGAAATGCTGATGAAATTCTTTCTTGATTCTTCGTAATTTTCGCGCAGGTTGATATTAGTAAAATGAAAATGTATATGTAAAGTCGATAACACTCACAAGTTTAGATAAGACTGTGTTTTTTAAAAAGAAATGATAAAATCGATAACGTGAAATATATCGGAGAATTAAAGAAAATATTAATTATTTTTCTTGATACTTCGATTCACAGTTTAATTAATATCAACAGATATAGTATATTTTGAGGACGATAGTTTTGTTTAGTTTACAAGAATACTGGAGAGAAAAAGAGATGACACTACTTTTGTCTGTAGTATTTTCAAATCCAGTAATTTCGTAATATTCTTGATACTAACCATAATGTCGAACAACTGTCATTGCTTTTTAATTTTTTTAATAATGCTTTATTCATGACCATGGATACAAGTCCTTCAGTCGAATACATTTTTATAATGAATTTAATACAAAACGTAAGAAATAAACTATTATATAAGCTTAGACAGTACAATTTTAGTAATAATTCATTAATATTAAATTTTTTCCACAGTATGTACAATGTAGTTATATATTGGAATAAAATATGCAAAGTGAGATAGCAAATCTTGAACGCGGCGGGGAATTTTGTGATGTTCCTTTGCGATGTCACTAATGTCACTGACAAGAATCAACCGTTGTATGTTGAAAACTTGGCATTCAAATATAATATGGTTTATGTCAGCATTTATCTTGAAACAGTGGTTGCATCTGTTGTCATTTGTGATTTTAATTCTGTTGAGATGGGATGGAACTAAACAATGGCCGAAACGTAGACGATTGATGATAGTGATAAATTTTCTATTGTAATATTTGAATTTGCTGTACCAAATAAGTCTGGCTGTAATTCTGCATACCATTTTCCTTTATTTTCTGTGGTTATGTTCCAGTACTCTTTCCACACTCTTCGTAAGTTACTTTTAAAATATTGGTAGTAGTCGGTAAATGGCACTTTCAAAATGTCTGTCTGATCTTCATCATATTGTTGACGAGTTGCCAAGTCTATCATTTCCAGGTATGCCACTGTGTGATATACATTCTTATTTTTACTTAAAGTTAATAACCTATTTTTTATTTCATATATAATATAATTTTGTTTATATGTACAATTGCCACTGGATAAAGTCTCCAATACACTCTTGAATCAGTAACTATTAGTATATTTACATTATTTACAAGGTTATTAACATATAACAAAGCACTTAATATAGCATAACTTTCGGCTGTATGCTGCAATTATAGTTTAATACATTTAGTATATTTCTTTTGTGGATCATAATAAGCTGCTTTAACATCATTTAAATTTTTAGAACCATCGGTATAAATAACATAAAATTCTGATTTCTTATTTAAAAATTTGCAAAGTCATATTTGTTATATATTAAATCTAAATGAAATGTAGTGTCAATTAACAGATTAGTGAATCATATGGACATTTGTATACTGGCCATTTGTCATTTATATATATTCCACCTGTAGCATTTTTAACATGTGTCATTATTATTGAAATTTCAGGTAATGATCCTGAAATAATAACAGATGCTGATATGGGGGAACCTACAACTAACTGAGAAAGCTGTGCAGGATATAAAATATTTTTAAGCACAATACTATTACTGGAAGATAATTCCTTTATACAAAATCTTTCTGCCAGTTGCAAACGTCTTAGAGACAATGGAGGTATACAATTTTCAACTTCCATACTATTTATAGGCGTGGAACGCATAGCTCCACTAATGATTCTCAACCCTATATTTTGTATAACATCTAATTTCCTCAACAACGTGGTACTAGCAGTCATATAGAAACTACTATAATCAAAATGACTTCTGACTATGCTTTTATACAGTATATTGAGTGTTTTGGGATCAGAGCCCCAGTAAGTCCCTGCTAAACATCTTAAAATATTTATGCTCCTCATTGCATTTTGACAAATGTAATCTATATGTTTATCAAATTTTAATTTATTGTCCAAAACTATACCTAAAAATATATATACATAATTTTAAGATTAGATTGTGTGAATGTATCTCTACTAAATACTAACACAGAGCTTTTTTCTGAACTGATTTCTAGTTTTAGAATATTTGAATAATACTTTTGTAATTGATTTAGTGCAGTATTTATATTATTTATAGCCAAAGGCAAACTTTGACTCTCAGTGTATAAAAGCAAATCATCTGCAAACTGTAGTATGTTAACTTTTGTAGTATCCACATAATTGAGGATTTCAGATGTATACAAGCCATACAATAGAGGGGACAGGGTTGCTCCCTGCATTGTTCCCCTGTTAACATATTTAGGTCCATGTATGATATTATTATACTTAACATAAACAGTTCTGTTTTTTAAAAAATTAAAAATCCAGTTTAATATTTTGCAGGGGAAATTTAAATTATGTAGCTGGTAACTATATTTACATTATCGAAAGCACCTTTAACATCTAAAAATACACACACAACATTGGAATGACTTAATTTTGCTTTTTTTAATTATAAGAGTTACACTTCAAATCCAAACTGAATATCTGGCAATTTATTCTGTTTCAAAAGTAGTCCAAACGTACTAACATGTTTTCAAATAGTTTGCCTAGACACGATGACAAGGAAATGGGCCTATAAGATGATGCACAGTTAATATCCTTATTAGGTTTCAAAATTAACACACTGGGTTTTCCAATTTTTATTAATTCTCCCAAAGTTTATTGATATATCTAATAGTCTTTTGTAGCATTTTTATTTAATATTTTAATCAATTATAGTGTAAAGGGTCTGTTGAGAAAGGAGTCACTGTCATTTTTATCAGATTGATTCAATATATCAACTAAATTTGCATCATTGCATTGTGATGGAAACATATCTAAGAAACTTTGTACCCAGTCATCATTAAAATTTTTGTTGGAAGATGTACCTATCCTTTTAAACTTTTTAATGGAACTCCATATTTTTGAAATAGGTCATTCTATTGAAGCTACTACACAACTCTTGCCAGGAATCTTTGCGTTGTTCCTTTAGAATTCTTTTTTTTTTAGCATCAACTTTTTTATAAATTATGAAGTTAACAATTGTTGGGGTAACTCTATATTGTAAAAGGGCTCTCTTATGATGTTTTGTTCCACCAAGGCATACGTTTTCTTAAAGTGTGTATAGTTTGTTTAAACTTTGATTTTGGTACTTTTGTTTATGTCATATAAAATATTAACAAAATTATTATAAAATTGTAATGGTGTGTCATTATTTACATTATTATGTACATTCCTGATAAAGAAAAATATTTCGACCAGTCTGCTTTATTATGAAAAATTTTTCTTCTACAGGTCGGACCTCATACACTGTTATCATAACTTACGTGAGTTGGATAGTGATAGCTGCCCATCATCATGGACTTTCCACTCACAGAGAGGACCAACGGGGACTAACTAATGTTATATCTATCTGATGCCTGCCTGTTTGGTGATTGAATGGTGGTTGGACTACCATCATTTAACACACATAAAGTTCATCTATGAGATTGTATTTGTTTGTACAAAAACAAAATTCTTCACCCATAATGAGACATAGGAGCACTAAGTAGAACTTTTTCAGTTTGTTGGTATCAAATCTTCCATAGTACACACATAGTAATATGGATGTTTCTATTGCAATACATATATTCTGAATGATTCATAAAAAGTAGTAGTTATGATATTATATTTAAAATTTTCTTTTATTAAAATACATCCATTGTGTGTATTGGAATAAAATTATAGGATGTAAATTTAGGAATTTTACTGTTTTTTAAGCCATGTCTCATTAATGAGACTCTATTTTGTTCATTCATGTATTTTTGCAACAGAGCTTTTTTACTCTGTAAGCTTTGTATATTAAACTGGGCTATATTTAAATAATTAAATTAAATTTGACAACAATATTTCTTTTATTGTCTTATTAGTTATTGACATTTTCTCTTTTTTAATACAGAGCAACAAGAGATTTAACTAATGCATTAATTATAATTTCATTATTTACAATTTGATCTGCATTGAATGCAGTATTATTATTATTTACATTTTGTTTAAATTGTGAATTATATACATTTAAAGATTTCTCTAAAATATACTTTTGGGGTTGTACTATTTTTGTGATTGACATATTTACTTCTTTTTTCTTCAATTTTCTTCTTTTTAATGGGACAATCTCTCGAAATTGCTAAGTGGTTACCACTACAATTGATACAAACGATTTCTTCTACATCACATTCTTTGTATGAGTGTTGACCAGCACATGATGAGCACATCTGTGAGCTGGCATACTTTAGCTGAATGGTTAAACTTCAGACATTTGTAACATTGGACTAATGGTGGAATATAAGTGTGTACAGGATATCTAAATAATTGTATGTAGGCATATTGTGGTAAAGTGGTAGCTGCAAATGTGACGGCTACAGTGCCCAATGGAGATAGTTTTCCCTCTACTTTTTTCATAAAACGTTTGATGGATATCACTTCGGTATCAAACTAATACTTTTATAAATATCTTCGTTGGACATGTCTGTCGGTACGTATCTTATGATACCAGTTTTTTCTGTGATATATGCTGGTACAAAAGCCTTGAATTTATACTTGTTTAAAAAATTGTCCATTTTTAAAAAATTATTGGCTGGTGCGGGCTTTCGAAAGGTCACACCTATTTTATAGGCGTTTACTACACCTGCAATGCCTTTCACATTTTCGGTGAATAACTTTGTTAAAGTAATGGGGTTTTTATTCCCTACTTTTTCATTTTCTGTAGATTCTACATAGACAACACAATCTACACTATGATTTTCAGGAAACTGTCTTTTGTAATTGGGTTTTGTATACATTTTATAGTCCTCGGATATAATTAAATGATTCGGCGACATCTTCCGTTTTTTGCCGCGTTGACTTTTCCACGGTCGACGGGGTTTCCCCCGTCGCTACTATCACTCATTTTCTTTGCTTGATTTATTATTTAGGTATTTACAATAAGATATACAATATTTACAATAAAATTACAATTAAAATAAAAAAATCAAAAAGGAGAAAATTTAAAACACCCGCTCAATTTGACTTCCCGCCAAAAAGTCACTGTCATTGCAAAATCAATGGGTTACCATTTTTTAACATCCGAGGTTTACTACCAGCTCTACTTTGCTGTACTTCTTATGAACATATGGAATATTATTTCTAGTGTAACAATAACATTGTAGAGATAGTAGAAACTCATGGTATACTTTGTTTGATTAACTAATTTCTATTTTATGTATTGCTTTAAAAAGCTAAAAATAAATTATCCGTCTCTATATAAGTTTGTATATAGTTCTGTTGACGAAATGTGAATAATGCAGTTTTAATATTCATGTACTTTTTTATATAGGTTTTGTAAATAATTTATTTTGTTGTAATTATAGAATTATACAACAATATTTGACTATGAGATTGTACCTGATTAAATAATATTCTTTGCACTGAACTATTAAGAAACTCAAGAACAGTTTTTGCACTGTATGTCTATAAAACAAATACCTATTTAAAATAGACTATGACGACTATGACGACAGTAATGGAAACACCAATACATATATATACGCAAATTTTAAATTTTGTTGTGGAAACGTCCTTTAAAGTTATATAATATAATAAAGTTTCCGATGAAACAAATCGGTACCGTAGCTACTCCTTAAAGCTGGTAACATTATTTGAAAATTTGACATTCACACCTGTCAATTTAGCCTCCGGGATTTAAAAACTAACTATAAGGCAGGTATCTTATCTATTTGAATTTGAATTTTGATTAATTTCTGATTGTCTTTTTCATTTTATTTAATATTTTAATCAATTATATGTAGGGTATGTAATTATTAAAGTTAATTTTAGAAGATGGATTTAAAAGAAAATTCCTCTATATTAAATTCTGTTACGAAAGTTAGCCAAGATTTATGAAATGATATACGCTTGAGGTTTATTAATTTTTTTTATGTATACCTATTTTAATTCTTTGTGCTGATGATGTAATTATATAATAGATTATTAATTACAGCACCAACGACCAACAAATCTCAGAGAACAAATCCAAATTTGAACAAACAAATTCTTCAGTGTAAGTTTATTTACAAATATAGTTTAATACATAAAATTTAATACATTTACAATACATCGTTTTGGACAAATACTTAAAATTTTTAGTTTCTCTATATCAAATCTATACATATAAATAAAATTAGAGTATCTGTTTGTAACATTGAAATAACTGTTTTTTATACATGCATACGAATATAAATACGGTACATACACCAAAATAACAATTTTTGTCTGTCTGTCTGTTTGTTCTGGCTAATAAAAATTATTGATTAAATTCAGTATATATAACTTTATTTGGGTCAAGGACAGTGTGTACAATGAAATTACTTAATTAAGAATACAGTATATTTATTTCTTACTAAATGTTCCCGCGACTTCGTCCGCATGGAATTATACTATATTTTTCTAAAATAAATGTAGCCTAAGTTACTACTTATTACATTAGATACCTGCCAAAAAAGTCCCGTTCAAATTTGTCCAGCCATTTCAGAGATTAGCCGGAACAAACAGACAGACAGACAGGCAAAAATTTTAAAAAGTGTGTTTTTGGTGTATATACCTTATTATATTCATATGTTTGTAGTAAAAATGGTTATTTCAATATTACAAACAGACACTCTAATTTTATTTATATGTATAGATTGTATGGCCAAAACAATTAATCACATTTATTTTTAAGTAATCATAATTATAGTTAACAATATAATTGGCATGTAAAATTATAAGCAATATAGCACCAATTGCTATAGCATTGCTAAAAAATTACCAATATGAGTTAAATAATATAAAAATTGAGTACTTGTAAATATCCCGACTACATAGACTTACAAATGTTCTCAAAGAAAAATCTATTATCCCCAATCATCATTTCGGATTTCGAAAAGGACATTCCACTGTTGAATAAGTTCATAGAGTATGCAGAAAAATTAGAAAATTTATGAAAAAAAAGGAAAAAAGACTGCACCTCAGGATTTTAAGAAATCCTTGCAGTAGTACCACAGGGCTTTGTACTAGGCCTGACTTACACAATTTGTACACACCCAACTTAGCTTAAAGTACTGAAATTACAACAGCAATATTTGCTGATGATGCAGCCTTCCTTGCTTCGAGTCAATATCCACTTGAGGCTTCCAACATCTTACTTGTTTAATTTAGAAACATGAAATAATAAGTGCTTACTTTTAATAAATGTGAAGTAAACATTTGTAATATGGTGATGCAAATGAAAAAAGTGCCATCTAGTAGTCATAGTTTGGAAACATAAATGCAAAGTTGAAACAATGCAAAATTTACTCCATTATATCATTCTAACAATTTATTGACTTTTTAAAAATAGATTATATGTTTTGAATGTTTGCATGATATTAAGTAATTCGTTTGATTGCAATGACGCTATCTATATTATGGTTGTTCCAAGCGAGAACCCACAGTAGGAGATGGTAGCCTGTGGTCTGAGTAAGTTGATAAAGTAAAAAGCTGTCTATGAACCGATTTTAAATTAATTTATATTTGTCTGTAATCTATACTAGTCCTTATTTATAATATAATAATAATATGTGTATTTGTTAGTTACACAATACATATTCCCATCTGTAATGCACAAACAACCTGATAAATTAATATGACAAAGAATTATTTGATATAAAGGATGAATTGCAACCTATTGGATTTTTAAAAAAAAAAACCTGAAAGTTATGAAATGAAAAATAAAAAAGTTGTATACACAATGGGGATACAATATAAATAATTTGAAAATTGTAATTCTTTTTACATTTTTTCATAACTTGAAAGTATACTTTGGGCATTCCATAACTGTCATATTTTTGAAATGTTTACTGTTTAAAACTGTATAATTCGTTATAGGTCAGTCCAGAAGAACTGTCTGCATCACCAAATGTATTACCAAGAAAATATGTTATCAACCATCCAGTTGAAGAACAAATTAAAGCAAACAAAAATCAATCAATAATGACTCCATTGATGCAATTGATGTTAGTACTGTTTTATTAACTACTAACTGTTCCAGCGCCTTTGTCCGCACTTATCCGCGACCACCCGACCGGACTCGACCCGCGACACCGCGAATCTAATTTTATATTTCTAAAATAAAAGTAGCCTAAGTTACTCCTAATTATATCAGCTATCTGCCAAAAAAAGTCCTGTCAAAATCGGTCCAGCCATTTCAGAGATTAGCCGGAACAAACAGACGGACAGACAAAAATTCTAAAAAAATGTCTTTTTGGTGTATGTACCGTGTTTATTTTCATATGCATGTATAAAAAACGGTTATTTCAATATAACAAACAGACACTCCAATTTTATTTATATGTATAGAATTAATTATGAAAGCCGCAAAGATATGTTATCGATTATCTGTACGTGACGTTTTTGCGATAAAAACTATTATTGGCGGTCTTTATGCACATAACATTCATGGCCTCGATGGTCTAAAGTGTACCACACTGTTTTATTTACTATTAACGCGGGTTCGCTTTCTAACATGGTACAAATATTTATTTCCATGAGTGCCTATGATTGTTCGTATTGGTTGTGTGTTTTCTATGTATATTATGTATGGATTAGAAATGTATCTAAGGATATCTATCAGTTGTCTAGTACCCATAACACAAGCTCTAGGTAGTTTATCTTGGGACTAGATGCTGTGTGAATTGTCCTAAGATATTATTATTACATATATGTGTCTACACGTAATAGATATGTGATAAGTAATGAAAAACTAAGAATAGTAGAAATAAAAATATTGCGAATATATTGAGATGGTAAATGAATATTTATGTATGTATCACAATAAACTGTAATTATGTAGGCCTCGGACGGAGGAATTAAAAAAAACAAATTTACTTTATGCTAATTGAATGTAAAAGTATTAATGATAATCTGCAACTTAATAATAATTATCCTACTTACTGTTCACTCCGAAGTCAGGTATGTGAATGAGCTTAAATTTATTTAATTACTAAATAACTCGTAATATGAAGAGTCGTTGTTAAGTAAGTTTCCCCTGGTCAGCGTTTTCGACTCGTGGTGCTATCCTAGTAACTTTCAAGAATATAGAAATTATTTCATGAAATTTGCTACACTGATAGTCTAAATGCTGAGAAAGGACATAGGTTACCTATTAATGTGAAAAAGGTTTGTAAGGGGTTTGAAAGAGGAGATGAAAGATTGTATGAAAGTATCGTCATTTTTAAAGCTAGAAGCTTGAAACTTATTTTTTAGGCTGTATATTGAAATATATATATAAACTAACTGTAACCTGTGCGAAGCCGGGGCGAGTAGCGAGTATAATATAATGTCACTTTGTTACACATTCACACCTATAATACGCAACCTGATAAATGAATATGGCATAAAGAAATAAGGGATATAAGGGATCAATTGGAAATTGGATTGAATTTAAAAAAAGACCTGATTGTTATAAAATGCCCCTGGATAAAACTTTCTAGTAAATAACTTGAACATTGTGATATGCTCATAGACAATTTTTTTTATTAATTTGAAAGTAGACTATGGGCATTCCATAACTTTTATGTTTTTGAAATGTACACTGATTAAAGCTGTATAATTTGTTACAGGCCAGTTCAAAAGAACTGTCTACATCACCAAATGTATTACCAAGAAATTATGTCACCAACCATCCAATTGGAGAACAAATTAAAGCAGACAAAAATCAAAGTGTATGTAATGACTCCATTGATCCATTTGATGTTAGTATTATTTTATTATCTGTTTATTTAATTTTAATTACAGCCACAAAGGTATGTTATAAATAATCTGTACACATATACGTCATATGCGATAAAAACTATTATTGGCGGACTTTATCTACATAACAATGAATGTTGTGTAGGTAATAGACCTCAGTGGTCTAGAGGTTTACCACACCACTGTATTTCTGATTATCGCGGGTTCGATTTCTAACACTGTACAAAGATTTATCTTCATGCGTATGATTGTTTGTATTGGTCTGGGTGATTTCTATGTATATTATGTATGGATTAGACATGTATATAAGAGTATGTATCAGTTGCCTAGTACCCGTAACACAAGCTTTAGCTAGCTTATCTTGGGAATGGATGCTGTGTGAATTGTCCTGAGATATCTAGACACGCGGTAGCGTGTCAAGCCGAGTTTCAAGTAAGAGAACTGGCGAACAGCACCGTGTGTATATTTACACGAACCATTTGGAGCCACTTTTGATCCACTCATAACTCAAAAACTCTTTCACATAAACCTGTCAAATTTGGTTCATATATTGAGACTTGCGAGATAAATATGTGTTCCAAATTTCATAAACATACTTGTATCTCAAACGGTTATTTAGATATTAACGTCCAAATATCGTCATTTTTATCACTGATCAACTATAGATCAAAATTATAACCCACTTCCAGATGACCTAGGAAGTTCAAATTTGGCATGCAGATAGGTAATTAGGTGAATATAAAGGAAAAAATGAAACTGGTAAATTGTTATAATTTTATTATAATTGTAATATAATAATAATAATAATAATAATACTTTAATTGATTTTATTTCATCTTATATTAGATTACTAAAATTCTATGAAAACGTCGATAGCCACCAATTAACTTTGATCCATCCTGGCTACCAGGTAGCTCATCTTGTACTGGACGGTAAGTAATATTGTATGAAAACGTCGATCATTACCAATTTACGTTAACCCCTTCACATCAGTGTCGATAACTAGCAAACTTCAAATATTGCATTGAGCGGTAAACACTAGTTGCTATAATTTTGATTCTGTCTAGAATATACTCGTACTTATAACTAAGAGTATAGTCGAATTTCGTATTTATTATGTTATTAACTGAGATTTGGTATTAATTATTGTTGCAATATTTAGCGTACATCGATACTCAAACATTTAAAAGTTACAAGAAAATAACACAAAAAAAGACAATTATACCCCGTAAACATACGAAAACACAGTAGTTTATCAAAAATAATTTGGTATTAATTTAGTTATAAATAAGTACCTCGTATAATTTACGTACAAAAAGTAATGATATCCCATCAAAAACATAAATGTGAAATGATAGCCGAGTTTAATATTATGATATATGCCTTGATTGTTGACTTCTACGGCAAAAGAGGTGAGATCTAAATGGGTGTCAAGTTCAATGGTCTGACCTGAAATGTATTTATAACAATATATAATATCATTTCTTCTTATAACTTAGGCTAATATACTGTAGCCTAAGGTCTAACTTGGCTAGTTTTCATATACGAAATATACTGTAGCCTTCGCAAGTTCTAAACATGTTACTTGTCGGTTCCTATTTTATTATTAGTAGTAACTAGCAATCGAAAGTAATAATTGGTATATGAGAACTGGCCAAGTTAGACCTTAGGCTACAGTATATTATACTAAGTTATAACTTATAAGTTAGTATTGTAGGAGTAACCTAAAGTCGGTTTTTTTTTAATATAATATATTTACTTAATCAAAGTATGTATCATTGCGATTTATGCACTTTTGCCATCTCATAGGTAGTTCATTGATCCCTTTACTAAAAAAATCATCGGACGGGAATCAATAAAATCTTTGAAAGTACTTTGGACTGTTCCATCGGAATTGAATTTTTTGCCATGCAAGAAATTATCCAAATTAAAAAAAAAATGATAATCTGTTGTGGATGTCTTAGACATTCGAATTGAAGCTCTTGTAATTTGGTAACTGTCTGTTGCGCAGTGTGTGGGCTAACGTTGTCCTGAAGCAGCAGTAGCCTAGGGCGATTGACCAGCCTCGGTTGTTTAGCAGCTAGCTTTTGCATTATAGTTTGCAATTGCTGACAATACACATCATAATAATAGCCTTAATAGTCTGGTCCATATCTAACAAAGCCGAAATGAACAACACCGGCACTAGTCCACCAAATGCTCACAAATAACTTTTTTTGAGTCAATTTTCGCTTGGAGCAGGATTCGGCTGGTTCGCTAGGATTCCAAACGCTCACAAATAACTTTTTTTGAGTCAATTTTCGCTTGGAGCAGGATTCGGCTGGTTCGCTAGGATTCCAAACGCTCACAAATAACTTTTTTTGAGTCAATTTTCGCTTGGAGCAGGATTCGGCTGGTTCGCTAGGATTCCAAACGCTCACAAATAACTTTTTTTGAGTCAATTTTCGCTTGGAGCAAAATTCGGCTGGTTCGCTAGTATTCCAAACGCTCACAAATAACTTTTTTTGAGTCAATTTTCGCTTGGAGCAGGATTCGGCTGGTTCGCTAGGATTCCAAACGCTCACAAATAACTTTTTTTGAGTCAATTTTCGCTTGGAGCAGGATTCGGCTGGTTCGCTAGGATTCCAAACGCTCACAAATAACTTTTTTTGAGTCAATTTTCGCTTGGAGCAGGATTCGGCTGGTTCGCTAGGATTCCAAACGCTCACAAATAACTTTTTTGAGTCAATTTTCGCTTGGAGCAGGATTCGGCTGGTTCGCTAGGATTCCAAACGCTCACAAATAACTTTTTTTGAGTCAATTTTCGCTTGGAGCAGGATTCGGCTGGTTCGCTAGGATTCCAAACGCTCACAAATAACTTTTTTTGAGTCAATTTTCGCAGGATTCGGCTGGTTTGCCAACATTCAGCCAATTTTTTTTACTTGAACACTAATCAATATCATACAGATTAAAGGTGACAGATAAAATTGATAAGATTTATTATCGCATGGTCCTCCAAAGGTAATGCGTCTCTAATATATATAAACTAACTGTACCCGCGACTTTATCCGCATAAAATAGTGACCAACCAACCTTGAAATACCTTGACCAACTAATAAAAGAATTTTTCGTAATCTAACCCAATAAAAAAGTTTCATCGTTAATTATGTTCATATTAGTTTCAAAAATGAAAACTTTCATATAGAATTCTATGCAACTCTATCAACATAAGCCTAAAAATAAGTAGCAAGCTTCTAGATTTGGTATCAATTTAAAATTAACAGTTTAACTTTTCAAATGGTACCATTTTTATTATTCCTAACTAGTTATTAATTACTAAAGATCGCGCGGAATCAATTCCAAGTAAGTGATTCCATACTTTTGCTGGCGAATGTAGTTAGACAGAACCATCTCGTGTTGCTTTCCTTTCTAGTTCCTAGTTAGATTTCCAATTTTGCACCCCAAAACCTCTGGACCCCAAAGACTGAATCGCAGCAATCTTATTGGAAAAAAATAGTAGATAGCTCATGTTAGAAATATAAATTATATAGAATAGGTAATAATTTTAAAACTTTAAGTATACTTCCACATTTTGATTTTGATGGCAAATCCTAATTCCGTCGCGTCCTTATGGCAACACGTAGGAATATGCACGTGTACATGATGGCTGAATGCCCGAAGAACCCAGTGGATACATCAGAGTGGTGACATATTACAGTAATATTGAAATCCGCAGTATTAACTTCATTATTCTGAAATTAACTTAATTTTTCTAAAATAAAAGTAGCCCTAAGTTACTCTTTATTACATCAGCTACCTGCCAAAAAAAATCCCGTCAAAATCGGTCCAGCCATTTCAGAGATTAGCCGGAACAAAGAGACAGACAGACAAAAATGGTAAAAAATGTTATTTTGGTGTATGTACCGTATTTATATTCATATATGCATGTAGTAAAGAACGGTTATTTCAATATTACAAACAGACGCTCATTGTTAGTATTATTAGATTATTTTCTCTAGGTTTTATTCTTGGATATTATGGTTACTGAAGGTTTTATTAGAAGGAGGAAAATACGATATCGATGATTGAACTATTGAAGTGACATTTTTCAATAGTTTATGATGATATGTTATGACCCGTAAATCTCTATGGAGGCTTTAGTAAGGAAGTAGAATATTGTAATAGTTGTGGAAGTTTTCATCAGGAGGAGAGAGAGGCTCAGATCGATGAATCTCTGATGAAGTCACATTTTCCATAAGTTGAGGATGACCGGGTCATAGTAATGAAGGTTTTAGACGACGATCCCTGTGGAGATTTCTACAATCAATAGGGACTTCAGTTTAGATGATATCTACATATATGGTTATCTAGGTCTCACACCATAACCTTTATTAAATGTGCGTTGTATGTGTGGTGTATCAATATAGAGATATGTTACTACCCTGGACATATGGCATTATATAGGTAAAGGTTTAGGACACATCACATTTATTATATAACACAAATTATTACACTGCACAAATATGTATAATTATATATAATAGATGAATTAACCCCTACTGAATATTATTTATATTAACCATCTGAAGCAGTAGCAATGCTGTTCAATATGACTCCCTTTTAGATATAGAGATATATTTTGCTTTCCGTAAGTAGTGGAATTAACAAATTATAAAATAGAATTATCATATTGAAGTTATACAAATGCAGTTATTAAAATACATCACATTGAGATTAGGCTTGAATACTAAGGGCATAACCTAACGTTTCTGTTGAGAATATTCTACTTGAATAGTATTAATAATTAGGGTTGTAATATATTACGTTAATTAATAGTTTAGTAAAGTACGTTTAGTAAAATAAAGTAAAATTTCACGCGAACGAAGTCGCCGGTACAGCTAGTTTAATATAAATCGGTTCCGTAGTTTTGGCGTGAAAGCGAGACAGACAAGTTACTTTCGCATTTATAATATTAGTAAGGATGTACAAATAAAGCATTATTATTTTCTATAAATTATAAAAATATTTCTATTTGTTCAAGGATGATGATATGGAATCTTTTCTACATGCATTTGAGGAAACATCAGCGTCATCGCCATTAGAAAATAAATCTGTACGAATAAGTGCAATACCTAGTCCTACAAAAATAATATCGGAACAACACAGTCCGGTGGGTAGAAATGTTTCAAAAACTCCAGAGAAACGCACTTCCGATGAAAAACCTGGAAGTTTAAAATTGGATACGTCGTTGAAAGATTTTTTATTCAATATATCGAACAATCCTGCTGTAAAGAAAACAAATGAGGTGTGTTTATTTATTATTATTACTGTTTTTTTTTTATTTATGACGGCCTTGGTGCTCTGGCATAGCTAGTTATGTAGGTATATATTTACAAACAAAATATTTAAGTATTTTTATAAGTTATCTATCATAACACACGCTCTACTTAGCTTGGGATTAAATTGCGCTTTGGGAATTGTCTTGAGTTATTATTTATATATATTATACTTGTTATTCATAACATTCCAGAGGTAGACTTTATGGACAGTCCTCTACGTCATAGAGTCATATACCCACTCTAAATCACCCCGTTGTGATTTGCTTGAAAGTTGATATAAGTCTGAAATTACAGGGTACGGAAGTAATCTTCCGGTGATATCGATGATGATGATGATATTATCATCCATCACCCTCTAAGTATTTAGGCGATGCTTTCTTTTTGTGGATGAGAATGGAATGGGGCACCCGCCTGCGCTAACGGTTTCCGCTGGCGGGGCACCAGTGGAGGATGATAAGATGAGCATGAGGTCAGGTCAGTAGCCCATCGTGACACATTCATCAAGGATATATAGTTCCAAACCCCAGGAGAACGCGTGGAGGTCAACATTAGTACCAATCTCCTTTCCTCTCTTTTAGGCGTTGGTTGCCACTCCTTGCTCCAGCACCTTGTTTGCCATTCCAGTTACTTAAAAAAACCTTGTAAAGTATCAAAATTAAATAACTTTTTATGGAAAAAATCGTTGGCGAATACTCGCTTTGTTGGATGATTGCCTAGACTAGTGGGTTAGCACATCGATGGGTACGGTACCTATTGATATTTATGTTGTCGGAATATTTATTTATTATTATTATTTATTAGGTATTGTATTTTTTTTTCACAGAATAAAAGCTTACAAGATATAGAGGAATGCAAGACTCTTTACATAGAAATATTAGAAAAAGTTTTTTATGCCTTTGACAGAATACCAAAGAAAACAAAAGAAGCATTACCTGGATATAATAGTAGCATATATTCACAGCTTACATTATGGAGAAATACATTGAAATCAGCAATAAAACAGACAACTAGTAAAAACACAAGTCCACACCAACAAACCACCAGAATGCCAAATCACCAAAGTGACCAAATCACTAAAGCTGATTTATTAAACGAAGATTATGACTTGAAAGATTTTATGACAAAAACTGGTCTGATTTCTAATGTAAAATCTGTCGAGGTAGAACGAACACAAGCAGACAGATGTACTTTTAGTTATGATATTGGACCTAGCAGTTCAGCATTATCAGTCAAATCGGGGAATAAACCGAAGCTTTTTGGTCTTTCTAATCCGGTAATAAATTTAGATGCAACTACTGAGTCTGATGCCGACAACTTGGACACATCCTCAAATGTTAAAGGAAAGGGTAAATTTGTATTCAAGAGACCATCGCGAATTATCACTGAGGAGTCTAATAACAAATCAATAGAAAGTTCCATAATTTCAAGTACTGCCGAAAGAGCAAAGAATGCATTAGAAACTTTAAAGCCTTTAGTAGAAGGAGAGCCAAAAGTGTTGCCAGTACCAAATAGTTCTGTAAACTATCAGCCTCCTCAATTAAGTAGAAGCTCCTTACTTTCTACCAATACCATTGTAAATGAACCACTCAATGATGTTGATTCCCTATTGGATGAAGAGGAAACGGATGTATACTCAGTACCAGGTGATATAGATGTTGATGTTGAATTTACAGATGTATCAACCGATTCTATTGTTATTGAAAGTGATCATAGTGAAGTTGCGGAAGTTGTAAACAATAAAGAGACACCAGTAGATGAGAACATTTGTCCAGAATACACGATGGAAGATTTTGAAGATGGCAACATGGATTCAGATAGCAAAAAATCAGAGGTAAAGGTTTTGATGAAGACATCATTAGGGGAAAAGGATAATAAACCCAAATATGAGGGAATGGGCGACTTCATTGAAGACACTAAAAATGATGGTATCACAGGTAAATAAACAATGCATTGTGACATAATACTAATATCATAATGAGAGAGATTTTTTTTGAGGAGGGAACTCTGGAACCACTGTATCATTTAAGAAATTGAAATTAACTTATTCATGAGTGTCTTAACCTATATACTAGGTGTAATTATATCTTTCTAGACATCAGTTGATTCATATATATATGATTTGTTTAGCATACACTTTCACTACTTCTTGATTTAACGTATTGAATAGAATAGAATAGAATAAATAAAAAGTCATTTATTCAAATAAACTTAATTTAAGGACTTTCGAATAATCAAAATTTTTTTTTAATCTACCGCTTATGCGGAAAGCTGTCTCATTACAACAAGAATAAGCAAGAAACTTGTGTGTTGCCCTTTTAAACAATTCTTGTAAGTTCACATTTTTCAAGTCGAAACGTATGAATACAAACTACCAACCAGCACTAATTTACTTAGGCTCAAATATAAAAACACAATAAGATTAAATCAGTCGTAGTGATAAGAACAGACCAGTTCCTACAAGCAGCACTCGTTCACGAGTATGACGGATGAGCCAGCCATCACTGCGCTCGACCATATTTTAGGGAGCCCAATGACCCGGCCCACCACGTCGCCACTTGTCTGGACATTTTAGTGAGCATGATTCATTCCACTTGACCTCGTCATAGCTACTTAAATTTATTATATTACAGTATTCTCACTTTACATAAGGACGTATGCGGCAATCAATACAAAAGCCGCTACGCTATCATATTTCAAGAAAGCAGTATGAAAAAAAAATATAACGTTGTCCGCAAATAAACTTATTCTTGCTAGATATTACTGTCATCTATCTATCCTATAATAGGCTTTTTTACATAACATGTGTTTAATATAAATTTTGAATTGCCTCTCTGTTAGATTTATAGTAGATTCTGGCAGTTTATTATAAAATCTTACGCAATTACCATAGAATGAATTACTAACTTTGTGTAGACGGCATTTAGGTAAAATTAGCTTATTTTTATTGCGTAAGTTTCTACTTGTACAGTCTTTAAGTTTTTTGAAACTATTTAAGTTTTTCCTTGTATACATAATATTTTCATAAATATACTGTGAGGCAACGGTGAGGATATTTGATTCTTTAAAGCATTGACATAATGACTCTCTCGAGCCCATACCATAAATAGAACGTATAGCTCTCTTATGTGAAATAAATATAGTATTTACATCGGCAGCTTTATGCCATGTGACATGATGCTATGGAAATAACTAAAATATATAAGTTTTGCCGTTGCCAAGTCTGTTAATTGTCTTATTCTTCAACTTGCATAAGCAGCAGAACTGAATCTACTAATTTTGAAATATGGGGCCCCCAGTTGTATCTTCGAGTCCATTGTTATTCTTAAAAAAACTGTGACATTCACAAAATTTATTATTTCATCATTAAGCAATACCTGCGTATTTATTTGTCTTACATTAGGAAGCGTGAATTTAATATTAGGTTCATACATGTGAACCAATTTAGCAGAGATAGCATAATTGACATCGTCTAATTGATTACTTTGGCGACCAATTTTAAACATTAACGAAGTATCATCCGTAAATTACACTATATCTGCAACTTTCTCTACTATTTAGGGAAGGTCCTTTATATAAATTAAGAAGAGAAATGAGCCTAAGATTGTTCCCTTAGACTTTACACCATCAATATCTACAGTTTGCACCCTATCCTCTAGATAAGTTTTCATTAGATTTAGTTCATTATCTCTAATACCATAATGTTCGAGCTTGTACAAAAGTGTTTTATGGTCTACGCAATCAAACGCCTTCGATAGGACACAAAAAACGTAAGCATCCTATGACTTCACCCATGATTTAAATATATGTGTAATAAGCGCTACATCTGCAACAGTAGTAGACTTGCCGGCGGTGAAACCATATTTCTGACTGTGAAGCAGTCCATTATCCCTGAAGTATTTTAACATTGGGTTAAACATAATCCTCTCAAATACTTTACTTAGAACTGGCCTAGCTCAAATCTATCTTCTGATTTAAACAGTAGAATTAATTTGCTAAATTTCATTAGTTGAGGAAAAACGCCATTGTCAACATATTTATTGAAAGTAGTAGCTGGATAAGGAGCAACAATATCTATGAATGAACTAATTACTTTAATTGACATGCCCCAGAGATCTTCCGTATTTTTAAAATATAACTTTTGAATACTTTTATTATATGAAAAGGGCTGACATGTGAAAATTTAAATGTTAAAGAGCAAGGGCCGACATTAGCCTCTAGTAATGTTTTTGCTCAAATTGGAGATGAGTCTAGAGAAGATGTAATGTCAATCGGAATATTAGCAAAAAAATCTTGGAAAATATGAACTATATCTTTTTTTCTTGCTGCTGTTATTAACTTATTGTCTTAATTTAATGAGAATTGATTTATAATTCCCCAGATTGTCTTAATTTTGTCAGAAGACTGATTAATTTGTTTATTTATATAATTAGATTTAGCTGCAATACAAACTTATTTGAAAATTTTAGAATTTCTCACAAGTCGTAAATTTGTCATCAAATCTATATTTTTTTTTGATCATATAAATCAAATAAAATGTTTCTACTTTTAAGTATTCCAATTGTTGCCCATTCTGTAAAATTAGATTTAACACAATATTCTTTATTCTTGAAAATATTCTGGTATTCTTTTGACAAAAGACTAATTAACTTGGTGTAAAGAATATCAGGATTACTGAGACTGATAGATCGTAACTGTAAGTCTAATGTATATTTAACCGTGCTTTTGTATTTATTAATATTGTAAGCATTTATTTGTCTTTTTGATCTTTTGTTATTAGTATTTTTATTAACCTTAACAACTTAACCACAGTGATCTGAAGGAAATTTATTTATTATTAATTTTTCAATATACTCGCAGTTACAAAAAACATTGTCAAGACAAGTAGCAGTCGTAGCGGTTACACGAGCGGGTTCCTGAAAGACATTATTCAAATGAAATACTGAAAGAATGAAATAAACTAGTAATTATTGTACATGTGGGCGTATCACAAAGAATATCAATGTTAAAATCTCCAAAACAATTTTTTTTACTGCTATTAAATACTTTTTTTTTATATATCCTCCATCACCTCTTCAAATAGAATATATCTATATATATCTATCCCTATTCCTATGAATAGGAATAGGAATAGGGATAGGGATAGGGATAGAGATAGGGATAGTGATAGGAATAGGGATAGGGATAGGGATAGAGATAGGGATAGTGATAGTGATAGGAATAGGAATAGAAATAAATAATCTTTATTCATATAAACTTAGTATAAGCACTTTTGAATACTCAAGTTTTATTATTCTACCGCTCATTCGGAATGCAGACTCATCACAAGAAGAATGAGCAAGAAACTTGTGTATTGCTCTTTTAAATTATAATTTGCAACAAGGATTTGGCATGCGACAATCAACATAGAAATCGCTACGCACTTAATCTCTATTCAATCAGATAACATTGTCAGCGCTATCATTTTAAGTTAGATATTTTCTACAAAAACATTATTATCATTTATAAATTCTTTAATTTTATAATAAGCTTTTTTACAAAGAAAATATTTTATAACACATTTGAATTTTTTTCTGGAAAATAAAGTACAGACTCTGGGAGTTTGTTGTACAACGTTACGCAATTTCCATAAAACGAATTACTAACTTTCGTCAAACAGCACTTAGGTAAAACTAGTTTGTTGACTTTACGTAAGCTTTTATTAGTGTAAAGTGAACAGTTTTAAAAAAGTAGGTGACTTTTTTAAAACTGTTAATATTTTACATAATGTTTTCGTAGATGTATTGAGAAGCAACGGTGAGGATATTTGATTCTTTAAAACATTCACGCAAAGACTCCCTCCAGGGAACTCTTGTCACGGTTAGCGTGTGTCCTAATAATAATATTTTTTTAATAAAATAAGTCTACACATACATCTATAATAATCATTATATATACATATATATACAACAACAAATGCAAACAATTTTATTCAACCTCAATTTAAAATTATAAATTAATTAACATACTATTATTACGACTTTGTTATTAGTTTAAATGCCGAAAATCTGTTTCAATTTAACTTACTGCATCATAATAAAACGCAACTTCGTAAACGTAATGCAAACCGACAATTAAATCTCAAGATCTACCCACGGAGAAGGAACATTACGTACGGTCGAGCGAGTTGAC
This sequence comes from Achroia grisella, assembly GCF_030625045.1. Lineage (NCBI taxonomy): Eukaryota > Metazoa > Arthropoda > Insecta > Lepidoptera > Pyralidae > Achroia > Achroia grisella. The sequence continues at coordinate 1,089,044 of NW_026712613.1, read as the reverse complement.
GTTCGCACAGCTACATTTTATATCATATTGATAAATCCTAAGTTCTTTTCTAAAATCATATTTTAAAACAAACTAATTATAATTTGTTTGTGATTACATCCCCATAATTGGGTAAGTTGTGCACTTATCGTATTTATTAGTTTAAGTAGTAGTTGTAAGTAGAAATGCATATTGCTTTGCTTTGCTTTGTCATTTTCTTGTAATATTTTCTTGTCATTCACATCATCCGTTAAATCTTTATTACACCACGATATAATTTCTAAATATTGATTTATTATAATATTCCATTGTAATGGTTATTGAGATAATACTAGTATCATTACCTACTTTAGCTAGAAATCATTGTTAGTACCTAGTAAGTATTATAAAATTAGATTTAAGTAACCGTCCTTCTGCTTTTGTTATAAACCTTGACTGCCTCATCAAGATATCTAGATATGTTGGTCGTTTACATCACGCTTTGCCTTACCCCGCTGTTTGGGATCACAGTAGATGTTGCAGTCAGGGTGAAGAATTGGACATTTTAGTAATTGTCTGTTTAATGGTAATTTCCAGGGAATTTAGTTCTGGATTTGGAACATAGCAAGATATTCCAAATATATCGTTGGACAATCGCGTGTGCATAATAACACCGTACTGCTATTACTACCGCTACACCTGCCGTCACGTCGTTTGCACTTCATCTCTGCTCCAGTTACCCTCAACTCATAAGGACGGTATCGTGATTAAACGTTCCAACTACAGAGTGACCTTTAGATTCAGAACCAAACCACAGCCCTGAGACTACATTAAAGAAAATATACATATTTGTTGTTATTTTAAATTCTATATTCTAATAAAGATTTTCTTTATAACACAACCGTATAGATTATTTTTTATTTATTTTTCTTAGTGTGGATATAGTAACATACAACGTAACACATTGGCGCCCATTCGCGCGGTTCTAAAGGTCATCTCTTCTAGTATTGGATTTCTTTCTGTCTAGTAATCTTTGGTGTTGGCTTAATGTTTAGTTCGTAATTTATAATTGTAACAGAACGGACTTGCATATTTGTTTTTGATTAATTAGATTTTAAGTGATATTTGCACAACATATCCACATAATCATACCATTTTTTTTTTAGAAAAGTAGCAACATATATTTTACTTAGTATTTTTTCTAGTATCTATTATAATTATATATTCAGTATGGAGCGAACTATTAAATTTCTCTCCCTACAAAAGTCAGAATTAGAATATGAAGTTGGTCTTCGTGGTGATACACCTGCTGATAATGTAATAGACTTACGAAAAGAAATCACTAAATTAAGTCGTGGATTCTCAGCAGAGGACATTTTAGAGTCGCATCTTGATCCAGCGGAAGATTTAAGAGGAGCTAAAGAATGTCTTATTAAATCGCAAAGTGCTATTGTAGCTCTTAAATCAAAGTTTGATAAAAACATGTATTCTCGTACACATAATCTTCTTAACCATATTTATTATCGTTTGAGTAGAATTAATCCAAATTCTCCGGAAGAAATAAAAAATCTTACAGACTTGAATAAACATCTTCAGTTACAGTCAAAAGATCTATATAACTTTGCACCATCTACATCTTCAGTTGACGACTGTGCCGATAAAATGGATGAAGCTGTCACTACTAATATTGCTGTCACTTGTGATCGCGGCATTAGTACTGACCTAAGCAAACTAAAATATGATGGAACAACTTGTGTACGCGCTTTTATACAAAAAGTTGAAGAGTTCGTTCATGCTCGTAATATTAACTCGGAAAAAATATTATCGTTCGCCCCTGAAATATTTAACGGAAATGCACTACACTGGTATCGCAGTATCAAACCTTCTATCAATACTTGGGATGATCTAATTATCCTCCTTAAAAAAGATTTTAGCCACTTCGACTACGATTATCGCCTTATGTCTGAAATACGCTCTCGTTCACAGGGAGAAGGTGAAAATATAACTATTTTCTTATCTATAATGCATTGTATGTTTTCCCGACTATCACGAACTATGTCTGAAGACGAAAAATTAGAAATTTTGCTTCATAACATAAGGCCGTGCTACGCTGCTACATTATCTAGCTGTCCTGAAATAAAAACTATAGATGCACTTCGTACGCAATGCCGTAATTATGAACATTTTCAATCACGACTCTCGCAATTTCGGGAGCCACCTAGAGTAACTGCAGAGACGCTATGTCCCGAATTTGCTTACAGTAAAGCTGGTACATCCCAATATAACAACTACGAACATAAAATAAGTAACAACACGTTTAAGTCTGATAGTCACCCTAAAACAAATTATACATACTCTAAACCAATTGAACACATGAAAACTAATTATACCTACAATATTAACAAAGATGCAGTTCATGTTGATGTAGTTGAAAATTTTAAACCCTCGCAATACTGTCCCCGCTGTCGTACAAATAGTCACTCTTTAAAGAATTGTAGGGAGCCTAAATTTCTAATATGTTTTAAATGTGGTACAAAAGACGTAACCTATCCTACATGCCCTCACTGCGTTAAACCACCTAATTATCCTAATCATAAAATGCCAAAAAACTAAATAAATCGGATTGTAGTAAATCGTCAAATTTTAACCAGTTAGAATGGGAAAACTGGTTGTCTTTTATCAAAATCTTTAGTCGAACTTATAATATCGCTACAATCCTAGATTCTAAACCTACGAATGATCCACGTCCCTATGTCAAAGTAAAAATAAATAACTGTGAATTACTATCCATCTACGGCCTCTTAGATTCGGGTTCAGTGGTCACTATTTTGGGTAAAAATTATCACGAAATACTCATTAAGTATGGCCTTACACTGAATACAAATGAGTTCATTACAGTGAGAGCTGCAGGTGGCCAAATAATGAAATCAATAGGAATTATTCATTTACCTTTAGTGTACAATAATATTTGTGCTGTAATTAAAGCGTACGTTATTCCGGAAGTTGAGGTTCCTCTCCTGTTAGGCATAGATTTCTGGTCTACATTTAAGATTTTTCCTAACAATTTAATGGATGTTCAATTCTTACCTTTTTATAATACCTCTTTATATAATTTATCTCCGAACACTGGAATTCAATCGTATAATAATCTGAATGAAAATCAAAAATCACTAGCCGATAATATAGTTGAACAATTTAAAGATATATCATTTGAATTCAGGGGGTTGGGAAGGACTCATCTTATTACACATAAAATAAACACCGGAGATGCGGTCCCTATTAAGCAAAGATACTACCGTATGTCTCCCGAAAAATGTCGTATTGTCACTGAACAAGTAGACGAAATGTTAGCACTCGATGTTATAGAACCTTGTGAGAGTCCGTGGTCCTCTCCCACTCTTCTCGTCAATAAAAAAGATGGTAAACCACGTTTCTGTGTAGATAGCAGAAAATTAAATTCGGTGACTAAAAAAGACGCTTACAGCTTACCTTATGTTTCTGAAATTCTAGATAACTTAAAAGAGGCTAGATTCATTAGCAAGCTGGATTTATCAAAGGCTTTTTGGCAAATCCCAATAAATATATCTGACCGAGAAAAGACTGCATTTTACGTACCTGGGCGGGGCACCTTGATGTTTAAAGTAATGGCGTTTGGTTTGGCAAATGCACCCGCTACGCAACAACGCCTCGTAGATAAGCTTTTCGGTCAGGAGTTTGAATTAAAAGTCTTCTGTTATTTGGACGATGTTATTGTAGTAAGTAGTAGTTTTCGGGAACACGTTTCTCTTTTACAACGGGTACTAGAGAAGTTACGTCAGGCGAATTTGACCATAAACTTAGAAAAGTGCCAGTTTTTTAGTAATGAAATGCGATATCTTGGCTATGTCGTTGATCAACAAGGACTTCGCACTGATCCAGAGAAAGTTGAGGCTATTCTGAATTTTCCTACTCCTTCTACAAAGAAAGAAGTAAAACGATTTCTCGGTACAGCTTCATGGTATCGACGTTTCATTCCAAACTTCAGCACCATCGCGGGTCCACTTAATATTCTAACCTCGACTAAAAAGAATTCTCCAGCGTTCTCCTGGACCCTTGAAGCAGATCGGGCGTTTCTTAAGCTGAAATCCTTACTAGTAAAATCTCCTATCCTAGCATGCCCTAACTTTGACCTACCTTTTGATGTTCATGCCGATGCAAGCAACTTCGGAGTCGGTGCTATGCTTTCGCAAACAGTGGAAGGTGTAGAGCATCCCATTGCCTACATGAGTAGATCTCTATCTGGAGCTGAACGTAATTACAGCGTAACAGAAAGAGAAACATTAGCTGTATTAACGGCACTAGAGCATTGGCGCTGCTATTTGGAAAGTGGTAAACCATTTTCTGTCTATACTGATCATTCTGCTTTGAAATGGTTCCTTTCACTTTCCAACCCTTCTGGACGCCTTGCTAGATGGGGTGTCCGACTTTCATCCTTTAATTTTATTATTAAACATCGACGGGGCAAAGATAACATTATTCCTGATGCCTTATCTCGTTGTCCTATTGCTGCTGTTTCTACATTTAGCAATGAAATTTCTGCTCAGTCTCCATTAGTTAGTACCTCTAAAAACTTAAATACTACAGATAATTGGTATCTTAATTTATTTAATGGTTGTTTAACCAAGCCAGTCAATTTTCCTAACTATTGTATAGAAAGAAATACCTTATATCGCTATACAAAAAGTAAGAACTTACTTATATCCGAATTTTGCTGGAAAGAAGTAATAGCAAAGGAAAATCGTGAGAATATTATAAATAATAACCACTCTACACCTACAGCGGCACATCTAGGTATTTATAAAACTTACCATCGTCTTCTTTTAAAATACTACTGGCCAGGCATGTACAGTGATGTGGTAAAATTTATATCTAACTGTCAAATTTGTCTTGCTTACAAACAACCAACTCATGGTACTCTCGGAAAAATGGGCAGACCTAAATTCTGTTCACGACCTTTTCAAACATTTTCTATAGACTTAGTTGGCCCATTACCAACCAGCAAAAAACAACATAATTACATCTTTGTCATAACATGCTGTTTCTCTAAGTATTGTCTACTTTTCCCATTAAGACAGGCTACTAGTACAGCAGTTTGTAAAATCTTAGAAGATAGCGTTTTTCTCGTACATGGTATACCACAGACAATATTAATGGATAATGGATCACAGTTTATTAGTCATCAGCTAGAAAAACTACTATCCATGTATAAAATTCCGAATATACATTTTTCCCCAAAATACACACCACAAGTAAATACTGTGGAAAGATACAACAAAACCATTATTACCGCCATATCAACGTTAATAAATAATGATCATAGAGCTTGGGATGTAAATCTACCCAAGATACAGTTTGCAATAAATAACTCAGTCAATGAAGTTACAGGATATACACCATCTTTTTTGGTGTATGGTCGAGAACTTGTATCATGTGGGTCACATTACATTGATAATGATAATTCTAACGATCTTATTTTTTTACCTCGTGAAATTTATTCAGAAAATCTAGGCCATTTAGCAGTTGTCTTTGATAACGTACAGAAAGCCTTATGGCATAGCCATCAGAAGTCAACAGAACGTTACAATCTAAGGCGTAAACACACTGAGTTTTATATTGGAGACATCGTTTGGAAGAGATGCTACTTTCAAAGCGATAAAAGCAATTATTTTGCCAAAAAACTAGCTCCAAAATTTGAAAAATGCCGCGTTATAGGTAAACGCTCACCTCTAGTTTATATTTTGGAGAATATGCACGGTCATAACTTGGGTACCTGGCATATCAAAGATTTGAAGATGAAAGTTGTTGATTCTTCGACAAATAATTGATATATCTTTTATTTATCCAACCAGATCGTAGCAATGGCGCGTTTTACATAGGTAAAACCCTTTTCTATGGAAGGGGAATGTCACGGTTAGCGTGTGTCCTAATAATAATATTTTTTTAATAAAATAAGTCTACACATACATCTATAATAATCATTATATATACATATATATACAACAACAAATGCAAACAATTTTATTCAACCTCAATTTAAAATTATAAATTAATTAACATACTATTATTACGACTTTGTTATTAGTTTAAATGCCGAAAATCTGTTTCAATTTAACTTACTGCATCATAATAAAACGCAACTTCGTAAACGTAATGCAAACCGACAATTAAATCTCAAGATCTACCCACGGAGAAGGAACATTACGTACGGTCGAGCGAGTTGACGTTCGCACAGCTACATTTTATATCATATTGATAAATCCTAAGTTCTTTTCTAAAATCATATTTTAAAACAAACTAATTATAATTTGTTTGTGATTACATCCCCATAATTGGGTAAGTTGTGCACTTATCGTATTTATTAGTTTAAGTAGTAGTTGTAAGTAGAAATGCATATTGCTTTGCTTTGCTTTGTCATTTTCTTGTAATATTTTCTTGTCATTCACATCATCCGTTAAATCTTTATTACACCACGATATAATTTCTAAATATTGATTTATTATAATATTCCATTGTAATGGTTATTGAGATAATACTAGTATCATTACCTACTTTAGCTAGAAATCATTGTTAGTACCTAGTAAGTATTATAAAATTAGATTTAAGTAACCGTCCTTCTGCTTTTGTTATAAACCTTGACTGCCTCATCAAGATATCTAGATATGTTGGTCGTTTACATCACGCTTTGCCTTACCCCGCTGTTTGGGATCACAGTAGATGTTGCAGTCAGGGTGAAGAATTGGACATTTTAGTAATTGTCTGTTTAATGGTAATTTCCAGGGAATTTAGTTCTGGATTTGGAACATAGCAAGATATTCCAAATATATCGTTGGACAATCGCGTGTGCATAATAACACCGTACTGCTATTACTACCGCTACAGCTGCCGTCACGTCGTTTGCACTTCATCTCTGCTCCAGTTACCCTCAACTCATAAGGACGGTATCGTGATTAAACGTTCCAACTACAGAGTGACCTTTAGATTCAGAACCAAACCACAGCCCTGAGACTACATTAAAGAAAATATACATATTTGTTGTTATTTTAAATTCTATATTCTAATAAAGATTTTCTTTATAACACAACCGTATAGATTATTTTTTATTTATTTTTCTTAGTCTGGATATAGTAACATACAACGTAACACTCTCAACTCCTCAACCCATACCATAAATGGAGCGGATGACCCTCTTTTCAAAATAAATACTGTATTTATATTAGCTGCTTTGCCCCATAATAAAATAACGTATGACATAATGCTATGAAAATAGCTAAAATACACAAGTTTAGCCGTTGCCACGTCTGTTAATTGTCTAATTCTTCTTACCGCATAAGCGGCAGAACAAAGTCTATTCGCTAATTTAGAAATATGAACACCCCATTGCGGTTTGGAGTCTAATGTTATACCAAGAAATACAGTATCATCAACAAAGTTAATAAGTTTATTATTCAGTACGATTTTTGAGTCTACCTTCCTTACATTGGGGAGAGTAAATTTAATACACTTTGTTTTATCTCCATTTGATAGCATATTATTAGCAGCAAACCATTTTAAGACAGAAGAGAGAGCACTGTTTACTTCGTTCATATTATTAATATGTCGGTTGACTTTAAATATTGATTAAGTATCATCGGCAAACAGAACTATGTCTGCTATTTTTCAGACCATGTAAGGAAGGTAATTTATGTAAACTAAAAATAAAAAGTACCAAGAATAGATACCTGAGGAACACCCATTTTAACACTAGAACCTTCGAACCTTACACTATTTATTTCAACAATTTGCATTCTATTATCTAAATAGGATTTCATCAACTTTAGAGCTTCATTTTTAATACCGTAATGTTATAGTTTGAGTAAGAGTGTTTCGTGATCAACGCAATCAAATGCTTTTGAGAGGTCACAGAATACACCTATAGCATCCTGTGACCTCTCCCAACAGTAAAAATGTGATTCTCAGAAACAATATTATCAATAAGAAATGATTTAGCTATACTTGGAGATGATTCTAAAGAAGAAGTAATATTAATTGTAATCTTTTGTAGACGTTACCAATTTATTATTAAAATTTAATGTAAAATCATTACCGATGGTTTTATTCTTTCCAGTTTCTTTATTTATTTATTTGATTCAATTCTTTGATTTATAAGTATTGTATCTTGATTTATTATATTATTATTTTAATTTACTAATGTTATTTTTTATGAAACCCTTAAAATTATTATTTTTATAATTAAATCTTAAGACACGTGTTTCAAGTTAGTAATGTGTATTTGTTTTCTATCTGTGAAAATCTATAAGTGGCTTATCTGTTTTAACTATGTTTATTGAACTTGAAAATAGTCTTCCAAATATAAATAAATAAATTATTACCATCTGGTTATTGTCAGGTGAATTTGATGGTTTGAACTACCCACACTCGCCGCAGATGATGGAGGTGTTCAAGGAGAAGTTTGGGCTCAGTACATTTCGTCCCAACCAGCTGCAGGTGATAAACGCGACGCTACTCGGACACGACTGCTTCGTTCTGATGCCCACTGGAGGAGGTTCGTATACGAACTGGCGAATAACACAACACGATAGTATTGAGGTTAAATTTATCAAATTTAACAATTTATGACCACTTGAAAGGCCTGGAATGTTATAAGTATTGTTATTCGCCGGTTCGCTTCAACCAATACCTTTATCAGCTTCACCCGGCCTTCCCGAGGTTGGTGCATCTTCGACATCAAAATTGCCGGATCGAAATTTAGCGAACCAGTTCTGGCACTGGCGTACTGTTCACACACCTTCTCTACACACCTCGGTCAATTTCTTTCTGGCTTGAACAGCATTTTTACCCTTTCTGTAGTAAAACAGTAAGATATGTCGAAAATGCTGCTAATGGCTATATTCAAAAGGGCACCAACCAAAAACTACTGCGTAGAATTAATTGTAATTTTTCACACACAAGCCTTGCTATATGAGTTCCCAAAGCATATAAAAATTATACGGCTTAAGTGTGAAGTTGAGTGCAAAAACGAAACGAGTGGAAAAAACGAAATTACTTTCCGAGCAACCTAATATATATAGTAGTATATTGTGAGCCGCGAATGTAAAAGGAAACGAACCCGCGATAATCGGAAATAAAGCTGTGCGCTGAACCTCTAGACCACCTAGGCCGTCATTAGAATTAAACAGTAAAAACTGAGATGCTGTTTTGTATACTCAAATACAATAGCGTATCATTGGTTGAAGATATATGAATTGTTTTGCAGGCAAGTCCCTGTGTTACCAACTACCTGCGTTGTTGACACCAGGCGTGACGATCGTGATATCGCCACTCAAGTCGCTTATACTGGACCAGGTCAACAAGTTGCTGTCCCTAGATGTGAGTATTTGTACTATTAATTGTACTACGTAACATGTATTTATATTAATTTGTTTAATCCGCATTATAACGGAATTATATAAATGGGAAATGGGAAATGGAAGGCCATTTCCCATTTCCCATTTATATAATTCCACAAAAGTATACACCTAATTCAATAAAATGTATTCTCTTTGTAATGCGTTTACTTAATCTATGATAGCTTTGTCTATGTCAGTCAGTGTGTGTAGGCAGTGCCGGTTTTAGCACTACCAGCGCCCTGGGCGAGATTCATACGGCGCCCCCCTCCTATTTTACTCGCGCCTTCTAACTGCAAACTCATTCGAAAAAAACTGGCCAAGCACGAATCGGATTCGCACTCGAAGGGTTCCGTACCAGCAAACAAAAAAAACTTAAAGTACCCTAACCCCCTATTTTTTTAAGATTTTATCACAAATGTTCAATTTCAGATTTATTCCTGTACTTGTGATGTATAACGATGTTACTTGCCAAATCTAATGGTTCTGGGTCATTTTGCACGATTCCTTCAGATCCTCTCCGGAATATTAAATGTAACTGTACTGAATTTTGTAATTTTGAGTTCGATTTACACCCAAATATATCTTTGTTTACTATCCAATTCGGTGTTGTTAGATTTCTTGGCCTCGAGTAGAACATTGGTCTTCGACCCGGACAGTGGCGACCTCTAGTGGTGGTTTAATGAAGTGAAGTTCGGTCGTGAGTGAGCTAAGCTAGTGATTTAGTGTCGTAAGTAGCTGGGACGAACTGTAAGTACAATCAAGTTATTATTGGTTAGGAGTAGCTTAGATATTTATCGAATGATCCTAACGAATAATATTATTAGAAAGGGCAGTGTGACTGGTCAAGATACACAGCTGAGGTGGATCGGTCATGAATGTATCAAAGGTTCAATTACGTGCTTGGACTAATTCAACCATAGTTTTAGCCTGGTTAAAAGGAGAACCAAACCGTTGGAAGACGTTTGTCGCCAACGGCGTAACTGAAATCGTAGAGGTTTTAGACAGCAGTCAATGGTCACATATTGAGTCTAATCAAAATCCTGCTGATTGTGCGTCCCGATGATTGAGGGGAATTGATTGAGCATGGATTATGGTGGCATGGACCGCAGATGTTACATGAAACCTATTACGAGTTTCCTCTAATTGAGAAATTGTCTTTACTCAAGTAAAGACAAGTTCTCAGTATCAATACTGAGAAAAAAGCCATTAAATCTTAAAACTAAGAGTCTCAGAACGAAGTAATGAAGAACTGCCTGTCTGGGCTAAATATTCATCACTCAGTTGAAAAGAGTAATTGCTTTTTGTTTGAGGATCGTTAATAAACTGAAACATAGAAAATTGTTACCTTATTGTCTTACAGCTGCTGAATTAAATTATAGTCTCACCATTTGCCTGAAACACTGCCAAAGCTCATCCTTTCCCATTGAAATTGAACAGTTGATGAAGTGTCGATCCATCCCAAAAGGTAGTAAAATATTGTCTTTGTGTCCATTCCTAGATGATAAACATATAATAATAGCACGTGGACGTATAGAGCATAGTCAAGAAGATTATGATGCGAAACACCCTATAGTCTTGCCGCGTGATCATCATATCTCTAAATTAATTGTAGCAGATGCTCACGAGAAAACGCTGCATGGCGGACCTCAATTAATGAATAATTATATTAGAACCAGGTACTGGATTATCAACGTGAAGAGTATAATTAGACAATATATTAAGAAGTGTATTACATGTATTCGATATAGTACCTCGGGCCAACAACCCTTCATGAGTGATTTACCAAGCTCACGTATTACAGCGAGCCGTCCATTCAGTCGAAGTGGAGTTGAGTACTGCGGTCCTATCAGTGTTAGAATTTCCAAGGGTCGCGGATGTCGATGCTTAAAGGGCTATGTATGCCTTTTCGTGTGTATGGTGACACGTGCAATCCACTTGGAAGTTATAAGTGATATGACGAGTGAAGGATTCATGGCAGCTTTCAAGAGATTCGTGGCTCGTTGAGCCCACTGTCAGGAGATTTGGAGCGGCAACGCCACGAACTTTGTGGGCGCATCAAAAGTGTTTTATTTAAGGCTGAAAAGTCGAGTCGAGTTGCTCAATATTTAGCAAATACAGGAACTGAATGGCATTTTATACCACCCCGCGCTCCTAATTTCGGGGGAATCTGGGTGGCAGGAGTTAAATCAACAAAGTATTACTTGAAACATTTGGTTAAGGTGGTACCATCAAGGTACCACCTTAACCTATGAGGAGCTTTCCACATTGTTGGTCCAAGTGGAAGCATGCTTGTATCGGTTACCCACTAGTCAGGAGGATAGTTTGCCTCTCAAATTTCTTAACATGCCATTTTTTGATTGGAGAACCGCTTATTACAGTTCCAGAAAATAATTACATGAACCATAATAACAGTATGTTGCGTAGATGGCAACTCATGCGGAAACTTACTCAAATTTTCTGGCGTAAGTGGTCAAGAGAATATTTCACAATACTTTGCAAAAGGTATAAATGGACCAAAGTTACTCCTGAACCTCAAATAGGCCAAGTTGTTTTAATTAAAGAGGATGATCTTCCTCCAAGTACATGGTTGTTCGGTCAAATTGAGGAAAAGCACCCTGGTCCAGACAATATAACTAGAGTTGTCACCTTGCATTGTAAAGGAATTTTTTTAGGACGGCCATAAGTTGGACTATAAGACGTTTAATGGTTATCCATTCATTACTGGACACCCTGTCTAATATAGGACGAAAACGAATGATCACCCCAGCAGTACGCTCCGGTAAAGAGCATAGATTCGAGGCCCGTATCTGGCGGGTCGCCTATAGGTTCGCGGAAGATGCTCATACATGGTCGCTCGAACATGTCTAATGGCAGCTAATATAATTTTTCAGATCCCGGCAGCACACTTGAGCGGCGATATGAGCGCTGCGGAAGCAGACGAGGTGTACCACAAGCTGTCGATGCGCGAGCCGCTACTGAAGCTGCTCTACGTTACCCCGGAGAAGATCTGCAGCTCGCCCAAGTTCCAAGATGTCCTCACCGCTCTCTACTCGAGGGATAAGATCGCTAGGTAATCTAATGGACTAATATATCCTTCCTTTGACAATTCACACAGCGCCATCTAGTCCTAGGCTAAGCGGAGCTTGTGTTTGTTTCACGGGTACTAGACAACTTATATTATGCGGACCGCTGCCCCCGGGAGTCGAAGGGCGCGTCGGCAGGCACCAGTCGCTGGTACGCCCGGACGTTGACCTACCCTCTTCGGGGTGAGAGAGTAACTATTGCAAAGCATTCTCTACATAAAGGACCTCAATCAACGCCGCGGGCGCGTTGCTGGTGAAGGACCAGGTGCACTAGGCACCACTGTGAGTCGTTCTCAGAAGGACGTTGGGCGAAGCGATAAACTATGCGATGGACAGTGAACGTTGAAGGCGATGTGAAGAAATAAAACGATACGACTTGATTGATGCAGCTATGTGGCGAGGAGACTTGTTTTTTCTGCGATAATCTATTGCTGTTATTTACTGTTCGCTCTCTATGGAGGTCACTGGCGTTATTCCATCATAACTCGGAAGGACGCTACTTTTATACGTTTTCTTGGCCGCTGGCCAACGGACCATCGGCAAACTTGTCTCCTCGCCCCCTCTGTTTATTTTTATTATATTTCAATTAATTTACAATCTATGGAATCAATGTTTATGCTGGGTAGGGAACATTCATTTTATCATTATTTGTGCGCTGCGCGGCGTGTAGTTTAGGAATAATCCACGATTCCGCCGGTCGCGGCTTGTATATGACCCCGCTCTCCTTCCCCCGGGTATATATATATATATATATATATATATATATATATATATCGCGCAGAGAGCGGGGTCGCGCGTCAGTCGTCCGAAACTGCCGCGCAACGCACATTACAATGTTTTATTCTATTTCTAGGTCTATTGCGCCCATTTGGCGCCTATAATACACATAATAGACCCTATTTATGTTTTTTTTATATAACACAGGGGACATACAAGCATGCGGCGATGGTAAGTGATTACCGCCGCCCATGAGCACCCGCAACACCAGGGGAATTGCAAGTACGTTGTCGGCCTTTAAAAAAGGAATAAGCCCTTTTCTTGAAGGTTTCAATATCGTATCGGTTCGGAAATACCATTGCTGGAAGGTGATTCCACAATGTGGTTGTGCGTGGCAAAGTTTCTAGAAAAGCGCACTGTGGAAGACCGCCATTCATCCAGATGATCAGGATGGTATTTCAAGTTCTGGCGGGTGGTACGGTGGTGAAACTCAGCAGCTGGTATTAATCCGAACAATTCCTCAGAACACTCCCCGTGATATATGCACAGAGGGTAGAAAATGCACAGACATGCAATATCTCGCCGCAAAGCCAATGGGTCTAGTCTGTTACATAGACGTTGATTACCACTGATTCTGGCTACTCGGATCTGAATGCGGTCAAATGGAAGTAGCTGGTATTGGAATGGTAATGGAAGTAGCAGAGATGAGAACAGTGTTCCATATGCGGCCGGATCTGCACTTTGTATAATTACAAGCGATGGGCCGCCGTGAAATACCGTCTCAGTCTACTGAGCACACCAAGCTTTTTTGAGGCTATTTTAGCCTTGTCCTCCAAATGACCGCAAAACTGAACGTCACTGGACATATCAACGCCAAGGACCTCGAGATTTGGCTTCACATCAAGGAGAGTGTCTTGAAACTGAGAAGATACGATAAATGGATTCTTTTTAGCGGTAAACGCGCAAACTTGTGTCTTCTTGGGGTTGCATTGAACACGATTTTCCTGACCCCAAACCGAAACTTGATGGAGTGAAGTTTCGATTTCAGACACAAATTTGTTCCGATACTCTATAATTTTTGCCTGCGACATATTAGTATGGCCGCTATACAAGGCATCTCCGGTACTGTCATCCGCATAGCAATGAATGTTGTTGATTTGTTACATGTCATTGATATGCAGAAGGAACAGAGTCGGAGATACAAGAAGAGCACACAGCCTTGTGGAACACCAGCATTCACAGAGTGTGGGTCGGAGCAAGCACCATCGACACCGATCTTGATGCTCCGATCAGCGAGAAAGCTGGCGACCCATTTGCATAACTTCGCAGGCAACCCGAAGGATTGTAACTTTAAAAGAAGAGCTTTGTGCCACACCTGATCAAAGGCCTTCGCAATATCCAGACTAACAGATAGGGCCTTCCCCTTACTCTCAATGGCTTCTGCCCATCGATGCGTCAAATACACTAGAAGATCACCAGCTGAGCGACCCTAACGAAAGCCATACTGACGATCAGAAATCAACTGGTTCACTGATCAGCACCCGTTCACAAGTATGACAGAATAAAGGTAATACGAGCTGAACTTCTTGTCAGTTCTTCTCATCTGGAAATCACTCCAAACTGACGGAGATTTAATATCATAAGAGTCTGTAATAGATCTACATGAATAAAGATTTTTTAATTATTCGAGGCATCCAGAACTATACAATGGTCCATCGAGCCAATATAGAAGTTTTTTAAGTTAAGAATATCGGTGACATTGAGGTGTCGCCAGGTCGCCGTTATGGTATTGGTGTGGTGTTCAGGTTCGTGGTAGACGAGGCGCACTGCGTGTCGGCGTGGGGGCACGACTTCCGGCCCGACTACAAGCGACTGCACGAACTGCGGCGGAGGTTCCCGCGCCCTCCCCTCATGGCGCTCACAGCCACCGCCACTCTGCGCGTGCGCGTCGACATCCTCCATCAGCTACAGGTACCACCGCACCGACATCCTCCACCAGCTACAGGTACCACCGCACCGACATCCTCCACCAGCTACAGGTACCACCGCACCGACATCCTCCACCAGCTACAGGTACCACCGCACCGACATCCTCCACCAACTACAGGTACCACCGCACCTTCGAGAAGGTTCCCGCGTCCACCGCTCATGGCGCCCACATACCCAACATACCCAAACACACAAACTTTACCTTTTTGTAATACTAATCAACACTTGATTAAAGCCAATTTTGTCCCTACAACAAAAATCATCTTGTATATTTAGAATATTGTATATGTATAATGAATAGAATATGAAAGCGATCTCATAGTGAATTTGGCTCTAGGTGACCAAATGCAAATGGTTCATGTGCAGCTTCAATCGGCCGAACCTCATTTACAAGATACTGAAGAAGAAAGCAAAAACAGTCAACGACGAAGTTGCTGCGGTTATCAAGGAGAAGTATTTCAGGTAAATTTGGAACTTGTGTACATACTACAGCACTTTGGAACCGTTTCGCTGTCTTAATTCTAAGTAACAGAACATCATACCATTGTACGGTTCTATTTCAAAAACAGAACATCAGTTGGTGTTCTATATTTGAATCACCAGTTTTTTCTTTAGCCAATACCTAATGGCTTTTCTTAATGTTAGTAGTGTTTTTTAATAGCCAGTTCCAATTATTGACTTTGTAATATACTTCATATATGAGAATACAATACTGTATAATTACAATGTGATGTAACGATTTACTTCGTGATATATTATACAGACAGTCGGGCATCGTGTACTGCCTGTCGCGCAAGGAGTGCGACGAGCTGGCGACGTCGCTGCAGCGCGTGGGGCTGCAGGCGGCCTCCTACCACGCCGGGCTCTCCGACAAGCAGCGCGGGGCCGTGCAGGCCGCCTGGCTCGCGGACAGGCACAAGGTGGTACGTACTGGTACGAGGTGGTACGTACAGGTACCAGGTGGTACGTACGGGTACCAGGTGGTACGTACGGGTACCAGGTGGTACGTACGGGTACCAGGTGGTACGTACGGGTACCAGGTGGTACGTATGCAGCCCGCGCCGCGTGCAGCCGCCTGATACAAGGTGATACGTACGCAGCCCGCGCTACGTGCAGCCGCCTGCAACCATCTATAATAGTATAATTAAGTAACGTCACCTGTTTCCCCAGATCTGTGCGACGATAGCGTTCGGCATGGGCGTGGACAAGGCGGACGTGCGGTTCGTGATCCACCACAGCCTGCCCAAGTCGGTGGAGGGCTACTACCAGGAGGCGGGCCGCGCCGGCCGGGACGGCGAACCTGCACTCTGCCTGCTCTACTACTCCTATGGCGACGTCGTGCGCTATCGCCGCCTGCTGGCCAGTGAGTCACACACTACACGACACTAAGTCTCGTAACACATTGTCGTGCCAAACACTACCAACGACAGGCATCACCATATCAACAGAAAAAAAGAAAAGACTACCGCCGCCTGCTGGTCGCATGTATGTGTGTGTGTCGCATCCCACACTACACTAGGTCTCATAACACCGCGTGCGCTGCAAAAAGTATTGATACTTTTTGCAGCGCACGCGGTGTTAGGTATTTTTTATGTAATATTTTTACACCTTGGGTTATATTATTGGAATTTTAGTAAGGATCCCTAATTTTTTTTAATATTATTGTTAGATGTATATACTTATATATGTATTTATTATATATATGCTTCCTCACAGATTACGGTTTAATAATAGTTTAGTTATCAAATATATGTAGATTGACACTATTGTAAGAAAATATTAAAAGGCCATACAATTCTGCAAACGTACATATTATTTATTAGTTAACATATCATCTCAACACAAAAGAACCCCAACACAACATCTGGCGACTGTGACTTTGTGTTAAAATGTTGAGATTAAAAAAATCAAGAACTAATTTACGCCGATTATTCACAAAGACTGGTAACCAGTTATCAGAGTTATTAAAGGAATCCATACCAAATAATGCGGAAATAAAGGTCTGTCATTCACTATTTAAAAGTAAAGCCGATGAATTATTTAAAGTAGACAAAGATATTTACAATGAATGGGTGAATGACGAAGAAACAAATGAAGAAGAATTTTACGCAGATTGTGAAACGACCGATGAATTTTTGATTGAATGCATTACTCTAGATAATATGTACCAAGAACTAATACAAGAGCAGAATAAACATCAACCTGCCTCTCAGTTACCAGTCGTATCACCTGAGAGACAGAATATAAGTCCAAGAACTTAAAATAGAGATGATAATGAACAGAGTGTGAGCAATTATAAAAGTACGAGAATTCTAAAGAATTCACACGATCTGATTGTCAGCAGAGATTCGATAAATAAAGAAAGAGGCGAAAGAGTCGGGTTAGCCATGTCAGGTATATAGGTTATGTGAAAGAAGTTAATGAACTGACAATGGAATATATTTCATCGGGTATGAGTAAGAAATACGAGGGAGATAAAAATATAGAAAAAGACGTAAGGAAACATTCTTTGAGGAATGAAATGACTAGTTACGACTATAAACAAAAGTAAGAAGAACAAAGACTAGATACAATTTTGACATCCGATGATTATGAAGAAGTGGAAAATAAATCAGTAATGATTATACAAAGAGAATATTTTCAAGTGAATGACGAGTTTAAGAGACTGAAAAAACAAGACTATTTTTACAGATGAAAAGGATATGATAAGAATGAAAACTAAACTAATTCTGAGTCAAGAGGAAAATAGAGATTTTAGATATTTAATAACCATCGAGTAGTGTAATTCTATTTCATCCAGTTCAAGACAAGCATATCAGCTGGAAATTTAAGCCACCGGTGGAGGGGAAGTTGGGTGGAAAGATGGTATCATTGGTGAGAATGATGGTACTCTTGGATGGAAAGATGGTACGCTTGGTGGGAAAGATGGTACCCCTGGTGGGAAAGATGGTACCCCTGGTGGGATGGAATCGAAGCTCATTTGCTGTAGACTATCCGAAGAGCACTTTATGTCTGCGGGAGGATGTTAGGTGTGTATACGGCCTCCTCACCGATTACGGTTTAATAATAGTTTAGTTGTCAAATATAGATTGACACTATTGTAAGAAAATATTAAAAGGCCATACAATTCTATAAACTTACATATTATTTATAAGTTATCATATCACCTCAACACAAAAGAACCCCAAAACAACAATAATATATATTGCCTATGTCACTCAGGGATAGTGTAGCTACCTAATGGTGAAAGAATTATTCAAATCGGTTTAGTAGTTTCGGAGTCTATTCAATACAAACATACACACAAAAATGCAAATCTTTCCTCATGCATTGCTATTTTGGAGGACTAAGCTGTCTCTATAATAATATTTTATCACATACAAAGTGAGTCGGTGACTGAAATCAGTCGAGACTCGTCTCACTTATTTAGGTGAGACGAGGTATCGACACAGACGACTTTGTACAAAGTATGGTGGTGGTTGTACAGGGGAGCAGAACACGACAGAGGACACACGACGTGTGCACGAGGAGAACCTGGCGCGGATGGTGGAGGTGTGCGACAGTGTGGCCGAGTGTCGCCGCGCGCTAGTGCTCGGCTACCTCGGGGAGCGGTACGACCGCCGACACTGCCTCGCCGCCGCCGCCTGCGACAACTGCCGCGCGCAGCATCGGTTCAAGGTACCCGGTTCTATTCTCCACTCGCCTACCTCGGGGAGCGGTACGACCGCCGACACTGCCTCGCCGCCGCCGCCTGCGACAACTGCCGCGCGCAGCATCGGTTCAAGGTACCCGGTTCTATTCTCCACTCGCCTACCTCGGGGAGCGGTACGACCGCCGACACTGCCTCGCCGCCGCCGCCTGCGACAACTGCCGCGCGCAGCATCGGTTCAAGGTACCCGGTTCTATTCTCCACTCGCCTACCTCGGGGAGCGGTACGACCGCCGACACTGCCTCGCCGCCGCCGCCTGCGACAACTGCCGCGCGCAGCATCGGTTCAAGGTACCCAGTTCTATTCTCGGTTATGAATTAATTTTCGTAGTAGTCGCGATGTTCTGTTAATTCTAAGGTCATCACCGATAACTTTAGTACAAATTGCACTCGATCAATTTTTAAATTATTTTACACTTGCTGCTCGCCCCGGCTTCGCCCGGATGTTTATGTATTATATTATGTATATAAACCTTCCTCTAGAATTACTCTATCTATTTAAAAAACCGCTTCAAAATCCGTTGCGTAGTTTTAAAGATTTAAGCACACATATATCGCTACACATATATCGCAGCTAGCGCTGTCTAGCTAGACAGCGATAGCGACTTTATTTTATACTATATAATGATAATTTAATCAAAAGTCAGTTCCAGTAATTAACTAAAATATTATAAAAAAGGACTACAAACATAAAAAACCAATCTGAAATTAGAACTCTTTCAAATAAAAGAAGTGTTTTTTAAATCAAATAAATACAGCCGAATTAAAACCTAGTTATTGAAGTCGCTAGCGGAAAATAATAAAAAAAAACTATTTTTTTTAGTTATTGATATGCTTCCGTCCAGAGATGAAAACAGTATTCCATATTCCGGGTCTACGCCTTGTATAATTGCAAGCGATGATCTACTGAGCACACCAAGCTTTTTAGAGGCTATTTTAGCCTTGTCCTCCAAATGACCGCAAAACTGAACGTCACTGGATATATCAACGCCACGGACCTCGAGATTTGCTTCACGTCAAGGAGAGTGTCTTGAAACTGAGAAGATACGATAAATGGATTCTTTTTAGCGGTAAACGCGCAAACTTGTGTTTTCTTGGGGTTGCATTGAACACGATTTTCCTGACCCCAAACCGAAACTTGATGGAGTGAAGTTTCGATTTCAGACACAAGTTTGTTCCGATACTCTATAATTTTTGCCTGCGACATATTAGCATGGCCGCTGTACAAGGCATCTCCGGTACTGCATAGCAATGAATGTTGTTGATTTGTTACATGTCATTTATATGCAGAAGGAACAGTGTCGGAGATAGCACACAGCCTTGTGGAACACCAGCATTCACAGAGTGTGGGTCGGAGCAAGCACCATCGACAACGATCTTTTTGCTCCAATCAGCGAGAAAGCTGGCGACCCATTTGCATAACTTCGCAGGCAACCCGAAGGATTGTAACTTTAAAAGAAGAGTTTTGTGCCACACCCGATCAAAGGCCTTCTCGCAATATCCAGACTAACAGATTGGGCCTTCCCCTTATTCTCAATAGCCTCTGCCCATCGATGTATCAAATACATTAGAAGATCACCAGCTGAGCGATCCTGACGAAAGCCATACTGACGATCAGAACTCAACTGATTCACTTCTAGGTATCGTATGAGTTGACGGTTTACAATCGACTCCATGGTTTTTGAGAATAAGAAGGTGATGGCTATGGGTCTATAGTTAGCTGGATCTGAGCGATCTCCCTTCTTAGGGAACGGGTGAACCAAAGCCGACTTCCAAAAGTTCGGGACTACACCTGTAGAGTAGCAATACCGGAAAAGACGCGTTAGTACCGGAGCCAACTCAGGTGCACACCTCTTGAACACAATAGCAGGAATACCGTCAGGCCCACTCGATTTATGGATATCTAAGGAGAAAAGAGACTTAAGTACCAGCTTTTGGGTAAATTTTACCTCTGGCATAAAAGTCTCACACCGCGAGATGACCGGCGGTGATTGCTCCCTATCGTCCAGTGTCGAGTTGGATGCAAAAAGAGAACCAAGGAGATCGGCCTTCTCTTTGGCATGTTGGGCCAACAAGTTATCCTCTCGGCGCAGTGGTAGAAAAGATGGCTGACAGAAATTTCCCTGAGCAGCTTTAGCAACAGACCAAAAAGCCCGGGATCCAGATGAAGTTTTTTACCAATTCTGCTGATGTGCTCCGACTTTGTTGTGGTTATAATGTCTTTTGAAGGACCTGGAAGCAGAGTTATAGTTCCTTTTAAGGGCACTGGTTTCTGGATCACTCGGCTTCACAGCTGCAATCCAGGCACGGAAGCATTCCTGCTTATGGCGAGGCGCTGATCTACAGGATCCGCCATACCAGGACTGAGTGGGAATTTGGAATAAATATCTCCATTCCCAGTATCGGGGACAGATGCAGCTGTTACATCAGGATCGTCCAGTGCCAAGCAAACTCGCCCCCATGGGTAAGATGCAAAAAAACTTCGCATCTCATCCCAATCTGCCGACTTAAAATGCCAAACACGACGTTGACCAGTAGATCGTGGCAAAGAACTTTGCTCCGTATCAGACAATGATCAGAGGATCCCAGTGGGGCTTCCACAGAGATCTGATATACGTCCGAATGCGAAGTCAGCAGAAGGTCCAACAGTGAAGGTATATGGTTAACAACATCAGGAATTCGTGTAGGCGAGGATACCAGTTGCGTCAAACCATACGCCACTACGCTGCCAACACTTTGGACATTACGTAGATTAAAAAAATTATAATTATCTATTCAAAAATGCTTCGGTTTAAGTTTATTTGAATAAATGATTTTCTATTCAAATAAATTTAAACTGAAGCATTTTTTAATAGACATCACTAATTTTTTTATAAATGTAAAATGTAAATATAATGTAAAAATAAATGATTTTCTATTGTTTTGTCTTAGCCGGTGGACGTGACGGAGGATTCGTGTGCGATCGTGAGCTGCGTGCAGTCGTACAGCGCGCGCTACACACTGATACAGCTCGCGGCCGCGCTGCGAGGCTCTCGACAACGACGGCTCTCCGCACTCACACAACACTCCATACACGGACGGTATGACGGTTTTTTTTATATAACAAAGGTGGTGTAATTAATCTATTGTTTAACAATTATATTGTGTTTAATAACTATATACATATACAGGATGTCCCAGAAGTCAACGTCAAGCGTCATGGGGGTAATCAGAAAAATATAAAAAATAATCCATGTAATTTTTTTTAATGTTATGAAGGTTTAAAATTTTTTCTAAAAAACGGACACCCTGTAATGAACTTTCTAGTCCTGACTGTAAATATTAACTTTTTGGATATTTTTTTTCTGTAATGTAATTATGAAAAACCGTGCTGTAATTCACAATAAAAAAAATTGCATGCAAGCTGCCTTACATTTAAGTAAAAAGTTAAATTTGTATACATTGAATTAAAAATAATTTCATTAACCAACTTAAACCAGCTGTACTGTAAAAAAATGTATGGCTACTATTTTGGCAAGTACATCAAAAAGTTGACGCATTTAGTCAAGATTCTAAAATGGTACAACACATGCTAGGTTTTGTCATAGTTCAGGCATGAAAATGAGTTTTCATGATGAATCCGGATTCTATGCTAATCTATTTCTTGAGGTGAAATGTTGGTAACGCAACCTTCTTAGGTAAATCCAGGTTAAAATCTTTTTGAATAGAGATGGACTCATAATTTTGAAAAGAGAACCTATCTAAACAGGTGGATTGAATACAGTGAGTGGGACGGAATTACGAGTGCGCTCCTGCTCTCGCGTTGCGCTGGCAGTTGTCGCACAGCTGTGTTGCGTAAATAACGTGTGTTGCTACAATGAAAATGTTTGCCGTGGTTTATGGACGCCTAAAACGATAGAGAGGTGTCGCGTGCAAGCCGATTTATACTCAGGTGTTATATACACAGTGCGCGGCCGGCGTTTTAATTAGAATGGTTAATTTTATATTAAATCTGTAAAACGTTCAATATGTTCTTGCGCCAGCTGCGATTCACATTTTATACAGTGTCACACCTTTTTAGTTAACGCGCTTTTCTGTGTGCCATGACCTATGTAGTTGAAGGCATTCGGTTTTCTGTTTAAACCGTAACGAACTAGCGTGAACATAGATAAAGAACACAGATAAGTATAGGAGTAATTGAGCTGGTGGCTCGACAGATGCAAGTCGTGGAACGTGAACGACGTGCAGCGCCTGCTGCGACACCTGGTGGGGCGCGGACTGCTGCACGAGCGGGTGGTCGTCAACAACGACATGGCCAGCGCCTACCTCCAGCCCGGACCGCACGCGCACAAGTACCACCTCAAATATGTACACATAAAACATGGCCTCGGTTCGATTCCACGCACGGCACATTTATAGTATGAATATAATTGTTTACATTTGCACATTTATACAGTTTATTACATTATTAGCGTATTACTCAAGCCGGCGTAAATTCGATTTCCGTGTGAATTATACAGGGACCGATCGAAGGAATACGGGGGAGATGGAGGAAGTATACATTTATAGCGAAAATGTTCTATTTAATAAAACAGAGTGGTGTTCTGGTAGATTGATGTCGAAGGGGCAACGCGTATTGTTCCCGATGAACTGCGAGGAGAAGACGAGAGACGACGGCAGTGTGGCGCGCGGTGGAGACACGGGACAGTCTCCCGTACACGCGCTGCTGCAGCGCATACAGGAGCGGTGCTACGCCGACCTGGTGGAGGCCTGCAGGTCAGTGTGTGTGTGTGTGTACAGGGAAAGGGCGAGGCGCGCGGGGTGATGTTGACGGTGATGCTGCAGTGCGTGTGTGTATGTATGTATGTGTACAGGGAGATGGGCGGAGCGAGCGGGGTGACGCTGACGGCGGTGCTGCAGTGTGTGTGTATGTGTACAGGGAGATGGGCGAGGCGCGCGGGGTGACGCTGACGGCAATACTGCAGTGCGTGTGTGTATGTATGTATGTGTACAGGGAGATGGGCGAAGCGAGCGGGGTGACGCTGACGGCGGTGCTGCAGTGTGTGTGTATGTGTACAGGGAGATGGGCGAGGCGCGCGGGTTGACGCTGACGGCAATACTGCAGTGCGTGTGTGTATGTATGTATGTATGTGTACAGGGAGATGGGCGAGGCGCGTGGGGTGACGCTGACGGCGGTGCTGCCGCAGGCTGCTCTGAAGGCGATGAGTTCTCAGCTGCCGGAGACGTCGGAGGCCCTGCTGTCGTTGCCGCACATCACGCGCGCCAACTACGACAAGTACGGAGCCGCGCTGCTCAAGATCACCTCCACTTACGCCAACGAGAAGTGGGGTGAGGGGGCCGTTCAATTTTAGCTCTGATATGATACTACAATACGTAGAATAATGAAATGCTAGCTCTCAGTGAGCTTTATAATCGTTAATATTTTCTGGTAATACTTTGGGGGTTCACCTGGGCTAGTGTGAGTGAGTCTACTCAGTCACTAGGTTGCCTAGTGGTCGAAGATCGACCATAATAATAATAATAAATCTTTATTTCTTTATCAAAATTAAATAAAAACTAAGAATTACTCAGGATTATTTTATCATATATACCATCAGACGCGGACTCGCGTACACACACATATCGACGCAACTTAGTAGATTACAATACTACGAAACGAGAGATTGTTTTTGCAGCAACCATTTGCACCTAAATATTGGTAAGGATAAAGTCAGTGATGAACGAACTGACGGAGGCAAGTCGTTCCAAATTTTTTCTGCAGCATACAACAAAAAAACAACCTCTAGTTCTTGTGAATTTAACGAAAGGTTAGAAAAATAGATTTAGAAGACATCTGTCTCTGAGGGAATCTATTTTAGATTTATAAACACTAGTTTTTACATATAAATATGAAGGTAATTTTATATTCCTGATGGAGTGCAAAAGTCAAGCATACTTTAAAATACAAACATTGTGTGAATTTAATTATTTTAATAATTTTTGAAAAATGACATGTGATTGTGCTGATCGAATGGGAAATGATAAGGAGTTCCAGAGACGACTAGCCTGTACAGTAAAAGAATCAGTGTAATATTTACAAGAATGAAATGGGAAGGTAAGACTTAGGCTTCTTGTGCTACGTAATTCAGAACCCGGAAATTTAGTACGGAACTGGAAGTTCTGTTTTAGGTATTCAGGAGTATGAGGGTGGTAGAGGATTGTATAAAGCAGGGATAGTATAATAGTAGTTCTTGCAAAGACGAATGGGAAGCCACTTGAGTTGTTTGTGAAATTGAGATCATCATCATCATCATCATCATCATCGCAGCCCGGAAGACGTCCACTGCTGGACATAGGCCTCCTCAAAGATCTCCACGACGATCGGTCCTGCGCTGCTCGCATCCAATGCCTTCCAGCGATCTTGACCAGATCGTCGGTCCACCTTGCTGGAGGCCTTCCCACGCTGCGTCTTCCGGTCCGTGGTCGCCACTCGAGGACTTTACTGCCCATCCCCACTAACGGCCATCTGTCCTACGAGCTATGTGCCCTGCCCATTGCCACTTCAAAGTCGCAATTCTTCGGGCTATGTCGGTCACTCTGGTTCTTCTGCGGATCTCCTCATTTCTGATTCGATCACGCAGAGTAACTCCGAGCATAGCCCTCTCCATTGCCCTCTGAGAGACTCTGAGCTTGTTGATGGGGCCCATAGTTAGCGACCACGTCTCTGTTCCGTAAGTCATCACTGGCAACACACATTGGTCGTACACCTTCGTCTTGAGACACTGCGGAAATTTGGACGAAAAGATATATCGGAGCTTCCCGAACGCTGCCCATCCGAGTTGGATTCGACGATTGACCTCTTTCTCGAAATTGGATCTACCTAGCTGGATTAGGGCTAGTTTGCCCTAAATATACGTAGTGATCGACAATTTCGAGTGTAGAATCACCGATTTTTACGGGAGCAGGTACGACATGGACGTTTGACATAATTTTCGTCTTGTCCATGTTCATTTTAAGACCTACTCCTTGTGAGACTCTACTGAGGTCTTCGAGCATTTTGCTAAGGTCTTCCAGGGTCTCAGCCATGACCACGATATCGTCGGCAAATCGAAGGTGATTGATGTACTCGCCGTTAATGTTGATGCCCAGCCCGCTCCAGTCCAGAAGCTTGAAGACATCTTCCAACGCAGCGGTAAACAGCTTTGGCGATATGACATCGCCTTGTCTGACACCTCGGTGCAGTTGGATAGGCTTCGAGTTCTGGTCGTGGAGGCGAACTGACATAGTGGCGTTTTCATACAAACATTTCAACGTTTCGATATATCGATAGTCAATTTGGCACCGCTGGAGAGACTGTAGCACAGCCCACGTCTCGATCGAATCAAAGGCTTTTTCATAGTCCACAAACGCCAAGCAAAGTGGCAGGTTGTATTCTTCGGTCTTCTGAATTACCTGCCGCAGCGTATGAATGTGGTCTATGGTACTAAAGCCTTTTCGGAACCCGGCTTGTTCGGGAGGCTGAAACCTGCGCGCGAGACGATTCGTGATGACTCTCGAAAACAACTTATAAACATGGCTCAGCAGTGTAACGGGTCTGAAATTCTTCAGAAGCGATTTGTCTCCCTTCTTGAAAAACAGAACCACGACACCCCCTTGCCATGCTTGAGGCGTTTTGCCCTCGAGGATGACGGAGTTGAATAGCTTCTGGAGGATTCGTAGAACAGGTCTACCTCCAGCCCTCAGAAGCTCAGCAGTAACTCCATCATCGCCCGGCGCCTTGTTGTTTTTAAGTTGTTTAAGAGCCATACCAATCTCGTACAGGCTGAAAAGTTCGGTATAGTGTCGTTTAGACGAAACGATTGTCGTGTATAACTGCCGTCATCCGTCTTAAGTCGCGTCAGCTGGCTCTGTCCGGCAGCCAGATCCCTGTTAAAGACTTTTGAGCCCTTGTTTCTCTCGATAGCCTCCTTTACACAATTTGTGTTAAAGTGGCGTAAGTCATGAGTCAAGGACTTAGAGATCTGCCTGCTAAGTTGCCGATACTGAGAAGCGTCAGTCGGAGACTGCAGGACCATACTTCGCCTTTCATCCATCAATTTGAGGGTAGAGATAGATATTTTTCCGGTTCTTTCTGCGCGGCGGGTTTTGAAGTGTTTAGACCCAGCCGCACGGACAGTTTCCACGAACCTGTTGTTGTAATCGTCCACGTCAACGCAGTCACCAAGGCTTTCGAAACGGTTTTGCAATTCTAGCTGAAAGCTTTCGAGGTTTTGGATCTGTATAGGTGTAGGGCGGAGCGTAGATTTCATCAGTCGGGATCGTTCGAGTTTCAGATTCAGATTCAATGTGCCTCTTACAATCCGGTGATCACTTCCAATTTTGACGGCATTGATCACAGAGACATCATTGAAAATCTGTCTTCTCGTTGACAAGATGAAATCTATCTCGTTTTTTGTGGCACCATCGGGACTAATCCACGTCCATTTCCGGTGTTCCGGCTTCCTGAAGAAGGAGTTCATCATAAAGAGGTTCTCCTTCTCCATGAAGTCGGCCAGCATTTGACCTCGGAAGTTCCGATCACCGATACCAAATTGCCCCACTCTCAGCTCATCACCGCTTCGCTTGCCCAATTTTGCGTTAAAGTCCCCCATGATAACGTTATAATGAGTCTTTGTACTATGTATGGCTCTGGAGATATCGTCATACATAGCCTCAACCTCATCGTCGGAATGCGTCGAAGTTGGAGCGTACACTTGGATGACCTTCAATGAATACCGTTTGGTAATTCTGAGTATCAGGTACGCTACCCTAGTCGACACGCTCTCGACCTTGATAACATTATTCACAAGGGACTCGTGGACGAGGAACCCGACACCGCCTTGGGACAGTTGATCGCCCTCCCGGAAGTAAAGCAGATTGCCCGATTTCAGGACTATCGAGTCCTCCCCCTTTCTTCGGACTTCAGATAATCCCACGACATGCCAGTGCAATCTGCTCAAGTCTTCCTCCAGTTCAGTTAACTTTTCGTCGGTCCGCAGTGTTTGAACGTTGTATGTTGCCAGGGCCAGTGGTCGTCGTTTGTGGTAGCCTGGTCTTACCCGGAGATTCTTCGCACCCCCTGCCCCGCCGTTTCCATGACCGCTACCATGGTCAAGACTAGCGGGGCCGCCGGGGACTGGGGGCCGGGGCCTTGGGTGTAAATCCATTTGGGGGGATATTGCCATAATCGCCACGCATGCGGGTTGGCGATCGCAGTATGATGGTAGGTACTCAGTAGGACGCTGCTGCCCGTCCACTGGTCGATGAATCCCTTAGTCGCCTTTTACGACACCCACGGGAAGAGAGGGGGTGGTGCTATTCTTACAGCGACACCACACGCCAAATTGAGATATGTGGTCATATTTACGAAGACCAAATATAAACCGTATACAAATATTTTGAGTCGCTCAAGTTTATTCAATTGTTCTTCAATAAGATTTAGATAGTAGGAATCTGTATAATCTAGGATTGGGAGTAATAACGAATTTTCGAGTGCAGTCTTGGTATCTACTGACAGGAAGTTTCGCAATCTATTTAGGCTTTCGATAGACCCAAACATTTTTCGACTTAATTGCGAAATTTGGTGCGACCAAGAAAATGTTTCGTCGAAATAAATATCCGAGGTTTTTTACTTGAACACTATATTCAATGTGATATCTGGGGCAAACCATCTCCCCCGTAAATTCAATGTCCAAGGAAATAAACAAAAGAAAGAAATAATGAAGAGTAAAGATATAAACATGCATATTAAAACGAAAACTTTCAACACTAGTATCCTACCTTGTATAACATATGGATGTGAAACATGGTCTTTGACTGAGAATCATAGGGATCGACTGGCAAAATGTCAAAGGGCAATGGAGAGAAGTATGATGGGGATCATACTAAATGACAAAATCACAAACTGGGACATCAGACAGAGAACAAAAGTTACAGATGTACTCTCTAGTATAAACCGTTTAAAATGGAGTTGGACTGGGCATATGCTAAGGTGCAAAACAAACAAATGGATCAAACAAGTGACTCTCTGGTATCTTAGTGACGGGACCAGAAGACAGGGTCGCCAAAAAACACGATGGACAGATGACATCAACCTGAGCTCAGTGGAGAGAGCTGGAGGAGGCCTATGCCAAAAGGCACACCGAGTTGCGGGACATTTTGTAAAACAGTAATTGTACCCCAACTATCGAAAAAAAGATCTATTATTATATTCATTACATTACATTATCTCTGTTATTATATTCAATGTCATGGCCATTAAAGATGGTGGGCGGGAGACTTGTTTTATTTAATTTAGATATAATATATATATTCCAATAATCAGGCATTGTGTTTTCTTTGGATTAATAATAAGGCCATAAGTTTTACTCCAATCAGAGATGTAGATGAGGTCAAGATTAATATCGCGAATAGCATCAGTGATATTGGATAAAGTGGCTTGAGAGTAGAATAGAATAGACTTCTATAATTGCAGGGACAGGTAATCGCCCAGCCAATACACAAAAGAGTAGGGGAAAGGGGGTAGAGCCGGCCAATTTTATATATTGTGACTATATTATCAAGAGAAATACAACGAAAACTACAAAAAATAATCAACAATATATTTATTCGTATTAGAATATTGAAAATTTGAACATAAATAGTATCCAATCATGATTAAACCCACTTCAATTTATGGTAAAATTTTGGTATCTTTTTAAAGCGGCGGGTAGCTCCGGCCTACCTACGTAATTACCTGGTACCTACGTAATTAGTGGCCAAATCGTTTTTAGCGACACACACATCACAGTTGCAATACAAATCCGATGGATTTATATCTGCGCATGCCTCGTGAGCCCAATCTTCACATTTATTTGCATTGGATCCAGTCCTCGTCGAATGTTTCACCACAAATCATTTTTGTGAACCGTCGATGTGTCCTGTCACGTTAGCATTATAAATTTGAGAGGCTTGAACATTAAATTTTTCATACAGGTTGAAGAGGATGTCAAAACCGCTATAGAACACATCAAGCTTGTTGCCTCTCTCAGAACATTTTTTCTCAAGCACCGCTTGAATTGCTTTTTTCATGTTTTCTTCATTGTCTCCGCGATTCGTAGTTCTAGTTTTAAATTTCGGCATTATGACACTGCAAACAAATATTTTTTGGAATGAAGACTTAAAATAATAACATCAATATATAATTATAAATATCTCACATATGGCCGGGGATACCCCCAAAACTAGTTACCCGACATATTTTCTTCAGAAAAATATACTTTTTCAAAAAACACGTAATACAATAATTTAGTAAAATAATATTCTATTACGTAAACAAAATCAAATAAATAATTACTTATGTTTGAAACAATTGAAATTACGCGGCCGTCGTCAACAAAAAACCAATTCAGTCGATTACATCCGAACGCAGTAGTCAATCGACTTCAGTGTTAGCATTTGACGAATTACTCTTAAACTCACACAGAGATCACACGAAATTCAAACTCACGCCGTGCGAAGTTCTAATATTTGCTATGGCCGAGGTTACCCGCCGGCCGGGGCTACCCCTCTTTCTCCTATATATATATGTATACACGTGTGTGTATCAAATACATGGTAGGGATGCAATGTTTTTTTTATTGATTTAAAGTGGGCTTTTAATCATAATTTAAAAAAAAAAATATTAGTATTCTGTACTCCGTCTCTACATATACTATAACGGTCTTATTACAAAAAAACTTAAAAGTCGGACGATATCAATTTTAAATTACAAGTAGGAGTCCTACACGGAGAAAAGGAACGGCGAGATATATTTATTGGATCTATTCAAATGGTGATTATTTCAAAG
This sequence comes from Achroia grisella, assembly GCF_030625045.1. Lineage (NCBI taxonomy): Eukaryota > Metazoa > Arthropoda > Insecta > Lepidoptera > Pyralidae > Achroia > Achroia grisella. The sequence continues at coordinate 1,058,319 of NW_026712613.1, read as the reverse complement.
TCAAATAACAAATAACGTTTTTTTATATTTTTTTATTATCGTAAAATTAGCTTTAAATATTTTTAGTTAATATATTTTTTATTTAGTTAAGATATTTTTCAAAAAACAACAACTTACAATACAATTTTTAAAATGGAGTTTGTCTTTTTGCTTTTAGACCACTGTTAAACTAGGGGCATCGCAGGTCTAACTTTAGACCATAGATGAATCACGGTTTAGAGATAAACTTCTTTTTGTAATAAGAAATTAAGTGTGCGAAATTTCAGACTTCAGTCCATGCAATTTTCATAAAAAGGAGTACAAAGTTTTTGCTTTAACTTAACTTTTTATTTAGGGGTTCTTATGCAGCACGAGGATGAGCTGGATGTGAAAGAGAAGTCGGAGCCAGGGCCGAGCAGCAGTCACGGCTCGTCGTCCGCGTCCGGTTCTCGAGCCAGGAGGACTTACAGCGGCGGCGTCAGGAGGAAGTGAGCCTTTTTAACTCCCCAAAAGGAATCAAACTATAAAACATCATTTACATAGACACGAACATACTTCTCGGCCAATTATTACCCGCCAAGTATTAATTGGTTGTGAAGATCGGACCCAATGTCATGCCTTGGGAGAGACCTAAGTTTATCAAGGGACTGATGATAATGATTCTTCCGAAATGGTAACACATAAGTGTAAGAAGCACTAATTAAAGATAACTTAGGCTTTGAAGCCGGCTACCGCAACGGAAACAAGTCACGGGTGTAGGGTTAAAATTACTTTTTTAGAATGCATTAACACTCACCTTCACTACTTGCAGCTTCTCCCCAGGCCCAACTAAGACCGGGATAAAACCATTATCGTAGGTGCAGGGATACAAAAGGGTTGAGCTACTCAGTGAACAATTTACTCAACAAAAAATCACTGAGCATCAGCCGGAGGGTGGTGCGAATAAGTGATGCAACAATCATTATTACGTGCTACATACATTCTTATATCAAAAAGTGTCAGCATGTTTGACATTCCAGTTCCATAATGTGCATTATTTTGCATGCAAAATAAAGTGGATTATTTTATTAATATTGAAATTAATTTAATATTAATACCATGTTTCTTATAAATAAATACATACATTTCATCATAACTTTGTTCAGGTACAAACACAAGCAGACGTCAGACTTGAAGAAGAAAGTTGTAAGAGAGGCCGCGCGTGGCAGGGGGCGCGAGGGGCGCGCCAACGCCACACGTACGTACCTGCTCGCTTTAACCTATATTTATCTATATATATATATATTATATAATTTAGCTATTATATATTTATATTATATAATTTATTTATAAGATAATTTACCTTAATTTTATTGGATAATATAACTCGTGAATATAGAAGTCTTCAGACTTTGTAAATCTTTGTTGCAGCGAGCGGAAGCAACTTTGGCAATAAGCTCGGAAGCATGCCGGTACTGCGGCCTAACATGACCAACACCTGGACAGACTTGGCCGACATCCGACTAAACATAGAAGAACTCATGCCAAACATAGCCAACGTCCGGCTAAACATGGCCAACATCCGGCCAAACGTGGCCAACATCCGGCCAAACGTGGCCAACATCCGGCCAAACATGGCCAACATCCGGCCAAACGTAGCCAACCACCAACAACCAACCAACAACCAGCCTGAGCCTGGTCTGTTCCCTCTTCTCCCTTTCTTATATAAACCGCATACATTATTTAATCACCAATAATTCAATTATTACATCTCCAATGTTGTCTTTACCAGCAAAAATCGTTTCATTTGCATTATTAGTAGTTTTCCATTTACATGCATTTTTTCATTGAAATAAATTATTAATAAGCATTAATTTTATTTCACTTAAATCAATAGTTTTAGATCTAATATGGTTTTATTATATAGATCAAATTTGTTAGAATTTAACAGAATTTGGTTGGTGTTTCCATTGAGCCGGATTCTTAAAATGAATGTGCGATGCTTGCTTGTATAAGTCTTATTTGTATTATATGATGTCAACATAGACCGAAGTGCCTATAAGTAGTTGCATACGTCTTCAATTGGACCCGCAACAGTTAAAATAATAACAATCATATTACAAATAAGCAATACCACCGAATGCAGCTGGCTGTGTGATAATAGATTTGTTATCCTTAATTGTTGTCATATCGTTATTATTTATTGAATTATATCACTACTGTTGTTTATATGTTTGATGTTATCAATTTTTAGTAAAGACACGCCTTGTTAAGATGTTATGACATAATTATTTACATAGTGTTAGATATATCAACTCTATGTACTAGTAAAAGTATGTATTATAATAAAATAACAACTATATAACATTAATTTAACTATGTCTTTAAAACAATTCATTTTAGCAATTGAAATACAACCAGCAAACTGTGCTCAAAGACCGAATGCCGCGGCTTACAAAAACCCTCCCTTTTATACAGAGAAGATATGAGTGGGGGTTATATGCAACTAGTTTAACGATACCGAGTAATAATGAAACTACCTTCTTTTAATATAAAATATCAGATATCTCGAAAATATCCATGTGAACCCTAACAATAGTTGTAAATAAATGAAATTATATTTTGTACGATTAATAAAAATGATTTTTTTTTCATACACTGCACGAATTACTCACCAAATCATTCCACCGGATCATATTCCCCTATCCCTCCATAATCTTTAATTATTGTATACTGGCCTGCTTTAGCACCATCGGAGTGCTTATAACTTTGTTTTGTTACATACAAAACTAACATAGCATATAATCCATACCAATCTGGAATAATGTACCTTTAAAACAGCGAAAGAATTCTCAAATCAGTGCGGTGGTTCCATAGTCTACTGCTCTTAACAAAATACACTCTTTATCTCGTATTATTAGTACACATGTTGAATTTTCATGTTTTTTATTTCAAGAAAACCTCACACATACCTCTTAAAACTTAAATTGTACCTATAAATAGGACGCGCTCTTTATGTCTGTCTGTGTATCCTTTTAGATAAATAATATCCCATATCATAAATAAATATGTAACGAATTTCGATGCCTTATACAATGTCATTTAGATATTTCTCTATGGAAAGTTATGAGTTTATATTCTAATATTGTATATTTTTATCAGGAAATATATACCGCTGTAACCTCTGATACAATAACCAGAGCAAAACCGGGATAATCCATTACACAGTAATTTGCATAACCCAAATATAATAAGTGTGGAACATATAATACCATCAAAATCTGATTAGCAAAGCAGATTCACACCATTGTCATCAGTGCGTGCGAAATTTTATTTAATTTATGTAATGTTTGCTTTGTATCAAGCAAAACTGACAGTAATTTCTCGCCTACCAACTTATTAACGGCCCGGGTCGGCCCCGGTCCTGATGTTGGGACCACAGTGGTCCCAGTTTCTGAAATGAGTTTGAGTATGAGACTCCACGACTCGTCATTGAGTAGTGAAGTGAACGTTTCACGAAATATTGAAGATGGTTGCACAGTGAAAGTATTCGTTTTAAATGGTTGTATGGTTACACAGGGCTACATGGCAAGGATATACTAAGTCGCAACTATAAGAAACGAACAACTTTCAATAAACCATATTATTCGAGAATATTAGTCTAATATAATAAATAAATAATAAGTGGCTAAAATGTCCTACATGAATAAATTATTTTAGAATTTGAATTAATAAATAAAGTACGTAGGTACATAAACAACTATAAAAAAATACTGTACTTTAGTATAATCTGTGTCTATTCCCTATAACAATAGAGTGACACCCAAAATATATTTATTAGATATTGGGCAGTTAGTATAAGATGTAAAATTATTAATTTATATAAAATATATTAACAAATTCTATGATCATCGGCGTTTTTTCGTCTCGTCTATTAAGAACAATAAAAGCTATCAATGACGGTTTCCAGACATCGATGCAAAAATGTTAGGACATCCGTAACTTGGACACGTGACTATTTGAAGTCGTTTTCGGTGATAAAAGCAGGCTGCAACCATAACGACGCTGACGGTGTGGAGTATATGCCATGCTCTTCAACCGATCTCAACCAAGGTGAAATTTAAATCTAAGTCAAAATAAAAACAAATTCTAAGTAAAAAAAAAACAAAATCTAAACCTAAATCAAATTATCTTTATTCATGTACGTCTTCGACATAATTTACTTTTCCTAGCATACTATAATATAGTACAAGTATGTATTATGCTATCTGCTTATGTATGTATGTAGTATAAGCAATAAGAGAGAATCGTGAGTTTGAGTCCCGCCGTCACCAAAAATCGTGTCAATTTATATATGTTAGACCTGTAATGAGATTCACAGGCAGCTTTTATCCATATTTAAAATAGATGTATTCTTTTTATTTATTGTTTTTATATAAACTTGCGCTCTGCTATATAGTACTAATTTATATATACATAATAATACATATACGTTCGGTCCTGCGCCTCAAGTCCATTAATATCTATATATTTATATAAATACAAGAAATCCTGTTGTACATTGTTACAAATAAATAATAATCGATATATACCTACTACAACTGCCTGAGTAAGTCATTTTTCACCAACAAACTGGGATTACTTCCACTGAATCTTTCTCAAATTGATGACATGTATACAGGCTGTAAGGGACAGGTTGGCCAAAACGAACACAGCTAATTCAGATAAATGGTCTAAATCAGATGGCAAATTATTTTCCCACCGGAAATGCACCACAGCCATATAAGTATATAACGATTCTTAATTTTGACGTCGCGCAATATGATTTTACAACGCGGAGTATCGCGCGCGGTGACACGACAGAAGAGGCACGATACCGTACGTATACGTGAATTACAGTAGGCATTCTGGTCGGGTATTAATAATCTAACAGTACATACATAATACGGCGAAGCGAATCGGCGTGAACCAAGGCTTTATGAATATTATTGAAAATGCTACAGTCCTTGCCGGTCTTTTCGTAGCACTTCATGCACAGTCCTTTGAGATGTAGGAACTCCACGGTAGGTATGTTGTTAAGACACAACATACCTAGGCACTTAAGCATTTGTCCATATTCGCAAGCATCAAATAATCAATTAGGTGCCGACCTTACATTATTTATAATAATAAAATATTCACAACGAGAATACACATCAAAACAAAACAAAAACAGTAAATATCTAATCTCAATCAACATAAAATCGAAAAAGTTTTATAGTGCGGCAAAATACATAAAAAAAAATATGCTCTACGCTCGACGTACCCTCACCGAACGACGGTGCACACGGCGATGAAGCGACGCGACGGTAGAATATGCTATGTGCTAAATAACAGCACATAGCATATTCTTCAACGTATAATTATTTAATAAAAATTTAAGCTTGAATTAATACCACCGACAAAAGTTTGTCTCTATCGCAATTGCAAGTTGGTATGAAGAGAACAAACTCTTGTCACAGTAATTTTTACCGTTTCCGAACCCTTATTAAGATTACCTTTGTTATTATTGTTGTTGGCAATCTGTCGATGAAGACAAAGATGTATTTTATTAATTCAGGGACTTTTGTACAACCTAAAGTACATACCGGTCCCATTAAACCCTAAAGGGTCCTTAGACCAATATATAAATTTCGTTTGATAACATAATTGATTATAACAGAAAATAAATTTAATTTTGGTTGATTTTTTTTGGTTCGGTTTTTCCCTTTTTAGGGAAAGGCAAAAGGACTGAGCCCATATAGCCAATTTTAGTTGATTATTAAATATTTAAAAATAAATGAGGTTTTTCATTGTCAAAATATTGAAAAATGTTACCATATTTTTGGCATAATTTTAATAGCAGTTTAGAATATTTTGTATTAGTAATGTTGGCAACACTGTATAACTTCGAGTTATGTTAGCTGACATAAATCATATTATATTTGAATGCCAAGTTTTCAACATACAACGGTTGTTTCTTGTCAGTGATATTAGTGACATCGCAAAGGAACACTTACAAAGTATTCCCCGCCGCGTTTAAGATTTGCTATCTCTTTGCATATTTTATTCCAATATATAACCACATTGTACATACTGTGGAAAAAAAATGAATTATTACTGAAATCGTAAAATTGTACTGTCTATTCATATAACAGTTTATTTCTTATGTTTTGTATTCAATCGTGTTATGTTAATAAAGTTTTAAAAAAAATCGGGTTATGCTACTTACTTGGGCAATGAGCCAAAAGAAGAGAAAAAAAGTTGGTCTAAAAAGGACTTGTATCCAGAACCCTAAAATATATTAATAAAAAAAAAATCTTGTTCTTTTGCTCTCTAAATTTTCTTTTTCTCAATTGTCAATAGTTCAATTTTCCATTAATATTATGAAAATATTTTTCTTAAATTTTGTCAATAAATAGTTTATTATGGCTATTATTGAATTAGATATTTGGCGAGGAGAATGGGGTCTCGCCTCCGTTGATTTGGAATGTTTAAAAGTTTTGGTTGGTATTATAATATAACCTCAACTACATAAAACAAAATACGCCGGCAATTATTAATGTTTCCTGGTCTATTCACAGACCTATATGAAATTTATCGGTGTACCAGTTCGAGTTCGGGAAGCTAACAATCCATATTTCACACCAAAAGGAAGACTGCCAGTTATGAGAGATGGACGGAACGTTCTCACAAATTTCGAGGAAGTTGTTGACTATTTGAAGTCCTTGGTAATCATTATATGATAATACATAATATTATAAATCGTTTTAGCTCTTGATTTACTATGTTATCTTATACACCCCAAAGGTAAAAAATCCTATAAAACATCAAAAAATGTATATCAGAACCTAATTAATTTGAGACACTGCTGTGTGTTTTTTTCTACCTCGAAGGAGTTACATGTAGTTAAATACATTGTAACTCATTGCACATGTGATATCTTGCTTTAACAGCAGTGTAGACAGGTGACAATACCTCTGACTACTCTATAAGATGTAACCGTATTGATATGATTGTTATTTTACTATTAAAGAAGATTATATTTATTAATAACAATTATTATATCATGTGTCTGTAATATTGAAATGTTTGAGAAATATCTGTAGTTTTAGATTTTACCTAATGCTCACTTTAGTTAATATTATTGAAATGTGTAATAGTAGTAACAATATAATCTTGTAACCCAAAAGCATGCTGTGGTTGCATAAATATGCAACCACAGCATGCATATCATGCATAAATATGAGAACAGTTAGTATAAGACCATTAGAATTATATAGAAACAACATATTTTTATTGCTGTATCTTATATTGGTCCTTAAAATCTTTAAAATAAATGAATAAATAAAATCCCGTCAAAAGTTACAAATTGGCTGTCCCTTAATAATGTGTACAGTTACTATGAATATTAGACATTAATAAATACTTTCATATAATTTGCGTGCCCGTTAATAAAAATTAGATTAAATTAGTAAATATTGCTCATCAATATTTTTTTTAAGTTACAACTTATCTACTATTCCAATATTTCTAAAATTTATGAAAATATCATCTATGCCAGAAGGAATATAGACAGTTTCAAAAGAGTTAGTGATTGCACTAATAAAAGCTTACTTAACAATAACAAACTGATTTTACCTAAATGTCGTTTGGCTAAAGTTAGTAATTCGTTTTATGGCAATTGCGTAAGGTTTTACAATAAAATACCAGAGTATGTTATAAATCTGCCAGAAAAAAGATTTAAATGTCAAATAAAACAGTTCCTTTGCAAAAAAGCTTACTATAAAATTGAAGAATTTGTTAACGATAATAATATTTTTATAGAAAAACTTTAAATCCATAGCACTGACAATATTATCTGATTACATTAATAATGAGTGCGTAGCGACTTCTATGTTGATTATCGCATGCCTCTTACTTGTTATACTGTAATTATTTATATAAAAAAAAAACATCTATTAAAAAGAGCAACACACAAGTTTCTTGTTCATTCTTCTTGTGATGAATCTGCATTCCGAATGAGTGGTAGAATCAAAATATGACTATTCAAAAGTGCTTGTAATGAGTTTATTTGAATAAAGATTATTTCTATTTCTATTTCTATTTCTATTTCTAAAATAAACACTTTTGTTTCATTAAATTTCACTTTCTGATTGTTTCACTCTTATGTTTGATTAGCATTATAGTACAGATGTGCATTTGAACACAATACAAGCTGCAGAAGCCAGTGCCTTCACACAATACCTCCGAGACAAGTTGTACCCTGCTTACCAGTATGCCTGGTGGGTGGATGAGAAGAACTACAGTGATCTGACACGACCTGCATATGCTAAAGCCTTACGGATCCCCTTCAACTTCTTCTACCCTTCTCGATATCAGAATGCTGCCAAGGAAATGATTGATGCATTATATGGTGAACATACAGATCTACAAGAGATTGAAAAGACTGTAAGTAATATCTGTATGGACAAATTTTACAACTAGTTGTACTTGCGTCTTTGTCTGCGTGGAATTTGACTTTATTTTTCTGAAATAAAAGAATTTTTCTAAAATATAAGTAGCCTAAGTTACTACTTATTTCATCGGCTACCTGCCAGAAAAAGTTCTATCAAAATGGGTCCAGCAATTTCAGATTATATATATATAACAAACAGACAGACAGACAAACAAAAATTTTAAAACATGTTATTTTGGTGTCATTTTCATATGCATGTAGTATCAATATTACAAATAGACTCTCCAATTTTATTTGTATGTATAGATTTATGGGTGTTTTCTATATATATTGTGCATGTATTTACAAAAAAATATGTATCAAAGTATTTATATTAGTTCTGTAGTACTCATAACACTCTGCTTACTTGGGAGTAGATAGCTCGCTGTGAATAGTCCAGGGCTCTTATTATGATTTAATTATCCACATTCTTAGTTTTTTCATCACCATTATAGCACTGTAAATATGTATAAGGGGCGTAGAATTATTGGAAATGAGACTAGATATACTGTTAGCAATGTTAGGCAGATTGCTATGTAAGAATATACTTAGTAAGTAAAAAATATATTATATGGATTCAATCTACAAATCTACTGGAAACAATCTACACTCAATTGTCATACCTATTATTTGCCTAACAAGCTTATACCTAAGAAAGCGTATGTAAGTCATACCATATATATATATATATATGCTGGAGCGTTACGGGATAATAATATGATGTTGCTGGTTGAGACGATGTATATTAAAGACTAGCTGTACCCGCGACTTCGTCCGGGAAAATAGTGACCTTGACCAAATAATGAAAAAATTTTTAATAACCTAACCCAATAAAAGCCAAATCAAAAAGTTTCATCGTTTCATCTTCAAAAATGACAACACTTCCATACATAACCTTTTCAACTCCTTACAACCCTTTTTAATGCGAAAAAGGGTCTAGACTAGCTGTGTACCAAATTTAATTTAAATCGGTTTAGTAGTTTTGGCGTGAAATCGAGACAGATAGACAGACAGAGTTACTTTTCCATTTATAATATTAGTAAGGATGAAAATAGACTGACAATATGTACATAAAAATATTGATCTTATACACTAAATGACAATAGGAAAATGTAAGGTGGGGTGACACAGTTTAGACACGGTAGAGCTTAGTAGATAATATTGGATTTGTCTTACTAGGCTTTATTAAATGCCATTATTATTTTGATGTATTTAGGTAACTGTGTCCCATATGGTTTATTCTTTATTAATTCACCATGATAGATTAACAGACCTTACTTCATCTGATACAAGACCTGTAGTAGAAGATGATATATTATCATTCTACACTGATGCTCTTACACCATTCAATATTCATCCCAAAAAAATACTTTCATGTATTTTTAATTTATTGTCAAATTGTTACCTTTCAGATATACAGTGAAGCGGAAAAGTGCCTTAAAACTCTATCAGACAGACTGGGAGAGAGTGAATACTTCTTTGGGAATCGACCATCATCATTTGATGCAACCGTATTTGCATACTTAGCACCATTAGTTAAAGCACCATTCCCTAATGCCCAACTGTCAAACCAAGTGAAGGGTATAGCCAATTTATCAAGGTTTGTGGCCAGGATTAACCAGAAGAATTTCAGACATGTTACAGATGGTAATTATCTATTTTGTTTCTATAATAGACAGGGGAGACTATTTCATCATTGTCTTTATCCTATTATTAGGCGTTAGTGTATTTCTTACTGCATATGGTATTATGTATGTTGGACTCTTAAGTCCGCATTTAGCCTTTTGTTTGGTTCTTTGTACATGTAGAACCCAACCTACTAGAGTAGCCAAGTTCCTCCCAGCGGTATAGAAGCCTCTGAACAGAAGAACTGATAACTCCATTGTTAGCAATGTGCTATGTCAGGTTGACCTCCACACGGTTCCAATTTTCTTTTACAGAATACAATAGGCAGAACGCAAAAAAACATTCAACAGGGACACAATCAGACAGAGAAGCAGCCAACTTTCCAAATCAAACCCGTAATAAAATACTAGCGGCCTTGTTTGCAGCTATCGCAATGACTGGCTACGCATTTGCCAATGGAATGTTCCAAGTGAGTAACAAATCATATTAATTTGACTATTATTTTAAAACTCTCAATCAAGCAGGCACAACCACATTGTGGAATCACTGTCCAATACAATACAGTACAATTTTCGAAACATTACCGTATTGTTTCGGAAATTGTTTATGATCGGACATTTAAGAAAAGAGCTTATTTAAAACGCTGTAAAGCACTTGCAATTCCCCTGGCATGCCGGGTGCTCATGACGGCGGTAATCGCTTACCATCAGGTAAGCCGCAAGCTCGTTTGTGCTATAAAAAAAGAAGGTTTCCAATTGAACTATTTACCTCAGACCTTTTTGCTATATGAGCACGGATATTTTATTAAATTGCGTTAAAGGACACACAAACAAGTTACAGTAATATAAAGTAAATACACACAACTACACTGATCAGTTAACAATATACAATATAGTTACAAAAGACGTGTGAAAATCTCTTAAAGTCCTATATACAACATAGGATATTTCATGTCAAATATGAAGACTCCCTGTCAGATAAAGTGGCGAAGCTACCTAGGTGCCCCGGGGCCCTCAAGCTCAGGGGGCCCTCGAACCCTTACCAGAAAATCTCAATCGAACTGAACTTTTCAAAATTTTTCTCATTTTCAAAATGAATATGACAACCCTACTTTAATCATGACTCAGTTGAGAGAAATTCGAAAGTTATACGTTCGGTTGGCAGTGTTGTCAATTTGACGGATAGCGATATTTGCGTTTTAATAAAACTGTAATAAAAAATGGGGCCCCACTGTTCAGCAGAATTAATATGAAATTATAATAAAGCTATTCAAGACATGAAAAGCTTTATTATAATTTCATGTTATTGACAACAATCTTCTTTTCTTTCTTTCTTATCTATCTAAAAGAAAAAGAAAGAAATTCACTACGTTTTGGATTTCATACAGCCAAATTCACGAAGGGAACACTTAGAATGTGAATTTGGGAGCCCTGGATTGTGCCTCTATATGATCATTGCTTGTTTTCTCATAGTACAAAAGCGCCTACCAGTACTGTCAAAAACTACTATGTCTTAAATGACATAGGATATTAAACTTAGTCATATTGTTCAATGACGGTCCCGGTGGTTAAGTTGTTTAGCACACTGCCTTACTTCCGATTCTCACGGGTTCGATTTCTCGCACGGTACAAATATTTGTATTCATAAGTATTGTTTGTATCGCTCTGTGTGTTTTCTACATATATTGTGTATATATTTAACAATAAAATGTATCTATGTATTTATATCAGCATCCGCCCCGCTTAGCTTTAAACCAGATAGTGCTGTGTTGTTAAAAATATAATTATGAAGTCATAGTTCATGTCTGTCTTTAAAAGTACAATAGCTTCGTACAAGTATCTAAATATATTAGAATCATCAAAATTTGATAATGTAATACGCCTCAAACTAGCCATCTTGTAATCTTATTCATTCTCAGAACATAACGTTTTGTGTTCAGGAGCTGAAAGATTTCGAACAGTCGCGAGATTACAACGACATGTTTGAGAATGAGGAAGAGGACAATTGACGCTGACGCTGACGTTCGCGCTGACGCTCGCGCTGACGTTCGTGCTGACGCTCGAGCTGACGCCGCTGACTTAGTTGCACCAGTCGAAGCAAAGCTGTTAAACGTTGCATTTGTTTAATCCTAATGATTTGTATAAACAGGCTGCTCATACGTAATTTTAATTGTTTATTTACATTCCGTTTTTGCATTAATACATCATCTGAGACCAGATTTTTCAATGAGTTCCTTTTTAATTCTCTGATATAAAAAATATGCTCTTACTTAAAAATTTATAATACATACATACATACATAAATTATAAGTTCTCTTCAACCAAAAGACAATGACAACTAATGGAATTCTGAACCCTGTTACTGCTCAATGAAGATTTTAATTATCATAATTAATTAATTTTTTATTTTGTACATTAACTCATTTATAAATATATAATAATTCATGGTACTGATTTAATGTAGAAATAACTTGAGTATGTATGATGTAAATGGGAGATATATATTTTTTTATGGATTTATAATATTTAGTTTTATTCTGCTACCATTAGCATGTTGCAATATGGGTGTAGACTTAATGGTAACGCTTCCAGTAGCGGTGGTCAGCTTTCCGCACTAAATATTTGTAGTCTCACACATGCTAATTGAAGCGGAATTAAACAAAATAATATATGTAAATACATTCAAGTAATGATATGAGCTTCGGCAAAATAACACCTACCTACTTCGAAAAACAAATGCATATAAAAAGTCACAAGCTGTGCCATATTATAGAAGGTTAAGGTTATTTATTTGAGAAATCGCAGGATATTTGCTGAGGTAATGGATTGTTAGATTACTCTATCTGGATTAACATTTTTGAATGTTTATTGTCTTAAAGTTCAAGCAATTATAACATCTAGGTAATCTTTAGGTGCAAATTTCGAATAGGCGAGCTATATGCTCTTATATGTTTTTGTATACATGTACAGCATACTTTTTATTATTGAATACATTATGTACAAATCAAAATATCTCATACATCCATTCAATTAATTTAACGTATTCAATATTGTCAGTCACAAATTTTAAATTTTATTATTTCAGATATGTTTATGGGAATTTTTTTAGAATAAAAACTATGATTAAATGTGTCCTAAAATATAGAATTCATTTTGCTATTTATTTATATATTATTAATTATGATTTTTTATATATTCATATTGAAAATACTTAATTTTATTATTTCAAAATATGTTTATGAGGTATTTATTAGTGTCATATTTGTTGGTAATAATTGGTGAACTATAATTAATTGTGGCACAACATATGTTTAATTTTGCAAGTGTAACAGCCTTGCTTTCGACTGATGTATATATTGCAGTTTCATGCGAACTCAGAGGAAAATAATTGGGTCGTAATAATTTAGAGAGGAATTTAGTAGACATTGTGTTCTCGATATTATTAACACTTCTTGGATGAGTGTTAAACTCTTTTTATTTATATTTAATCATTTCCTGGCCTCGTATATACATAAATTAATGATTTATTGTACATAATGTGTCAGTCGATGTCGTGGGTAGGTTTTATCTTTTCAGCCAGTTGCTTTGTAAGATTGGTGCGGTAAAAATAATTTTAATCTCAATAAAACAGTGAAGTTACAGATTACATTATTACACATTAGAAGCATGACATCTTAGTCATCTGGAATGGGAACGCATGAGTGCCATCACATGATAAAGTGAGCCAATAGGAGTTCATTAGCTACCTTTACGCGACACACTGTGACGACCTCGTTGGTCTAGCGGTCTAGCACATCGCTTTACGTCCGATGGTCGCGGGTTCGATTCCTCGCACGGCACAAACATTTGTATTCATGAGTATGATTGTTTGTATCGGTCTGGGTGTTCTCTATGTATAATATGTATGTATTTACGAAAAAAAAACCTATGTACTTGTATCAGTTATCTAGTCTCCGTAACACAAGCTTTAGATAGCATAACGTGGGACTAGATGGCGCTGTGTGAATTGTTGAGATTATTATTATTATTACTTTACGATCTCCGCGCGAGCACGGATCGCGCACGCTTTAGCGCGGGGAAGCCAGCGCGCGCAATCACGAGTGATTGCAATGAACTATTTTTTGTTTTTACTCTATCACGCGTGATTGCGTCTATGTTTCATGTCATTTCACTTTTTTTTTAATTTTATTTTTATACCACAAATTTCCAAATACTCGTGGTAAAATTATAAATTATTAATAACTTAACAATTAATTATCCGCCATTTTGAATCGAATAAAGAACGCGGAAATGTGCAGGCAACATGCGTGCAGTCTTCCTCGTTCTCTTCGTCTATATTCGTCCCTACGCAGGGGCGGATCTATCTAAGGGCTTTTTGGGCTGCTGCCCAGGGCCCCGAGGATACAAAGCGCCCCCAGTCCCCACTGAAACGATATATTTATATATAGAATATAAAATAATATCTAAAATGTTCAATCAACCCATGCAAGTCCGCGTCTATCGAAAGGAAAAGGACATTTCTAGTCCCTTGTTTTTGGTGTTTAATTTTTAGTTGAGTAATATAATTAGGTACGGTAGGTAGGCCCCTAAGTAGATTTAGCCCAGGGCCCCACAATATCACGATCCGCCCCTGTTCCTACGTACGTGTAAAGGCAGCTATTGTATAGGCGACGGTAATCATTTACCATTAGGGGTACCGTCATTTTGTTTTTCCATTCAAATTACATAAAAACGACTGATTTCAACTCAATATTCCTCTGAGCTCGAACATAGATTATAGATATTGTTAAATAATGAATAACTATTACATTGTCATTGTCTATTTATTGTTTCGTTGTATTATTAAATGGTACAACGTCATCGCTCAAAGATAAATGGCGCTTACTATTGTAGTTTAGTTAGTTAGTTTATTGTTGTGAATTTGTGACTTGAAATGCACGTGCCGTGTAGTTCACGTAAACATGGAGAATGGACTCAGGTATACTCTCTTGAAAGTGTCACCACAGAACTTTTTTATCATCGCGTATAAATTTGTTTAAAGATCTAATTAGTAATTTTTGGTGTGCTGTTTAGCGTAACTTGAAATAAGTCAAGAGTAAACTCAACCTGATTTTTAAGTAAATAAATAAAAAATGTTTCTTCATAGTTGGTTATGAAACGCTCAGTCCATCCTCAATGTATATGAGAGAATACTTTTTAAAATGATGCTAGTGAAATATAATGTATTTTTTTTTATTTTATAAGTAAATAAGTCTTAAACGATTAAACATTTTCCCTGACTTTAGTTTCCCCAACTCTTTTTTTAAATAACTTATTCGGAAAGCAGACTCATCACAAAAAGAACGAGCAAGAGACTTGCGTGTTGCTTTTTTAAAATAAAAGTTCTAAGTAATTACACATTAACAAGGATTAGGCATGCGACCTAACCGCTAACCACTCAATTGTTAATGAGGCAGCTATGTGTTTCATATCAGTAGAACATAGCCCTAAAATTATATGTATACATATATACTAGCACCATATTTAAAAGTATAACGAACTTAGGTACAGCATTTGTAGCATTTATGTAATTTTACTATTGTTTTCGAGCATAGTAGTGTTGTAAAAATATTATTTATATTATGTTCCTATTATGCCAAATATACGTGATGTAATAAACATGACATGTGATGTCTCATTGATGAATTGTTTTTAATTACTCCACTTAACAATGGATTCCAATTTGTCTGAAATAGAAATTTTATTTGTATACAGAGTTAGTCATAATGGAGCAAGCAGAAAACCAGCACATTTTCACAAAATTGAATATCTGAGTAAACTGAAATTTGAAAGTAATTTTTATTGTAAACAAGTTCAGTATTTATTTTTAGTTTTATCTTTGTTTCTTGGTGATAGTAGTTCAGTATCATGGACTTATTGGCTTTTGGCAAGTCAAAAGTCAACAAGTGCACCTTTTATGACTAACACTCTGCACTATATAGGTTCGAACGTTCATATAGACTTCCAGTAATGTTATTACCAATTGTTAGTAACGCTGTTACTAATAAATTTCTAAAAGATTATAATTTAAAATATTGCAATTACGCGTTCAACAGTTGAAATAACAAACCCTACAATATAGCTTGCTAATAATGGTTCATAGGCAATCGCAAATCCATCTATTATACACCAGATCCCTTATGATCTCTATCTGTAGATTTTCATCTGTTACAATGGAGAATTGTTAGTAACAGCATTGCAATTGCGTTACATAATTATAGAAATTGGTTTATTAGTATAATACTAATTGATATTTAACTTTAACTTTTACCTTTTATTTAATCATCATCTATGAATTATTCGACAGTTTCAATTACTAGTAGTACAACTCAGTTAATTGTCTATGATGCTTGTGTACATTTAGGAGACCAACCACTGCCCGATATTGCCAACGAATTCTTAAAAAATAGAGTGGTCAGGTCTCTATTTTTTAAGAATTCATTGGCAATATCGGCAGTGGTTGGTCCAAATGTACATAAATATTGAGGGAATTTAGAAAGTGGAATTTAATTTTTAATTTTAACGCATTAGACCTTTATTGCGTTAACTAGATATTTGTTTGTAGATTTGGTTTTATATATGAGAATTTTTGTTTTAATTTATTCAGAGATGCATGAATAAAGTAATGTTATGACACGTTATTGCTTTTATTTATTCTATTAAGTTTTAATCTTGCTCACTTTTGAAATGAGTTTATTTATTCTTTGCAATATTGTTATGACAAAATGTATATAGGCGATAGCTTGTTTTCCTTTATACTTAAAATAACCGTGAATGTATTTGTTTGATATGCTTTTACCAGCTTTATGCCTTAATTTATGAGAAATTTGTATCATTTGATTTAATTATAGTCAGTAGATTTATTTCTCTATCTACTTTGCAAGAGACAATTTTTTACCTTACCTTTGTAGTCACCGGCTGCGCCTTATGTAGATTTTATTAATTAATATTTGAGTGACAATATGAACAAATTCTTCCACAAATGTCAGCATCTCGTCACATGTATCAAGAAGCGAGGTCGAGACGCCACTAAAACGAAATAACTATAACATAACTTGTAAGAAAATTAGTAAAGGTTTTTTGCCCAGACATGGCTAACTACAACCGATTCCGTACCTACTATGGGAAGGGAGATTTTGATACATTTTTACCAAATATGGCTTACACTAATAAATTTATACCTACTATGAGAAAACACAATGAACACCTGGTGTTACAGACATAACTAGTATCTAAAAGTGGAGGACGATTATTAATAATGGGGATTATGGCTAATGATCTCCACGCGGCCCTGTTTGAACCATTATAGTTAATTCTTGGTGAACTAGCCATAATGGGGTAACTGAGTTGATTTTATATTCATAATGTGAATAATCTTCCACTGTGATGCAACATTCCATTATCATCCATTTAGAAAAATATATTTTAGGTTTGTGTTATTTATTCAATTTAAAAGGCATTTAAATTAAATTAATAACCCAAACCCGGCCAATTCCCAGTCTTAACATCGTAATATTTGCAGACAAATTGCTCCTCGTCGCACAGTCTTTAAAAGCAAGAGTGATTTAATTTCAGCGTTGGTCGAAGTGGAGTTGGCGCCATACAATGCTACTAAACAGGTTCCGTATAGCGAAGAAACATTTCAATATTACAAAGAAACTGAATGCTGGAACATCTGCACAGAGTAATTCAGAACAACCGAAGTAGCTATGATGTCTGTATACTTAATGACCATATTATATATCCCGATTTAGGGCAAAAATTGAGGTCATAACGAGCAGAGGAAGGTCGGAAAAGAGATGGATGGACCGTGTGAAAGATGATATGGTAAGAAAGGAAGTAAATAACGAGATGACTGCCAACAGGGATGAATGGAAGAGGAAAACATATTACGCGACCCCAAATAAATTGGATAAGGAAGAAGCAGATGATGATGATATGACGAATAATTGCTAACTGGTAACTACCACGATGGGTTTCGTCCTCCACTAGTATCCCATCGGTACCGTTAGCGCAGACTTTTGCAACATTCTACAAACTACGATAGAAAAAAAACAAAATGGAGACTAATAGAGACCGGAGTATTAGTCAAGGAGAAATAAATATTTTGTGCTAAAACGCGAAAATAAACATATATTTGTAGTAGTTGAATAGAAGCTAGTGAATTATTGTAGACTTTGTACACAATTGTGTGTTCTATATCATCTATTACCAAGCAGCTCAATCTTCTTGTGACGACTCTGCTTTCCGAATGAGTAGTAGGATCTAAAATATATAACTAGTCACAAGTGCTTATATTAAGTTTATTTGAATACACATTATTTGTATTAGATAAGATTGCTTTGTAAGCCATTTTGATTAAAGGATGGAATATACCAGTGGAATTACAGGATACGGAATGTCAATATGTTAGTACTCTGGAACAGAATGGCATAACGGGTACGACAGTCGTCACATGACTACGATAACCATTTACCATTAGATGGGCCGTATGCTTGATTGCCACCATTGTAATATGAAAAAAAAACATGACTTGTGACTGAGGTGCAGTTATGTATATAGGGTTACCAGTTACCATCAGGTGAACCGTTGCAGATAAAAACAGTAAGATATTAACATGTTTAGAAACATATAGGACAAATAAAGAAAAATAAATGCAGATTTATTCCACAATATTTTTTATTTCTTGCTTTTGAACATTGCATTTCACGTTGTCAGGTACCTACTTATTAACAACAGAATTTGGTACATAGAATACTTCAATAATCTCTACACTGGGATAAAATATAATTCTACATATCTATTGCATAGTTTAAGCGCACATAAAACAGAAGTAGCATTTCAAATCGATGGCACAAAAATACCATGGCTATTAGTGTGATATAGACAATAAATACTTATGTTACAAAAGCATAATTTCTGTATGGGATTTATATTAATTTTCTTTACAATATAACATTCGTAAAATTATTAATTACATCAATATAATGTTATGTCCAACTTATATTACAATATACACACTAAGGTCACCTTATTTGACGGTACATTATCTCGTGTAGACTTGTCCTTTATGAAAAACTAAATCTAAGCCTCATACAGTACGTAAGTAAAACTTAAAATAGATTATTTTAAGTTTTCATATAAGTGTTTTCTCTTTCTTACACATTAAGAAAATAGCTTGAAAGAGAAACAAAACGGGGATGAAAGAAAGAGACAATTATATGTTGGAATTTACACTCTACAAAAACTACAATTTATTATATTCACTGGCAAATGTTGCAGTTTTAACTTTATGGGTTTGCTTGAACATTTCAGCTTTAAATAAGTGGCGTATTCGACACGCAAGTCTCTAAATCGTTCTTGTGATGAGTCTACTTTCCGAGTGGAAGAATAAAAGATACTACTACTCAAATATTAAGTTTATGAATTAAGATTATTTCCATAGGCTACGGTAACCGTTTGCCATCATATGCCATTCTCTACCATATAGTAATATAAAAAAATGTAATGCGCTCCTACTGTCTATAAAAAATAAATTGAATGTACATATGGAATTGAGATAGTTCTTCTTGTATTGCCTCAATTCCATCCATTGAGAAATGTGTATAAATAATAAACAACTAACATTAATTTACAAAATATTAAATAAAAATTTAAAAACTTTATACAACATGTTCTTTTTGCTATAATAAAAATATACCTTATAAAATACGTTTCTAAATTGATTGTTCCCTAGTTCGGTAAAATGCTAAGTGCTACGTGATTTGTATACCGAAACAAAAGTACAATAAGTTCTCTAACAAACTGCAACGATGATGTACCGACAAATTAGATAACACCTAATTCTTATTTAACAAGTCAACAATGTTACATTTGCTCATACAGTTTTAATACACTATCGACTAATTACAGCAACTGGTTTGATATAAAATGAATAAATAAAAAATTAAAAGTTATTAAGATTATTCTCATATCGAGTAAGTGTTTATATACTCGATTATAGATATAGGATGCTACCAAATAATTTACATTCTTTTTATTATTGTAATAATATAAATAAGGAACACTATGCCCTACAACAGAGAATACAATTTGATATCACGTTAGGGGCGATTGATTACGTCGCAACAATTTTAGTACCCCCTCCCCCAGTGTCACAGTTGGTCACATGTGAACAGTTAAAATTAGTGTATTAATACTAAAATTGAAATGTAATGTCACAAAATTTAATACCTCTCCTAGGAGGGTGGGACATAAGTTTTATAGAGCGGACGAATATAGAAGAAAATCCGGCGGAAGGACTTATGGAGCGGCTGAAGGACAACTCCTGCTTGACGCATATGACTTTAGTCTGAGGTCACCGTTAAGGCTTCGAACCTCGATTCATGCCGTCGTAATTTCGATCCCTGTTCTGTATTTGATGGGAGATCGATCGGAGGGGGATCGGACAGCTCGTGTACATGCGACTGTTATCACTTTCCAACAGATGGGTCGTTAGTTTGTTTATCATTACAATTATTAAAAAAACCTCAATATATGTATAATTGGTACGTATTACCGTCGTAGAATTGATCATACCAGAAAGTAATGAACCAATTCTTGAAAATTTACTGCATTTTATGAAATCACTATCGAAAAGCCACGGTTATGTCTGCATACTCACAATTTTGTGAGTTTTGCACATGTAGCCAATGTCATTGTGAGATGTATCTTTCAAATAGCGAAAGAATTTCTTAATTCCGTGCACTGGTTTATGCAGTAGCCGGAGATTGCTTTGAAATTAGAACTGAAAAAAAAAATTCCCAACAAGAGGAACTCTTTGAAGGGATTATTTAATTTTCTATAGCCTATATGTTGAAATTTTCCCAGCATACTTCCTTAAATCTTTAAGAACGTATTCTGTAAAATTTTCATCGTAATTGTTCTAGCCGTTCGTCATTATCATCAAATACAACTATTTCACAAAACGGTCGATTACCATATGAAATGATCAATTCTACAATACGTTTTTGTAGCAACATACATTATATAAAAATTGTACCAAAAATTTTTTAAACTTTATACACCTAACCTAAAAGTTCTATGACATTTTTCAAACATATATTTGTAATTTTAATAATACAATTTGAATAATACAATTAGATTTTCAATTATACAATTTAAACGCCAAATTTCTTCATCACACCTACTAATTATAATCACACAATTTTAATAATCATAATTTCCTAATTGCTGTTTATTTCCCGCGAAATAAAGAAATTTAAACAGGGTGGTGGTGGAAAGGGTCCCAAGACCTACTGTTTAAAAAAATATATATGTCTATACACATCTACAATCGCCTTCCAGGTGCAAATCATAAAAAAATACAAATCTGTATATGGTGTGGTATGGCATATAAAACTCAGTATATGTTCAAAGTTTGAACAAACATTTACAGTTTATTTGTCTTCCTGTAACGCTCAAGCAAAAGCATGCTCCATTTCTGAGAAGGCACATATTTGCAAAACATGCGTGGGACCTGGGTGTCCCTTGGAAACCATCTGCTAATTTTTTAAAGTTAAGATACGTAGGTTCATGGGAGTGCAGTATATATCTCACTACATATTAGACATTACTATGTAGCGTAGTTTAGAAGATATATGTTATCTTAAGCTTTCACGATCTTTTATAATTGTACACATTATATCGGGAACTATTATATTATCACATCGGTAAATATCCCGATAACATATGTACAATATGTGTTATTGGGAGCATTTGAACTTCATATCACGGTAAATATCCCGATTATATGTACAATATATGTTATGTTTGGGAGTACTTAAGTGGGAGCGCTTCATTAGGAGGGCTAATTTATTATGGTTACTTATTTAGCTTTGACGGTTTAGTTAGTATGACTACTATAGTAAGTCAGTTCGCCTGACACTCTCCCAGTATATGCTGATAACAAAAGTAAAAAAAATATACCAGGAAAAACATTATCCTTCTCACGAGTAGTAGGGTAAAAAGAAAGGTTTGATATCTACATAACACTGACGTTTAAGACGTTTTAAAAATGCAGAGTTAGACAAAAACTTAAAGACAAATTATAATATAACTTTAGCTGCCTTATTTACAACAACTTAGGCTTAAAAATTAAATATTAGTCTTTGTACATAAGTCATACCATAAATAATAAAATGGTAACAGGGTGAAGTAGGTAGCGAGTTAGATATACGACTTGTTACTAAAATGTAAGTTATAATAAACCTTCTTTTAAATTTCGTCATCATATACAGCAGTTCAATCAATATATTAAAATATTCACCAATATGTATACATATTGTATATAATACACATAAATGTCATATGTTTAAAGTTGATAGGGTTGCCATACCGAAATTATAAATTACAGTATATAATAATAAAAGTCTACGATTGTACTCATAAATAACACGTTTATGATAAAGGCATCGCGGAAACGATTATGTCCGTAGTCAAATAAACACATGTCAGGCTACAGCATGCTTATAGTTTACATTTTTTACAAAAATATAATCTTGACAAACTAAATAGCAACGACGTCCGAACTGAAACTTGATATTGTGTACAATATCAGACAGATGGAGACCTAAGTATTCATAACTCAAGCAAGATGTTATAAATAAGTATACTCACATTCTTTCTAATACTCAAACTTGTATATTCATATATCATATTTTATACATGTATAATAAAAATAAATTTTATGCGCGTCTACTATAATACGATTTCAATTTCAATGGAATGGCCTAATACAAAATAGATAATTTATGTTTTCACGTTTAGTACACATTATTAACCCTTCGAACGTTTTCACATAGATCTGTGCAGCCTCTTCAACCATATTACAGTCTTGTCACAGATCTGTGCCCGCAAAATTCTTTTTAACAAATTTAGTCCTTATTTAAAACGAAGTAGGATTGAAAATCATTTGAAAAAATACAGCTGGCGCGCACATATCGCCTCTTCGTTTTCGATCGCTGCGACAGATGACAGACACTCGAAAGGTTAATATAGTTATTCGGGACTTAACACGAATAATTGTATAGTTAATAAAGGTATTTATTCAGTGACTGCAGTGGTGTTTGCACGTGATCAGGACTCGTGCAACCTACTCGAAACGTAGTTATAAATAAATAAATAACCCTGGACAATCGTACTCATGAATACAAAATGGTTGCACCGTGCGAGGAATCGAACCCGTGATCATCGGAAGTAAAGCGGTGTGCTTAACCGTTTGACCACCAAGACCATCATAAGTACAATGTGTACAATTTTTTATTAATATAATGTACAGGTACGGCTTGTTTACGATTTTATTGCATACGTTTCATATGACAACATTATATTATCATTCCATGTATGTCATTTCATATGTAAACATAATTCGCGTTAAATCCCAATAAACTATATTAATAATAATACAATATACTTTTCTATACAATAAAATCACGTTCATTATTATAAGGCGTCAATACTGTCAATCATTTACGATTGGCAATTGAAATTTCTTTACCAATTAAAATATACTATTTGCATACATAAAAATATAGTTTAAAAATTCGTTTCGCGCATCAATACCCTTGATTTATATATAACTACATATTGGTGTTGTTAAATATTAATTTTTTTTATAAAAAATTCCTACTTTGTTCTAGAGTATATATTTAGAGGTGTATCAAATATATATTTGATACACCTCTTATTTTACACGTAAGTCTGGTAACACTGAGTCGTGGAAACGGTATTAAGAAAACCGCATCTGACTAACTTTCGTTATATACATCTCAGTGTGTATCATAGCTAACGGTTTACAATGCAAATAAAGGGCATGGTGATTTATTATCCACATATTTATATACACAATTACATAGTTACTCTTAAAGAGTACAGCCAAGTGAGAAACCAGATAGAATTCCTGTGATACTGAACGAATGATACTAGAGTATAAATAAGTAATAGAGTAGAAAAATATTAAATGTTTACTTCCAAAGTAAAATCACTTCTTCGAACCATTCTAATGCTGTTGACGGTAGCTGGCCTTTATAGCATTGTCGTACAAAAATGATGCCAAATGCAGAAGGTACTCTAAAACCGTGGAATGACTTATGGAGCGGCTGAAGGCTAACTCCTGTCTGATGGATACGACTTTAATCTAAGTTCTAGAGAGTGCCCGGTGCCCTTAGAGTCTATGGGCACCGGGGCACCGCTAGGGATTTATCCAACAACTAAAATACACCAATATCATTGTCACCAGTAAAGTAACAAAGTAATGTTGATTTATAATAAAAAAATGTTTAAAAATATTGCACTAACGGACATAAAATCTGAATTTAATTGTAATGAAAGCTTAATAAAATAAAAAAAAAAACAAGTTGTTAGCAATCCATCATGAAATATTATACATATTATGCCCAACATATGACATTTCGTACCAATAATGTCGACTATAAATATCTTGTTATAATTGTGTTCAGTGATTGGAATGACGTCATAAACTGACGCCATGACACCGCTGTTCGAAATTTGAAATACAAATTTTGCTATTAAACTTATTTCAAGCTATTATTTTTGGCAATAAGAGACCCGTAAGTACAATATAGCTTCAAAATAAACCACCTTGCCGATTATTGCATCTGCTTCCCAAACTCCACCAAATATTAGAACACGAAACTCGTATTAATTAATACAAACATATAAACATATTATATATTAATAGAATATACATTACTTACTTTACACGTGGAATTTCTGGGATTTTCAACATATACAGCGTCCATTGTTGAAATTGACTATATCGAGAAATCACCACTACATATGATAAGTTAACATTATGTATGTACGTAGGGTCGGAATTTTGCATTTTCCGTGCAGGTGCTGTTGTTAGTCGGGCGCGTTGAGTAGCGACTGTGAGTCGAGTAGTTGGCTGGCGTCGATGAGACTAACCTGTAAATAAAGTTTTTTAAATATTGTAATGTGTTTGAAAACATTATGAACATTAAAAGTTACTACTATTATAATGTAAAGGGTTTAGCATTCCCTACCTTTAAAATATTAATAACTAGCTGTACACGCGACTTTGTCCGCGAGGAATTTAACTTTATTTTTCTACAATAAAATTAGCCAAGTTACTCCTTATTACATCAGCTACCTGCCAAAAAAATCTCGTCAAAATCGGTCCAGCCATTTCAGAGATTAGCCGGAACAAACAGACAAAATTAAAAAAAAAATTATATGGTGTATGTACCGTATTTATATTCATATGCATGTAGTAAAAAACGGTTATTTCAATATTACAAACAGACACTCCAATTTTATTTATATGTATGTATATATGAGAGGAGGGGCGTATTCCTTGGGTTACGGTGTGGATAAATTAGCAGAGGAATTGGTAAAGAAGGAATCGATTTTCTTTACAGTATTTCTTACGATATTTATATAGAATATTTATTTCGAAATATTCTTTATCTGATGTACAATTGTGTCATTTTTGAGTCTAGAAATATCGTCGACGTACATACAATCGTAACGTATACAAATCCTCGATTCAGATCGGGTGACATCGTTCTGTGTAATCAGGGAACATATTAGACATTCTACTTTTGAGAGGCACCTTGGTTTTGAATAACGACCGAAATGCAAATTTATATACATAGACCCAGAGTTCTCTTTACGTTACATACTTGCATAGCGTCGAGCGTGCCGGTGACGGCCTCGTTCTGGAACTGGCTGAACGGGAAGAACCTCGAGACTGGCGGTCGCGTCTGTTCCACTTCAGTGCCGTTGGATTGCCGGTTGCTCAAGATCGATAGAGACGACAGTCTGTCGCTCAGGCGCTTTATCTGAAGGAGATAATGTACTTGTTACCAGTTTTATATCTGAGTCTTTTTTATGTTATTATTTATGCATTTAAATCGATTGTCTAGTACCCATAACACAAGCTCTGCTTACCTTGGTACTATACAATTCATCAGGAGTTATTTATTTACTTATTTAGTCCAGGTGTGAGTTGCAATACTGACCTGGTCCCTGAGGCCGTAGTGCATCATGTGGTGCTGCACGGGCCCCGTGTTCATACTATCTAGCGGCTGCAGCCAGCGCTCGTAGCACTGCGCCCACAGCTCCACACGGCCCACCGACACTGCTGGATGCAGCCGCTGCAGCGGTGGCCGCTCCTTGCCTGACTGCTTGGCCGATATCGAGGACATAGCTGCACGGGATATAACGTTTAGTACATGTACTAACGGACTCCTTTACGTTGCGTCCCCAAATGTGTATATACTGTTTTATATACAAATAGCTGTGCTCGCGGTTTTGCCTGCGTTATATTTCCATATATAAATTTCAATTAAAAATATAGCCTGTGTGTTATTCTGATGCATAAGCTAAAATACTGTAAAGTTTCATCAAAATCCGGTCAGTAGTTTTTGCGTGAAAGAGTAACAAACATCCATACTGAGAATCTTTCGTGTTATAATATTATTAAGATTATGCAACTTTAAAAATATGTTCAAAAACGTTAGTTATTTATTAATAACTAACGTTTTTGAACATATTTTTAAACTATTGTTTAAACGCGAAATTTTGTGAGATGGATGGATGTTTGTTCACAAGTTCATTCTTCTTGTGATGAATCTGCGTTCTGAATGAGCGGTAGAATCAGAATATGACTATTCAAAAGTAATGAGTTTATTTGAATAAACATTATTTCTATTTCTATTTAAACTTAAAGAGATAAAATCTACAGTTTTATAGAGAACATAAACATCGAAGAAAGTATGTTAAAGTTGATATTTTATGATTTTTTTAATACCCGAGCGAACCCGGGTCGTGCCGTTAGTAGTTAATACTTACATATCCGTTGTTTGGGTACGGGCATGTAGTTACATAGTCCATACAAGGGATTGTAGAACAAGGATTTGTCCTGATCGGAAAACTGCTCGCTCCAGTCCCACAATGGTCGTTGTATGTAATTCTGATAAACAATATTATTGTACGTAAAATATTCTGACTACATATAGTAATTTTTGTAGCTGTGACGTGGTCGAGTGGAATGAGTATGCTCACTAACATGTCCAGACATGTGGCGGCGTGGTGGGCCGGGTCATTAGGCTCCCTAAAATATGGTCGAGCGCAGTGATGGCTGGCTCATCCGTCATACTCATGAACGAGTGCTGCTTGTAGGGATTGGTCTACTCTTATCACTACGACTGATTTAATCTTTTTGCATATTTATATTTGACCCAAAATATTTGTGCTGGTTGGTAGTTTGTATTCACACGTTTCGACTTGTAAATGTAAACTTACAAGGATTATTTAAAAGAGCAACACACAAGTTTCTTGTTCGTTCTTCTTGTGATGAGACAGCTTTCCGAACGAGTGGTAGATAAAAAACAAATTGTTATGACTATAACGAATAAATTGAATAAATAAATTGTTATATATAATGATTTTCTATTCTATTCTATAAATAGCATTTAATTTTTGACGACCTCGGTGATCTAACGGTCTAGCACACCGCTTTACGTCCGATGGTCGTGGGTTCGATTCCTCGCACGGCACAAAATTTGTATTCATGAATATGATTGTTTGTATCGGTTTGGGCGTTTTAGGCCTGTGACTTATACAAGAGGAGCGTCTGGTCCGCAGTGAAGTACCGCCTCGCTCTATTGAGCACACCAAGCTTTTTGACCTTTTCTTCGAGGTGACTACGGAACTCAATTGTGCTAGATATGTTGATACCGAGAATCTCAATACTCTTAGAGATGGTAATGGGCGTGTTCTGGAATTGCGGAGCCACAGCATAAGGTGTTGTCTTAGCGGTGAACGCGCAGGCTTGTGTCTTGGTAGGGTGAATTGAACTAAGTTCAGTCACCCCCAATCGGAGACTCTGGTGTCTACTTTGTACTTTATCTTTACTGAAATTAGACAATGTACCTTGAAAATGTTAGGGGCCCTATCCCTGGGACAGTTGTAGAGAAAGGTGTCGAAGGCGTGATTGTGCGCGCAGTCCCACAACGTGGTGAGGTAGGTCTCGGTGAACTCGAAGCTGGAGGGAAACTGCTGTACCAGTTGCCACACGCAGTCCAGGAACAGCAGGAACACGGGCGCGGTCTGCGCCTCAGCCTTCCCCGGGCCCATGCCCGACTCCAGCAGTTCATTCGACACCGGCGGCGGGAGACCAAATCTGGACAATGAAAATGACACTTGAGGTCACTAAGAATAAGATTTATTTTGTTTTGATATTTAGATATTTGTCAGTTTTATGTGACGTCATGAAATTTTAAACCCACACCTCTCGTCACACTATGTCGACCTCCTCCTCCCCTTGTCACACTATATCGATGCCCTACTCCCTTTGTTACACTTTGTCATAGCTCCACCCACGGTCTTAATATATATATTGCTCCTAATAGTGATATATATTGTATGGTAATACCTATCACAGAAGGGGTGACCAAGAGCGATCCACTCTTTTTGTATGAGCGACTGGAAGCCAGATATGGTGCGGTAGTGAGGGTCCACAAGCAGCTGAGTCAGGGAGGACACCACAGCGCAGTAATCCACACCTTCACCTGCAAACACGATAATTAATACACCAGAATCCATACTCATAATATATATACATTATACATACATAGGAAATTAGTACAGTGAGTCGGTAGGACTTTATTATAGTGAGTGGGTAAGACATTACTACAGTGAGTCAGTAGGACATTAGTCCAGTGGGTGAGCAGGACATTAGTATAGTGGGTGGGTAGGACATAAGTACAATGAGTCGGTAGGACTTTATTATAGTGAGTGGGTAAGACATTACTACAGTGAGTCGGTAGAACATTAGTATAGTGGGTGGGTAGGACATTAGTACAATGAGTTGGTAGGACTTTATTACAGTGAGTCGGTAGGACATTAGTACAGTGGGTGGGTAGGACATTAGTCCAGTGCGTGGGCAGGACATTAGTGCAGTGGGTGGGTAGGACATTAGTCCAGTGCGTGGGCAGGACATTAGTACTGTGGGTGGGCTGGACATTAGTACAGTGGGTGGGCTGGACATTAGTACAGTGGGTGGGTAGGACAGTAGTACAGTGGGTCGGTTGTCATTAGGACAGCGGTTCGTTAGGACACTAATACAGTGGGTCGGTAGGAGATTAGTACCTTCGATTAGGACGACAGTGACGTTGTTTGCTAGATTTTTGGCCGCGTCGTCCGCGAACGCTAAGCAGTACGCCACGTACCGCAACCAGCGGCTCGAGTCCAAGATCAAGTAATACTTTGAGTCTTGTTCCTGTTAACAGAAGACTATAATAAAAAATATACCTTCAATACTATTATACCAGATGGGGTAGACACAGATATTATAAACTGTAGACGTGGCTGGTGAACGCAATACTTGATAATACAGTCTCGGTTATTTAGCGGATTAGAAGACCACTTTATTTGCATTGGTAGTGGATTCGATATCCACACAAATACAACCATTTCAATGTATTGTATTCATGAGTATATGTACGGACTGTATGGCCAACTAGTCGTAAGCTGTTGTAGTTTATTCATGTAGTAATAAGAAAAAAGACTAGGTAAACGGAGAAAAATATATATTAATATAGACTACTGACATAACAGAAAAGAATGAAAGTGACAAACAAGAATCTACAAAATGAACTATAAATTTTAAATACAAAATTACAAAATAAAACATTTCTTCATTAGCCAGTTACAACATAAGAGAAGCAGAACAAGTATTATGGGTGTTAGCAGTATGATTAGGGGCTGTATTTATATGCCAGATAAGTTGTTTAATGTAATAAAAGAAATTTTCCGACATATATAATTGTGTAGAACGGTATATAAAAATTAGGGATCAGAAGTACAACAGTAAATTAGTAATTCTGCAGAAGAAGACATTATGCAGTTAGTTTTTTCCCGCGCAAACGCAATGCGCCACAGATGCACAAATGTTGCACGGTGCGTAGATGCAGTAGGATAACTAGCGCGTCATGGCAGTATGCGCGATGTTAATACTATGAGTATTAACAATGGGTACTAGGCAACTGATATTAATACTTAAATATAGTTTACCAGACCAATAGAAACAACAGCATCAACTCATGAATACAAATGTTTGTATTGAGCATAGAAGTAAACCAGTGATCATCGGAAAAATGACGGTGTGCTAAACCACTAGTCCGACACCACCAAGGCCGTCAGTTTCATAAAAAAAAAACAAGTTCTCACCCAAAAGTTCCTAATCGTTGTGGGCGTGCAGAGGTCAGTCAGTTTCTTGAATGATGACTGCAGCGTGGATATGGACGGTAGGATATTGGTTCCCGGGCTATTAGATATAGAATTTCGGCAGAGGTCTATAATTTTGAGTGACGTCAGGTATGGATGACTCTTCCGAACCTGTAATATTAAAAAAAGAATGAAATGTCGTATAAAACATATTCTTTATAAAAAAAAGCTGCCTTATTGTAATTTTAAATGTGTTCTTTAATATACTATTTATGTAGTAAACTAAGTATACCAGGATTCATATTATATAAATCTATTAAGGAGTTACATAATATCTCTTTGAATTAGCCTATGTGTTATTCTGATGTATAAGCTATATTACTGTAAAGTTTCATCAAAATCCGTTCAGTAGTTTTTGCATGAAAGAGTAACAAACATCCATCCATACTAACAAACCTCATTTATAATATTAATAAGATTCTATATAACATACCAGTTCTAGTACGACGCCCTCAATTTTCGAAGCTTGCTCAGTTTGCAGCGGCTCCCCGCTCCGGAGCAAAGCTGCACCCTCCGGCCTGCCCCACACCCAAATCGGAATCCTTCCATTTCTGTAGTGCCTCGCGTACTCCAACACCTTGCAGTCCAGCAGTGACATTGGTATTATCAACGTGGGCGGTCCAGATAACATGAACGCATCGTGACCATCGTTAATGAGCGTTATCCTCCAGTGGGGACACTCAGACCGCTCCAGTTCCTTCTTCCAGTCTATCGTTCTGTCGAACATGTTCAAGTCTGTGGGCAGGGTCCGGTAGTATGGCTCTTTGTATTCATACGCGAATAGTAAATGGTGTCGTTTGGGAAACGCGTGGTGTAAGAGCGTGAGCGCGACCTTCCGCCCGTTGCCGATTAAGGAGTCCGCGAAGCTGAAGACAAATACTTTCATGTTCTGAAAAAGAGTAAATTATGAGGAAATTATTAGGACTTTTGGTCGCCCCGTGGTCGGAATCACTTTTGTAAGACTATAGACAAATACTAGAAAAGACAAACAGTATTAATCATGGTAGGCTGTGTAATATTTTTTTTATTAATCTCAACCAAGTCCAAACGTTGATTGATGCAAAAAATTCCTTATCCATACATATAAATAATATTGGAGTGTCTGTTTGTAATATTGAAATAATTTTTTACTACATACATGTGAATATATACACGGTACATATACCAAAATAACATTTTTTATAATTTTTGTCTGTCTGTTTGTTCCGGCTAATCTCTGAAATGGCTAGACCGACTTTGACGGGAGTTTTATTGGCAGCTAGCTGATGTAATAAGGATTAATTAAGGCTACTTTTATTTTAGAAATATAAAGTTAAATTCTATGCGGATGAAGTCGCGGGAACAGCTAGTCATCCAATAAAAGAAACACCCGATACACTATATTTAGAATGTTTCTAAGATTTGTAACATGAAAAATATCTAAATTAAAAACAATGCATTCAGGTTTTCTATGTGTCTATCTCACGTTTACGTTCAATGATTGATAAGGAGACGTCTATCTGATAACTTCTTGTTTGAATAGGATTTTTACAGTAGCGAAAAATGTCATGTTTACTGAAATTAACCACTGTGATTGTGTGTAGAATTTTGTGAGATAAGTATACATATAAATATTAATAAATAAAAAAATATAAATATTATAGAAAATGCTCAAGATGCACTAATTTTGTATTTTAAAGTTATTTATTATATATACATATGTATTGCACTTTAAAATACATAATTGAAATAAATATTAGAATATTATATACTTTTTAAATTTGACACAGTCATTATTTATACGTACAATTACTAAAAATCACGGGATCTTACCACGTATTTTTATGAATATTTCAATAATCTTTAATACTCAATTTACTGAGTTTCAATTACTATTGCAATATAGAAGGCGTGTGAAGGTAGACGCACATGTCTGCCCATAAAAAAGATTATATATACTGAGCGGAGTCCTGTTTAGCAAATACTTGTTAGTTATATCGGGTTTAATTATTGTTTTACTGCATAGGAGTGGCGGTGTGTGTATGTGTTCATTCATGTATACATACTGCAAAATTAATTTAATGTATGTATGCTAATGTTGATTTTTTTGCTAAATAAATGTATATTATTATTATTATATACCATCTACCCGCCGCTCTTCACTTCTCGTGAAACGTCACTCGTGAAATGCCGAAATATCGGGAACTCAATAAAAATAAAACGCAGTAAGAACCCGTGATTTTTGTTATTAGAAACATTGGTAGCAAAGAAGGCCGTATCTCTAAGACACAGGAAGTGGTATGTGGATCAAAGAAGTGCAGATAAAAAATGTAAGATAAGACGAAAGTAAAATAAATAATTAAAACCATAATTAAACTACAAAAGATAACCACATTCACTCTTACCTTGCATATAACCTGCAGCCCCTTAACTTTCTGTGGCATATCTCCGTAGGGTAGGAGACGGCGGCGGCGCACTAGGTCTCCCTCGGTCATCCATAGGGCTCCGATCCCGGTCAGAGGCACGTCGTACGGACCCAACAAGTAGTTCCGTTGCCCGCATTCCTGGAACATGTCATTATGACATATGATCATCCTGATCATCATTACAAAATGTACAAAAATAATGATAATATGAATATTCTTTTCTATTCTTTTTCTAATAATATTATTCTTGTTTCTTGTTATTAATAATAATGAATAGATTTTGATGAAACTTTACAGTAATATAGCTTATGCATCAGAATAAATAATAGGCTATATTTTATATCGAAATTTAACGCGAGTGAAACCGCGGGTACATATATAAAAATATATAATATATATAAATATAATATTTTAAACTAAAGTGGTAAAACTATAAATACCGAACACTGTCTACGCCTCACTCACATTTTCCTGAAACTGTTAGTGTAATA
Source organism: Achroia grisella (assembly GCF_030625045.1). Taxonomy (NCBI): domain Eukaryota; kingdom Metazoa; phylum Arthropoda; class Insecta; order Lepidoptera; family Pyralidae; genus Achroia; species Achroia grisella. The sequence continues at coordinate 1,024,973 of NW_026712613.1, read as the reverse complement.
AGCAATTAATATTTAAATAAGAAAATTGTTTTGTAATTATACATAATCCATTATACAGACGACCTCGGTGGACTAGCGGTTTGAATTCCTCGCTCGGTACAAACATTTGTATTGTACAATATGTAGAAAATTTACAAAAAATGTATTTAAGTATTTAAAATCAGTTGTCTAGTACCCATAACGCAAGCTCTGCATTGTTTGGAACTAGATGGCGCTGTGTGAATTGTCCTGAGATATGATTATTATTACTTATACGCTACAAACCACGGTAAAACCTACTTTAATAGCATTGATAAGGACTAGCTGTACACGCGACTTCGTCCGCGTGGAATTTAACTATATTTATGCCAAAAAACGTCCCGTCAAAATCGGTCCAGCCATTTCAGAGATTAGCCGGATAAAATAGATAGACAGACAAAAATTAAAAAAAAATGTTATTTTGGTGTATGTACTGTATTTATATTCATATGCATGTAGTAAAAACGGTTATTTCCATATTACAAACAGACATTTCCTATTTTATATATATGTTAGATGTATAGATTACTGAAAAACTACTGGTGTTATGGGTACTAGAAAACTGTTATAAATACACACATACATTTATTATACACATAGTATACATTAAAATCACTAAGACCGATACAAACAATCATACTCATGAATACAAAATGTTTCTACCGTGCTTCCTCACAATATCGAACCCACAACCATCGATAAAAAGCCGGCGTGCTAAACCGCCTATTCAAAAGAAAATTGACTGAATAAATAACCAATTACTAGAAAAAAACATCAAAATCTGTATAAATAAATAAAATTGGGGAATATATCGAACCGTTCGCTAGAAACTGTTATCTTTTTCTATATAACTTGGATGTCAAACAAGCTTATCATCCGCTCCCATGAATTTAGTGGAAAATGTAGCTTATATATGACTTGAACGGTGTGGCATTATATTAAAAACTACTGGCCGGCCCCGGGTTTGTACGGGTGCTCAATACATTGTTATTATCTACTAACTATGCCCGCGACTTCGTCCGCTTGAAATAAGGATCTTTAATGACATTATATAATTTAAAAAAAAGAAAGAAAAATATTTCATTGTTCCAGCTTCAAAACAACGATAATACAGCTTCTAGCTCCAGCTTGGAAGAAAAGGAAGCAGTACTTATTACTTATTACTGGTACCTTTAATGGCATTTTTAATTATTTAGGCTAATTATAAACAACGAATGAAAAAAATTTCATCATTCCAGCTTGAAAAATGAGAACAATACAGCTTCTGGTTAGCTCTAGCTTGGAAGAAAAGGAAACAGTACTCATTACTGGAATAGGGACCATTGACGACATTTTTAATTATTTAGGCTTATTATAAAAAGTGAAAGAATGTAGTTTCATCGTTCCAGCTTTAAAAATGTCGATAATACAGCTTCTAGCTAGGTCTAGCTTGGAAGAAAAGGAAGCAGTACTCGTTACTGGAATAGGGACCTTTGATGGCATTTTTAATTATTTAGGCTTATTATAAAAATACAAAGAAAAAGTTTCATCGTTCCAGCTTTAAAAATGTCAGTAATACAGCTTCTAGCTAGCTCTAGTTTGGAAGAAAAGGAAATAGTACTCATTACTAGAATAGGGACCTTTGATGGCATTTTTAATTATTTAGGCTTAAAACGACGATAATACAACTTCTGGCTAGGTTTAGCTTGGAAGAAAAGAAAGCAGTACTCATTACAAGATTAGATCTACAAGCGAGGCTTTTTTTGTACTACGATGGTGGCAAACAAGCATACAGCACATCTGATGGTAAATGGCTACCGTAGCGTAGCCTATGGAGGCATTTGAGTACAAATATACATAAATAAATTATAATACAATCACATATCTGTTTATATTAGTTATTATACTTTACCGGTGCTTTTAAGTTTAACTGTGACTCAAGAAACGATATTTCTAGCATTGAATAGTTGTAATACATCATTTGTTTGTTATTTTCCTTACTTCCAAAGCATGTGAATATTACATCACTTTACCACAAGTCCCTATCATTTTAAAAACTATCTGGAAAACTGCTTAAAACTATTTATGAGGTTCTAGGATACATCTAAACACTATAATAATAACCCTCGACAAATTATAATTTTTTAGATAAAAAAAACTTGACATTCAGAAGCGGCTAAAATGTCCTACATGAAAAAATGATATTTGATTTTGATTTCATGTATGTAGAAAGCACCCAGTCAAATACAAACAATCACACTCATGAATACAATACTATAGATCCTGCCAGGTTTCTTGAAAAACCCATGCCATAGTCTCTCGAGAAACTCTTGGCAGGTACTTCGCATTACACTCTAGGGGTACACGGGAGGTAGCACCTCTGAAATTGCACAGTTAGAAAATTTTGTTGACTCGATTCTGTTATTTTTATTAGTACTTTGAAGGAAGGGGATTGTTAGTAAAGTGGACAAATAACAACATTCCTAGCAACGTTCAATGTCAGGTTGACCCAGGTTGTCGCAAATCCCCCTGGAAATCATCGTGATAAATTCCTGGAAAATCTGCCACTATGGGCTAACTGACCTGACCTCATGTTCATCTTATCATCCTCCACTGGTGCGTCGCCAGCGTAAACCGTTTGCGCAGGCGCGCACCATTTCATTATTATTTACAAAAAAAATAGAACTTTAAACTAAGGGGATTGTTAGATGTGGACAAATGACCCCATTGCTAGCAAAGTACTATGTCAGGTTGTTCCTGGAAATCATTATAATAAATTCCTAGCGAATTTGCCACTACGGGACAACTGACCTGACCTCGTGCCCCAGCAGCTAAACCATTAGCGCAGGCAGCACCATTCCATTATCATCATCTGCTTCTACCTTATCCCATTTATTTGGAGTCGGCGTAATATGTCTGCATGATTCCATTATCATCCGTAAAAACATAGTACTTACATCGTATTGCATGGGCTCGTATGGCACGAAAGACAGTTTGTAATTGGTGATGAAGAGGGAACCACTCCGCTGAATGCAGCTGAGCGGTGTCAGCATCAGCACACTATGAGCCGCGTTCACAACTAGTTCACCTGCAACAATAATAACACACCTTTACGACTGTAATCAAATGAAATAAAATCATGTAGATCTTTTATCAAAATATCTTTATTTACATAGGTCTACTAGCTGTTCCCGCGACTTCGTCAAGACAGATAGACAGATGGTAATGGTAAAAAATGACATTTTGGAATATGTAGGTACCGTATTTATATTGATATGCAAGTAGTAAAAAACTGTTCTTTCAATATTACAAACAGACACTCCAATTTTATTTACATGTACACCCGTGCGAAACCGGGGCGGGTAGGTAGTATTAGTATAAATTTCACGGCCGCGGTTGCTCATTGTGCAAGATCTGATCTCCACGCATTGAGATATTCATAAAAAGTTGAAACAGTTTCTGCTCCGGCGCATACTCAAGGCTGGAGAAACTTCAAACTCGAACAATGGAGTTTTATAATTTGCTGCATTCACAATCGACCCATGTGACCCATAGAGGAAATTAGCGCTGACAACACATTCACAAGCAGAAATTATCTTATAAACTTAATTTAAGCACTTTTGAATAGTCAACATTTTTTTTAAATCTACCGCTTATTCGGAAAGCTGTCTCATCACAAGAAGAATAAGCGAGAAACTTGTGTGTTGCTCTTTTAAACAATACAAGGATTGTTTAAAAGAGCAACACAGTTTACATTTTACAAGTCGAAACGTGTGAATACAAACTACCAACCAACACTAGTTTATTTAGGCTCAAATATAAAAACACAATAATATAACAACTTTAGAATAATCATTATATCTAGTCAAGCCGTAAGTTCTGTTATAAAAACCATCCTAACATTTTCATGTTATGACGGTTTTTGTAACAGAATATATAGTATATGTAGTATAATTTATACATTATACATATAAATAAAATTGGAGTGTCTGTTTGTAATATTGAAATAACAGTTTTTTACTACATGCATATGAATATATATACGGTACATATACCAAAATAACATTTTTTATAATTTTTGTCTGTCTGTCTGTTTGTTCCGGCTAATCTCTGAAATGGCTGGACCGATTTTGACGGGACTTTTATTGGCAGGTAGCTAATATAATAAGGAGTAACTTAGGCTACTTTAATTTTAGAAAAATAACTAAGTGGCGGGTACAGCTAGTAGTATATATAATTAGTCATTTTGCATTCCCAAAATACCAGTTACTCTGTTGATGTGGGGGCTCTCCCACCGATTGTTACATGTACGTATTACATGACGCACGCGTACCATGTGTTTTTGTATACAATATTCTCAATATTTCGGCTTTCGAGAGAATGTGGTTATAAAATTGATATGCATACTAGCTGACCCGACACCCGTTGTTTTGCCAAATAAATTTCAGTACTAATATTGCTATTAAAAAAATAGGCGTTGGCGATAGAAGGGTGGAAATTTTTAGTATTTTTAATGCCACATTATAAAAAATAAAATGTTAAAAAAACATTAGGTGGACAACCCTTAGCACTTATGGTTATGAAAAATAGATAGTAGCCGATTCTCAGGCCTACTGAATATTATAATTTCATAAAAATGGGTCATCCGTTTCGGAGGAGTATGGTAGCCAAAATTGTAATACAAGAATTTTATATAATATATAAGATATTTCAATATTGGAACAATTTCGATCGAATGTGGTTATAAAATGTGCACTTGTCTTGTAACTATTTCAGTTGTATGTATTTGTCGTTAGCCGACCAAAGTCGTCACATTTTCCCCTTTTTCGAAAAAAAAAATTAATTGCAGCTCCGCTCCTATTGATCGTAGCGTGATATTATATAGCCTAAGACACTCACAAATAACGTGGCTTTCAATCGGTAAAACAATATTGAATCAGTTCTGTAGTTCCAGGGATTCCCTGTACGACCTCAACTTTATAACATTGTTTACATCGACTGGAATTATTTATGTTGGAAATACCTATACTACTATCTACAACATTAAACTAATGCGTAATGCATACCTCTTATAGTTTTCCTGGAAGAACGCTTGCTTTTTCTCAATCGGATGCTCTTATTAAGAACAGAAACCCGTCAAGTGTGAATCGGACTCGCACAATTAATAAAAATCCAAATTAAATAAAGATTCCGAATAATTATAAGTTTGACTAGCTGTTCCCGCGACTTCGTCCGCGTAGAATTAAACTTTTTTTTTTCTAAAATAAAAGTAGCCTAGGTTACGCCTTAGTACATCAGCTACCTGCTAAAAAAAGTCTTGTCAAAATCGGCCCAGCCATTTCAGAGATTAGCCGGAACAAACAGAGAGACAAAAATTGTAAAAAATGTTATTTTGGTGTATGTACCGTATTTATATTCATATGCATGTAGTAAAAAACAGTTATTTCAATTTTACAACCAGACTCCAATTTTATTTATATGTGTATAGATAATATAGCCATTACACCCTGTGCTAGTTTTCATTAAGGTTCAGTCCAGTGAAGTCCATTCAGGATCATCATCATTATCGAGTATTACGAACAAATAATTAAAGTAAATTTTATTTTAATTATTCGATATTAAAGAACAATTTGATGGCAAAATAGAACAATATTTTATTATTTAATGTATTTTTATATTATTTTGTTTAATTCCGCGACCATTACCATGTGTGATACTAGAAATATTCAGTGCGGAAACCTGACCACCGCTACTGGAAGCGTTACGGCCTTATCTATTGGTGATCAAACTCCGACCGTTATTGGATCTACGCCCATATTGCGACACGTATTTCGCCTCTGAACGAGGCATCATCAGGCAATGAATTGAAATCGAATATCTATATTCATGTAGGTCTATTACTATTAGGCACATTGATGAAGAAAAAATATAATCCATCACATTTAAAATAAGTATTGTTGCTAAATAACAGTTTGTATGTAACGTGCTGCTATATATGTAATCCACTGAATATCTCCATCAATTACAGACTCTAATGATATGTCAAATCTACCGTCATTCCGACCTGATGGTAGATTTGACATATCATAAGAGAGAGAGAGAGATATACATATATAGCAGTAAATATAATTTACTTTCGTTCCGATCACAGCTGCACGTTACATACAAACTGTTATTTAGCAACAATACTTATTTTGAATGTGATGGATTATATTTTTTCTTCATCAATGTGCCATATCATAAGATGTGTGACATATCATAAGAGTCTGTAATAGACCTACATGAATAAAGATATTTTGAATTTGAATTTGATATAGCTTGGAAGACTAGTGTTGACTGTACGGCGACTAGACTACGACTCAACAAAACTAAACTTAATGCAATGAAACAAAATAATATAAATCAACAAAATAATTTTGGTATGCCATTAAATTGTTATTATATATCATACTAGCTACTCGCCCGGGTGTACATATATTATACATATAAACCTTCCTCTTGAATCACTCTATTTAAAAAAAACCGCTTAAGAATCCGTTGCGTAGTTTTAAAGATTTAAGCATACATCGGGACGGACAAACAGAGACAGCGACTTTGTTTTATATTATGTAATGATAATAATAATGAATTATAAAATAAAATTTACTAAAATTATTAGAAATCCGCAATGAATTGGACTTCCGCAAAATAATAATGTAGAAAAAATATTTTTTACATGTTTTTATTTAGGCCCACAATTAATTGAACAAACGGACCGACAAGATTAATGAAGGTTTCGGTACACTTTTTGTATTTAAAATAAGAATAAAGCCATAAAAAAAAGACTGTCAACAGATTGGTATGAAAGTATTCATTGTTAATGATTATAAGTAACCTTACAACATAATACAAAGTAGGTTATCTGCTTATCGCCTGAACTTGGTATTAAAGAGCCCGTTTGAAGGGCAAAACAAATGTTTATTTGTGAAGAAATTGTTGATTTTTTTACAAAGGGGCCGTTTATAAACTAGATAACATAAATTTTAGTAATTTATACTCTGTCTCATGTCACTGTTGGTCACACTTTAATAGCAAAATTTCGTGTTGTAATTCTAAAATTTTAATGTGACGAAAAATCTAAAACCTCACCTACTATGGTGGATAGTGTCCATAAATTCCATGATAATTTTACATGAAATTCCTGTCCACTCCGATCGATGCCCCGTCAAATTCAAAAAGCAATAGAAATTACGACGGCCTGAGCCAAGGTTCGAACCTCTAGCGGTGCTCTCAGACTAATGTCGTATCCGTCAAAATTGGTCTTCAGCCGCTCCATAAGTCCTTCCGCGGATTTGGAGTGTCATCTGCACCGTCCCTTATCGTTTGATGAAGATGTAAAAGGCCAGCAGCGGCCAACAGCGTTAGAACAGTTCGAAAAAAGTCAAACCCCTTGATGTGTACCTTTTTTTAGTTCAGCTTATCATCCTACCCCTCCTTAACTCCCCATAATATGGCGGGAAGGTTTGTTAGTAATGTGGCAACAGATGGTACATTGCTAGCAATGTACCATGTCAGGTTGACCTCCACGCGGTTCTCTCTGGAAACCATCATGATAAATTCTTGGTGAATATGTCACGATGGACTAACTGACCTGGCCCCATGTTCATCATATCATCCTCCACTGGTGCCCCGCCAGCGTAAACCGTTAGCGCAGGCAGGTACACCATTCCATTATCATCCATAAAAAAACTCCCCATAATGTCTATCATAATGTATGGGTGACACAAAAGTCGTCTGTATTTTTGTAAGTCACCTGTGTAAGCTGTATTGTGGCTTGAAGTGTGAGCTTAGCTCATGCTCAGTTAGTTAGTATATAATTTTGAACTTTATTCGTAAATACAGTAAAGTATTGACTTAAACAAAATATTAGAGATTACGAGTACAGTTACAATTAGGTTTATTGCTAAAAGCAATCTTTTCAAGGAAAACCATAGGAAGAATTTATTTTAAATATCGCACATGGTGTATGTAATAAGCAAACAGGACTAAAGTAAATAGTAACTAACATATAATGATGAAGGAAAAGGATTTATATACGAATGAATTATAGCTATGAAACTTATACACTCTTATCACACGAGATTATCACTCCATTTTCCATAAAAAATCCAAATACAAGGTTCAAAAATACTGCGATTACCACAACGAAGTACTAGGCTACCATAAATGGGGATACAGTTAAGCATACGTAATGAATATATTATTGTTTATTTTGCATTATTGGTCGACTCTATACTGTAAGATAGTTTATATTCATAGTATGTATATACACCATTTCCTTGTGTAGTTATGAGTATATCGAATCTTCCATCTTTAAACTACATATTGTAAAATTGGCCTTGCACACTCTGAGAAGACATTAAAAAGAAATTTAAAAATAATTTATTCATGTATGATATTTTAGTCGCTGTCAAGTCAAGTTTATTCTATAAAATTATTTCAGTACCGTCCAGTTCGGACCATAGGAACAATTGAGAAGAACTGGTAAAAATAAAATATTGAAATTTTTGTCAGACTTTTTTCTCTGTAAATCACGATTTTCTTAGATATAAATCAATAACATTATATCTATAGAAACATTTTATTTATAAAAATTACTTCGATATCTTAGATTAGATAATGAATCCATCAAACGATCTAAATTAACAATCTAAGCGCAGAACCCAATCCTATTCAAATGATTGCTTATACACATATGGCTGATTAACCGACTTCCAAAAGAAGAATATCCTAATTTTATTTAGTACTTTTTTATAGGCGAATGTATAGTTACTTTGATGGTTTTCCTTTTATTAGGAAGCTGTTGCTTCTCATATGGTCGCAGTTAATTTAATCAAGGCTTTACCAGTAATTTTTGGGTAATCCTTAATAACAACATAGTCGGAAAGGGTATTATACTAAGCCGCAAGGATATGTACATTTCGACACCAATTTATACTAAGCTAACTCGAATTTTCAGTAACTATTTACTACTTATATATTTCTTTACATTTTTTTTGTTATATATAAAAAACACCATAGAAAATAGACGAGGAAAAATGTTAGGACACTTGATACGGCACGATGATTTCATGAAAATTATTATTGAGGGGAAAATAGAAGACCAAGGCATAGCTACATCAAACAAATTGAGGACAAAATGGGAGTCGTGTCGTATCAAGAATTAAAGAGCATGATGGAAGATCGCGGAAAGTGGCAAGAGCTCCACCGACAAGAGCGTAGCTCTTAAATTATGAATGAATGAAAAAACACCATTTTAAGCAGTTAGCTTAGTATAAGTTGCTAGCAAATCGACTGCTTTAAGCAAGTAAATAATGTAGATGTAATAAAGCTTACCATTTAATAACTTTGGCTTCACTTCTTGTTTAGATCCATTCTTTTCCCCGTTGTTCTGGAAATAAAGAGCAATATATAAATTTTAGTACAATTATTTAATTTTAATGCCCAAAAATATAATCTGTAGAATAATAGAATAGAAGGATTTATCACGACGGTTTCCAGGGGGAACCGCGTGGAGGTGAACCTGACATGGTATATTGCTAGCAAAGGAGTTATCAGTCCACATTACTAACAGTCCTTTTTCCTCGGGACAATTGACACAGCGTCATCTAGTCCCAAGCTAAGCAAAGCTCGTGTTACGGGTAAAAGACTACTGATATAAATACACAGATCCTTTTTTTTAATACATAGAAAACACCCAAATCGAAACAAAAAATCATACTCATGAATACAAATGTTTGTACTGTGCGAGGAATCGAACGCACGACCATCGGAAGTTAGGAGGCATGTACCATCACTGCTGAACAATTCAGACATAAAACACGTAAAGTTGTTTGGCCGTTACGTAAGGAAAATATTGCTTATGATATTAATGTATATTTTGAATTTCTTGCATATAAACATTTCGTCTTTCCTTCCTTATTTAATGTTAACTGCTTTTAGCAAATTTTGGAATGTTTTCAAATATTTGTTAGCAAATTTTGTATGATGATGGAATGATGATTTATGTTTTTAGTTAAGTACTAGCTTTTGTCCGCGGCTTCGCTCGTGTTAATTTATCCCCTTAGAGGTGGAATTTATCAAAATCATTTCTTAGGGGATGCCTACGTCATAGTAGCCCGATTGATTTATTTGAAAAAATGTTAGATTATTCTTTCACAAGTAAGTATAAGACCACAAATATCCAGTGTGGTGGTCTAACCATCATCACAATAAACATAATTATGGTGATGGAAGATGGTGGCACTCAAGCAATCCGCCCATCTAATGGAGCTACAGCTTGTGTTATGGGTATCAGATAACTGATACTGATATGGACATTTTTTTTTCATAAATACATATTATAGTTACATAGAAAACAATACAAACAATCATACCCATGATTGTTTGTATTGTTTTCTACAATACAAATGTTTATGTAGAATACAATGTATGAGTAGAACCTGTGACCATTAGAAATAAGGTGGTGTGCAAAACTGCTAGACCACAGAGGCAGACAAAGTAATAAGTAGTCATTATGTAATTATTTAGGTTCCTGTGGTGGATGCGGTGAGGAAAACAGTTTCCTTAATAGAGATGACCTAATGTTGTTAGTTTGGCAAATTAACAAGTTGTTTATGTGTCATCCCATCATCACTCATGTTATACCTATTAATAAACAACAATTTCATTCATTACTTAACTTGTTACATTTAAATTATTGCATATAGTTCATTGTTGTTGTTGTCTCATTATTCTACAACATATAAGTACCAATACAAGTACTGTAGGAACAAATTATAATACTGGAGAGTAGGAAAAAAAATTGATGTTCATAAGCAGCTAAAATATTCTACATGAATATTTTTTTTGTTCCTGGTATATCCAAGATTAATATGTCCAACATTATTAAATAATTTTTTATTTTATTTTACTTACCAATATTGTTATAAAAATAGGAGTTGATAGTAAGGGTGTGAAAATTTAGGGCTGTATGTATTTTTAATGCCAAATATTAAAATAAAATTTTTGTGCTAATCAAAACATTCACAATATTTTTGGGTGGAAGCAGTTATTTCAATAGAATTAGATTTCATATAGGTACATGTTCTATTTTGTATATTCATATTCTAGATCTAGAGAGATTCAGACTCTAATCATACCAATTTTGATATAATATAAGCAACATAGTAGATTCAAATTTTAGAATTACTTACTATCTAGAATCTAGTATATAAGTGGAAGTTTTGAAGAACTTCATTAGTTTGTAGAAAAACATTGTTGCAGTTATGAGATGAGTATATATAACAAAAAATGCTATATTATACAATATATGGGGATTTAGTCTCTTTTTTTTTATTTTTATATCATGGAATCATTCTTCTATACTATAAACAGATTTGTTGACTATATAAAATCCCTTGAGAGGTTCTCCATTAAGAATCCAGCGTCCCAGCTTATGCCAGGTTGTTGAAGTTTGCTATTTTAGGTCTCATAAGATATACCATCTGCCCTGATAAAAACCATTGCTCCTAAGAATTTCCTTGAATTCTTGTCCCTGACGGGTCTAGGTAGCGAGCTCTAAAAAAGGGTGAATAGATCTATGTAGGTTCCAGTACTACAGGTCTTAACACATGATAATAGCCCAAAACGCTAAATACAATATTTTATTTTTTGGCAAAAAAATATAGACTGTTCAACTGACACTGATTATATATATATTTTATAATATAATATTATTATATGGATATGGATGATGATTTTTTTTTCAAATCTATATCTTGCAATCCATTCACCAAGCCTTTATCAGATTTGTTGTGGGACTCTGTTGACAGGAGAGAACTGCATCTCCAGTATGGAGACTGTCTCATATTACATTTTTTTTTACTAATCTCCTGATGATGACAAAATGGTAAACCCAACTGTGTTAATGGCATATATAAGTACATACACTGGCAAGGCACCAGGGGAGAACAGTAGGACAAGTATGAAGTCAGGCAAGGAATCATCAGGAATTAACTGCAATGTTTTCCAGGGGACTATGTGGAGGCTGATTTGACAAGCTCCTAGTATACTAGTTCACATTACAACAACCTCCTCCCCTGTGCCCATTATAATCCCTATTCTCGTCTAACTCTATATTTACCAACATGATCCTTAATCTATTTCTTATAATATTAATGACTATTAAAAGGAAAGTTTGTGGAAATACATGAAAGGATATTTGCAAAAACTACTGGACTGATTTGTATAAGATTTGGTATGCCTAGACATTATATTTTAGATTAAAAACACTTATGATACTTTTTACCAATGTAATACATAACAGCAGATACCGTTAGTTACGTTTAGACATACATTTCTTACTAGAAATTGAAACTGTTAACATACCACGGCCGTATTGATGTAACTCGTGAAGTTGGTTTGCGCCTTTTTCTCATTCATTGTTATCAAAAAACTTTCAATACGCACTGACCCACTTTAATCTATTTATAAAAATAACTTTTACTAATACGTATTATTAATATTCTAAATTCATTAAAGCGGCAGTAATTTTTTAATTAAATTAAAAAGAATCCGCATGATTCGTGTTTATATCACACAAATTTGATAACACCACACCAGTCACAAAACTTTCCAAGTGTCTGTCAGATCATTCCATATGGATGTTCCCATTTATTTTATAGTGATCGTTAAATAAAACATAATTAATAGCAAAAATAGGACAAACTAATTATATTTTCAATAAGATAAACATAAATTTTAATAAAATCCATGAAAGAAGTCTATAGTATGCAATGGGCAACAAATAAAATGACAGCACTATTTTGTGTTACTAGTCTAAAAAAAGAAATTCTATAAGTACTCTGTGAACATTGTAAATATATTATATTTGAAGCAAAAAGTTATCTTCACGTCTATGGTGCGAATAAAATGTGATGATATAATAACCCCATTGATATATATACTATGGCAACCCCGAAATAAAAAAAAAGTAAAACTGTGCATGTGTGCATGTCTCAAAAAAATGGCGATTGATAAATTTTTGTTCAGAGTTTGAAAGCACATTCTTCAGGAATTAGTTAATTCATTCGTAATTTAATTGTTGGCTTATAACTGTGAATAAGGCATCGGAATGGCTGATGCCATAGTAGAGCGAAGACCTGTTGCTAGGTTCTTTTGCCACAGGTGTAACATTGAATTTGAAGATGTTTTGCAGGTAAAAATCAATATTTTTAAAATAAATTTCAATAGAACAATGGTTTAAAGACCTGTGTAATGTAGAACATCTTGCGCATACTGTAGTTATATTGAAACAAAAAATAATGCAATAATTTTAAAGATTTAACTGCCTATTTAGCATACCATAACTGGATGACTAAATTAGGTGGAATTACGTTCGTTTGGCAGCCGGGTTTTGATCGTTTTGTTTTGTCATAATCAACTCATTGTTGCTTTTAATCTGTTTGGTTTAATATTGTTATTACAAGGATGTGAATGTGATTAGTTATTTTTGTATTGGCTCGCTATAATGATGGTAATCATGTAAACATTACGTCGTAAACACGCTGGGGACCACAGCACTAATCTAAATGTATACATGTGTATTTTTAGTAATTATGTTCAGTAAAACTAATTGGACTCTATCTGTAGTATAAGTTTTTAGGTAAACTCACAAAAGATACATTATTTCATAACTCTTATTTAGTTTTAAATATAAATTACACACTTAATGTGATTAATAATGATGTGATTAGTAATAATGATTTACAATGACTATATGAAATCTCTGAAGTTTTCTAATGTTAATAGTAATGGTAGAGTTCACTGTGCCATGGTAAACAAAATAAACAAATACATGAAATGAGCATGCAATAGCATGTGCAAGTCCCGGAAACTGCTCTGAGTTACCGTCTCTGCCACACGAAGGACATGTTGCCTCCATGGTGAATTGATAACATGATAAGAAATTTGTCTCATGGAATGGTGCACTTGGCTGCTCTGTTAGAGCAGGATGCATAGGCTGAGCATGAAAGAGTCAGTTAACACACGGATTGGACCACATTGATTTCCAGGGGTATTGTATAGAGGTCTACAAGTTTACTGACAATCCCTTCAATCCTTAGTATAGTAACATGCAGCTTTCATGATTGTAATTTCAATTTCTGCACTATTGAAAATTTATTACAAGGTTTTATTTTATAACTTTTTCGTTGTACTGGCATGGTTGTCTATGATGAATTGATTGAAATGAAAATAGATGTATACTGCATCAGATATGTTTTAAATTGTAGTACTTTTTTAAATTCTCAATTTTTAAACTTTCAGGATTACACCTGTCCATACTGTGCAAGTGGTTTCATTGAGCAATTGGAGAATGATACAGAGGGGGGCCTTTCCGTTGATGATTTTAGTGATGCCGACATGAGTAATATTGAAGACATGAGCAACATTGATGACATGAGTAATCTGGATGACTCAGATGACTTACATCAGGTATTAAAATAATATTAAATTTTTTTTATAGGTGATAATGGAGTGGTGTACCCACTGTATATGTTGCCTGTGCACCAGTGGATGGTAGAAGAATAGGAGAAGTATGAGATCAGGTCAGTTAAGTCATTGTGGCAAATTCAATGGGAATTTACCACAATGATTTCCAGGGGAGCATGAAGGTCTATCTATCGTGTTCCATTGCTAGCAATGGGGACACTAATCCCCATAAACAATCCCCTTTCCACCAATAAGTTATAACAATTTATTTAAAAAAATTTGCTGTTCATAAGCGGCTAAAATGTCTTACATGAATGAATGAATTCGTAAATAAATAATATTGAATTTTGAATTTGAATAACATTCTGTTAAGAGTGAGGCCACTGTGCTCAGCAGTTTGGCACACACTATATTCCAATGGTTGCAGCTTCGATTTCTCATAGATATTAATGATAATGCATAATAGTGTTTGTATTAATCAGCATGATTGTTTAATCTATTATGTATTTACAAAAAGAATTAGTGTTTTTATCAGTTGATTAATACCCATAATACAAGCTCTGCTTGGTTTGCCTCGGGACTAGATGGCGCTGTATGAATTATATGTAATGTGGATGTTAAAAAAGTATTAGAAACCATAAGCTATGAAGATGATTTAAAACTTATAGAGGTATGTTTATGTGCAACTTGTCCTATTAACAATTTACAACAATATTAATTTATTTATTAGGAAAACTATTTTTTTTTTATTTAATACTTCTTTATTTAAGTATAACAAAATCAATACAAATAGATATACATCTAAGAGTACACAAAACATATTTTTTAGCGTTACACAGACAATAAGTCTTTTTAAACATATAACAGTACGAAAATGATATATACAAAAAAAATCAAAATGTGGCAGTCAATAATTAACTCTTTAAAAATATTTATGTACGGTTTGATAGATATTACCTACATAATACAACAAATAGGAAAACTATTAATTTTTCAAAATAATAATATAATATTCGTCCTTTGTCTCCTAAACACTGTGATCAATGGTGTAGAGAGATTACTTGCTAAAAATAATTCTATATAATCTAAAACTACTGTACATTACTGTTACTCAACCAGTTGGTTGTGTATTTAATATTTTAACTCTATTGAATTAGAGCTAGTTAGTAGTTTGTATACATACATTTTAACTTAACAATGTAAAGTTACAACTAAATTATTTAAAAGAGCAACACACAACAAAAAAAACGGTTATTTCAATATTACAAACAGATACTCCAATTTTATTTCTATGTATAGTTATAAATTTAATAACAAAAGTTCCAATAGACAACCTCCATAGGTTAATATAGCAAAAATAAATAAAAAAATAAAACAGGAGGTTGTGTATCCTGTCTGCTGCAAAATTTATTAGAAAATTGAGTATGATAATGCAATTCGTGATCATGATTAGTCATGATTTTTAAATTATGAAATGACGCGACGATTTCGCACCTTCTAGAATGTACTTATTGGTAGGTACGTTATCTTATATATAAATTTCTCGTGTCATAATGTTAGTTACCATACTCCTCCCAAACGGCTTGATCGATTTTTATGAAATTTAATATGCATATTCAGTAGGTCTGAGAATCCGCTACTATCTATTTTTCTTACCTTAGTGGTAAGGGATCCATCCATCCCTAACATATTTTTTTTATTTTATCGACATAATGTTTTATTTTTATTTTATTATTATTTAGGATTGAAAAATACATACACCCCTAAATTTTCACCCTTCTGCATGAACCCCATATTTTTAATAGCGATTTTAATTTATATGAAAAAAAATAACGTTTGCTGGGTCTTTGTATATCTTGCTAGTATCTTTGTATATTTTTTATTTGTAAATCGGTTGGAATAATACAAACACCATACTTTATGTGAATCTTACCATATAATGTAATGTATGTTGGACTCAATTTTCCGCAATCAACCTTTCATCTGGGCCGTTATGCGACCAATGCTTACCATAATATATTAGTGAAAACTGCACACAAATCGGTTAATCGTGTTTGAGATTCTCCGCGCATAAACAAACATACGAAAATTCTAGCAATCCTTGTTTTGTGTACTGCGTAGAAAAGTTCCTCATACACAGTATGTTTCCATGTTTATCATTACGTAGTATAAAATAAAGTCGCTGTCGCTGTCTGTCCCTATGTATGCTTAAAACTACACAACGGTTTATGAAGCGGTTTTTTAAAAATAGATTTCGATAGAGTGTTTCTAGTGATACGCCGATACGATTCTAGATCGAGTGATTCTAGTGGAAGGTTTATATATATAATACTTGTACACCCGAGCGAAGGCGGGGCGAGTAGCTAGTTATTATTATAAATGTATTAAATATCTTTTTTTAATGTCGTTCTCGCACATAATGTTACTATATAAATAAATAATTTAATATTTCCTTATAAGAAATGGCGACATTTGTTTGAATGTTATCTGTTATCAGTCTCGTGAGAAATATTTGTCGTTATCAATTTATTACGCTCGTTGTTTTTATAGACGCAAAATTTGATAACGGATACACTACAGTAAAATCACAATTCATCAATATATTTAAACGTTAATGCTATGTTTACATTCAGCCGCTTCCCCTGCCACTCGCGCTGCCGGAAATATTGCCGGGCGACAACTGAGCGAGAGGTCTAATGTAAACACACGCTGCCACTCCTCCAAGAATTTTTGTTAGACATGGATAAATTAAAAAAATATATAATAATATTTTTATAATTCTATTACATATACTTTATTATGGGACGGTCCTGTGGTCTTGCGGTTTAGCACATCGCTTTATTTCCGATTTTCGCAGGTTTAATTCCTCCTATGAATTTATGTATTCGAGTATAATTTGGCTGGGTATTTTCTATGTATGTTATGTATGTATTAAAACAATGAGTGTGTATTATCATCATCATTACATAGTATAAAGTCGCTGTTTCTGTTTGTGCGTATGTATCCTTAAATCTTTAAAACTACGCAACGGATTTTGAAGCGGTTTTTTTTAATAGATAGAGTCATTCAAGAGGAAGGAGTATAAATATAATACATGTACACCCGTGCGAAGCCGGGGCAAGTAGCTAGTTACTAATATATAGAAAATTTCATAATTAGAGATTAATATAGGCTCTTAATAGAAAAGAAAAATAGATAAAAAATGCATTAAAAAAATTAAAACTAATCAATTCTAAAACATTCTATTTTGTTAACAGGTAACAAGTCCAATGTCTCATTAATGTAACAGTTTCTATGTTATCAATATATTTTTATGACACTTTAATATTATGTAAATTCTATATAATATTGCGCAATACAGTGATACTAACTAATATATGTCTATTTCTCACCCGTACCTGCACGGGTACCGTTTATTTCTGTAGTAATTAGTCTAGTTTTGTTATGTGGCCTTACTTCTAATGGCTGTATGGTGGTCCTTTGGCTATTTAGGAAAAAAAAATTTAAATGAAAAAGTCAGAATGAGGGATGCGATGAATGAGTCTGGAAGCGGCCGCTGCTCTTTTAATTTAACCGTCTTTTAAAAATAAATTATATTTAGATATATATATTATATAACACAAGCCTAGTAATACGGCGAATTTGTTGGTTTTTCAAAATTTTCTGTCATTAGGTTGTTTTTTTTTTCGTGGCGATCAGTCGCAAGACACATAAGCTGAGTGCTTCTTGATTCGTAGACGAAGAGGTCAGTACCTCTACCGCCTTTCAAGATTACATTACCTCCTCTTCAGTCTCTTGATCATGTGAGAAGGCTCCACGCTAATGGATTAGGATCGATAGAGCGTCGGTCTGTATATTTCCCTCAGAAAATTAATAAATATTTTTTTTACCAATAATTATGTAATTTCATACTATAATTTTTTTATTTTACTTCGCGTGGAATTTAACTTTATTTTTATAAAATAATAGAATTTTCAAAAATAAAAGCAGGCTAAGTTACTCCTTATTATATCAGCTACCTGCCGAAAAAGTCCCGTCTAAATCGGTTCAGCCATTTCAAATATAAGCTGGAACAAACAGACCGACAGACAGACAGACAAAAATTATAACAAAATTTTGGTATATGTACCATATATATATTCATATGCATGTAGTAAAAAACGGTTATTTCAATATTACAAACAGACACTCCGATTTTATTTATATGTATAGATGTATAGATTAAATAAAGGGATAGCGCAGGTTTTGAGTATCATTATGGAGTCGTAGAAAATTAATCAATAATTTATCAGTATGAAATTAAATTGTTTGTATTAATTGTTAATAAAATTGTGTTACAGAGCGCACCTCCAATGTTGAACGACCTCGCCTTTCTCATGTCGGGCGGACGGATGCGGTAAGTTTTTTTATGTTTACGCTCAAGTGTCGTATCACATATTATTTAAAAATAAATCTGATTTTGTTTGTTGTCCGGTTTACTGAAATAAATTGGTGTACATTATAGTATACCAACATACATACATTATAGTCTCCCTTTTTTTTTGTCCATTCTTGTGACGTCACGATGTTTAATTCGACGAGAGTGGATAAAGACAGATACAAGTAAAAAAGATCAGGGAAGGAATATATCATTACAAGATAAATGAGTAATAAATATAACAATGATCATTATAATGTATAATGAGTAAACAAAAATCTTGGCATAGTATAAAGCAGGGATGTTATGGATATGAAATATCGGATACGGATACGGATGGGGATATGAAATTATTACGCATTATCCGTTAGATTCGGATAATTTCGGTTACGGATATTATTTTTTTAAGGAATTTCAAAAGTAAAATACAAATAGCTAATAAAATGGTTACATAACGTGTCTCAATTAGGCTCCGCCACTATCCGATATCATCCGCAGCTTTTATTTCGGATTCGGTTACGGTTACGGATATTTTATTATATCTCATATCCGATAGTTTCGGTTAAGGTTACGGAGTATATAGGAAAGGCACCGCAGCTGTCTGTTTACTTATACCTTTTAAATTACAACGGATCTGTTTAAGTGTGTTTTATTCAAAACTGCATTAAGAATGATTCAAGAGGAAGGCTTAGATCTTAGATACATGCATGCATATGCTTGTTATTTATATATGTTTGTTCATATATATAATATGTAAAGAAATAATTAATGAAATATATGTGATATTATTTTTATTAGAGAAATAAAAACATTACATTATTATGTGCATTCTCATGTTGCGATCTATATTCATGCCAATTTTTTTGCATGAATAAGCCAGCCGGTTAGTCAAGTTTTAAGTGTTAGCCAAGAAACAGATACGCATGCTTTCATTTTTTTTATAATATCCTGATCGTGTGCAGGGGTCCAGGACGGCGCGAGACGCTGATGGAGCAGCTGGTGTGGATGATAGGCGGAGCCCGCGGGGGCACGGGCGCGGTCGCCGCCGCCGCGCCCTTCGTGCTCGTGGGCGCTCCGGGGGACTACGTCTTCGGCGGAGAGGGTATGGCAACTTCAATTCGTTTAAGGCAGCTAGCCTTTACACATACGCTCAAGGAATCTAAATATATATATAACTCAAAGTGACTGACTGATATAGTGATCTATCAACGCACAGCCCAAACCACTGGACGGATCGGGCTGATATTTGGCATGCAGGTAGATGTTATGACGTAGGCATCCTCTAAGAAAGGATTTTGATAATTTCCACCCCTAAGGGGATAAAATAGGGGATGAATGTTTGTATGAAACTTTCTCAATTTTGAACCGTTCGGGCTGAGACTTTGCATGCATAATGCTACTATGACGTAGGCATCCCCTAAGAAAGGATATTGATAAATTCCACCCCTAAGGGGATAAATTAACGCGAGCGAAGCCGCGGGTAAAAGCTAGTGTTGTATAGAGGCGACGTTTACTTACTTCACGTAAGATTACATCAGCTTGTTCATATTTCTCTTCTCTTGCCTGACGGATACGATTTTAGTCTGAGGGCACTCCTAGCGGTTCGAACTGCGGTAGTAATTTCATCCCTGTTTGATTTGGGCGGAGGATTCTTTGTTTCCTTAGAATTCCTTGAGAGTGTGGTATGAATTGTATTTCATCTTTCAGGTCTGGATGCAGTAGTGACACAGTTACTAGGTCAGCTGGAGAACTCGGGGCCTCCGCCGCTGCCGCGTGAACAGATCGCCGCGTTGCCCACACAGGCCATCACTGAAGAGCAAGTCGCAGCCAGTACCGCCTGCTCTGTCTGCTGGGAGAATTTCCAATTAGGTTAGACCCCAAGAATTGTAGAAAAGTTCCAAAAGTCCTAACTGTAGATGTGTTTTTATGATGTACTTTATTTCCTAAGTTTCTGAGACCCCAGTATTCATTAGTTTAATCTGTTTAAATTACTATTTTCTTTATTTGCTAAATTGGAGCAAAAAAAAGGTTGTGCTGTATGGTTGTATGTTCATATGAAAAGAGAAGTATCAGTTGATAGGATTCAGAAGTGGCTGTACTTAGAATGTAGCCTAACTTAGGTACATTGTTGGAGCACTAAGAATGTTGCAAGTATGAAAGTTGTGTACTAAATTTACTAGGTATTAGTTTCTAAGGGCGACCACGTCCAGTTAAATTAAATAAGGCATTGCAATTCAATCACTTCATGTGCTTCATGTGCTTGGTCAATTCGTGCTACATTAAAATTAATATTCTTATTATAGAAAATTCATTCTTATTCCAACACCATAATGTTCATATTCTGCTGCGACCAGCGAGTCCTGACCGTAACATTTCCCATATGTTTCAGAGGAGACGGTGTCGCGGCTGGAGTGCGGGCACGTGTTCCACGCGTTGTGCATCACGCCGTGGCTGCAGCTGCACGCGACGTGCCCCATCTGCCGCCGCTCGCTGCTGCCGGCGGAGCCCCCGCCGCCCGCGCAGCCACCGGCGCAGCCCGACCCGCGGCCCGCAGCGCAGCCCGGGCCCCGGCCCGCGCCCCACTCCGGCCCGCAGACGGGCCCGCACTCTGCGCCGCCCGCCGCGCCTGCCACCACGGCTGCGCCCGCGCCCGCTCCCTTGATGTCCGTACCCGGTAAGTCGAACTACAATGAAGCGGAGGTATCTGATGAGTGAGAGGTATTGAGGATTTTATGAGGAAAATATGAAGATTGTAGAAAATGCGACTAATACGGCAGCGATGGAATGTTACAAAAAGGATATGATTGTTATAATAATATGATCATTAACCATGTACTATGTAAATTGTTTAAGTAATAGTGGATTATTTTATTTGTTTTGGTTGGATGTTCATATAATATTTCTGACAGTATGTAATGTTAAAGGCTAATGTTACAGCCTTTTACATCGTTTGGAGGTCCAGAAAATCTAATTCACAAAGTATCATATGTATTCAGGGCCGGTTTATCCATAGGAAACTGCAGTTTACTAGGGGCCTAAAGGCCCCGAGCACTGAGAAATAACAACAAAAATAATAGGCTATATTGTATAAGATGCCGGTTCTCTTGCTTACTTTGAATACATTAACCGTATTATATATATTTTTTTAATTGGAATGTCCATGTGAAATGGTTTACATCGTTTGGAAGTTCTAGACGGTACTCGTGAATTGTCCAGGGTCATAATAATGATTTACTGGTGCAGTGTTGGCGCCGATCCGGACGGTGGTGGTCCGGCGGCTGGCGGGCCCGCGCTGGGAGGAGTCGTCGGGGTCGTCGTCGGCGTCGTCAGCGTCGCCGCCGTCGTCGGTGACGGCGGTCACGGCCGTCACCGCCGTCACGGCCGTCACGGCCGCCGGCCTGTGGGGCCCGCCGCGCTCCGACTCCACCACCACCACCAACTCCAGCGCCTCCCTCAACTCCAACGCCGACAGAGACCGCCACTACAACATGGATATCGACTACGACTAATCACCATCCGTCCGTGCGCAGACCGAGATGACAGTCCAGAGGGAACACTGCCCGCGACGTTATATTAGTATACGAGTGACGCTTATATATAAATGTGCTAGATAACGAGTGTAGCGATTTTTATTGTGTATTTTGTTAAGTGACAAGAAGCGATTATAAATACGAGCTATATTGAATATTTTGGTTGTCTCGGACGGTTTTGGTTTCAGAGGAGCTTCCTCCCGTGTATACTTAAATTGTGGAATGAACTACCTAAAGATTTTTCTAGAGACTACATGCATGGTGTTTTTTACTAAAGGTAAATTAAGGTTTTTAAGGATCGACAACGCGCACGTGATACCTCTGGCATTACAGGCGTATATAGGCTATGGTAACTGTTTACCATCAGAATAGCCGTATCCCTGTTTGCCACCATCATGGTTTAAAAATATATCAAGGGGTTATTTATTAATGACATAGAATTCTTAATGACATGCTATGGATATAGAAAATGGAATCACACTTGGTTCAAATATCAATAATATTTAACTTGAAAGAGTTACAAAAAAAATGATTTGTTCGAATGTTGACAATCGCTTGTCAGTGAGCGTGGTTCTGGGAGCAAATGTGAATGAGTGTATTTATTTGCTTTGAGCAGTTTGTCGTCTTTAATTTTGTTGTATGTCGTGTTCCCTCTTGACTTTTATCTTGGTCTGGGCCCGCGCCGTTCTCGGCGAGACAATGCTCGTGTGTGGCTGTGCAGTGCTCGTGTCTATGATGTGTGCTCGTTAGCTCGCGTGCTCGTGTGCTCGAGTGTTCTGTCCATCGGGAAGCACACTAATGGACACTGTAGTAACATATGTTATTTTTGTATGTACGGTAATTTTTTTCCCTCTCGTCTTTAAATAATGTAATTAAATACAAACATTGTACGAGTGTTGATATGTATAAAATATATTATATAGTTAACATAAACAAACTTCTTTAGATATTATCATCATACAAACGAACTGGCGAAGTTGTGTGCCTTTAATTTGTACTGTTATATTAGCTACATTGCATCAATTAATGATGCTCCATATAATAATATAATGCTGAACTAGTATGATATTGGAACTATTCAGTTTACTGAGGGGCCATCCGTAAATTATGACACTGATTTCGACACTCGGCCTTGTCACACTTGAAACCTCCTAGTGTGACATAAGATTTTGCAAAACAAAGCAATTTAAACCTTGTACATATATACAGATAGAGCTGAAAATATTTTGAATAATGCGTCAATCAAGAAAATTTCGCATACTTGTAGATATATTTTGAAATGTGACATGAAAGTTACGACACGTACCCCTTGTCACACTATGTCACACTTCGACCCCCTCCCTACCCCCTGAACATGTGACGTAATTTCTAGATGGCCCCCTAATTCTTCCATTCTATTGTACAGTGATAGTTTTGTAGACTTCATTTTTACCTCGTAAAGGGAGATATTAGGGGAGGTAGTTTTGTAAATTTTGTAAATATAATCATAGGCGTTTCTGTTATTTTATTTTATGATAACACGCTGTACAATGTATTTGGGGGTTGATCCGACAATGTTTAAAGGTAAATTGTACGATTCATTGTATTAATATTATATGTACATATTGGAATATATAGAATTATTACAAAAATAAAAGATATTATCAACACATGAAATATAGCATTTTTTTAGTAAAAATTATGTATTTTAGTATTCATAAATAATATATTTAAAATTAGGAAGCATTCTGTTTATTTTTCTTAATTTTTTTTTGCCGTCAAATTTTTTTGATCGTTATCCCTAACGTCCACTTCAACTTGCTATTTCTTTTGTGGCTTCTCAAGGGTATCTTATTTAATATTTATTTATGTTTTCTGCTTATAGTCTTTTACTAAATTTTATATATTTATATTACACTTGATTCCATCAGAAAATGACTGAAAACTACAAAAGTACAAAGGGACAATACTAAAAGGATACTAGGGAAACAAAAAACATTGATGTTAATATGTTTTAAAAAACACTACCTTTATGTTGATTAGAATGTATGCACTAATATTATTGACGGCCCAACATTTCTTGCTATTTTTGCAAATATAGCAAAAATAGCCCATTCTGGGCCTTCAATCTGTTATAGTAGATGACAGCCAGTCATTTTTCTATTTATTCAGTCTACATCAGTAGCTATTTTTCTAGATTAAAACTTCTATATTCTCAGTATGCCGTCAATATATGTACTAGTTACATACTACAATTATGATAATGTTCATATATTAAAAAAAATCATCACATAATATACCCTTAAGTCACCTTTGTTCTGTAAGTTTTTCAACTTAAGTAGACTTATCTAATTAACTTAATAAATTTTACAAATGTAAATACTCGTAAGTAACCGTAAGTTATCGTAATTTTTGCATACATATTTATTGTAAGTTGGATAAGTCATACTTATGTATCTAAAACTTGCTCAAGAAATTTATAAAGGCGATTTGACGTCTTGTTCGACTATGCTAGTAGTTTAGTGGAGTAGAGAGTGATTTAGTAGTATTGTAGTACCGAGTACTAATCTACTCGACAATTTTTTATGTCTATCTCATATACTAGTTTAGCCTAAACAAGATCTTAAAATTTGTGGGATCAATCCACGGATATGTTGTACATTTTCGATAAATACTTAGTAAAGTTAGTGACTTTTTAATGCCCTGTGAAATAAAATTACAATAATACGTTTAGTATAATTTTCACAATATGTCATTTAACAATGACGGTGTATGACACACTATGAAAATGGTAATAAAATTTGTAATATCGTTTGTATATGGAGACGCGGTTTAAAAGTCTATTAAGGCATCATAACTATTATTGTAATTGATTATTGCATGCACTTATCAATGGATTTGTTCAAAACATTGCAATTGTTTCGTTGAATTTCATTAATCGTCGAATGCAGCGAATATGTATTATGTATATTAGAAATGTCTGTTCGGAGACACACAGACGGAAAGTGTATAAAACAAATGTGAGACAGTCTACAAAGTGGTATAAAAATTTTAGATGTGCTTTTGTAAATATAATTAGAAATTATTTAAAAATATATATATAGTTTATTATTTTTTTACGAATATTGAAGGCTTAAATTTGGTTCGTGAACAATGTACGTGCATTGTTACTAAGTACGGTTATGAGGTTGCATTTCTTTTATTAACATATACTTACTAATGAACTTTTCCCTTTTGCGTGCCATGAAATCGAATTCATAATAAACAGGGCAAGATCGATTATGCCAGCCCTAGGCCCCTTCTAGGTAATTTCCTAAAATACATTTTCTACCACCAATAATATAATTATATATATAATTACGCTATACTTACTATATTATAAACATGTATCTTGTCAAGCATAGACCTATTAATACTTTGTTTTTATAAATGTTGATAGCGTTCTTATGAGAAATCAATTAAAATTGGATTTATGTCTGTGTTTCTAAAAAGGTACTTGCACATTACATATAACAACATTTCTAACAAATGGTTTGTACATTAGGGGCCCTAATGTACAAACCATTTGTTAGAAATGTTGTTGTTTGCAAAGCCTTAAAAATGAATGTATAACAAAAAAAAATAGTTCATGACATTCCAATTATAAAAAAATAATAATAACACAGGTAATGTGTTTTAAATACAACACATTTTTCCAATACTCGGATGCCGAGTATTGTAAAAAAAAAACAATAAAAATAATATTGTATCGTATAAAGTGACGGTTCTCTTGTTGTATTTAAAACACATTACCACACCGGTAATGTGTTTTAAATACAATTATTATATTTTTATAATTGGAATGTCATGAACTATATTTTTTTGTTATACACGATTACTATACTGTCCTATGGATAAACCGGCCCTGAATAGATATGGTATAGTATTTTATGAATTCGATTTTCTGGACCTTCAAACGATGAAAAAGGCTAATGTTACTTACATACAGTATAAAATATTACACGAACATCCAAACAAAACAAATATAGTAGTCCACTATTACTTAGATCATTTACATAGTACATGATTAAGACTGGTATACAGGTTTATTTGTTAAGGATATAAAACAGAAAGTCAGTTTTAGTCATAATATTATGCCTGAACAATGCACACAGCGCCATCTAGTCCCAAGCTAAGTAGAGCTTGTTTTAACGATACTAGATAACTGATAGAAGTACTTAATTACTTTTTTTTTTGTATATACATGCATAAGATAGAATGTATTATATATCAATGCGAACATTCACATCTCTTATACATGAATAAAAATGTTTGCATCGTGCAAGGAATCGAACCTGCGACAATCGTAAGGCGGTGTGCGATACCGCTAGAGCATCGACGCCATCAGTACTCAGAAAACTAAACCACTTTCAGTAAGAAGTAAAGTTAGAAAGAATAATTTTACATATACTATACATCAATTAATTATTTCTTAAATTTGATGCGGTTATTATTACACGTAAAATAGGAAAAATCATGGGATATTACTTATTATTATTGTTTTATTTATATTTTTATAAAAAAGTATTGTGTGTATGTGACGATATTGTGAGTGTAGATAGTAGCAAGAAACGAAGACGTGTGAAGGTAGACGAATATGTCTGCCCATAAATTTGAATTACCATCTACCAGCTGCTCTTCAGTTTACCCGAGATCATTGCGTTTGAAACACTGCTGAAATATCGGGAACTCAATAAAAATAAAACGTGATAAGATCTTGAAATTTCACTAATTTTACTTACCAATTTAGTCTAAGTTGAAAATATATATTCTGATTATAATTTTGTTTCTTGGTGAAAGTGGAGCAGTTTTTTTAAGGACTTGGACAAATCAGGAATGCAACAAAAATATTTTACGATCCTACAATATACTGAGAAAATGATAAACTTGCAAAAACAAACTACATATTTAATTTAATTACCCAACAATTGTTAATTAATTGATATTATACTATGTTAGTATATATATAGAAAATTATTTTATTGTGTCCATACAAGTCTTGGGATTTTTGCATTATTTAAAAAACTTGTGGCCTATAAAATCAACGACAGCTAAACCCCATACTCATAAAGTTATAATGACTCAGAACAATTCACACAGCGCCATTTAGTCCTAAATTCTAAATTAGCACAGGCTATGGTAGTAAACGACTGGTAAGATTTTTAATTTTTTTACAATTTTAGCGGAGCTGCGAAGAAAAACGGATGGATAATGGAGAATTGTGACGCAGACAAATTTGAGCGGATCAAGTAATAAATAATATCATAGTAAATATCCCGCTAAATCAAATCAATATTAATTAATTAATTCTTATTTTGGATTAATATTTTTTCCCTACCGTCCTGTTGAGTATTCAAAAGAAATGGGAAGAAACTCAACTGATTCTAGTTCTGTAGGTCTAGAGTCTAGGGTCTATGTCTTAGAAGAATATCCTGTGCATGAACTTTTAGTGTCATACACCTTTGTCATTCAAGTAACATAAAAATCGTTTGGTGTGTAGTATAGTAATAGGCTTAGCTCAATAAATATGATTTACCAGATGTTCTGAATTCAGCTAATATAATATGTACAACAGACTGTCAATTTTTTTTTGTGAAGATATGTATAATACTTATATAAATGCATACTAAGATACGTAAACCGGTACAAACATAAAAAAAAATAGTCTCCGTAGTTTCATGAATATGTGAGCGTCGTAGATTTTATAGGCCACTTACACCCCTTATTATTTAAAAAATATCTCTTAAATATATAACCTATATTAACTATTACAGTATTTTGTCACTTTCTTTCTAATAAAGCATATAGCGCACAAGAAAGGGACAAAATAGTTGAATATTTAAAATAGGTTAATTAGACACTTATGTAAATGTGAGAGTAGACCTATCAATCACATAATAAAAAATTTTAGATGAATATGATGATGAATTAGTCTGTGTGAATGAGTTGTAAATTATTTTGTTCAGCTATCAATAGGTTATACAAATGTTTGAATTTGTTTTGTGATGTTTGTTTGCTCAAGTGTACAAAACAAAAGCAAAAATTGCGATTGATAATAAAGTAACTATATATATAAATATATATATACAATTTTTGTTTTATATTTTCTACTTATCCTTTCAGGTTTTTTTTAGAGGATTATAGTGGAATGCTGCACCCACCTGCGCTAACGGTTTACGCTGGTGGGGCACCAGTGGATGATGATAAGATGAACATGAGGTCAGATCAGTTAGCCCAACGTGACAAATTCACCAAGAATTTATCACGATGGTTTTCAGGGGGAACCGCGTGGAGGTCGACCTACCGTACATTGTTAGTAATGGGATTATCAGAATACATTACTAACAAATCCCCTTGCTATCCTTTCAGGTTGTCTATAAATAATGGTAAGCAGAGAGACAGAGCAAATATAGGTACTGAAGGAAAGTGGTAACCGTCGCTTATAAGGGGGAAAGGAGATTTTTAGAAATACAAACTAATTACTCCATCGCTAACAATGTATCAAGTCAGGTTGACCTCCACGTGGTTCCTCCTGGAAATATCGTGATAAATTCTTGGTGAATTTGTCACGATGGCTAACAGACCTGACCTTATGCGCATTTTATCATCATTCACTGATACCCCGCAGGTATAAACCGTTAGAGCAGGCGGGTGCACCATTCTATAATCCTCCATAATACTGAAGACAATGGCTGTATGGGCTGAGTTCTTTTGCCTTTCCCTAAGAAGGGAAAAACTGAACCAAAAAAAATCAACCATAAAATAAAAATACGCGATATGATTCTAGGAGTTATCTTCATCCCGCGAGTTAGAATTTTTTGCTTTCTAACAGGATGTCTGCGAATCCTTTCCCTTACTGCTTTGAATGCCATTTTCGTACGAACACTGCGTGGATGGCCAGATCTTTTTCTATCACAAACACGTTTCATACTATCAATCAATAGCCTGGTACACAAACATTAGACTAATACCAAAAGGATGGAGAGTTTAAAAAATTGTATTGGGCGTCATATCTACTTTGTGTAATGCGATCACTTCGATTGGGTTCTCTTTATCACCATTCCATTTTAGTATCACAGAAATGTGATAACCGATTGTCTCGAAAATGGGAAAATTCATAAACGAATGACAGATTCCAAATTCAAATGTTATATTTTGTTTATTTTTAATTGTAAGAGTATTTATGGCCAGGCTATGTAAGTATACGACGTATCTATGTATATGAACAGCACTACAGACATCAGTAAGATGTCATGCGTTTTATGTTACGTTGTCACGCTTCACCCTTTAACAGCTTTCATAGCAATCTCTTTGACGTTATAGAAAACACTAGGAATTATATTAAAGTACCTAGTTCTAAAGTATTTACAACACCCGTGACATCGTGTTCACTATATTCAGATCTGCAGTAGTTTGTAAGTTTTTAATTACAAACAGATTGGAATAACAGAAAATTATATATTTTATTGTGTGCATTAAAGTTAAATAAATAAAAAAAATAACAGAAAATTTTACCACAGTAGGTACTTTATTCAAAATTGTGCCCAAATCGGTTAAGTCGTTTCTGAGATTAACGTGCACAGACAAACATACAAAATATCTAACAATCACTCTTGTTACAAAAATCGCCCGTATTAGTTTTATTTATTTATTTCATATTAGTTTTTTTTCGCTTATCCTTCATGTACAGACAATTTTATTATATGTACAGATTGATAGTGAAAATACCAGGTAATCATAACTCTAAAGGATATGTTGGAACAGGTAGAGGTAATAAATTAGGCGGCAGATGCACGGACACGTGCGGCGTGTTGATCGGCCGCAGGACATGGCGTATGTCGGGTGGGCCTTCGTAATCAGTTATTTGTACACGAATAATGTTATGTAAACGCATGTGACCGACGTGTGACGCTCACAGTGCGACAAATGGAATATTCTTAAGTAGCCACTTGGATAAATAGGGGCAAGCATGTGTGACAAGCGACTCGACCCGGCTTCGCATGCGTGCGAATCCGTGTTCGATTATTCGCATGACACAAACAGACGCATGAGACACATGAATTCAATTTCATGAGTATAATATAATATAATAATCACAGGACAATTCACACAGCGCCATCTAGACCCAAGTTAAGCTAGCTAAAGCTTGTGTTATGGGTACTAGATAACTGATACATATACATAGTTTTTATTTTGTAAATACATACATATTATACATAGAAAACACCCAGACCGATACAAACAATCATACTCATGAATGTTTGGGCCCTGCGAGGAATCGAAGCCGCGACCATCGGTCGTAAAGCAGTGTGCTAGACCGCTAGACTACCGAGGTCGTCAAATAGTCGAGTATGATTGCTAATATAGGTCTGCGTGTTATCTATGTATAGAAAAAATGTCTAGTACCCATAACAAAACATTTGCTTAGCCTGGGCTAGATGGCGCTGTGAGAATTATCCAGAGATATCATATTATTATAATTATTATTACAAAACCTTACGTGTATCTGTCTGTTTGTTATTTTATAACGATTGAAAGGGGAAAGAGTTCCTAATTAATTAATTTTGAAATGACGTTTTTGTTTCACGAGGACGATATGGGCTCAAAAAATAATCTTTTAGAAGTGAAATCAGGAATGTAAGTTTGTGCATCCGAAGTCTCGGGTAAGAGCAAGTATACTACATTTTTTTTCATTTTATTCAGGGTTTTAAGCTATTGTCAGATGTTAAGGCCTGTAACACTGCGACCTACATAGATCTATCGTGCTCGCCCTTTTTCAAAGTTTGCTACTACTAGGCCCGTCAGGGACAAGAATTGAAGGATATTCTTAGGAGCGATGTTATTTATCTCCTCAGGATATAGTGTATACTTTCCAAAGGAGATATTTCGTTTATGCATGAGAGGGCTATAACCATATAGGATGTGTAGTGGCGTTTTGTCTTCTGCTAGGCAAAATCTGCAAATTGTTGTTAAGCTATCTTCTAATGCTATGTTTTTATTCTATTTGCAGTATCCAGTGAGGGCCCTACTCATGATTATACTACAAAACCGTATGATATGTACTGGGCAGGCATAAGTAAACAGAGGTACAATTTTATTATATTTAGTACCCACATTAGAGGCGATATTTTTGCTTTGACTGCAACAATACATATTTTTACACAAGTAACTTTGTTAACATTGCATTATAAACTAAATAGACGATTTAAAAATCGAGATACTACGTGGCCTCTCCCACACCTGGTCCCAAACCTTTCAATCTCAAGACAACAGCTGCCTCATCCTTATTATCCTAGAAACGCCTCGAGTCCTTTCTCAAGATCCGGCTGCCAGTGTACGGACAACAAAGGCTTTTAATAAAACGTCAGCTGTCCCAACAGCTTGCGCCATAAAAAATAGGCCAATAACATCGATGGCGAAAAAAAACTCAAAGAAATGTTAAAGATGGCGGCAGGTGCGCCGTCAGCTGCGCGCGCGCACCTTTGTAATAATTGCGGTGCGCTCGCGCCACTTTTATTTTGTTTACGTCGCAGCCAGCCGCTGGCCCTCAGGTCAAAGACTTAGCATTTACGATATGTGAATGTATGCCTAACGTGACCATACGGCTCGCTCCGGGCGGGATAGTCCCACTTTCAGGCTGTCCCGTTGTCCACGGACAAAGCGAAAATGTACCTACCACTTTTGCAAACAGATACACCATTCCGTATCAATATTAGATTAACTGTGCCCGCAGTTTCACTCGCGGAAATTCATAGCTTACTTATTTATAGTGTTATTCTGATGTATTGCGTTAAAGAGTAACAAACATCTAACCATACATCCATCTAACGATCCATACTCACAAACTTTCGTGTTTATACTATTAGTAAGATTCGAAAGTGTCTATTTTGATGTGAGTAATTTACATCACAAAGGCTTAACTATATTTTGCAACTTAATTTTGCATCTCCTAGTACCCCACAAACGGACGGAAGTTCTTAAATTGTTAACAGTGAATTGTTGTAATTTATGTTTTCTTATAACACACAATATGTACATTAACGATATCCCTGTGATATACAATCAGGACAATTATACTTCTGTACAATAAAGATAGTAAGAAAAAATGGACGATGCCCAAAGCCCATGAATATGTCGCCAACCATTCAATTATCAACAAAAGCCTTTACAATCTATACGACTTGATACAATAGTTCCATCATCAAGTTATACGTACTTATATTATGAGTCACTCGAATGATTTTGATATAATTAATTTGATAGCATAAAAAACATGAATAGATTTCGTTTTATTATTTATCATAATGAAACAGTAATGAAACGTTCATTAACTGTTTTAATTGAAATTCAAAAATTCATTGGGACTAGGAACTATTCTAGTAAACGAATAAGTCTATATATTCTAATAACAAATGAACGGTACCCAACGCCCATAAATATGTCGCCAACCTTTCAATTATCAACAGGCCTTACAATCTATAAAACTTTTATTTTTATTAAATTTATTTGTTTCTCTAATGTTTTTATTATCACATTTTCCTTTTTTTTTATTATAAATGTATTATGTAGTACTTCAGCCGCGATTTAATACGGGCAAAGTTTTAATTGCATAATGTGTTCCTCTGGAGGGGATGCAAAATTATCGAAATAAATACATATATATTATATTATAGTATAGTTATATACATACGTAATTGTAATACAATGGTCCGTCAATCAGTGAAACAGAGGTATCTAATGTGTCTGATGAGTGAGAGGTTCTGAGGGTTTTAATAAGGAAAATACGGAGATAAAATAAAATGCGACTAATATAACAGGGACATATAAAATAGAATGTAACAATAAAGAATATGTCAAAAAAATATAATTATACAATTCAAAAATAGTATAAGAACCTATCAAGGAGTTCGCTACAATCAGGTTATACATACTATACTATATATTATGAGTCACTCGAATGATTTTGATATAATTAATTTTATAGCATAAAAATTAATACAGTCGTTAATAAATGTGGCTAGATTACATTTTTATTACAATTTTATCATCATCATCATAATCATTTAAAATCTGATGGTAAAGTCGGCAGTCAGTTCATTCGCACTCTTTTAGTCCATTAGGACTAGTTTAGTTTATTTAGACTAATTTAGTTCTTTGGAACAATTGTAGTAAAAGTAAACATTAATACTACTTACTATATATATTATATATAAATGAATCCGTATTTCCCTTGGTCGCTGCATCACGCATAAACGGCTGGACCGATTTCGCTAATTATTTTTTTATGTCAGAAGTTTCTTTTGAAAGAAAATATGAAAGTTACATGGGAGTTTTTTTTTTTATTAATTGTACCAAAGGGAATTCAATATTCGTAGTTAAGACAGCACGTCTGTCGGGGCAACTAGTGACATATATTTTCCATTGCCTAATAATAGAATGAATATAGCTAAATTAAGAATAAATAATTATTTACATTAATTATTAAGGTTAATTACTAGGAATATACCCCGTCAGTCCACCTCCACATGGTCCTCCCTAGAGACCGTTGTGACGTTCCTATAAACCGGCGGAAATCCGTTACCATGGGTTATTGATTTGCATGGGTGTATATTACGAATAGATGTATATTTATGACGACCTCGATGGTCTAGCGGTCTAGCATACCGCTTTACGTCCGATGGTCGCGGGTTCGATTCCTCGCACGGTACAAACATTTGTATTCATGAGTATGATTGTTTGTATCGGTCGGGGTGTTTTCTATGTATATTATGTATGTATTTGCAAAAAAAAAATCTATGTATTTGTATCAGTTATCTAGTACCCATAACACAAGCTTTAGCTAGCTGAACTTGGGTCTAGATGGCGCTGTGTGAATTGTCCTGAGATTATTATTATTATTATTTATTATTTATAGGTTATACCACTACAACATTGTAACATTACTAAAATACAGTTATTCTGCCAAAAACCCTTTGCAGTTTGTTGTTGTTTGTATACAGTCAGTATCATATACATCGTAGCGTTTAGGAATAAGAAAATATACTGAATCTTATATTACTAAACACGTGCGCAACAAGACGTGAAAGAGGGACGAGAGTCTGCCAGGCAGTTCACTAGACAACTACAGGGATTAGTAACTAAGAGCACCAAAGTAACGATACGTTACTTCGTTAATTGTTAGTTTGTCATCAGTACGTGTCGTTTATAACAACTCTAATTGTAAACAGACAACAAAAACAATCTATAGAAAATGTATAGAAATCAGAATCTCCTTTGTTGTATTCGTTTGAAAGAAAAGAAATAATGCAAACTGTATTTATTTGCGAGAAATATGTGCACCTAATAAAATTAAGAGGACAAAACACCGATAGAAGATGTATAAAAAAATTCTGAATCTCCTTTGTTGTAGTCGTTTGAAAGAAAAAAAATGCAAACTGTTTGCGAGAAATATGTACACATAAGAAAATGAAGCGGACTGTACTTACGTATATGGCCCATAAGACCGTCCGTCCCGTATCCAGTTGCATTGTTGTGGGAGTGTTGCACCGACCGCGTTCTTATTCACCGGTCAGCCGGCCACCTGCTGCACTCCGCACACCAAACTCTAATTAGCTCGCAATAACATGTCCGTACTTACAGAGCCGGCTTCAGTTAACTAGGGGCCCCCAATTAATGCAATTCCTGGGCCCTGATTAATGCAATTGATAGGTATAACATACTTGTTTTCAAAAGTTCAAGTTTCTTTCTTGGCGGATATTACATATAAATGAATTTAAAACATCTGTTAAAACATATTTATTGAGCAAAGCCTATTTATTACTCACTAAACAATTTGTTGAATAATGTACGTGCATGGCAATATTTTCATTTAATGTTAGACATAGACACCTATAAGTACACTGTAAATCTAAATCTGTTTATTTAAAAAAAAGAAATTGAGTTTTACGCCAGTTCTTCTAAATTGAATCTTTATATCGAACTGGACGCTAGGAAAAAAATATTAATACAAAGAACTTGACGTTTATAAGTGGCCAAAATGTCCTACGAATAAACGTAATGAAATAAATATATGTATTAAATTGCCGTTTCGACTGTATGTCGATAGAGCCAGATCAACCAAGACAAACGATTTTATAAGTGTAGACTACTCTATTTTTACTATGTACATATAGTAAAAGAAATTAAAACAGGCATGTACTTTTTTTTCTCGGCTATAAATTATACGTTGCAGGCCCCAAAAGAAGTTCCTATATCGATAATCCGGCTCTGGATACTTATCAGCAGAAACTTATGTAGATGTACACACTCCACAAACAATGAAAAGGAAGCCTGTAATTGTATAATTATACGAAATTGTTTTCCGACAACTGTATCTATATTTAACGCTTTCACTGTCATTAACCAATAAATATTTAAGTTATTTATAGACTTGTAATGATACGCATTTATATTACTTTGAAGTTCGAACAACTGAACTTTTGCATCGGGCATAAAAGGATAAACAGATAATTCTATATCTGAAATAGGTTGTAATGAAAGAGAATATAAATAATTTTTATCGAAATAATTTAGTAACAAAATAGGACACACTTTTGAGTTATTTTGGTCTACCATAGCCCATTACCATATTATGAAAGTAGAATTAGACAAAAATAATAGATAAGTAACTCTACAGGTACTAAAAATACGTTGTTCCCTTTTATATAATTAATATTTTGTGTACATAAAAATAAACATACAACGACATTTTTTATGGATGATAATGGAATGCTACACCCGTCTGCACTAATAGTTTAAGCTCGCTCGCGAGATCAGTTCAGTTAGCCCATCGTGACAAATTCACCACAAATTTATTATGATGGTTTCTAGAGGTAACCGCGTGGAGGTTAATCTAATATTACCATTAACTCATGATATTACGATCCAGCATGGGAAGGTCTCCAGTAAGGTAGACCGACGAATTGGCCAAGACCGCTGGAAGGCATTGGAAGCAGCGCAGGACCGATCGTCGTGGAGATTCTTGAGGCAGGCCTTGGATCAGCAGTAGATGTCTTCCGGGCTGAAATGATGATGATGATGATGATTACGATCGATATAAATAATAGAAATTTTACGTGCATATTGAATTTTGCAAACACTAGGAAAAACCAAAACAAAGGGGAATATAATTCTTAAAAGCTTTCTTATATAAAAGAAAAGTTTCAATACTATTGTATAACCTATGAAATTCTAATTCTAAAGTTGGGTACTTGTATGAATTTATTAGTCTATTAATTAATTATTAGTCTTCTTATATTGTAGGTTTCATATTGGGTTTAATATAAAAGTAAATTATATAAAACGATAGCGAGTGATAAAGGTACTGACGTGGAGTAGAGAATTACCTGATATTCATGGGTGGAAAGAGTTTCTTCTTATTCCTGTAGGTTTTTTTGTCTTTTATTGATTTTAATATCTGTGTGATAAAATATCGTAGTACCTATTATATACTGTTTACTTTAAAATATAGAACAGATAGCACCCTAATTTCGTGAAAATAAAAAATGGTAGCGCATGTTGTAGGCCTCCCATTAAATAAATCAAAGCGATTATGTGAAATAGCGTGCCAGTACCCCATGGATCGATGGTGCAGACCGCCTGAGACGGACCCTTGTTTAAAACTGGGTCATGTGCCCCCATAGGTCGCACCCTTGTTACCAGGATACCAGAGATACATATGAAATGTTTATAGGTCTAATGGAACTAGATACGCCTTTGTAAAAAAAGAAACCTAATTTTATTGTTGTAGGGTTATGCTACCTTGGTACACAGATATAAAATGCGAAAGTGGAAGATTGGCAGTTAGGTTTGTATATATATCTTTTTTGTTACCTTATTAATAGATAATTCTGCAGAGCGTTCTACTTATTTTTCTACCATATTTAAAATAGATAAAAAAGGGATAAATAGATTACTGATAAACTAATTAAGTAATCAAAAACAAGGCAAATACGGTCGTAATCCTAGGTTCATCTGTTACAAAGTAAGAGCCGTCAATATACAATATAACATTTTTGTTGCACCTTGCTCCCATGCAGCTTGCAAGCTAGTATTCAAGCTATGTTTCAGAAATAGAAATAATCTTTATTGAAATAAAATATTATTTGATTCTACCACTCATTCGGAATGCAGACTAATCACAAGAACGACGAGCAAGAAACTTTGCGTTATAAGTAAAATTGGAGTGTCTGTTTGTAATATTGAAATAACAGTTTTTTACCACATGCATATGAATATAAATACGGTACATACACCAAAATAACACTTTTTACAATTTTTGTCTGTCTCTCTGTTTGTTCCGGCTAATCTCTGAAATGGTTGGACCGATTTTGACGTGACTTTTTTTGGCAGGTAGCTGATGTAATAAAGAGTAACTAGCCTAAGTTACTCATTACTACATCAGCTACTTGCCAAAAAAAGTCCCGTCAAAGTCCCGAGACTTTTACTTTAGAAAAATAAGGTTAAAATCCACGCGGACGACGCGGTCGCGTCCCGGGGACAGTTAATTTAGTATAAAAAAATAGAGTGCAGGATTGGTTGCATTAAGCTTTTACGTCTGAACTAAAGTGTCGACTATAAAAACTTAGTGGAGGAGCGACATCGATGTTGTCTAATTGTATTACTCGCGTTTCATGGTGTTTTAGGTAGCACATGGGGTCACAGAGGGTCGTAACGAGGTCGAGGACTCCGCCACTCCCCTGCATCATTGTTGACGCGTTGGATACCTTCATAATATATTACCGTTATATACCATACCATAGTATAAAATAAAGTAGATTTAAGCTTACATACAGACAGACAGCGTCTGTCGCTGTCAGTCCCTATGTATGCTTAAATCTTTAAAATTACGCAACGGATTTTGAATAGGTTTTTTTAATAGATGGAGTGATTCTAAAGTAAGATTTATGTATATAATACATGTACACGCAGGCGATGCCGGGGCGACTAGCTAGTTATTATATAGTATAAAATAAAGTAGCTGTCACTGTCTGTCCCTATGTATGCTTAAATGTTTAATTAAAACTACGCAACGGATTTTGAAGCGGTTTTTTTAGTAGATAGATTGTTTCTAGAGGAAAGTTTATGAATATAATACATGTATACCCGGGCGAAGCCGGGGCGAGTAGCTAGTTACAAATACGACATATACTTGATCGAGCAGCTTCCTCAAGCCACACTTCATTGGTAGAGCAAAACATATCCTGCGTTATGGGTACTAGTTAACTGATATACTTAGATACATTTTATGGCAATACATAGCAAACACCCAGACCAATACAAACAATCATACTCATGAATACAAATGTTTGTATTGTGCAAGGAACTCATGACCGTCTAAAGTAATGTTAAATCTCTAGACTACTGGGGTTGCCATTTATAATTAGACTAGCTACCCTCCCCGGCTTCTCACAGGTATACTATGTATTAGATATAAACCTTCGTCTTGAATCACTCGTATCTATTATTAAAAACTGCATTAAAATCCGTTGCGTAGTTTAAATTATCTAAGCGAACATATTGCGGAAGCCTTCACTTTGTACTATGTAAAGATGCAACTTTTTATGTGATTCTCGTGATGTTCCACATTTAAAATCTGTATTTTTTTGTATTTTGTATTTTTAACTGAATTTTTTATAGATCTTTTCGATATATATATATATATATGACTCGATTGTGTAAAATTGTAGAATTCTAAATTTAAAAATTATTAATTCGTACATGATTTTTTGATTGTATAGCTAAAGGACATTAAATAAAAAAATATATGAGCATTTATTATATTTAATTCATACATATGTTAATTTCCTTACATATTTATGCGTTAGAGTACAACGGGACTGGCATGTACTTTTAGTTTGTATAAATTAAATAAATTTCGAAGTAACAATAAAAATAAACTATTATTGTCAATTTGTTATATTATACAAAAAAATATTTTTTGAATTGTTTAAAATTCGATAAATGTATAAAGAAAGTTGATTTGATGATTTCTTCTTTTTATTCAGTACTACAATGGACCCATATTTATAATTATCTGGACCCGTTGACCACATTAATTAAGTCAATATTACACTACTATGAGTGTAACCTTGGCCCAGTTACATATAGAAAAAAGAAAGAAAGAACATATAGTTCATAAATCAAATCGAAATCACCAGGGACACAGCATGAAACAAGAGGTCGAAGGCTGGATTTAAACGATTGATTTAATTGGTTAATTGTAGGCAATGTTGCCAGGTCAACGTCTTGGTTTTCCCCCTAAATTTTGCTCACATATCCCGTAAATTAAATTTAATAAAATGTACCACTTGCGGTAATAGTTTAAGCTAACATGCCACTAGTCGAGGATGATAAAATGAGCATGAAGTCAGGTCAGCCCATCTTGGCAAATGGCATTTTACCACGTGGTTTCCAGGGGGAACCTTGTGGAGGTTAACTTGATATGGTATTTTACTAGCAATGGACTTATTTTTCTTACGTATAATAATAGAATGGTACACACGTCTGTGATAACACACAGGCACGAGTGGAGCATAATAAGATGAGTATGAGGTCAGGTAGGTTAGCTCATCGTGGTAAATTCAACATGAATTTATAACGATGGTTTCCAGGGGGAACCACGTGGAGGTTAAGCTCACATGGTTGCTAGAAATGCAGTTACTAGTCCACATTACTAACAACAAAACCAACAAAAAAAAATATAAATTCTTTACAAAAAGTTTTTCTTACCTGGTTGGTACGATATATAACATATTGGAGGGTAGGAGGGTAGAATGGTGGTTAATAACAAGCAGTAAAACCAAGAGGTCACCGACCTGTGTCATTTCGAACATTGATTTGTAACTGTGTGCGTGTATCACTAGATATCACCGTGCAGTCCTCACTGGCCTATCGATCAATCGACCCCAGATACATTATCCCTGGATACAGATTAAAAATGCTTTTACCAAACTGCGGCTTGTAATTTGTAATACATTTTTGTTTGTAAAACAATTTAATAAAGTAAATGCTCCATTATTAAGGGAAACGCTTAAGCCGTCACTAGCGTGCAAATGCATAGATAATAACTAAAAATTTTAACAATTAGGACAAAATTCTTTTTTAAAATAAACTTAAATGTATTTTTACATAGTGATTTTAAACTTTCGTATTTAATATACATTATTTATATATTTTTTTTTATAACACAGGGGACAAACGAGCACGCGGCTCATCTGATGGTAAGTGATTACGTATTCCGCAACACCAATCCGTTGTCGGCCTTTTAAAAGGAATACTTGAAGGTTTCAATATCGTATCGGTTCGGAAATACCATTGCTGGAAGGTGATTCCACAATGTGGTTGTGCGAGGCAAAAAGTTTCTAGAAAACCGCACTGCGGAAGACCGCCATTCATCCAGAAGATCAGGATGGTATTTCATTTTCTGGCGGGTGGTACGGTGGTGAAACTCAATATTATTAACCGGGTTTTAACATAAAAAATTTACGGTAAATAAAGGTACAGTCTTAGCTAGTATAATATATAGACAACCCCCACACTAATTGAATTGCTCACTGATACAAAAAATTAACAATTGAACCTGCGACCATCGGAAGTAAAGGTATGAAAAAACGCTAGACCAGCTGACAAATCGATAGAAAAAAATATCATACCTTTGAATTGCGCAATCGGGTGAAAATTCTAAATAGACAAAGCACGGTACGGTAAGCGCAGGTACCAGGCGAACAGGTGTTTAGAGGAGCACCGTATTGATCTTCAATAGGGAACGTTCCAAGGAGCATCTGTGAAAGTTTACAAAGCAAACGATGAGTTTCCAGCCCTTTGGAAACCGATAGATTGCAGTCGTGGGTACCTACTTATTTTACCTAATTGTGCTGGTGACGCACGATGAGATATAGAGATATAATTTTTATAATTAATGTATATATTATATTTATTTATTTTTAAAATTAAATAAATAAATATAATAATTATACAATATTATAGAACAGTAATCAATATATATAGCATATACCGTATCTACGTATTGTCTTAAAGTAAGTAAAATCAATTCAATAATTATTAAATGCAGGATAACTGCTACTTTAGGTAAAGCATCAAAGAGAAATTATTAAAAACAAATTAGGTATTCTCAGCACTGCACTATTATAGGTTTAATCTATACAAATAAGTAAAATTGAAGTGTCTGTTTGTAATATTGAAATAACCTTTTTTTATTACATGCATATGAATATAAATACGGTACATATACCAAAATAACATTTTTTACAATTTTTGTCTGTCTGTCTGTTTGTTCCGGCTGATCGCTGGCCGATTTTGACGGGACTTTTTTTGGCACGTACTCCTTATTACATCAGTAACTTAGGCTTAGAATATTCGATTTAATTTGCATTCAGTTGCGTATATTTTGTGTATTACCACATGATTCATTACTATTTTATAGCATTGTATCGGTTCGCATAGCGTTTGCAGTGGAGGACAGTCCTAATCCCGGTGCACAGTACAAATATTGGCGCTTCGTCTACCGCCGCTCTCTGACTCACTGTTTTGTCGTTCTACTCTGTGCAGTGTACACGCACTCTATAACTACCATATGTAAGTACAGTCAAGTGGAATAATTTATATATCACTAGCTGTGCCCGAGGTTTCACGTCGACATATTTTTGGTGTCCTCGGTGGTCTAGCGGTT
Organism: Achroia grisella; assembly: GCF_030625045.1. Taxonomy (NCBI): domain Eukaryota; kingdom Metazoa; phylum Arthropoda; class Insecta; order Lepidoptera; family Pyralidae; genus Achroia; species Achroia grisella. Next base: position 982,771 of record NW_026712613.1, on the reverse strand, counting down.
AGCACACTACTTTACTTCTAATGGTCGCGGGTTCGATTCCTCGCACAGTGCAAACATTTGTATTCATGAGTATGCCTGTTTGATCGGTCTGAGTGTTTTCTATGTATATTATGTATGTATTTAAAAAAATATATCTATGAGTACGCTGTATTGATTGTCCAGGGTTATTTATTTATTGTTTCTCCTATTTCAAGTTCTATTCATTCCTATAACTGAGAATTAAGATGGTGTGTCTCTTTATCCCCTAATTTCATTAATTTATCTCATCCTACAGACAAACAGCTTACAATACAAGCTGCTTGTGTGCAGATTTTTTTATGCCAATGCAATGGCAAAGAAACGTAAGTAAGAATATACATGTGTTTATACAAAAATAAAAAAATATATATTATGATTACTTTTTTTTATACTAGAATTTCAATAACGGCATGTAAACAAATGAATATATAAATAAATGTTATCTGTGGTAATGGGAAGCAATTTGAAAAACAGATTTTTAACAATAAAAATCGGAATGAAATCGTTTCACCGTCAAATTTTAACTCCATGTAAGCATACAATCAAACGATATCGCTTGGATTAATTTTGTTAGTGGTGTTGTCCATCATCAGAGAGAAAGTTGAACATTTAAATAAATCTTGATTTCTTAATAAATCAGCCATATTAATATTATACCTATTATAATTAATTTAAATTACTAACCTAACTAGCAAAGTTAGGTTAATAGTTGTTAAGTACTCACGATTTTGACAGTTATGTCAAAATATTCTTAAATTAATGTAGATGACTGTACAATATGCGTTCCGTTTTCTCTTTTGTCGTGATAGCACGTATTGTTTATTACAAAATTATTCGCATTAATTTTTAAAAATATGCAAATTATTATTCAGCTGTGTGTAGTGGGCGAGAGGTCGGTTTTATATTCACGGAACACTGCGGTGAGTGGGTTCTAATTTTGCACTGGAACGAATGGCAGTGCAATTTGACACGTTTTGTTGCTTTTTGTGTCAAATGTTGGTACATTGTTCATCTTGGTGTATGAGTATAGCGTATAGTATACCTCCTATATTAACTACTAGTTGTTCCTGCGACTTCGTCCGCGTGGAATTTTATTTTATTTTAGAAAGATACAGCAGACAGACAGACATACAAAATTGTAAAAAATGTTATTTTAATGTATGTACCGTATTTATATTCATATGCATGTAGTAAAAAACGGTTATTTCAATATTACAAACAGACACTCCAATTTTATTTACCTATATGTATAGATGTATAGATTAAGTATAAACAAAAATATATTTTTTTAACTTACATGTAATAAAAATATATATAATGAAATTTTGAACTCATTTCAACAAATACTGGTAATCACGTATTAATATTATGATTATGATATATGTACTTAATTTTAATAAATATTTACCTAAAATTTGTTATTTATTCAATGTGAGCATATATCTGTAAGCATATATTGTATCTCAGTGTATCATTACATAGTATAAAATAAAGTCGCTCTCGCTGTCTGTCTCTATGTATGCTTAAATCTTTAAAACCACTCAATGGATTTTCAAGCGGTTTTTTTTATAGATAAAGTGATTCAAGAGGAAGGTTTATATATATAATACATGTATACTCGTGCGAAGCCGGGGCGAGTATCTAGTTAAAAATAAAGCACATAAAGCTATCTAAGTAATAACTAAGATAGCTTTCAGTGCTTTATTTTCGTTGCCTATATACAAATCTACAAAAACTGTTATGTTTTGTAATATTCAAATGTGTTTCATTCCTAATGTGTAAATGTGTGACAATCCTACCTCACTGAATAGAGACATAAATATCAGTGTATGTAGCTTTATAGACAGTCAGACAGATCAATTTGCAGGCGGTCGCAGTGAAAGAGGAGATTAAATATTGAATACAGCTTAGAGGGAGCCGGGAGGCATGACATGTGTATATATTTGTTAGTATTTATAAGCCGAAATCAAAGTGACAAAAGTTCTTAATGCATATATATATATTATACAGCCTCGGTGATCTAGTGCTTTAGCATACCGCTTTACTATCCGATGGTCGCGGATTCGATTCCTCGCAGTGTATAAAGCATATTTTCATAGGTTATTCAGAAATAATGTTTGAGTGTTTAATTAAAACGCATTATTATAAAATTAATAAAGTATAGGTATCAATAAGTATAATATTGTTGTATCATATTTATTGATACCTATAGTTTATTAGTAATCAAATAGATTTTTTTAATATATCGCCAAACATTAACAAAAAATATTTTATAAAACATATTATGCTGTTTGAAAAATAATTTATCAGTTTGTAACTTAATATCATAAAAATAACAATGTTTGCGGAAACCAGAATAATGTATATTTTGTTGATTAACACAAAAACAGTAATAGAAACACTAATTATGTACCATTTAAAAATACGTTCAGAAAAACTTCTTATGAATTTTTATACTAATCGTTTAAAATAAAAAAATACAGCCAGTATATATATAACAGATGTTATTATTATTATTTTATATCAATATTATTATGTCAATCAGTATTGTCTAATCACGCAAGCGATGTTATTGATAACTAGTTCTAAATAATAAAATAACATTGCATCCACATGTTATAATTTCATTGCTACGTCTCACACCTATCAATCGAAACGCAGCAGACAAAGAAACTGTATGGCTGCTGAAATAGGTGAGACTGAGGTACACATTTATCTCAGTATTTACTGCGTATGATAGACAATAGTATAGTATATATACAATAGTATAGTAGTACCTATCTGTACTATGTATATGTATTTATATACTCCTCCCAAACTTGTTTTTTTTAAGCTTATTTTTATGAAATTTTATATGCATTGAAATTTTATAGGCTACTATCTATTTTTCATACCCTTAAGTGATAAGGATTGTTCACGCTTAACATTTTTTTATATTTTTTGGACATTTTTTATAGGGTGCATTAAAAATACACAAATCCCTAAATTTTTACCTTCGTATCACATACCTCTATTTTTTATTAGCGATTTTCATTTATAAGGCAAAACCACGTTTGTGGAGTCAGCAAGTATATACATATACATTATATACCATCGGTATTATAGTTCGTGAGTAATTTTAGTTATAATTTTTTTATGAAATTAAAACTCCACGTTCTTTCCGATTTTCATTAAGCCACCCCATGCGTAGATCAATCACGGCAATACAAACCCGAAATGAGCTAGAAACGTCACAATAGCACGCAAACCTTCAAACTAGCGGACATAAATCAGAGCTGCGGGGCCGTTGTACTCTACCAGGAAGCGGAGTCGATGCACCCTGCACACAACCCCGCACAACCCCTGTGTGTGTGACACGAATACACGAAAACACGGAAGTCCCCCTGTGTGTGTGACACGTTTGTATGTGTGTGTGTGTGAATACACGAAAACACGGAAGTCCCACATTAACATACATTTTCCGCGCACACAGCGATACCTTCCATCTTGTGTGTACACGTCTCGTTTGCACACTTTCAAAGATTTTCCTAGGATACTGTGAGAGTGTACGTGCCGCCCTGTCGCTACGGGCGGGGGTGTGTCTCCGGTGTCGGCCCAGCTTCAAAGAGAACGAACGGGCACCAGTGTGCTGTTCTCCTTGTGTTTGTGTGTGTGACTCAGTTGATTATGAAATACAGTGTGTGCATTATTTGGAAAATTATTATGCATTTATTAATATTCCTTTTTTTTAATGTTTATCGGATGTTTATTTATTTTTCTTTTATCTTTTCCAATAAGAGAAACCAAATAAAACAAATTATTAATAAATTAATAATTAATCCACAACTTTAAGTGCTAACTTCAGAGACACCAAATCTTTATATGCTTATATGTGTATATGTGTTACCCATAGAAATGTATTTGGCTTGTTATAAATAGCTAGTTTCAATAAAATGAAATGAAATATCTTATTATTTCTGGGGAAAATTATTTGTTCTAATTAATTACTGATAGGAAAATTCTCACTATTACATCTTCATACAAAGCAAAAACAATAAGACATTATTATTGTAAGTTACAATTTAAGTAAATCCTCTCGTGTATACATTAATGAAAAAGGACAAATATTTTTTATTTATCCTAAGTAATAAAATATGTTTGCAAAATTTATTATTGTAGTATGTATATTATATTTTTTGCAAAAATATTTAGGTCCATATTATACAAACAGATATATCCATATTGTACTTTTTAGCATTGTTTTAAGTATATTTTACTTAAAACAATGCTGAAAAGTACAGTAAACCATAAACAGCAAACCGAGTGAGTACTTAAATCAAATGATAAAGTGCAATTGATTAAATCATTGCAAAATATAAAAATTTCATAAAAGAATAAAAAAATCAGCAATAATTATTACTAGGGCGGCAGCAGCCTGTAGGTGCATGGGTGTATGGGTGCGGCGCGCACGTGTCTGCCGCAGCGGAGGAGTGCGGTGGAGTGCGGAGGAGTGCGGCGGAGTGCGGCGGAGTGCGGCGCGCGGGCGCGGGTGCGGCTGCGGCCCGGCCCGGCGCTCCGTTCACGGCCAGGGGTCGCCGACCGCGCCCGGGCTACGCCGTAACCCCGCTACGAGCTACGGCCCGTAGCTTCCTCTTTTGTTTTAATTCTACACGCTACAGCAATCATTAGTTATTAGGTCATAAGTAATGATCGTTTATGTGTACAACGCTTCCAATCGGTTTTATGTTGAATATCGTTATTGTAATTGGATTGGAATTGGACTTATTTTAATTATTCACAGCTATGACTATATGAAATGTACCACATTGAAATATTAATAGCTAATAATAATAATAATAACCCTGGACAATTCACGCAGCGACATCTAGTACTAAGATAAGCATAACTTGTGTTACTAAGCAACTGATATAAATACATTTATTTGTAATTACCTATATAATATACATAAAACACTCAGAACAATACAAATAATAATACTCATGAATACAAATACGTATGTATGTATCGTGCGAGGAATCGAACCTAGAACAAAAGCGGTGTGCTAAACCGCTAGACCACCGAGGACATAATGATGTATTTAGTAATGATTCATCTCATATATAAAATTCTCGTGTCACAATGTTAGTTACCATATTCCTCCAAAACGGCTTGATCGATTTTTATGCAATTTTACATATATCTTATCTTTATTGTATATTCAGTAGGTCTGAGAATCGGTTATTATCTATTTTTTATACCCCTAAATGGTAAGGAATAGGCACCCCTAAGCATATTTTTTTTTATTTTTTCTACATAACATTTTATTTTCATTTTATTATTATTTAGGATTGAAAAATACATACAACCCTTCTTCAATCAAAATCAATTTTCATCCTTCTAGCAAGAACCCCAATTTTTTAAATGCTATTTTAATTTATATGGCAAAACAACGTTTGTGGTGTCAGCTAGTATTTTTGTATATATACTGCCGTACTTAACTACTTCCTAGTTTAAAGACAAAATATTACAAATTAGAACAGTGTTGTTATTTCGAGAAATCAAAATAATGAAATGTTTTGACAAGATTTTAGCATTTCTAGAGTTTAGTTTCTTCAATTGATCTAATTGGTAATATGAAACTGGCTTTTCAATTAAGCAAATAAATGTACAACAACAATAAACACAATTAACAAACATTAATCGAAGTTTCTGCGTCTGCTTGTTTGTTTGCTAAAGTTTTCGAAACATTTTTATATGATTTTTTCCATTGGATGATAATGGAATGGTGCATCTGCCCGCGCTAATGGTATATATGTATATATATATACATACATACATAGACTGGGCGGGCACCAGTGGAGGATGATAAGATGAACGATGTTCGGTCAGTCAGCTCATGTTGACAAATTCCCCAGAAATTTATGATTGGTGGTTTCCAGGGGAGACCGCGTGGAGTTCTACCTGACATGGTACATTGCTATAAAATTAATTATAATAATTATGTAATCAAAAAATATTTAATAAATTGTAAAACCTTCTCGATCATGTCATTAAACAAAAGACGCCGCATAATCGGTCTATTCGTTTAGGTGCTACAACACCACAGACGACCACAGCCACGATAGTATTCCTTTCTTTGCGTCAGGGGCTTAAATTAAAGTATTATCAAGACATTACAGTCTAATTAAGGAATTAAAAGAAAATAAGATATTTCAAATAGAAAAACGTATAAGAAAGTCTTATAACAATTAGGGATGCTGAAGTGAAGTACTATCCATAAGAATCAAGTAGAAATACAGTGGAAAAGTACAATAACAAGAAAAAAAAATACGAAACGATGTTATTAGGTATTAATATAATTAGATCACTTGGTAATATTATTGAAATAAATTTTAATTGGAATAATCCTTGTTTGTGTAGACTTGTTTACGAGTATGTATATATTTCTCCATTGTACAATGTTTTCGTACCGGCAAAAATCGAATCAGATAAAGGCAAATTACAGGGAGCTCTGTTGCCAAGGTGGACAACGAAGAGGTACATCATGGGAGCCACGACCATTCTGTTAAGACTGTACGACTGAAGAAGTATATTTTTTCAAAATATTTATTTAATGGCATTATTTTTCCGGATGAATCAAGACTTGTCAAATTCAATTTCCGCTGTTTTTCTCGTTTGCTACTTTTGTGTCGGAGTCCACGTGGAAATGTGAAGCACTTACGGTCCAGACCGTGGTCAGTGAGAGTCCAGAGTGTACTCTAGTCAGTGCTCTAGGATTTACGATATTTAGTAATTTCTTTATTTTTTTGTGCAATTAGAATAGCAAACAAACTGAAAATAAATCCGCCATGTGATAGTAATGGATTATCGGACATGTTTTCATTTGTTTATTTTTTTAAATAATTGAATGGCAAACAAACTGACTCTCCACCTTATGATAAGTTTTGTAAGTTGTATCCGTCCTTTATATATATGGACAGCACTTGGATATCATGTTATCATGTGACAACTGGGACGCCAACGCCAGAGAACTAAGATGAGATATCTTGCGTCTTATCCCTTAATTTCAATGTCGTATATTTATTTTTTATTTTATTTTATTTATTAAATCTTTTATGCACAAATACACAAATAGAGATGCATATGGCGGACTTAACACCATGAGGTATTTTCTTCCAGTCAACCATTGGGCAAACAGAGATGAAGAAGAACTATGTGGGAAGTACATTAAAAAAATAATAATAATGACAAAGATTATAAACTAGTCCATAATTATATATAATACATAATATTAAATAAATAATTACACATATACTCAATATTTATAAATATGAAAAATATACTCGTACATATACATACATATACAAATCAACAGTGATTGTTCAGATGCGTAAGTAAGAAAATTTATATATATATTTATAGCCTAAACATATTAATTACAAAGTCGTTACAATGTCTTCCTTTATAACCTACGGGGCAGATTACTGGGCTGGTTACTTTACCAAGAAGAATTGGTCAAAAAATTCAAGTGATATAATAATTTGACGGCCTCGTTAGCACACCGCTTTATTACTGATGGTCGCGGGTTCGATCCCTCACACAGTACCAACATTTTTATTCATAAGTATGATTGTTTGTATCGGTCTGGGTGTTCTCTATGAATTTAAAAAAAAGAAGGTAGTATTATATTAGTTGTGTAGTACTTATAACACAAGCTCTGCTTAGCTTGGGATTAGATAGCGCTGTGTGAATTATCTGAGGATATTTTTTTTTAATGAGCGTTTTTAAATAATATACATCTCTAATATTCTATATGGAAAATTGCGAGACTGATCAAAATATCAGCCGTGTTCCAAGTAATCATTAACAGTGTAATAGGCTTTATTCAACAAGTATTTCCTAATACATCAATTTATTTAAAAGACGTATATAGGTCGTGCTAATTTACAAAGTAATTCTTTTCACGTGTAATAATGAATTTTCTATAATTTTTTGCAGACTGTAAACCAGAAACGCAGATTCAATACCCATTCTTACCTATTTCTGCCGTCAAGCAGCTTACTTTGTAAACTGACTTTCGGTTGGAAAAATATAGGATAAGATATCTTTTATTCTCCGGATTCATGATGTCTTAGTCCTTCGGAATGACAACGCATGCGTGGTATCACGAGCATCACATGATAACGTGATGGCCGTTGTGTTGTTCTATATATATATTATACTAGCTGTTCCTGCGACTTCGTCTGCGTGGAATTTAACTTTATTTTTCTAAAATAAAAGTAGCCTAAGTTACTCCTTAGGACATCAGCTACCTGCCAAAAAAGTCACGTCAAAATCGGTCCAACCATTTCAGAGGTTAACCGGAACAAAACAGACTGACAGACAGATAGATAAAAATTATAAAAAATGTTCTTTTGGTGTATGTACCGTATTTATATATGCATATAGTAAAAAACGGTTATTTCAATATTACAAACAGACACTCCAACTTTATTTATATGTATAGATAGATATAAGACTTACTGCTTATTTTCAGATAGGCAACGAGATCTTTGCTTTTCCAAGTTATATGTATATACGTATATTGTGTGTATATATATAATCTCATCCTGATAATTAAATATACAGTAGTAACAAGGAATTATTGCGGAGTAATTTTGCATAATATATTAAAGAGTAAATATTTTATTAGGTTTGTTATCATTATATTAAGTAGGTGATGCAAAAACTTTGTATCCCTTTTTACAAGCATTGCGCGGAGGAGTATGAAATTTCGCTCACTCTTCAGGGATGGAAACAAACGGTGTGTTTGTTCCATCCTTGAAGAGTGTCCGAACTTTACTCCTAGTAGTCTGGACCCCTGTTACATTCACTACGCCATCAACAAGTCTATCTAGGATAAATATTTATATTTTTTTAATTTATACAATAAATGACGAGGTGACGACTACGGAGATATATCACACTGTTAACAAAACACCTTTACTCCTCGTAGGCTGGGCCCCTGTTATATTCACTAGGCTATCATAACAATCCCTCTGACTATCCGAAATAATACCCGTGAAAATATGTATAGAAACAAATTACTAATTTTATTGTTATTTACAGACTGTTTCAATTTTTCGATCATCAAACGCAACCAGGATACAATCACGGAATTGTTACATAAGCGGAACTCGGGAGGGGGTTACGCAAGTGCGGCGCGGGGCACGCGGGGGATGCGGGAGGCAGCGCGCGGGACGTGGGATCGATGCGGGGCCGTTCACCCGCCTGCAATGCGCCTTGCCGCACGCCTACCAAGCAACGTGCACACACTAGCTCACAATTTATGACGCCCTGGTACTTCGGGCTATGTTTAAAAAGGAATTTTAATATAAAAAAGAAACAATAGAATAAAAAATATCGTTCTTCCTTTGATATACTGGTATCTTAACTTATTTGCTGGTAGATTTTGCACAAACTAGTCCTGGTACCTGGTTGCACCTGTTTCAGCTACCAAGCTTGCTTTGTAAGCTATTGAAGGGTTGGGATAAGGCAGAAATTACGGTTATAGAAGCATGACATATTAGTCTTTCGGAATCGCTGAGGGTTTTTTTAACTATGACAGTGGCAAACAAGCACAAGGCTCATCTGATGGTAAATGGTTTCCGTAGGCTATGTACTCGTATATCAGGGGAGTCACGTGCGTGTTACCATGAGCACGTGTTTTTCGTGTATATAGATGACTGTTACCACTTACCATTCGATGAACGGTTAGTTGTTTTGTCATTGTAATGATAATTAAAAAAGTAGATTTAAAAGTTTGCACTACCATTAGGAAGAGAGCTTCATAATGAATCTATGGTTGCACTAAAAATTGCATTGTCTCATAAAACAATATTTTATTGTAATGACGCGGGATTACTATATCTGATTATAGGAATATATTATTTTTGAAGATACGATTTAAATAAAATATTAAATTATATTTTAACCTTTGTACCCGCGCGGGTGCAATTATTTTTGGAACAAAGGACAAATTGCATGACATCTCAAACCTGTTCCTTTAGTCCCAAACTAAGCAGAGTACTCTGCATACTGCAATACATTAATATTTTTCTCTCTTTTGCTTTTCTAATTTTACTCTAATTAATTAAAAATAAAATACGGACATAGCCAATAAAAATCACATTGATTAAAATAGTAAAGAATTTTAAAATCACATACTATTTTTTAGTTACATTGATACAGTATTTTTATTAATTTGGCAGGTAGATATAAATAATATTAATTAGGAGATAAAAATCGTTAACTGGGATGCATATTATTAAAATTACAAACGTGAAAGTAAGTGTGGATGGATGGATGTTTATTGCTCTTTAAAAAAACTATTACATGGCTTTTAATGAAATTATAATATGTATAATTACATTTACACAATATAATATATATAATATATATAATACATATTACACAATATACATCAGAATAACACACAAACTATAAACTTCAAAGATATTATTATTGCAAACAAGAAATCAAATAATTAGGTCTCGGAAAAGTTTTGGTGACAATCAAATCATTTGGACGGAAGAATAGCGTGTTAATTGTTCTGATGCACGTAGCATGTGCTACGTGACTCGACAGCTACGCCGGGATAGGGCGGGAACACCGCCCGGCGTAGATGTACGCTACGCTACGCGCAGTGTAGCCAGTTTTAATAGTAGGTCTTTATGTAGAAGTTTATGAAAATAAAAAAAAATGAAAGCGAAAATTAAGACTTACAAATTGAAAATGACATAATAGCTAGTGATATTAAGATTCAATTTGATTAAAACTTTGATAACTACATTTTCTTATTTTTTAATTCTCCCTATAATTCTATTTATTACTATAATTAATTTGTACAAAATATATTATATAGATAAATATGTATATACAAAGTAATTATTTGAGAATAATCCATTTTATCACATCAATGAATACATATCAAAGTCGAAACATAAATTTATCTTGACGTTTACTGTTAATTTAAAATTTTATAAATGACGAGCCAAATGTAACCTGTTTTATATGGCAAATAAATAAATCCGAAATCTGAAATGTGATTTACAGTTTTTTAATTTGATATTTACAGTTTTTTCAAGCATATCTACAGTTTTGTTCCATGCTCTATGTTCGCAACACTGGCTACGCAATGCATCTACCAACCAGTATGTAGATTGATTCTCATGCACTGCCGTGTACATTCGACGGGTGGTTGGGTAGCTTTGATTTTTGATTAAATCTACTTTTGTTGTTATTTGAAAACGTAGCCTTATAATTTTTCTAATTAAAATACTGTTGATGAATTTATTATAAACTAGCTGTTCCCGCGACTTCGTCCGCGTGGAATTTAACCTTATTTTTCTAAAATAAAAGCAGTCTAAGTTACTCCTTATTAAATCAGCTACCTGCCGAAAAAAGTCCCGTCTAAATCGATCCAGTCATTTCAGAGATTAGCCGAAACAAACAGACTGACAGACAGACAGTTTTCTGAGTGAGGTATCACGTATCATATTAGTACCTATACCACAATTATCATAGCTTTTGCATCTGCTCTAATCATCACGACTGATTTAATCTTATGGTGTATTTAAATTTGACCCTAATGAATTAGTGCCTGTTGGTAGTAGGTATTCACATGTTTCGACTTAAAAATATAACTTTATAGTTAAAGTAGCAAGTAGCTTTCTTGCTCATTCTTCTTGTGATGACACAACTTTCCGAATGAACGATAGATTAAAAGAAGGATAACTATGAATAGAATAGAATAGAATAGAAAATCATTTATTCAAATAAACTTAATTTAAACACTTTTAAATAGTCATAACAATTTGTTTTTTATCTACCACTCGTTCGGAAAGCTGTCTCATCACATGAAGAACGAGCAAGAAATTTGTGTGTTGCTCTTTTAAATAATCCTTGTAAGTTTACATTTACAAGTCGAAACGTCTGAATACAAACTACCAACCAGCACTATTTTTTTGGGTCAAATATAAATATACAATAAGATTAAATCAGTCGTAGTGATAAAAGCAGACCAGTCCCTACAAGCAGCACTCGTTCACGAGTATGACGGATGAGCCAGACATCACTGCGACCATATTTTAGGGAGCCCAATGACCCGGCCCACCACGCCGCCAGATGTCTGGACATTTTAGTGAGCATGACTACTCATTCCACTCGACCACATCACAGCTACAATACTATGAATATTCAAAAATTCTTAAATTAAGTTTATTTAACAACCTCGGTGGTCTAGCGATCTAGTACACCGCTTTACGACCGATGGTCGCGGGTTCGATTCCTCGCACGGCACAAACATTTGTATTCATGAGTATGATTGTTTGTATCGGTCTGGTTGTTTTAGATGTATGTATTTACAAAAAATATATATCTATGTATATGTATCAGTTATTTAGTATTCATAACACAAGTTTTAACTAGCTTAACTTGGGTCTAGATGGCACTGTGTTAATTGTCCTGAGATTATTATTATTTGAATAAAAGATTTTCTATTCTGTTCTATAAAAATTGCATCAAATAATTACTATTAACATTTGCTAAATTATTTGCCACCCTAGTTTATCAAAGGGGAACTGTGTACAAAGACGTCTGCTCAAATATCTCCCTCTCAATGTTAGTCGCAGTCGGTCTCAGTCGCCCTGCACCTACGTTTGTATATTGTTCCGGCATTTAATTACGTTGCCGGTGCTAACAATTTTCAGTTGAAATATATTAAAATGTATTTCGCATTTATAAACTATTTCAAAATTACATTTTAGCTCATCCAAATGCAACTTTAAAACGACTACTACGAATTCACAGACCTGCTACTTTTGTCTGCTAGTATAATTTGACATAACCTGTATCAAATGTATAATATATATCTATCAAATCAAATCAAATCCAATTTATTGCATATGAATAAGAAACATATACTATATATATGGATTTTTATTTATTTTGTGTAATTCTGCTACTATTTTAGCGGAATGAAATAAAAAAATATAAATCTATCGAGTAGTGAAATGGATTTCCGTAAAATAACACCTAATTCGATCAAATATAAGAAACATATTGCATACTACAATAATAATCTCTATTCACCAGAATGCGCTGTAACTTGTACATTCTGAAAATATTAATGAGAGAATTTTATCTACCTTACCTTAATGATACGACATTTTGTAAGTTTTCTTGTTCAGCTGAGGTCTAACAATTTGTAACCACTTCTAAGTGTATTTGTCACTAAATAGGTAAGAACTTTACTGACATTAGATTAGGAAAAAAATGCTAACAAATGGGCCATTGATGCCATTATGAACATACTTATTATCTATACGTATAAATAAAATTGGAGTGTCTGTTTGTAATATTGAAATAACCGTTTTACTAAGCATATGAATATAAATACGGTACATACACCAAAATAACTTTTTTTCAATTTTTGTTTGTCTATTTGTTCCGGCCAATATCTGAAATGGCTGCACCGAATTTGACGTGACTGTTTTTGGCAGGTAGCTGAAACAATAAGGAGTAACTCAAGATACTTTCATTTTAGAAAAATAAATTTAAAAAAACTACTCAATGGATTTTGAAGCGGTTTTTTTAATAGATAGAGTGATTCAAGAGGAAGGTTTATTATAATACATGTACACCCGTGCGAAGATGGGGCGAGTGGCTAGTAAGTAATATTAACACATTTGATTAATTATTATTATTTATAGTTAAACAGGCTTTACTGAGGCTGACGTAAAATATCTGCTATGCAACAGTACCAGTATTTGGTACCAATATATGTATATATAGTATGGAATTGCAACGTGCCTGACCTACCCTTACTGCGTCGCGCGTCGTGCCTCACTATACCTACCTACCAATACCCGACAGTCTGGTATACACCGCCAGACTATACAGATACTAAATTATACACCACTAGGTTTATTGTCGGTGATGGATGTGATACCACTGAGTCTGTGAACTTGGCGGAGTTTTATAATTGATGACCTCGTTGGTGTAGCTCAAAGATTTATTCCGATGGTCAGTTCACTAAATAACATACATATGTATATAATAGGCAAATTCTTGCACAATCACAGGTAATGTATGCATTGTTGTGACGTTGGAATTAAATATTTACTTAAAATTGTTCTAAAATAAAATGTTGTACTCTATCTTATAATTCTTTATAGCTATGTTCCTAATTTTAAAGATTGGGACAAAATATTGATCTGTAGTTTATTGGGTTTATAGAAGGTTAAGTTACTATTAGATATTTACATTTGTACCCAATACATGAAGTAGGTAATCCAAGTACTTTCCCCAGAAATTTAATTTAATAATGAAGAAAATAAAAATGAAACAGAAATATGTATACTGTTATAATAAATGGACGCTGTTAAATTCTGATGCCAGTTTCTGGTGACAAGTGTGATACATAAATTATACATTTTTAAAATCTTGAAAATAACTTTTCAGGCAACATAAAGATATATGTATTTGTATTTATTTGTACACTATTAACAGGTTTTTATTTCTGTGATGACTTAGATTGTCGCGTCGTGGAGATCTGTGATCAAAGGTCTCCCGCCTTTGTCCAGCAGTGGACGACTTCCAGTCTTAAATTATGACAACTTCCAGACAATGGAATGAATACTACTTGTATTAAATCAAAATACACGTCTTGTATTCTATATTTTGGAGATAAATTTATACCTATAAGTTGTAAAAAATATTGACAGCTTCGGTGGTGTAGTGGTTTAGCACACCGCTTTACTATCAAATGGTCGTGGGTTCGATTCCTCGCACGGTACATACATTTGTATTCATGAGTATGATTGTTTGTATCGCTCTGGGTGTTTTCTATGTATAATATGTATTTATTTACAAAAAAAATGTATCCATGTATTTATATCAGCTGTCTAGTACCCATAGCACAAGCTCTGCTTAGCTTGGGACTAGATGGCGGTGTGTGAATTGTCGTGAGATATTTTTATTATTATTACATATACAGTAGTAATATAGAATTATAAAAGTCATAATTGTTAGGAATTAAAAAAAAAACGAGTTATAAAATCCATTCGGCAAAGTTCCAAGCTGACTGAGTTATCTCGCTGAACTGCAACACTAAACTTTAGAACGTATAACGAGTTTTATCCCATTTATATACATTTTTGGTTTATTTTACCTTGAAGTTGATAATCCTATAAAATTCTCGTGCCACAATGTCAGTTACCATACTCCTCCGCAACGGCTTGACCGATTTTTATGAAATATATGCATAGGTCTGAAAATCGGCTACTATCTATTTTTCATACCCTATTTTTTTTATAGTTTGGGCTAAATAATTTTTTTATAATGTGCATTTAAACAATACATACCACCCAAATTTTCACTCTTCTATCATCAACCCCTATTTTTCAATAGCGATTTTAATTTATATAGCAAAACATCGTTGCCGGGACAGCTAATCTATACATATAAATAAAATTGGAATGTCTGGTCGTAATGTTGAAATAACCGTTTTTTACTACATGCATATGAATATAAATACGGTACATACAATAAAATAATATTTTTAACAATTTTTGTCTGTCTGTCTGTTTGTTCCGGCTAATATCTGAAATGGCTGGACCGATTTTGACTGGACTTGTTTTCGCAGGTAGCTGATATAATAAGGCTACCTTTCTTTTAGAAAAATAAAGTTCAATCTACGTGGACGAAATCGCGAGGACAGCTAGTATTAAATAAAACAATAAGAAATTGTACAGTATTACAAGTATAAAAGCTGAAGTAAAGATTAAAAGCGCTAATTTAAATGTTTTAATGATCTCGATTACATTGTTATCAGTTAAGCGTTTAACACAAGCTGTTTATTGGCGGCTTTATTGTGCTTATCTCTGTGGTTAATTAACAGGGTTTAACATGATCATTCAGTTCAACGAAAACAAAATATAAACGGTACAAATGTTATATTTCAAATATTATTGTTACATTTTAAATAGAGTAATTTTTCTTCACATATATTAATTACTATTTCTTGTCCTAGCTGTAATCACGGTTTCACCCAAATGAAATTTGTAGTCTATGTTTTATTCTGATATATCTTATTATTAATATTATAAACGCGAAAGTTGTGAGTATGCATGTATGTTTGTTACTCTTTCATGCTAATACTGACCGGACTTTGACGAATCCAAGATATTAGAGATCTCATATTTAATTCTGATACAATATAGGCGTTTTAGTTGCTATGCTATGACCTTGATTTATTGTCCCAAGTCTGCAGTGTTAGCGACGGTCTAGCAGACTGTCTGTAGTCTAGACGTGGGGTTCCAAGTGCATTTTTGTGTCTGGACCCCTCGCCGTTCTCTCCAATGTATAGACGAACCCTATCGTGTATGCGTGTGCGTTATTTAATAATTTTTAACCATCCCTTAACTATATTAATGTTCTTATTCTGATGTAGTAAGGAACAAATTCAATTGTACAATAGAATTTTTAGTAACTCAAAGAGGGTGAGATTAAAGAATGATTTAGGTATGTTTATCGATATATCTTGATTTGATTGGCATTGACCTTGATCTGACACGAGAGGGAGACTCTACATTGTCGTCTATATTTTCTTATATATAAAATCTCGTGTCACAATGTTAGTTACCATACTCGTCTGAAATGGCTTGACCGATATTTATGAAATTTTATATGAATAGTCATTAGATCTGAGAATCGGCTATTATCTATTTTTCATACCCCTAAGTGATAAGGGTTGCCCACCCCTAACATTATTTTTTTATTTTTTGGACAATTTTGTTTTATTATGTGTCATTAAAAAATACATACAACCCTAAATTTTCACCCTTCTATCACCAATCCCTATTTTTTATATGGCAAAACAACGCTTGCCGGGACAGCTAGTAGTAATATATTTTAACGAATTAGGTTGTATTTTGCGGAAGTCCATTTCACTGACTTAAATGATTTATTATTTGTTTAATTCCGCTACAATTAGCATGTGTGAGATTACAGTGCACTCATTCTCTATATAAATTATAAATGTGCGAAATATCGTACTCTTTCATCCGAGCAATTTTTGTAAAAAGGGATACAAAGTTTTTATTGAAGTTACATGAAGTATATATCGATTTTTATTACTATTCTACGTTTATAAAGACTAAATTATATGTATAAGAGTAATCACTGTGTTGGTATAATTTTATTTGTTGCATTGATTTGATTTGTTTTATTATTGTTTGTTTGATTGTTGATGGAATACGTTAAGAATGAGACCAAATATTGCTGAAAGAAATAAATTGAAACAAAATTAATTTAGGCAATTCAAAGTATTTTATCCAAAAGTTCATAAAAACAATCTGTTTTAATTTATAGATTTGTAAATAAAAGTTTAAATCAATAATATTTGTGTCTAGTGTAGTTGATATGTATAGTAATTATAAAATATGTAAGTATGTAATTAATTTAGGAGCCAAAACGGAGCAAACATGCTCATTATTGTGATCCTAAAGCTTCATCATCATCATCATCGCGGCCCGGAAGACGTCCACATAAATAAAGAGAGAAAAACAATCTGCCCGTACATCCGGAGTACAGTTTTCAAAGCAGGTTGCTTGCGGCAGAAATATGTTAGACTGGTACCTACAAAGTTGTTTTCACTACTTACTTCTTCTAACTAGAAATATATAATAACATATAAATAAATAACCCCTGGACAACACAGCGTCATCTTGTGCAACGGTAAGCAGAGCGTGTGTTATGGGTACTAGACAACTGATATAAATACATTATTGATATAAATATATATTTTTGTAAATACATACGTGATATATATAGAAAACACCCAGACCGATACAATTATACTCATGATTACAAATGTCTGTACCGTGAGAGGAATCGAACATGCGATAAAGTAAGTAAAGCGGTGTGCTAAACCACTAGACCATTAGACCACGACGCTGTCATATAAATAACTAATTATTATATTCCTAGAATGTTTAAAATCATTATATATAAACGGTACTTTTAATTTTTTTTACAGTTGCCTGAAGCAGTTCAGTCCTGCAATGCTGATTCAATGTCAATAATGGTTTCTTATTAAATTTTACGATTGTTTTCGTTTCATTTTATTTTACATGTTTAACTAAATTGTAAAATATATAACAAAATCTAAGAAAAAAAAAAATGCAATTTTACGCAGCCAATTTTCTTAAGATTTACTTTATGATGTCTTTTTTATGATTTTTCCTAAATGATATTACTACATAAATTATTAGAAAAATATAGAAAAAAATATAACTATAATAGAAACTAAAAAATATAGTAATTTTTGAAAGAGAAAGTGTGTTCGTGTGTTATGCATATTTCACGACTAAATGGATGAACGGATCTGAATAAAATTTGTCGTGGAAGATAGATTATATCAAGAAGACGGTTTTAGGCTTTCATGTAAAAAAATACAGGCGTAGTCGCGAGTAATACGTAGTAACATATGCACAAACTTTAATAATGACTGATAAGTAAATATTTTATTTTAATATTAATTTTGAATTTAAGATTAATCATCTCCTATCAGAATTATTCGACCGGAGATATAACTTTAAAAGCGAATAAATTGATAAAGAGTATTAATATTTTCATATAACAATACCAGGAAAACAGAAAACCGAAGTGCTTTCTGCAATTGACTTTAATAATATCGGGTCCATATTCCGCATGAAATTGTTGGTAGGCACTTGCTATCTACTCGGAAGTGGCTGCAGGTCGTTGCACAGCCCGGCTGACGTAACTGGGGGGTTCCGGGGGCTAAAGCTCCGGCCAGCCGCCTCCCTGCCCGGGCAATTGCCCCTCGGTTCATTATCAAAGTTCACTAGTACGGTGCACACACGTACTTGTCATAAAACGTATTACATGCACACGCTGCGCCGCCAAATTACGAAGAGCTCCCTGGTGTTCAATTTATACGAGCTTTGTGAGGTATTCAGCTGCCGCCGCGGCTCTTAATATGTAGGTTGGTGGTATGCTATCGAAGTCTACCGATGTTATACGGAAATACACGAAACCCGGGAGGGAGTTTTGACAGCTACCCTGGAAAATCTGCAAGGCGATGCGGAAATGCGCTAGCCGCGGCTGGCGTACTGTATCTTAATTAGTTGCATTTTAGACTTTGTCTTATTGATACAAAGTACAAATCTGAAAGCATATTTATTAAAGATAACTAAATGAAATTATAATTGATTAGCTGTACTTTGTTATTTTACCTGCAGTTTAATTTCATTATTAATCGGCGTAGGTACTTTATTACTTTGTTAGTCTTTGTTCTGCATGCCGGCAGAAATAAGCGAGACTTCGGTACTCACGCAGACTTTTTACAGTCTACTTTTAGTAATAAAATATTTACAATTACATACTCTTTTGTATAGAATATGCATTTTTTTAAGTCCATAATAGTATTTCTTAAACGCGAATGGTACTATTTTATTTATGTTAATATTCACTTATTCAAATTCAAAATCACTAATTCAAAAAAATGCGAGAAATAAGAAAACCTTACCATTTCAGAAATTCATGTTTTATAAAAGTATTTACATTGTTCTTATTTACAAATGTATTTGTAAAAGTAACAACTATTTAATACAATATTTACGTACCTTCTCAACTTACTGTTTTCCTAGTAAAAGGTATTGGAATTTGTAGTAGTATCCAATATACATATATATATACATACCTTCACAATTTCCTGCTATCCTAGTAAGAAGTATTGTCCATTGTCTTCAGTTTGACTAGTTTATCTTATATAATTTTCCTAGTAACTCGTCCCTGCTGCATACGGATACAAACAATTATAGTGAGAGGATATTTTTAAATGAAATAAATAACTTCAAATATTATTCTCTGAAACTGCATATCAGTCAAGCAAGATATTTACAATTTTCATTTATGTATTCCTAGTAACTTAAAAATACATATTTTTAATTAAATTCGTACAATATTGTTGAAACTGTTTCAAATAAATAATTAAATATTTCGCTTTGTAATATGTATTCATTTAACATGCTGTAATTGTGAGTGCAATGAGAGGAAACATTTAAATTAATTTATAATTTCCTAGTATCCCGTCCCTGCTTCATACGGACAATAATATATTTTTGAAATAATAACTTTAATATTGACCCGCGTTACATTTCAATAAAAAATATAGCCGATGTGTTATTCCGATGCATAAGCTATCCTTAACTTTTTTTAGCGTTTATAATATTAATAAGATATAATATTCTTTTAAACTGTCTATCAAACAAGAGTCACATTTACATTTTTAATTTATGTATTCCTAGTGACTTAAGAATACAAATTTTAATAAAATAATATCAAATATCTTGCTTTAATTTCTTTCAGTTAAGAAGTAGGTATTTAAAATTTCCTAGTCAATTAAAAATATATATTTTATATTAAATAACTAATTATACGAAATTGCTGCATTTCGTTCAGTTCAGTTATTAATTAATTACAAATAAATAATTAAATATTTTTTCCTTGTAATATGTATTAGTTCAACAGACTGTAATTGTGAGTGCAATGGGAACACATGTAATTCATTTTTAATTTCCTAGTAACACATCCCTGCTTCACAAATGATAACTTTAATTATAATTCGATAAAACAGCGTATTGTATTTTTATGTATTCCTAGTGAATTAAGACTACATATTTTTAATTAAATTACATCCAAATATATTTGAAACTCATTAAGTTTATTAATTACTAATATGTAATTAAATATTTTCTCCTTGTATTAGTTTAACAGGCTGTAATTGTGAGTGCAACGGGAGGAAGTAATACGCCTGTGCAGGTCGTCTGGTGCTGATTGCTTCGTTCCCTTTGAAGGGATTATTATGAGTTTTCAATTTGCTTGCATATTTCAATAGACGGGATTATTACTGTTTTACTATTTAGTTATGACAGTTTATTTATTACTTAAATGAGTGTAAAACGTAACGTAACGTTTTCCAAATATTTTAAATTTATGCTTTGTGTACAAGCTCCCAAAGTTTATATTTACACAAAATTAAATTAAGTAGTACAAAACAGATAAATACATATTTTTGATAGTTTTCTGTTAAAATAAGTCAATTTGGTAATTCAGAAATTATTTACGACTTGCTGTTACCTGTCAGCATAGAATTTATATATATATATTTTTAATGTACTCTTCATAATATTAGTTCTCTAAAAATCCTATCATAATTGGTGCAGTAGTTTCAGAGATCAGCAAGAACAAACAGACAGAGAAACAATTAATTTTGATTATTTTTTTGATGCATTTAAGCATCTAGGTATACCTTTTCTTTATTCAAAGCTTTGAAATCCCAGGTTGTCTGTAAGAGATTGTTTTAAGCGATAAGGCCGCTTTTTGTTGTTCGCTAATTTGTTACAGTAACTTATGTTTTATCTATACATAAAATTGGAGTTGTCTGTTTGTAATATTGAAATAACCGTTTTTTACTACATGCATATGAATATAAATACGGTACATACACCAAAATAACATTTTTTGTCTGTCTGTCTGTTTATTCCGGCTAATCTCTGAAATGGCTGGACCGATTTTAATGGGACTTTTATTGGCAGGTAGCTGATGTAATAAGGAATAACTTAGACTATTTTTATTTTAGAAAAATAAAGTTATAATCCACGCGGACTGTCCTTATCACTGTAGCGTTCTATATGTTGTGATGAGGTGGCGCTACATAATATATTATTTATTGTAGTATGTAGGTAGTGAGTATACCGGTAAGATGAGTACTATTTATTAGACATTGTTAAGTTTATTGGTAGTTGCTACATGGTTTATTAGTCGACGCGGAGTTGGGACTGATTTTACACTTAACTTAAATCTATGATAATGGAAACGTAAACGTCTCAAGTGTCGACAGAAATATTAGATAGATAGATTAATTCTTTTTTCACAATTACAGACACATAACATACATGAGATACAGAAAAAAACACGAATTAATAAAATAAATGTAGGTGACTTTATGTGCCGCAAAAGTGAAAAGGTAGCCAACTCAGCATAAATCTACAGATAACTCTGCAGCGCTGATATTACAAGTGTAAACACACATTTATATATAGGTATACATGCTGTCGAAGAGCAACCGCGAGGTATACCCGATATTGTTCGGATTTCGAATTAGTAGATTCATGGGGCCCATTACAGGAAATGATTACTGATAGGCACCATGAACCTAATAAAGGTAATATGTCATATTATCTTATCTGTGCTAATGACTATCATTAATAATACAGATTCCAGTCAAAAGAACTAAAGTGATAATCTCAATGGATGTAGTCGTTGAAAAGAATTATAAAACACCAAATTGTAAATTGCATTGTAATTATATTTTTTTATTAAAATATCGATATAATCAGGGGTCTAACAAATATTGAAGAACACAAAAATAGGTGGGAAAAAATGTTGGGGCACTTGATACGACACAACGAACTAATTAATAATATTATCGAAGGAGAAATAAATGGAAAGAGAGGATGGGGAAGACCAAGACATAGCTACATCAAACAAGATAAAGAAAAAATTGGAGTCGTGTCGTATCAACAGCTAAAAAGACTGATATAAGATCGTGGAAAGTGGCGGGAGCTCCACAGACGAGCTCACCTCTTAAATTAGGAATGAATGAATGAATGAGAAAACAAAAGGCAATCGTAATCATGAAAACACAGCGTTCTATATTTGAATAATTTCATAAATTATTGAAGAGATTTTAATACTTATTTTTGTTAGAGTTTCTAACACTCCGTAGTATGTAATTTGAATGCTATATCTCACATTATTAACAGGAATACAACGAAAAAGTTGGAGTCGTGTCATATCAACAGCTAAAAAGACTGATAGAAGATCGTGAAGTAGGTATAGCACGGTACGCGGCCCGGGCATGGATGCAGCTACGAGCCGCTACAGATAGATGTACATGCAGCATCCGTGAGGTAGCCATGGTTTGGAATCGTGTGCGTTTACACATTTTTGAATATGAAAAATATTCACCAAGTATAGTAATAATATTAATAATGAGCACAATTGACACATCTTTGTCTAGTCCCAAATTATGCAGGGCTTATGTTATGGGTACCAGCTTGTGAGATGAGTTCGCACGTGTCTACATGTATTCTGTATATAAAAATAAAACATGTATTATATATATAAATAAAAGCCTTTCCTCTCACTCCATCTATTAAAAAAACCGCTTCAAAATTCGTTCTGCAGTTAATAATATTTAAGCATACATAGGGATATGCGAGGAATTATTTCAATATATGATATGTCCATTATTCCGCATTTTTTTATACTATTATGGTGGCAAACAGGCATACGGCTCATCTGATGGTAAATGGTTACCGTAGCCTATGGACGCCTGAAACACCAGGATTGTCACGTGCGCGTTGCGGACCCTTAGTAAACATAGGCTAGATATTATGGTAATATATATAAGCCATACAAAGTTCTGACAGCCTTGGTGGTCTAACTGTGTAGCACATTCCTTTACTTCGAATGATAGCACAAACATTTGTATTCAAGACTATTACTTTGTATTGGTATTTTAAAAAATGTATTTAGGTATTTATTTCAGTTGTCTAGTACCCATAACACAAGCTCTGCATACATTTGGACTAGATGGCGCTTTATGAATAGTTCAGGGATATTATTATTATTAAAGTTATCAGTAGCCGTGCGAAGCCGTAGCAGATTACTAGTGTATAGGTAAACATAAAATGAGTTGAAATTATACGGAAAATTACAGCAACCTTCAATGACTTTTGTATCTATCGAGACATAGCGACGTCATATATTTGAACTTTAACATATAAACTTAATTAGTAAACTACTTAACATTCAAGTAAATATATTAGCTAATTATCAAAAAATAATCAATCTTTGTTTTTGTATTAATAATTAATTTATTCGTTTTCTTCTACTGACATTATTATATGTAGTTCAAAACCTTATTTATTTTTTTAGTATATAGAGGTAAGAGAGCTAGCTGTTATCAGACGATGAATCTTTGTACAAATGCAAATATCTTTAGTCCAGATGTAATGATGGCCATGTAAAGTTGTTACAATATATAATACGAAAATATATTATATATTTTTTTATATATTTACGGTTTTGGGTTACTGGCAGGTAAGACATATACTTGTATCTACAGTGCTCGCCCAATTTCAAAGTTCGTGGCCCTGTTTCAAGTTTCATATATTGCATAGGTCAGATTGTTAAAATTAAATGTTATTCTGGAGTAGGACAAGATAAACTTTAATTTAATAAAATAAATAAATATTAATAACTATTTTAATGCCTATAAAAAATATTTACTAATTATAATGTGGACAATTGTGCCTGTTTTAAATCTTAACAATCTCATCTGTACAGTAGGTCAGATTGTCAATCCTGGAGTAGGACATAGAGATACTTTACTTTAATGTATTCTTCATTTTGTATTTAAAAATCATCAAAAACGCTATTTTTATTTTTTTCAATTGGCTCCACTGAAAGTCAGCGCTGTAGTGACACGCTGCGGCACCAGCTGAGTTTTTTTTTATAACACAGGGGACAAACGAGCATGCAGCCACCTGATGGTAAATGAATACCGTCGCCCATGAGCACCCGCAACACCAGGGGAGTAGCAAGTACGTTGTCGGCCTTTTAAAAAGGAATAAGCTCTTTTCTTGAAGGCTTCAATATCGTATTGGTTCGGAAATACCATTGCTGGAAGGTGATTCCACAATGTGGTTGCGCGTGGCAAAAAGTTTCTAGAAAACCGCACTGTGGAGGACCGCCGTTCAACCAGATGATCAGGATGGTATTTTAGTGGAGGCCCTTTTATCTCATAGCAAAATATTAGTTTTTAAATTTTCTATATTTCTACTCTGTACTCTGCTGAATAAATTTTTATTATTACTTTATATACGTTTTATATATCTCCCTTTTCACAAGGCTAATACTTTCAAACACGCGGGCCTTAGCCAAGCGTGGATTAGTTATATTATGATGAAGACAGAAATTTTCTTACAATACGGCATGTGTTGAGAATGACGGCTTTTTGTAATAGGTCTATTGTAGAGGAGGGGATTTGCAATGTGTCTAGGTGTTTGATAAGACTTTTTGGTATAATTCCTGTGGATGACAGAACTATGGGTACTATGTGGATGGTGCGTGTTTTTATTATTAATATTATTATTAAAAATAAATTACTATTCTATGACAACAAATAATAATCACCGTTTATATTGTGGACAATTCTGCTTGTTTTAATGTTAACAATCTGATCTATAACGGTACCTCAGATTGAGCTATACAGTAGGTCAGATTGTTAAAATTAAAAGTGAGTCACCAACGTAAGTATCTAATAATAATTAAAAGCATTAATTCTGTCTGTATAATGAAAAGAAAAATTAATTTATTCAGCGAATACACATGATAACGTCAGCTTTGCAGTTACCACTTACCATCAGGTATGCCATCAGCTTGTTGACCATTCCAATTATATAAAAAAATAAATAATAAAACTAATTAAGTAATCATTTCCCTGGACTGTTCACATAGCGTCATTCAGTCTCAAGCTAACATAGCTAATGTTATGGGTACTAGATAATTGATACATATACTAAGTATATACATACATACATAATAAACATAGAAAACACCCAATGATACTCATGTATATGTATGCAATATAAATATTTGTACTCAATTTAAATCAAACCCGCGACCATCAGACGTACATCAGTGTGCTGATCCGCTAGATCACCATCCAATAGCTCTAAACTCCATTGTATAGTGGCAGTTATAATTACATTAATAGTCGTTTTTTTTTATAAAGGTAAATATAGTATAAGCTTAGTAGAGTTCAAATGAAATCAATATTTATAATAATAATGTGCGACATTAACAGAAAAGACAGTCACCCTAATATCCAGGGTTGCAGCCAGCGTTGCCGGCAAATCTGGCGGTCGTCATGACTACCGTCGCCGGCGCTCCTATATACCCATAGTTACCTGGTACGTGGAACTCCCTTTCAAACTTAGTACGGCTTTACACTGAACGCATTCATTGAATTTTAGATAGAGCAATAATTCTTTTTCGTATTATTATTTGTATGGTAAAAAAATATAGACGAGTATTTATGGTTAGATAGTAGTAGACTGCAAGTGAAGATAAGAGCAATAAGCAAGAGAGCACAAGTTTTATGCTCATTCTTCTTGTGATGACTCCATGTTCCGAATGAGTGGTAGATAAAAAAAAATGCCTAATCAAATGTGCTTATTTGATATATTTGAATTTGAAAGATTATTACATTTATATTTAGAGGTCGCCCCCGGGCGCCCCTCCGATCGATCCCCCGTCCAATTCAAACGGGGATCGAAATTACGACGGCCTGAGCCGAGGTTCGAACCCCTAGTGGTACCCTCAGACTAAAGTCGTATCCGTCGGACAGGAGTTGGCCTTCAGCCGCTCCATAAGTCCTTCCGCGGGTTTGGAGTGCCATCTGCACTCGCCCCAGAACGTCCGGTGAAGCTGTAAATGCCAGCTACGGCCAACAGCATTAGAGTAGTCCGAAAAAAAAAAATTATATTTAGAGTTTTTGTGAGGTTAGGCTTATTGAACCTATTCTGAAAATTGTTCGTCTATAAATAAATTATTTATATTATATTATATTATTGTTCGTGTATAAATAAATTATTTATATACGAACAATTATAATAATTATATTTGGATAGCCCACTTATCGAAGCCGAATGCCAGTTTCACCCGTATGAAATTTATAGCCTATGTGTTATTCTGATGTATAAGCTATATTACTGTAAAGTTTCATCAAATTGTGTTCAACAGTACCGTGAAAGAGTAACAAACATCCACATAATCATTAATACTCAGAAATTTTCGCATTTATACTATTAATAAGATTTAGTAATTAATTTTTTATCTCTTTTTTTATTACATAACAAATAAACTAAAGAATAATAATAATAATTTGAACTTAAACAACAAATAAATTGGATAAGGAAGAAGCAGATGATGATGATGAAGGGTTCCACGTCTGTCATGTGATAACTGATATACTGGTATGTTGGCGACGATTACCACTTACCATCAGGTGGCCCGACAAGTTATTCACCATAAAAATTACATAAAAAACCCCATTCCGTACAAAGTGCATACATTGTAAAAATTGCAAGTGGTCATTATACCTTCTTCCTACAATTCAGAGGGGCGTCAGAAGGGTGCGGGGGCGGAGGCAACGCGCTTTACATTGGGGTAGGTCTTGCACTCCAATATAAAGAGGCGTCCAGACAGAAACCAATACTATCAGCATTTCAATTATCGATAAAACATCTAATATTACAATCGTTTAATATACATTGCTGCTATTATATGTTACTATTGGTATGTATATGGTACAGAAGGGGTAATGTACAATGTATTTTGTGGTAATGTGTTATACGATGTGTCGATGGATTAGTGCATCGGTGGGAGTGCAGCCAAATTATCAGACTTCCCGATGAAAACATATCCAGAAGGGTTATTTATGGTGATATGATTATTTAAAGTTAGTTATATTACTCCTACACTAGCTGAGCGTCTCGTATCCGTGCGGGGTATTCGGAAGAACAAATACTTTTCAGCTTTTAGTTAGTTTATAACTATTTTGTGGGTAAACCATAATTATTTGGGAAAACAGGAATAAAATCGTCAATATTTGTTTTGCTTTTTTTCATTGAATAGTAAATGTTAATGGCTAGAATAATATGCTGGAATCTGTGAAAATGGCATTAAAATCAGTTATGTTGTATTAATATAAGCGCATAGACAAAAATTTAAAAAAATCCGTAACAGAAATATATGGAAAGGATGTACCTACAATTTTTTTTTAGTTTTAGGTTCGCTATATATGACATTATTATATTATTATGTCTTATGTGAAATTATACTTTCATTGTCTTTTATTCATACTACCTTACCACTTTACTACCAACCAAAATAAAACTTTTTGAAACATAAAAATACGTTACCAGGAACGTATGACTTTTGAAGATGTAGGTACTAATAGAGTCTACCATCTAGAATTGAATAGAACATTCTTTCTTCAAATAAATTTAAATTTAAGCATTTTTCTGGAAGTAACACGTTCCATATGGCTAAAACTGCGCGAAAAAGGTAGTATACGAAGTTGATGAAACAGAATACAATAGAAATAAAAAAAATAAAACTCTAGAATACTCGAGAATATCTTAAATTGAATACCATAAAAATACGTTACCAGGAACGCATGACATATGAAGATGTACTATAAAACACTGCCTGTTAAAACATTGGCAATGCCCTCCCCATCATATACACAGAGCATAATAGCACAGCCCGGCGCGCCGTAGCCATATTAAATATAGGTAAACGATTCGTAGTTGTGTAGGTAGTCTGGGTGCAGTTTCGATCTGTCCGCGTCTACCCCGGCGGCGAGCTCACTGTTCCTATATATTGCCAGTTACATCGTTATAAATGGAATACTCAGCTAATGATAGAGTTAGTTCCTCTTGTCTTTTTAATAATAAATCTTACTTTGTATTTATTTCTACAGAGTTAATGAGTACCTACGTTGATGCTTTGTCTATGGTATGATCATGGACAATCTCAGTAATAGGCAGCGACAAAGAGTTCCAAACAATGGCAACGTATAATGCATGCCATGCCATGCGATTTAAAAATAATTGTTATTCGAAATTTTAAAATTAAAATAAGAAAACACTTTTACACTTAAATATAGCATAACCATGCATTGTAATTATTTTTTAAACAATTTATTAAATATTTATAACTACCACAAAAATCAAAACACTAAATGACAATAATTCAAATAAAATTTAAAATCAGTATTAAATTTAAAAATGCGCTTTTATTGTAGTTTATATATATTATAGTTATTTTTTGTTCTACCACTTGATTTGTAAAGCATGTTCTCTCTTTAGGACAAAGGACGCGCTACTATTGCCCTCTTTAAGTAAAAACTGAATTATAAATGCAGTTTTGTGTTACACAATTACTACAAATTAACAACAACAATAAAGAATAATAACAATCACATAACATAAAGAAGATATTTAGAACAAAGCAAGAAGTAGAAGATAAATTCAAAGTTCGAATCAGACCTCTAAATCTCTGTATAGCTTCGATCCAGGCCATTTTGCATCATTCTTTTGATATTTAATGAAGACTAATATCAATTAGTTATTTCATTAGAGACGAAAAATTAATACCTACGTTGCTAACATTTAATTAAAAAGTATATTTTTTACTTTAATGGAATAATTCACCTGCCTACGCTAATAGTTTATGCTGGCAGGCACCAGTGGAGGATGATAAGATGAGCATGAGGTCAGGTCAGTTAGCCCATCGTGACAAATTTTCCAAAAAAAATTATCACGATGGTTTCTAGGGGAAACCACCTGAAGGTCATCCTGTCATGGTATATTGCTAACAATGGGTTCATGAATTTACATTACTAACAATTCCATTTCCCCTAATTTCATAATTTCAGTTTTCATTTTCCAATTGGAAAGCCTTTGTTCAGACTTCCACTGAACAAAGGCCTTCCAACCAATGTTTTCCAGCTATCTTGACCATATCGTCGGTCCGCCTTACCGGTCCACCACTTAATTTATGAGTACAGAAAAATGCCAAATGACACAATTCAATGTCGTTGGATTGAAATTAGTTTCCAGGGTTAATAAATTAATAAGAGAGCAAGGGCTGTAGAAAAACTTCATATAGTTTCCAATATGCTATATATATGTATGAGGGGTATACCTATATTCAAAAGGCCGACAACGTACTTGCAATTCCCCTGGTGTTGCGGGTGCTCATGGGCAGCGGTAATCACTTACCATCAGGTGAGCCGCATGCTCGTTTGTCCCCCGTGTTATATAAAAAAAAAATGATTTAGCAGTTAATGTATTTGACCAACTATTATAATTTTTAAATTTAATATACTCAAGTGAAGTTTTTATACGAGCTACTAAATATTTTATATGAGCTAGGAAATTTGTACATCTATTTTGATGGTATTTTCAACTGAAATTATAATATAAACAAAACCAACTTAAATTCGTGTCTGATAGTAAAACTACATAGTAACACTACAAAGTGACCTATCCCAATATAAGTACGCTACATAACCCGCCATTAGCCTCCACTCCCGGTAGTGTGCTGCAGTTCTATAAATTTGCTGCACAAATTTTACGAAACGCACACACAGACATATTTATGTGTGTGCAACGCAGCAGTGCATGGTGTTCCGTGTGTGAGTGGCTGGGTGCTAGCTGCTAGCTGATTCGATCCACTCACCCTGGACGGAATTACACGCGTCTATTGATTTATACATCTCTTGCAATTTCTGACATGTTGGTGCTTAAAACAGGTACCGCTACGATACTAGAATTCATTACTTGCGTTTATTGATTTAAGAATACATCTCTTATAATTTCTGCCATATTGGTCCTTCAATCAGTTACCACTACGATACTAGAATCCATTATTACACGTGTCTATTGATTTAAGAACTTATCTCTTATAATTTCTGACATGTTGGTCCTTCAATCAGGTAGGTACTACTACGATACGTACGTAGAATCCATTATTATTACACACGTATATTGATTTAAGAATACATCTCTTCTAATTTCTGCTATGTTGGTGCTTCAATTAGGTTCCACTACGATACTGGAGTCCATTATTCATGTCTATTAATTTAAGAACAGATCTCTTCTAATTTCTGATATGTTGGTTTTTAATCGTCTACCACTACGATACTGCAATATTTATTTAATGTGTGTGTCTATTGATTTTTCTTATAATTACTGACATGATGGTCCTACAATCACGTACCATAACGATATTGGAACATTCAGATCTAAATTCCCACTGTTGGGCATGATATTTATTATCATCACACCATTCGTTACTATGAAAATTTAAAAAGAACTAATTAATATTTTATACTAACTAAACTGAATCTTGGTGGGATGGTGGTTTAATATACTGCTCACCTTTCGGTGGTTATGCGTTCGATATCGTATAAGTATTTATATTCATAAGTACACAAGTTTGTTTGTAATATACATTATTTGCAAATCAAAATACATTCGTACTTTGTATGTAAATTACATATGTACGTAGAATTAGAAAGAAGTAGTCTTACAAGTTTATAAATTAATATAACTATTTGTATATTTTTTTTTATATTTGTCTGTAATATTATTATTATTATTATATCCGTATATAATACAATTCACACAGTGCCATATAGTTCCAAGCTAAACAGTGCTTGTGTTATGTGTACTAGACAACTGATATAAATACACAGATAGTTTTTTTCTAAATACATACATAATATACATGGAGAACACCCAAAGCAATACAAACAACTAATGAATACAAAAGTTGGTACCGTGCAAAAAATCGAACCCGCGACCATTGGAAATAAGGCGGTGTACTAAACCGCTGGACCAACGAGGCCTCCATTGCAAAAATAAATGACTTACTAGAGCACTAAAATTATCAATTATTGTGTATTATGTAATCAGATGAGCAGCATGCTTATTTGTTCCCTATGGTACAAAAATGTTCTACTACTAATATTATTTAAACTTTCATCATTAATCCAACAAAAACAAACTTTGTTCACGCATTATTTGCACGTGAGTTTGAAATAATAAGGATTCAATACTAATTATTGAATATTAAGTCATGTGCAGGGATGTTATGGATATGAAATTTCGGATACGGATATGTTTGGAATATAGGAATGGTTATTATACCGGATACGGATACAGATGTGCATATGAAAATATTTCGGATTATCCGTTAGTTTCGGATAATATCAGTTATGAATATTATTTTTTTAAGGAATTTCTAAAGTAAAATACAAATAACTAATTAAATGGTTACATAACGTGTCTCAATTAGGCTCCGCCCCTATCCGATTTTATCCGAAACTTTTATTTCGGATTCGGTTACGGTTACGGATATTTTATATCGGATATCAGATAGTTTCGGTTACGGTTACGAAGCTCCTTAACATCCCTAGTCATGTGTACCCTTATTTGATTGTTACCTAGTTATAAAAGTCAAAGTTCAATAGCGGAGGAATGGAAATTTTTAGTAATGTGGACTAATAACAATATTACAATAACGCACCATGTCAGGTTGACCCCCACGCGGTCTTTTCTGGAAACCATTGATAACATAATGTTATATCATCGTATAAAAAACATAACATAGTATATTTATTATACGATGATAATGTTATAATTAAAAAATGTTATTATACTATTAAGAATATAAAAATGACATAATGAACTAAATATTGTACAATATTTTCAATTTATTAGATGTTATTTTTTCACAAGTTTCTTGCTTATTCTTCTTGTGATGAGACAGCTTTCCGAATAAGCGGTAGATTTAAAAAAAATGTTGACTATTCAAAAGTGCTTAAATTAAGTTTATTTGAATAAATGATTTTCTATTCTATTCTATTCTATTATTATTTTATATATATAAATTTATTATATAAAAATGAACTCGTCATGCTGTCTTCTCTTCTGCTTGCTGTGTCCAACAGGGTCCATAATTCATCTAATTATATCTACCAACAGCTACCTGTAAAATTATGGAATGCATTGCCGATATAAATCTTTTGTCTTGCGATAATTTGTCGGCTCGAGACGTGAATTTGTAGATATCGAGTGGAGTGCAGTGTGCGGGCGAGATAACACAATAAATAATGCAGACTCGTGCCGTTGACGGTTCTACCGCAAAAAGTTGGGGCCGAATTGCATCGGGCGGGAACTTGGCGTATAAATAACATATAGGTATAAGTTTTACATATACAGACGACTTCAGGCTAGTATATTTATAGTCAGAATAGTGGCCAGACGAATAATAATCAATGTCTAATTTTATTATACTTGTGACCCGAACCTGCTACGGCCGAGTTTTTATAACTTATGTGGTCTTTGTATATCTTAATAAAAATTTCGTGTCATCTTGTTTGTTTGCGATGGAATCCGAAACTACTGAAACGATTTTGATGAAGTTTTATATGTGTACTTAGTAGGCATGAGAATAGTCTGTTATCTATTTTTTATACCTGCATTTATAAGGGTTGCCCTCCCCGAAAAAAAACTTTGACATAATTTTTATTTTATTATTTTTATGATTCGGCATTAAGGATACATACAACCCTAAATGTTCACTACTCTACCATCAACCCTTATTTTTTAATAGGGATATTAATTTATATTGTTTGCCGTGCGTGAGAGCTAGTACCTACTAAAATAAAGTCATAAAGTATAGCTTATTTAACGGTATAAGCACGTTTAAAGCATACATTTTAAGCATTTACAAAAGTTTATTTTTTACTCTTCATTATATAAAATCTATCAATATCTTTAAATTTTGCACCTACTGCTATACATTTTGTTCGGTTAGCACATATTTGTATTCTATGCATATGGATTATAATATATTTTAATATTGGATAGAAATACAATTTCCGCCGAGCATGGCACCGTTCTATCGCTACGTACGAACTACACACAGCATAAAAATTCATATGTAAACAAATTGAGACTTCCCGCCAAAATATTTGTACGGAATCAACGCGTGTGAAATACCACAAGAATTGGATTGAACGAATTTCAAACTTGAGCGAATTAGAGAATGAAAAAAAATTTAAATATAAAATGTAATAATCTTCACCATTATTTTAAAACTGTTTTAAACTTTTTTCATAATACATAATAACAATATGGAAAAAAAATGAGTTGAGTATCTGGCCAGTTCTTCTCTTAATTGATTTTGTATACTGAAATAGATGATAGAGAAAAAATATATATAATCATAACAATAAAATGTTCTACATGATTTCTTTTGAATAAACATACTACCTTTTTTATTTATTTATTTAATCATTTGTGTCACCTTGTTGATGACGTCATCAACCAACAACGTTCATTGCCACAGATAACATAATATTATAATACGTAAAATTAATTAAAAAGTAAACTTACATAATTAAATCATATGAAAATATAATTATAAATAGATTGTTATGTATTCTGCTCTACATAAGTAATATTTGTGACAAATATGGTCTTAAATAAAATATTTAAGACCATTATTGCAATTTTGAATGCATTTATCATCTCAGGATGCATTTTATGCATGCGTTCATGTGGAATCAAGAATAGAACAACCATAAATTACAACTTAGGTCGTTTAAAAGCAGGAATTACGATTAAGATATTGAGCATACTGTCTTGCATTCAGTATAGGAATAATAGTTTTATTACACACCAAATACTACTTTAAAGAAAAAATTAGAAAGAAGAGTATATTTACTTAAATGCTTCATGAAAAAAAATAGATAACATAATATAATTCCTAATTTTTTATATTGTAGAAATTTCATTGTGTGCATCCTTGGCCTATGTCTTCTTATTCCTGTATTTTTTTTAATATTTTTTACATCGTAGCACTAGGAGTGCATAGATTGCCAAGGTAAGATTGTATAGCACAGATGAATGTTTTAATGTAACATAGCGACAGCACAAAGTAGAAATGCAGCCGCCAGCCGACAGGCATCGAAGTTCTTTTGTGTCTGCGTGTTCTATCGACCGAACGTAGGCGGCCGAGTTCATCCGACTAGGGCTGTATTCACGAATAGTTCCGAAACGTACCAGGCTTGCAGAACATGATAGGAAGTAGATTTAGCTCATAGCGTACACGTACATAAATTTAATGGAAGATATC
The DNA here is from genome assembly GCF_030625045.1 of Achroia grisella. Classification (NCBI taxonomy): domain Eukaryota; kingdom Metazoa; phylum Arthropoda; class Insecta; order Lepidoptera; family Pyralidae; genus Achroia; species Achroia grisella. The sequence continues at coordinate 947,860 of NW_026712613.1, read as the reverse complement.
ATTTATTATAACTGATATTCTAAAAGTGAAGCTTGTTTGTTCTAATAATGATAGAGAAGATTGTGCGAAAATTTTTGTTGTGAATCATGGTCACGTGGATAGTTACGGCTAAAAGTTGTAAGCGATTTTATTATATACTAGCTTTTGCACACGGCTTCGCTCCCGTTAATTTATCCCCTTAGGAGTGGAGAGGAGTGGAAAATCCTTTCTTAGAGGATGCCATATAGCGTCATAGTAGCTTTATCCATGCAAAGTCTCAGCCCGATCAGTTTAAAATTGGCAAAGTTTCATATAAAATTTCATCCCCTATTTTATCCCCTCGGGAGTAGAATTAATCAAATCTACCTGCATGCCAAATTTCAGCCCGATCCGTCCAGTGGTTTGGGTTGTGCGTTGATAGATCACTATGTCAGTCACCTTTGAGTTATATATATTTAAAATATATTCGTAGTAATTTTTTTAGTTATGCGTTTTCCTGTGATTAGGTTTTTTAATTAGTAATTTATTATAGAAAAAGTTACTTCATGATATATCTACGTACGTAGCTCTTCCTAAATGCTCTTATTTGGATTGAAACTCCCTTCAGTGCCATATCTACCTTGTTACTATACTAGTTTTTATTGATTTAACTGGAATAGTAATATATTAATAACCTTGGACAATTCAAACAGGGCCTTCTAGTTCCAAGCTAAACTGAGATTGTGTTATAGGCATTATGTGCATGTTATAGGCAAAATTTAATAGAGAATTCTCTATTAAATTTTATGTAAATACATAATATACGTAGAAAACACACAGGCAAACAATCATACTCATGAAAAACAAATGTTTGCACCGTGCTAGGAAAAGAATCCGAGACGATTCTAACTAAAGCAGTGTTAAACTGCTAGACTGTCTAAAGAAACGATTATGTGCGACAATTAAAAAAAAATATGATCCTCTGAATCTATCTGGAATTACAGACGAACGGTGTTTTAATAAAAAATGTTTTAATCGAGGATAGCTATATCTATGGTACAGTGTAAAAAAAAAGTTGCATTGCATTTACCCATAGCGAACTAAATATCAAATCATTCCTCTTTATATTTGTGAGACGACATATTTCTACTACATCCTCAATTCTCTGAATTCCTAGTACACAGTTTTCCTTATTTACATGTTTCAAAGTCTACGTTGCAGTGGCAAGCACGTGCCGGCGTCACACAGTCTGGCCGTCGGCCGTCGCCCGGAGCCCGGGAGTCTGCGGAGGCATACAGGGCTCCACGAGCCCCCACCGTACCGCATGAATCCAAAACTTGTTTCTATAGAGTAAATAATCCCTCGAAATTGGATGGCAAAATATACATAACCATACAGCTTTGTACTCGTGTGTAATCTGTGGTCTGCCCATTGACAATATTTAGAACGTAGGTGTATGTACAGGAACATTATAGTTTTTATATATTTTCAATATATACACTAAAGTCATTTAAACTGATTTTAAATTTTAAAATTATTCTTTTCTAATTTTTTATTGTTTACCCAAAGGATGTCTAGTTATTTTTATTTTTTCTTTATCCAAAGATAAAATGTAGGTAATTACTTCGTCATAACATAAATAAGACTGCTAATTGTATCAGTTCATGTAAAATCCATTATTTTGTGTATCTGGCTCCAGACTATAAATAAAAAAATAAAATATGTTAATTAGTCGTTTGACAATAATACAATTAATTCATCTTAAAAGTAGTATTTACCGTCCATCTCAAGTACTAAATATAAAATAAATTACATGACTGGACCTTTCATAAAAGGAAACACCAAAAGTCACGGGCAAAATCTAGTAAACACAATATTTCAAACCAGCCATAAATCCGCCATGTAAAATGAGTACTGTATGTATAATATCTTAAGAAGTATTGAGAATACTTCTAATATTGTCAAAACTAACTATTAACAAACTATTTTAATTAATTCATTATTACTTACTCTATACTTGAAATATCTTGGCAAATTTATGAACCTTAATTTAAAAGTACGCAATTAAATCAAGAGCGTCTAATTAATGGTAACTTTCTACAGGGTGGCAACACTGGTAGAACATTATCCGTGAATATTAGCCGCCCGCTGTGGTGCCTACTGGGAGGATTTGAGCTCTCAGGGTGGTAACACTTGTCATAGATACGATTTACAACTGTTATAGCTAATGGCAATCCAAATCGCTGGAGGCATAAAAGAAGAAAAAGGACTGTGATTTTTGGCGCCATCCTATTGTAGTCGAGAAATTACAGTTCGAAGTTTAAATTATTATTCATGATGGCCAGTCATTTTCGCGACAAGTTCTATGACAAACTGTATAAGGAAGTCTTTTAATTTTATTTAAGGAGTGTCGATATTTTCACATACCAATATAAAGGTATTCTGAATTTCGAAATAAGGATATCGCAATACATATCTAAACATACTTTATACTGTAGATTTATATTCACAATTTTATACACCCTAATAACCAAAACCTATAAATTACTACAGTAGTAAAACTTACTGTTTCCTTTATTTACAGAATACTAATGACAATATTCGAAGACTAACAAAAAGGAAGATGGCTGGTACAGCCAAACAATCTATATATCGAGAGATGACTGCAGACTAGCACTAGATGGATGTCTACTAACCTGGACAAATAGCTAAAAATAACCTGTATAAATAAATGCTTTTATTAGTCCACAGACAACAAATAACAATGGAGGAAATATTCGATTAATATATGAGTGAAGTAGACAATGTAGCGTTGAAATAATTATAATTTATCCTTTGTTGTTTCGCCTCACAGACATCCACAATTAAATTCATTAAAGTCAATATACAACATGTTAATAAATGCAAAGTTTTTATTCGTTTCAAAGGAATTTAACGGATGTAAAAAGACTAATAAAAGCGTGTAATAGAAAAGTTTCTAAATAGGAACTGAAGCAAGGCGGGGTTGCAGAAGGTGGGCGGTCGTCATGGTAACGGACGGTTGCAGGAAACTGCACAATCGATGTTGCCAGACGCTGTGTTGCCGCCTGTGGATCAATGTGTCTCTAGTACTACGCCCGGGCCCGGGAAACCTATCTTACAGTCCATGTATGTGTACCCACTACAGTTGTATTGCTGTTACTATGTCTTTACGACCAATACAGTTTGCACCGTAACGTAACGTAGCGGTACCTCGTATTTATTACGAAAGGTACAACACTGAGGAAGGGCGGTAGGTCCAGCCGTTCTGGTCAAGTTTGTAGTGTGCGTGAATTTCCCCGGGCGTTTCGTCTGTGTGTGTTAGTTATGCGAGTGTTACGTGGAGTCGTGTTCCATTTTCGAATGTTCATGGCGGGAAACTTGTGAATTGGTTATCTGTGTGGGGTTGTTTGTTATTGTGGTGCGTTCAGGAACGTCCAACATTATTGTTTGTTTTGTTATTATTGTTTTGAAACCGGCGAATGATTGTTCACAGTGAGTGAGCCCTGCAACTAACATTATCTGTATAAAATTTGTACCGACTACGATTTTTTACCACCACCATTCTATTGTAGTCTCGAAATGACTGTTCGAAATTTAAATTACAATTCATGATAGCCAGTATTGTTATCGATAAATAAATTGGATGAAAAATGGCCTAAGAACGTTTATTAATGATTTTAGTAGAAAATAAAATTAGATTCTAAATTTAAAGTGAGAATAAAATAAATGTAAAACAAATTCATAATTTATTTTTAAATAAAGTATAAAAAGTACGTGATTTTAAAAATCACCCTCAGAGGATTACTGTGTTCAATAAACAGAGGGTGAAAATTTGTCAAACCAGCAGTCATCGTGCTGAAATAGTCCTTATTGCGATGGTCATTGAGGCTACATTCACGTGGCTAATTAGTACACGAGAGGAAATTGTATTGACAACATTTTGATGACTGGCATTATGCTAGATATTTAGCGAATGCTTTTTAATAAATTAATGTCATAAATTCGCAGTTATGTTGAAAATACAACAATAAAAATCAAAGTACACTCCGCGGCAAATAACTTGAACAGAACCATAGACATACCTATGTTTTTTTGTTTTAATTGTACTTTGCCGAAATGTCATCAACTAAATAATAATAAATAGCTTGATTTTTAAGATCTGTTTCAGTTGTAAGGGATTAGGTAGTGAAATTACAGGATTAGTGGTATGACATGAGTTCTCTGGAATAGCAACGCATAAGTGGTATCATGAGTGTCAAATGATAATGGTATGTCATTATAGCGTATTCATGTTCATGCAATGGTTACTGTCTACCATCAGGCGTGCCATTAACCTGTTTGCTATTGCTGTTACACCAAAAATATAGGAATGAAATCATCACATGACTCAATTACAATCAATTACATCTATGATATTTATTAGTTGTTACCGTTTATTCCATTATTATATATAATTATAATAAATTTATAAGGTATACTATTTGACGGCCTCGGTGGTCTAGAGGTTTAACACACCGCTTTACTTCCAATGGTCGCGAGTTCGATTCCTCGCACGTCACAAATTTTTATATTCTTGAGTATGATTGTTTGTACCGATCTGGGTGTTTTTTTTTTAATATTATTTATATATATATATTATGAATATCAATTGTATAGTACCTATAATACAAGCTCTCCTTTCCTTGGGACTAGATGGCGTTGTATGAATTATCCAGGAGTATGGTTATTAAGCTTAACAAAATATTAATTTAATACCGAAACAATCGACTTCCTTAAACAACTTCAACTGAACGCTAGAGTTTTAAAATATAAAATACTGATGTACCTACAAAGAAGTACCCCAAATGTCTTGTCACTCCAAATAAATAAATGTTAACTTCATGGAGCTTGCATAGCAACGGCGATCGGGTTTCGGGATTATTTAGGTAGTTTTACCTCCGAGCTGGCTTTGAGACCCTAGTATCGACCGCTTACATTGTTAATGTAAGAATTTAAAAATGTTTTCAATTTTATTGTAGGCTTATAATTTATTACACATATATACAGCTATTTTTACTAATACTATGAATAAATACTGCTACCTACAGAGAAGTAGCTCAAATGTCTTTAAACTTCATGAAGCTTGCATAGCAACGGCGATCGGGTTTCGGGACTATTAAGGTTTTACCTCCGAGCTGGCTTTGAGACCCTAGTACCGACCGCCTACATTGTTTATGAGAATGAAGGTTTCAAGTAATTTTCTTGTAGGCTTTTAAATATATAGCTATTTTTACTAATACTATGAATAAATTACTGCTATGTACAGAGAAGTGGCTCAAAATCTTGTCACTCCAAATAAATGTTTTTGAGTTTGAATTTTAAACTTCATGAAGCTTGCATAGCAACGGCGATCGGGTTTCGGGACTATTAAGGTTTTACCTCCGAGCTAGTCTTGAGACCCTAGTACCGACCGCCTACATTTTTTATGAGAATTAAGGTTTCACGTATTTTTTTGTAGACTTTTTTATAACTTATTATATACATACATACTCCAGTTTTTTTACTAATATTGTGAATGTGAAACTTTATGTGGATACTTTAAAACCTACTAAACATATTAGAACAAATTTGGGTTCACAGATAGGTCATAACTTTTCGTGCAGGCAACGCTTCAGATTACTGGTAATATGTAATGCAGAATTTCATTGTTTTGTTACACTTTCATGTCTTTGTTTACCTGTTATTACAAAATTTAACCAAACCTCGTATTTCAAAGATAGTAGACAAAAAGGTTGAAGTAAAGCGCGCAACGTCGAGGAAAACGAATAGTCTAACACCATTTCCCCAGTATAACTTTTATTAGAAGAAACAAAATTAATAAAGTCACCAAAGTCTACGCTTTGTACAAAGTTGTTTGCGTGGATACCTCAGAATTGTATGCATTCTTCCTGGTTATAATGTTCATGTTCTTAACTCCGCTGTAAACGCAAGTTGTTGTTCTTCTCCGACAAAAATGACTTCTAGCCTTGCTACCCTTGAGCCCAGTATTTTGAAGCCTTTCTGAGGCATTTGCAGAAATTGTACCCATAACTCAGCAATTTCAGGCGCCAAGCATCTTGCTCTGTAAGAAGAGTTTTATAAAAGCGATAAAAAGAGATATAGGAGTGTAATTATAGGATAAGAGACATCTTCGTCTTCGGGAATGGCAACATATGAGTGATATCGATGGTTTTTTATGATGTATAGAAGCGACGGATTTTTTTGTAGATGCGGATGCTGAAAGAACACCAGTGGAGGATGATGAGCATGAAGTCAGGTTAGTTAGCTGTAGATTCGTTTACTTACCAACAGGTGGTCTAGCTTGTTTGTAACTCCAATTACTTAAAAGTATAAATATATAAGTAAAAATAGTAAGAGGAAAGTCATTACCTTCCAGCAATGGTATTTCCGAACCGACACGATATTAAAACCTTCAAGAAAAAAGCTTATTCTTAAAAGGCCGGCAACGCAGTTGTATTTCCTCTGGTGTTGCGGGTGGGTGCTTATAGTCGGTAATCACTTACCATCAAGTGACCCGCACGCTCGTTTGTCTTCTACACCATAAAAAAGTCGGGGGAAGATAATAGTCTAAGAATAGTACCCTCAGCTCTCCGCATGGCAACAGTTTCCAGGGAGGGAGAGTCCAACTTTTATTCTCACAATTGAGTTGCCCAAGGAATAAGATTATTGAAGTTACAAAAGGTTAAAGGTTCCGCCTGAGCGCTATCCATTTTGTTTGACAAATATTTGTCTCTGGGGGCATTGTTTGAGATTGCTGTCACATTGACGACTAATTGAACTGACTTTCGCCGCCGGTGACGGCAATACGATACGGCAAATATTTTTAGATACAAAAACATTAATAGTTAATAGTAAATTAATTAAAATTATTGGATATATATACATATAAATAAAATTGGAGTGTCTGTTTGTAATATTGAAATAAACGTTTTTTACTACATGCATATATGAAATATAAATATGGTACATACACCAAAATAACATTTTTTACAATTTTTGTCTGTTGTCTGTTTGTTCCGGCTAATCTCTGAAATGGCTGAACCGATTTTGACGAGACTTTTTTTGGCAGGTATCTGATGTAATAAGGAGTAACTTAGTCTACTTTTATTTTAGAAAAATAAAGTTAAACTCCACGCGGACGCAGTCGCGTGAACATATAGTAATTAATAAAATGATAAACGTGTCGTCTTGTTTTATTAAATACTAATAATTATAATATCCCTAGACGATTTGCACAGCTTTCTATTCCATTTATTAATAACTAGCTACTTGCCCCGGCTTCGCACGGGTGTACATGTATTATATATATAAACCTTCCTTTAGAATCACTCTATCTATTTAAAAAAAACCGCTTCAAAATCCGTTTCGTAAATTTAAGATTTAAGCATACGTAGAGATAGACAGCGACAGCGTCTTTGTATTGTATTATGTAATGATTTCAATTTTATCTAGTCAATATAAGTAGAGCTAATGTTACGGGTATTAAACTACTGATAACTGAAATATATATTATTCTTTTGTAAATACATCAATAACACCCAGACTGATGCTAACAATCATACTCATGAATACAAACGTAGTTAGTAAATGGTCGTACGACCATCCAGTAATAAAATAGGATAAGCTTACTTATATGGTAATCTTACTTATAAGCATATAATAATTGAACTACTTGTCATCGACAGACTAAGTGGTCTATTCTCAAACTAAGTAGAAGTAGTGTTATAGATATTAACAAATAATACAAATAGACAAGTTTGTATTGTATTATTTATTAAGTATGCATTTATACTTAATATACATACAAAACACACAGACCGATACGAACAATCATACTTATGACTACAAAAAAATTTACCGTACGTGGATCATTTGAAGTAAGACGGTATGCTAAACCGCTAGACCAGCAAGGCCGTCGAATAAGTAATAATTATAATAGTTGTAACTGGGTAAGCTACATTAATTGGGGCAGTAAGTGAGACGGCAGTAATCGAGCAGTACACAAGTAATTACTGCGAGAAAGGCTTTCACACAAACACTCGCCCGGGGCTGTGAACACGGATGTAGAACATGGTCTAGAACAGACTAACTTCTCTTACTTATAATAGTATAACTGAAAAATCCATTAGAACTACAATGGATTGTAGCGTCTGGTTTAGGCTGTGTATATGGATGTTCAACACAGCCTAGAATGGATTAACTTCTCTTACTTACAATATTATAACTGAAAAACCCATTAGAACTACAGCGGATTGAAGCGTGTGGTCTAGGCTGTGTACATGGATGTTCAACACAGCTTAGAACAGACTAACTTCTCTTACTTATAATAGTATAACTGCAAAACCCATTAGAACTACAGTGGATTGTAGCGGCTGATCTAGGCTGTGTACATGGATGTTCAACACAGCCTAGATTAACTTATCTTACTTACAATAGTATAACTGAAAAACCCATTAGAACTACAGTGGATTGTAGCGGCTGATCTAGGCTGTGTACATGGATGTTCAATACAGCCTAGAATAGATTAACTTCTCTTACTTGTAATAATATAACTGAAAAACCCATTAGAACCACAATGGATTTTAGGGTCTAGTCTGTGAGCAAGAATGAATAACACAGCCCAGAACAGACTAACTTCTCTTACTTATAATACTAAATCCACACTTAAAAACTTTTGTATTTTAATATTAGTAAGACTTAATTATGTCCAGCAGTGGACTACAGTGGGCTGATAATGATGGTAATTATGTTAACTCAAGTCTATTGATTCATTTATTTCACTTTGCTATTTGACAAATTGAATTCATACAACATTTTTAAAAACGTTTTTATCAACAAACAGCATTTATTAAGTATATTTAAATTTATAATTTTTTCTTTATAAATTGCTAAATTCTAAGAAGTTAATAAGCTTAACAAGCTTTTGTATAAAGAATCCGTGTAAACAAGAGTTTATTTATTTTTGTTAAATACTAGAAAAGCTCTGTTGACGGCAAGAATTGTTTACTGGATCTCATACAGTTTGTGTATTTGTGTAGGAATTTCCATTGCATATTACAATTTGAACTGCGATTGAATTAAATCTATACATATCTATATATATACATATAAATAAAATTGGAGTGTCTGTTTGTAATATTGAAATAACCGTTTTTTACTACACGCATACGAATATAAATACGGTACATACACCAAAAAAACACTTTTTACACTTTTTGTCTGTCTGTTTCTTCCGGTTAATCTCTGAAATAGCTGAACCGATTTTAACGGAACTTTTTTTGGCAGGTAATTGATGTAATATAGAGTAACTTAGGCTACTTTTATTTTAGAAAAATAAAGTTAATTTCCACGCGGACGAAGTCGCGGGAACAGCTAGTATTATATATATTTGTATTACATAAAGATAATTCAAGATCTATCTCTTTTCTTTAAGTATAATTATGTAATACAAGAAGTATATTGTATCCTGAAATTATATTACAACGTATTAGGTGTAACATAGTTTCAGGATTACATTACACCTAATACAGTACGATCAATTTGTTAATATTATTATTTAAGCAAAATAGAAGAAACGAGGGAGAAGGGAAGACCAAGGGACAGTTACATCAAGCAAATTAAGACCTAATTAGAGTCGTGACGTATCGACATTAAAAGAGAATGATGAAATATCGTGGGATACAGAGCTCTACGAACGTTATAATACATGATACAAAATTAAAAATAGAATTCAGGGGAGGAAATCATGCTGAGTTGCAGACTACATTGACAATAATAATAATCTCAGGACAATTCACACAGCGCCATCTAGACCCAAGTTAAGCTAGCTAAAGCTTGTGTTATGGGTACTAGACAACTGATACAAATACATAGTTATATATTTTTCTTAAATACATACATAGAAAAAATACATACATATTATATATAGAAAACACCCAGACCGATACAAACAATCATACTCATTTATACAAATAATTGTACCGCGCGAGGACCCGAACCCGCGACCACCGGACTTAAGGCAGTATGCTAAATCGCTAGACCACAGAAGTCACACAACAGTTATAATGTGTATATATATTTTTTATATACGATAATTTTTTGTGTGAGTCAGTAAGTTCTAGTCTATTCTATTCTATTCTATTTTTTCTTTACAAGCTGCAAAGAAATGCTTGGAGGCGTATGTATGTCAAATACTATATAATTACATTGTTCCACATATTATAACTAAGAGGGTTGATAGCACACTGCGAAGCCTCTAATCTGTTTTGTATATAATTCATATCATAATTGACAAGCTGAGAGGAATAGGGCGGCATAATTTAAACAGAGTAAATAAATGTTTACGATATTATCCTAAACTAATATTATAAAGTGAAAACCGTAATTCGTTGAATTTTAAATAGTTCTTGTTAGATTTAGACATATCTTCCAATTATAAGTTGCACTAGTGTTACCTGCACCTTGTCTGAGGCGAATAGGACAAAATAGGTCGCCCTAACAACGAGATGGGGCTTGCCCTGCATCATCTACATAACGGGCTAACTCCGCTAAATGGGGTAACTGGAACATATCTCTTTTAGAAATTTCTATCGTCAGCTGTATGAGTTATCCTGGATTATATATTAATTATCTCGTTTGTAAGATTGAACTATTTCCGGATAGCTGCAATAATAAAATAATGACTTCTTACCACATGTTACCCTGATACCTATTTGCTGATTTAAATTAATTATATTAATAATAATATCCCTGGACAATTCCCACAGCGCCATCTAGTCCTAAGCTAAGTAGTGCTTGTGTACTACCGATAGATATATCATGATACACTTTTTTTGTAAAAACAAATCAAATCAAAATATCTTTATTCATGTAGGTCTATTACAAACTTTCTCTGCACCACTCATGGTTGCCTGGTAGATAACGCCGCATGGTATTAAGTCCGCCATATGTACACATTGTTTTTGAGCATTAAAGTTAAATAAATAAATAAATATTACAGACGTCTCTTATGATATATATATATACTTTATATACATACATAGAAAATACCCAGATCAATATAAACAATCATACTCATGAATAGAAACTTGAACCATGTGAGGAATCAAATCCGCAACCATAGGAAGTAAAATGTTGGGCTACTCCGCTAGACCACTGAGACTTTCAATTTAAATTTAATTATTTTATATCTATCGTTGCAGCTAACGAAATTAGCACAGCGGATATTACTACAAAGGTAGATAGGTATTTACCGGTAGTAGTCCCATTTCCTCTGAAGGCATGCGCTCGGGAGTTTCAGAATAGTTCGGATATTCTCTCTCGACACGATGTCGGGGACACGTGTTACTGAGCTCGATATAATTCCGGTGTAAACATACACCTAATAATTCTACAGATATAGTCTTAATCAAAGTTCATGAAGTTTACCAATACCATATACTACATGTAAAATATGTACTGATAAACTAAATGCAGAGTTTACAATTTGTACGTAGGAATACATTATTATATAACGAGAAATAAATTGGATGATGTTTTCATTTATGAGCTCCTAGTATTACAATGCTATTGTAAGCAGAACGGTTAAAATATGACAGTCCCCTCGACGGACGGTCTAGCGGTTTAGAACATGGCAACACTATATAAACATTTATTTCCAACACTGGGAAGAAATTGTAAATTTTTTTAAGGTTTTGTATTTTATGTTGGGCTAAAAAGGACTTGTATCCAGAGCCGTAAAATATTAAATAATAAAAAAACTATATTTATGAGTATAATTGTTTGTATTGATCTGGGTATTTTGTGTCTATTATATATGTATTTAAAAAAATATATTCAAATACTTCTTCTTCTGTTTAGTACCCATAACACAGCATGGTTTTTTAAGAAGGGCAAACAAAAGTTTCTTTAGAATCAGCAATGCGCACGTGACGCACATGGTATTTCAGGCGTCCATAGGCTCCGTTTACCATCAGATGGGCCGTATGCTTGTATGTCATCATTGCAGTATAAAAAAAACACAAGCTTCTTTCATCTTGGGACTAGATGGCGCTGTGTGAATTGTCCAAGATTGTTACTTATTCATTTTTATCAGGTAGTTTGTCTGTTCACTTGCGATTTCATACAACTTTAAACATCTATTCTCAACAACAAGGGGAATTATTAATCAGAATCCGCTGAAAACGCCATAATCCTGTTCATGTTTTAAAGGTACGACTCATGTGTAGTCCGGATTAACGGCCTATGAATCACGAGGTATCAATCACGTGGCACTACTATTATGTTTTGGATTCATGTGTTTTGATGTTTACGTTCGTTCGTTACATGTATTATGTATGGGGTGATATGACAGTTAATCTGAGATCTCTAATGTATTTTGTATAGTCTACGAAATATGAAATGGATTGAGCAGCTCGGAGCACAATATTGAGTAGTGATTACTTATAAAAAAATTGAAACTACGATAAATAGAAAATCATTACGTAGTATAAAACAAATTCGCTGTCGCTGTCTGTCCCTATGTATGCTTAAATCTAAAAGGGAGTTTATATCTTTTATACTGATCTTGAATAATTCCCACGCTATTTATTTCCAAAAGAAATATAATAAATAATCTCAGTACAATTCACACACCGTCATCTAGACCCAAGTTAAGCTAGCTAAAGCTTGTGTTATAGGTACTAGATAACTGATATAAATACATAGATATGATTTTTTTCGTAAATACATACATATATTAAACATAGAAAACACCCAAACCGACGCAAACAATCGGACTCCTGAATACAAATGTTTGTGTCGTGCGAGTAATCGAACCCGCGACCATCGGAAGTAAGGCCGTGTGTTAAACCGCCAGACTACCGACGCCGTCGTCATTTATGATCAACTAAATAATCCCACCATCCTCATTCTATAATTATTCGCTTATTTTTTATTAAAATATTCTTAAGGTAAAATAATACCGAAGAGAAAACTGTATGTGTGTCTTTCTGTATATTAAGCGTTATATACTCTTAAAAGCAGAATGTGTACGAATGAACTGTCTTGACCATAATTTTCCTGTATATAGTTTAAAACAAATATCGCAATATTTATATACAGAGGAAAGGGGATTGTTAGTAATGTGGATTCTTTAACTCATTGCTTGCGTTGTCACTGCATTTGTCAGATCTGCGATCGATCAGTATATTACCATTTTTATCTAAGATCCTGAAAAAAAATGTACTTCTTCAAGTATCCCACTACCTTCAATCTAATAACATATTACCATCTTTTCAATTTGGATTTAGGAAAGGTAGAGGTACTATTACCGTTTTATTGGATGTTGTAGACAATGTTTTGACAGCTGTGGATAAGGGAAAAGGTACTACACTAACTTTGCTTGATTTTTCTAGGACTTTCAAATGTTTAAATATGAACCTGGTACTCTGAAAACTCAGGTACTACGGATTTAATGGGCAGACAATACTGTGGTTTGACAGTTACCTCAATGATCGTCATCAGCTCGTAAAGGTAACTCAAAACGATGCCACTCTACTATATTCCCAAATTAGGCTCTTGAGCAGAGGAGTCCCGCAGGGATCAATTCTGGGGCCGCTATTATTCATCCTGTATAGTGCTGTTATTACTAAATTTCTAAAGAAAAGCCACCTACATTTCTTTATTAAGTCGTGTTTTTTCTGTAACTCATGTATGTCATGTGTCTGTAATTGTGAATAAAGAATTTATCTATCTATCTACCATGTCAGGTTGACCACCAGTTGCGAATCACTGGAAAATGGTTTCCAGTGATTCGCAAGTGGCAAATTCCTGGTGAATTTTTCAGGATGGGCTATTTGACCTGACCTCGTGATCATCTTATCATCCTCCACTGGTGCCCCGCCAGCGTAATTAGCGCATGCGGATGCTCTATTCCATCATCATAAAAACATATTTAGAGACTGTTTAATATGCATATAAGTAATATGAAAATGTTCATACATTGCAACGGAAGTGTAACGAAATATGACACAATTTTCATCTCATATAAAGGTTAAACGTGCAAAGTTACGAGTAGAAGCAAGTAAATAAGTTAAAGATGTACATAAAATCTTATTAATATTATAAACGCGAAAGTTGTGAGTATGAATGTAAAAACTACTGAACGGATTTTGATGAAACTTTACAGTAATATGCTTATGTATCAGAATACACCTAGGCTATATTTGTTTGTGACAGAACTTTGTGTGTACACTATTTTATGTGTATAATACAATATAAATAATAAAATGAATTATTTTAGATTAGATATATATTTAATACAGGTATGTGAACTGACATCGTTACACTACAAGGAAATCAAAGACAATATTTTTATTGAAATTTAACGAGGACGCAGCTAATGAAATATCTCTTCTCTTCTGCATGCTATGCCCAACTGAGTCGATAATTGATCTACTTTGAATTATACCTACCAACTGCATTACTGTAAAAGTATGGAATGCAAACCTTAAATAAATAAATAATACAAACGTACAGCAGTAATAGAAGCACTCTGCTAGTAATACAGAATCATCGTGGATCATAAAGTGTTCCACGTCACAATATTTCCACTTAAAAGCCCGGCCTGTTACAATGTTGCAAAAGTTGCTACTGTTACTTTGTCGCTGGAAATATAAAGTGAAAATACAAGCATCGTGTTGAAATGATACGATAAACCCTGATGACGTAGACTAGCTTTAACCGACAACCAATGAAAGGAAGTGTAGTTTTCAAAATCTCGGGCCACAGTGTTAGTTGCCTTTCCAAAACAGCTTGACGGATTTTGATGAACTTCTTTATGTGTACTCGGGAAGTTTGAGAATAGCTTATTAACTATTTATTATATACCCCTAATTGACGAAATTGATATTTTTCATTTTTTATGATGTGGCATTGTAAATACAACTTCAATATTTTCACCCTTCTACCATCAACCCATATTTTAACGTTTGCTGGGTCAGCTAGTCTAAATATAAAAATATCACGATGCTATAAATTCCAACGACCTGGTCTGTTCAGGTTACGGCTACTGATTATATTATTCCATTTGGACTATAGTACAATAGCATATGCTTGTGGTCATTGAAATATAGAATAGAATAGAAAATTATTTATAAAAAATTAAGTACTTTTGAATACTTTTTTACATACTTATCTTTTAAATCTATCTCTCATTTGGAAAGCTGTCTCATCATAAGAAGAACGAGCAAGAAACTTGTGTGTCGATATTTTAGATAATTCTTGTAATTTAACATTTTTAAGTTGTAATGTGTCAATACAAAATACCACGTTGCCCTAATTCATTAGAGCAAAAATTTTAATACATAATCAACTGATTAAGTAATTAAATAATCTTAAATCAGTCGTAGTGATTACGGCAGATCAGACCCTACAAGCAGCGCTCGTTCACGAGTATGATGGATGACCCGGCCATCACTGCGCTCAACCATATTTGAGGGAGCCCAATGACCCAACCTGGATAAGGGGCATAACATCTTACTTCTCTGGAAAGTCATCTCTGAGTGAGTAACAGGATTCGATGATAACGGCCTTGGTGGTCTAGCGGTTTAGCACGCCGCTTTACTTCCAATGGTCGCGGGTTCGATTCCTCGCACGGCACAAACATTTGTATTCATGAGTATGATAGTTTGTATCGGTCTGGGTGTTTTCTATGTATAATATGTATGTATGTATTTACGAAAAAAAATTTATGTATTTGTATCAGTTGTCTAGCACCCATAACACAGGTTTAGCCAACTTAACTTGGGTCTAGATGGCGCTGTGTGAATTATCCTGAGATTATTATTGTTATTATGAGTGGTATTACGTGTATATGTAACATATCTGTAGCGCAGTTCATGTGTATACGCGACAGTTACCCCTTCCCATCAAGCGGGCCGTCAGCTTATTTGCTATTCCAATTATATAAAAAGTCATAATATTATACATGCGAAAGTAACTCTGTCTGTATGTCTTGCTTTCACGTCGAAACTACTAAACTGATTTCTATAAAATATGGTACACAGATAGGTCGTTGATTAAAAATAAATAAATGCAATATTCAAAGTTTGTAAAAATTTTATCCTTAAGGGAGTAAAATAAAATAGGGGATGAAAGTTTTTATGGAAATTCGTCATTTTTGAAGCTACAACAATGAAACTTTATTTATTTGCCTTTTTTGGATTACATTATTTAAAAAA
The DNA here is from genome assembly GCF_030625045.1 of Achroia grisella. Lineage (NCBI taxonomy): Eukaryota > Metazoa > Arthropoda > Insecta > Lepidoptera > Pyralidae > Achroia > Achroia grisella. The sequence goes on along the minus strand of NW_026712613.1, from coordinate 931,622 downwards.
TCTTTATTTATTTAAGGTTACTATTCCACGCGGACGTAGTCGCGGGCACAGCTGGTAGTTATATAAGAATACTAGGCGGTCGGTGGCGGAGGCTTGACTTTCGGGGTGGTGACGTACGGGTTCGATACACTGTAGAGGGCGGCCACCCCTCACTGTTTCCATTATACCGCGACATTATTGATTTGATTCTGGGATACGGCACACGATACGACACGATAATCTAGACAATGACAATAATTAATTTATTTTATTATTCATTTATATTATCTAATACATTCTGGTGCAATAAAGTAATAATTTTAAAACATGTTGTTGTAAATTGTTGCTTACACGATACGGTGTAATTGATAATATATGTGTATATATATTTGTCATCTACAGCTAAAATATATTCATGTTGATATTTTTGTCCATATAATGCAGACGAAATATTATAGTTATTTCTATATTTATAAACAAATTTAAATTAAATATCTGTAAGCGTTCTCAATAATGATTTAATATATAAGAACTGATTGAATTGAATTGAATATACTGTTTCTACATTCATTAAACGTCTTGGTGATTAGGACAATACATAACTTCAGACTGTCTTTCTCCACAAGATGAGAAGTATTGTACTCATAGGTTGATTATTTTATTCATATGTTAATGGGGCATATTCGACGAATATTATGTATATTAGTATACGTATATATTTATAAAAAAAGTGTCTAAGTTACTCCAAGTGTAAAATAAGCGACATGCGACATACAATCAGCAATCCACTTGGCACAAAATAGGGGTGCCTGTCGACTATTGGTTGGAAGCGAAATGTTGAGTAGCTTTCGACAGAGGAATCGACAAAGAAGAAGTGTGCAATGTGAACCGGAGGTATCAAATGTGTCTGATGAGTGAAAGGTGCTGAAGGTTTTAATGTGGAAAATACGGAGATTAAATAAAATGCGACTAGTATGACAGCGATATATAATAGAAAAGGTTACAATAATGAATATGTCAAAGAATATTATTATAAAATTTAAAAATAATATAAAAGCTTATCAAGGAGTTCGCTACACAATGTCTATATAAAACTATTCTAAAAATTGTTCTTTTTTCAAATGATATTAGTTAGGAATTTCTTCACATAATTAGGATAGTGAATTGTACTTACTTTATTACTTATGTCATAAATATCAATTTAATGAATAATGGCACGTCCGATATTATTGATCGTATCGATCGTACAATGGAGTCGCGTAAGTATGACGTCATCGATACAATTCCGTAACACCCGCCAGTGGGGTTGCCGCCGTTTGCCGACCGTCTCGCGATGGCTGTTCTACATTGCTGCTTATTTATAACTAACCATCGAATTGTCATCAACAATACCAGCATTGTGTTTATATCCAATAAAGTCCCTATATATTATTGTTTGCAGTGAGAACTGTCCTGCTATCTGAAGTCCATATTCCGGAGATGTTTTCATTGTGGTTGTTGCAGACAAAAGCAGACAGGTAAGTTGGGTGCCGTTGTCCTAGTTACATGCGATTGAATATAAATATCTTTACATTATACAAGTATTGCAGTCATAATTATATTGATAACTAGCTGTTATCCGCGACTTTGTCCGCTTGGATTTAAACTTTATTTGTTCAAGTGAATAAAATGTCCAAAAGATTAGTAGTGAGAGTAGTACTTATTAGTAGTTACTTGTAATATTAGAAATCTGCGAGTGAAACCCCGTCAAAATCGAAGAGCAAGAACAGTCAGGCAGACTTTAAATTTTGAAAATTATTTTTTGATGTAAATACAGTATTTACTTTCATATTTGTCTTCATCTTTGGATATCTCTATCTATCTGTCTATGTCTAATATAATTTCTCTTTATATCTCAGCACGCGATTTATAAAATAAATAAAAATTCTAAAATAAAAGTAGTCTACGTAAGTACCTTGTAATATTAACTATCTGAAAGTGATAGCCCGTCAAAATCGAAGAACAAGAATTAACAGTCAGACGACCTAAAATTTTTGAATTAAGTGAGTACAGTATGTACTTTCATATTTGTTTTCGTTTCTGGATATATTTATCTATCTATCTATAATATATCTAAGATATTTATCTATATATATATATATATAGATATAGATTTAAAAAGTACCTATAATCTCAGCACGCGATTTATAAATTATCAACGCGGGGTATATTACCCCGAGGGTAATCATCGTTTGGCGTTCGCCGCTGAAGCGACGCTCTCACTACATTGAGCTTTTGTTCGCCTAGTTTCTTGTGTACATGCCCAATTGGTTTGATAGCTGACAAGACAAATATATTTACTGTTACGAACGAACGTTCGAGAAACTACAGTGTGAACAATAGTTTTTTATTTCCATCTTAGAATCAGTCGAAGATTATGAACGGATGTGGTAAAAGTTACGACGCGGCGCGGGTAGAGTGTGATTCCCAGTTGAATAAATAAATAAATAATTGGACATTTATTACAGCGCCATCTAGTCTCACGGTAAGTAATGGTTGTGGTGTTAGATATCGGATTTAACTACTTAGAAATTTTTATTTGTAAATATATACATAATATACATAGAAAACAACTAGACTGATAAAAACAATCATATTCATGTTTACACCGTGCGAGGAATCGAACCCGCGACTATCGGAAGTAAAGCGGTGTGTTAAACCGCTACACCAGCGAGGTCGTTACATCATCGTCTCTTCATGAGGTTGTCTGTTTGCACCGTGCAAGGAATCGAATTCGCAACCATCGGAACTATAGCTGTGTGATTTAGCTATCCCACCGAGGTCGTCAATTTATTTCTAAACAACAGTAACTTTCGTTCGCGAGTATGACGATAAATGATTTACTTCTAAACATCAGATCATCACCAACTCTTTATGTGTAATACAAATACCCCACATTGCGGTTGCAGTAATAATAAATGAGACTGTACCCGGGAAAACCTGTGAGTCAGGGCTTTCCCGGCCATTTTAAATCACCCTTTCGCAGCGTTTATATAAATAATAATGTATAAATAAATTTAGAAATCATTTATTCATTTATACGTAAACTTTCGCGTTTAATACACATTATTTATATAGTTTGACGGCCTTGGTGCTCTAGCGGTTTAGCACAACACCTTACGATAGTCGCGGGTTTGATTCCTCGCACGGTACAAACATTTGTATTCATGAGTATCATTGTTTGTATTAGTCTGGTTGTTTTCTATAATATGCATGTATATACGAAAAAATATATATCTATATAATTATCAGTTGTCTAGTACCCACAATACAAGCTTTAGGTAGCTTAACTTAGGACTAGATGGCGCTGTGTGAATTGTCTTGAGATAAAAAGGTAAAGTTAAATGTGTTTAACAGTGATCTGTTCACGACCACTGATTACACTATTACCTATTGACAAAATTGTAATAGCATATGCTGGTGGTCCCTCTATTCTCCCAAATTTGAATTTAAAAATGAATCTGTAATTTTATACATGTTTGCATTTGAATAGAACAAGAACTAAGTTTCTTGTCAGTTCTTGGATGAACTTATCTTCAATTTTTTTTTGTTATATGCAATCAGTATATCTAGAAGCAGGTGAGTAGTTGGAAATTGCCGTGGGAGGATCTCTATCCAATGAAAAAGTCATATTTTGGCTAAGTGGAAACCTTTCATCCAGCTTTGTTGTTTTTAGTCTCTTTGCTGGGTTAAAAAGATGGATTGGATTGGATTTATGACCATTATTATTGAGAAAAAATAGAAAAGGATAAGTAGCGAAAGACCAAGAGACCAAGACACACCTACATCAAGCATATTAAAGACAAATTTTGAGTCGTGTCGTATCAACATTTAAAGAGCATGATGGAAGATCATGAATATTGCCAAGAGCTCCACCGAAAAGAGCTATTTTATTATGAATGAATGAATTGAATGAATGTATTTTAGAGCAGTAAAGCCATGGGTTTTGAATGGTAGGTCAGTTCAATCCTTACGGCACTGGTCAAAGCAAATGATAACGTCAGCCGCAGTTGAACTTGCTGACATGTTTGGGGATTAACGTTTATGATAAGAGAAAGAAGGGATGAAATCGTTTCTCTGTGGTAATTGTCTCTGGCCTCGGTGGTTTAGTGGTTTAGCTGACCGCCTTCCTTTCAATGGTCATGGGTTAATTTTTTGTGCCACATAAACATTTGTGTTCATAAGTATAATTATTATTATTATATTATATTTCTAATAATAAAACCCGAAAGTTTTGTGAGTGTGGATGTATGGATGTATGTTTGTTACTCGTTCACGCAAAGGCTACTGAATGGATTTAAAAACTTTACAATAATTAGATTGACTATAAATTTCATGCGTATAACATACATAGGAAACACCCAGACCGATACACACAATCATACTCATAAATACAATTTACACTGTGCGAGGAATTGAACCCATGCAAAACCATTGGAGATCAACGGTGTACTAAACCACTAGACCACCGACGCCGTCAAAATATGAACAAATATTTTTTTATTTAGGGTTTTGAGCTATTGATGCTTAGACCTACAGCCCTGCAAACTGCGAAGATCTATTGTGCTTGCCCTTTTTCAAAGTTCGCTCCGAAACCCGTTATGTATAAGAATTAAAGGATGTTCTTAGGAGCGACGGTTTTTATCTGCTCAGTGTACTTTCCAAAATACCTATTATATATTCTCTACTGCATAGTTGTTAAATATTGTCTCAATAGTATAATTATTATTAATTTGTTAATTGTAATAATGTAAACATAACTGTTTGGTTTTGTTCCGTTGCCTATAGTCCATATTAAAAAAGTGAAATAACTTTGGCGCCAAAATATTGACAAAAAAAAAACATAATATTACAGAGATTGAAGCGAACTTTAGAGCAAATATATATATTGTCAAATTTATTATTTAAATATATTATAACAATTTTGAAGTGATGTAATGGTTGGAAGTTGTATATTTAAGCTACAAAATAAAGACATTGTATGTTTAGTGATTACACTTTTCATTGTTATTATAGAAGATTCATTAATAAACAACAGTTAATACATTATAATTTAGAGATAATGTGAGTAAAAGTGGACTTGTCACGAAGAGATATCTTCCAGTCAACCTAAAACAGTGGGATAGTTGATTTTTTTTTAATAATTATTTTTGTTTGGTGTGCTCTATGCTTCAGCGTTTGCGCCTGTTGCCTACGCTCGTTTCAGCAGGGTTGAACGGATTTGTGAGGTTATGATTTTATTGGGTGTAAGATTTGGATTGTGTTATTGTAATAGTAATATGTACATTTTTATAAATATGAAAATATTAATATAAGAGAACATAAAAAAAAATAACGAAGTAACGGAAAATAACGAAGACAATAAAAACAATATGAAACAGAAGTACAAGAACAAAACAAAACAACAATGAAGGTAAAACAAAACAAATAACAAAAGACTAAACAAAATAACAAAACAAATAAGATGTTGGTGGTTTTGATGATGATGGTATGGAGATGATGATGGTATGAGAATGTTGATGATGATGGTATGAGAATGTTGATGATGATGGTATGAGAATGTTGATGACGATGGTATGGGAATGTTGGTAGTTGATATTGAGTCCACCATCAACAATTTTAACCAGATTAAGGGCATTTCGAAGCTGCCCTAACGGCATATGACGGCTATAGTACACGATGGTCTAGCGGTTTAACACACCAACTGGATTTGATGGTCGCGGGTATGATTCCTCGCACGATACTATCATTTGTATTTATGACAATGATTATTAGTATCGCTCTAAATGTTTTCTATGTATAATGTAGGTACATTATATATTATATACATACACATTAGAAAAATAATGTATGTACGTATTTATTATATCAGTAATTTAGTACCAATAACACAAGCTTCGCTTAGCTTTAAACTAGATAGCGCTGTGTGAATTATCCCGAGATATTATATTATACTAGCTGTGTCCGCGGTTTCACCTGTATCTATTAAAATCAGTATATAAATTTCAATAAAAAATATAGCCTATTGGTTATTCTGATGCATAAGCTATATTGCTGAAAAGTTTCATCAAAATCCGTTTACTAGTTTTTGCGTTAAAGAGTAACAAACATCCATACACACAAATTTTTGCGTTTACAATATTATTAACATGAATGTCTTCAAACAATACGATATCAACACTAATAATGTATAGTCACATTAATTGCCGAGACGGATGATCTCTCACACGGTTGCTAGGCAACCGCAAAGCCTGCGGGCACACGTGCGCCTCAGTCCAAGGGCATTTGCACAATATACCAATTGACTTGCACGTTTTGATATAATAATCATTAGCTACATGAAATCCACTAATTAATGTTCGGTAGTAATTAAACAAAAACAAACAATATTATTGATGTTACATTAATAGTTTTGGTGGTTTTTCACGAGTGCAGAAAATCCGATATTATTTTTTACATAATACTAGCTGTTTCCACGACGGTACTCTGTGTTACTCGCTCATAATTAAGTAGGTCGATCATAAAGTTGCTTGAATTAAATTTAAAAAAATATCTTTCAATAGGTGAGCGAATTTTTTAAATCGTTAATGTTTCACTTAGAAAAACATTTATTTAAAAGAGCAACACTCAAGTTTCTTGTGTGTCAACAAAGTTATTGTGATGAATCTGCGTTCCGAATGAGTGGTTGAATTAAAAAATGTGACTATTCAAAAGTGCTTATTTGAATAAAGATTATTTCTATTCCTATAAAGTATTCCCTCATTATAAAATTAGTATATATACGCTCCATTGTACAATACTAGTGCCCGCACATTTTTTATAATTGATATTTTTTATAATGAGTGTTAAATGACTGCCTTAACAAAGATTAGCAGAAGTTCCAAGTCTAAAAAGAAACGCCACTACACATCCTATGTGGTTGTAGTCCACGCACGCATAATCGAAATATCTCTTTTGGGAAGTACAATACTCTATCATGAGGAGATAAAAAGCATCGTTCCTAAGAATATCCTTCTATTCTTGTCCCTGACGGGTCTAGATAGCGAACTCTGAAAAAGTGCGAGCCTAATAGACCTCTGCAGGTCGCGAAGTAGTTAAAATTAATTATCTACGACCTACGTGGTCTATCGGTACAAGACAACGTTTTCTTTCGATGGTCGCGGGTACGATTCCTCGCACGGTACAAACATTTGTATTCATGATTCATGAGTATGATTGTTTGTATCGGTCTGGGTGTTTTCTTTGTATATTATATATCTATTTACATAATAATAAAAACATATAAATATAAGTATATATTTATATCAGTTGTCTAGTACCATCATACAAGCTCTCCTTTTCTTGGTAATTGAGTTGTGTGAATTATTCAAGAGTATTAGTATAATTATTATTATTATCAGAGCTTAACAAAAATTAAATTTAATAATGAAACAATATATATATATTTACAAAATATATCTAACTATTTATATCAGTTGTCTAGTACCTATAACACAAACACTTACCGTGGGACTGTAGATGGCGTTGTGTTAATTGTCCAGGGTTATTATTATTATATTGTTTTTATTAAAATGGATAATTCTGATACATTATTTATTAGTTATTAAGGTTATAGGGTGTGTGATGCGATTACCTCAATCGATGGGAGGCTGCGGTGACGGCGGCCGGTTTACTTCCGCTCCTCACGTTACTCACGCCTTTTTTTTATTTCATCCGTTCCCATGACCCGGCACACAGGATGCGAGAGATTTTTTACACATTTCATAATTACTCGATATCTTGTTATTTATCGAAGGAATATTGAAAATGTTTATTGGTAACGCAAACATGAACAGATTTGTATTGACTGAATGACAATTAATCAATTAAATCAAAAATCATTTGTCAATTATTAAATAGCCTCTTATGAACGTCAACTTTTAAAGTAATTAGTAATTTTTAATGTGAGAGTGCGTAAGCATGAAGTTAATATTTTAAGGAAGGTGTTATATATAAATGTGGACGATTATAATAAGGGCAGAGAAAGGCCGAAAAAGAGATGGATGGACTTCATCAAAGATGATATGGTAAGATAGGGATTAAATAAAAAGTTGACAGCGAACAGAGAAAAACATATTACGTCGATTCTAATAAATGGGATAAGGAAGAAGCATATGATGATGATGTGTAATTTTTAAAGTAATTGGTTCTTAAGTTTTATTTATTTATTTATTAAAACTTAAATGCACATAATTGAAAGTACATATGGCGAACTTAACACCATGTGGCATTATCTATCAGGCAACCATGGGTGGTGCAGAGAATAATTGTTGGCGGTGCGAATATAAAAAATATATTAAACGATACACATAAAAATATATATGAATAAATAACTATATATATATATACTAGCTGTCCCGGCAAACGTTGTTTTGCCATATAAATTAATAACGCTATAAAAAATAGGGGTTGATGATAGAAGAGTGAAATTTAGGATTGTATGTATTTTTGTATGTTGTATCATAAAAAACTAGATACTAAAAATAGTGTTTAAAAATTAAAAAATAAAACTTTAGGGGTGGACTATCCCTAACATTTAGGGGGATGAAAAATAGATGTTGGCTGATTCTCAGACTTACTCAATACGCTCACAAAATTTCATGAGAATCGGTCAAGCCGTTTCGGAGGAGTATGGGAACGAAAACTGTGACACAAGAATTTTATATATAAGATACATACATAAACCATACATAAATACATATTTAATAATCAGATAATGAAATATCATGTACTGCCACAAATAATGGAATTAAAAAAAATGTATACGTAAAAATAAAAAACAATGAGAAAACAGGACACAGGAAAGGTTACAAGTTTCAATAATGTTCCCGTATTTACGTTTGAAAGAAAATCTACTCTAAGTTTTGTTACCCACATGCATGCCAGTCAGTATAAAATTTAAAAAAATATCATAGTAGTTCCATCTAACCTTTTCTGCATACAAATAAGAGAGAAGAAAGTAAGAAAGAAAAATAATATGGATGATAGAAATTTCAATAGGTACATTCAAATACACCAACTTGTGGTATGTGGTAAATATCTTCTATACATATAAATAAAATTGGAGTCTGTTTGTAATATTGAAATAACCGTTTTTTACTATATGCATATGAATATAAATACGGTACATACACCAAAAAACCACTTTTTACAATTTTTGTCTGTCTGTCGGTCTGTTTGTTCCGGCTAATCTCTGAAATGGGTGGACCGATATTAACGAGACTTTTTTGGCAGGCAACTGATGTAATAAGGAGTAACTTAGGCTACTTTTATTTTAGAAAAAATAAAGTTAAATTCCACGCGGACGAAGTCGCGGGAACAGCTAGTAGACAATATATATGAAATAACATGTGTCGCCTAGGACGCTTCTCACTACCACCGCGCGTCATTCAAGAGGACTAACTGTAAGATGTCGTTTCTATTTCTTGTAATTTCACTTCCTTATTTAAATCTTCAACTGAACTTGTAATGCTTAGTAATCGAATTATAGGTGAGAAAGCGATGAGTTTGTACAGTCTACCTGCACTTTAGGAGATACGCATATCTAACAGTAAAACGATAATGGGTTGTTAAAACCATGATGAACTAAATTGTCATTTTTTCTGACTACTCTAATGCTGTTGGCCGCAACTGGCCTTTACAGCTTCACCGGACGATAGGAGGCGAGTGCAGATGGCACTCCAAACCCGCGGAAGGAATTATGGAGCGGCTGAAGGCCAACTCCCGCCTGACGGATACGACTTTAGTCTGAGGGCACCGCTATGGGTGGAACTTCGGCTCAGGACGTCGTAATTTCGATACCCGTTTGAATTTGACGAAGGATCGATCGGAGGGCACTAAATTGCCTGCTTGCGTCCAGTATATAATGACATGATATCAATGAGTACTGCTTATGTAAGTATATGGCCTCGGTGTTCTAGCGGTTTAGCACACCGCTTCACTTACCCACTATCTGGTTCGATTCTCGCACGATGCAAATATTTGTATTCATAAATATATATAGTTATAGTTGGTATCGGTGCGGATGTTATGTATGTATGTATAAATTATAGTATGGATTAAAAAATATGTGGATACATTTTTATTAATATTTATATATGTAAGAGAAAAAAAATAATCTAAAAAAGACGCCGAGAGAAACGTTGTCGCCCATGCACTTTAGGTCAACAAAGATGCTAAACAACTCCATTATTAAAGCAGTTTATCATTGAAATAATAATCTAACCAAAATTAAACTAGCATCTTATCCACTATAGTGGGTCACCAAATAATTATGTCTAACTGGACTTAATTTAAAACACACGAGATAATTAGAATGACTACGGGACGTGCCTATTTCCTGCTTGAGACAATGACATTGTAAAGTTTATTAATACGACGCGATAAGACAAGTAAACACATTAATTGAAACACTAATTTTTATTGGTACCTCCCAGATTCGAACGTACGACCTTTTGGTTGTCTGGATAGTGACAACATGATCATGACGGTCTCGAAGTCGTCATTTGTGTCATAATTACGAAAAATAATTGTCGTGAATATAGATAGAACTGTCTTAAATTTAAATTGTAATCTTCGCCATAATAATAATAATTACCCTAGACAATTCACACAGCGCCATCTAGTGCCAAGCTTAAATTACATATATATAAGTTAAGCTATTATATATATATATAAATATATGTAAGCTAAATACATATATTAAAGTTTCTTGAGGGTTTTGAAAAATTCCATGCTATAGCCTCTATAGAAAACCTCGGCAAGTAGTTCATTCTACAATCTAAGTGTACGTGGATGGAAGCTCCTCTGAAACCGCACTGTTCGCACTTAGACTCCAACGTGTGAGAATGAATTACTTGTCGATGAATTGTTTCTCTAGAGCTCCCTTGTTTAATGCACTTTGGGGAAGAAAAGGAGTGGTGACAAGTCAGCTCACTTCACCACAGCACACGAAGTATATATATATATACATATACTATTTCTTCATCATCCTTGACTCTTCCCGTTATGTCGGTTTTGCTAGTCATTTGACAGGCCCAACTCTATCATTTCTCTATGGTCATTACTCCACCAGGTGGTGGCCTGCCTTGTTCTTTTTTTATTGTAGCCATGGAGAGGCACTTTTGTTAAATAGACTATTTGCTGTTTTAAAATATGTACCCATTCTTTATTAGATTAAGTACCGTTTATTGAACATCTCAATACAGGATGTTAGTGAAACTTGACACCACGGGTAAACCAAATAAATTTTGCTGTTGAGTGACAGCTTCGTTACCGATCTGTATTCTGTCACGTCGACATAAAGTTGTAGTTTCTATAGCAGTACAGAGATAAGTGTATGAGCAATGTGGTATTTTTAATAGCTACTTTATAGGTAAGAGGGTGTTGCATCTGTCGGCCGTGATATTAGGCACTAGAACACGATCACACGTTTTTCTGTGCAGGAAGACATTGGATTTGAACTGACAACTCAAACGCGGCCCTGAACACGCACATTTTTTTTATAGAACTTACTACGATGATTTTTTTGATACAGTCGCTTGATATATGTTACTTTTTATATATTTGTCCACAAATGAGCTTGCGGTTCACCTGATGGTAAGTGATTATGAGCTCCCATGCACTAGGGGAATTGCAAGTGCTTTGTCGGCGAAAGAATAAGGTCTTATCTTGAAAGTTACAATATATAATAGTATCGGTTCAGAAATACCATTGCTGGAAGGTGATTCCACAATGTGGTTGTGCGTGGCAAAGTGGAGGAAAAACGCACTGTGGAAGACCGCCATATGAACAGATGATCAGGATGGTATTTTATAATAGTTGCATTTGTGAATTTAGTGAAATTCAGCAACTGTTAAAAGTAACAATAGATTTTTTATAGCTAAAGTGTAATTGTGGGGTATGCTTTTCATGTACCAAAAAAAACGTTTATTTAAAAATGTTTATGTCTAGACCGTATTATCAGGGTCTAGTTTTATTAAAATTAAACGCTATTTGAATATTACATTCTTGTTTCATATCTCAGACTCTGAAAGGATTCTTGTCGACTGCAAATCTCTAAAAACTTAAACCATCTACACACGAGCCTGATATCAGTGTAGTACTCGAGTCAAATTGTAGTAGTGGTCGAGAGCGCTGGGCCAGAGATGTTCAACAGGCGGCCCGCGGGCCGAATGCGGCCCATTAAACATGTTTATGCGGCCCGCCAAGTTTTTCTATAATTGAATTTGTTTTCTCTACTTTATTTGCATCTCCATCAATATATTGTTATAAAATTAATTATAATAAAATGGTAGTACATACTAAACTGAAAGAATTTTTGTGACCACTGTTACTCACTTGTTGGCGTCTTGTTCAAACATGCAATAGGAACGTTTGCATTAAAGTTAGTATAGGAAATCTTAAATTTTTATAATTGTTTTTTGTAATGTTTGTTTGTTTTGTTAGTAATGTGCTCTCACTGCTAAAATGTAACACGTCAGGGCGATTTTCACGCGGTCGGCTCTTTAAACAATAATGTTTAATTCCAGGTGAATTCGCTAAGATGACCGATGGCCGCGGATTCGATCCTCGCGCGGTACAAAAAATTTTTTTTTAAACGTGTGATGGATTGTGTCGGTCTGGGTATTTTCTATGTATTACATTATATTTCAATTTACAAAAAACATAAGCATTTTATCAGCGTAGGACTAGATGGCGCTGTGTGAATTTTTCAGGGTTATTATTATTATTATTATTATATCACCCTCCACTCGTACCCCCCTGCTTATACCGTCAACGTAGACAGGTGCATCATTCAATTATCCTTAAAAAGGATCGTGTGTAGTTGCCTTTATTTGCGTAGAGGCGCGCAGTCGCGCGGCGCGGGGTGAGGGGCAGGCAGGGCGGCGGCCAGGCGCTACGTGACTCGTAGCCAAGAACCGCTACGCAGCGCTACGCATGTTCTACGAGTCTACGAGATTCTTGCGGGATTATTCACGAATTGGTAATAACTGTGTAATTTTTAACTTTTATGTCAGTAATATTTTATTTTAGAAGCCTGTTTGATATATGTTTTCTTCCTATTATACTTAAGCTCTCGTAGTATTTTAATATATGTATCTTATTATTTAGTTCTTCAGCGTGCTTGTCACCTGACTCCTAAACGTCTCGATCGATTTGGATAACATTTTATATGTATGATGATTTGAAAATAAAACTGAAGAGATCCAACCGCCAAAGTTTTTTCGGACAGGACGACATTTCTCTGGTCTGCTGGTAGTTTAATATATTAGAAGTAATTTAAGATTTACCTAATAAATTTTGTAATACAACATTTTCTGTATATTACGAACTCATTACTAACTAGTAATACATACATACGTGTATACCCACCCAGAACGTTATAATTATATCAATTGTCTAGTATCCATAATATAAGCTCTGCTTAACTTGGGCCTAGATGGCGCTGTGTGAGGATCTTATTATTGTATATTGCCATTCTAATACTTGTAGTTATTTAATAGCGAGTAACTTCACTATAACATGTCAAACAACAGTAAAGTTTTTTAATTCTATTTGCGAATATTAACATCATTAACGCAATCGCTGGCGATGTTAGACTTTATCTGAACTTTTCTAATGCTGTTGACCGCAGTTGGCCTTCACAGCTTCACCCAGTGAAGGACGATATGATCTGAGATCGAATTCAGGTCAGTTAAACTGGCGATGCGAATTCATTATCAATTTATCACGATGACTTCCAGAAGGACTGCGTTGTTCACCTGATAGCATATATGAATATGATGGATTTTCATGAATAAGTGATATAATGTTTTAAAAGTAACTTTTACTTTGTATAAAGATTAATATACAGACAAGTACATATAAAGTAAAGACTACTCTATGAAAGGATTATAGAGTAGTTTTACTTTGTATAAAGTTACTTAACGGGTGTTGATGTTGTGTAGTATCTTGCTGTACAACATTTATTTAAAAGAGCTACACGTAAGTTTCTTGTTTGTTCATTTTGTGTCTGCGTTCCGAAAGTGTTATAATAAAAATAATATTCGACTATTGAAAAGTGCTGATATAAGTTTATTTGAATAAAGATCATTTCTATTTCTGAGTGGATATATCTGTGTGACCTACTTCAGACGCCAAGCGGCTTATATTGTAAGATATAATCCGGTTTTAGGGTATGGAAGTAAAGTTGAGGTGTATGGAGGCATGAGACTTTAAGTACTTCGGTATTACAAGGTACTGTAGCACGGTAGTCTTATGATAACGAGTTTATGATGCAGTTCACAGTTGTATGAAGTAGACGATTGCCACTTGCCAGTTTGTAGCAAAATTGCAAATACAGTTACATATTCAAAATCAAATAAAATTTCATGTAGAATATTTCAGCCGTTTATGAACGTCAAATTTTTTATATTATAATTTTTTCCCTACCTTCCAATTCAGTATACAGATTCAATTGAGAAGAATTGGTAAGAAACTCAATTGACTTTCTTATATAAAATGATATTTTTGTTACCCTTACATCTTTTTTATATCTCATGTACTTTTAAATTACTGTAAGTTTGACAGGTACTCAAAGCATGTTTTTCAAGGAACAAAATAAATTTCAAATCCAAGTGGAAACAAAAGAAAGGCAGATATTTGGCGAACTGTAGAGTGAAATGTTCTAGCCAACTAAGATATGTATAATATATGACAATTTATAATTATTTTCTATCCATTTTTTTGTCTCATATTATAAGCACCCAAACATATATTATATATCATATTATAAGACCCGAGTAGGGTCTTCGTAACGCTGTGAGATATACATTCAAAATTATTTATTATTATATAATATTTTACAGAAGTATGCTGTAAAATATTGCTTAATTTTTTAAATTGGGATTTCAACCATTAGCTTGCTATACGTACATACCAAGCTAATGGTGTCTGATAAAATAAAAGAGGGTAGTTCGAAAGTTATAGTTTATATTACATTTATAATAAGATATGTAGTCTACAAAATTTCACAAATTTTCACAACTTTATAGAAACTAAAGCGTCTACCCATTTTATATGAAAATAAAATCATCGAAATCACTGACTGGATCTACGTACGGCGGGGGCTGATTTTACGCAACCATTATTTTTTAAAATATAATCTAATAGGCAATCATATCTCGCGTATCTTTACATGAGTAAGTCAAAAACTAATAACGGTAAAAAAATAAAAAAATATCAATCCATAAAACCGGCCCCCGGTGAACTCAACACAAGACAACAACGCTCTCGCTCTCACTCTCTCTGTCTCACTCACTCACGCTCCGCCGGTAACCCGGTACATATACAAACATATTTATTATATCGTTATATTTAACTAGAGTTATACAGAATAATGATTCCTATGAAATATAATTATTATGCATTCTTTAAATTTATTCAATAATATAATAATAATAATACTTAATAAGTATCAATAGGTAATAAGTCAATGTCCAGCTACAGACTACTATACTTTATAATAATGAATGTCGTATTAGTTCTTTATTATTTAATCATTTATTATTTAAATTTATTATTACTTGATATACCAGTAAACGAACATACAGCAGCCTCGGCCCGACTTCGGGCACACATAATCACAAAAAAACATTGTCAACACATAAAATAATAATCAATAATAATAATCATACAGATAAAAATCATCCATAAAAACATTACAATAAAAATCTAAACATTAAAACACACTTAAAACAAACATTATATTAATATTATCATAATCATAGTATAGTGTGTACGTATAATATCATTTAAGCGAATAATCGTATAGTCAAAATAATGTGAGCATGGCGCGCGGGGAAGCGGCGCACGCGGCGACCGACCTAACTAGCTCGCTACGGTACGGCGCGCCGCGGCCCGCAGCGCAGCGTCACGCAACGCACCGCAACGCAACGCAACGCAACGCAGCAAAGTGCGCGGCGCTGCAGCTGCGGGCACGGCCCGCAAACGGCACAGCACAGTCATTAATCTATGGCGAGAGCGCGCGGTCGACGCTGCTTGGGGGCGCGGGCGCGGCGCGGCTTTCATACAACCAACCAACTCATTACCTATAAAACAACACATTAGCTAGGCGCGCGGCGCGCCATACACAGCGGCGGCGATGGCGGCACGTGGCATGCTGGCACGCTCGCACGCTGGCACGCTCGCGCGCATGCACTACACTACGCTAGCTAGACTCTGAACAGACAACAGGCCGCGCGTCACGCTTCCCGCGCCGCCCGTCCCTCGCCTATTATAATATTATCTTAATACTTTACGCTATTACGTCAAGTAAGCTTTATAAATTTTCGATTTCTCATTACGCTATCAATAATAATTATACAACTTTTTTTAAATTTTATGGTTTTTTTCGAAATTCTATCGTAACGTACTTCGAGTCTCTCTGCGGCGACGAGCGCGACGCGCGCTCGACGACCTAATAAAAAACGTTCATAATAAGAAAATATATCGTGAACAACTCTGCCGACTTACGATAGGTACGGCGCGGCGGACGGGCCGTGCCGGCGAGGCGCCGACTTTTGGCACCAGGATTTCGATTACACAATTTTTATTCTTTTAATATTTTTATAACGATTCGAGTAAAAAAGATCGATTCCTACAACGAGAATGTGCGTCTCGACGAGATCCGCGTGCGTGGGGCGAACGGAGGTCACTGGCGCCCACCACGCGCCCACGGCTGCCCATCGGACGACACGAGATGCGAGTCGGCCGGCGGCGCACCGCTTATGAGATGATGCGGATCGCCTGCATCGCGGGCGCCGAGCAGGCGGGGCACGGCGCACCACCTGCCGCCAGCCCCTGCGCGCACTCCATGCAGAACAGGTTGTGTCCACATGGTACCAGCGCCGCCGCCACGCCGCGCTCGCCGCACACGGAGCACGCGCGCGCCGGTGACGTCGCCGGCGAGGGCCGCGTCGGACCCCACGCCCACACTCCCGCCGCACAGCCGCCCGGCGACTCGAACGATGGAGACTCCCCAAGCCCCTCATCGCGCTCCGTCGATGACCAGATGCCGAGCAGGTCGCCGAGCCGAGCCGACGATCCGCCCGATGAGCACGAGCCGGCAGACGAGAACGCCGCTTCTTGTTCAGGTCGTAACAGCGACGCGATACCGTTGCGGTACAGCTGTGCCAGAGGCTCTCCTTCTACTGGCGTGGCGCTGGCGCCGCCGGCCGCACCTGTGCGTAGTGCAATATGCGCTTCGATTTCTTTACGAGCTGCTTCCACGCTTTCTGGCAATCCCGTAACCTCGAATACGGGCTCGCGCTCGCGCGACGGCGTCACGATGTATGTATGGGTGGTGTGTTGTATGCGTTTGATGGTGGCACCCTTGGGTCCGACGACGAGTCCAACGACGCGATACGGCACGCGCACCTGTGCAGTCACATGCCCGGGAGCTCCAGCGGGCGGCGGCGGTGCAGCGCCACACTTGCGCGACGCTCTAATCTGCGAGAAGTGTTCGGCCGCCGAGAGAATCTCACGCTTAGCTCGAGCGACATCTTCCTTGCGGCCGGTCACGACGAACACCGGCTCTTCTCCACGCACTGGGGTCTTAATGTACGTGTTCGTTTTTGCCCGGAGAGCTTTGATCTTGCAGCCTGAAACAAAGGAAAATATGTCTGTAAATATCACAAGGACATTCTATTTTACGCGACGTTCAAGGACAGCGCATAGGGTACGCATTGGCGCCCAACAGAGCCTTTAAATTGAAGGTCGTATACATAAATAACGATAGCGATGGTGGCATTGCATGACGTTGAAGACTTTTGAGTAGTGAACGTTGGTTTTGCATAGATGAAGCCGCTTAGTCACCCGATGTCGACGTAGTGCGCGAGACAGTGTGTCGGGGAGGTGAGGTGTGTCCAGACTACTGCATGTGACCGGCCGGCGCGGCGACATTACGGCAATCGGCCGCCGGCCGTCACTACGAGCGCACTACGGTCCTATGTGCCAGAAACTGCGACAGCTGATATGACCACATTTCTTCGTTATGTCATATAATATATTATATTCGGAGATAAATACTGGTCTAATAATGTCATTTATAAATATTAATATAATAGTATTTCAACTCTACTATTTATACGTCCGAGTTGCTAAGAGGCAAAACGGCACGTGTAAAGTCCCTGCGGCTCCTTTCCTGCATTGATACATGTTATATGTATATATCTATCCTACTCATCCTACCCCACTGCGGCAAAAACAGAGCACAGCATCTTGATATAAGAAAATGTGTAGCGACTTAGTACTTGCGGTATATATAGAAATGTGGTACAATCTCAGTTTAGCTGTAAGCATGAGGCTGATATTTAAATCTATACAAATAAATAAAATTGTAGTGTATGTTTATAATTTGAAATTAACAGCTTTTTATTAAATGCACGTGAAAGTATTGATACTTTCATGAAAAAAAATTATTCAAAAAGTTTTGTCTGGTTCTCTTTGTATATCTCTGAAACGACCGTACCAATATGACACGACTTTCACTCACAGATAGCTAATATCATAAAGAGTAACGTAAACTACATGTATTTTCGAAAAAATATTTATTTTAATTAAAAAAGAAGTTAGACTCCACGCAAACGAAATCAGCAGTAACAGATAATTTATAAATATTATTTTATATTTGTTTCATGTCAATAATAATACTTAAATATATTTTTTGTAATTAAAATGACAAACGGGCTGACGGTTCATTTGAAGGAAAATGGTAACCGCCGCTTTACTATTTTATTAACTAACTTGTGTAGTAAGTGTTGCCATTCTGGAAATTAATTTATTATGCTTTCTTACCCTGTAATATCATTGTTATTACATACTATCTCTTTAACAAAAACAACTTGAGGAGCTAGCTGCTAGCAACAGATTTAGGCAAGACAGAGATAATCCACGTAAACGATTTTCTACAAAGTATCTTCAAGAATAAAAAGGTTGAATTATTTTCTTCATTCAAAACAAATTCATCCATCTTTTCATCAGCTTGTTTGCCGTCCCATTCTATTCACATAAAAAGATCCGCATTGCCTCTTACCATCCACATAAGCTAGTACAATACAAAGCTGTAACAAATGGGAAAACCTAACGTAACAGGGGTAGTTTTGTGAATCACGGGTCATCGAACCCGGACATTAAACTCAATTTTGATACGGTTATGCGCCTACTTTGTTCGTGTAGGTTTTGAGTCGATATTCGTTTAATAGGGTCGAGAGTTCAGTGCTGTTATATTTGTAAACCAATGGAGAAGACGTTAAGGTGTAAAATTGCACGGTATCGGTTTTTCATTAGGCAATAAAAGAGCGCGACGAAGAGGGATCGCTTTTCGATATGATTTAAATTAGTAGGATCGTATTGGGCTGATTAATATGCCTCTGATTCAAGGTGCGGATAATTAATTGATTCAACGCTGTTTTTATTCTAATAATTTATATTCTACCACGCTGCTTTATAGAGGGATATTTTTAACCGTGTACAATTAAGCACAGAACTCTGGACTACGATTGCTCCTTCTGGTGTTAAAAAGAAAGATAACAACAAGCGATGTTGTTTTTATTTATATAAAAATTTGAATGATTTCCTTTTGTCACTTTATATATCAGACTATTTATATAAAGTGACAAAACCAAATCATAGCGCCGTCTACTTTTGATACAGCAATAAACATATGAAAAAAAAAAAGAAGTTAATAAGAGATATGTCAGTCAATAGTGAACCAATAATATGTTTTTAGCTGTATCCTACCCACGACCATTGGAAGTAAAGCGGTGTGCTAAACCGTTGGACCACTGGGGTCGTCAAATCCTGTTTCGTCCTTTTAATGATAATCATTTACGACAGAGCTCGGCAACCTTTTGTTAGATAAAAGTAGGTAGAGTTAAAATTAAAGTAGCAGCGCTTCTTATCGACGGTAACAGTATGTAAGTCTAGCTCAAGTGCTGGCAAGTAGCCAGCAGACGAAACGGTAGTTACTGCACCTACCCAATTATGTGTTATTATGTGCGATGTATCTTATTTGAAATTCATATATACGAGTAATAACTTAAATAAAATTTTTCACAATTCTTAAAAATTTAAATGTTAAGAATTTTGTGTAAGAAAGTATGCGTGTAGCTCTTTCAAATAAACAATATTTATATAAAAGAGCAACACACAAGTTTCTTTACATTCTTCTAGTGATGAGTTTGAATGAATTAAGTGAATGAGTGGTAAATAAAAAAAAATACTATTCAAGAGTGCTTATATTAAGTTTATTTGAATAAAGATTATTTCTATTTCTGCCCTCGCCTCCGTAACTAGAACTCACACTAATCAATACTAATATTAGAATGAGAAAGTGTCTCCCTCTGTTTGTTATATATTCAATATTAACGGGCTGACAAATTTCATTGATACTTGAAATAAATATAGATTGTACTACGAGCATAGTCGTATATTTAAAAGCAGACGATATCGCGGGTGACAGATAGTATTATAATTGCAAAATTGTCTCGGGTGATCCATTCGTAATGAAATTTTACGTGAAAATAGATCGTAACATGACAATAGTCATAGGCTTATTATACCTAAAAAAGTAAGACGTGATTCGTATGTAACATAGATAAATAAATATGTTTTCTACGGTTACAATGCATCTAATATCAACTAACAATCTATAATATAATAAATTTATAAACAAAACCAAATATAAGTTCTCTATTTAACGAAAACGCTATCATTAGCTTTATCTTGCTTGTTTTATATTTGCTTTCATAATTGTATATATATAAAAAATATATTGTACAAAAACAATGAAAAATAATCCATCACTATGTGGGCTACATAGTTAGGATCCTAGGTAGAGCGAGAGATATCAGATTATGTAATTGTATTTTCTATACAATAATATAATATTTTGTAAGAACAATACAGATATATCATTTCATCACAATATTAATGCAGTCGACTTCAAAAGCAAGTTGTTACATAGAAACGTCACGTGCTACGCGGCGCGGTGTCTACGCGGCTACGGCCAGTGCACTCTACGCCGTATAACCGGGTCACTGAGCCTCCGCCCCTACCCCCGCAGCCCCCCGCCCGCTGCCGTATACCGTAGCCACGCGGCGTAGCAATGTACTCTTGCATTCTACATTATATTCACGATTTAAGCCTTGCTTTTCGATGTTTGTCTGCAGTAACGTTATGAATTCTGAATTTCATACTTGTAAAACGTTTTACATTCTTTTGTGTAGGCATTTCGTATTCGTTTTTCTATTGAGGAAAAAACATTTTATTGAGAACTGGTTAATTGAATTGTTTATTTATTTATATTCGGAATGGTTTACAATAACTCAAATGATATTAATCAGTAATTGTAGAAATAGTCTCTATTCATGGAACAATTTCAGTGCCTATATGTACGTAAAAAATGTTTTTTTTATCTTAATTTCTAATTATCTACATGTCAAATTAAGTTTAATTATATAGACATATTATTTAATCTTGTTTTTCGTATGGATTTTTTTATAATATGTAATAATAATAAATAAATAGCCCTGGACAATTAACACAACGCCATCTAGTTTTATATTGTAACATTCTTGAAAAGCACTGAATAAATATTTTTTCTTTCTTTCAAATATTGTGTATTTTCGACTTCTGTATATTTTGTTGACATCAAAGAACTCAATCGTGTGTTACATTACTGTACACAAGTTAGGTCGCTCAATCGCAAAAAGCTTTTGGGTTATGTATTAGGAAAACATTTGTGTATTTGTACATAAACATGTGTCTAGAACTTAGCATAAGAAATAATGTTGACCAGAATTAAGTTATAAGACCATAGTTCTTTTTTGCATTATGTTGTTCCCAGTTGGAGTACTGGTAAAAGGATGAAGTTGAATGAAATCAGTTTATCGTAAACTAGCTATCCGCCCTGGCTTCGCACGGGCGTACATGAATTATACATATAAACCTTCTTCTTGAATCAATCTGTCTATTGAATTCAAATCCGTTGCGTATTTTTAAAGTTCTGAGCAACTGATATAAAAACTAAGATTTTTTCCAATATTCATATTTAATATACGTAGAAAACACAGATCAACACAACAATCATACTCATGAATACAAATATTTGGACGCGAGGATTCGAACCTGCGACTATTGGAAGTAAAGCAGTATGCTAAATCGCTAGACCTCCAAAGCCGTCGATAAAAAGGCTTTCTGGTAGGGATGTAATAAGGGGTGAAAGTTATGCAGACGAAGTAACTGCACTTCGAATATGAGGCTATCGTAAACTTCTATTTTTCTGGAAGGGATGTAATAGGGGGTGAAAATTATGCAAACGAAGATATGAGTAACTACAATGAGAGCTATTGGGGAGCACTTTACCTATATCGTTGACAGTATTTATAGTATAGGTAGAACTTTGTTAAGGAGACATTGACAAGGGTAGCGAGGCGGACGTGTCCGACTTAAGTTTGCAGACAAGAAGAATCGTCCTAATTAACTATTGGTTCTATACTTACCTACTTTATACTAGCGATCCGGCCCGGAGTCACACGGATTCAAAATGTTTTAGGCATCCCTAATTATTGCACAAAGATTTTGTGCGGTTTCTGTTGATTATTGCATGCCTAATCCTTGTTAATATGTATTTATTTAAAAATGTAACGGGCAAGTTTCTTGCTCATGCTTTTTGTGATGAGTTTTTGTAATTTGTTTTTTTGAGTTCCGGCTTCGCTATCGTGTAACTTTCTGATTTTGATATATATGAACGTAATTGTATTAATTAATATGTTATTCTAGGAGTAATATGAAATAATGTTGAAAAATCTGAAAAATCTCAGAACGGTTGAAAAATCTGTAATACACGTTCATATAAACATGGATACGTTTTTTTTTAAATACATAATATACATAGAAAACACCCAGACCATTACAAACGGTACAAATATTTGTTACGAGGAATCGAATCCGCAACCATCATATGTAAGGCAATGTGCTAAACCCTGAAATCACCGAGGCCGTTAAAGATAAAAAAAAATCCTCTAATTAATAAGTTAATATATGATATATATTTCAATTTCTGGTGAATCGATCTCACGTCTAAGAGAACCTGATATGAAGCAATTGTTAACTCATTAACCAAATTATCGGATTTATTTGGGTCAGCTGTAACTCTATACGTAGCTATATCTATTTATCCGAGCAAAGGGAAGGAAAACAGTGAAAAGTGTAGTCACTCTGAATAATGTAGAAGACGAAAGCCTTATAGCGCCGTCTCTTTTATCCCTCATCCCTTCTTGTCTACGTCTTATATTAGTTTGATTAATCGATCCCGGCGTTTGATTAATTTTCGATTCAACAACCCAATTATTTATTTAAATTCGTTATCGCCGTAAGATAAACATTGACTTATTCCATACCGCCGTGTAATTTGTATGTTGATTAGTCTAGGGGGAGTATTCTCTTGTCTTGCGTAAATAAAATATTATTTTATCCCCGACAGACTAGGATAAGGGCCGGGCCGAGTGATCGATACCAGTCCGCGATTTCATTCGGTTCTTATGTTAGCAATGCTTCGAACCTTCTATTTTATAATGTAAGTATAATTTTGCTCGCAAATTTAATAAAGCAGATTTGTTTTTATATTTCTTAGCTTAATAACATTCTTTTAATTTGAGCATTATTGTGTAAACTTTACAAATGTATACCTAATTATGAAAAGATTAGATACATATATTGATTATTAATTGATAAAATAAATATAGATAAAAAAATTGCTAATTTGTTTTTATTATAAAAATTGTTTCATTAAAATATTAATTTTGACATTCTACAAATTCAAACTAATATTATAAACACATTTATTATATTATATTTATACAGTTTATATATATTTATTTATATGGGCATCCACGCACACTTGTTAAATGAACAATACTAATGACAAACGACCAAAAGTTTAATATGTTAAAAAAAAACAAGCAAACTAAACAAGTTATGAAAATCTAAGTAATAAACAAGTAGTTTGCTCCGACTAGTCATCGGGCGAGCATAAATCACAGAACGTCTCCATAACAACCATAGTAAGGCTGTGTAGGGTGGCCAACGTGGCTGCCGGCGCTCCCCCGCCCCCCGCACCCCGCACGAAGGCAAGCTGTTTTCCCGCGCACCCTACTCTACAGCTGTTTCTATATACAATGCTATAGACCCGTTTCCTGCCTATAATAGATGCCCGGGAACGCGTTTCCATTTATTCTGCTTTTTTGGCTCTTTGTGAGAAAGGATTTTTTGTTGTCGAACTTTCAGGATATAGCTGTACTAATTTTAGCAACTGTTATGGTAAGATGCGGTGGTGAGAGGTCATTACACTATACACAATACTTGACATGTCCACAATTTGTTTAGTATATTTGAATTCAACCTGGCAGCGGTCGAACTACGACAAGCCTCTCCGGATTAAAATCTATCACCTAAGTGATATTTTTTTTTCGTCCAAAAACAATAATAGATAAAAAATATAACAATCCAGTTAGGGTAAACCTATTGCAATACAAAACTGGTATATAGCTCAGTGGTGAATCACTCAGCAAATCAGTGATTTTGAGCACAATATTTTTTTGTTGTAAAACAGATTCGAAGTGACGTCTCACAGTTGTGAGCACTGCGCCAGAATACTCTACTTTAAATGGTTATTTAGGTATGTAGCGAAACAAACAGGAATTATGTTGAAATCGCGTTCGTCATTTCGTCATAGCACGTTGGCGGCGCGCCAAACTAGCTCGGTCTCATCAGATCAATGTTCATAAAAACTGAACCGCAATGAACTTAACGAAAAAATTGTCAACACTTAAGCGAATTGAACAAATAGTTCGATATTCGAGATGTGTACTCGATACCAATAATAATATTTGCACTAATCGAGTGGTTATTTGATTTAAACACCTTTATGTTTTGCGACAATATGTTTTATTAAGTCTAGTCTCTGACTGATACCAAACTGTGGCTTAACTTAATTTCTGGCTGACTCTCCGGTGATAAGAACACCAAATTAATCTGGCAGACAACTGTGTAGCCGCCCCTGTCGCGTTGAATTCAAATATACTGAGCGAAGTGTCAAGTTAAGTGTTGCGTTCACCACAACAGCTGATTATGTCTGTACTGACCACACTTTCTAGGAAAACTATCACAAAGCCTGTTATTTTCATTTATGTTCTAACCAGCTACGCGTCCAGGCTTCGCACGGTACTAATATAAACCTTACTCTTGAATCACTCTATAATCTATTTCTAAAACTGCATTATAATCAGCTGTGTATTTTAAAAGATTTAAGCGAACAGACAGCGGAAGTTACTTTATTTTATAATATATAATTTTTAATACAAAAAAAAATTCAGTACCATGTTATCAGGAGGTCAGCATATGGCAGCAGGTGTACTCTAACTCGCTTAGAACTAATCTAGAACGTCTTGAGTGACCAAAATGTCGCATGCGGAAAGAGTTCACTTAGTGGCACCGCGTGTGCGGGGTAGTGCGGCGGGGGCGGCGGGGGGCGCGGCGCCGCAGGGGCGCGTGCCGTGTCGCACCCCCGCGATCGATAACGGTCAACGACCCCGGCAGCGGCTCGCGGCCGTTGCATTGCCGATCTTCGGCGGTCGCGAATTTAACCCATATTCAGACGCGCGAGATCACAACGACCCGCCAACCGCTGCTAATTACTACGAGCGTATTATGCTGAAATATGCAATGCTTGTAACCACCGAATGTAGGTCACGAAACATCAAGGGGATTCAGTCGCGTGGATTTTTTCATTAATACTGATTGGAAATAAACGTTGCTGTAACTGCTAGTATATATCATTGTAAATAATGTATAAATATTTTCTACATAGAATGCAGTTACATTTTATTTTGATTAAGTTAGGCAAATAAAAAATCTAATCTTTCGTCTATAAAATTTGTTTATATTGCATGCTACAATAAAAAAATAAACTACATACATTTATATCTTAAATCAAGTGGTGAGGCCACTTACCAGGAAAGCTATTATAATATTTTAAACAGACGCTCCCCAGTTTATTTACAATGTTTATTAAAAAATTATGCTAAAGCATGTCATAATAGCGATGAAACGGGAATCATCATCATATTTTGCAGAAAACGCGTAAAATTAAGGTTTACCCAAGGATATTTAAGCACGGAGGGGAAAATGTTTTCCTGGTGTTTTCGGGCGGCCATTGCACTCGACTTACATAACACTAGGGGCACAGAGGTAACAGGAGGTAGGCCGCCGCGAGCAGGCCTCCACTCACAATGGACGGAAAAACATGACGCGATTCAGCCCAAAACGAGCTTTAGTCCAACAAAAATAAATCTTATATTTTAACGGATAAAGTTAAGAGATGTGTTGTAGTATGATTAATGGTGCATCTTACCGAGCTTGGGTGACATAGGGGGTGTGATGCGGAATGCGGGGAGTTAAGGGTTGATCGAACTGAAATTGGCAGCGTTCAACGCCCGGCCAACATTTGTTTTCTTTGACCAAGTAATTTATCATAGGCCTGCTTTATAAGTTTATTACAAAATTATACAAATTTTAAATAGACAATCTTATTCATTAATCAAACGGTAACGTAAAAATCTAAAGATCATATAGATACAGCGAGACATTCTTTCCGTTCAAAATTAGTAACATTTGAATATGGAACAGTTCGAGCTTCAAGACGAGCTACTTGATATTATATTCAAAGGAATACAATCCTTGAAATGAATACAATAAGTCACAAAATTTAATGAAACGGATTAGACCACGACTCTATGTATCCTGGAGCTCATTTCCAGCGATGAGAACTCACATAAACAATTAGTAACCTTGTCATGTAAGTAATAAAAGTTAATTTCATTTACGATGGTTTAACGACTTGATACATTGTGTTACTGGGGATGGACACGTGGCGTCTAGGGATTGTCGCGAAGGTGTGAAGGAGAGAGTGGTAGGCGGTTTCGCTCTGATTGCCGGAGATAGACATCTTCCCGATGAAAGGGAAATGGTAAGACGAGTCAGTGGTTATTTTAGTGTTGCCCCTTTTTATCATCATTGTAACTACGTCACTTGAAATTTAAATTAACAGGTAACAAATATCCTACTTACCTTTTATTAAGGTATTATATAGATAATAATAGTAATTATTATTATTGATATTAATGTATTTAAGTATTGATTGACTGATTAACGTTATATTAGAACTCGTCGCAAACATTTTAGTTTTTTTTCTTAACCAGAGTTTACAAGAGAAGAGAATTGAAACAGACGCAGTTAATAAGGTACATAGTACCCAAATGACAGAATTTAATTCATTATCCTTTAAACATATGACTTTTTGAATCTATACACATCAAATAGGGTTGTATTGTATGACAAGTCATACATTTAATTAAATGTCAACGTATAGGCTTGGCTATGAAACAACAGGTTCAGTAAAAAGTCTTTCGGTCGTATCTATGATGTCAGAGTACGGTTCCGTAGTCAGTATAAAAAATGTTCTAATACTATTGTGGTATTAGGCCATAGGTCATATTGTATTTTAGGTTTTAAATAATAAAACACGTTCTTAGCAACCGTTACTTAATCGGCCAATCATCCAAGAAGGAAGGGGTCAAGCCAGAACCGTATTTTATTGAAAATATTGCCACAGATAACAATAATTACACAGTTTAAATTCGGAATCTTTTCGCTATATAACTTGACAACTGTAAGAAGTATAACATTTTTGCCAAATTATTTGAAGCTTAATAATATTTTAAAGGAGAAACTTTTTGAGTATGCTTGTCATTCTCAGACGCAAAAACTACTGAACAGATTTTGATAAAACTTTACAGTAATATAGCTTATGCATCAGAATAATACAAAGGTTATATTTTTTATTGAAATTTAACGCTGGTGCAACCAGCTAGACATCGCTAGTTATTTATAAATTTGCACTGATTTTAAAATTAATTAACTTATAATACGATAGTCCATAGTTGTTTGGAGTTATGGTTTATTTATTTGAGTAGGGAACCCTAAAAATCGACCTTCCCGTGGCATTCTAATATTCATTGTATCCCCAGAGCGAGTTGGTTAGGTATTGACTATTTTAGTCCCGATAGACGTGACCCACGATACGTAATAGAGGGTAGGGGATTGTTAGTAATGGGAATGTTAATGTGCTTTCTTTTCTTCTTCCAAAAACAGCAATATTTATAATATTAATACTAGATTTAAAGACAAACTTGCTGTCCCCAAGTATCGTTTAGAAAAAGTTAATAGGTCTTTTATGGGAATAGGTATAAAAATTTACAATAAGATACCAAAGGATATGTTGGAATTACCCTTAAATAAATTCAAAACATCTGTTAAATCATATTACTCACTAAACGATTACCTGAATGACGAGTGTGCATGGCAATAGTTGTTCATGTACTGAATTTTCATTTAATGTTAGACATAGACACCTATATAAAAATACATTGTAAATAAACTGGCTTTAAAAAAAAAAGTAATTCAATTGAGTTTCTTGCCAATTGGATCTATATACCGAACTGGACGGTAGGGAAAAAATTATAATTTAAAAATTTGACCATCATAAGCGGCTAAAATGTTCTACATGAATAAATGATTTTTGAATTTAAATTTGAATTCTTGGATTCTAGAGGAAAGTTGATATATATAATACATGTACACCCGTATGAAGCCGGGGCGAGTAGCTAGTAACGTGTGGTAGTGGTAAGTCAAGAAATATATATTAGACGGTCTTGGTAGTTCGATTCCTTGCAGGATACAACCATTTCTATTCATGAGTATGATTGTTTGTATTGATCTGAGTGTTTTGTATGTATATTATATATGTATTTACAAAAAAACTAAGTATTTATATGAGTTATACCCATAACACAAGCTCTGCTTAACTTGGGTCTAGATGGCGCTGTGTTAATTGCTCAGGGATATAATTAGCTAGTATTAATAAATATTTGTTAGTATAGTAAAATAACTACTGCATTGATTTGACAAATTCTTCCCTGTTTGAAGGGAGAAGGTACAATATTCTGGATTAAACTACCATATATATGTTTTCATTTATTTTATTTCACCACCAATAATTATTCCCTTCACTATTTATGATTGCCTGGTAGAAAATGCGGCATGGTGTTAAGTCCACCATTATGGGCGTTGAAGTTAAATGTAAATATAATATGTACATACAAAACGCTTAAAGTTATAAATATCCGGGCAAAGCTGGGTCAGATAGCCGATGTCATTATCCAATGGTAGATTGTATTTGAAAATGCGGGAGAAATATTCTTTATAAGATTCCGTTAATGGATGTCATTCAGAAATAAAATGATTTTAGTGTTTAAATAGAAAAAAATGTACACAATATGAGTACGTACATATCCCTACACTAATTCAGGGAGATTCCAGCTAACGCAGTTCTCTACGAGCCGATTTCCCAATTGTGCCAGTTTCAACATTTTATAGCTACAGTTTCGATCCCGTGTTTTTGGATACATAAGAAAATTAAAATGTAAATTATTAACGCATCGCCCCGGGTTCACACGGATATTCACGGAACTAATATAATGGCAGTTTTGTATTACTTTGTTCTAATTTCGACTAGTAACTCTTAATTGAAAATTTTTGTTACGTTATCTATAACCGATTTTGATTATTCCTTTTGTATTGTATAGGGATTACTTCCATGTTCTTTCATCTTTTACATAATGTATGATTAAATATATTTTTTACATTTAGTTCTTGGCAATTTCGCCACGATGGGCTGCCTGATTGCATTTACCGTCATCAACAACAGAGAAAAAGATTAATATTTGAAAATGTAATGAAATAAAGCTAAAGTAGATGTCAGTAATGGCGCCAAATCTGCGGCAGCCATTTTAAGTACTTATCGTAAACTTTGTTGAGGTGTAGACAACCGGTATCTTACCTGAAATGAAAAAGAAAAATTGTAAGCAAAATACATTCTCACTAACATTAAAATAAAATTAAACTAGTCTTTCTTTATATCGTACTCGTATATTAGCAAATTTGAAAAATTGAATTTATTTTTTAAATAAGATCATTAGCGTAGCTGGGGTTATTAATAAAAAAATACATAGAACAATTTTATTGCATAATAAAAGAAAATATATTTATATTAAATAAACACAAATGTATTAAAAATAAGGCAGCTTTATCGCTGAAGGCGTTTTTAAGGCGGTATAAACTGATTTCAACTTTTATAAGTATCGAAAATATAGAGAAATATTATTTATTGTACTAGGATATCATAACACGACGAGAGCTATCAAACGCTGGCTCTTGAGACCTTTGTGTATTTTCCATATTATTCAATGTCTTTGGTG
The DNA here is from genome assembly GCF_030625045.1 of Achroia grisella. Lineage (NCBI taxonomy): Eukaryota > Metazoa > Arthropoda > Insecta > Lepidoptera > Pyralidae > Achroia > Achroia grisella. The sequence goes on along the minus strand of NW_026712613.1, from coordinate 901,146 downwards.
AAACTGAACTGATTTTGTTGATTCATTTCATAATCATTAGAGTATGTACGATTATTTTGTGAGACTAGTTACTTGTTTTAATAGGAGAGGTAAGGTCAAGGTTGCGTGTACAATAAAGCCGCAACCCCATCCTGCGCCACCCCTCCTCGCAACAGTGAACTGTCATGTCAGTACGCCGTACTCAACCTCGTGGGACCGTAAATTGACTCTTTATGTACTGGTACCTAAAGGTACCTTTCGATTACATTCTTTTTTAATTTAAATTTAAAAGATATAATCCTTAAAAAATCTCAAAGTTACAACGTGAAGTGATGTATATTTTAATTATTTATCATAATATATTAAAAGTGAAGCAAAAACTTTGTAATACTATTTACCGCAAAGTTAGTTATACGTATGGGTAATTAAAAGCATTTCAATAGACTGATTCCACATAAAAAACTTACATCTCCGATTCTTTCCCTTTTCAGAAAAGATAGGCTATGTTAGCCAATCTTTTCTGAAAAGAGGAAAGGATCGGAGGGATTCTTAATGAAATGGCCTATTTTCAAGTTTTTTTTTTTCAAATCGTGACCTTACGTATAATATTAGTATACTTTAAATTTCTATTACTGTTAGAAGTTTGCAACAAACTGTGTTCCGTTTCGACAAAGCATTGATAAACAAGATGTTTTAGCTGTAGACCTAGCTGTGGCAACGTCATCTAGGCGAGACATGATTAATGAACGGTGTTGACTGGTTATTTTAAACATATAAGCTAATATTTAAATATTCAAAACATTTAGTAACGATATAAGGCTTCAAGACAACTTTATATTTGATGATTTCGGTGGACTAGCGGTTTAGCTCTCCGCCTTTCTGTCTAAATGCGCAGGTTCGATTCCTAGCAGTGTAAAAAAATTGTATCCATGAGTATTATTTGTATCGGTCTGGATGTTTTCTATATATTTGTTTTTGTTTTAGAAATTTGTAAAATAGTAGTAAACAGATACAGTACCATGTAGTCTCAAGCTTAGTAGTTCTGTTATAGGTACTAGAGCGCTGATATAAAAACTTAGATACTTTTTTTAAATACATACACAATATACATAGAAAACACCCAGACCGATACAAACATTCATACTCATCATAATAATCATAAATGTTTTGCACCGTGCGAGGAACACGCGACCATCGGAAGCAAAGCGGTATTCTAAACCGCTAGACCACAGAGGCCGTCAAATCTGATTGTTATATTGTATGTATATATGGTAATCCGTCTCACATGGCACCCGTGACGTCACGCCACGTGGTCCCATTCATATTTGGCTATGGATGCGCAGGCGCCGATCATTCGCCATTTACTTCGAATTGAATACTAAACGTACGGTTAAACAATGGCGATTATTGTTAGATACAAATGAAGGTCATAACGAGTAACGTCCATATTTTAATCGAGATTACGTTTAACCGACTTCAAAAAAGGAGGTTCCATGTCGATGGCTGTGTACGTTTTTTATTGTTGTCGTTTTGATTATTTATCCTGAATTTATATTCATTTTTACGGCTTTGGTGATATAGCGGTTTAGTGCACCGCTTTACTTTCGATGGTTGTAGAAAATGATGGTTAAAAAACATGTATTGATTTCCTAAAGGATAATACACCAGCAATTCATTAGATGCTACATGCTACTGACTGGGGGCAAAGTGTTAGTTATGTGGACTAATAATCCTATTGCTAGCAATGGACCATGTCAGCTTTCCTCCACGCGATTCCCCTTGGACACCATCATGATAAATTCCTTTTGAATTTGTCATGGGCTAGCTGACCTGATGCCATGCTCATTTTATTATCCTCCACTGGTGCCCCGCGTAAATTGTTAGCGCAGGCAGGTGCACCATTCCATTATCACCCATAAAAAAATTCTACTGACTTATGATCGGATGTATTAGAGACTAAAGAATGTTTGGTTATGGTTGGCGTGACAATTTTTGTCATAATTTATTCGCTTGCAAATTACTGATCTAAATAAGTTGTTAAATTAATGATTATTTGTTATTTTGAATACTAATATTATATACACCGTCATATATTCAATCTATTATTAATACCACTCCGTCTGTATATCAACACGCCAACCTAACCACAAATGTTTATCATACATTCTTTAGTCTCTAATACATATATATATTACAACTGTGAGGTAATTGAATACTGCGTTAAAATCACGCTCTTTTCTTTAAAACAATTCACCCATTCGATTTCATTAGCCTTGATACTCCCCACAAGAGATCCATGCACTGATATTACAATTCGTGGTGTGCATAAGATATACACTTAAATAATACTGTTTGGAGGCAATAAAGTACATCAAGAATATACATAATTCATTGCCAGTTTACACTCAATAAAGTCCACGTTTGCATCATGATGGTACACTCTTAATAAATTTATGAGTCATTGAAAAAAAACAAACAATAATTTCATGTGTCAAGGAAGTTTCATGCCGTACTCAGAATTGTGAGATACGACTTGTGTACGCGAACAAAGAATATAAAGAAGTTTGTAATTTATATATACATAAATATTACACTATGTTTTAAATAAATAAGGGTATAAATGATTTAATGCCCTAATATTTATTTATTTATTCTTCATTGAACAAAAACTACAGGCAAGCTTAATGTCGTATGGCATTCTCTCCCAGTTAACCTTACGGTATGATCAGAAAGCGTTGTGGGGTATTAGCGAGGACTGTTTTAAATTTATTCATATATATAAATAACTATACAAGATATATAAATTATATAAATATAAAGTAAACAAAATTATTATACACATATATGAATATGTAATATTCTAATATGTTAATTTTATATCAATTTGAATCTTTCTAATATTATAAACGCGGAAGTTTGTGAGTATGTATGGGTGGATGAATGTTTGTAATTATTTGACGCAAAAACTACGACAGATTTTGATGAAATTTTACAGTAAAATACCGAAATGTAGTGCTTATTCTGTTACCGTTTCAAGCCAAAATAACGGAACCACTTTTGATGAATTTTAATAAAGATATAGATGGGATCATCACAAAGCTCACAGGCTACGGTTAACCATTTACCATCAGATGGGCCGTATGGTTGATAGCCACCATCATATTGTAAAAATGGCTACTTCTTTTTGTCGCGAAAAAGCTTGAATTGTTTCAAAAGGGAATGAAAGTATGTACTAGGAAACAATAATAACTGAAGAGATGTAAACCGTCACTAGGTAATTGGAGTGCTACTCAATTAGGAATTATATTTAAGTCTATGTATAATAGAGAGCTTAATTCCCCGCCGCTAGTAGAAATAGAAATAATCTTTATTGAAATAGAAGCAGAATAGTCATATTTTTTATTCTACCATTCTTTTATTCACTCATTCGGAACGCAGACTCATCACAAGAAGAATGAGCAGAAACTTGCAACTTACTCTATTAAATAGAGGTAGTAGTAATAAGTCTAGATGACGTTTTTTTTTAATTCCAATTATTTGTTCAATGCTCTAGACGTCTTGAGAATTTGCATCAGTATTCTCGGTGCATCGACATCAAGTTTGAGGTGTGAGTACAGACAGATACACATCGTATGTGCGTATGTCACAACAAAACTTGTGACCGCTTCGTCAATGAATTGTTATGGATAACAAGTCGGCTGGCTATATATCTTCTGTCTTAATTAGTTTAGAATATATTCCATAAAATTGCCAGATATTTTTTATCTATACGAAGAAATAAAATTGAAATGTGTGTTTGTAATCTCAAATTAACAATTTTCAATTTTTTTTTACTTACAATAACGGACTCCGTGGTCTAATAATAATTAATACACCGCTTTACTTCCGATGGTCGCGGATTTGATTCCTCGCACGGTGCTAACATTTGTATTCATGAGTATGAATGTGTGTGTGTGTTTCATGGACCTTAAACGCATACTTGATTTAAAAAAAAAATTTAAGTATTTGACTTAAACTCAGCTTAGGTTGGGACTAGATGGCGCTGTGTTAATCTAGGGTTAATTATTTACTTTTACATAAAAAAATATTTAAAAATGTTGACTAACCTTTATATTCTTATTAAGTTTATAAGAAAGATTCTTAACTATACATATAAATAAAATTGGAGTGTCTTCTGTTTGTAATATTGAAATAACCGTTTTTTACTACATGCATATGAATATAAATACGGTACATACACCAAAATAACATTTTCTACCATTTTTGTTTGTTTGTTCCGGCTAATCTCTGAAATGGCTGGAGCGATATTGACGGACTTCTATTGGCAGGTAGCTGATGTACTAAGGAGTAACTTAGGCTACTTTTATTTTAGAAAATATATTTTTTTTAGAAATATAAGGTTAAATTCTACGCGTACGTAGTCACGGGTGCAGCTAGTAGAAAATATAACAAAAATACCTATTATATGGGAATATAAAAAAAAAACAATAAATAGGCATTCATTACGGTGTAGCTAGAAAAACAGCTGACTTGAGAATAAGTTTACCTACTGTGAAATTGCTGTGTTTTACCGGAACGCATTTTGGTAAAACACAAGTTAGTAATACGTTCTTTTCCTCTAACATGATGTTCTGATTACATCTGTTTGATGTTAACATGCATCAAAAAGACAGGTCAGAACATCTTGTGTGTACGTATGTTATGCAATATGTTTTGTATATTCTAAACTGTATTAGAATCTATAGGAATTAGTCCCGTATAGGGTTTTCCCTCGGGATTTCTCGAGTCGAGCAAATCCGAGCGAAAAGTCAAGACAAGAAAAATAACTGGAAAACTAAAGAAATCAAGATATTTTTTTTATTTTAATAAAATTTGTAAATTTTAACAAAAGCGCTCTTTGTACTCTATGCCAGTACTATGTGTAGGCGATGATACTAGGTATTTAGCCTTGCTTCAAACAGTCTCAACCACAAATATCGAACTTAATAAAGCGCCGAAAAATAAAATAGTCTATATTTAAACATTTCAAATAACGATTATCAAGAATGTAAAATTTTTAGCCCATGTCGTAGTAGCGAGCACCCGCTCATCTAAATACAACACGGAATCATTAAAACTAGGCTATCAATCCTAAGATAAAAAAAATCTCATAAATAAATAATAATAAATATTACTCATTTCTGAGTGTCGATAATTCTCGAAACTCGACAAATAAAATACACCGTAATCGAAAACCCTAATCTCGAACTATTTCGTTGCGATAGAGCTCTCTATTTTTTTAGAACAATTTCTGCATCTTTTTTTGAAGTCGGTTAAAATATACAAACAAATACACAATACAAATAGTGTGTAATTATTATCCTAATGTCGCATGCCCGTGGGGATCGTGGGTGAACGCACCGGTGTGCCCCGGTTGGCAGGCCGCCAGCTCTCACGGTAAACGCATCTAATCACTGAACTCTTAGCACGCTCCTGATAGCTTATAGACGCCTAGTGCTCGCTTAATCATTGTACCTAACGCGTAGATCCTTCCTTTGTCCACAAACTAGTTTTTTTTATGAGGATGCAACGTAAATGTAATTTTTAATGTAAAACATTTTTTTTTGTAAGATTAACGCATCTAATCACGCTCCTGATAGCTTATAGACGCCTAGTGTTCGCTTAATCATTGTACCTAACGCGTAGATCACTTTGTACACAAGATTTTTTATGAGGATTCAACTAAATTACAATCTGTGTGTATGTATTTGAATGTTTATTTACTAAAAAAATGTATTAATAAAGAATACTATTTATAGTAATAATTTTTAATAAATAAAACAACAACACCATATATTACTTGTAATAGATTAATGAATTAATTAATTCGTAAGTAATTAAATTGAATTCCCAACTAAAACAGACAGCTTTCGGCACGTCACGGTTTTATGACTTTATTATATATGTAAAAATAAAAGAAAGGGATTAAGAATAAAAACTAAAATTGAAGTGACTTCGAATTGTCTCGCAGTTCACTACTTTATGTTCGAAGAAAATAATTAGACATTAGACTGAACTGGACGGTGGGAAAAGAAATAAAAGAAAAATATTGACTTTGCATAAGCAACTAAACTGTTGTACATTCATAAATTATTTGTTTAATTTAGGATTTAGTAGTTAGACTTAAGTGAATACATTTTTGTTTTGGTCGTAACAGGTTTTATAGGAAATTGGCCTATTTGTGTCTTTTAAAAATTTGATTTAGATATATATTGGTTTTTAGTCCTAGAAAACAGTAAATTATTTTAATCTCCCGTGTAGAAAACGAAAAAATTACAGATATAAATACACAGAGTATTCAGTTGCATATATTGTAATCTACACAATGTATCTTATAGTGCATTCTTGATACACAAAATATATTTATTATATGGTAATCTTGTTTCTTTGACGTTGATTTTAATTACTGTTTTCAATATGCCAGGTCTTCATTGGTGGTCCCATACTAACTGAGTTTTGTTTTGTTCTTTTACAGGATTTTATATTTACTGTAGGCACTTTATAATTTCATTATGCATATAAATTTCTCGAATGCACAACTGTCATTTTTGTGTTGCACAAGATTTTACATTGGAGCGATAAATTCTTATCGGTTAATAAACCCGGATTATCTATTCACAAGGACTATATAAATACAGAGAGCAAACTTCTGAGCTTAATATGGAAAGTGGTATTAGTCACTCAAAAATATAAAATACATATGAAAAATGTTGTGCCACTCTAGGGAGTCAAACGGTGATATCTGCAGTATTATATTTATATCATCACGACTCTAATCCCAAATGGGATAGTGCAGTCAACTTTCGAAGTAGTATAGAAAACTCTACACCTACATTACATTGATTATATTGGAATCTAATACGTTACGAACCTACTAACTATTTGATAAGAAATGCGTTTCCATTAGCAGATGAGTTATTAAGAATTAAATTGTCACTTAGTAATTTCTTATTAAGTTGTCAGATTTAAATTTAGGACTTTTGGAGTGTGTAATCAAAGTAATAATCCACTGGACGATGACGCTCCCCATTTTGGCAGTCTCTCGTACAAGTCTTACTGTTTTAATCATCAATTTTCAAGAATGCGCACTAATCGAATATTTTCATTCTGTATATTCATATAATCCTGTGATCTAACGAGGTGCAGTGACATATTGCGGTCGCTTTTTTTGTATTAAAAAACTTGGTAACATCACGCGTAAGTTTTATTGGTCCGCCGGCAAAATATCAAAAGTTGTTTTAGGTATAAGGCAGTCGGAATGTTATTGCGTACTAGGCCGTCATGAGTCGCGAGTCATGTTTAGATGCTGATAAGTCAGTGGCTACGACCTGCTTCATTGCCGAATGTATGATATATGAACGCGTTTCCGGCTCTAAGCATTCGCAAACCCATCTCAAGTTGAAGGTTGTTACTAGTTACACAACTAATTCGACATATCTATAAATAGCACGTTTAAATCCTATTTCTTTTAAGTGTTATATTTATTTTTTGTGTAATTAGAATGGCAAACAAACAAATGACCCACTTGGTGGTAAGTGGTAACCGTCGCCTATATACAGCCATGTAACAACCGTCACGACCAACCAGGAATAAAGTATTATGCCTCTTATCCCATAAATATATATGAATCTTACAAGGGTAGAAGAGGCTTGAAGGAGATGGAGTGAGTTTTCTTTTCGAACTATTATTGTCTTTTACAGCTTCACCGAACGATAAGGGACTAATGACTAGCATTTTATCCCGAGGAAGGTCTTATGAAGCGGCTGAAGACAATTCCCGCCTGACGGATACGACTTTAGTCCGAGGGCACAGCTAGGGGTTCGAAACTAGACTTAGGCCGTTCGATGCCCGTTTGAATTGATCGGATTGATCGGAGGGGGGATATAGAGATTTCGATCCCAAATTATACGTATTAATCAATAATCATATCAAATTGGTAACCACGATGTACGAACATTTTGTAATATCCGTGATTCTATTATGTTGTATGCATACTTACAATCAGGTGGCCTGTGAGTTTGTTTGTCATTCCAATTATATATAAAAAAGGAATATATAAATGTAAATTGTCGAATAAGGGTATAATAGGTACAAATTACAATTTATTCTTGCATTCAAATGAGTATGGACTTAATTTATATTCACGGCTATGTGGGGATCATTTGAAAATTGTTTCGTGACACGACTGCACCGGGACCTAGGTCACGTATTGTCGAAAATGACATTTTATTGATGCTGAGGAATTTACTGACATGGACCAAGATCGGAGCGATCTAGCGAATTGAATGAATAACAAATTCAAGACACCAAGAGCGATTCTGTGAAGGTCGACGGTCATTGCACTGCGATGTAAAAAATACCTACTACATTTGTCGCCTACATAGATTGCTGTTTAAATTAGTTTACAATAATTTACATTCACGACTGCAATCTCAGATGGGGTAGACAGAGGTCAACTATCTACGTCGTGGAGAATACACTGGACATGATCATATTTCAGTGGGTATGTTTATTAATAAAAAAAAATAAACTGAATATGAAGTGGTAGAGAACGAGTAAACCGACATGTAGCGATTGGTTTAGTTTGTTATCGGTGTTGAAATCATAAGAGAGCTAATCTGTCTCATTACTCCTCGTTCAAAATCTTAACAATGCTATCTAGATAGGTAATGTAGCTCGAGTATGTGGATTTTTTAACAGTTTTTTTTTTATGACTTTTTATATTATTTATAATTTGTTTTTTACAAATACAAATTGGGCTAAGGTAAACAGGCAACAATGCTTCCTAGTTGAAAAGTAAAACATGACCTTGTCCATTTCAGAAATATTTTTATCGCATTTTTTTTTACAAATATTTTTAGTAAGACTTTTTTATCGGTATCCTTATCTGCTGAGGCCTCAAAGGCATGGAGCTTGCTACACTAGAAGCGATAGTATCTCGGCCTTGAACAACATTCGGCAATGACCCTGCGCATGCGCTGCCCAGCCCCAGCGGGTAACCGCTTCAAACCGTCGCGATTACGTGACGTAGCCACTGCTTTTGTTTAGAGGCTGTCAATGGGTGTTATTATATCATTTACTAGCAATACGCCGCGACTTCACACTGTGCAAATCTTTAATTTTGATCAATAAGGTTTTTTGGAAATAAAATAGTCATATTACTTGCAGATAATGCAGGTTTACCAAAACAAGTTAGATAAAATTTGACATTGTGTGAAAGGTTTTTGAGAATTGTATGTATCTATTATTTATATTATTGATCTGGTCTTAACACGAATAATTTTATGGCAAATAAAGGTAGAGAGAAAGAAAGACAAATACGAGAGAGGTAAATATAATAATACATAGAGTATACATATATTATACCCGGTTAATAATACATATAAATAATGTATATTAAACACGAAAAATTATAAAAATTATGTATCTACTTATTAAAACACGAAATTTGACCTACACATCAAGACACAGCTATATCAAGCAGATCAAGAATAGAATAGAATAGAAAATCATTTATTCAAACAAACTTTTTGCACTTTGGAAAAGTCATCACATTTTTTTTAGTCTACCGCTCATTCGGAAAACTGTCCCATCACAAGAAGAACCCGCAAGAAACTTGTGTGTTGCTCTTTTAAATAATTTTATTCTTATTTTACAATTTAAGTTTAAGTGTGTGAATACAAACTACCGATAAGCACTAATTGTTCTAGATCGACGAGTTATGTCGTATCAATAACAAAGAGCTCTTAAATTATGAATGACATAAATTGAACTTTTTTCCATATTTAATAAAATTTCAAAATATCTAACATGTGACACTGGGAAGTGGGAGTCTCACAAATTGGAGCAATATATGCGGGTGCATAACGCTGCGCAAATTGTCCCTGGATATTCATTTGTGCATGATATAGAAGCAAGAAATTCAATTAAGAAATTTATTGGAATCGAATCTTATTTTTTCTAAATTGATCTAAACCCTCACGTCTACATCGACTGTTGAACTTGTCCGTACTTGTCGCCTGGAGGCTGACTACGTACAGACCTTTTTTAACCCCCGCCCTGGGGTCGGTCTGGGGTTAATCCAGGCCAAGTAAATACATTTTTTTCAGTCTCCTCCAGGCGGTAATGGATATTGATAGGTATGAGCAGACGACGCCGGAAGAGAGGAAAGGTATCTAGTATCTATTATCTACTACTAATATTATAAAGTTAATCTTCAACTTTTGTTTGTTTTATTCTCAAGAAGGTTCGAATTTAAAAAAAAACTTTATGTTGGATAGTCCATTTGTCGATGAAGGCTATAAGCTATATAACATTACGATACGACCAATAGGAGCGGAGCTGCAATGAAAAATATCGCAAAATATTGGGAAATTAAACGCAGACGAAGTTGCGTGGGTCAGCTAGTACGTAATAGACAAAGAAAAATATTTACATAGTATAAAACAAAATCGCGGCCGTTATCTGTACGTCTATATCTTTTAAATTAAGCACCGGATTTTACTACAGTTTCAGTTTCAGTAATAGATAGAGTGATTCAAGAGGAACGTTTATATGTATAATACATGTGCGTTATAATATACAACAAACCGAGAATTTAAAAGATTTGTAATGCATCCGTGAGAAGCTGGGATGGTTGGCTATAGCTAGTTCAAAGCTTGCTTGCCACAATATTGATATACAAAATGCATTTCGAAAAAAAAACAAGAAAAGGTATAATTAGTCAGATAGACAGAATATTCATTAAAAAAAAGATTTCATTACTTCACTTCACTTCACACTGTACTTCGCTTCCTTCTTTCTAAAACAGGTTGAAATGTTTATTGAGTGGATAGGTTGCGATAAAGTTTTTGTCTTCCCGTGAGAATTAAGGAAATACTTTTTGTGTAAAAAAAATGTGTCCAGTGGTTGATTGATCAGTCAATGAGTTAGTAAGACTTTTTATAATATAATTTAAATAACATTTATAATTATTACAATGGTCTAAATTTAATAGTGAATAACAAAGTAACTATAATTTAATTGAAAGCGTATAGAATTTTATTTTTAGATTTTTATTCGTTTATATGATTATTAGTACAAAAGATATCAACGCTACCTATATACATAGATATTGTCCATACGTAGAATTAATTGAAACATACATATATGACAAGTTGACGGCCTCGGTAGTCTAGCGGTTTAGGACACCGCTTTACTTTCTATTGTCGCGGGTTCAATTCCTCCCACGGTACAAACATTTGTATTTATGAGTATTATTGTTTGTATCGCGGTGTATCTAGGTGTTTTCATAGATATAGTTCTTATTTATGGATTTAAAAAAAATTTCGTATGCATATAAGTGATAAGTGATAAGGGTAGTCCAACCCTAACATTTTTTTTATAGAAAAAAAATTATTTATATATTTATTATGTGCCATTCAAAAATACATACAACCCTAAATTTTCACCCTTCTATCACTAACCCCTTTTTTTATATGGCAAAACAACGTTTGCAGGGACAGCTAGTATGTTTATATATGTCTATGTTTACCGTGGGACTAGATGGTGTTGTGTGAATTGTTCAGGAGTTATATTATTAATACTAAAGTTTAACAAAATTTTAATTTAATACAGAAACAATCTACACCTTTAAATAACCTGAACTGAACAGTAGAGTAAATAAAGTAAAGTAAATAACATATTTTTATTATATTATAGATCCAGCAAGCTATAATTATATCATAGCTGCTTGCGAAAAGTCTCTGATTACCTTTTCTGGGATTACAGTCATGAGCCTACATCATTTCAGTGATAATATAAAACATTTCAGTAGACAAATTACAATGACAAAGTGCTCCATTAATAGATAAAGTTACTCGTCCCAGGTGACTACAAAGCGGATAAACGCGGTTATGACCCAAAAAAACTGACAACTTTACGCCAGTGTGCAGAATTCCGTGTTCTCTGACCTGCCTCGAGAGGTCACGTCGACTAACCAACGCAAATAACCGTCCACAACAATAATAGATACGTGAAACTCAGGCTCCAAATATTACTATTATTATAACAACACTAGTAATTTTCATCATCATAAATATATTGTGATCAAAAATAGAAATAGTTTTTTATTATAAATAGGTTTGAGTATGGTCTCTCTCATTTAATTTAGTTGATGTGAATTTAAACTTCGAACAACTACTGCATTCGAATTTTAAATTTGCAACTTTAAAAGCATTACATGTACGTAATCAAGTAAATAAATGAATAAAGTCACAAATATAGGTCATAAATGCAATTTGATTTTAATTGTTTTGATTTAAATTTGAAATTAGAACACTACTCATTCGAATTTCTAAATTGTAATTTTATGTGCACTACAAGTAGTTTAATCATCATGACATCAAGTGAATAAACAAATATATCGAAACTTAATTCGATATCGATTTAAATTTGAAATTCGAAGGCCATTGTTTCGAATGTCATAATTGTAACATTAGGGACACCTTCTCGGGAATCACTAATCCGGCACAGAGCGGAGCCCATCTGAATCTTATGATCGTACGTCCCTCCGTCCCTCAGGATCTGAATGGGGGATTACGTTATTAAGCTCCACAAATAACGCCACTGAATGCAGATGAGCCCTGTATCTAATCTAAAGTTGGCGCCTCTGACGACGCTAGAAATAACATAGCTCTGGTAGAAATGTCGATGTCCAAACTATGAGTGACGCACCGGCGACGGCGGGCATTCCCGCCACGATCGATTTGTGGACTACGATATCGACTATCGGGACGCATTCGAATGTTTCAAACGATTTAACAATGTTATTGCCATCGTGACTCGCGAATCTGCTTCTTGCATTCTTAATAGATACGGTGGGCGTTATAAAATTGCGATTGTGTAATAAAAGTCAGCTGTTTGGAGAGACGCCATACAAAAAGTGTAAATTCCACGGGATTTGTTTACAAACATTCAGTTGTAAGTTTCACGATTGGCGTTCAGCATCTTTACAACACAATGAGATCGCATAAACGATTATGTGATCCACTCACTATTATGTGGCCGTTACAAAGCCATCGATGTGTATTTACCGCGAGTGATTCAGCTAGTATCGAGATTAAATAATCGATTGTGCTTTTTTACGGATCGGAGGTGTCATAAGTTTTTGCTGCACCGTCATTATGACGGGTCGAAAATTGCAGTGATATCGTTGCGGTCGGGTTTTGCATTCGGAACGAACACTCAATTAATTTCGAATTCGATTTGACAGCATCAAATTACATTTGGATAATCCGCCGCGATGGAATGTCATTTTTGTAATGCGAATTTTAACCTGCATGCGTCAAAGAGGTCTAAACCAGAGTGCCATTGACTCGCCTAATTCTCTTTAGGACCGTTTCTATAATTTGCTGTATTTCAAATACAGTTTGGAGTGTAAAGGAGGTCCTTTACACGCCAAAACTTTGAAACTCTGGAATGGCAAAGCATGACAGAAGCATTGGTGTACTAATGTACTGCTGTATTTCAATTGTAGTTTGGAGTGTAAGGGAGGTCCCTTACTCTCCAAAACCTTGAAACTCTGGAATGGCAAAGCATGACAGAAACATTGGTGTCCTAATGTACTTTGTATCGTCAGTTATACGGGCATGTATACATGATCGTTACCAATACCCATTTCTTTAGAGTTGACAATTTGTTTGTCACTCTAATAGTATAAAAAAGTTGTGAAAAAATTATGCGCATGTAGTGTTTCTATTGCATTATGTTCTGTTCAATGCTGTCTCTGTTTGTAGAGGAATTGGATATGTTGTGTGAAAAGCGGTAATGCATAAGGCGTGGAGTAGTGGTCGGTAGTTGATGACGAATGTAAGGGGTTGATGAACGCGGCCGGTCTATTTTGGAGCGACTAAATGTGGCAGCGGCTCACCGAGTGACATTTAGTCGGCTAGGTGCATCCGACACTGTACTATCAACTAGTATAGATAATTTGAGCACTATGAATAGGACGCCACTATACGAAAGGTCTCGGAAAATGCCAAAGAAAATATCGTTCACAAATATTTTTCTGTAGACTGTATCTTTATTATTTATTTAACTTTATTGACCAAACAAAATATGGTAGGACAAGCGGTCTTAATGCTAAATGCATTCTTCAGTCAACCTTTTGGTAACAACAGGGATTGAATAACGAGGTACTTAAATTAATTTCATAAGTGAAGACAAAACTAATTAAAACAAGAAGAAATATCGAGTACATAGAAACTGATAACACATATAATTATTATTATTATTTCGCATAACTATAATTTGAGAGCTAGATTTCTTGCATGTTATTTTTTGGTATATCATTGTTACATAGTATAAAACAAAAACGCTGTTGCTGTCTGTCTGTCTCTATGTACCTATGCTTAAATCTTTAAAACTACGCAACGGATTTTGAATTGGTTTTTTAATAGTGATTCAAGAGGAAGATTTATATGTATAATATATGTAATGTACCCAGGTGAAGCCGGGGCGAGTAGCTAGTACAAAATATTTAAAGAGTGGTATATGGCAGTGAAATTATTAAAGGAATTTAAGTTGATACAGGAGATATTGCTATATTCTTTTTCTTTCTTTCTTTCAGTCTTGAAAACATCACCGTCCTTCTGTTAAGAAACTCATCAGCGAAGGAAGAAATTGCCAACTCAACTGACTCATCAATATCTTCTTTAACTGGTGCTTTGTCAGCTATAAACAAATGAGACAGGAGCACTATTCCATCATCCGTAAACAAAATACCCTCTTAAAGGATGTTTAGTTTAGACGTAACGACATTCCAAACGCCGTACAGTACGAGCGTGTTCGACCGCGTGGCGAATCGTATTAGAGGATGGAAATATTTTTAAGTTAATTATTATATTTGTACACGCACTGTTGGGTTTTTATCGGCTAACTCTGAACTTGGTTACCGAGTACCAAATTATACCATAACTTCAACCTGATGTCATCGAGATGGTTGATAATAGCCGATATCTAAAATCAGCAGTGTAAATGCGTTAAATCCTGCTGAATTCGCGACGACCATTAATGTAAATGCGTTAATTCGTAGTGAATTCTCAAGACAAGTTCAAACCATTACTTGCTATCATTGTTTTATCCCTCAAATTTGCCCCATATTTGCACATAAACAATTGGCTTCAACGAGATCACTATGCCATTATCATTTAAATTTAGAATGTCGTAACTTACTACTGATGAGTCAAAGCATAATAGACCAAGAATAGGTGAACTGGAAATAAAATTCCATGATATACCCCCTGTCCAGCGCGGTAATAGTATGCTAATAGCCTCCACGTATGGCGAGTGATACGTGCTCAACAGTAAGACCACAGATAATGAGTTATTATAATGAAGTTGCATACATTTAAAAATAATTACACATACTGAAACCACTTCAAAAATAAACTTCTATGTGGTTAACATTATTTAAGCTGTCATTGTACAAATCAAATGAACCAAATTTATATGGAGTACATTATTTTATACTAGATCGGCATGTGATCTTTTGACCCCGCATGATATTGGGTACATCATGCAAGTTTTGTGCGGTAGGCTTCACTTCCTTCGAATTTCAAAATCTTACGACTTCATTGTTATCATATAACTAAATTCAAATTTACACATTGCATTCCTAAGTGGATCTTTTCGACATATAAATAAAATTCCAAAACATATACAATTATTTCCAATACTGGGAACACATAAAGTTAAAAACATGTGATTAAGGAAAATACCCAGAAAAGGTGCATAGGGAGGCGTCCATCCAATCATTTAGAGATTGATGATCAGGCCGATTATTATACCAATTCGCTAAGAATGAATATCTCATTAAACAAAAATGATACAGATCGTAAACACAACCGCAACAGATCTAATTCCGAACATTTTAATTAGTGCTCGGCGGTATAATGTGATACAGTTTCCAGACAAAGTCAGAACAAGTACAAAATGAGTGGAGCGGCGCGGGCGCAGTACGACCGGTCGCGCGCCGCCGACGACACCCAAATGAGCTTCGCAGAATTTTTTTTTACCAATGTTGATCTCTTTACACTACGTCGCGTCCGACAATTAGCCCGCTTGTCGGTACACACGACCGGGCGACCGCTTCACGATCAATTTGAGACGAGTTCCAGAGTATCGGATTCCCCAGCGAGATGCACTCGCAAAATGGGTTAATGGGTATTTTGATTGAACACACACAAATTAGCCGGGGTGGACGACCGCCGCTGGTGACCTAACCACTACCAGGATCTAGTCGCTTTTATCGAGATCTGTTTGGAGTTTCGCACGCACGCCACTCTCCGAATAAGAATAAACGAGCAAGTCATTATAATGACTAACAATCGATTAATACGTCCATTTTATTGCCGCAAAAACTGGAGTTTACGATCGTTTTTTGAGCCGTTCAGTGTCGTGAGATTCGGGAAGCTACTCGTAGTACTCGATCATGATTTAGGGCGAGCGTCGCATACTACGCACGAGATAAACACTGCTTTCATTTTTATACGTCCTCGCATTCTATTCAGGTTTGGGCTGTCACTTTTTCTTTCGTTGCGGCGCCGCGGCGGTGCTAGTGCCGTGCGTTCGGAACGTAGGATCTCGATCGCTCGCGGGTAGCCTTGACCTTCGGCTGTGATCGGTCGTGCGGGCGATCGTCGACCCGCCGCCGCCTCTCGCCTGGAGCCGGCCGCTCCGCCGCAGCGCCGCGCCGCGCACTCCTGCCAGTACGATGCACTTCTGCACTATGAGTCTTCCGCAAAATATGTAGGTGCGCTCCCGTCGTGACATTAACGTCGACGTGCGCATTTTAAGTATTTAACTTTTAGTTATTCGACACGCTCCTTATTTAAACGAGGCGTTTTCCATTCCGCTGCACTTTGCAAGCCAATCGATCGTAGTTTGTGCGAACTGATTGGCAAATAAGAGGAAATGGCTTCAAATGAGATGGAACAGCGGCGGGGTGTCGGTGTCGGTGTCGGCAACACGTCGCGTCGTGCTAACTCCGCGCACGTCTTCGAGGGGCGCCTCGCGAGCCGTGACGCTTGAGCGACGTTTCGTTTCCGCTCGCCACGTAACATACGGACCTTGGAAACGGACAATAACTTGCCTTTGACCAAATTAAAAAGCAAAAGGGTCTACGATTAGATTAGACATATTATTGTATTATTTCGTGTACTATACTCGTACCTACTGATTATAGCTAAAAGTATACAAAACTTTGTCTTTTCACGATATATTTAATAGTATTGTACAGTTATTAGTAAGTAGATCTATAAAGCCAATCAATGTCAACATTAATTTTGATGATTAAAATAGGAGTATATTTTATTACACGTTTCTAAGTATCCGCAATTAAATCTTAATTTGAAGAAAAATTAACAATAATAATGCGTTATTGGTCACTTATTTGATGACCCTAAGCTATTCTGTGTATGATTCAAAAAATCCTATCGAATATAAGTCAACAGTGTAAATTTGTTATCACCTTGTCAATAACAAGAATTGCGCAGCGGAATTAATTTTTCACACATTTATTTGTTCAGTAGTATTTACGATTACCGATTATAGATATAAATATCGTAAATTGTATAACACTGTAAACTGTCTGATGAACACTGACGTTTTCGATTGACTGTATTTTCCTTTTAGGTATCTATCTTATGCGATATTTTCACCAAAACTGTGCTGATTTCGAAGATGTTTTTTGCACTAGATAACGTTCGTTTTCGTGTTGGTTTTATATTAATTGTATATATAGATACAAATTATAATAAATTACGTACTTGTTTTCTAAAGCCGTTAAACGGTTGGCGTGTGGCGTGCGGAGAGCTTGGGGCGGCGCGGGCCGAGCACGCCAGCAGACGCAGCTGTACGTAATCTTGTTAGTCAAACATACGAGTACTTGAATTATCATGCGTTAACGGCGCGCACACATGAATGGTACATACATACGTGAGCGTACGCGATTCATTCAATTTGTTTACTCGGACTCATCGCGTATGCCGACGCGTCGCCGCGACGCCGCGGTCAAGGGCGCAGTCCATCGCACGCCCAAAACTTGCCCAAATTGTTACAGTGCGAACACACCGAGCGACAGCTCGTCCACCGGTGTACAGTCGCCTCGAGCGTGCAATGCTGTGTTGTTGTTTACATATGCCGAACTTCGCCGACAACGCGTAAATACACGTACGAAGGGGATATCGGCGTTGCATGATAGTGGAGCATTTTTTGAGCCGTGAATAATGAGATTGGCTTGCTTTTTTGCACGATGTAAAACTTATATCCTCGTCGTAAACGAGGATAAATAAAAATATTAAGAAACTTTTCATACTATCTATGTAACATCTTGTACAAAATTGCTTTGTGATCTATTATTGCGTCTTTAATTTACGCTCGGGTCAGAAAAACTGGTTCCGCTAGGTATACTCCGCCCGCATAGTACACTGACTTATATTGTTGTGCTATTGTTGTATCGGTTAGGTATGAACTTAGCGAGGAGTCGGTTTTGAAAGGCATACTGCCACCACGTGCTCCACGCCGGAGACCTTCGGCCGGACCACAAACTCTTAGGTCGTTTACTCCAATTACGTAACACCCGTGTAACAACGAGTATATATAATCGGCGGAATTTTTATTGACTAATTATTCGCCATTTTTTATAAGCGGTGAAGTCAGCGGATATAGCTAAATATTCAAACAGTGTATCATTCGAGGCTAACAATAACGTACAAAAAATACTTCGGATCGAATTATCTCACGTCGATATCTGTATGTTGGCCTGTAAATAATCAAATGGGAATCGAGCGGCTAGCATCGTGGCACGGTGCAGTATCGGTCGCGACGCGGGACGCCCGCGCCGGTGTAGTAGTAGGTAGGCTTTTATATCTGGACTGATGCGAGATGCAACCACATTCCAAGACGATGACTCGCCCCGTGCCGGACCACCATTGTGTGCTTTTCCATCTACAAATAAGTATTCATTACTAGATTTTACTACTTGCGATGTCGCGGGGATAAGTGAGCCATTCATCGCCCAGGCGTGGTCGCCGCCCGGAGTCAACGCCCAGACGGATTAAAGGGCCGATTAACGAGCAGTTTAATTTATAACCGGAATAATAAAGTTCACGGAAGGACCGCCGTGGCGCACAGACTCGTACATACCCGCGACTTTATAATTGGTAACTGAAGTGCCAATGAAGCCTTTCGCCTAGAGTGCAAGGTATATTTTGTAAGATACTTCTTAAGAAGTTAACAAACATAATTATTTCTTTCTTACTTATGTGACAAGATCGACGCTAATGAGACGCTAATTCTGTTAGCGACGAAAGGCGACGTAACTTTCGGTTTCGCATAAACACTAACTTGTTGATTTAGAGCAGAACGACAAAAAAATACTAAAGTGCCGGGACTTCGAAACCGGTCAGCGCAGCCGAAAACTCCGTAATTATGTTAACGAGGCCGATGCAGAGCCACGTGGCTGCGGTTTATTAGTACGATCGTAAACGATAGTGAAAGATGCTTTCATAACTTTGAGCTAGTTTTATGTCAATAACGCACGTGTTTCGACCGCCGTAACGCGTTGTCCCTCCCTCGCTAACCGCTCGATAAGCACGATAAATTTATCGAGACCGGAAAAGTTGGTAAGATTCGCCGGTGAGCAGCGGAGCGGAGGTACTAGGGAAACGTGACTGATAAGGAGGTTACACAACGGGCTGAAGGAGCCAAGGTCGCGGCAGATGTGGGAAGCACAGGCGCGGCGTTGACTGCTTATCTCGTCGAATGTTTGCTCGACATAAATAAGCAGCCCATCAACACTCCGGTGGGATCGAAGAAGGCAGCCGGTACAGCGCCCGTACTTTATGGGTGTGAACGCACGCGGTTAGCGTCGTGAGAACGCGACTACCGCGTATGTATTAGGAGCCGTAGTTATTATGTACGATAACGCGACACGTGGCCGATGGAACATCGCAAGCGCCTACACGCCGGTTTATAAATTGCGCAATGTTACCCAAATTTGGTTATCAATCTAAGGCTGGGCAATCTTGCGTAAGATTTGGTGATATTTTGTTTTATTACCGGAATGATGAATGTGCTCCCGACCGATAAAGAGTTCATGAGATCTCAGCGGGAGGGCGAACTGACGAGGCCGGCATTCCAAAACTAATATTATTTATTTTTAATGATGCCAATGAACGCTTGCCGTGTTTCTTCCCTTGTATCAGCTCTGCGCGACCTTCGATTTGCATGTACTTTATTCATACTTCATGTAACGGGTACATTTTACTTGTAAATTATGATTCCTTTATTGTACTCGATACTCATTCAACCAACCAACCGGCCGATCGTGGCGACGGTGGCGTACGCTGACGCAGCGAAAAATAAGAAGCCAACTGCGGGCGCAGTAGGTCAGTGGACTCGACACAGGAACGAATGCTCCATCGCCATGCCAGTACCGAAGGCCTTCATTCATAACAAAAATGACATAAACCGCGTGGGAACGAATAAATGCCAAGCGAGACGACCGGTCCGACGAGCAGATTTAATTACACCGCCGCTGATTAATATTGGCATAAACGACATTCGTCGAAACCGATGTCGTTAACATAACGAAACCGAAAGCCGCGGGAGTAGTGTTAACAAAAAAATCAAGAAAGCTCGCAGACGTTCGTGATGCGTCAGCCCAACACACTTCTGCTATCCCTGTCGTCTCAACAAAACCACTTGTCATGATATAGCCGTCTCTGTCTGGCGAATGTCAGCATGCGCCCTTTTATGCCCCTGTCCCGCTCGTATCGGGCGCTTGTTTCAGGAAGTGCCTATAGGATTGGTCTGGTAGCCGCTGCTTTGCATCGCATACCAAGCCGATTAGTGCTAGAAGTTTAGTCATTAAGGAAAGTCAATCGAGAGGACCGACGACGACGACCGGAGCGGTGTGTGTGGCCGCGACATTTCCCCCATAACAATGAGTGATAGTGTATCCGTCCCTTTCACGGCGGACCTTGCCGTGCTGTTGCTCCGAGCCAGGTTCAATATCCCAGACCTTGGAACGATCGAGAGAACCAATGGCCAGTTAAAACTAGTTACTCATACCTACCACCTGCAATAATTTATAATTTAGTCACTATTTTTAGCGCCTTATTGACCGACGGAACGAGTTATATTAGCGGTGAATATGAATGGTGTTGTGACTTGTGTGACGGAAACGGTTTTTTTGTGACATTTGGAAAGGAAATGGAATTTTCCACGGGGCGGGTGTGCGCTGGTCGGGCGCGCGACGCGCTGTCTTCAGAGGTCACGTCGTGACATAAACGGCTGGGCATAAAAAATTGAGTGTTTTATGATTTCTATACCAGGAAAACTAATGAATCGCTGGTGGTCGGCGCCGCGGCCGCAAGTTCATACCTACCTCAAAATATACGAGCGTCCAATTAGATGTCGGTCGTATTGCGAAAATATAAATATTAGTAGAACCGACAAAGGTTTTTAATCACCGATCTCGATGCGTTTTGTTCCTTTTGCGGTCCGAAATTACAGGTTGCGAGTTCGCTCACCCCGGCACGCCGCGCTTAGGGCAACTATGCCGGGCGAGTCGTGTGAAAAATTACCGAAGATTTTGCTCTTGTTTCACATTATAAGTGGCATTCGATATGTGTAATTTTTGTATCCGGCCGAATATTAAACAAGGAGCTTGGGTGCACGCTCACTTTCGGCGTCGATCGCCTTTTATCGGGGATCAATGAACTTCTTTTGTCGAATGGGTTAGCCGCATCCGTGGATTGGGCAAAATTTGAATTGATTTATAAAAAAATGAGAATAATGAAAACGAAAGCGGTGATGGTAGAGTGCGGAGCGTGCGAGCCTGCCGCCGCGCCGCGCCGCGCGTCGCCGAGCGCGGAGCGATGCGCATCTCGCAGCGCCAAGGTTACGTGGTAGGGGCGGCGACCGGCGAGACGGGCGTGACGTCACGGGCGCCGGAAACGATTGTCCGCCTCATAGTTACGGTTACATTTTGAGTTTAGAAGAAAGTACTAGTCCGCGTGGGCTAGGTCAGTTCGCTGCACCACTGGCCACTAGTGGCCACTTGCCACTGGCAATCACTCGCCTACATTACCTACGATTTACTACCGCTTTATTTATTCGGCGTTACATTTTTTTTATTTATTATGATGATCAGACATTATAAATAGTGATTTCATTCAATTGTATTATAACCAACTTTGAAAAACGGACCTATGAAGTAATGTATTTCTAGTACATATTATACCGATGTAGTTGCTAAAATTTAACTTTAATTTCATTACCTATTAATAGTAGTTTTTTATATGATTATATTTTCTTAAATACAAATATAATAAATGATTCAAGTTCTTTAACTATTAATATTTTATTTCTGATTCAATAAATACTTGTACGTAAATGCGAATTTTAACCAAAAGCAACGAGCCATCTCCGGGTATTGTTGAATAAAAAATGCAGATGTTTCAAGAAAGCGGCCGACCTCCGCCATTATCACGATAAACAAATTAATTATGCACACAGACTCATGTACAGACAGATGAAAACAGAATATTTATTAAATAACTTACATCAATTTTAAAATTCAAGCTACTTTAGACGGATAACTTTTTACAGAATCGAATTGCGTTTAAATCGAATATATACGATTAACATAATCGAATTACTATTGAATTGAATATATACGATTATATGACATATTAATATGTTGCTAATTGCCCGATTACAACATCAATAATCGTTTATCATAGATCATCCAAATTACTATACTTGTTACCGAATACATTGGCAATTGGTACAGCCGTAAATAACGCCAACGTAACAATAAGTTTACTTTCGTATTAATATTCTAAACAACGAAATCATATTAGTATATAATAAGGAATAATCCGATATTTTATTTGTAATTGAAAAGACAATGAAACTATAGCGATTTTAGAAACTCTTTCACCTTAATAATTAAAAAAAATAATGAAGATCCTTCCAATAATAATAAAAAGAATTCAGATAATAGTGACCCTATTATTATATTATCAATAATTAATTACAATAAATTTTATTGACATTACAATGGCATTACATTATCCACTTCGATTCCATTTGCAAGACATTAAGATAAACACGGAATGACATGCGCAAAAATGCCTGATAATGAACTATGTAAACCCACAAATATAAATAGTAAATATAATTACCAATAACTGCCACAGCTATTATATTATCCAATTGATTTACCTGTAAATAAATAATGGATCAAATTAGCAACCATATTCATTATATACTTTATCAATATCATAACAATTAACACTTATTTTAATTAAAAATATAATATCTCTTATTATGGTCAATTTAAAATAAGAATGAATGCCTATCGAGTTACAAGTTGTTTTAAGATTTTAATGAGCTTCGATATATCTTGTGTTCGTATCGATTTACGCACAATCTTTTGTCCCTGAAAATATGACAGTTATGCAGTAAACAAAATGGCGCGAGATGCAAACGAATGCAAACAAAAAACATACGATTGCGTAAATCTCTGTTCTTTCGATCAATACCACGAATTCGTGTATTCGATTGTATGGAAGAACCTTACAATTTAATACTCAATACGACAGAACTTTTGAATTTAGATTATACAAAATTCATTTATAACAAAAGTCATGGGATTACGCAAATTATAATAGTTACCATTTTGAGGTTTATCGAAGAATATCGAATAATCGTTAACAGATTAATCGATTAACACTTATCGCATCATCTCTATTCTATAGTTCCACATCACTAAATAATTAAAAACAAATGATTATTCAAATTCTACAGAACACGTTTTATGAGATAATTCAAATTTGGAACAAGGAATCTGTTCCTAAAAAGCTTATTAAGAATTCCCAATGTCAGAGGATTGTATGGAATTACGCCACCAGTGTACATAGATCTGCCCTGTTCAGCTAAATTGTTTTGATATTATAAATGAAGTATGTATAAAATAGTATGTAATAATGGTTCAAATAAAGCTGGCGAGTGTTTATTTAAATACGCGACCGGCCGTTAGCGTTTCCGATAGACGCGTGACGCAGCGCGATGTATGGCGAATATAAAGTGAGTCACAAGTCAGCCAGGGTCAGCTCGAGACAATATCTAATGGCGGGTTTAGTAAGCGGAGCGTACTGTGAGAAAATTTATTAAGCCTATAATAAAATATGTATTTAATTGAATTCATCCCCACAGGCTGGAACTTAAGTGGTCTCGGACATTGCGGTTATAGAGAAACTTCCTCCCGGGTCGACCTCATCGCGGTTCCCCCTGGAAACCATCGTGATAAATTCCCGCTGAATTTGTTACGTTGGGCTAACTGACCTGACTTCATGTTCATCTTATCATCCTTCACTGGTGCCCCGCCAGCATAAACCGTTAGCGCAGGCGGTTGGACCATTCCATTATCAACTTCCTCCCGCGTACACTTAAATTGTGGAATGAACTACCTGCCGAGGTTTTCTCGAGAGACTATAGCATGGCAGTTTTCAAGAAGGGTATATTAAGCTTAATAATCTGTTTGATAGATTATTTAATTCTTTTTTTAATTAAGAATGCTACATGATAGGAATAGACTAAACATTTTAATATCTTAGGCCATTAGACCATTGTTGTGTGTGAACAGGAGGTAAATATTTATAATATTATGGTGATAAGCATGCACAATACTGTATGAGGTTTGTATTGACTGAACATTGCTGTAAACCTTATCTGTATGACCAACCAATGTACATACACTGCGTATGTATGTACTTTGAAAAAGGACATTTTTTTACATATCTCTTATCCTTATCGTGTATGATCATTGTCTGAGTAATTTGCATGATGTTGTGCAAAATGAGGGTACCCAGTGCGATTTTTTTTATGAATAAATATTATTGTGAACTCACTTCTGTTGGCACTATATGCTGGTGGGACACCAGTGGAGGATAATAAAGTGAAGATGAAATAATTTTGTCAATTGTCGCGACTTCACCAGGATTTAGTATGCTTAGTAATTTTAAATGGACCAGAAGAGTAGTAATAATAATAATAAAATTAGGTATATTACCTACCCTTCAGGTCAATCTTTAATTAGTCTGGTACAGGTGTAAGTAATCCCCCTACCCTCTGAAGGACAATTAGACTTCTAGTCGACGGGTTGATAATGGCGATGGTTGACTAATGTTAACAATGAGTATTTCAGGTCGATTCAAAGCCGTTATACATGATAATCATCAGATTGCATTTAAAACTGAATTTAAGTGAATAATGTCCACTGCTAAATAAACAATATGTACAATTATTTATGCTGTAATATACAAGTTAATTGGTACAAAATTAATATATTTTGTTCATATAAGGCTGCGTTCATTTATCAGGCGCGACATCTTAAACGAGCGAGACATTTACCGCTCTGTATCATAAATTAAAATAGTATTAATAAATATTAATTAGTATAAAAAAGTTATTTGATTTATGACGTTCTTTGTTATTAAGTTCAAGATTTTTTTTGTAAACTAGTTCTGCTATACGAATTTGCATATACAAAGTGGTAGACCTGATGGTCTGAATACTCTCCGTTACCAGCAATTTTGGATTAATATGGATTGGTGCATATTGACAGATGCACCAATCCATATTAATCCAAACTAACTAACAAAGTAAGCTAACGGTATACACTGAGGGGACATCAGTAAAGGACGATAGGATGAGGAACAAATCATAATAGTGTCCAGGAGGTCCGCGTAGATGTCGACTAGTCAACATTGCGAACAATCTCCTTCTCCCCTAATTTTGTTAGGCGATTAGGGCCACTGTCTCAAAAACCTTACAATACGTGTCGTGTCAAGGAGACCGCGTTATTATTTATTGGGAAAAGTGAATGCATCTACGATAAACAGAATACGAGTTGTAAACTTGAAAACAAGATTATAATATATCGAAATAAACTTGCAAACGCACAACCATTTTTCGCTTCGTCCAATTATGTGCTACGTGATGGAATATCGCCGTGGATTAATATGGCTTTCCTTATTAAAATAATTGATGAAAAAAGACAATCGATCAGTTACTAATAAATAATTATTATAGAGGCGAGCGACAGGTGGGAAACTTGTATGTTCTGGGCGTAGTCAATGCCAGCAGAAAGCGAGAATAACAACTTTAATTTTGTCAAAATCTTTATAGAACCAATACAACCCGGGAGTTAAACATTTATATTAAACGAATCATTAAAATTGAGTCACGACGGGAAAATATGAATTTCAATGGGTCTAAATTAGTAGCAGTAGCTGCGTTTAATTTGAACACCAGACATTACCAGATTAGACTTTCGGGATGTTAGCCGCTTAGAGCGACCCAATTTCTGTAAAACATACCTTAGAGCCTCTCCACGAGATTCAGTGTCCGCTTATTTGCGGACTACAAGACCACAAGGAGATATAATTAAAGTACAAACACACAGACAAACAAAAGACTCCTCTGTTCCGTCGGGGGTCAAACCACAGCGTGACACATTCGCGACCAGTTTGCGCGCTAACCGTTTAAACATTTATGCGTGATAAAACGTAATGAACAAATTCTCTTTGCTCGTCACCACCATTGGTAGGAACATAATTCAGCGTTCCCGCGGCAGTAAAATTAAAAATGCGTAAAGTCTGCGGTGGGCTCAGGCCGAACCCTGCCGTCTTCAATTAGATTTCGCGAAAGGCGAACAATAAGAAATAAAATCTGATCTTTTACGATCACTCTGTCAGACGTTGGTCAGTCATGATCGTAAAAGCGGGAATGCAACGGGTCCGATGTTACTAAAAAACCAAAAGTTAACCAATTGTCGGCGTGTACAGCGTTTAACCCGAAACCGCTGGGACGAAGTTTGATGGCGCACTTTATGGCGTCAAAAGTGGGTCACCGCTAACAAAGCTCGCAAATTTTTACATCGCCCGAAGGCGTTGAAGGTGAGACGTAATACGAGACAAAATTAAAATGCGCGCGTGCTCGACATCACATTGTAGAAAATATACTGGTGTTTATTGTCTTAATAGATTTCCTGATACTCGAGTGCAGTGAAGTGCATTGTGATCGAATCGAATCGATCCGGTCGCCAATTTCAAAGCAAAGTTGGAAATGGTCCGTCAGACTCGATGCGACGCGGAATGCAAAACGGAATTTCGCTTGTTCTTTGTTGCAGATTCCCAGACAGCGGCGAAGGCAAGTAAGGTAAAAAGCGGTCTCATGAGCTGCTTTATAA
This sequence comes from Achroia grisella, assembly GCF_030625045.1. Lineage (NCBI taxonomy): Eukaryota > Metazoa > Arthropoda > Insecta > Lepidoptera > Pyralidae > Achroia > Achroia grisella. The sequence continues at coordinate 873,824 of NW_026712613.1, read as the reverse complement.
ATTATAAGTCCCATCAGAGATTATTAGTTGTCGAAACTAAAAGACATCGAGCCATGACCGGTGTACGGTGGCGAAAGTCACGCCCATTTTACCGTTACAAAATCTAGCGAGACTTTAAGAACAAACGAAGGGCGTTAGGGTCGAGCGTCCTGTTTTTGCGTTTTACTTTTATTCTGCGCCTCGATCCCGAGGTTACTGTTAGGCATACAATGGTTTACAATACATTAAAGAATTGAATTTAGAACGCTTTATAATATCGAATATCATCGGGATATAGGCGTAATTAATTTACAGCGATCGTGATCGATGAGGTCAAAGTTACAATAATATTGTTATCGAATGACATATTGATCTGTCCGAGAAAGCAATAAGTCAACGACACGGTAGCGAAATGAAAGAAACTTTTGATTAACTTCATACGGACATTGCCGTGTTGTAAAAAATATCTCTTCACGTTATCTAATTAATGAACTAGTTACTCAACAATCTTCTTTCTATAATTACAATTTTGTAAATCTACCCAAATATTATATAGCGAAAAGTTTGTTGTGTTGTTGTTGTAGCTCGTCCAATCTCAGGAACCAGTAGTTCGAATGGAAAAATATTTTAGTGCTTAATAGTCTATTTATAACTCAGGTATAGGCTATATAACATTACGCTACGACAAATAGGAGCGGAGCAAATATCAAAAATGTTATAAAAAAAGTGGAAAGTGTCGCAGACGAAGTTGCGCGGTTCAGCTAGTCAGCAAATACATAAGTTAAGATGTTATAGTAACAATAAAAGCGAATTTATTGCATCGCAGACAGTCTTATAAATACCTTGATTGATGTTAAACGCCCATGCATATGATAAAGCTATTTATAAATGCATAAACGCGATAGAAGGCCGCGGCCCACGTAAACGAACATCGAGGTAGGTCGGGGTAAAAACAAATAGGTACCAAAACAGCCAGTATAAGAAACCGGACACCCATGTCTCGTTTGGTATTTAATATTAAGACATCAATGTGGAGTGATCGATGCATTGTAATGGAACAGACGCTGCTAATTCGTTCTGTCGCCGGCCGAGAGACCACCCGGAGTATTTTTTTTTATGCAAATTAATGGCAAACAAGCTAATGGTCTATTTGATGGAAACGGCCAATCATAGACCTATCACACCATCATTCGACGCCCACTATCTCTCATGCTTTGCCTTATGCAGGATTAAGATCCATATCCGATAATTTCACTACACGAACTCATCTTTTAATCTGTTCATTGTATAAAACAAAGTTGTCCCCGTTGTCTACTTACATCTTTTAAATTACGCAACGGATTTTAATGCAGTTTTCAGCATTAGATAGAGTGATTCAAGAAGAAGGTTTATATTTATGTATAACACAAGCGTGTAACACACGGGTACAGAACAAGATGAGAAATTCAAAGATTTTTGATGCATCCATGCGAAGGCCAAACGGATTGCTGGTATATAATACAGCTTACAAAGTAAACTTCTCCACAGCAGAAATTGGTGCTACAAACCTCCATTAGTCCACAGGCGATTTTGTATAAAGCCTACCCGGTACGAACACTTCTTACACACGTTAATAAAAATAAATGAGTACAACAAAAACATTAAGTTTTTCGTTAATTTCCTTTCATTACGGAGTCATACTTGCCAGGACTACTTAACCGGAATGGGAGAATGGGTGGAGGTTGAGAAATTGCGTGTGACCGCAAGACATCCGGCGGACAATGGCGCATGCGCATGAGGCCGGCGGAGGCGGACGAAAGCTCGCACCGGATGCACGTAATGTGCAAATATATTGATGTGCATTTATGTCTGTTTATAAGCTTAGTGGCCCCATAACACTAGTCGTTTTGTTATGTTGCACATTTAATTAATTGATATAAATTACAACAAATCATAATGTTATGTAATACTAGATTTAAATAGTAAAAAAATTACTTAATAATATTAAATATTTCAATTTTTAAAATCTAGGTAATTAATTACACTATCATTGTATACTATATACACACTACAAGTATTTTTTCTATGTAATAGCAATGTAACATAAAACAGAATTATGTGGTATTTGACTAGGGCGTCATGATCACAAAAGTAGTGTTCGAACGTATCGAATGAAGCGATCTATCAAACGGGTCGTTACCGCAGCGAAACCTTCTATGTGTGGGAGATACACACCGCGGAACAGGTTTGTCTATGCGCTGGCCACTAGATGCGTGCTGCGATGCATCCACTTGCTTTTGTTTTCCTAGTACTCAGTGAGCGAGTAACCAGCGGTAAATAGCAAAAAGTATCGCCGCGACCTCATTGCGAACGTTTCAATAAAACTTGAGGGCGTAACGGAACGCTTATTAAAACATAACTCCTTTTGTGTGATCCAACCGTGTCAGTAATATGACCATAATCTCACTCGCTCAAATTGCATTCGCCGTAAAACATCAAAAGATGTCAAAACACAAAACGCTTTCCAACCTTCTTTGTTCGGTGGCAATTTTAATAATAATGGGAGCGTTCGATTCTTTATTCGATATTCGAAATAAACGGTTAACAGTTTTTAATAACGAATTTAATCACGCGATTCGTACCTACAGATTATTCTGTGTAATTGGCCGCTTTACCTGACTGAAGGTGGTCGGTTATGTAGGAAATGTGTTTGCACGTATTTATTACTAATGACCTTCAACACTAAATAATGTCTGATAGGTTAATTGCTGTGAACAGATTAGCTTTTGGCAGTTTTTTTCCGTGCTCCAAAACTTGAAACGCTTTGTTTATGATTGGTAATTATTATCCTATAGAGAGGCAATCACCAAGCCTGTCATTACGGTGTACAAATAACTACTTATTTATTCATTCACAGTAAAATGAGTTAATTCGATACCTACACGGTTATGTTATCCCAATCGAGAGCTTATTTAGTTATTTATTTATTGATCGGTAAATTGGCGTGAAGTGTAAAAAAAGACGGGTTTATTATGTAGCTATATTTCATGAGCCTGTTTCTCATGGTCTACTCTGGTAGGTAAAAAAGATATTGTTTACGGTGAGGTAAAATTAAGATTAATATCAGTTTTTTGTGGTTCAAAAGCTCGATGATTATGATTTGTGGTCATTAAAGAACCTACATCAAACGGGTCGCGTGTGACCCCTAGCATGCACCGGTGCAGTGCTGACGTAACGCCCAAAAAAGTCTTGCGAGCGACTGTTATGTTTCTCAATAGATATAGTTTGTCCCGCTGTCTGACTGTGTGGTGAGTTGTACGTACGTGATATATCGTAGGTGTAGTGTTGCAAATGTTTTGTTAGTTGATTTTTCAGGGAACGACTATGAACTCTGGACTGGGGTGAGCAAACTCGACACTTTATTTATGCGTGCGCGGTTTTAAACTTAGTACCTTGTTACATTATCAACTATACAATATTATAGTTTTATTTAAGCTTCTTAGGACTATGGTCCGTAATAACTTTGAACTACAAAACAATGTTGTTCTGCCTACGTCTACATATAAAATAATTCTAGAAATAGTTGTAGAAGTTCCGGAGATTACGCTTCACATACGTACAGATTCAAAAATATTCGTTATTTGTATCATTATGCTATAAATATAGTTTATTCCTAATCTGAATGGTTTTAAATAAAATTGAATCTTTCAGTTCATGAGAAGGAAAAATATTCTTTTTCCTTGAATTGATACCAAGCCGGTTGACAAAAGTAATAATAGTCTAAATCCTCCTCTCATAATGAGAGACTCACTGCCCAACAGTGGGACGTTAATGGATTGTTATTTAAGATAGATACTGAACATATCAGTGTAGTTACATTAAATATTACTTTGTTTATATGTTCAGTTTTATTAATATTATTGTTTTCAAAACGTATAAACAAAACCGGACGGCGGACAGCTGGCATATTATAATAATAAGTTAATAATACGTCTGGTTTAAACGGTCCTGAGAAACGGGCAACTTTTTATACGTCGCCCGCTCTGTGTTACCATGTCTCGAGATTAAATTCCCGCCATTTTAACTAGTTCAAGGTTACGGAATCCGATCGTGAATGGGCGGCATTATTTTCGTTTGCGATAGGTCATTTTTAGGTCGCTAATGTCACCCCACTGTGACTATACATATGGTCAGTATAGTCACACTGAGTAGTTGTATGTCCATACGTTTATTTATAACAAACTAGTGACTCGTCCTACTTCGCACGGATGCTTTCAAATCTTTGAATTTCTCGACTTATTCTATACTATAACACGCATGTATTATACATATAAACCTTCCTCTTGAATCGCTCTATCTATTTCTGAAAACTGCATTAAAATCGATTGCGTAATTTAAAAGATATAAGTGCACAGACAGCGACGGCGACATTGTTTCTATACTATGTAAAGATTTATACGCAAAACATCAACCAATTATGTTATTTAAACAGATGCTACATCTTTTATTGCTTTATTAAGCAATCATTGCAAACATTTTTAATACACAATGCAAATTAGTTGCTCGCAGCTATTAAGGGCGACTAATAAAATAAAACAAATCAATAAAACAGGTCCCATTTAAAATTAATTAACTGCTTATGCTAATATCTGGGGTCGACCCAAAAATGCACATTTAATTGTGGGAAAACACGACAAAAAGATTTGATGACGAAAACATTAAGTTATTTTGTAACAGAGTGCAACGCACTGGGACTTGACCGCTTCAGGTTGGCAACCCATGGCGGGGGGCGCTACAAACATGCACCCAATCGAACCGTAAACAATTACATATTCGAATTTCGAACGGGCCACGTGACCGTCACACGTTAAGTTGTTTGAATTTAGAATATGCCGGGAACGATTAGTTAATTAATTAAGCGATTATCGACCGTAAATGTTTTGCACAGGGTGAATAATAGGTATAGAAGGTAGGAACGACAAAGAAATATATTGCAATAGTACACTATATGTGATATTAAACAAAAAGTAGTAGGCTCAAAAGGACATGTATCCAGAGCCGTAAAACATAATAAAGAAAAAAATGTGTTCATTGTTTCAGTGGTAGTGACATTTCAGTTTCCGGGTTCGTACGCCAGGTGGTAACCTCAGTGGTGGGGCGCAATGAGACCACCTCGGCGCGACCGTCACAAAGTCACTTACAAGTAACTTTGCTAAAAAAACACGCCTCCAATACGCGCGGTAAGTCATCCATGTATAAATTAAGATAATCGGAGAACTATCAAAATATCTGTCAACCGGCGGCTAATCGTTTTGATCTATGGCGCAGCCGACCCGAACGCGGTTGCCGAAAATTACATCGAAAAAAAAATCCGTCACGACTTCTCTATGGACGTATTAATGAGCTACATAATTCGAAGTTTGATTTAATAAGTCTCAAATATTTTTTTTTTAATGGATGATAATGGAATAGTGCACCCGCCTGTGCTAATGGTATGCTGGGGCACAAGTGAAGAATAGGATGAAGAAGAATAGGAAGAAGTTAGTTCAGTGACGAATGCGTGGAGGTCGACCTGACATGTACTATTGTTAGCAATGGGATTACACTACTCTCTATTACTAACAATTCCTTCCCCACAATCTTTTTGGTCGAAAATTGTATAAAATTGTCGTTTGTAATTTTGTACTAGCGACAGTCCCTATAAAATAGCCTACATACCTCTCTATCCCAAATGGTATGTGTGATATTTCATGATTAGATAAGCAAATGAAACGTGAAATAGTAACAAATAAACAAACACACTTCCACATTTATATATAAGGATTGATATCTTATTGGAATTGTAACAGACAGGTCATTGAGCATTAGTATTATAAATAACTAGAAGACACAACGCATAAAATTGTGATTTTGTCCAAAACCATTGCGGCGTCGTATCTAAACTGTGTCACCCCACCTTACATTTTCCTACTTTGTTTAGATATAAGATCAAATACACAAGTCAGATTATCATCTGTAAAATACATCGTCTCGACCAACAACATCGTAATATTTACCCGCAATAGTGGTGACCCGACGTGATCTGGCCGACGTGGTCGAGACGATACCTGGGAAAACGACGAGATCAAACAAGAGATCTCTGTCTGACGGCATCCTGCGCACCACCAACGATTGCACATTTCCACCGGCTTCCCAGAAGCGGGTCTCACCGGCTCGGAAATTCAAGAGGCATAAAAGTCGTTGGCAATACTGCGCAACAAGGATCCTGCCGTGCTACTGACCCCCAGTAAACACAACTGCCTGCTGGATATAATCTCTGGACGAAAAATTGAAACTGGAAAAATAAAGCAAAAATGCTGTCTACAAAAGTACAGCCAACAGTCACCGCCGACGTCATTGCATACCTGTCGTCACTAATTGCGACACTGCGATCAAAAATTGCTGATATACGCGAAAAGCGCTCGCCACACACAAACAGACGCAGCAACTACCGATCTAGGTCAAATTATTGCATAGTCAGTGACTATTATTTATTTATATCATCATAAAGGTGAGAAAATTGAATTAAAAAACAAACGTGCTCTCAATATCTTAGCTAGTATTATGAATAAAAAACAAGCACAGACACGCCCAAATTATTCGGATCTACATGTTTTTTTTTTATCATATAACGAGCCAAGGGATGAAACCGACGCAAGAAAAATACAAGCAATCGAGTAAAACCCACGACACTATCATTATTTGGTATTACTTAAGATTAAATTTTACAGTTAACTTTTATAAATTTTTAGTTTGTTTGTAATATATATATATATTACAAACAAACTCTTCTCTCAAGGGGGGAATATCTATGGGACACAATCACCTAGATACATCAAAATAATAATTGAGATAAGACAAATTCAATACTGTATCTAAACTGTGTCACCCCACCTTACATTTTCCTACTTTTATTTAGTATATAAGATCATTATTTCTATGTACATATTGTCAGTTTATCATCATCAGTAATATACATCGTCTCGACCAGCAACATCTTATTATTCACCCGCAACAGGAGACAACGCATTTGTGATTTTGTCCAAAACCATTGCGGCGTCGTAACCGCAATTTGCTGGAATCAAATACAAAAGGAATGAAAATGGAAAGAGAAGTAACTTTATTTTTTCTCCTCTAATAGCAGTTTAATTGTATTCTCATAAAGGTGAGAAAATTGAATTAAAAAACAAACGTGCAATTATATCTTAGCTAGTATTAGCCACACTCCCCGGATCTACATGTTTTTTTTTAAAGTTACAGTGAGTAAGCACTATTTGTATTACTTAAGATTAAAAAAGAGATGACTATACAATTAATAAAATAAATAAATAAACATCTATATTTAGATGTTTATTTCTTTACTGTATTCGAAAAACAAAGGCCATTTAGAAACAATAATAAATATAATTAAATCAGTAAGTTAAATCACTTACAGATTTTCACAGATAGAAACAAGGTAGAAAATAACTATAGTGTGTGTATATATATCCTAAGACCTTAATATTAAAAATAATAACAAGAATGAAGAAATAATGTGAAATGTTGGTATATAATACATCAATGCTCTATATGGAATTATTAAATCCCATATTTAAACTCGAGTCTTTGTTTACTGCGAGTTCATATTATATATTGCTTGAAGGCGACGTTATAAATCAAATAATGTGACCATGCTCACGGATTTGCCGCGGACGCGAGTCTGAACCAATTCCAGACGCTATGACGTTATTAGTTTTTCTTCTTAAAGCGATAAACATCTAAATGAATTGAGAATCGTTTTGTTCGAGGACGATGTTTATGTGGAATAAATCGTCCGATGAAACAGCGGTGAGATCAAACGGCGCGGTTGCTCTACTGCAGACCACCAAAGAACTGTGACCTTTGCAATGACAATCACATACGTGTGACTAGGGTTACCACTTCCTAATAATAGTCGTGGACTTCAGAACATTACATTTTTAAAGCTTTACAAACTTTATGATTTAAGATCTATGAGTGCTGAAAATGCTAAACAAAGATTGTTCATTGTTATCGGGTTACGGGCTAATTTATCCCAATTTATAGATTGGACACAGGAAGTGGGTTCAGATATACATAGCCGACACCGAAACTATCATTATCAATTTAAATTGTTCTGATGGAATTGATCATAGACATGATACTAAATCTAAGTAAACTAGTAAACTAAGATGGCTGTAAACTCGCTTCTTAGCAACTACTAGTAACAATGTCTCTATTCCATCAGTTCCATGGAATTAGTTACTTTCTGTATGAGCAATTTTTTGGTGAACTCTACTACAAATAAAAGAAATTGGCCAGACGAACAAAAAGAAAAGATTAAGTAGAGAGAAAATTGAATAATTAAATATTATTTTTTCAACGCATAATATTCAATAATGACGAAATTCCGTAGCAAACTGGACTGATGGTCACCACACGTGACATATTAAGATTTCCACAGAAACGAGGAGATCACCATAAGCTGGACGGTAGCGTTTGATTCGCCGTCCGCAGTGAGATACTCCGTAGAATATAGAATTAGGCGAATCCGACACAAGTCTGTTTCGTTACAATGACGATGGCATTTTAATGATTGTTCGGACATACCTGAAATATCGAAATTGTTATTTATTGCCTTTGTGTTGAGATAAAAATATGTGGCAAGGTTTTGCACTTTGTTTTGCAAAATAATTAAATTCATGATTTATGGATGCATAGGTCAATTTAATTAAATCACATTTTATTATTCAGTTTATGCTTATTTTACTATAATAAAGCTTTGACAAAAGTTTAATATGAGACGAACTTCTTAGCATTGGCGGAGAGGGAAACTCCGAGCAGTTTCCGGGACTCGAGATCCGGCTGTAGTCTACTATAATACAAATATTATAAACGTGAAAGTTTGTGATAACTGATTGATGTTTGTTACTCTTCACGCAAAAACTATTGGATTTATTCAAATTAAATTTGTTAAAAGACAGATATATGATCTGTCTAGATTAAGATCAGATACTTATTATCCAAGTAAACAATGGTAACGCTTTCGTAGACGTGTTTATGCTCTTCATGAAACCAAAAAAATTCTAACGATAGTAAGGAATTAAAAGTTTTATAAAACCTTTGTAATTACTATAAAGGTTAACTGGAAGAATCCAATCGATTCCCATGGATTCTTCCCGTCAGCCTTTTCTATTTTCTTCCATTCAAATTCAATCTCTCTTATCTCCCAGTCAAAGTCCTCCATTATACAAACTTAATTCAAAAGTTTATTGGGTCCTTTTATATTTCAAATTATTATTATACCTAGCCAGTATACCTACATAATACATGAGTGATAATTTAATATTATATTCATCTGTATTCGTTTTTTACTTGGCAGCGATGCATAAAATTTTCTGTTTGAATGGTCGCCGTTTACGGTCGGCTAGCGCGGCGTGTCAGCTGGCCGTTCCCCCTGGCACACAGCGGCTCCCACACTCGCACCTCGCTCTCTTACCCCTAATTACGGGGAGTGTGTTTCTGTGTCAAAAATCCAGTTGGAAATAAAAAAAACTGCCGACACCTGACTGACAGTTGCAGAGGTCCTGTCACCCAATACATGTATAAAACTACTACTTTATGCCATTAGTCCACCAAAATTATTTTAGCCAGCTATTCTACCTGCTTCTGAAACAATATGGTCGTGCGCAGGTGTCTTATTGAAGGTATGTATATTTTTTTCGAATAGAAAATAAAATTCCTTATTCAAATAAACTTACATTACACTTTTGAATAGTCATTACTTTTTTTTAATCTACCGCTCATTCCGAAAGGTGTTTTATCACAAGAACGAGCAAGATATTTGCGTGTTGCTCTTTTTGAAGTACAAGCAAGTACCATATTATTGCTGATAATTGAGCTTTCTAGATGTGAAAGAATTTTTTAAATCGATTTCAACTTCTCACTAAGAGACTCTTTAAAATCGGGTTCAAATTTGTTTGTACGACAATTGTTTTACTAGTGATATATACTAATTTTAATAAGCTATGATTTATTACAAAAAGAAAAATTCATTAATTCATTGCTTTTATACCATTATTTGGTGTCCTCTTCCCCTGATCTTTATCGGCCGTATTAAACATTAAACTCACTCTTATTGGTTTCTATATTGTATTTGTATACCTATCGATAATTTCTTATTAGGATATACGCGGATAAAATTCAAATCGGAAACAATTATTTAGTACAATAGATAGCTAACCTAACATTGCGAACTTTCACTTAACTTTCGTAGTTCCCTTGGCAATCCGTCGCCATTAAAAACAATATAGCGGAGAACAAAGGTCCATTCGAGCGATTCCGGCGCAAAAACAAGATCGGTTAAATGTTGAAAATAAAGGGAGAAAAAAAAGCTGTTTCCAAGAAGCGTTGGCCGCGTTGCCAATTATAATAAAATCGTTGTTCAATACAGCCACCAGAAAGGTTAGCCATTTAGCATACACTCCGGTAAATTCAACTAGGGAGGCGATATTGCAAAATGTAATTAACTAGCCCCGGTTTCACACGTTGTACTAATCAATAAAATGACACCTAATCCTCTTAAATAATTTTAATCTATCTATATTTTTTAACCAACTAAATTACCCATACATAATCGCAAATCTGTAGATCTTATCTATTTCAATTGTGAATAGTTTGCAACTGTGTTATACAAATAAGGGACAGGTAATGTTGAACTATCTCAAGGGCAGTCAACTCATCTATGTATTCATCAGTCCATTGAAACTTGCAGGAAATTTTAGTGAATACATTGTTTGACGTAACATGAACCGCTTTCAAATAACTTAGCATATCCCCTTTCTATACAAACCTACTATAAATTACATACATTTCCCTTGTGCTACTTCTATCAGACTATTTGACGCGACGTCGTCTCCCACTTTTTATGGCAAATGAAAGAGGTCCGTTTAACAATAATTTTCTTGTCACTGATGCAACTGTACTTCCAAAACAGTAAGAACAACACACATATTACGAAAGTTATACATATAATAAATTCGTAAACCGTATCTTAAATATGTTAAAAAAACAGTTTGTACATATACGTTAACGCTGTCAAAAATATTGTTTTTAGTCTCTTTGTAAGTGCGTTTGCTTTTTTAAAGTCATAAACTGTTTAACCAACTTGACCATAGTTTCCTAGCAATTTTCTGTTTGTTTCAATCAAAGTCCATAACATATACATAATTCCGAATACCTCAGCAGAGAGGAAGGGTAGTAATTGGGACTAATGACCCCATTGCTAGCCATGTACCATGTCTGGTAGCCTCCAAACTTCCAAGCGGTTCCTCCTGGAAAACATTGCAATAAGTTCTAGTAAACTTTCCACTATGGGCTAACTAACCTGACCTTATGCTCCACTGGTGTATCGCCAGCGTATACCGTAGGCTCATCATTAAAAAATGCGTACGAAATTTTAAAATAATTGAAGTCCAGTGTGAAGGATTCCTAAAACGAAATCGATTGTCGCAAAAGGATCGATGAGTTCGATGCGTCGGCCGCTCGATTCTAAGGATTATTACTGCGGAATGCCGCCCCACGGCTCTCGCTTTTCTACCGCCGCCGCTGTTCATATTCACGGTCGGTGATATAATCGTTTTATAGTTTATTTAATATGGCCATTATTGTACGGACGAAAGCGCACACGACTCTGGATATAAAGATGCGGCACCAATAAGTGTTGGTATTGATTGACGTGTTGGCATAAAGTTTGGCAACTTTATTTTGTAATCGTTTCCACTATCGTACCATTTTTTTGTAATTGGAATGGTAAAGATGAAAATCATTTCATCTTAAAATAGAGTATTCTTTATTCAGATAAGTTTAATATAAGCACTTTTGAAGTCACATTCTTTTGATTCTACGACTCTTTCGAAACGCAGACACATCGCAAGAAGAACGAGCAAGAAACTTACGTGTTGCTCTTTTAAATAAATGTTGTTCTAAGAAAATACACGTGAACAAAGATTAGGCATGCGACAATCAACTTAGAATGTTGCTACTACGTGAGTGCGTAGCAGGTTTCTAAGTTGATTTTGAAGCAACTTTGTGTAATCAGATAATATTGTCTGCACTATGAATTCTAACAAGTGTTTTATAAGACATTTGAATCTTTTTCTAGCAGATTTAGGACCGGCTCTGGCAGTTAGTTGTAAAACTACGCAATTACACTATGTACATGAGAACGGACATTACAAATAGATCATGACGCCCTAGTTACATGCCATCTGTTATATTGAGAGCTAAGTTGTACCTGCGTAGCCTGCAATTTCACTGTCATTTTCACGCTTCAAACCGGAATACAGTATACAAAGCAAGTTGCTCAGCGAAATAGGTGAGACAGCAGTAACCTTGCAGACAACTTTGTCCCAAGTCCCAAAATGACTCCATTAATTATAGTCTTGGGTACGTTCTATGCATCAAATTTCAAAACAAAAATTTTTTTAATCCTTATCATTATTAATATTATAAATGCAAAAGTAACTCTGTCTGTCTGTCTCGCTTTCACGCCAAAACTAGTGAGCCGAGTTAAATGAAATTTGGTACACTGATACTCTAGACGCTGTGAAAGGACATAGGTCACTTTTTATTGCAAAAAAGGGTTGTAAGGGTTTAAAAGGGGAGATGGGAGGTTGTATGGAAGAATCAGCATTTTTAAACCTAGAAGTTTGAAACTTATTTTTTAGGCTGTTGATTAAATATAAATTAATAGAAAATTCAATGTTTGTAAAAATGTTACCCTTAATAGGGTGAAATCAAATAGGGAATGAAAGTTTGTAAGGAAAATCCTTATTTTTTAATCTTAGGACGATGTGACTTTTTTCTTTGGCTTACATAATTTTTTTTTATATGGTCAAGGTAACAATAACTTATAATTCGAACGGAATGTCTTAAGTCGAGCAATCAGCGGGGACACTTTTTCAATTATCTGCCGATGCCGAAATTACAGGTTGACGTCGTGATTGCCTGAAGATGGACGCGTTTTTGTTCAATTGTGGCAAATAAAGGCAAACGTCATCTCATGCCTCGAGTGTCAAGTATTACATAAATTGTTGGTGATGTTATTGTATTACAGAACAATTTTGAGGTCTCCATAATTACAATGTAATATAATATTACCGTGTGGATTCCCAAGTGCCATTTTATAAAACATTTTAGCGACAATAATGCAATTACAAAGTATTATACAGTCCTCCGAATGGTACCATCTAAAAACTGATGACTTGATAACGTGATGTCTGTTACGCTCATCATTTATATACGAATATTACAAAGAAGAATAGACCAAGATTATCAATGAAGCATGAATTCCCTAAGACTCAAACCCGAGATGAATGGCATGTAATGCAAATTAAACCACTAGAGCACTGACTTCCCTAAACAATATAAATTAAACAAACTCATAAACATTTCGTTAATAAAATTTCTAATGTTGTGAAAATGTGTTTAAAAAATTTTTTTTTTATAATTTTTATCGTATTATACACATACGATAAAAATTATAAGAAAATATTATAAAACGTAAATAAATTCATAGGTACCAGGACAATATGAGTTATCTGAAGGTCTCATCGTCTATTCGTATCCATGTGTGCGAGTTTGTTAAGGCGGCAAAAAGTTGGTGGGTTCACAAAGGCAGGTGCGTCGGCAGATGTTCTCGAGCATTATGACGACTGACGAACGAAGAGCACGAAGCATTTCAATAATTAGTAACACAAATATTCCACCATCCTAAACACGCATGCGTGGTGATCAGATATTGTAAGTTTCTGAAGAAATTTAAATTTCGAAAACTGTTCGTAAAATTTATGTCGCCTTAAAATATGTTAATAGCAATGTTGTATTTTAAAATTAACGACATAAGACATAAATTTAGTAAGCAAGTATATGAATTATCGAAGGTATACCACGTGTAATAAATATATTTGTTACTTTTGTAACCATCGGAAATTAAGGTTTGGAACAGAACCGAGGTGTAAAATCATTAATAGCTCTAACAATTTTATTGATTATGACTAATTCTTTTTAACAAGCATAAACATGTTAGCTACAAACATGTACCTATTTTATTTGTATTCGATCGGAAAATTTAAACAATTAGGACCAATTTATAAGAACAAAGAGATGGAAAAAAGTTGGCAATTCACATTAAATAAGAAATGGAGGATATAGAAAAGAGATATCGATAGCTTGATCTAAATCCACCTTTAGTTAATTCTTTAATATTGTGAATTAATGGAAATTGTATTAGGAGTGATTGTGTTAATATATCCTACTTGACTTGTACCTACATAATAAAATGATTATAAAAACATAATTATAATAAATAAGTATATTATATATGCATAATATAATAATTCCTGATCAGTGAGCGAGACGGACGGACACGTGACTTGACGGCAACCGCAACTGTCAGTGGTATCGACCGTTGATTCCTTTGCATATTACATTGTACCGAGAATCGAATGCGAGTCGAAATTTGAAAACAAAACAAATTGCGTTTCCGGGGCGCCGTTCGGCAGATGGCGCCTTTCCGCCAGCTGCGGCCGCCTCCGCTCAGCGGAACCGAACTCCGACTTAAGGCCGCCTTTCGATCACTGCTCGATCCAAGAGGTAGTCTGTAAAAAGTCGTCTAGTTTGTAGGCCCCGATTAGACAGTGAAATTACTGCATTAGAGGCATAACATCTTAGTCTTTAGGATTGAAGATACCAGGATAACATATTTGTATTGATGTTCATGTATATAGACGATGTAAAAAGTTGTGTAGTTCTATTGTAGGGCGATTAGACTGTTAAATTGCATAAGAGGCGTAATATCTTAGTCTTCAGGGTTGATGGATTGAAGATTACCATATTTGTACTGATGTTCCGGTATAAAGAAGAGACGCTTACAGCTCACCGTGAGATAGCCTAGCAAGCTAGCAAGATGCTTATTAGCAGAAATAAGACAGAGATACCTTTAGAGAACTTTGTGCAAAGTCTGCCTCTAGCAAATTAATTTCGTCTATAAATACCGTAATTAAATACTCGTCTCATGAAGGTAAACTCGTATTCATACCAGAGTCCGGAGATACTTCTTTTATCGAGCGAGCCTACGCGCAATCTTTAATTACACCAGCCTCCGATCCGACAGGTGGCTTATGCGAGTCGCCACAAAAAGCTGTACACAATAATTAATGACGCGAAATAATGTACCAGCATGCCAGGCGAAAATCTAAAGGTTCGACACGCAGAGAGCGGTGAAGGGCAATACGACACCCGCTATTGAACATATTTTCACGAGGGAAATATCGGCTTACATGCCGAGTAGCCACCCACTAAGCTGACGGTGGCCTTTCAAAACTAGAACTCCTCGGTGCGTATACGCGCCTAGTACTTATTGTCTGATTATTAACTCGCTTTTAATTAATTTTTATTAATAAAGAAAAAACTTGCGCAACGACCTCTCCTATACCTCGTTCGCCTTATAAAAATAAAATACCAGAGGACGGATAAAGAAATTAGTTCATTTGTTGAGAAACTGGATCTTGCACAGTAAACACAAAAATGTCCTTTTGCTACTCATTTGCAAGTCCACTAACCTGAGACAGGAAAAAAGAACAAACGCAAATGCAGGAATAATGAACTCGCAGATGCCCATAAATCTCAGCCGAAACATTTAAACGTGTATTTAATTTATCGTCAATAGTATAAGGCTGATTAGCGCAGGTACCACGCGGCCGAGCAGGTAAGGTAGACCCTTTCACGGGAATTTTAGGAACCCAGAGATAATAACAGACCGGTGAGGACCGGCGTAGCAGCGGCAAAGAAACCACTTTTTTCAATGATGATTTTAGTACAGTTATGTCCGATTGTTTGGGCAAACCGTCCGTCCTTTTGTTACAAGTGTTAAGGAATTCGACAATACGTGTCGTTGCTGACCGATAGATAAGATTTTATTGTTGCATACAAAAGTTTTAAGCGCGTAGTAGTCTGTATTGATATGAATGGCATGGTCGTCCTTGTACTCGCAGTAGCCCTTTTGTGAAGGTCCACTGGCTTTGATCTGTCTTCCAGATACCTACGCATACTCGTACATAGTAAATTTCCGCTTATTGTGATACGAGTAAGACGCGATAACCCTGCGTCCGCCACCGGTAACACATAAAATGAATCACACGTTTGATTGATATATTACACCCGTTCGTTCACATGGGATAGATTTGTTCTCAGTACAAGTAAAAGCACCTATGCGTATACGCAGAATTGTATTCGAATTAAGTGATTTCCTAAACGATGAAAACATAAATTTTGGAAATTTGGATTGACTGCAAACTTTACCGAATTTTGTCGAATCGCACAATACATCAATGATTCCTTCTTAACATGCCAATTTCGTAAACGTTACTCCTTGAAATAAAGACTTGCGAAAATAACAAATTTGCGAAATCAGGTCTCACTATCTGCTATGAATAATCACTTCTTCCTATATGAAATAAATCAATAATTTCTATAATGAAAAATTATAAAAGCACTTTGTTTAAATCAATAAAATCGATGTCTTGGTCTTCAATAGCCATCGAATTAGCGTCGACAATTGTGTAATTGTAATATACTCAATATCATTACAGTTAATGATCGTTTAAGTTAATTTCGACCGTTGTCGATTCAGGTGGTTGTAACGGAAACCGCAGCTGTTGCTGTGTCGCCCGGTCGCCGATGATGGCCGGTTGCCGGTAGTTAGTTCCCGGACAAAACGTATGCATTGTTGTTACCCTTTTTGATATATTTTCATTAAACAGACCCTCGAGCTAGTTGACGCTAACCGGCTTTTAGTTCATTACTTACAAGGTATAGACTGTGGTAAAGACATTACTAAGTTTCTTAATCTATTGAAATATTTATATTATTAGCAGATTTTAATTTAAGTAACGAATAAACGATGATTCGTCCTGCAATTTGTCAAGATGCACATTGACACCTAAAAATATTCTAATATACACGATTCAGAGAACAAATATTAATAAAAAAAAAATCAGCATGTGAGGAATGTCGAAAGTTTCTTGTCAGGAAATGCGCAATACAAAAACCATCATAATATTCTTCACGAATGAAAGTGTGGTATAGTATAATGGATTTTTCTTCTATATATTAAGGATGCAATTAAATCGTAAATTGCATTAAGTGTTGGAGAAGGTTCATGGCCCTGCTATTTCGAGGTCATGTCTCCAACTGCGCGACTACATAAAGCTATGGATTTTTGCGTTCTGAAACTATTAAAGTTACAGACAGTCATTATCATATGATCAATGTCCTTAATAAGAACGACTGACATTCAAGGGCTCTGGACACTCCGCTGTTGGTATAATACCTATTGCAAGTATACGATACACCTGCTGTACGCTCGAAGACTATTTTTACTTTTAAACCATGTTCAAGTATGGCATATAAATTGGTATGACATTCACATGTAAATAAATATAACTGTTTTAAATTATTATAATGCACATAATAATGGTGGACCTTGGAAGAGGCTTAAGTTATTAACATAAAATACAAATCGGCTTTTGAAATTACAATCGTACGCCTTTCATGTTGATAATTTTGGCTGAAAACATTATACTTTTCATAATAATTTAGATAAGGTCCAAAATTTGTTTATTCCCTATTTGCACTATTAAATAATATTGTCCTCATGGTTTTTTGTAGAATGAAATATCACTAGTAGCGTTACTTTAATAAGAACTAATAGATACTAAAGACTATATTTTTGAATCTACTAGGACAAAAAATATAATTTATTATTAATAAATAGTTATACCGAATTTCTAATTTCCAAAATTTGTATTTTGAAACAGACAGACTGACGAACAAAATCGTATTATAAGAAAGAAAAAAGAATAATTAATCTTTATTTAAATAAACTTAATTATAAGCATTTTTGAATATTTTATATTCTACCAGTCCTTTGGAAAGCAGACTCATCACAAGAAGAACGAAAAAGAAACTTGCGTGTTGCTCTCTCAAATAAGAAAGTTTCACGATTAGAGATATAGAACTCCAATATCAACAACTTCTTTGTTCAATAAACAAACAGGCAAGAAAATATTCTGATGACGGTTTCGTTGTCATTTTCAGTTACTAGGTTAACAGAATTCCTTAGGAGTCACGACGGTTGGGGCAGCGGGCACGCGGCAGGTGTGTACGATGACGGTTTGCCGAACCCACCGCGTAGCGACGGTTGGCAGATGTTTGTAGTAATGTCGCATGCTGTTACGACTCTATAACATATCATTTAACTATAATTAGTTAATATTTTAAACCTAGCAAGAGTACTTAATGATGATAGTTGTTTGGTCAAAGACCTCGGGTGATATTAGATTTAGTAAGGTAAAACTATAGGAAATTCCTTATACAAAAAAATGTAAGAACTCCATAATTCATACCTAAATATAAAAAATCTTGTGCTATAAAGATTATAAACTAACCATTTACGCTTGCTCAATAATGAACACATGTGCTAGAGCAGAACGAACAAGGCGACATTTCGCACATCTGCCTACCCGGCTCCAAGACAACACATTAACATCATATCCTGTCATTAAACCTTTAGTTTCGAGAAAACGAACGTGTTTTTTCTGTAAAGCTATGTAGAACGAGGCAATTAATATCTTGTTGAAATCTCTGGCAATCTTCTGATACACTAGTAGAACAAATGGTAGTACAATAATGAAAGTTGCTTGCAAGCTAGCAACTTGTTACATTCTCAATGGTAGTAAATCGAAATGGGAGTGAGTTCAATTCACGCCGTCGGCTGACAATACTGACAATCCGAGATGGATTGTTGTCAACATTAGTGCGGGAGCATTTCGACTTGTCGCTCTACAATCGCGTGTCACCTCGCGCAGGATACAAAGGATCAAAAACGAAATATCCCATCCAAAAGTAAACCTAACTACGCAAATAATAAGACTCTATTTTATTTATTACGATATACCGTTTATGACTAACAGGCTTTATGATTAATGCTCGCATCCAGAAGTACATGTCGCGAGACATTTGACAATCGATTTCAAACTTAGAAACAAAAGAGCCCAGGGTCTACAATTAAACAAAGTATCAGCTCTCGTTCCGGATTATGGGCTTATTCGTGCTGCCGCGGCAATTAGGAAGTCATTCATTAGGGTCCCTAAGTTTCGCAGACGTGGGGGTGCCGTCGCACTGTTACGTCACTCTGCTTCTTTTGCAACAGGCCACGATACGCAATCATCTCTTGTTCTTTCTCCTACTAGTGTACAGTTGCACAGATATTGTAAAACAAAAAAGTAGCCATGTTTAAGAATGCTGCTACAGCGACGGAGCGCACTATACAAACAGGAGCGAGTCACTTGCAGCTCTCCTCTTTCCGAGGCAGTGGCGCCACGGTGAGTGACAAGGACGGAGAAATGCACCTTAAAATAACCCTCAAATTCGTCGTAGTAGATACAAGCGTAGATCTCATTTCGGAAAGCGCGATAAGGACGCAAGATGCGGTTAGTGGCATCCCAGAATGCATCTGTCAAGGTACACAAAAAATGGAACCCTGGAATTTCGGGACGTCTCCACAGCGCCGGGACATATGCTCGTTTATTTTTTACCTTGGAGTAGATTCATTCAAAAATTGTCAACGGATAGGGAGATTTGTGTAATCTTGTTAAAGTAATAGCAGTTAGCCCTTTAACAACCAATTTAGCGATCATTGAAGACCCTTTACAATCAATGGTGACGTTTATAACCGTTAAGTTAAACTAAGCTTTTAAATTTTCATAAAATAGATTTACTTTAATAAAATATGAGGTTTACTTATACAAATAAATAAAAATGAAATATCTGTTTGTGATTTCATATTAATAGCCTTCCAATAAATGCATATGAAAGTATATACTTATTTCAAAAAATAAATATTTTTGTCTTGACTGTTTCATAATCTTTGAAACGGTTTGACCTATTTTGACGCAACTTTTACTCGCAGGTTATAAGGAATATCTACTACTTTTATTTCAGAATTTTATCTAAATAAGATATCAAATTCCGGCGGCCCGTTTATAATATTTTTTGGTACTCTTCGAAGGTGACAATTGTATGCACTAAATACTACAAGCGTGAGAAAACGCGTATTCTACTATCATCAGTTTCGCTTTTAGCGTACATCCATTTCCGCTTGGTGAGGCGAGAGCAAGTCACTCGGTGCTTCCCGCATATACTAGGCATGCAGCAGTGTGCAGGAGTGGAAGCCTTGACCCTGACTGCGGTGGCGTCGACCGGAACGCACGCTGAGGCACATTGCGAATCTTGTCGATTCTCGCACATCGCCTAGCTAACATTGCGGTCTTAGTACATTCCGGTCACATGTGTGGTTTACTAGATAGATTGTTTTCTCTTTCGTTGATGTATTGTAATAGTTTAACAATCTTTAATTAAAACTAAACGTAACTGCTAATGAATCAATATTATTATTCAAGTGAATTTATTATAGACTCTAATCTTTACTTAGTGTAAAATGAAGTCGCTTCCGTTGTTTGTTCGCTTAGATCTTTTAAACTACGCAACTGGTTTTAAAGCAGTTTTTAGCAGTAGATACGAGTGATTCAAGAAGGTAAATATGTATAATACATGTACACCCCTGCGAAGAGGGGCGTGTAGCTAGTGTAGTATAAAGCTAAGAGTCAATAAGAATCTGAGTTCTAACTTTTCAAATAAGATTTTTAGATCAACACGTAAAGGGGCAAAATAACAATGTGTTATTGCTTCAATATCACTAAACAATAATTAAACAGGAATCATAGCCAGAATCTACGAAAGCAACTTGGGATTGTCTGACAATAGAACAGAGACAAATTCCTTAACAGACGTCGAAACGAACGGGTAAGTCAAAATCGAGAGTTATTGTGAGCCGTGTACAAAAAATATAGGCGAGTATCAGGAGTGAAGAAGTAAATACGAGGCCGGGAGAGGGGTTGGCAGTCATTGATGTGGAACCGGTCTTGGCGACTCGTCATGGAACCGGCTCTTGACGGACGGGGATGAACGATGATTTACTCACACGAAACGCAGTTTGGGAGCACTGTTATGACTTGCATCTATTTAGATAACACTAACGATCCGCCCTGGCTTTACACGGGTGAAGTTTATGCAAGCAAGTCTATTTTTTTTTAAATAAATCAACAGACACTGGTGTTATACTTTAAAAGCGTACTGGTTGTGTCAACAAATTATACTAATGTATATTTTAGTAAAGTTTCATTAAAATCCATTCGGAAGTTTTTGCGCGAAAGAGTAGTAAACATCCATACATCCACACTCACAAACTTGCGCGTTTATATATTAATAAGATGTAGAATTCTATAAATGATCGAATTAAAAGTACATAAATTTGGATAATAAGATGGATTTTTTTTCTTGTATATCAGGAATGGACAAGAAACTGTAGAGCCACCTATTGGAAACGATAACCGTTGCCTATATGCTACCACAAAATACATTATTAGACCCAGTATACCTCCAATGCATTGATTGCTGAAGACTAAGATTTTTTCCGCCAGACGAAATAGGTGATCTATCTCATCATTGAATCTGGAACACAGCATGCAAAGCAAACTACAGCGACATAATAGGTAAGATTAGAGTTGCTAACTGTCCCGGTTTCCCAGAACATGCCTTAATCTTTGACGTGTCCTGGGACGTCTTGAATAGTTCTTAATCAGCGTATGTACTGAGTTTTTAAATTTCACGCGAAATTTTTTTTCTAACTAGTTTTTAACACGTAGAGTTTTATTGAAATACTTTTATTAAAATTTTAATTACTTGAATTATATTTCACCTATTTTCACTACGTGTTAATTTAACTATTGAAGCTCTATTACTAGGTCCTGGTTTCAAACGGCATTGTCTTCGTTATTTCAAATTCAAATCGTGGTTTTTTTAATTTAGGGTTGACTGTACACTCTGCTTTTCTTATTCTACTAAGATCGCTTTACTATAATAGTCACTTTCAATATTAGGATATTTCCTGAATCAATATTAACAGACGCAAAGCACCGACGTCAGTATTTAAATATAAGAACAAACAGACCGACAGGAGGCACGATCGAAACCGATACATCATATTGACATCGATAGTCTGCACTGGACACGATTGTCGACAGCCGGACGTGACGTCACGCGATGTCGCGACCATTTTAAACAAGCTTTGGTACATCGCCGAACAGATGTCATTGGTACAAACAAAGATGTCGCCTTTTTATTTCTTTTATTGGGACGCGTTAAGGTTGAGAATCGTTAGTATTATATTATTATTTTGTATTCATCGTAAGTAAAGTGCGTAGTGAAAAGGTCGAGGTAGTTCGAATAGGAATTTTCAATATTATAACAAGGTATATATGGTATAATATACGGTGCACAATAATTTGTTAAGACAATAAATCGAAGGAAATATAAAATCAGAATATTATTGAAGACAATGGCTGTATAGGCCGGGTCCTTTTTCCTTTCCCTGTGAGGGGAAAAAAGAAGCAAAAGAGCATAATTCTTCACGACAGTTATCACAGTAGGTATAAGTCATGTGAATTCAACGTGGCACCGTCTCTTGGATTAGTTTCGTTTGTTATCTGCGTTACCATCACCGGAGAGACAAATAGATCACAACAATATAAATGTATAGAAAAATACAGGAAAAATATATAATTATACCGACAATGTATAAAATTGTAAACAACCATGAAAAAGTTTATATTTAGTATTCTACCGCCCGAGGCTGAATTCGTGCAAAACTTTAGAAAACTTCTGAATTTCAGGAAATCAGTTACGTTTTACAAGGAATACTTGCACAGAATTTGAGGGAAAGTGACAGAAATATTGTTATGATGCACGCTTGTAACGTAACATTTAATGAACCTACTTTAAATTATATTATATATACTTTAATATGTATAAAATCATTTGAAATTAAATTACAAAGTGTTTTGTAATTTAGCATCAATTATTTTTATCACTGACAGCCTAAAAATAAGCTTCAAAAATGACGATACTTACATCTCCCTTTTCAATCACTTACAATATTTTTTTCGCACTAAAAAGTATTATGTCTCTTTTCAGGTTCTGTATACGTGGGGATTTTTGTGCTATGTGACGATGACAATCCCATCGTACCTATACTTTTTTTTTTTTTGATACCATTCAGAACAATAACTTGGCTGCATCGGAAGGGTTCTGCCAATATTTCATGAAATACTCCTACGTCTAACCTATTTAACATTAAAGCTTGGATGGTATATTCTCTTTTATATGCGTTACGAACACATTCCATTAAAATATGATGCAGATCTTCTTCTTTAGGTGAGACAGAGTTACTTTCATAAATATGAAAGATAAAACTATCTGTGCCCGCGCAATCACCCGCGTCAAATTTTTAGCCTATTTTAATGTATAAGCCTTTTAATGTACAGCTATTACTGTAAAGTTTCATCAAAATTCGTTTCATTAGTTTTTGCGTGAAAGAGTAACAAATAACTATCCAAATCACAAACTTTTCGCGTTTATAATATTATTGATATAAGGATGGATTGGTAATCGTACATGTAGGTACCTGGTAATACATCAGGTAATTGTATGTCCCACAATGAGTCTTCCAGTAGACGGAACATTCAGCAAAGATATTGGGTTTCTAGCCTGCCTTTCTGCAGAGTACATTAAAAAAAATTAACTTTCTATAGAAATTCTCAGAACGTCCTTTTGGGATTTTGTTTTCGTATTATGTTTATGATTGCGTGTTAAATTGAAAGGAAAGTTTTTTTTTTGTGGAATTATCTGTTCGCAGGTAGGCCATGTTATTATTTCGAAGCGCAACAATCATGTACAGATATATGTACGGATAAATCTTAAAGAATCCATACTTATTATTACATTCTTATTAACATTATAAACGCGAAAGTTTATGAGTATGGATGGATCTTTGTTACGCTATGCTTATGCTTAAGCCTATGTAACATAATAACACAGGCTATAATTTTTATTGAAATTTGTGTATTGATATTTAACGCGAGTGAAACTACGGGCACAGCTAGTACTAAATAATAATATAAACGAAAGTTTGTCTGTCTATTTATCTATTACCTTTTCACGAATTCACGGCCGAATGGATCTTAATGAAATTTACACTGAATATAGATTTAATCAATACGGATATAGACTATCTACCTAACTATTTATTAAAGCGAAAGAAGTCGCGGGTATCAACTAGTCTGTTATATAATTGTGTTCTTAATACGACAAATATTTATATTATAAATATGAGAGATTATTCTTCGTATGTTTGCGATGGATAATATAAAAATAAATATTTGAGATATTACAAATTTTGTGTGTACAATAAAAAAAAATTCTAACTTATTTAATAGCTTGTTCTAAATAGGTCTGTTTTTGTTACTATATTTATTGACTTTATTGACTTTAAAAAGATTGAATGAGTTTTGTGGTACACAATATAAATTTTCTTTTTAAGAAGTTGTTTAAATATGAATTTATAACAACAAACGCAACTAATTAGTTGCCACTTTGTTAAACTAATTCTACACCCAGCGATTTAGTAAATATATAGTACAGTTCGCATACGAACATCTAAAGCGCAGTTCTTAATCCTAAACGTCGATTTACAAAGATAATTTTATAAATAAAACAAAAATCCACAAACAAAATGAATAAACAAAACGAAACGCCCTAAATATAACGTAACCTACATAACAATACATGAAATACGTCGCGATGGTACCGTGTCGCATTGAGCGGCCGGAGTATCGCCATTGAGATCGTTGGCCGAACGCGATGACGGTGGTTTAGACAAGGTTGCAAGTGGAGCAGCTGCGTTTTTTTGCTTTGGTTTTACGACGCTTGTCTGGAAATGCAAGGGACGGTGTATATCTATAGCTGAATGAGTATATCGTATTGTTCTCTAGTTATGGGAAAGGTTTTGGAGCGAAACGAGCCTCGGAGCCACCGCTTTACGAAGACTGGTCGGAACTATAATAGGTACTTGTCTGCATATCTCCCTACCAGTTTAAAATAATCCATTTCTGTGCGTATGAACACTGCTACAATTCTAACGTGTCGGTTAACGGTTGTTAACTGAATATTAAGATTGTTATTATTAATAAATTAGGGAGACATAAAATTAAAGGAGGTCAAGATTTTTTTATGATAATGGAATGATGCACACGATAAGGTGACTATGAGTTCAGGTCAGTTAGCCCATACCACTATGGACTTATGGAGCGGCTGAAAATCAACCTAGTTGACGGATAAGACTTCGGTCAGAGGACACTGCCTACACTGGCGGCCACCAGTGGATGATGATAAGATGACTATGTGGTTTTTTTCCATGGATGATAATGGAATGGTGCGCTGCGCTAACGGTTTACGATTGCGGGGCACCAGCGGAGGATGATAAGATGCTCATCTTATCATCCTCTACTGGTGCCCCGCATGAGGTCAGGTCAGTTAGCCCATCGTGACAATTCACGAAGACTTTATCACGGTGGTTTCTTGGGGGAACCGCGTGGAGGTCAACCTGTCAGGGTACATTGCTAGCAATAAGATCATCAATCCATATCACTAACAATCCCCTTCTCTCATAGGGGATGAGGTCAGTTATCCAATCAGACCTCACTTCTAATCATTATTATATGATTCGTCGCTGATACTCCGCCAGGGTATGCCGATAGCAAAGACGGGTGGGTTCATTCCATTATCACCAATTTAGAAAAAAAAATTGATAAAGCAGAGTAATACAGTTGACCTTTTGAGACAATCTCTAAATGATTTTGGACTAACGTATGTACTTATACCTATTGTAGTACATAAGGATCAGATATGTGAAAATATTTTTTTCATACTAAATTGAATATGATTGCGTTAATTTCTGCTTTATTTCTTGGTGACAATGGTTCAGTTTCCTGTGTCGGTATATACTTTACGAATAAACCTGGGTATTGGTGATCCTAAAACACTTTCCTCCGATACTCCTAATTAATATAGTATTAAAATGTCGATCAGAAATTCTGAAACAACCTACATTTCTCGAAACTCGAGTGTGAAAAAAATATCTCCACTGTTAATTAAATGATACCATTTGGACAAAAAAGGCAACCCCTGAGGGATGTTGGTATTTTTTCGTCAAGGGTTGAACAAAAAATACCGACAAAGTGATTCCGGGCAGAACATATCTGGGACTAGGTTTTTTTAAAATGCGCACGGTATCTGCTCGGCGCGAAAAATTGATTTAATACTTTTATAATTAAAATTGAAAATTGCAAATCATAGCGCTTAGAAATCTGTCTATATCCCGAGTTTTTATTCATTTGTCCTTAAAAATATTATTTGTAAAGCATGTTAATTTAGGCGAAAAATATTTCCTATTATTCTATATTTTTTTTTATTTTAGATGAAACGCAGAGATCTTCCTATACAGCCGACTTAAATATTTTTATGTAAAAATCAATGTTTGTATTTATCTCCTACTTTGTATTTGGATGGAGATCGATATATCCCATGCAATTTGGAAAGTCATGAGCAAAAGCTTGTTAGGAAGGGACGTGAGTTGTTAGAACTGTAACAAGTCAGGTTGACCTCCACGCAGTTTTCCCTCGAAATCATTGTGATAAAGTCGTAGTTAATTTGTCCCGATCATGGTGTATCATTCCATTAGCAACCGTAAAATAAAGAGGGTAAGAATTAATTTCGACTTTTCGTTGTTGACTAACCGCTTATGATACATTCGGCAATTGATTTCTTGAGAACCAGATGATCCATGTAACTTCGTCAGCGTCAGTTTCATTGATAGTGTACTCATATTGCCATATATGTATGTATGTATGTATATCTATACATATAAATAAAATTGGAATGTCTATTTGTAATGTTGAAATAACCGTCTTTTACTACATGCTTATGAATGTAATACGGCACATACACCAAAATATCATTTTTTACAATTTCTGTCTGTCTGTCTGTTTGTTCCGGCTAATCTCTGAAATGGCTGGACCGATTATGATGGGACTTTTTTTCGCTGGTAGCTGATGCAATAAGGAGTAACTTAGGCTACTTTTATTTTAGAAAAATAAAGTTAAACTCCAAGCGAACGAAGTCGCGAGAACAGCTAGTATATACATATAATTCTCATGTTAGTGTTAGTTGCCACTTCTCTTTCTTTCTTCTTTCTGCGAAAAGGTTTGACTGATTTTGATGAAATCTTATATGTGAGTATACATAGGTAGGTCTGAGGTTGTTATCTATTTTTTATGCCCCTAACTAATAAAGTTAGACCACCTCGAGCTTTTTTTTTAATTTTTGTACTGAATCTTTTTTCTTTTTTAAGATGTGGCATTAAAAATACCGATTTTTAGCCTTCTACGACCAACCCCTATTTTTCAATGCCGATATCAATTTATATTGTTAAACAATTATAGAGTATGTAGTATGTATGTAGTAGTATGGAGTACCTATTTATATTCGTTGTCTAGTAATACAAGCTTTTTTATATATATATGATTATTAGGGATATTATTTAAACATTTTTTTTATTTTTTAAGTAGATTTTAGTTATTTAGTACCGGTACGACGGGATTGTCTACGTCAAATTTTGTGAACAAAAAATCCATAAAGCAAACATGTAGCAGGCAAGAGCTTATTATTAGTATAACATATTTAAACATGTATCGTTGATTTCCTTGTATGTATTATTTTATTTAAACATGTATAGTTGATTTCCTTGTATGTATTATTTTAGTACTCAAAAAACATTTCAATGCTAGCGGTGGAATAAAAAGAAACGTGATAATGTAGTAGTGTAAGTTGATGACTGTAAATAAACTTGCGCAGTTCATATCTAATCTGTGTTGTGTGAACTTAATTAGTATTTACGTTTATGTATCACTAGCTGTACCCACGACTTTGTCTGCGTGGAATTTAACTTTATTTTTCTAAAATATAAGTAGCCTAAGTTACTCATTATTACATCAGCTACCTGTCAAATAAAAGTCCCGTCAAAATCGGTTCAGCCATTTCAGAGATTAGACAACAATTTAAAAAAATGTTATTTTGGTGTATGTACCGTATTTATATGCATGTAGTAAAAAATGATTATTTCAATATTAGAAACAGACACTCCAATTCTATTTATATGTATAGATAGTAGGCAAGTAAAAACAGCGCCATCTAGTACCAAACCAAGGCATAACTTACAGATACGTATAAAGACATTTAATACAATTACGTTTTTTACAGCCCAAAACTTACCAGATGGAAGCAGATTGTGAGGAGCTGTAGGATAGGAGAAGGAGGATTCCCAAGAAGGACAACAAAGAGATACCATCATGAAAGCCACGTTCACTCTGTCAAGAGTGTAGGACTGAAGAAGTTATTTTTTTTAATATACACATAGAAAAACACATTATGTGGGAATCGAACTTGCAACAGGTAAGGTGTGTTCTTCTGCTAATCCACCGAGGCCGTCAGGTAGTATATGTATGTCATACAGAAAAACACCTAGAATAATACATACACTCATGCAAATAAATACTATACACAATAATACACATATTTGTACTGTGTGGGAATCGAACCTGGGACTGGGTGTAAGGCGGTGTGATAAACCACTAGACCGCCGAGGTCTTCGTTAATAATACTTGAATTTATTTTTTAATATACGCATAATATAATAATAGATATTGTGAAGACGATTTTGTACATAAAATAAAAACTGCGCTGACAAATTTGTAACGTCCGGGATCGAACCTGCGACTATAGGAGGGTGTGTCTATAGATAGACATTTACTATGTTTGTTACGTACTAACAAAGAATTTAAAATATTTATGTTTTGGTTGTACTTTGTTGGTACGTTTCGTAATTTGGATTTTTTTTTTATTTTCGTAACTTTCTTAGTAAGGATACCTATTCTTATGGGACAAAATTGGCAACCAAGGTTACGGACCACCTGAAGGAAAATGGTTCCTTTGTCTATACAAACTACACTACTAACATAAACAGGTGGTACAAAGAGAACCACGTCGACGACTTTGTATGAAGTCTTCCCTCTGGTCAATTTTAAAGGGACACTTTATACAAAGTATATACGCCTACTTCATGTACTTTAAATGAATACTTCTATTATGAAAGTCTACCCCCCTCCCCCGCCTCATATCTATAAAAACAAGAAATGTCTAATATTCAATGTTATGTCAGAACAACAAATACTGATATTAATTATTTCATTTCCATATTTTTAGAGAATGAAAAATTTCAGTTTTATTTCGTATTTTTAGAAATTTATAAAATGATAAGCTACCTTTTTAAGTTTTTATAAATTGACCCCTTAAACTTAGTTGTTAAGAGTTAACAGACCAGTCTGTATGAAATATATAGATTTCCCTATTTTTTTTATTACTCGACCTAAACCTAGAAAATGATAGTGAAGCTGCGATATGAGATTTACGAAGCATTTAAATTAGATTTTCACAACAGAACAGATACTAAGACGATGCTTAAAATAGAAAAAAAAATGCAGATGATAATATTGCGAGTATTTTAAGCATTAAAATATTAATACATAAACATAAATTAAATTAGAACATTCTAATTCTAATTACTCAATGTACTGTGCTTTCCATAAAACATAAAAACATTCCAAATTTTTTTACTAGATATTATTATAAAAAAAACAAAATATATGTGTCTACATATCTACTATTTCTACTACATAATAGCAAATTCGATTCCTCTGTAACTAAATTTTGAAATTGTCGGTAGATTTGGACTCGACTCTGTTATATACTACCTACTTACATGAACAAAGATATTTTAACTTAGGTACATTATGTATGGATTTGAAGTTTTTTGATAACTTCTCAATATTATCTAGGAACAATAAGATCGATATATGTAGTCTAATAAATTTAACTTGTCTTCTAGCAAATAAATTTGATACTACTCTACTCTAAATTTGATACTATCTACTTTTAAGGCAAAATTTGGAAGTTAACACAAAAATACCTAACCAAACAGGACAATTTTTGGTTCTATATTATAAAAATTGCACGTGGCTTAAAAAACAAAATAGTTAGTTAGTTAGTTAAAAACTAAACTAATAGCTTAAAAAACGTAAGTATATCTTGAATGTCCTTGACTTTCTGTCATGAAACAACAAGACACTATTTTCATGTAAGTTGTACAGATGTCTAAATTGCTACATGTACAATTAAATTTTAGTAACGTGAAAAATACATCTCGACAACCTAACGACAAGAAAACGCGAGCTTTCCTCTGCGATATTAAATATGTTATCAATAACGACATTATTTCGAACCTGCACGTTATCTACGTAACGCAAAGCCGTTATTACGTACTAGCAAAACATAAAACGGTTACAACGTTTACATGGGGGGTAAACAAATAAAAAACGCATGCTATTCTACGGTTTTCGTGCGAATTTGTGCAAAATCCGGTCGCTAGGGGTGTCGGTTGTGATCGAACATAACCTCTCGGGCCGGCGCGTCACGTGCCCTTATGTAAGGGAGGCTCACGTCATGTCCACATCGCAGCCCACCCCTAGGCTGGCCACCGCTACCAAACCTACCTTGTCGTCCGACGATCTCCGCGACGTGCTCCGAAGACGGGACGGGCACGCACTCAGTCATGTTTTGGGATTTCTTCGCACGGTCGTCGGGCGGCGGCGCAAATCCGAGCGGGCTAGCCAGCGGGTTAGCAGTCGGCAGACTCTCTCCTAAACTCAGCATGCTCAGCTCGAGCGCCAGCTGGAACGCCCGCTGGTCCTCCATCAGGCTGCCGCCTCCTCCCAAGTCCCCGAACAGGCTCGAAGGCATTTCCACTTGTGAAGCTATTTTGTCGGCTACGAGAGGTTGCCCTCTCAGTCACTGGTATGAATTAGTCGATCGTTTTAAACGCCGCGATTTGTCATGTATCACACGTGTGGTGTTCGCGCGACGCGGCGGTGAACTGAGTGCCGGCCGGCGGGCGCACGCGCTCTGTGCTCGCGTGTTCGGCGTGGGGGGCGGGTGGCGGGGGGTTGTGCTCGGCGCGGGGTGTGCGAGGGGGCGCAGGGGGCGGCCGGCCGGGACCGGGGCACGCCGGGGTGACTGCATCGAGGGCGGGATGCGCCGCAGCTTCCGCCCGCCCTGTTCATCGTACGATGCCACCACGTTTCGTGCTTGACACCTACCGCAGGTAATTACTTGGACCATGCGTTCCAACTCGATGATGTGTGATGATGAGATATGGATGAGATTTAAATTAATGATCTTGGTCAATCGATTTCACTCAAATATCATCAATCTTCATTTGGTTTCTGATATAAGTAAATTAATTATAATGTACGGTAAGCAATTCATTACAGCTCTATCTGGTAAGACCTATATATGAAATGAGAGGAAATAATCACCCGAAATAACTGTACATACTAAGTACTGTACTAAGGTATATTAAATTCAATTGGATTGATAAGTACATAGATATATAATTATTTTTTTTTTAAACAACTATGATAGCAAACAAGCATCTGTTTATGATCCGTATCCTATGGACGCCTGAAACACCAAAAAAGTTTAATAATAATAATAACATTTATAATATAATATAATGTAATATCACAGGACTACTCACACAGCGCCATCTAGTCCCAAGCTAAGCAGAGCTTGTGTTATGGGTACTAGACAACTGATATAAATACATGCATACGTTTTTTTTTTAAATCATTACATTACACCTAGAAAACACCCAGACCGATACAAACAATCATACTCTTGAATACAAATGTTTGTACCGTACAAGGAATCGAACCCACGACCATCGGATAGTAAAGCGGTGTGCTAAACCACTAGACCACCGAGGCTGTCAATAATAATAGATTATTAAACTCACTCAGTTTGCTCCAGTATCGAAAGAAAGAATTTATTATTTATTAACAAAAATAATGGTAGTACATGATGTTAAAATAATGAGCGAAGTCGAATATAAATCTTAGAATACATTTCACATAAATCTACAGTTAAAAAATTAGTTCTAACACCTTACTACTATTATATACGTATTCTAGTCCTAATTTTAATTTTAATATTTCACAGAAACTCAACCTTAATACATAATTAACAGTTTAATTCAGTACAAGACCAGTTTTTTTAGTGTTCATT
Source organism: Achroia grisella (assembly GCF_030625045.1). NCBI lineage: Eukaryota > Metazoa > Arthropoda > Insecta > Lepidoptera > Pyralidae > Achroia > Achroia grisella. The sequence goes on along the minus strand of NW_026712613.1, from coordinate 841,577 downwards.
CATAAATATTGAAAATTTATGACCGCCCAGACAATTTATAGATGTAGTAAAGAAAATATATAATATAATATAATTCTATTTAATAATTTCATGCAATGGAATTTACCTGTCTGTATTGAATAATATTTTGGGAATATATATAATAATAATAATAATCTCGGGACAATTCACACAGCGCCATCTAGAGCCAAGTATAATAACTGATACATATACTTTTTTTACATAGATTTTTTTTTGTAAATACATACATATTATACATAGAAAACACCCAGACCGATACAATTCATACTCATGAATACAAATGTTTGTGTAGTGCGAGGAATAGAACCCGCGACCATCGGTCGCAAAGCGGTGTGCTAGACCGCTAGACCACCGAGATCGTCATATATTGAGGATATGTTAATTTAAATTTGGAAATTTTAATTATTTTATGTATATACATGTATGTACATACATACATACGTATATTTATATATATATATATACAACTGAGAAATGTGTCTATTGTGAACATGTTTTCTATTGTATGTCAGACCTGGCGAAGTGAAGAATATTCTTCACTTCTCCAGGTTCAGTTCAGAATTCCAGAATAAGAAGTGTACGCGGGAGGAAACTCGTCTGAAAGCACACTGTCCGAAACGACTTGTAGGTTCCAGCGTGTGGGGATAAATTCCCTGTCGATTTTGTGTGTGTGTGTGTGTACAGATTATATATATTGGTAACTATTGCCATAATCATAACGTGGACTTAGCTTCTTTGCCGCTGCTTGTATTTTAAAACCAATACATATATATAAAATTTAAGTGTCTGTTTGTAATATTGCAATAACCGTTTTTTACTACATGCATATGATTATAAATATGGTACATACACCAAAATAACATTATTCACAATTTCTGTCTGTCTGTCTGTTTGTTCCGGCTAATCTCTGAAATGGCTGAACCGATTTTGACAAGACTTTTTTTGGCAGGTATTTGATGTAATAAGGAGTAACTTAGGCTACTTTTATTTTATAAAAATAAAGTTAAATTCCACGCAGATGAATTCGCGGGAACGGCTAGTTGTAACTAATAATTATATCAACTCTTTTAACTGTGACACGACAGCTGGTAGCTACTTTGCCCTTAGGGTAAGTATGGCCGTTTAAAGAGGTAACGCTGCCAGTATCCTGGGTACGCTGCCTCGATGTGCCATGTTGGATTACTACAATTGTTTTTTTTATTGTTTATTACTATTTACCTTTTTATAATAAATATTATTTCAAAACCATCTCATCATAACAGATTAAAAAAAATAGTATTGTAATCGATCCATTCGTTTAGGATCTACTATGCCACATACAATTACACAGAAAACTTATATATCAACCCACTTTTTGTATCGCGGATTAAAAAAAATATATAAAATAAGCAAAATCATAAAAATTGAAATATTGTGAAATAATTTTGATGTTCATTTCAAACTAGATGACGCGGGTTTTTTATATATTGAAGGATATGACAAATAAATAAAAAGGTCGCGAGTCGCTTGGCGCCTGCCTAAATTGACCGGAAGTGAGGTCAGCTGTCCCCGGCCACATGAAACAGGCCCGTGTGACACGAGCCCGCGACCCCAGCTGATAATGTACGCCAGGCGTGGTCAACTTCATTAGAACCAAGATCTCCTGTTTACTATTGAAACCCTGTGAGATCTACTAATAGAGAAATAGAAATATTCTTTATTCAAACTTAGTATAAGCACTTATGAATAGTCACGTTTTTTATTCTACCACTCATTCGGAATGCAGACTCATCACAAGAAGAATGAGCAAGAAACTTGTGTGTTGCTCTTTTAAATATTTTTTTTTGTTTTCAATTACATACTCGTTATGACAGCATAGCATCAGTACAAAACAGTACAATCATATAGTATTTTTTTTATTTTATTAAGAGAGAAAACATAAATGTGAAAATTATTCTTAGTAACTAGGTACTTATTTACCTTTATATCAGTGTAAGTATTGCGTCTGAGCATCTTCCACTAGTTTAGCATAATCAAGTTTGTAGTTGGAGATTACCAACCTTTTTTACGACTACGTTGAGCAGTCTAGTCTACGTATTTATATTTTTTGGCTTGCCACGATCTACTGGACTGACAGTCGCGATCGACCGCTCGATCGCGACCTGTTGGCCACCCCTGACCAACACTGATAACAAAATTAAATCAATAAAGATTTCTAAGAAAGTAAAGATACGGGGATTTTGTTGACTAAATTTGTGCGTAAATATCCAATTAACAAAGGACTCTGTATGCTAAGTGACTTCTATAGAGAAGAGGTTAAGTTTTTATGAATAATTCGATAATTTTTCGATAAAACACAAACCAAATTGTAAGTTCCAGAATTAGTAATTGCAACATTGTGTAATACGTGCTCTATTGGGTAATAAATTCAATCGATCAATTTTTTTTTAATTATTGATAATGGAATGATGCACCCACTTGCGCTAACGGTTTACGCTAACAGGGCACCAGTGGAGGATGATAAGATGAGCATGAGATCAAATCAGTCAGACCAGGTGGTAAATTACCAGGAATTTACCACGATGGTTTCCAGGGGACATGGTATATACCTTGCAATGGGGTCATCAATCCACATTACTAACAATCCCCTTTCGCCCCGACAGTTACGAAGTTAGATCAGAAGTAAAATATTCAACTTTGATATTGTGATATCGAATAGACCGCTAAATTTAACTCAGACCAATTCTAAAAATAGTTTGAGTTCGTTTAAAAGTTTTCTGTCACTAAGTTAGTACGAAATAGAATAGTTACTCCATCTTTCCATGTTAGTATCATGTTCATCATGAGGCATAGGCCTCTTAGATTATCGTCGCGACTGTAATCCAAGATGGGGTAATCAGAGATAATATGAAGGTAGTACAAGTACAATGTATCACATTGAATGATATGCCATCTCGCCGAGCATACCAAGGCTGCTTTTTAAGTCGTGTCCTTTGCCAACCTCACGCTATTATTAAAAAAAAATCATCTTTTTGAATTTAGAATTCGAAAACAAAGGAATGTTTTGAGATTGATCGGATAGTTATAAATATATAATATACTAGCAGATCCGGTCACGCGTTGTGGCTAATAATAGGCAAATAATTTGCAATAAAATAATATTGCGACTAAATACTTTCAAATAGCACACAATGTGCAAATCAAATTTGCAATCAGTTCAGTAGTTTAGGAGTCCATCGCGGACAAACAACGTGACATGTAATTTTTATATATAAAGATATAAATGTGTTTAAATTAGTACCATTTAGTACCCCACCTGAGTGAGAGCGTCATTAAACAAGGGACGTAATTGTGGACTCGCTAAGGTACATTTAATTAACCACTAAGCACCTCTGAGGGTCTCAGCTACTGTTTATGTGCTTGTACTTTCTAAGTTGTTAATCTGAGAAAGGATAATTAGAGTAATTGAGATTTTTTTATGTAATTGGAATGAGAAGACATAGACAGCTATGTCAATGTCTATGTTTTTTTTTAAATTTCAAAATATTTTAATGCTGTCCGACGCTGCGGGCCTATACAACTTCACCGAACGATAGAGGGCGAAAGCAGATGGATTTCCAAACCAGCGGTAGGACTTATAGAGCGGCTAAAGGCCAACTCATGTCTAACGAATACGACTTTAACCTGAGGGCACTGCTCCCTAGCAGGTTCAAACCCCCTGGGTTTGAACCTCGACTCAGGACGTCGAAATTTCAATCCCCGTTTGAGTTGGACGGGAATCGATCGGAAGGCCACGGTAAGCAGTAACCGTCGCCTATGCATTATAATTGAACAGCACTGTAACCACGTTATTATCTGACACTCGTGATACCACTAATGCGTTGTCATTCCAGAGGAGTTCCAGAGGATGCCTCTTATACTGTAACAAATAGACAGACACTTATTTATTATATTAGTATGGATGAATTAAATATATGTTACTAACTGTTACCTGTGATTTGATCTGTTCTTGAGATAAAATATAGCCTATGTCTGTCCTCGTGACAAAATCGAACTTCTTTCATTAAAATCTCATTCATTAATAGTTTAAGAACTGTGCTCTAGTCGGTGGGGCTTGTCAGCCGTTTAATCGTGACGAAGTAACAAACGAACCGACAGACACAATTTCCCATTTATAATATTAGTATACATCACTCATTATTGCTACTAGGAAAACATAAATTATAAAAGACGTGATATTATTATTGGCAATAGCGGTAGAAGCGTAGCACGGAGATAGGCACATGTTATACGGCTACGAAATGCAGTGTCGTCCGCTACGAATCTACCTATCGCTTTGTTTTCATGATCTCCTAATAATTATTTATATACTATTCTAAAATATACGATATTTATTTAATAAAAAATTAGAGTTGGTTGTTGGAAAATCGAAATGAACATAATTAATTTCTTTGGTTCTTCCTTAAGAAGTTACTTTTGACAGTAATAATAAATAATTAAATAATGTTTTATAGGGTTTCTGTTCAAGATATGCTTTAGAAGGTTGAGGGAGGCAAAAATAATTAATTTCGTTTATTTGATAGCTTACTTTGTATTAATTTTATTGGCTACATATAAATTCTAATTTGATATGATTTTTGAAACCTTAAAAATTGAAATGAAACGAATAGTAATCTTATAAGCTACAAAAATGAAATCGTGGACATTCATAAAAATTTTATATACGTATTTAATATGATTTTTATTTATGGATTCATTCATTAATTTAATTCTATACCTCTTATTAATTTTCGTGACAATAAAATCATATTTTATTACTATTTATTCAACGAAAAATGTGTCTACTTTTTATTTTTATACATTCGCTATAATTATCTTGAATCTTCCTTAAAAAAATACGTTTCAATAAGTGACATTGTCTTCGACTTTGATGTATTAGCATTTACCATCAGGCTAGCCGTAAGCTTGTTTGCTATTCTAGTTATTATATATATATTTTCGAAAGTCTATAAAAGATGTACAAGTTACAGACTTTGTGCAAAATTATCCAACAATCAAATAATAATATTCAATCTGGATATTTTTACGGTGGAGCAGAAATGTGTTTGTTCAGGGTACAGTTTCGAATAATACTAACATCGTAAATTACTAAAATGGCCTTTATTACGTGCCCGATAAGGTGCAGGTTGTTAACTGGCAGGGTTAATGGGGGGGTGGGGGGAGGGGGTTTGACGCTTGCGGGATAGGTATCAGTAGGTCGGCAGGGTTATTGCCCGGAGCTTTGAACTGGGGGTAGTTACCTGCCTAGTTTTGAATATAAATGGTGGTCATTTTGGATTTCAGCCCAAACTTGCGACCGGTTTCTTGAAAATTGTTCAATACCATATGTAACGACTACTGCGGTCAGTTTATCTTGCTTCCTGATTCACGACTATTATTCTAGAGGGGTAGGTAGACGCATTGACATCTGTTGATGTCGTGGTGGACGCAACACCTGACATGTTTCTAATTTATAGTAACTCATTTTTGGTTTGTTATAGGTGTTTACATAACTAGAAAGTCAGAAATATAGAAGTTAAATTATTCCTGATGGCAGCACAGATTATTTTTAAAATTTTTGACTTTTGATTGTTTAGCATACCGCCTTAGTTCCGATGGTCGCGGGTTCGATTCCTCGCATGGTACAAACAATTATATTCATGAGTATCATTGTTTCTATCGGTGTGGGTGATTTCTATGTATATTATGTATGTATTTACGTAATAACAAATGCGTCTATGTATTTATATAAGTTGTTTAGTACAATTAGTACCCATAACATAAACTCTTCTTATCCTATTCTATTATATAAAATTTATAAAAATAATAATAATAATAAAATAGGATGGGGTGACATATTTGTCATTGAGGGTGAAAATCACATTATCATTATTATTGTAAAAATAAACTATTAATAATTATTTAGTATGTAGGTAATGAACAAACTAATAAAACGAAAAGAAATCTTAGCCCATTTTGAAAAATTGACTTGTAGTCCTCCTGATAACCATCTTAATAAATTTGTAGTGAATTTACCACGATGGGCTAAATGGTGTTGGACTTCATTCCATACTCATCTTATCATCCTCCACTGGTGCTCTGCCAGCGTAAACCGTTAGCGCAGGCGGATGCGCCATTCCATGATCATTTTTAAGAAAAAAAAAATACCGAAATTGCATTATATTATCACTACGGTACAATGAGACAGAAAACACTATTCTGACACCGGAAACTACTTGTAATACTTAAAAATCGATTCTCCAGACTCGAGACACATCCGTTTTATCCCAAAGACGAGGGAGATCGAGTTTAAAAGAGTAAATGGCGAAAAAAATTAAAAAAAATATATAGTACACGCACAATAGAGCATCTCGCATCTGCTATCCGGGAGGCAGCTGTCTCGAGGGCCCCGTGAAAAAAAAATCACTACCTGCAGTCCCACGTCGTCCTTTGGTGTAAGTACTTCGTGAACTTGAAATGTACAATGCTTAGTGTATTGTACTTGTACAGTCAACCTCATATTAAGATGCTCAAGTTTTATTAGATTGACGGTCTCGGTGGTATAGTGGCTGGCCTACCGTTTTACTATCCGATGGTCGCGGGTTCAGTAATATGATTGTGTATATCGGTCTGGGTGTTTTCTATGTATAATATGTTTTTATTTACAAATATATATATATATATACACATTCTCAAATAACATCTATGTATTCTCATAATGGTAACAAAAAGACAGACTTTCCCAATAACCATTATAATAATTCCCATTCACATTCTCAATAATAAATTGCAGTATTCGTATCTATTTTTATCCGGACATTCTCAATAATAACTATAATAATTCTCATTCACATTTATATACATAATTCACATTCTCAATTAATATACAATACATTATAAAATTCGTATGTTTTCTTATCCATCACGTCACCTATGAATATGTGGCTGACTGTACAGTCGTATTGTGTAGGTACTGTACTGAGTATTGTGAGTATTGTGAAGTAAACTTTCGTGCAGGGGACGCGGGGTTCATTCTCACGGTTGTTTTTAATGTTCCAAATATTAATTTACAATTTTATCTAATATCGTACCTTCTTCTCTACACACTATGCGACTTGTATTTTTAACTAATCAATATAGAATAGAATAGAATAGAAAATCATTTATTCAAATAAACTTAATTTAAGCACTTTTGAATAGTCATAACAATTTGTTTTTTATCTATAAATAATTCGGAAAGCTGTCTCATCACAAGAAGAACGAGCAAGAAACTTGTGTGTTGCTCTTTTAAATAATCCTTGTAAGTTTACATTTACAAGTCGAAACGTGTGAATACTAACTACCAACAAGCATTAATATTTTGGGTCAAAATATGCAATAAGATTAAATCAGTCGTAGTGATAAGTTATAAGTAAGTTATATTATATTATAAGTAAGTTAACTTTTAGAATAATTCTTAGCTTGTATTTAACTGTACAAATAAGTGTCACACTTTATATGTTGTAGTTTAACTGCACTTTAAAAGTTAAATTGAAATGTCATTTATATATATATTATTAATAGTAATTATATATATATATATCCATCACACCGCTCGCTGTCGACAGGGAATTTATCCTCACACGCTAGAACCTTAGTGCTCTCGGACAGTGCGGTTTCAGAGGAGCTTTCTCCCGCGTACACTTAGATCGTGGAATGAACTACTTGCCGAGGTTTTCTCACGTGACTAAGGGTATATTAAGGTTTATTAAGGGTCGGCAACGCGCACGTGGCACTCCTGGTATTTCAGGCGTCCATAGGCTACGGTAACCATTTACCATTAGATGATTGTTCAGCAGTGGACGTCTTCCGTGCTGAAGATGATGATGATCGTTTGCCACCATTAAAATTAAAAATTAAAGAAGCTATTTTTTTATAATCTAACCTAAAAGTTACAAAACTGTCTGGCCGCGGGTCCCACTCTAACATCTCGGAGCTCACTGTTTTTTTTACATCTACTTTCCATACTTTATACACGAGTACACAATTTCAAATGTGTTGAATATCGACAAATTTACATACACCCAAATGTAGGGAGAAAAATCTGTTTTTCTATATGAATTCTTAGAATTTCTCGCACACGGAAAGGCCAATAGATATAAGTACCTGTTTATTATGTAGAAAGTGTTCTCTTCACTCGAATAATACGTCTAAACTCATATTATGAAGAGAGAACATTTGATTTTTATTGGAACGGGTAATTTATTATCCTTACTCCTTACTAATATTATAAATGCGACAGGAACCTCTGCCTGTCTGTCTGTATGTCTGTCTATCTCGCTTTCACGCCAAAACTATTGAACCGATTTAAATGAAATTTGGTTGGTTTTAACTGTAAAAAAGGACATAGGCTACTTTTACGAAAAAAGGGTTGTAAGGGATTGAGAGGGCAGGTGATCGTTTGCAAATATCATCATATTAAAAGCTAAAAGCTCTCAATCTCTTAGTTTGTTATCGGTGTTTCCACCACCGGAGAGTCAGTCAGGAATATACGTACATTGACACGTAAGTCTTTTGGTTTCAGTCTAATTTGAACTGACGACCTTTCCGTGTGACGTTGACCCACTAAGGTGTGTAGGTCTCCATATCATCATCTATTTCCATAATCACTACTATCTAAAGATTAAAAAAGTTTTTAAACAATTATAACAATATACTATAATCTTATTGTGAATATATTTTACAGTTATTTTCAAGTAACACTATGATAGCATTCAAAAAAATAAATGAATAAAAGACCACGAATTATAAACAAAAGTTTTGGTGGTAATTATTTATAACATAGATAAGGCGAGAATATTTACACATAAAATTACTGTGAGTTCTCAGAACTACACCTTCTGGGGCAGTATTCAATGACTTTAGAGATAGCCTTATAAAGTTATTCAAATGTTTATCTATCTATATACAAAAGTGTTAGTGATAATTGTTTTTCAAACGTGTTTAAATAGATACAATGGTATTTTCTTTAAAATTTATTTGTTTCTGCATATTAAGATGAAACTAAAAGAAGCATGTTGATATCTACAATTAAAGAAATAGGAATAATCTTTATTCAAATATACTTTATGTGAGCACTTTTGAAGAGTCATATTTTTTTTTATTCTACATGACGTCTATTTGTCATCTAGCGGTTGCCTTTTAATGGTAGCTGGTTCGATATCTGGCACAGTACAAACATTTGTATTTATGAGTATTATAGTTTGTATCTGTTTGGGTGTTACAATATATTTTAGTATTTATAACAGTCGTCTAGTACCCCTAACATAGGGTCTGCTTAGCTTGAGGCTACACGTGTAAATTATACAGAGATATTTTTATTTATTAGTAAAGGACGAAAATAGAAAGAAACTATTCTGATTAAGACAATAATCGTGTAATACTTTTTTGTACATCTACATTTTTTATTCCTTTATTAAATAAATAAAGGAATACAAAAAGTTTATTGTATAAAATAATATAAATAATGATTATATATTATATATCTAAACTATAGTCAGTCATATGACGTAATTAGCATAGGATTTAGGTGCATCGATATAGTTAATTTTACAATTGTGAGTTTTTTACAGTATTATGTTTTTTTTTAATAATTAAAATTATTATTTAAAAATATTTAGCTTTAAAGTTCAGAAGTTTTAGGTTTTTTATTTATTTAAAAGAGCAATACGTAAGTTTCTTACTCGTTCGTCTTGTGATGAGTCTGCTTTCCAAACGAGTGGTAGAATAAAAATAATATGACTACTTAAAAGTCACAAAGACTTTAAGTTTATTTGAATACAAAATATTTCTATTTCTATTTAAAATAATTAGAACTCTTATAATTTTGTGTAAATACAAATAACTAAATTGTATAAAATTATAACAGCCAATATACGGAATACCTACTAAGTATTTTTTTAAATAAATTTAAAATATAAAATAAAAGTTAAATATTTTATTTCTATTATAATTTTAGTAGGATGGATAAACAAAAACAGGCTCCCTAAAGAATTACATATGTAATTACATTGAAGGAAAACGTGTGAACGTATACCTATATCTAATTATTTCAAACTAACTGTACGCGCGACTTCGTCCGCGTGGAATTTAACTTTATCTATATATTACAGTTATCTGCCAAGCCGGAACAAACAGACAAAATTTGTAAAAAATGTTATTTTGGTGTATGTATCGTATTTATATTCAAATGCATGTAGTAAAAACTATTATTTCAATATTACAAACAGACACTCCAATTTTATTTATATGTATAGAGTATAGATTAAACTCAATTGAATAATTTATTTATTATTATGTTTTTTAAAAGCCAGTTTATTTACAATTTATATTTATATAAAATGCAATAAAATTATTTAAAAGAGCAACACGCAAGTTTCTTGCTCGTTCTTCTTGTGATGAGACAGCTTTCCGAACGAGCGGTAGATTAAAAAATGTAATGACTATTCAAAAGTGCTTCAATGTAAGTTTATTTGAATAAATGATTGTCTATTCTATTTCTATTCAATTCAATAATTTCATTCCCTATTTCCCGGTAAACGTAACTGAGAAGGAAGCGGACCAATACGGAAACGAACAGTCGAATTACGAAATTTGTTTTGAGTGGATGTAAATTTAATAGACGGCACCTTCGGTGGAGAAATTAGCGCAAAGTTCATTGAACCCGACCAGCTGCCGGGCGCTAAGGGTCGTGTCCCTATTTCCCAAACCACCCTGTAAGGGTCCGGGAATCTTTTAGAGCACAATGGAGAACTTTTAGATTTTCTGTAATCATGGCTAAATGTGGTTTGGGTCGAAACTTTAAATATCAATATGCTACAAGTATTTTATACTAGCTGACCAGCCCAACCTTGTCTGCATTACACTTACTTGACATTTATTATTATATCAACGCATGAGTATGCGTTAGTATAGAGAATTAGTGGAACAATAAAAATGAGTAAAAAGAAACTTGCATGTTGCTCTTTTCTTTCACTATTATTATTTTAATCTCCTTTTATGCATAATTGTGAAATATGTGTGTGTTAACAGCGTATATGACGGTAATCAGTAACCCTGTATACATGAATAAAGGTAACAAGCCTGGAATTTAATATCCGGGTATAGTTATTATTATTGAAAAACAAAATGAGCGGATCAGTATGGGACACCCGCAATACGACTTATCCTTTAATTTCTGTTTATACTGTTTATTTTATCTACAAAAGAGAAAGATAACTTAAAAGTGCGTAAATTTAAGTTTTAAGAATTTTCTATTCTATTCTATATATTTGACACCAACGTCCGGACTTCGCACGGATCCATTACAAATCTTGGAATTTCTCGGTTTGTTTTATACTATAACACGTATCTATTATACATATAAACTGGGAGAAAATGCCTCAAGGTATTAAGTCCGGCATGTGCATCTTTATTTCTGTATTTGTGCATGCATTAAAGTTTTAATAATATATTATATTATATTATAAATAAAAATATGGTCGAGCGCAGTGATGACTGGCTCATCCGTCATACTCGTGAACGGATGCTACTTGTAGGGACTGGTTTATTCTAATTGCTATGGCTGATTTCCTCTTATTAATCGTTTAACCAGTTGGTTATATATTCAATATTTTTTTTCTATTTGAGTATTTAATTGAATTAGTGCTAATTGGTGGTTTGTATTCACACACTTAAACTTAAAAATGTAAAGTAATAATAAAATTATTTAAAAGAGTAACACGCAAGTTTCTTGCTCGATCTTCTTGTGATGATACAGCTTTCCGAATGAGCGGCAGATTAAAAAAATGTAATGACTATTCAAAAGTGCTTCAATGTATGTTTATTTGAATAAATGATTTTCTATTCTATTCTATTCTATAAATAATTAAATATACCTTCCTCTCGAATCACGCTATCTATTACTGAAAACTGCATTGAAATCCGTTGCTTAATTTAAAAGATATAAGCGAACAGACAGCGCCGACGATTTTGTTTTATACTATGTAAAGATTATGTCAAATCTTACCTAGTCTTCAGAAATGCATTGAACGTGTTAAATTTCAAAGTTGCCGCCAAAATGTGGCACTCCCACTGACGGCAATGCGACAAATTCGCAAAGCTTCTACATATATACAATGAAGTATGTAGGCATGTAACTAACAGTTTACAAAGTATGTCGCGGTTCCTTGGAAGATCGCTGTTATATTACATGCAACAGTCTTAGCGACCTTACACAAATTGCGTCACATGATATTTTTTTTAAATTTCCCAATTTATGTCAGTACTGGTACTTTTATTAATATTTAGCTGCTCCCGCGACTACGCACGCGTGGAATTTAAATTTATTTTGCAAATAATGATTTTTAAAAAAAAAAAGTAAAAGTGACCTAATATTAAAAAGTAAGTATAAAAGGAAAAAAAACAGTAATTTTAAAATCATCCCCAAACTGAGGCCCGCGTGTTTGTAAGTAAATATGAACCCCGTAAAGAGGGAGATATATAAAGAATAATAATAATCTTTATTTACAAATATATCAATAAAATGTATTTAGATTTAGCACTGCATTTCGAAATAGTTAGACCTATGGCTAGTTATAATCAGTTTACGTAACTATCCCCTTCCTAGTCCGACGTTACAAATTTTGTAATTTTAATTACATATTGTTGAATCTTTTAGTTAGCTCTCGCTTCTTATTGTAATACTTAATGGTATGAGACGGTCTCCATGATTTAGCGGTTTAGCACACCTCTTTACCGGTGATGATCGCGGGTTTGATTCACACCATCATCACCATCATACTCATGTACATTTGTATAGTACATGAGTATGATTGATTGTATATGTCTTCCCTAATTTAAAAAAAAAACAATGTATTTAAGTATTTATATCAGTTGTTTAGTACATGACACAAGCTCTGCTTAGTTTTAGAATAGATGGCTCTGTGTGAATTGTCCAGGATTATTATTATGTTGAAAGTTTTGATGTATAGGTATATTATGTTATACTATTTATTTTCTAAGGGATGGGGTATGTCATTTGTGATTTTTTTAACACTTCTTATAATAATTTCTAAATAAATCCGCGGGTAAAGTACAGTATTGTAATTTAGACATTCTCACGAATCGTTATATATTTCCCAAGAACCCAAAAACGGTTCCCATCGACAAAACGCCCCGTTTCCTATACGAATTCGCGCTGCAGTTTTATGCACGTTGCATTGACCCTAAGGTACCTTTGTCTCGCCCTTTCTCTCAGGGCCAAACCCTTGGAACACATCTGTCGTTTCGACTTGCATTCAATGGACTTCTTGAGTCATTATTTTTTTTGACGGTTGAATTTTGAATTCCATTACAGGGCTGGTAGTGATGATTATATTGATTTATGAAACTAGGGCACACGTCTTTTGTTGTAATATTACTATCTAAGATATAAAATTCTCGTGTCACTGATTTCGTGTTTATAATACTCCTCCTAAAGGGCTTGACCGATTTTGATAAAATTTTATATGTATATTCAGTAGCTCTGGGAATATGTTTATAGCTAATTTTTATAATATGTTATGGGTGGTTTACTCCAAAATTTTTTTTTATTTTTTTCGACAAAATTTGATATTTTATTTTTATATTATGTGGCTCTAAAAAATACATAAAATAATAACTTTTCACCCTTCTATCACCTACACATATTTTTAGTACCATATTAATTTATAGAGCAAAACAACATTTCCTAGTTAGCTAGTTTTATATATTAATTAATAATATATACATTTTCATTTCAGACTAAAATACATCGTCTCCCAGCGACTTCGTCCGTGTAGAATTTAATTTAATTTTTCTAAAATAAAAGTAGCCTAAGTTACTCCCTATTACATCAGCTACCTGCCAATAAGAGTCCCGTCAAAATCGGTCCAGCCATTTCAGAGATTAGCGTTGGAACAAACAGACCGACAGACAGACAGATAAAAATCGTAAAAAATGTTAGTTTGGTGTATGTACCGTATTTATATTCATATGTATATAGTAAAAAAAAATTGTTATTTCAATATTACAAGCAGACACTCCAATTTATTTATATGTGTATAGACTAACATACATATGAAATAATAATGTAAATAAATATAATTCATCTCTGTGCTCACGGCCCTCTTGACGGCAATCTGCCACGGTCACCGCCGATACACCCCTCCCTTCGGCCAGTTATCCATCTTTCATGAAGGTGGGCAGTATGTTGGTGGAGGCAACCGTCGGACATAGCAGACCCTAGAAATTCGCGTTGTGTCTCGACTCTAGCTGCGTCATTCTCAATGTTCAATTATTATAGATATTTCTATTATTTTGCAAATAAAATATAGCCTATGGGGGAAAAGGAATTATTAGTAATGTGGGTTATTAAGTTGTATTTACATTTAACGGCCAAATTAGCTAAAAGGTAGAAAAATGAACATGTTAAATATATGTTATTATTATTACTGAAGATGTACGTCGTTTCACCAGTGTAAAATTTCAATTTAAAATATAATATCCTAAATATTTAAAATATAGATAGTTTCATGTAATATATATATATTTATTGCTGAAAGAATAACAAACACAGTCCATACTTAAAATACTAAATGCATTATTAATATTAATAATAATAAGATTTATTACATTAATAATTGATAATATTTGTTTATTCTTTATCGTATATATAATAATTATTTTTATGTTGTTTTTTATCATCATCCTTATAATGTAGATCAACCTATCTTGCAATAGCAACATGTAAACTTTAAAAGAAGGTAAGAAAAAGTATGTAGCAACTGTACATAATATACAATAAAAAGGTTCATTGTTAATGAACAAAAACGCGTTTATCTATAACATTCATTCAAATAGAATAGAAGAGCAAAAAAACTTGGTATTGTTAATATCTATGTACGAATCCATTCATACCTTTTCCTTTCGGCTCTCACAATCTGAATGGATTTTCTGTAGAGATATGATATTTACGAAAAACTTACTTTAATAATATAAATATACATCATATTTTTATTAAGGAATGATAACGAAATGGTGCACCCATCTGCGCTTACGGTTTACGATGGCAGGGCACAAGTAGAGGATGATAAGATGAGCATGAGAGCAAGGTCAGGTCAGTTAGACCACTGTGGCAAATTCATCAGTAACTTATCACGATAGTTTTCAGGGGGACCCCATGGAGGTCAACCTGACAGTAATGGGTTTATTAATCCACATTATTAAGAATCCCACGCTTCCGTATACGTTATTGTGCATAACGCACCTTTTTATATGATAATTATGTTTTTTTATACAAACATTTTAAATATTTTATGATTTTTATTGTCAATTTGAAATACCTATATCTTTTTATCATCAACGACATTTTCTTCAAACTATAAAAATAAGTCGTTAAAGTTATATTTACGTGTTATCCCAGACAGGGTAGCCAGAAGTATTGTTAACTGTCAATATAGTTACGTCAAACTTACTGTCAGTCAAATGACAAAACACAGTTTACAAAGTAAACCGCTTGGCAACCTTATGTTTTACGTAAATTATTTACGATATTAACTTGAGTACAGTATGTAATTATACAGTAAGTATATAGAAAATATATCGGCTGATTCAGATTACGTTGTACATAATTTTATGGTTTCCATTGATAATTAATTTATCTTGTTATGATTTCATAAGTAATTATACTTTAGCCGACTTGACAAAGATGACATAATGATTATTCAAATTAGATGTTCAGTTCATAATAAATGGACTATAAATTTTTATAGATCCTAATTTGAAAAACAAACAATGTATTGGTTTTCTTTAGTGCATAAATATGGAAGTACGGGCGGGGGGGCGCAGGCAGGTGCACAATTCCATCATCATCCATAAAAAAAAATGTTATCGATCTTAGGTTACCGTAAGTCGCTCACTGCTAGAATGAAACTTTCTACAATACAAATTTGGGTGTAATAATTAAGTACTGATATATTAGACAAATATAAACTATATTTGTCTAATAAATAAATAATTTGTTATTAATGCCATCTAACGAAGAGATTGAAAACTTAAACAGTTTGTGTTTCAGGTTTCAATGATATTCATAAGAAGAAGTTTCAATGATATACAAGTGTAAGATTTCATATAATACAGATGATGCTTTGATATTAAATGACCTGTAATTCAAGTTCGTTCATTCAAACAGAAAAATAATCTATTCATCTAGTTACCTACATTATTTTAAATCTATATCTGTAATCTGTACAAAATATTCAAAATCTTTATAATTGTATCCAATGTAGTGTTATGCAATGAATGAATTTAAAACAAATCAAGTCTTAATTTATCTATTTATCCATCGTTTGTAGTAATGTAAAATGTTCATAAATCAAAGACAAAATATATTATCATATTATATGGCGCGCTCTATCGGAGGGAATTAGAAGTAAGTTGACAGTTATTAGCAGCCCATATTAATTTTATATAGAAACAATTAAATAAGATATATGTCAGAAAATGTTACAAGCAAAATGATATGCTGATAACTGGAAATGTAGCATTATTATTTTATCTCGTCGTCAATATATAATTAAATAACCGGACATCACAGTTTTCAACCGACAACTCCCATATCCGTACCGTCAATGTCAATCGCGTATGGTGACGCTGGCACTTGTCAGTTGTCCTAACAAGCTGTCAAAAATAAACATCCAATATACAGCATAGAATTTCATAAAAATCCCAAACAAAACACCAAAATGGCACGTCAGCAACAAGACGTGGATGAATTGTTCGATGTTAAAAATTCCTTTTACGTTGGTAATTATCAACAGGCTATCAATGAAGCGTTGAGTGTTAATGTAAGTAAAGGTATTCCACTAGTGTTAAAACATACACAAGTCGTTTTCATGCCTATTTCAAATGACTAATGTTTTTCTCATTTATCACTTAGTTACAGCATATTACTGTTGTATTTCATAATATAATGAAATAAAGAATTGTCCTTACTTATTGTATAGCGAAAACTACTATGACTAAGTGAAATTTGTAACAGATTTTATAACTTACTAGCTATCCGCCTGGGCTTCGTATGGGTGTATATATATTATACATCTGTATATATATATTTATTAGACATTCCTCTTGAAACACTATTGCTAAAAATTGCATTAAAATCCGCTGCATAGTTTTACTTTGATCTTTTACTAAGCAAACACACAGCAACTTCACTTTATACCATGTAAAAAAATATCCACTCGAAATGAATCTATTTAATAATTCTTGTAGGAACACTGTCAATGTTGTAAATGCCTAGGCAATAGTAAATATTCAATAACTTTAAACTTATTGTCCGTGTTGCATTCACAATAACAGGACTAAATATTTGGTAGAGCTAATAATATGCACTTCCTACAGGCTTCTACACCCCTAGTATCTCTACAACGCGATGCCTTCCTGTTTCGATCGTATATCGCCCAGGGCAACCACAGAATGGTGATGCAGGAGTTGAAAACAGCAGACCCCATGCTGCAGCCACTGACAAGTCTGGTGCAATATCTGTCGCCTGATGCAAACAAACCGGCTATTGTTGCTGATATTGATGCAAGGGTAGGAATTAGTTTTACTTAGATGATCATACTCATGAATACAAATACAAACCAGCTATTGTTGCTGATACCGAGGCGCCAAGAGCTACTAAGATAATTGTTTGTGCAGTGCGAGGAATCGAACCCGCGACCAAGGTCGTCAAATAATATATTCTATTATTATAATAATACAATCTCTTTTATAAGCCGCCTTTAGTTTTTAAAAGGCTTCAGATGATCAAACGAAAATCACTTGCAAGTTGCAAGTGAAGTTCGATCACTATTATATAAATTCGCTTCATTCAAAGATACAAATTAACAATGTAGTCCTTTTATCCAACTGGCAACATTCACACATTTAGAGGGTAACCCAAAATTGTCGATTTTCCTTAATCTCTATATTTATGTAATTTGATTTATGAAGATATTTTTTCACACTCATAGTTTAGTTGATTTGAGTTTGTAGTCAACCTCTTGAGCATAATTTGTATGTAGTAAGACCACTACACTCTGAGAGTCTATTGTGAAGTTCTTAATTTCACATTATATTGTAAAAGGATGTAGTAAGAATATTATTTTGTATTGTATAATTAAAATAGAGTAACTTTCTTTCCAGGTTGCAAAGGGAATAGAGGTTACAAATGAAATCTTTTTAATTGTAGCGGCAACAATATATTATCATGAAGATAATTATGAAGCAGCCCTAAAGTAAGTGTGCCATCAACTAAAATTTGTTTTGTGATTTAATAACTTTATTAAAATGAAATACTCAGTCCTATAGTAATCAATGTAAAATCTATATTATATTCTAGCTTAACTTTATTTTTCTAAAATAAAAGGAGCCTAAGTTACCCCTTATTACATCACCTACCTAGCAATAAAAGTCCCGTCAAAATCGGTCCAGCCATTTCAGAGATTAGCCGGAACAAACAGACAGACAGACAAAATTTTAAAAATTGTTATGTTGGTGTATATATACTTATATTTATATTCATATATGCATGTAGTAAAATACGGTTATATGAATATTACAAACAGACACTCCAATTTTATTTATATGTATAGATTATTATATATATTAGAATAAACAATTACTAATATGGTATAATTCAAGGGTTATACTACATGAATTAGTAATTATTTATTCTATTATTATAACTATTTTATTATATCTTTTCATTACACAATATTATATTATTATTAGCTGTTATACTCCTAAAAAAGTATAAAATCTATATAGTCCTGTATACCAAATTAGATGAGTTTATAAGGGCTTAGAGTGTTTGTTACTGAAATGCATTTTCTTATATTTATTATTTTTTTATACTTGGAAGTGGCATGGTTGGATATGTGAGTAGTCTCAGCTCTGCACACAGAGACTCAAAGGGAGATCAAATGTAGATAATTAGACTAGAAAGTTCATTCTATTTCTTTAACATTTTCATCGGATTTCATGTACATTTTAATTATTACCTATTTTTTAATGAAACTGAAATGTTCATTAATAATTTTTTTTGCATGTTTACAAGGCTGAATGTCAGAACTACTATCAATGAGTACATCTCCATCTGTATAACTATTACAAATAAAATATTTCATTTAATTCATTCATTCAATTTCATTAACTAAATTTGTTTCATTAAATTTCCTTAGGGTAATTTCGTTTTCGTTCATTTTCATTCGTTCATTTCATTCCATTCTCTAAATTTAGTTCATTCAATATCATTCATTCAATTTGGTTTATTCATTGCTTTCAGAATTCTCCACGGAACAGAATCACTTGAACTCCGCGCCTTCACACTGCAGTGTCTGCTGGCCATGAATAGGCCGGATCTGGCTCGCAAACAGCTGAAGCTGCTGCAAGCCATTGAAGATGATGGCACCTTGACACAGTTGGCGCAGGCCTGGCTCAACCTCTCACAGGTATTACCGATAATAATAATGTCTTTATTGTCTAATATTTTTTATAAATACAAATCATTTATGAAGTCCCTGACTTCTGAGGTAGGTATAGAAAATACCTGAGTTTCAGAAGTCAGTGTCTTCTTCCATATTGAGGTGTACTTTAAGTGAGTTTGTTATGATATTTTACAATTTAAGTAGGTTGGTGTAGTCTTAGGAGTGTGTGTGTGTGTGAGTCTTGAGAAATTGTTGATAATCTAGAAACGCCTATAGAAGTGCTATTAGCGTATCAATAATTCTGTCTGTTCATAATCTAATATTAACACTAGGTCTTACGGGCGTTTCTTATATATCTATCTGGTGCATGTCAAATTGACGGGTGGATGAAAATTTATTTATTTTTAAAAAATCAATTTATAAATTTTTAATATATATATATTCACAAAAATAAAATACTAATAAGTCAAAGTTTTTGTTAAGTTATTACGAAAATGATAACAATAATATAAAGGCTATATAATCATATTTATCGAGGACATTTTTTACATACGTATTGAATTTCTTTTGTGCATTATATATGATATTTTGTATATGTATTTTTACAATACATACAAAAATTACTGCTTCTATTTTTATTACAGTAGCCCACTTGGCAACTTTTTCGCACTCCCGATGTTGAAAGTGACCGATCTGAAACGTCTGAACTGTAACGAACGTTCTCCTTGTTTTTTCCAGCTAATTCATCGGCTAAAGAAAATATATAACTCCTTTCTATATTTTCGATCCGGTACACTCTTTGTACAATGTTTATCGCTGAAATCTAAAATATTATAAAAACTTGGAGAGGCCATCGAAAACACCCTGCTTTCACACTATATTTGCGTCCCATCTGCTACCGAAGTCTGTGAAAGTTCCTTGTGTGTGTTGTTTATGTTTGCACCAACACATGAATATTATCTTTTCCATACGACATTTAGTCTGCTGCACGCTTTGAGTTTCGAATAACGCGAGGATTTGACACCCGGGCTACACAATTCGTTATCGAGGCGCTATTGAGACTATGAGTTGGGGGGGGGCGGGGTCTTAACCCTTTCTATTAGTCTTATAGAGAGAGAGAGAGAGACAAGCGAAGCAAATATATAAGGATTGTTGACGTAATCAGCTAAAAAGTCAAATTGACGGGTTCCGTAGAAATAGGTATACAAGATACAATTTTCAAAATTTATAAAGCTTAGGAAAATACTAATTGTGCGTATAAACTCTTTTAATGAAATTATAAATTTACAATGCAAAATAGTTAAGATTAATGCTATGGTTTTTTGCGTGTTTCATTTCAAAGTTTGAAATCCGTCAAATTGACGGGTCCCGTAAACCTAGTGTTAATAACCATTTCTTAAGGTTGTTTTTGGCTATATGGTGTGTTTGACAATGAAAATTTATTTTTTTGTTAATTTTATTTTTTAATATATATATATACACACATGAAAATTTGTTAGCGTCTTGCAAAGGCTGTACGATATTTGATTGCCGATATAGTACTATTGTGTATGATATGTCAAAGACATGGTAGTGTGTATAATGTTTTTTTTAATTATATATGTTATTTTTATAATTATAAATTAATAAAAAAAAAATTTTATACATAACTAGCTATGAATATTTGTTACTCTTTCACGCAAAAACTACTGAAGTGAAACCGCGGTCACCCGCGTGAAATATATAGAATATATTATTTGAGTATGGATTGTGTGAAAGATGATATGAATAAAAGAAGAGTATGTTCAAATATGATTTAGAGAGCAGTGGAAGAGAATGACATACTATACCCCAAATAATGGGATAAAGGCATTATGATGATGTTATTCTCTAGCATGAGCATTACTGTAGTTTCATTTCATTCAGTAGAGTAAATAGTGAAAGTAACAAACATCCATCCATGCTCGCAAACTTTCACTTGTAACTAACTAATAACTAACTTATAACTTTCCTTTATAATAATATTAATAAAATTTAAAATAAATATAAAATCTGCACTCCTTTTCTATTAAAACTATAAGTGTGCGAAATTTTATACTCCTCAATCCTCGCAATTTTCGTAAAAAGGGGTACAAAGTTTTTATTACACGTATTAATATAAAGATACAGGACTCCTTATATTAAGTTTCGACTATCTCTTATTTTTAAATATTTATATTTTATATCGGTTGCTATTGCCTTTCTTTTCATTCCTTGTATTACTCTTGCTTTCATATAGTTTGTTACGACATATATTTTTATAATATACTATTCTTTTACATATTGCATCTTTAATTACCACCATCGTTGGCTGCACCGACCCCAGCGCCCTATACACAGTCCCACACAATATAGATACACATTGTGGAATCACCTTCCAGCAATAGTATTTCCAAACCGATACAATATTCAAACCTTCAAGAAAAGAACTTATTCCTTCTTACAACGCACTTGCTAACTTGGTAATTACTTACTATCTGGTGAGACGCAAACTCATTTGTCCCAGTGCAATAAAAAATATAGATAAAGTATAGTATAATTTGTGTTTGTGAACAGGGTGGACCTGGTGTTCAGGATGCTCACTACAGCGTGATGGAGCTGTCTGAACGGTTGGGAGCCCTAGGCGCGGGTCCGGCCGCCGTCGGAGCCGCCGCTGCTGCCTCCAGAGGTATCACATATCATTGCTTATATTTAGGATAATTAGCCCCAACTTCGTCTGCATCTCACTTTTATACCCTTACTTATATTTGGGCTCGCCAACTTCTAGTAAATAATAAATTTAGTTGACACTAATCATTATACTAGCTGTGCCCGCGACTTCGACCGCGTGGAATAGTGACCTTGATCAAATAAAGAAAACATTTAGTAATTTAACATAAAAATTCTGTTGAGAAACTCTTTTGATATATTTAAAGTTTTCTTATATTCTATAATCAAAATTATATTATGTCACTTCACTCTCTACCATCTTACCATTAAATACATTTTTCCAGTCATAAATAGTTTTACTACATATTTCTACAACAAATTCAAAGAAAATATAATTGTCGTTCTTGCTTAAAAATGTCGAATTTCCGTATATAAAAACTTTCATATCCTAATTTAACTTAATCTCCTTGAAGGTTACATTTTTACAAACTTTGAATGTTATATTTATTTATATTGAATCAACAACCTAAAAAATAAGTTTCAACCTTTTAGCTTTAAAAATGAAGATATTTCCATATACTGAGTAGTGAACCACAATTCACATGGTCAACTCAAATGATTCTTCTATTTGTGTTATTAAAGGCATGTGGGAAGAGGCAGAGCAGATGCTGACGGAGGCGATGGCTCGGGTGCCGCAGCAGCCCGACCTGCTTCTCGGTCTGGCCGTCACCGCCACACACAGCGGGAAACCGCCAGAGGTAAGTCTTAAACTAAAAATATGGGAGAGAACTTGTGGGGACTGGTATGTTCTGGTTGCGACCATTGATTGGACTATTTCCTTTTGACAAAACTGTAGTAACATATGTTGGTGGTCACTCTATTCTCACTAATTTTGATTTCCTTTTGAATATAAAAATTACGTGTCACGTTGTTTGTCCGCGATGGACTCCTAAACTATTAAACAGATTGCAAATTTGATTTGCGCATTATGTGCAATTCAATTTGATCCAACTTGAAAGATAGGGTAGCTTACATCTCAATTTAGTCGCAATATTATTTTAGTTAGGTTAGCTACAGCAACGCGGCTTTTGCTAGTATGAGTATATATTTATTTATTGGGTTGTTAATTTCAGGTGTCATCCCGTTATATGGCTCAATTATTGGACAGCCACCCTGACCACCCCTTCACCAAGGAGTACAATGCAAAGGCCAACGAATTCAAGCGTCTCGCAGCGCAGTACCAGCCCTCCGTTGCAAGTTAAACCTTATATAGTCGTGACAGAGTCGATTGTCGCAAGTATTGTTATTAATGAATATATATATTTAGCCTATATCGGAACATGAGGTTTTATTTTTACCTTCTGATATATCTAGATACTACATATAAAATAATATAGGTACATCCTTTCTTCATTACTAATCTTATAAATGCGAAAGTAACTTTGTCTGTCTGTAGCGCTGTCACGCCAAAACTACTGAACCTATTTAAATTAAATTTGGTAGACAGACAGTCTAGAAAATTTGATATATATTGTATATATATATAGATCAGCTATGTAGGATATATATATATATAAATGCCAAAGGGCCACAACGCAAAAAAATCAACTATTTTTTTTTCAAAAATGATATCTAAATCTTAAATAAATTAATTTTTAAAATTTAAAAATCTAAATTAATTTTTATATTCATAAAAGACACTCATATTCTAGAGCTAATACATAGATATATTACTTATAGATTCGTGAAAAAAAGTAAAAATACCACAGTGAAAATTTTGATTTGCTCTCCTGTAAAATTTACCGTTTGCGTCATGTGGCCCTCTGGCGTTTAATCTGCGAATTATGTAGGATACAATAAAACATTCACATATATTAATAGTTATAATCAACATCATTAGGATTATCATCACTCGGGTCGTTATCCCCGGAGCTGGTGATGTTAGCCAGGATGTAGAACTGGCGTAGTTTCTCATCCATATCAGCCATGTCCTCGGTTTGACTCATTGGCAGATCCGTAGGGTCTCTCTCGCTGTTCACTAGAGACCAATCTGGTGAACTTTCATGAGGATTTTTCTCAATTAGATCTGAAACAAAGTGTTTTATTAACCAACTTGCAATAATAGGTACTTAGTTCGTATATGAAATTCCAATTTTATAAGCTAAATGATGCAAATAGAAATAGAAATAGAAATAATCTTTATTCAAATAAACTCATTACAAGCACTTTTGAATAGTCATATTTTGATTCTACCACTCATTCGGAATGCAGATTCATCACAAGAAGAATGAGCAAGAAACTTGTGTGTTGCTCTTTTTAATAGATGTTTTTTTTTATATAAATAATAATGCAGTTTTAAAAATCTTAGTATCACTACAATATAGTTTATTTTAGTGTAGATTACTATTTAAACCTATTCCGGTGTACATCTGTACACTTTTTTTTTAAATTATTTACATAAGTGTAAATAATTGTTTTTAATTTTTTTATTTTAATTTTATTATCTTATTTCCACTCATGTGCCGCCTACTTTATTTTTAGTATAACTCTTTTTCCTACGGTTGTCTTTAAGAGATTGCGTTAGCGATAAAACCGCCTTCTGTACCTTCTGTACCTTCTTCTATACCTACTGTACCTTCTTCCGCTTGCGTTCTACAATACAGTTATGTGTTGAATTGTCATGATGCATTTAGAAGCATATCCGTAATACGGTGTTTCGGCTCCTAAGGGGTTTTGAGTTGAGGTGGCACTACTCGTGTCTTGTTTCTTTTATATATTTATATATATATATATAATATGTATCTGCTTTTAATATTGGTGCAATATAAAATTATAAAAATAAATAAAAATAAAGTATTTATTTTAATACTATATTTTTTATTTATTTATGTATATTTTTTATTGCACCAATATTAAAAGCAGATACATTATACTTTATTCTATTATATATGACGGCCGCTGTAGTTTAGTGGTTTCCTACACCGCCTTACTTTCGATAGTCGGTGGTTCGAGGTATCGAACCACCGACTATCGCACATTACAAATGTGCCTACACTTGTAATATTTCATTACGCATTACTAATAAACCATGTAACACACTACCAAATACAATTATTTCACTTGTACAATTAAAGGTGAGATTATTTCTAGTTAACAATTAACTTTTTATATTTGAGTTCATTGCGAGGAAAACAATTGTATATTAACATGACACACCCAATGACAATCTTCCATATATTTATCTACCATCAAAAAAAAAAACAAGTAAATAAGATATTTTACTACTTCAAATTACATAAATATATACCTTAGTTTCAATATCATAATAATAGTTGTAACTGGCTAGAAAGCAACATACTAAAATAATAAAAAGAAAGTTACTTCTTGGTGTTCATTCGAAATTCAAAAACTTTAACGCGGGTTTATGCCCGCCACTATTTATTGTTTTTTTTTTCTTTTGCCGTAATAGAGAAAAGGGTTATGTTAAAAATGTATAACAATAAACAATATTATGAATAATTACGGGATCGGATTTAAAAATAGTATATATTTTTACCTTGGGGCGATGTTTCAACGGGGTCGTACATAACGCTCTCTAGAGGCGGCAAGGTGTACGCTCCTAGCGTCTGCTGCGTCTGACTCTCACGTCCTCGCTTCTCCTGCTCACGTTGCTGATGCCACGCCTTTTGTAGATTGAACCTTTCTGGCCTGAAACCAACCAATCACTTTTAAGTACCACCGAGCGAGACATCTACGTATGTCTTCTGGGTTACGGGCAACCACTGGGGCCAAGGTGTTAGCCTTGAGGAAGGCAGCGCTCCAACTAAATGGCCCAGGAGGTGTGCGTGTACCCACACGCTTCCATAATTGAAAAGGGCAAAATAGGTCGTTCTTACAACGAGTTGGGCCCTGCCCTACATCTATAGGGCGGACCAACGCCTCCAAAGTCGCGGTAGAATGTTCGTAGGTACACTTTATAATGGGTAAGAATACGACCCACAGTCTCATCACCCTTCTGAAAGAGGGACCGCATTTTATAGATTTTTTCACAGGACTAAAAAAAGGATTTATGCTATAATATACAATACTTACTGTTCACCATTTTTGTATACACGCTCTTCTAAATTTTTGATGTCATGTCTCATATCAGCAAGTAGTAACAACATCAGGTCCAATGACCCCTCCGGTCCCCTGGGACCTCGGGGTCCCCGAGAACCCGTCGCGCCCTTCGGACCGTCTCTGCCCGGAGGACCAGTAGGACCCTAAATAAAAAATACAGTGCTATTTAATTTGTTTTTGAAAAGACCTCGGTGATCTAGTGCTTTAACTTGCTGCCTCTTCGATGGTCGCGGGTTTAATCTCTGCACAATACAAATGTTTTTATAGGTATAATCTGCATGTTACCTACTTTATATAGAATTTGATGTATGTATTTATGTCTCTCAGTTATTAAGTAGGTAGATTTTGTGATGGTCTATCTGGGTACTAAAGTCTTACCTATTTAGGCCGCCGAAGGAAATGGAATGTGAAAATAAAGCTGTGGTAGTTTTAGGTATGCGTAATACCTAAAACTACCAAGGAAAAAGTGCTAAAACTATACTATATGGTATATATTAATTAGCTTAATAGAAAGGGTCTTACCCTTGGTCCCCTTTCACAGCGACAATATCCTCCTTCTAAGGGTGCTACAGAGTCCAGCAATCTGTACGCATAGGTCCCGTCTGAAAGTATCAAATAGCATTTATAAAATAACCATACCAGGTTGGAGGTCAACCTGGTATGGCGCGGTCTCCCTAAAAGCCAATCTTGTTAATTCCTACTGACTTTCCACGACGGACTAACTGACCTGTCTTCATCTTCATCCTCACTTCACAGTTGCCTCGCCAGTGTATACAGATAGCGTAGGCGGGTGAACAAATTCATTATCGTTCAATAAAAAAAATACATTGTTTAATATGTCTTAATCTAAATATATATAACTCAAAGGTGACTGACGTAGTGATCTATCAATGCACAGCCCAAACTACTCGACGGATCGGGCTGAAATTTGGCATGCAGGTAGATGTTATGACGTAGGCATCCGCTAAGAAAGGATTTTGATAAATTCCACCCCTAAGGGGATAAATTAACGCGAGCGAAGCCGCGGGCAAAAGCTAGTATTCTTATAAAATAGGTACTATTTGTGTAAATTAACTTTATTTTGAATAAATATTTTTTTTATAAAAAGTAGCGTAAGTTACTCCTTATAACATTAACTGTCTAAAGTGAAAGTCTCGGGTCTGGCTGTTCCAGAGATTAGCAAGAACAAACGGACAGTCATTTTTTTTAATGTAAGTACCGTATATACATGTACTATCATATGGAAGTAGTGAAAACTGTTAAAACCAAATTTCTTTATTCATGTAGGTCTATTATAGACTCTTATGATATGTCAAATCTACCGTCAGTTCGGATTGCTTTTGAGCTAAGAACTGATAAGAAACTCGGCTCTTATTCTTTTTAATTCTTACCACCAGAATATGTTACAGCAATTTTATTAAAAGGAAATAGTCTGTTGATTTAAAATTACAAACAGACAGTCCAATTTTATTTATATGTATAGATATATATGCTATAATGTTTATTATATTTATATTTGTATAAATTACCGTCTCTAACAGCAGGACTGTCCATTACTTTCTTGAGGGCTGCTTGCGTGGCGTGCAGTTCTTCAGTCAATTGTTTCATTTTCTTCGTCAGCCAGTCCACATTGTCGCAGGTAGCGAAGCACGACGCCTGCTCCAGGGGTAAGGGTTCCTGACAAAAAAAAATATTTCCCTGAACATCTAGTTACAAGCTAAGCAGAGCTTGTGTTATGGGTCTAGTACCCATCCGATAACTCCCCTCCGATCGATCCTCCGTCTAATTCAAACGGGGATCAGTATTACGACGGCTTAAGTCAAGGTTCGAATTCCTAGAGATGCCTTTAGACAAAAGTAATATTCGTCAGACGAACGTTGACCTTCAGCCACTCCATAAGCACAGCGGGTTTGGAGTGCCATCTGCACTCAGCCCCTACAGTCCGGTAAGGTTGTAAAGGCCAGCTGCGATTAACAGCATTAAAAAATACATATTTACATTGAACACACTCAAACAAATACAAGCAATCATACTCAAGAATACAAATGTTTGTATCGTGCGAGGAATCGAACCCATCATCCCAAACAACCATCCCATCCCATTACTACTGCCCGATGCACCGTTTTATAATAATCCATTAAAAATGTACATAGAAAACACCCAACCCAATATAAACAACCATACTCATAAATACAAATGTACCGTGTAAATAATCGAACCCGTTACCATCGGAAGTAAAGTGGTGTGTTAATCTGCGTCGTCCATCGTTGCTACCAACGCCCCCAAATCCCCTTTTGGATTACTGTACACATTTCAAATGACTTACTGGGATCACATAAGGTACGGGGAGTTGACATTTCTTTCCATCGCGTGCGAGCACCATTGGAGGCAGGCACTCGCAGTGGAATCCACCAGGATCATTAATACAATTCTGTTCGCATCCACCGTTATTATTCTCACATTCGTCTATGTCTGAAAACATTTATGTTAGTTGTTTAACACGTGAATTGGATACTTTTATTATTAGCCATAAAATAGAGGACTTCGGGTACTCGGAAAGAAAGAAAAACATATACATATATAGCGCATAACATAAACATTTTAAAAAATAAAAGCTTCTAAATATTCAAAACTAATTCTAACCCGCCACTCCGTCTGGTTTTTTAAGACAAACCATGTTAGTGCTTGTGTTACAATCTATCTTCAACGTCAAATTTTATTTAGTTTCATTCAGCTGTTTAGTTATGAAAGGCACTGAAAAGGCAATTGGAAATATCAACGTATGAGATATGAGTAGGTCTTAAATTAAATATCCCACTTTGAATATTGTCTCAATATTATAACTGTTTTGATTTGTTCCGTTGCCTGTAGTCCATTTTAAAAAGGTGAAATAACTTTGGCGCCAAAATACTGATATAAAATAAAAAAGTAATAATATTGTATAGAGATTTAAGAGGACAAGAGAGAGAAGTTAATATATTGTTATATTATTTAAATATAAAAATAGTAATTTGATGTATATACAATAAATAATAAAATAAATGAAATATAATTTAAAAAAAATATTAGTATTAAAGAAGATACTCTAATAAACAGTATGTGTTTTTTTATTGACTTAATGTACGTATTTTTATGTATCTATAATTAAAAAAATATATTAGTATTCTACACTCCTCTAACTATAAGTGTGCGAAAGATCATACTCATTCGTCCGCGCAATTTTGTATGGGTACAACGTTTTGCTACAATTATTAATATATAGATAATAACCAGGGATGTTACCGATGCTCCGTAACCGTAACCGAAACTATCGGATATCCGATATAAAAAATATTCGTAATTTACGATTACGAATATCCGAATATCCGAATCCGAAATAAAAGTTTCGGATAATATCGGATAGGGGCGGAGCCTAATTGAGACACGTTATGTAACCATATTATTAGCTATTTGTATTATCCTTTTGAAATTCCTTATAAAAGTAATATTCGTAACCGAAATTATCCTGAACTAACGGATAATCCGAAATAATTTCATATCCGTGTCCGGTATAATAATTATTACTATATCCGAAACCTATTCGTATCCGAAATTTCATATCCATAACATCCCTGATAATAACCTAGGACAATTCACAGCTTCATAATTCATCAGTGTTTCCCTATGCCAGGTATAAGAAAGTCGTTTATATGTTTGTCATGTACTTACCAATGCAATATGGCTGAGTTCTCCTCCGGTAGTTGTCGGGATAGAACTCAAACCCTCGATGGCAGGTGCACCACACACGGTTATTGCGAACCTCGCACGCCTGTTCGCATAACCTTAAGCTACAGGGGTCCACTGCTTTAGGGAAACACCTGTAACATAAAACCACTCATATGTTAAGGTCATGCATGCAATAAGAGGCATATACACGTGTTTTTGTTTAACATATACATATATTTATATTATTATTATATTTATATACAGGCTATACTAGCTGATTTACAAGAGGTAGAGTGTCCATTTCAGCTGCCAAGCAGCCAAGCTGCCATACATCCTGTAATGGCAGCTTGGCAGCTGAAATGTGTGAGATTAAGGTACCCACGCAGACTTTTTACACTCTACATGTAAATGTTAAACAAAAACACGTGTACATCGTATAATTAATACATAATGAGAATAATTGTACATATTATAATGAAAACATAACTAGGTAGTTACTTAAATTTAAATATCATAATTACTTATGAAAGAGCTTCACGTGTTGATGGAGAAGAAATGGAATTTTAATTTAAATATATATAAATTTATAAGTGATAATTGATGGACTGTCTGTAATGGCAGGTTATTTCACAAAAAACAGCACGAGATGAGAACATAGGTTTCATAAAATGGGTTTAAAAGCTAGAAATACTCAGAGTTCTCCGCTCGCTCCAATTCAAATGGGATCGAAATTACGACGGCCTGAGTTAGCGTTCCCAAAGAAGGAGCCAAGGAACCCCTAGCGGTGCTCTCAATATTAGTTGGTCTTCAGCCGCCTCCTAAGTCTTTCCGCGGGTATGGATTGCCATCGAAATTACGACCTACTATTGCCTGGGCCGAGATTCGAATCCCTAGCCTTCAGACTAAAGTCGTATCCATTAGTGATTAGTTGGCTTTCAGCCACTTCATAAGTTCTTCCGCGGGTTCGGTGAAGCTGCGGCCAACAGCATTAGAATAGTTAAAAAAAAAATAGAAATAGAAATAAAATTCTTTATTCAAATGAACTTAATATAAGCACTTTTGAATAGTCAAGTTTTTTATTCTAATGCTCATTCGGAATGCACTAATCACAAGAAGAAGAAGAAACTAGTGTGTTACTCTTTTAAATAAATATTGTTTTAATTTTATTTACATTAACAAGGATTAGGCATGCGACAATCAACATAGAAATCGCTACGCGCTTAATCTCTGTTCAATCAGATAACATTATCAGCGCTATGAATTTTAAGTTAGATATTTTGTACAAAAACATTATTATCATTTATAAATTCTTCAATTTTATACTAAGCTTTTTTACAAAGAAAATATTTTATAAGACATTTAAATTTTTTTCTGCCAAATCAAGTACGGACTTTGGCAGTTTGTTGTAAAACCTTACGCAATTTCCATAAAACGATTTTCGGATCTTAGGTAAAAATTAAAGCGCAATCTATACGGGACTTAACCATGTTCGTTTTACACGAGTAGAGAAAAAATAAGAAAGCTTCAGCATTCTAGACAGGACATGACATGTTCATTTTGGACAAGTAGAGAAGAAAGTAGTATTAGAGTAAGTTAAGCCTACATGCTGATCACTGATCATTACCTGCCAGCTATGAGGACGTGTGTGTCACAACACTGGAACTTGATGCACTCCATGTCATCACCATTATCATTGTGACACATCTGTCGGACCCTCAGCAGCCTGTCCGTGGGACACTCCAAGCGGCTTTCTGCTCTGAAAATAATAACACTTTTGGTGTAACCGAATCTAAATCAGAATCATAAACATTTGGCAATGGGGTTATATTACTAACAGTTCCCTTTCTCCATATTTGGGAAGTCATTCGAGTACAAGTCATTCAACAACTTGTGCATGACGGTCTAAATTGACTTTAATAGAAAACCTTATCAAATTGATAAATTACATTGCTATTTAAAACAAATCATGTCAATGTTGCGCAATGCATCAATCAAGTATCACACCATTTCCACAATGTGGTTGTGCGTGGCGAAAAGTTCCTAGAAAACCTCAGTGAGGAGGACCGCGATTGTTAGTACTAGTTTTTTTTATGGATGATAATGGAATGGGTGCACCCGCCTGCGCTAACGGTTTACGCTGGCGGGGCACCAGTGGAGGATGATAAGATGAACACGAGGTCAGGTCAATTAGCCCATCGTGACAAATTCGCAAGAAATTTATCATGATGGTTTCCAGAGAGAACGGCGTGGAGGTCAATCTGACATGGATCTATTAGTTCTCCCTCTGTCTATCTGTTTGTTTGTTACCTTTTAATTTAAATAAAATTTGGTACACAGATAGTCCAATGGAGGACACCCTGAGGAACGACAAAGGCTACGTTTTAATACGAAAAAAAGAATGTAAGGGGTTGAAAGGAAAAATGAAAGGTTGTATAGAAGTATTTCATTTTTAAAGCTAGAAGGTTGGAAATTTTGATTAGACTGTTGATTAAATATAAGTAAATATGACATTCAAAGTTTGTAAATGTTACCCTTAAGGGGTAAAATAAAATAGGGATGAAAGTTTGTCTGGAAATTCGTTATTTTTGAAGTTAAAATGATGAAACATTTTTCTTTGGCTTTTTGGATTACTTTATTAAATATGTTTGCTGATCAAGATTACTACTCCACGCGAACGAAGTCACGGGCACAGTTAGTAAATTATATATATAAAGAAATAGCTCGTTTAAAGTATATATGTATACATTGTTCGTATATATATTGTTTTGTTGCATACAGCATCAGTCGTTGACCTTTCGACGTGATTTTTGCGTTGATTCATATTGATAACAAGTGCGTTTAGAGTAATTTTCATAATTAATAATAATTATAATTTGTATGCGCTATGTCGGTCGCCGATATGATGAAATGGAGGAATTTAATATAAAACTAACTGTTGCATCTGACTTCGTTTGCACTTTTTCATCTAAATATAGTCTATGATCATCCTGACATATTATACCTTCAAGCAATTGCACTAAAATCTATTCAACTGTTAATAAAGATAGTCTATATTCATTTTGATATAATATATTGTGATATAGTAATTGCAAATCAGTACATACGATAATAGATTGTGCCAGTTTTAGATAAGTCACTTTATCTAACGACACGTAAGTTGCGGATCAGTCAGGGGTCAAGGGCGGATCGTGAATTTGTGGGGCCCTGGGCTAAATCTACTTAGGGGTCTACCTAATTATATTACTCAACTAAAAAATACACCGACCAGAATTTCCTCATACCTTTCTATAGACGCGCACTTGCATGGGTTGATTGATCTCAGGGTTGCCAACCTTATGATAGGTTTTTAACTTTCTAGATATTTTTTTATGTTCTAAATATCGTTTCAATGGGGACTGGGGGCCCTTTGGCCTGCAGCCCAAAAAGCCCTTAGGTAGATCCGCCCCTGCACAGAGTGGTTAATAATATATATAGAAATTAGTCTAAGGTATAGTTATTCAAGATGTAACAGTTAGTATACAAGTTTCACCATATTGTGTGTTTACTCTCACCACCGCTCTTGTCATCGCAATATATTCAAGCATTCGACGACCTCGGTGGTCTAGCGGTTTAGCACACCGCTTAATGACCGATGGTTGCGGGTTCGATGCCTCGCACGGCACACGC
The DNA here is from genome assembly GCF_030625045.1 of Achroia grisella. Classification (NCBI taxonomy): domain Eukaryota; kingdom Metazoa; phylum Arthropoda; class Insecta; order Lepidoptera; family Pyralidae; genus Achroia; species Achroia grisella. Next base: position 807,873 of record NW_026712613.1, on the reverse strand, counting down.
ATTTGTATTCATGAGTATGATTGTTTTTATCGGTTTGGGTGTTTTCTATATGTAATATGTATGTATTTACGAAAAAATATCTATGTATTTGTATCACTTATCTAGTACCCATAACACAAGCTTTAGCTAGCTTAACTTGGGTCTAGATGGCGCTGTGTGAATTGTCCCGAGATATATTTAATAATATTTAATTAATATTTAGTTACACTAAGATCTGTTTAGCCGTTTACTAGTTAAAACGTGACAATCAAACAGACAAACACACTTTCATTATTCGTAGATATCAGCATTTATAACAGTTATAAAATGTAATAGTTACAAAAGCGTTATCAACTTATTCATAAACGCTGAAAACTGTAAATCTATTTGAACTATGAATGAAAGTCAGTACAAGAAAGATATATGTAAAATACTGTTATTGGGGAAACTTATCAACGTAATAAAACACAAAACAATGATTATTAGACTGTTTGTCTGTGATTGTGCGCATCAATCTCAGAACCGGTATGGCTGCGAATTTCACTAATATACTTTGGTAATCTTTACATAAAATCGTGTTTGTTTTATACGCAATTCGTATAAATCAAACACACGTTTTATGTGTTTACAAACAAAAGTGATACGGTTTCTAAGTTGCTGTTCTAAGTTTTGAATAAATTTATGGGTACATTTTATTCATTACTAATTAGTACGGGATTCTACTCACGCCTTGCACTGAGAATGGAAATAACAAATTATGAGAAACACTTCCGGGGATAAAAATATTTCAATGTCACAACCTACTTGGTAACTACAGAAAGAATCATCACTCACACGTCCAATATATGGTCGAGTTGTGGTGACCCATCCTCTGGATAGTATCCCTCACCGTGGCAGAATACCAGGGTCACAGGAGAGCAGAGGAGGAAAGCGGCAAGGGCCACGAAGTCACGCGGCGCACGCATAGCGACTGCGGGCGCGTGCGTCTATATGCGTTTGTACAGAGGTATTCAAACTGCGAGTATATGTGGGGTTGCCATAAACGGTCTACACATGACCCGAAAATCAGGGACAATATCGGAGGAAATATCGCCATCGCTAACGCATACGCTGGCGGGGCACTAGTGGAGGATGATAGCATTAGAATGAAGTTCTGTCAAGTAATTAAGTAATAGTTTATAAGTAGAACTGTGTGGATGTGGACGGTATACACTGTAAGCAATAGGTTTAGTAGTTGCCGTTCCTAATAATTGAAAATAGAACAATGAAGAAACAAATATATAGGATATTTATGGGGACGTGAATCCTTTTCTAGTAATGTGCCATGTCAGATCGAACTCCACGTGGAATCCATCGTTGTCAATTCTGGAACCTAATTGACCTGACTAACACCTCATATAACACGGGCTGGATGCCCCAACCAACCCTTTATAATCCCTAAAACAGGGTAAGGAAGAAAAACTAGGAAGACAGAAACGAGAAAAGTTATCGTCTTATTTGAAACGGAACTGATTTCACATCAGTGTGTTCTCCGATTAATTACTATCTTTGGCCCTGATTTTAGGGTCGTGTGTACACGGTTTATAGTTTTATTACAGCTGCATGCATCAAAATGGTTGCATTCTGTTGAACATCTGTCTACTGTTTAACATTTGATAGGCGCATAAAAGGATGCATTTGTCGCTCGCTTCGACTATTTAATGAATTGTCCTATATACTAATCTATCCAATGAAGTAGGAAGTAATGATTACCTACTCAAAGATATCTCTTGATGATTCATACAGTGGATAAAGTGTTAGTTATTAGTTATAACAATCATAATATGGAACTTGTATATTTGAGATAAGCATAATGTGGAAATAAAAACAATTGACTTTCAAAATCATTACATATTTAAGCAAATATCCCTAAAAATTGTTAGTAGTAACAGAATAAGATAAAGTACATACAATAAAAAGAGCTATATATTTTTATTTAATTCAATATTCTTATTAACATAACACTGCGTTCCGAATGAGTGGTAGAATAAGAACATATGATCATTCAAAAGTGCTTATATTAAATTTATTTTATTTATTGACTCATATAACAACTACATATACCATATGGACTATCATATATAGAAAATAATTTTGTGTGTGTGTGCGTATGTGTGAATAATAATAGTGAAAAGGATTTGTTCTGAAAACTATTACCTTCCGATCGATGCTCCATTATAAACATCGTCATGCGTAAGCATCGAAATTATGACAGTCTGTCCTCAGGATCGAACCGGTGCCCTCAGATTAAAGTCTCCGTCAAGCAGGGGTTGGCCTTCAGCCATACCATTAATCTTTCTACGGGATTGAAGTGGTTTCTGCACTCTGCACTTGTTGAATTTCATGTGATTGTGAATAGTTATAAGGGCAGAGGAAGGCCGAAAAAAGACGCATGGACTGTGTGAAAGATTATAAAGAAGGAATAGTCATATTTTGATACATAACGAGATGGCTGCGAACAGGGTTAATTGTAAGAGAAAAATGTAGTACACCGACCTCAAATGAATGGGATAAGGAGACGCAGATGATGAAGCTGTAAAGGCTAAACAAATTTAGTTCGAGAAAAAAAGTTAACTGTATTTGTTTTCAATTCTGTGCCCTTAACTGATTTCGTATGAACAAGGGCACGCTGAGTTTATATTGGCTATTTTAGGCAAAGTTTTGACACCACTGCTGAAGTGGTCTGTAGCGCACCATAAATAAATTCCACTATCAAAATATACTTTAATTAGGGTGACTATATATTACAGCCGTTAGAGACGTACCCGCTTTATTTTTAGAGTAACTTCGATTTGAATAATCTTATTAAGATTGTATGTATTTGATAAACTTGTCCACGTGGAATATAACTTTATTTTTCTTAAATAATAGAAGCCTTAAATAATTCTTATTACATCAGCTACCTGCCAAAAAAAGTCCCGTCAATATCGAGCCAGCCATTTCAGAGATTGCCGGAACAAACAGACAGATAGACAAAAATTGTAAAAAATGTTATTATGGTCTATATACCGTATTGATATTAATATGCATGTAGTAAAAAAGGTTATTTCAATATTACAAACAGACACTCCAAATACAATTATACACCGACCTCAAATGATTCATACTTATTGAAGAAGAAGGTTTATATATATACTAGCTGTCTCGGCAAACTTTGTTTTGCTATATACATTAAAATTGTTATTAAAAAATAGGGGTTGATGCTATAAGTGTGAAAATTTAGGGTTGTATTTATTTTTCAATCCTAAATAATAATGAAATGAAAATAAAATATTATCTCGACCATTTAGGGGTATGATTAGCCGATTTTCAGACCTACTATGCCTATAAAATTTCATAAAAATTTATCAAGTCGTTTGGGAGGAGTATGGTAACTAACATTGTGACACGAGAATTTTCTTTATAAGATATATATAAAACTCATGTACACCCGTGCGAACCCGGAGCAAGTAGCTAGTATAAAATAATCCTAAGTCCTAAAAAAAAATTATATATGGTAATATTAGTTTGTCTATAAGAATGTTTAGTGTAAACGGTGGGCAGGCGTCGACGTCGGCTCACGGCCGCGCCGCGCATCGCTCTACTGACACACTGCTACTCGTGTTGTGCAATGACTAACACTGTTACCAACCGACATCTATACATGTAAATAAAATTAATGTCTGTTTGTAATATTGAAATAACCATCTTTTACTACATTTATGAATATAAATACGGTGCATACACCAAAATAACATTTTTTACAATTTTTGTCTCTCTGTTTGTTCCGGCTAATCTCTGAAATGGCTGGACCAATTTGACGGGATTTTTTTGGCAGGTAGCTGATGTAATAAGGAGTAACTTAGGCTACTTCTATTTTAGAAAAATAAAGTTAAATTCCACGCGGACGAAGTCGCGAGTACAGCTAGTAATATAATATATACCTTACTAATATTATAAGTGCGCATCTGTCTGCCTGTCTGTCTGTTTCGTTTTGACGCCGAAACTACTGAACTGATTTACTAATGAAATTTGGTACACAAATAGTTTAGACCCTGACAAAGGAAATGCGCTAGTTTTTAATGCGAAGAAGCTGAGCAGATGTTGTGTTATGGGTATTAGACAACTAATATAAATACATATATAGACTTTTCTATAAATACATATTCAAATTCAAATTCAAAAATCATTTATTCATGTAGGACATTTTAGCCGCTTATGAACGTCAAGTTTTTACATTATATTTTTTTCCCTACCGTCCAGTTCGGTATATAGATCCAATTGAGAAGAACTGGCATAATCATACATAATATATACTAACTTTTAGTAAATATATATTATTTATGACATAGGTATTATTTTTCTCATTGATTACATTTGTACCGCCAACAGTTTCTCTGCACAACCTGTGGTTGACTGGGAGAAAAGTAAGGCCGTAAGGCCGTAAGTCCGCCATATGTTGGTATACCTTGGTATTTTCTGCATTGAAGTTATATAAATAAATAAATAATATGTAAAAAAGGAGAGTAAACTCAGATATGACGGCTGATAGGGGTCAGTGGAGGATGACGACATACTGCGGTGACCACAAATACTGGGGTAAAGGTAGTAAGTTCGTAATTTCGGTATGCAGCTATAACTCGGGTCTCATTTACGATCAACTAACTCGATTTACCTAGTTATGATCAATCGTAAAATTGTATTTCGTTACTGACGGCCGAATACGTCTGTATATTATATATACGTATCTATATATATATATATCTTTCTTAAAAAAATATGTAAAATATATAATATGATGACTAAAATATATTATTAAAAGGGGTCCCTTTAGGCAACGTTCCGAAGATACTGGCAGCGTTCCCTCTTTGAATAGCTAGACTAATTCTTTGTCCAAGGTATCTGTCAGCTCTATCTTTCTTATATATAAAATTCTCGTGTCACAATGTTAGTTACCATACTCCTCTCAAACGGCTTAATCGATTTTTATGAAATTTTATATGCATATTCAGTAGGTCTGAGAATCGGCTACTATCTATTTTTCATACCCCTAAGTGATAAGGGTTGTCCACCCCTAACATTATGTTTTTATTTTTTGGGCAGTATTTTTTATTTAAACTTTTTTATCATGTGTTATTAAAAAATACATACAACCCTATATTTTCACCCTTCTATCACAAACCCCTATTTTTACAGCGTTATTAATTTATATGGCAAATCAAATCGGCGACTGGTTTAGTAGATCGACTTACTTCCGATGGTCGAACACGCGTTCAAATATTTGTATTCGTGACTTATTTATTTATCTACTAGCTGTACAAACGACTTCGTCCGCGTGGATTTCAAGTTTATTTTTCTAAAATAAAAGTAGCTTAATATAATCCTTATTAAAACAGCTACCTGCCAAAAAAAGTCCCGTCAAAATCGGCCCAGCCATTTCAGAGATTAGCCAGAACAAACAGACAGGCAGACAAGACAAAAATTGTAAACATTGTTATTTTGGTGTATGTACCTACCGTATTTATAGCATGTAGTAAAAAACTGTTATTTCAGTATTACAAAGAGACACTCTAATTTTATTTATATGTATAGAATATATAGTATAGCACACAAAACAGATTACAATCTTTAGAAGAACTTGATTAGAAGCTTGTAGTTTGGTACAAAACTGGATTGTAATCCAACACTATGTATGGTTAAAAGCTAAATCATATAGACGCATGTAATATAAGCTAGATAAGATTGAAGGTAGCTGTGACGTGGTCGAGTGGAATGAGTAGTCATGCTCACTAAAATGTCCAGACATGTGGCGGCGTGGTGGGCCGGGTCATTGGGCTCCCTAAAATATGGTTGAGCGCAGTGATGGCTGGCTCATCCGTCATACCCGTGAACGAGTGCTGCTTGTAGGGACTGGTCTGCTCTTATCACTACGACTGATTTAATCTTATTGTATATTTAAATTTGACACAAAAATTAGTGCTGGTTGGTAGTTTGCATTCCCACGTTTCGACTTGTAAATGTAAACTTACAAGGATTATTTAAAAGAGCAACACACAAGTTTCTTGCTCGTTCTTCTTGTGATGAGACAGCTTTCCGAACGAGTGGTAGATAAGACACAAATTGTTATGACTATTCAAAAGTGCTTAAATTAAGTTTATTTGAATAAATGATTTTCTATTCTATTCTATTCTATTCTAGATAAGGGCAGATAATAAAAAGTACTCTAAATAGAAAGTAATATATAACAACTTAATACTATAAATCATTTTGTTAACAGAATTTTATTAAAAAAGAAAATAATTAGTTAAATAGGTACCTACAATTTATAGTAATATTATAAAGCTGAAGAGTTTGATTGTTTGAACGCACTAATCGCAGGAACTTTGACGGCCTCGACGACCTCGGTGGTCTAGCGGTCTAGCATACCGCTTTATATCCGATGGTCGCGGATTCGCTCGGCACAAACATTTGTATTCATGAATATGATTGTTTGTATAGATCTGGATGTTTTCTATGTATAATATGTATGTATTTACGAAAAAAAATCTATGTATTTGTATCAGTTATCTAGTACCCATAACACAAGCTTTATCTAGCTTAACTTGGGTCTAGATGGCGCTGTGTGAATTGTCCTGAGATATTATTATTGTTATATACAGATGTCAGTTCTTCTCAATAGTATCTACATACTGAATTGGATGGTAGGAAAAAATATTAATATAAAAAAATACGTTCATAAGGCTAAAATGTCTTACATGAATAAATTATTTTTGATTTGATAATTAAAAATAAATATTTTTACACGCATATAGGCACTGTAAGGCTCCATTCTAGTTCAGGAGACAATTCAATTTCCACCGTGTGTCAAATTATATTTAATACTACGTCCATGTATTCAACGTGGACACATTGTTATTTTGTAAATAAAATACATATTATACATACATAACACCCAGACCGATACAAACAATCATACTCAAGAATACAAATGTTTGTACCGTGAGAGGAATCGAACCCGCGACCATCGGATAGTAAAGCGGTGTGCTAAACCACTAGACCACCGAGGCTGTTAAATGTTAAGTATTTATTAAAAAATTAAGTTTAAGTAAAAATACATGTTATTTTATTTTATCTTTTTTTTGTTTGATATTGTTTATATTGGAACTGTAAAGCACTGAATAAATATTTTATTGTAACTGGTTAATAAGAAATGTGTTTTTATATCTAAATTTGTATTTTAAAATTTATAAGGTAAAGGGCCATATTATGGAACATTGTACTAGTTTATGAAACAAGTGATAAAAATCCGAATTACAAATAATTTCTAACGTATTCAGTATTTATAATATTATCTTTATGATCTTTAATAACCTATTTATTGATTAAATTAATTTATTTTTGTAAACACCTTAAAATGTATAGAAAAAAAAATATATGAAATGCCCGTGTCAGGTTGCATGAAAAAAGACTGTCTTTTAGAGTTAGAGAATGACACGTGTCATCACAATTGTTTTAACAATTTGAAATATTTGTCAATGATTCAAAAATACTTGAAACATGTCAATCAAAAGTTTGACTTATAATCTATTGATTGATAATGAATTTAAAGTACTTTAATAAGGTATTTATTTTTTATTTAGGTGTTTCATAATTGCCGCAAAAATTTCTAAACAGACCGTATTTATGGAACAGTATATTCAGTGTTCCACATCCCCCTCACATTCGATTTTCTAAGTTGTCCGTAATTATGAAACAGCAAAAAGTGGACAATATTTAGTTAATTTCGTGTTAATCATTGTTAATTAATTATAACAAAGCAATTTACGTTAGAACAGTTTATATTTCTAAAAATTTGCATTTAGATATGTACATAGATTGTAAAATTCTATGAAAATGAAAAACTAACCTCAAAAATGAATAAGCTGGATGATAAATATTGTTTTATATTAATTAAAACATATACTTAAGTGGAAAACCTGCCTGAAAAAATTAATAACACTTTATTTTATTCAAAATTTTTACGAAGCACCTACATATCACATTTTTATAGATGTTTTTAAATTAATAATTTTTGTAGGTAGATACATTTTTTTTATAGAATTTGATATCTTTATTCTATAGATTTATTTTATATTGTTATTTTTATTTTTGATTATTGGTATAATTTTTATAATTTGATATTGGTTGGTTTTCCTGAAATAAATAAACTAACTGTCAAAGAAGTGACGTTGGTAAATTTTAATTTTTAGAGAAAGAACAGAACAGTAAGAAAATAATTTGATTAATAATCAAGTCGAATGATAAAACTAATGATTACATGACACTTAACAATGATTGTCATTCTTCTAATAAATATTCTCCTCTGATAAATACCAGTACCCAGTCTCAACAAAGCAGCCATTCCTGAGGTAATTACTGTATGAAATTATAGTATAAAATGAACCTTAGATATGGTTACTGAAGCTCATTCTGGTATTTATGAAAGTAGTAATTTAAATTGACTAAATTTAACTAATATTTTGAAGCGTAATGTTGGTGATGAATTAATATTTGAGTTGAATTTGAAGTCAAGAAAAAATGGATTAAAGTTGAGTCATCAGGTAAACTCAAACTACCTTCTGCTGGCACATCTGATCAATGGATGCAATATGACTCAAAAAAAGAAACTGATCGTAAAACTAAAGAAGAAAAGCTACATAAAAGAAAACAATTACTAAATGAGAAAAAAGTGATAGCTGATGAACGGAAAAAGCTACTAGAGAACGCATTAATACAAAGGATCAAAGAAGAAATGAAATAGTTGAATTTTTGGTTTAATTTAATGTATATTTGGTTTTTATATCTTGTTTATTAATCCTAAGATTTGAAACTGTTCTTGTCATACTTACTTTGTAAGTGAATATTTATTTATTGCTTGTTTATTCGTATAATTTTTAAATCTAACTGTATTAATAATTAGTAATAAAACTATTGATACTATGAATAAATAAATTAGTAACTGAAAAATGTTTTTAATGCGAGTACTTCAGTTCATTTTGAGTTCCATAATTTGGGACATTCCCGATGGAACACCCGTACGTGTTGCTTTAGACTGTTTCATAAATACGGCCGTATGTACTTGTCTGTTATTTTATTCAATTTATTAGCATTTTCAACTAAAACTCACTTGATAATAATTATTATCACTTCAGTAGATATCAGGCAAACTATTAACTTAGAAAAATTCAATGTTTCAACTCTATTTTTTTTAAATAATGTAAAATATTCAACTCCTACTCAAAAGGTGTTTCATAATATGGCCCTTTACCTTAGTTCCTTTTGTAGATGCTTGTTTGTTACTTCAATTTCTTTTCCTTCATGTTCAATTGTCAGTAGTCTATATTAATATATATTTTTCTCCGTTTATCTAGTTACGTTTAGTCTAGTTTTTTTTCTTATTACATGAATAAACTACAACATATTTATTCTTCTTTTTTCTTTCTATCTTTCTGTGGAGGATCAATAAAGAGCAATTTTAATTTCATTTTTCATCTTTTACTCAATATATCTCTATCCTCTTTTTCTGTCGTCCTGTCCCTTTCCAATCCTCCGTCCTCTCCATTTCCATCATGTCTACGTAAAGTTATGGAAATCATTATCGTCGGACTTCCAGCGAGACTGCTACGGCGAGATTAATTATAAAATATTCATATATTTCTTTCTGAAGTAATTATGCACCTTACATAACGAGCAGATAACTTTTCTATATATATGTTAATTATTTTCATGAGTCGCAGTATTTTTTTGTTTAATCTATACATCTATACATATAAATAAAATTGGAGTGTCTGTTTGTAATATTGAAATAACCATTTTTTACTACATGCATTTGAATATAAATTTGGTACGTACACCAAAATAACACTTTTTACAATTTTTGTCTGTCTGTCTGTCTGTCTGTCTGTCCGTCTGTCTGTTTGTTCCGGCTAAGCTCTGAAATGGCTGGACCGATTTCGACGGGACTTTTTTTGGCAGGTAGCTGATGTAATAAGGAGTAACTTAGCCTAAGTTAATTTGATTTAAAAAAATCTTTTACTTTAGAAAAATAAAGTTAAATTTCCGCGGACGAAGTCACGAGTACAGCTAGTAATAAGTAAAACTCAGTACAAAGTTTCGGAACTTCACCTAATTATCTTAACAAATCTATATACATATTGGTATATATATGTTTCCCTGCACGCCTAGATGAAAGGTCCCTTTGATGGGAACCATGCCGGTGGTCTTGTCGAATGCCTACTGAGGTCTCATGACCACGGCGTTATGTCAGGGGGAATAGCTATCAGGTTTGTAGCCGGTAGGAGTCTGGCTGTTCCTATTCCCCCCCATATCCCCCCCCCAATGGGTCTCCATGACGGATTTTCCAGGTGTAAATAAAGTACTTAAATGCATTTTATTTTAGAAAGATAAGTTAAATTCCACGCAACAGCTAGTCTTATATATATGTATGTATATGCATAAATCTAAAAGAAACAGCCCAAATTTGATTTCTGTTGCAAACCTTTTATAATTTCGGTCGGTTGCTAATGCTATGTTATTTCATTATATATCTATTTATTTAGATAAATATTGTACAAAACATATAATGTATAAAATCGTACGTGTCCATTTATTCTAAGATTCGTCCTGGCCGGCTTGTTTACGCAAAGTCACAAATGATCCCATGGGTAGCGCCTTCAACATTTCGGGTTATAACCAACTCATTACATTTATTGAATTTCATGAATAAACATAATATTTAATACAAATCTAAATTATCTGAGAGAAGCTATTGATATAAATTATAATTATAAATTTACTTAAAATGTAATGTAATTGAGAAGACATTACAGACAAAATTCCAACTATATTGTATTGTCTACCATGTCTTAAATGTATTAGTAGCAATTGCGTTATCCTATCAAATACATTACATTTGTCGTAATTTTGTACTGCAATAATATACACATAGTAATAATAACAGATTTTATAATATAAGATTTTATAAGCAAACACAAATTCATCTTTATTAAATATGTACACTGCACTAAATGTCCCAATGACAGTATAAGTCAAATCTTTCTTAATAATGTTATAAACGCGAAAGTTAGTGAGTATGGATGTTTGTTACTCTTTCACGCAAAGACTACTGAACGAATTTTGATGAAACTTTGTAACTTTATATAGCTTATTCATCAGAATAACATACAGGCTATATTTTTTATTGAAATTTAAATTATATTTCAATATCAGAAATATTGAAATATAACGCAGATGACAGCTAGTGAGTGTATATAATAATAGTGGTTGTCTAGTATCAACTATAAGAAACTTTGTTTAGAAAATACAGTGTAAATTATTAAGAACCTTCTTTTGAAGGCGGTTGAAAAGCCACGTAACGCGTTTACGGAGCACGTTTAAGTCAACAGACGAGTATACGCTCGACCGGCAGGCAGCCGGGAAAATTCACACTTTTTTCTCTGTTGTTTCCAGCCAGCGCGACCGTTAGTATTTACATAGACACCGCCGTCGCCTGACTAAATTAAAAAATAACAAGGGAATTAAATATAATAAAAAAATTGTTAATATCTACCAAACATGATGGTTATTTTTCTCATTCTATTTTTAAAAATATATTTAATTTCTGCTGAAATTATACATAATCCCTTGGTATATAACTCTTGGGCACCAGGAGATTATAGCTATCATGGAGTGCACGACGGACTAGAACACGCGAATCATTTCGTCAACGAGTGGACGGTGGAAGTGGAAGGTGGCGAAGAAGTAGCGCAGCTGATCGCTTTGGAACTTGGATACGTGTATGGTGGACCGGTAAGCGTTATGTTACCTTAGTATATTAAATAAAAAATTCAGGTAAATATATTTTAGTTTGTTGTCAATGTGAACGGCCATTTATATCCAGTACGAGATGTCAGGTGAATAATACTTAGACATTTAAATACAAATAAAGGAGTAAAGTTTTAAAAACAGCTAGACGATAGCAAGTAGATATTAATTACTTTTTAATAACACAAAGAAAGTTAGAAAGAAAGAAAAAAATATTTAGTCATTAGAATAGAATAATTTATTCATATATAATAAACTTACATGGAAGCACTTTTGAATAGTCATCACATTTGTTTTGAATCTACCGCTTATTCTGAAAGCATCATAAGATGAATGAGAAAGAAACTTGCGTGTTGCTTTTTTAAATAATTTTGTTGTTACTATATTATTAATTTCAAGTGTGCAGTCCTTACAATGGAAACAAATAATATCAAATATATAAATACATATATAATTAAAATAAAATAGAAAAACCAATTAAACATGTAACCACAGAAATGGCTCCGAGTGGAGCCTTATGATAGGTTCTATGCTGGTAGTTCAAAACCAGTCCATACTGGCGGGCCCGGGTTCGAAATAAGGAGGACCTGAGCCGATGTTTGAAGCCCTAACCGTGCCCTCAGACTAAAGTCGTATCCGTAAGACGGGAGTCGGTCTTCAGCCCTTCCTTTGGTTTGGAGTGTCATCTGCACTCGTCCCTATCATGTGAAGCTGTAAAGGCCAGCTGCGGCGATAGTACTGTATGTAATGTTTTTTCTATTGATTTAACGTATTTTTATGTATAATTAAATAAAATTGTTAGCATTCTACACTCCTTTATAAACTATATGAGTGCAAAATTTCATACCGCGCAAATTTCGTAATATAATCTTTTATTCATGAATATATACAGTACAACTGTACTGACGCATTAGAGACATATCCTATCAGACTAGATTTAAATTTGGAACATGGTGTACTGACGCATCCGAGACATGTCCTATCAGACTAGATTTAAATTTGGAACTTGGTGTACCTACGCATCCGAGACATGTCCTATCAGACTTGATTTAAATTTGGAACACGGTGTACATACGCATCCGAGACATGTCCTATCAGACTAGATTTAAATTTGGAATTTGGTTTGCAAACGCAACCGAGACATGTCCTATGAGACTATATACTTCCTGATGAATAGGTGTGATGTTCAGAACCATTTTAGATATGAGTGCATCATGATTAGTGAACTGTCTCATATTTTAACAATACACTTATACAGAAATGTTATTTTTCTAAGAACTTCTTGAATAGCGCCTGACAATAAATTTATCAGTATTGTTTATTATTCATAGTTAGAGCATAAATAAATTGGTTCAATGCGTCTAAAGATAGTCCTTCTTATAAATAAGAGTGACAGACACTTTCACATTTATAACACGAATCTTAGTTAGCTATTTATATACATAACTAGGTAATACATTTAGCCCTGGCTTTAGAAATAGGTATATTAATATGTAGATATTTAATAATAACTCGAGTACAGCGGTGTAAAAATAGTGTGTAGAAAAACAAAAGAATATTACAAATAGCGATCTCTCGAGAACGTACGGAATTCTTTATTTGAAATTTGTGACGTAAAATATTAAGGAGGTTTTAGATAAATCTTTAGTTTTGTTGCAGTGTCCAATATATTGGAAACAACAAACAATATATTCAATATATTGGAAATGCACCCTATTAGATAATGCAACCTGGGAAGGTATGTGATGCCAGAGATACAGTATTATTATTATATCCGTGAACAATTCACACAGTGTACTAAACAACTGATACAAATACATAGATTTTTTTTTAATACATACGTAATATACATAGAGAACACCCAGACCGATACAAGCAATCATACTCATGAAAACAAATGTGGTACAAACATTTGTATTCATGAGTGCGTGGAATCAAATCTACGACCATCGGAAGTAAAGCAGTGTGCTAAATTGCCACCGCCTAGGTCGTCCAAAATGATAAAAAACACAACTTGGCTACTGTAGGTGAGCCAGAGGCACAAACAAAAATGAAAAGACATTGCATATAGCAAAAAATATGTATAAGAAGCTTCACATAATATAAAGAAAGTAAATTAATAAAGCACGAAGCATACGTCTGTGGGAAAAAAAGTAGCAAAAAGATAGAAGAGAGAATAAAAGCTTTCATCGGCTTACTGGGACGGCACTTCACAATGATAACAATCGGCGCAATACCAACACTTATCAATGGCCACTCCAGATAACAACGGCGTCATAGCTTTGATTTCGTCTTATCTCGAGTACTGCCTATACTGTGCCAGTTCATTTAGTCTTTTATTTTGACAATATTAATGAATTAACTTTTATTAAATGATAACTATTTTTTTTTTATTTCTCCAAACTTACAAAATCCGTTACATACTTTTAATTGTCAATTGAAATGATATAAAACGAAATAATGAAATAACTTATTTGCGAAATATTGGATATATTGATCAGCAATATCTACCCTATAGGCATGCAAATTATATGAAGGTTCTTGGAAACTGTAAAAATTATAAACAAAACTATTTATAGTTCCCGTGTATTTAATGGTATAACGCAGTCCAACTATTAAATGACCATTATTTTTCTTATGGATGATAATGGAATAACTTTTGCATACGGCCACTGGAGTTATAGCACATAGTGATCTGTATTATTAAATTTCTCTCTACTACATATGAAGTGGAAAATATTGTAAGATTTATATTATAGTTAATTAGATATAATAAATATACCCATATCTATACAACTTATGGATGATAATGGAATGGTGCACCCGCCTGCGTTAACGGTTTACACTGGCGGGGCACCAGTGGAGGATGATAAGATGAGCATTAGGTCAGGTCAGTTAGACCACCGTGGTAATGTATGTTGGACTCCAGTCTCCGCAATTAGCCTCTCATTCGGGCCGTTGTGCGTGGACCATCGTGGTAAATTCACTAGGAATTTATCACGACGATTTCCAGGGGGAACGACGTAAAGGTCAATCTAGTATGGTACATTGCTAGCAATGGGGTTATTAGTCCACATTACTAACAATCCCCTTCCCTCAATGTCCAGTTATTTATTAATTTAAAAGTATATTTTTTCATTAGCAAGATTGTAATTTTTTTAATAATGTAACATGTATATAGATAAAAAGCAAATAGAGAAAAGACTTGATATCTTGATAAATACACATATATTAGGAACGATTGTCAAGAAATTAAATTATAAACAAAAGTGTACTATAAAAGAACTGTAAATTTAAATACAAAATAAAAATTTAAATAAAAATACATTTCTGAATAGCCAGTACAGTATACAACATGAGCAGACCTCATACGATGAGTATGAGGTCAGGTGATTTCAGGTCAGGGTTTAGGTTATCCTCCACTGGTGCTCTGCCATTTCATTCCATTTAATTTATTTACTATCTTTTAAACTGTCTTTATACTTATAGGAATGTTTTGTCTCTCTGTAAAAATAATAAAAAGTTATTTAAGCTATTTAAGCCTTTAGGGAGAAATCTCCCTAAGGCGTAAATAACTATTTATTATTTTTCTATTTAAAAAAGAAATCTTGGTATTCGGGGAATATCCATATTATTCTATTATTTTTTTTGCACCATTTATTACCCACTTTGTACCACCTATACCACTGTTTTAGGTTGACTGGAAGAGATCTCTTCTCTCCACCTTTGCTCACTTTATCTCTAAATTATAATGTCTTTGTGTTATATGTGTAATAAAGAATATATATAAATAGCTCTAACTACTTTACTAATCTACCGATCACTGATTATTAGCCATTAAATAAAAGCTATATCATTGTCTCAATTGCTATTTCTGTTTGTGTATGTAAGGCCGAGAGTGTGTGTAAGCGTCACATTAGTGCAATGAATGTCGAGTAATTATATTACTACTCTAACTGAACAACGAACAACTGAAACAACTCGTAACTAAACAACTTCAGCTTATTTTTTTTTTTATTTAATTGGAGTGGCGAGCACACGGGCGGTGAGGTGGTAATTTTCCTGATGGTAAACGGTGACCATCATCTATATACAGATACAAGAAAAATTATAACATTCATAAGATGCTAAAATGACCAGTAGGTCATTAAAATATCAAAAATATTTTGAATTTAAATTTGACGGCCTCGGTAGGTTAGCGGTTTAGCCTTATCCCGCCTTGCTTCCGATGGGCGCGGGTTCGATTTCTCGCACTATACAAACATTTATATTCATGAGTATGATTGTTTATATCGGTCTGGGTGCTCTCTATGTATACATTTACAATATATATCTATTTATTTATATCAGTTGTCTAATATACTCATAACACAAGCTTTTTAACTACTCATAGAAACTTTTTAACTGACTAGATGGCGTTGTGTGAATTAAGTCCATATTCATATATTATATATATATTTATATATGTGTACATTATATATCACATTTATATCTATATATATTATTTTATTTTATGTAATTTTTGTATCAGACACATCCGTATTTTTATTTATTTATGTATAATATTATATTTATATATCTTATATAGTTTTTATTGGAACAGTTTTTCGATCCACAACGCTTTCTATTTGTACCGAAAGACATGTGCCATATCAGACTCGATTTTGTAATTTGGAACATGGCTGTACTGATGGCGCTGTGTGAATTATCCAGATTTACATGTCCTATAAGACTAGTTTTGGAACGTGTTGTACAGACACATCCGAGACATATCCTATAAAACTACTGGTTTATTTAAATTTGGAACATGATGTACTGACGCATCCGAGACATGTCCTATCAGACTAGTTTTAAATTTGGAATTTGGTTTACAGACGCAACCGAGACATGTCCTATGAGACTATATACTTCCTGATGAATAGGTGTGATATTCAGAACCATTTTAGATTTGAGTGCATCATGATTAGTGAACTGTGTCGTATCTAAACAATACACTTATTATACAAAAATGTTATTTTTCTAAGAACTTCTTGAATAGCGCCTGACAATAAATTTATCAGTATTGTTTATTATTCATAGTTAGAGCATAAATAAATTGGTTCAATGCGTCTAAAAAAGATAGTTGTTCCTATAAATAAGAGTGACAGACACTTTCTCATTTATAACACGAATCTTAGTTAGCTATTTATATACATAACTAGCTGTTCCCGCGACTTCGTCCGCGTGGAATATAACTTTATTTTCTAAAATAGAAGATTTCTTCTAAAATACAAGTATCCTAAGTTACTCCTTATTACATCAGCTACCTGCCAATAAAAGTTCCGTCAAAGTCGGTCTAGCCACTTCAGAGATTAGTCGAAACAAACAGGCAAAAACTGTAAAAAATGTTATTTTGGTTAATGTATATTCAATAGCATGTAGTTAAAAACGGTTAATTCTATGTTACAACCAGACACTCCAATTTTATTTATATATATAGATTATGTATTTAGATATACAATATATAATACGAGCACTACTCCCGCTTCGCGCGCACGCATTACAAATCTTTAATTTTTTCGGCTTGTTCTATACTATAACACGCATGTATTATACACATAAACCTTCCTCTTGAATCACTCTATTTATTGCTGGAAACTGCATAAAAATCCACTACGAAATTTAAAAGAAATACGCGAAATGAAGTCGCTGTCGTTGACCGGCAGCGACTTCATTTTATACTATGCACAGATACTAACATTATCATTTAGAAAATCTACCTGTTTGTGTGTTTGTTACCTTTTCATGGATAAACGGCTGAACTAATCTTAATGAATTTAATACGAGGATGAACATAGGTTCTCTCGAATCTCTAAAACAGTAGTTAAAGTCGCAGGTAATGTCTAGTATTATTATGAAACTACAGATTAGTTACGGTTAAAAGGCACAAAACGCAGTCCATGAATTCAATGAAAGAGTAAATACGTCAGTGATGAACTGGCAAAGTGTAACAAATTGTTTTAACTAATTCCTGGGCATTTGTCATGATTACGTGTAGTTGGGACGGAGCAGACGATCTAGGTGACCAGGGCTGTATTCATAAGGCACCGTAGGGGCCTCGGGGTTCCTCCTCGACTCGGGTCCCAACGAATTCACGAAAGAAATCGAATATGATCAATTGTTTTAATGTCTTTTTCGATGGGTACCTACAGAAAATCATGCCCAGCGGTGTAACTTCGAAGAGAAATATGTTCAGCAATGAACTGCATTGGGCTGATGATGATGATCATTATCATACAGATGACAAAATAAGATCACAAATTCATTACACTTGGTTGTGTAACCGATCTGTGTTACGTAGCGTAAATTTAGGACGTAAAATGACTCTGTTTAGGAGTAATTCTATATATATTTGTAGAGATTAATTGAGGTACATTTTTCAACTCATTTCTTAAACAGCCGTCCCGAGAATATCCATGTCTAGGGGCCCCGATATGGTAAATCCAGCCCTGTAGTTGACGCAACGCATCCCAATAAGCCAATTCGACGAGCCGTCCATCCTTTTATTGGATTTATTTGCTTGTTTTGAAGGTTAATTGAAATAGACGTTTTTAATGTAATTCAATTTGTAAAACGTAAACAGACGTACTTACATCTATTGCAGCGTGTAATTTTTGATGTAAGTATAAATAAAAATAGTTTTTTTTAGTGAACATTAATGGGTTACCCGCCTGCGTTAACGGTATACGCTAGCGGGGCACCAGGGACGATCATAGGAGTATGGGAATAGAGCATGAGCCCATAATTTCATTTCAATCATTGATCAATAACATAAAAAATAGTCTTTCATTGACGTGATCTCTCTTTGATTTCCTTATATCCTAGTAGACACGAATCAGTATAGAAAAAAAAAGAAATCTTTATAAAAAAATAACCATTGAATTTTTGTATCAAACAGTGCCTACACTTGTAATTTCTGTCAAAACTCGAGGTGCTCTCCAGATAACATAGATTTAAATTCAGTGTAAAGTCAGTCTACGTTACGACATTTTATGTTCAAAGGAAGATGATATACCTACTTTAATATTAGTAGCTTGTCTTATCTTCTGCCTCACATCTACCTCCTTAATTTGCTTTGCAATTTGTAAATTAATTTCAAAAAACATGATCTATTTATGGGAAAGAACTATACCCAGTACTGGGACATTAGAAGCTCCCTCCGATTGATTTCCTGTCCAACTCAAACGAGGATCGAAATTACGACGGTCTGAGGCGAGGTTCGAACACCTAACGGTGCCCTCACATTAAAGTCGTATCGGTGAGGCGGGAGTAGGCCTTAAGCCACTCTATAAGTCCTTCCATTGATTTGGAATGCCATCTGTACTCACCCTCTTCGTCCGGAGAAGCTTCTCCGGACGAAGAGGGTATCATGTTACAGCTGTAAAGGCCAGCTGTGGCTAACAGCATTAGAGTAGTCCCAAAAAAAACTTGTAATATTTCTGTCAACACTCGAGACCCTTCCATTAGTACTTCTCCAGATAACATAGATTTAAGTTTAATGTGAAGTCAGTCCACGTTACGACATTTTATTTCCAACGGAAGATGATTGATCATAGAGAGAGACTTAGTCATCTGCGTTTGTACCTTTGTTTCATCTTCTGTCTCACTTCTGCCTCCTTCAATTCGCTTTGCAAGTACATCACAAAAACATTATCTATTGGGAAAGAACTATATATATCCAGTATATTTCTTAGAATAGTAGTACTGGGACATTAGAAACTTGTAGACGATGGAGTTGCGAATACTTTCGTCACAGTTTTAGAGAATAACGCATCCAATCTAAATGTTAATCATCTCTAAAATTAGAGCATTGTTAAGATAATATTCAGAATCAACCGCATTTTCCTACAAACTAAATCTTATTATTCTTAACGCTCCGAGATTAATGTCTGCCTACGCGCGGTCACCTCATTTGAATATAATTTAATTCAACGGAAAACAACCTTATTGTTCAATGAACTCAAATACAATATTTTCTTGTTCAAATCCGTACTAATATTATATCTTGAAAGTATGACTGTTTGTACCTTTTCTCGGCTAAAAGGATGAACGGGTATTAACGAAATTTAATATGAAAAGTGCATTGCATTCCTCACAACGATTATGTTGCTGACTGCTCTATTTAATAACTGCTGTTGCTGTAGTATCCACTACCCCCGAAGGGGAGAAAGTGCTTTAGGGACAAGGAACCTTTCTTTTTTATTGGGTTGTTTGGGCTATTGTCGGATGCCTGTAACACCTGTAGCACTGCAACCTACATAGATCTATTATACTTGCCCTTTTTCAGAGTTCGTTAACTAGACCCGTCAGGGACAAGAACTGAAGGATATTCCTAGGAGGGATGGTTTTTATCTCCTCAGAAAAGAGTGTAAACTTTCTAAAGGAGATATTTCGTTTATGCATGAATGGGCTACAACCACATAGCATGTATAGTGGCGTTTCTCTTCAGTTTGGCAAAATCTGCAGATGATATATTATTTCAAGGATAATTGATGTAATAATAAATAGCGTTATTAATTCGTTTTACAACTTATTATTTCAACAATTTTTCATGTGTGTATATATATATATAATAAAATTAACAAAAAAATAAGTTTTCATTGTCAAACACACCATATAGCCAAAAACAACCTTAAGAAATGGTTATTAACACTAGATTATGAACAGACAGAATTATTGATACGGTAATAGCACTTACATATATAGGCGTTTCTAGATTATCACCAATTTCTCAAGACATACACACATACACTCACACTCACACACACACACACTCCTATGATTACACCAACCTACTTAAATTGTAATATATCATAACAAACTCACTTAAAGTGTACTTTAAGTGAGTTTGTTATGATATATTACAGACTAATGATCTCAATATGAAAGAGAACAGACTTCTGAAACCCAGGTATTTTCTATACCTACCTCAGAATTCAGGGACTTCTTAATTATTTGTATTATTTGTATTTGTAAAAAAAAATATTAGATATTATATTAGATTAGAAACTTATTATTCTTCTTAACCGAATGATATATATACGCTACATTGATTAAGCCTTTTCTTGCACAGACAAATTGTAAAAACTATTATTAACACATAAATACAATAAACATGTTTTTTTTCATGTTTACAGTTCGTTAACGATTTTATTACATGTGTGAATTAACCCACACAAGTCTCACACAAATCTTGCAACTACTTATTCAAATTATTAATTGTCTTAAGAAATATATAGATGTCACTACAAGCCATGAAACCACCATGAAAACCGAGTTTTTCAGGCGGCGCTAACTGTAGACAAAGCGTCGCCGGTACTAGGAATGTAGAACATTGAAGGAATTATATTTCAGAAATTTCGTTACAGTGACTGAAACCACCTGTTCAAGGGGCGGGCATGTGGCAATGAAACGGTAACGTTTGTGTGTTGATGTATCTATTTTTGTCTATGAAAATATATACACAGGTAGAGGCTATCCGTATAGTAGTTCTATTTTTGTTCCGGTAGTAGTGTTTTAAGTACGAGCATGTCTGTGTGTTGATGGCCTCGGTGGTATAGCGGTTTATCACACCGCCTTAATTCCGATGGACGGGGGTTTGATTCCTATAAGATATTTTTTTTTATTCCTGAGTATTTATTTATTTATTTGCTTTGAATAGGTTACATTATTCTTACAAATTAATTTACAAATCCATAGTCAGCTACATTTTGAGCATGCAAATATTAAATTTAACATTCGTTGTTAACATTTAACAACGAATGTCATAATTATTTAAATTGTTGAATGTCCAAAATATAGTAATAACAATATGCATGTCCAAAATTAAGATCAGAGAATTAAAATGAAATGTAATAATAACAATTTATAATTAACATTTATAGAATGTAATCCGTGTTTGAAGTTGAGCTTCTTGTAGTCAGCGCTGAGGATATGTTGTAGCAGTCGATCATCGTTGAAAATACTCCTGTATATTGTAAAATCATTTATCTATTAACCATTTCTTAAATGCTAACTCAAAGGGATTATTGTTTGTATCGGTCTCGATTTTTTTTTGTGTTCATACAAAAAAAATGTATACCCACAAAAAAGCTCTGATTACCTTGGAACTAGATGGCGCTGTGTGAATTGTCCCGAGTTAACTTTATAGTATAAATTTTTTATACGTTATGTTATTTATAAGATGGGGTAGCACAGTTTAAACACGGCAATGCTTAGTGGACTATAATTAGTATGTCTTAATAGACATAATTAATTGCAATTATTATATTAATATATCTCTAGGTAACTGTGTCCCATAGAAGTTCTCACCTTAAGAGAAAAAATATATTGCACACTCAAAAAATGAAATAATATAAGTTAATTATGAAGTTTAGGAACGTGTGCACTTTAGTGACAATATAAATTAATAATGATATCAGTATCAGCACAGAATAAATATTTATATAGTATAACTAGCTGGACTATAGTATAACTATGTAATATTATGTTATCTGTGGTATAACTATGGAGTGGAGGCCGCGTATGGGTCGACGGAGTCTCTTTTTTTTTTATGGATGATAATGGAATGGTGCTCCCGCCTGCGCTAACGGTTTACGCTAGCGAGGCACCAGTGGAGGATGATAAGATGATCATGAGGTCAGGTCAGTTAGCCCATTGTGACAAATTCACCAAAAATTTATCACGATAGTTTCCAGGGGGAACCGCATGGAGGTCAACCTGACATGGTACATTGATAGCAATGGGGTCAACAGTCCACATTACTAACAATCCCCTTCCCCCCTCGAGTGTCGGGAGTGTCGGGCGCCCTCCTGCAAGATGGACCGACGACATTATAAAGGTGGCCGGGAGTGGATGGATGCGGACATGGTGGAAGTCTCTGGGAAAGGCCTATGTCCAACAGTGGACAGACACAGGCTGATGATGATGATAATAACTAGCTGTGCCCGCGATTTTGTTCGCGTGGTTATCAAAAACACTTCATGTATATTTTTAGGGGTTACTTAAACCGTTTGCGTCTATCATGGTATGGACATGTAATGCGTAGGAACGAGGATAATATTTTAAGAAAGATGTTACAAATGAATGTGAATGGTTATAGAGCAGAGGAAGGCCGAAAAAGAGATGGATGGACTGTGTGAAAGATGATATGGTAAGAAAGGAAGTAAATAACGCGATGACTGCGAACAGGGATGAATGGAAGCGAAAAACATATTACGACGACCACAAATAAATGGGATAAGGAAGAAGCAGATGATGATGACTTGAACTGTTTACGAATTACGTGTACCGATTCACTGAAGAAGCCATGATGTTAACAGATGTATAAAACTGTGTTGCGTATATCGACGCCCTCCACCGAGTTTGTATAATTCAAAGAAATACATTCTATGACGTCACTTACATCACGTTAGTATAATAAAATTTACAATACAATTAAATTTACCAAAAACTAAGAAAATTATAGACAAAAATAAAAACAAAAGAAAAAGAGCTTATGCCTGCACTAGAGCATCATAATCATAACTAGCTATGCCCGTGACTTCGTTCGCGTGTGGTAACTTGAACCGTTTACGCACGCAACGGAAGACTCAAATATGAATAATTTTCCCCGATTTTGCAACATTTTTCACTGATACTTCGCTTATATTGGTCGTAATGTAATCTTATATAGCTTAAAGCATTCCTCTACAAATGGTCTTTCCAACACAATAACAATTTTTCAATTCGAACCAGTAATTCCTGAGATTAGCGCGTTCAAACAAACTCTTCCGCTTTATAATATTAATTAATTAATTAATAATAATAATAATAATAAATTAATAATATATATACATATATATTCTGATGTATAAGCTATATATATTACTGTAAAGTTTCATCAAAACCCTTTTTTTTTCGGACTACTCTAATGCTGTTGGCCGCAGCTGGCCTTTACAGATTCACCGGACGTTAGGGGGCGAGTGCAGATGGCACTCCAAACCCGCGGAAGGACTTATGGACCGCCTGAAGGCCAGCTCCTGCCTGACGGATACGACTTTAGTCTGATGGCACCACTAGAGTCTTCGAACTTGATTCAAAAATCACATTTTGAAGACTACTTCAAAATGTGATTTTTGCAGCTGCGGCCAACAGCATTAGAGTAGTCCGAAAAAAAAAAGTAAATTAATTACTAAATTAATTTACTTTTGGATTTATAAGCAAGCACATTATTTTATTATATATGTAAGAAATTGGTGGTATTTATATATACAAATAAGTAAAATTGAAGTATGTGTTTGTAATTTCAATTCGATAGCTTTTCACTAAATGCATATAAAAGTATATACGGTACTTCTGTAATAATTATATTTTAAATACTATAATTTCTGACTCTCTATCTGTTTGTTCTTGCTAATTTATGAACGAATCTCGGCTCAGGCCGGCGTAATTTCGATCCCCGATCCGTTTCTGCGTGAAACAGTAACAAACATCCAACCTAACCAATCTCTCGCGTTTATAATATTATTATTAAGATAATAATAAAAATATCTTGAAACAATTGTACATTCACAATACGGACAGTAAGACTTTAGACCCATTGTACGGAGGTACTTCGATTTGCCCTCGATATCTTAATATTAATCATTAGATACATAAAACAAAGTCGCTGTCGCCGTCTGTCCGTCCCTATGTATGCTTAAATCTTTAATACTATACGTAACGGATTTTGAAGCGGTTTTTTAATAGAGTGATCCAAGAGGAAGGTATATATGTATAGTACAGGTACACCCGTGCGAAGCCGGGAGGCTAGTAATGTTATAAACGCGAAAAATTTGTAGGTATGGACATTTGTATATGTTTATTACAGTAATATAGCTTATATTATTATATTGTCTATGTGTAATTCTGATACACATAGACAATATTTTAATTTTAATTTATATATTGAATTTTAACACGAGTGCAACCGCGGGCACAGCTACTATTAAATATGACCAATGTAAGTATGTGTGTAGAATAATAATAGCGTACCAGCCACACCCTCGCACGCAACTCACCCTACCCGACTCCCTCGTTCGATAACGCGCATATTCTCATATGTGATTATAACCTCCTCGGCACTTCGGCTACCCTGGTACATGTGTGACTCTGAAAACTCACATGACTCCAACGACGACGTGTGACACATAGTGCACACGTGTGATGCTCTGTATTTATAAATCTATGAACTGTATGTAGCCCCGTTTGTGTGTATAACGTATGAAACATTTGTGAGTTTGTGTAGTGTGTAGTTTCCATGTAGAAAAGGTGTGTGGGGTTTATCGAAGTATGAGTATAAGTGTGTTGACTTATGGTTACTTAACAAATCAACTACTCGAACGTAGTTTGTTTACTATCCCCTACATATAATATACAGAAATAATCAATTGGTAATTATTATTATTTTTTTTGAAGAAAATAGAAACACCATATAGATTTCGAGATAAATATATGGGAAATGACATTTAAAAACTTAAATAAGAATAGAAAACATGGAGTAAACATGGCATTTTAACTTTACCGTGCCCATAACAATGTTTTTAGAGGAGTGATTGCCTACGCTCGTATTGCATGTGTAGGATGGTATTGTGTGTAACCGTACAATATCCTGTTATTTATGTTACTCTGGTATACCCGTGTGTTTGGGCCGTCACATGACGACATCCATTTTGATTTGATTGAAAGAAAGAATGAACGATGTTTTTTGTTATGATTATGTATGATAATGGAATGTTGATTCCAGGAGGAACCGCGTGGAGGTCACTCTGGCATAGTATATTGCTAGCAGTTATATCAGTCCACATTCTAATGATTATCCCCTTATAAAGTGTTTAAGCAGTGTCTATTTTTAAGAATTTCATATGAAACAGTTGACTAATTAAATAAACAATTATAAAGAACAAAAGGGCGGTACGCAGCAATATTTTTGGGTATTATTATGAAATTATTAAAAAAAATGTATTATTTATGAATCGCTTGACGGATGGTATTTTGTTTCGGAACTAGTAAAATTGAAAATAATCCAATAAAAACTTGTTTAAAATTGACCAAAATAACATTAATTATTTAATGTAAGACAAAACTAAAACAGATTGTTCGTCATGTTAAATATGATAAAGAATTGATAACGATATACAAGTCTGAATTGTAACGGAAAATCTCGCGTAATTTTATTTTTTTCCGGAACCATAGAAATTCTGAGCTTGGAGTCGTAATGTCATTGCAATAAAGTTGAAAGTTTACAAACCACGCAGAAAACTAAAGGGCCAGAAATTGAAGCGAAATTGGAATAAGGGGTTCCAATATACTCTTTAATTTCTTTTTGGTATAAACATAAGTATGAAGATTGTTATTTTAAGAGTTTTTTAAGTCACTACTATTCTTGTGCTTCTTATATAGTAAACAATTTTGAACCTTATTTTGATGACACTTGCATTGTTTTTTAATCAACATCGTCTGTTGTTGCGATTAATTTTTACCGGTTTTTTCACTATAGTCAATGAAGTATTCTCCTAGAAAGTTATTTCCTTCCTTGAATGTAGCGAAATTAAGTACAGATTAATAAAAAAGGAATTCCTGATAATTGTGTCTGAGCAACATTTTAGCACCGCGTGAATTTAGGCGCCAGCCACAGTACACATTTTATTAGTAAATTTATAACCATTGATAGGTGTACTAATAGGACTGAACCCGTGGAAAGATGGGACATATTTGAGGAAACTGATACTGTAAGATGTACGAATATGTAACTGAGTACCCGTTTTGATCCCTGAGATGTTGTAAAAGCTGACCAGGGTAACAAATCCTCACAGCAGTCAAAATAAGGAAATCTTAAAACAGAACTCTATTTTAAGCCGCATGGCTAACCAACTCTGCAAATTCATCTTTACGAATAAATTTCAAGATTTCTTGGTAATTTTGATTCACTTAACAATAAATACCAGGATATCATAAATGGGAATAATTTGAAGACGAGAAAGAACCTATCCAGACGTCAGCAATGTAAAACAGACATCCTGAGGGCAATAACTTCAGGATCCAGACTGACTGTCTTTTTTATACGTTGTCCGTTATATTTGTACATGTGATTTTTCTTAATATCATCATTATAGAATCATAAAAAAAGAAATATTCAATCGTTAACTTCAAAGCCTGATTCCGCAGATCCGAGTTTCCTAATCCGCCCAAATCTCAGTCGGTCCCTGAAGGTGTTAAATGTCGTCTAGGGCGCCGCCTACATTCTATTGTTCTAGACGTCAAATACCAGGAATAAATGAGTGCATAGAAGTGTATTTTGAACAGAAAGCGGCAGAGTGGGGATGTCGTGATTTGGCATTTTGAAAATGGAACTCTATAAAAAAGTAACAGTAGAAAAGTTTCTATCTAAATAATTCGCTACCTATAAGCGTAGATGTTTACTGACGTCACAGTAAAGTTCAATGAACTTAGGATTGTTTGTCAGAAAAAAAAATAAAAATGCACTTCAATGGTGACGATTATTATATATATATATTTTAATCCGTTATTTTATTGTTAAATTCACTAGGTATTTATCACGATGGTTTCTAGGTACCGCGTGAAGGTGACATGACATGGTACATTGTTAGCAATGACGAATACAATAGCATTATTATCTTCTGTCTTTTCACAACTAAAAGGCTGTACCGGTTTTAATAAAGTTTGACCGGAAGATAAATTATATCACGACGACGAACTAAGGAAGCTTTTATCTCAAAAAAAAAAACAATCTACAATGAATGAAAGTTTATAAACATCTGAAATATATATATCAATTATATGACAGTGTAAAAAATATCTTACTTTGTAAATTTACTTATTATTTACAGTTATTAAAATTATAATTATAATAAATTGACACGAATTGAACTAACCAATTTCAAATGTCAGCAGTATATTGCACGCCCCTACCTCCCTCTGCCAGATTTGGTATTCACCCTCTAAAAATAGACATATTACATGTGCACTCTACACTCCACAGAACAGAGATGTGAGTCTCTGTGTTACACTGTATGGTTTGTAACAACTCAGAAAAAATAGTATTGATTTTTTTTATATAGATGTTTTTTTCTATACATATTAATATTGTAGGTGAGAATGTAAATCTGTCTCTAAACATCAACTCTGACTGGACCTAACATTTTATCGCTAAAATGACTAAACGAATTATGATAAATGTCTATATGTACTGATAGATTGGACTTTGGCGAAAATATCTACTATTTGTCACAAAAAAAAAAACAAAGAGTATGAATTTAAGTTTTCGACTTGTCAAGCAATATATACAACATATAAAAATAAAAAATAGAACTCAAAGTTACTAATTATATATAAGAGTATATACGTAGACGAAATTGCCGGCATCAACTAGTCTTGTAAATCCAATTTTGAGAATTCGTTATTCTCATTTGTACCCCATTTGGTGCAGTCTAGGGCCCCGGGCTAGTGTAGGGAGCCAGCGTCCAAATATTTGTTGTAGCTTTACAGTTTTAAGTTGAAATGAGTGCATAAAAAGTACCGACTAGTACTAATTCATTCCCACTACGATCGATCCCCCGAATGGATCCCCCAATCGAACTCAAACCGAGATTCGACCCCCTAGCGGTGCCCTCAGACTAAACTCGTATCCGTCAGGCAGGAGTTGCCCTTCCTTTGGTTTGGAGTGCCATTTGCACTCGTCCCCTATCGTCCGTTGACTGCCAGTCTGTAAAGGCCAGCTACGACCATCAGCATAAGAGTAGTCGGAAAAAAAAATTTCGGGCAATTTTTTCTTACTCATTAATATTGGTATGTTATTAGCACCTGTCATGATGTTTTAGTAGAATTATATATTATACTAGCTGTACACGCGACTTCGTCCGCGTGGAATTAAACTTTATTTTTCTAAAATAAAAGTAGCCTAGGATACTCTTTATTACATCAACTACCTTCCAAAGAAAGTCCCGTCAAAATCAATCCAGCCATTTCAGAGATTAGCCGGAACAAATAAGCAGACCGACAAAAATTGTAAAATATGTTATTTTGGTGTATGTACCGTATTTATATTCATATGCATGTAGTAAAAAATTATTATTTCAATATTACAAACGGACACTCCAGTTTTATTTATATGTATAGATAAAAACAACTAATTCATGAATCAATATATAAAATTCACAATCAACTGGTTGAGTATAACTAAATTATTAAATTAGTCGTAGTGATTAGAGTAGACCAGTCTCTACAAGCACTCGTCCACGAGTATGACGTATGCGGTAGTCATACCGTATAATCAATTCATATAATTCATTGTTGCAGGTGACTAGTTTTCCAAACACATATACGTTTTTGAAATACGAGCACGAGATGCAAAGGCGTACCCCTGGCACCCAGCACACGTCCGCACTCGTCAAAGACAGAAGGGTGAGTTTTTTATGGATGTACTTCACACGGGTGTACATGGGTGTATTATAGATATATACCTTTCTCTAAAATCACTCTATCTATTAAAAAAAACAGCGTCAAAATCCGTTGCGTAGTTTTAAAGATTTAAGCATACATAGGTACAGACAGCGACAGCGACTTTATTTTATACTATGTAATGATAATATAATGGTGCACCCGCCTGCGCTACGGTTATGCTGGCGGGGCACCAGTTGAGGATGATAAGATTAGGTCAGGTCAGTTAGCCCATCGTGACAAATTCGTCACGAATTTATCACAATGGTTTCCAGGGGAACCGCGTCAACCTGACCTGGTACTTTGCTAGCAATAAGATCATTAGTCCACATTACTAACAATCTCCTCTCCTCCAGAAGGGTGAGTCAATCGCATAGACCTCAACTCTCAACATCAGGGTAACCACCCTTAGCACCCTTCTACGACGATATCGAACTAAGTAACTGGGGTTACCTCATTTTTTTTATAACTTTTGATAATTATATTAAACATCAATAAAGTGACTACTCTCAGTGACAATTAATAATAATAATAATCACGTATTTTAAAAGGCTCACAGTAAATATACACACAAACACGCATACATCCACACACACACTCCACGGGTTTTGACCCGTTGATATAAGCCACAATGCATAAAAACCCAGCAAAAGCTCTGAAAATAAAACATACAATAATAATCTTTTGTATGAGCTATGTGCTGAAATGGCCTTCAATCAGATGGTGCCGCAGCGTGTCACTGCAGCGTGTCAGTGGAGCCACTAAAAAAAAAGAAATAGCATTCATGATATTATTAATTTTAAATATATAAAAAGAAAAGTTAAATGGAAGAATTAGTAGGGACTGGTCTGCTCTTATCACTACTACTGATTTAATCTTATTGTGTTTTTATATTTGAGCCTAAATAAATTAGTGCTGGTTGGTAGTTTGTATTCACACGTTTCTTGTAAAATGTTAAGTTATAAGGATTGTTTAAAAGAGCAACACACAAGTTTCTTGCTTATTCTTCTTGTGATGACACAGCTTTCCGAATAAGCGGTAGATTAAAAAAAATTGTTGACTATTCAAAAGTGCTTAAATTAAGTTTATTTAAGCACTTTATGATTTTCTATTCTATTCTATTCAATGAACGAATTCAATAATTAACTCGTAAATTAACAGCAAAAACTTTTTAGCAACAAGTTTACTCGTATGTTTCCGTATATCAGAATAACTGTATTAGAATTATGATATCCTAGTAACTCGTATCGAAGACGAAAAACCTCGTACACGAACGGGGATGCTCGAGCGGTTGGCTCTCTCTGACACCGTCACCGATCTATGTTGCCCTAGTCATTTCCAACCGGTATCCACGTGGTCTTTTTCAATTCCGTCGGACTGCCGAAATATTTGTGCCACGCCCACCCGTTTCCGTAGTATTTACTCAATACCACGTCGTGTCACAATGTATACATATATGCGGCCTCGGTTGTCAAGTGGTTTAGCACACAGCTTTACTTCCGATGGTTGCGGGTTCGATTCCTCGCACGACAAACATTTATTCATGAGTACGATGGTTTGTATCGGTCTGGATGTTTTCTATGTAATATGTATCAGTTATCTAGGACTCATAA
This sequence comes from Achroia grisella, assembly GCF_030625045.1. Taxonomy (NCBI): domain Eukaryota; kingdom Metazoa; phylum Arthropoda; class Insecta; order Lepidoptera; family Pyralidae; genus Achroia; species Achroia grisella. Next base: position 776,884 of record NW_026712613.1, on the reverse strand, counting down.
CCAAGCTTTAGCTAGCTTAACTAGATGGCGCTATTTGAATTGTCCTGAGATTATTATTATTGTTATATTAACTAGCTATCCGCACCGGTTTTGCACGAGCCGTATTTCGCTAAATTCCGTTGCATTAAAAAATTATACATTAAAAAAAACATTACACACACTACCATGTATACACACAGGCATAGAAATTATAGTGTTTTTGAATAGAATTATATTCAAAGTATTTACAATAGATTGAAAAGTAATATATTATTTAATAATTAATACAAACAATCACAAAAGACAATAATTCAAAGTTAGAATTTAAATTAAATAAGGTCGACCATTGGACGGTCACTAGTATTCATAAAAATACGGACTAAAAATGTTTTTATATACCTAACTGAAATGGTAAACAAATAAACTTAATTTAAGCACTTTTGAATAGTCATAGTTATCATTCTTTTAATCGACCGCTCATTCGGAAAGCTCACCACAAAAAGAACGAGCAAAAAACTTGCGTGTTGCTCTTTTAAATAATCATTGTAACTTTATATTTTTAATTCGAAACGTGCCAATACAAACCACCAACAAGCACTAATTTATTAGGGTAAGATATTAAGTACACAATATAATATATAATCAGTCGTAGTGACATCTGCTTAACAATGATTATAGAAATGAATAATTGAGAAATACTTTTTTTTATAACAGGTGCGCTGGGCAGAGCAAGTCTTCCTCAAATCGCGAGTCAAAAGATACTATACGCTAGATCCGGATGCTGAGATCCACCGGGTGAAAAGGGTCAAACAATCCAATACTAGTTTAGACAGGAGAACAAGGGCTGCAGGAATTCGAGGAAGAAAACCTCTCTTCAACGACGAACTTTGGAACCAAGAGTGGTATTTGGTAAGGACTAAGGAGTAATATTAAAAGGACAGGAAAATTGTACTTGAAATAGAAAAATGTTTCTTTATTAATCCAAATTATTACCGTATAGTTTCAGTTTGTATGTGTTAAAATTAACCAATGCACGCTGTGTCTACATCTAGTAGGATGTATTACTTAAAAAGTTTATTTCATCTATGTAAAATCACAGATAACATAATATTACGTAAAATTATGCTCTCTGTAAGACATTCAGTTTTGTAGACCTAATATATAATAAAAAAAAGGAGATACAATACTGAATAATCTATGCCTAAAGAATTTTTAATCTATGGAACTGGTACCTTACATTACATTTCACTTCTTCACCTAGGTATATCTTACTAATGTTATTTATTCGAAAGTTTATGAAATTTATGGTTATGGTTATTTATGATTATGAGTTTATGGATGGATGGCTGTATATTAACAACTACTAAACGGATTTTAATGAAACTTTACAGTAATATAGCTTATACATCAGAATAATACATAGACTAGAAATTTAACGCAGATGTAACCGAGGACACCGCTAGTTAATATTATAAACGCTAAAGTTTGTGAGTATGAATGTAATGCTGGATATTTATTACTCTTTCACGCAAAAACTATTGAACGCATTTTGATGAAACTTTACAGTAATATAGCTTAGATAGACGTCAGAATAGCACAGGGCATAATTTAAAAATATATGTTAATAGGGTAAGCTTAATTAATGCTGATGAAGTTGCGCGGGTCTGCTAGTTACCCATGCTTTGTAGGCCATCGTTTTCGGGAATTAACATTAATGGTAAATGTTTCTTAATCGATTTAACAAGCTTTTTCATAAGTTTTTTAGGTGTTTAGTGCTTGTTACTGGCAGCTTGTCTACCATTCTTTTTATAAACTTTATATTTTTTATACGTCACTTTTGACTAACCATATATTTTTTTGTTACTTCTTGCTGTGAGCCCTTTTGGGAAGAATACACATTTTTACTAATATTTGGATTTTATTAAAATAGTAGTTGTGTTCCCGCTCCAGTAACAGTGCTTATATGGTCAGAGACACTTTGTTTCATGACCGGATATCGATAGTTTCATACAGCATTAACATATTTGTTTGTTTCCAGCAAGATACACGCACGTTGAACAATTTGCCTCGACTGGATTTGAACGTGTTACCAGTTTATGGTATGGGCTTCAATGGCAGCGGGGTGCGGGTGTCTGTACTTGATGATGGTATTGAGCATAATCATACCGATTTAAGAGCAAATTATGTAAGTCATTATTTTTATAAATAATACAAATGATATACTAAACAGACGCACAAAGTAAAACAATAATAATCTCAGGACAAGTCACACAGCGCCATCTATTCCCAAGTTACGCTAGATAAAGCTTATGTTATGGATACTAGATAACTGATACCAATGCATAGATATTTTTATTCGTAAATACATACATAAAACACCCAGACAGACACATTCAATCATATTCATGAATACAAATCTTTGTGCTGTGCGAGAAATCGAACCCGCGAATATCGAAAGTGCAGAAGAAAAGCAGTTTGTTAAACCGATGGTATATACATAAATTATGGTAACACCATTCCATCATCTCACCACATCATACATTAAATACAAAAAAATAATAATAAACGCTTTCAATTTTGTACCTTCTCTATCTGTTCATTGTTCGAATTCATGGATACCAAATAGCAAACGTTATACTACAATATAAGGCATTTGCAAAATTATTATCAACAAATCAATTTGAACTTTATAGTATTACACATAGATTTTCGTATCGAATAACAATCCAAAATAGCAGAAAACATGTTACAAATACCTCGCATCTGACGTCACTAGATGACGTCATTTTATAAATATGAACAACTCTCCTAGACTTTCTGAAGTCCTAGTACGTTCGCCGGCGAAGCAACCCGCCGACTCGCCACGAGAGTCGGCCGCAGTTTTCGGATGGCGCATGGCATATGGCGGCCGTGTGCATGGCGCAAGTCAGGGGACCAAAACACGACAGATGAATAAAACCGTATCATTGATCCTAACTGAGATTATAAATGCAAAACTAAGTTTGTTGTTTCACGACTAATTTTTAGATGCAACCAGAAAGCTAGTAAATAAAAAATCTAATTTCCAATATTGTCATGTTTTTGTCAAGTGAATCTATTTAAGGTTAGCTAGATAAAAATAATGAAATCAACAAATGTATATTATTAAACATACTTTCAATAAATTTTAATAACAATCTATTGAATATAAGCGGCAATCTGCAATCCAATTCTATAAGACTAATAATGAAATTCCATACTTTTCTCAAGTTTTTTTATTATCTTGAATAACATCAAGGCCTGGTACTACTTTATTAAACAGTTATGTGCTTTGACTTGTTTATATTATTATGGTATCGTTAACTAATGGCTGTTTGATTCAGAAGTAAATAAACTAGAAACGTATTAAAGTCATATAACAATTTCTGAACTTCCTGGCGCCAATATTCGAAATCGACAACAATCTCCGAGTTGAGCCGGAGTTAGTAAAAACAATCTCTACGGCTTTCTAAAGTCCTGGTAACTTCGTCAGTGACGTAACGCGCCGACTCGCCTCGCGAGTCGTACCGCTGGCCCGTCGGGACACCTTCGGATGGGTAAGGCCCGCCTTTACAAGTAAGGCAACCGCGCATGATCACTAAACGTCAACCAGGCATCAATATTTTGGTAGATAATTGAAAACTACTAAATCTACCAAAGTGGTTATTGTTGATTTCAACATTACTACTACATTACTTTTAAAAAAAACTTTGACAGAACTACATAAACACACGTTTAGCAGCTAGCTTACGTTTCGGTTGAAGGATGAGGTATGGTAGTGAAAATACAGGGTACCGGAACATGTTATCTCAATTCATATATACCAAAGAACTCCTCACTTACCATTAGGCGCCAACCTAACAGTTAAAGGGCAGGTTAGTTTGGTAACAATCACAAAAAAAACATAATGTGAGTTCTCTATAAATTTAACTTAGTTTGATTTTGACGGGCTCACCGCTTTACCTCCAATGGTCGAGAATTGAAGTACATTTTTCAATTGTGTTATTCTATATTTTTTTATTTCTATTATGTATATATACATAACGGCAATTGGTAAAAATAAATGGTAACTACATGGTACATTGCTATTAATGTAACAGTCCTTTCCCCCTATTGTACCTACTATCATGAATTCTCAAGTCACGTCTCTATGTAACTATATAGCAATAACTGGTAAATTTGATTCCAGGATCCGGAAATAAGCTGGGATTGCAATGATAATGATTCAGACCCCCAACCACGGTACGAAGACCTGCAAAAGAATTCGCATGGTACTAGATGTGCTGGCGAGGTAAATTATAGTACTTATTAGCTTCAATAAAGTATTATATTTTACAGTTTTTCTAACAACTTTCCTATTCAGTGTTGCTATGCTGTTCCTATTTCAAAAACCAAGTTCATTTTAATCTTCTATTGCAGATAGCAATGACGGCAAACAATTTGAAATGTGGTGTGGGCGTGGCCTGGGGAGCTAAAGTAGGCGGAGTTCGAATGCTCGACGGGCGAATTACAGACCGGATTGAAGGAGAAGCGATTGGTAATACCGCTAACGTTTATGTTAGCCTAGTACATTGATCGCCATGTTGAGCTCAAAATGTCGTTTGTTAGGAAGATAGATTAAATTATAAGATAGAGAGAGGAAATATTAAATGAAAGGTGAAAGTGCAATGTGTACACTTCTCTATCTTTCATAATGTTGAGTAATTCTTTCAGACTCAAAATTTTGTAGAATGTTTGGAAAAGAGTCAGTAGCGGGTTATAGAGAAAAAAGTGTCATTAAAGGAGTAATGTGAACTACAACTACTAAACATAGTAGCTGTTGTAGAATAGACACATCATTTTTGTTAATAAGAAATAACTTGTAGGCGTATAATAATTGTTTAGTGAAGTTTTTATAGTCAGAAAACAATATTTTTGAAAATTAAGAATAAAGTTCGGCTAAATCAATTATTTGAATTTGATAGGTTGATTGAATTAGTATGTAATAACTTATTTTTTACTAAGAAACAATAGGGTTGAATGAATAAATGTAGTCAATAAAATCGTATTCACACGAACTTCATCCATTCATTATCAAACGTATCTTCGCTCGATACGCGCTGGCAGTGCGCGACGATCGGACACGAACAACGATCCGAAAGTCATGTTGCGTCACGTTCTACCAGGACAACATCAACCGGAAAGAGATTAGTGTACCGTAACGAGCTCTGCGCTGTTCGACGGTCGTATTTAGAGAGGGATACAGTTATATGTAAGATAAAGAAGCATAATTCATTCTACACTCATTACTGTGATCTACTACATCGCGCCATCGTTTGTAAACGTCAACGATTATTTCATACAAGACCGTAGTCAATCTATATTTTAATAATGCATGATGATTGGTTTGACTGATAAAACAAAATCATGATTATATTTTATGATGAATCATAATTATTATTTATGTATTTTAATAACGCAATTAGGTATTATAATCTAGTCATTGATTATTATTATTAAGATTCGTTGAAACAAATTTTTATTAAATTTTTAGGTTATGCTTGGGATAAGGTAGACATTTATAGTGCTTCATGGGGCCCTAATGACGACGGACGAACCGTGGAAGGCCCAGGACGACTTGCTAATGAGGCATTCAAACGAGGAGTCACTCAGGTAAAGACTTTCATCTGGGTAACTTGTGCTAACTCGGAATTGAAAATCCCATCGATTAAAGTGTTTAAATGCGATGGTATTCGTGCATCTATGGCATTAAAAATTGTTTAAAAACACCAAAGACAGAAATACATTTTTTTTAAACATAGAAAATGTTCCATGAATGAAGGTACGCTTTTTCGACCCTTAAGAAACCTTAATAGGTTTCTTAAGGGTCGAAAAAGCGTACATGTTGTTGTAGGCACCCCTGGTGTTGTAGGCGTCCATTGGCTACGGTAACCGTTTACCATCCGATCGGTCGTATGCTTGATTGCCGTCGTAGTAGAATATAAAAACAAGCAGATAAGTTGTTTCAAATATCAGGTTGAACACGCGGTTCCCTTCTTATCATCCTCCACTGGTGCCCCGCCAGCGTAAACCGTTAACGCAGGCGGGTGCATCATACCATTATTGTCCTATAACAAAAAAAAAATAGACTAATACATACATTGAGTGGTCATTAATAGTTGTGTTACTCAAATATTTTTAGTGATTTATTGTAATTGTTTTTAATGTTACAGGGCAGGGGAGGCAAAGGAAACATATACATATGGGCTAACGGTAACGGTGGTGGCCACAACGACAACTGTAATTGTGACGGGTAATTAAGTATGTACTTACAAATACACGTGTATACATACAGTAGGTACTATAGCGCCCGCGACTTCGTCCGTGCGGAATAAACGACGAATGACGACATTCCATACAAATTTTCATCCCCCATTTCGTTTACCTCCTGAAGGGTAACATTTTTAGAATCTTTGAATATCATATTTATATAAAGAACAGCCTATAAAATAAGTTTCAAGTTTCTATATAGCTTAAAAAATGATGATATTTCCATACAACCTTTTATCTCCACTTTCTACCCCTTACAATCATTTCTCTCATTAAAAAGTAGCCTAGGTGAGTAAGAACTCAAGGTCGTGACTATGTGTGTACCAAAATTCATTTAAATCGGTGTCATAGTTTTTGCGTGAAAGCGAGACAGACAACAGTCAGATTTATTATGAAGTTTCTCTTCAACCTTTAAATAAACTGAGATACTTATTGTCATTAGGGTCAAAATCGACCAGACTTGATACTTTACTAGCAATGGGATATCTCCACTTCTGGCTATTTTTTTACTCAATAATATTGGTATGTTGCACCTGCCTGCAACGCTACACGTGGTGCACCATTGCAAGATAGGAGGTCTTTAATTTGTTTTTTGCTGTTGTGTGTAATTAGACTGGTAAACGAGCTCACATTTCTCCTGATGGTAAATGGTAACTGTCCTTACACGAATAGCATCACAATCCTTGAGTCGCCATTCCAGAAGATACTTTCACTGCCTTAAACTACTGACATTCAACGAACGTAATACATCTTTTAAAAAATATTTAGTGGATGAAATGAATATTATTTATATTTATCCATACAATTACGTTAAGTTCGTAGTCCGAAAAACAGACTACACTAATGTTGTTGGCCTCAGCTGGCATCTAAGGATTCTTAGCTCAACAGCACTCCAAACTGACAATAGACTTGACATAAAGATATTTTTATTTCATTTGATATATATAGAAAACATATATTATGTTATATATGGTATATTCCAGTTACGTTAAGTTAAGTTACTGTGGAATCCAAAATACTCCCCAGAAATTTTGTTATATCATATTATCAATACATATACCTATATATTTTTTCATCATTCCCTACACACATACTAATTGATAAAATGTTATTTATGAGTTTATGCATTTATGCAGTGTATACTTATGTATTGTTGATTTAGAGAGTTCAGCCCAGTATAATTTTACATATTTCATTTCCAGATATTCATCTAGTATCTATACGGTGTCAATAGGGAGCGCCTCCCAGCACGGCCTGTTCCCCTGGTATGGGGAAATTTGCTCATCCACCCTGGCCACTGCATATTCTTCTGGTGCTTACAAAGATCAGAAAATTGTGAGTGAAATTTACATTTATTTCAAGATGGCGCCGGTCCACACGGTATCGAAACTGGAAACCATTGTTTACAAACATGAAGAGTATGGGACTTCTCGTTGTCATGTGACCTTAGTATTATTCATGCATTGCCGTTCCGTAGGATTATGGGTTTTAATGCCTTTGCACCTTATAGTTTATTTCACTACCATATCTCACCAGAATACAGATAAAGCAGCTGCTTGACGGCGCAAATAGGCGCGATAGAGATCGTCTTGTCATGACTTTTTACTTACTACGGTTAAATATACCTAATTCTAGTAATTTATTCGACATTCTTTACCCTTTTTATTATTTTTACTATCTATACCCTCCCCGGCTTCGCACGGGTGTACATGTTATTATATTATACATATAAAGATTCCTCCTTATAAAAATTAAAAAAATACATTAAAATTCGTTGCGTAGTTAAGAGATTAAGAAAAATATGTAGTTTTCATGAGTAAAATACTAATTAAAACTACATTTAGTTCTAAAGTAATTCATATCAATTTAAATATATGTTTTCATACATTAGTATCATGGCTAAGACCAAAAATTATAAACTATGTAATGTTTTTACGTGATCAAGGCACGATACTATTTGAACGCCACTCTATGCTTCACTGGATTCTTACCGAAAGAAAAAATATGATTCCCTCTCTTTCAGGCAACTACTGACACGGGTGATTCGTGTACGCTGAAACACACAGGGACATCGGCCGCTGCACCATTGGCTGCTGGCATTGTGGCACTCGCCCTGCAAGCTAAGTGGGTTTAATTACCAACTGCTATGTTTTATGCGATCCTAGTACATAGATCTGTACGGTCTGTTTGTCTCAATACCCTGTGGAGTAAGTTGAGTTTTGGAGATCCTTTGATCACATGGCCGTCCACACCACAATCTACGATCACGTAATTTTTTTTTGTTTCATTTCATTCATTCATAATTTAAGAGCCTCTTGTCGGTGGAGCTCTTGCCACTTTCCGCGATCTTCCATCATGCTCATTTTTTTTGTTTACTACACTAATTCTGTTGGCCGCAGCTGAACTTACCAGCTACATCGGACGCTAGAGGGCGAGTGCAGATGGCACTCCAAGCCTGCAGAAGAACTTATGAAGCGGCTGAAAGCCAACTCCCGCCTGATGGATATGTTCACGTTTAATAGTTCAGTCATTTTTTATTTGCTTGACAAAGTGGACATACAGTTAAAAAAACTTATAATTTTAGTATTAATTTAATGTCGTAACTTTTTATTGAATACTAGCTGTACCCGCGAAATCGTCCGCGTGGAATTTAACTTTATTTTTCTAAAATAAAAGTCCCTTCAAAATCGGTCCAGCCATTTCAGTGATTAGCCGGAACAAACAGTCAGACAAAAATTGTAAAAAATGTTATTTTGGTGTATGTACCGTATTTATATTCATATGCATGTAGTAAAAAAACAGTTATTTCAATATTACAAACCGACACTTCTTATTTACATGTACTTATAGATTATTAGAGAAGAGGTAGATATTATTTTAAATTTAATATAAATAATAATAATAAAATAAAATAAAAATATGTTAATTTTAAATTTAAATTTACATGTATTTTATAAATATATGTAAATTTAAATATAATATAATAAAACAAAAATATATAAAAATTCTATTTACAGTCCTAGTTTGACGTGGAGGGATGTCCAGCATTTGATAGTTTGGACTTCGGAGTACGCTCCTCTATCAGCGAACCCTGGATGGCAAATCAATGGGTAAGTTTTAGGATTTTAAGTAATGTGAATGTGTGAGTAATGAGAATATAATAATGACCCAGGACAGTTCACACAAAGCTGTATAGTCCCAAGTTAATTAGAGCTTGTGTTATGGGTACTAAACAACTGGTACATACGTAGTTACGTTAGTAGTACGTTATATTACACATACTTATAATACATTTCATATTTATCAATCGTTCTTATAGATTATTAGAGAAGGTAGAACTCCATGCGGTATCGTATTTCATAAATTTAATATAAATAATAATAATAAGAATAATATAAAAATCTTATCATCCTCCAATGTTAAATTTAAATTTATCATCCAAAAACAAAGAACAGTTATATAAATATATGGACTCTCTATTTCTTAATTTTATTATATTATTAATATAATAAAAAAATTCTCAAAAATATATATTTTTATAAAATCTATCGTTTTACAGTCCTAGTATTTTTATTTATCCTGTAGATGTGTTCCATTGTTTTTATTTTTTTTATATTAATAATATTCTTAATAGTCGTAATACCTATTTACACTAATAATAGTAATTATACATAAATATTTACACTTACTTATTTTTATTACTTATGGTTTTCAAGCCACCTATTGTATACTCTAAAAATATTTGTCTATCATATTTATCGGTCATTAGTTTTGGGAAATTTTCTAATTTTATTTCTATATTTAGTAAATTTTCATAATGAAATCTTTTTCTGTCAAACATGGGGCATTCCGTTAACATGTATCACAGACTGCGGTGTTTCATCGTCACTATTATTATTATTGTCCAATATCAATCTCAAATGTACATATTTATATGTACATTTGAGATTGATATTAGAATACAATGTTAACTCTTAGCACAGATAATATAATTTGCTCTTAGTATGTGAATATTCAAGCGTCATGGGCTTTGGGCCTCTTTTTAAGGAATCTTAATACATATTCATACTTTAAGATTTCTATTACCAAATTTTTAATGTATAGTCTTTTTTATTAAAGCAATGTTCATAAAAGAACCCATTATAATGCATATTATTTTCAGTGTTGGCCTACGATTCGATGTACGATTCGGATTTGGACTTATGAATGCTGGTGCCCTGGTGTTGACGGCACTGAACTGGACAACTGTTCCAGAAAAACATATTTGCCGCGTGGAAGCTTCAGCGTTAGTATGTTTCCTTGGTAGCGGTGTAGAAGGCTGGCACTATGAAAACTTGGGATTGACATCGGTGGGCCGATGGTGCCCAAGATATTTTTAAATGAGTGTAAAAAATTACAATGTGTTTAAAGTGTCTTGAGTAGTGATGTCTAAAATGTCCATACATGTGGCGGAGTGGTGGGCCGGATTATTGGGCTCCCTAAAATATGGTCGATCGCAGTGATAGCTGGCTAGCATTTCTATGTTTAAAAACAAAAACTTTTTTTCGAGCTGTATAGTTTATATGACATTTTTTTTTATTTCATCCTTCACTGGTTCCTTCAATATAATTAGCATAATTGGGAGCACAATTCCTTCATCATTTATAAGTAAAACCTCAGAGACTTAATTTTTAGGTTCAAAGATGGAGGAAGACGAATATCATCAGGAGACTTATTAAATATTGAATTAGAAGTGGGAAATTGCGCTGTCAAATATTTAGAACACGTCGAGTTATTTATGAATGTTCAATACACGCGTCGTGGAGCACTAGAACTGTATCTTATATCTCCAACAGGTGAGAACTGCGCTTGTTTTATGGAAGCCTAGTATTTTAGTTAGATACGTTTGTCCGCTGGAGTACGCTTGCACCTAATTGCGCGTGTCTCCCAAGAAGAAGTGTGCTTGTTGTTTTGTTGTATGGTATGTATGTAGGTTCATCGACACACAGAGAAAATACGTATGTAACAAACATACAAATCGATATTTGCTGTAAGAATGTTATGGATCAGAGCCATCTGTTGAGAGAGAGAGGTATTATTTGGTCACTACAGTTTTGTATTAAATTCAAAACAACGATGTAGATGTCGTTAGTTGTATGATTTTGTAGAGATGTTTTTTGTTACAAGCGTTTTTGAAATAATACATAAATGATTTTTGGCCCGCTGCGAGTATATTCAACAATGTAACTGGCCTTGTTTGTTCCTAAAAAAATAAAGCTGAAGCGCTTTTTATCAATTTTTACAATAAGCGGCTTTATCCTTAGGCCTTAGCTTGACAACAATCTGTAGATTTTGCCAAGCGGAAGAGAAAACGCCACTATACATGCTATGTGGTTGTAGCCCACTCATGTATAAACGAAATATGTCCTTTGGAAAGTATACACTCTATCCTGAGGAGATAAAAACCATCGCTCCTAAGAACATCCTTCAATTCTTGTCCCTTACGGGTTTAGGCAGCGAAGCATGAAAAAGGGCCAGTACAATAGATCGAAGTGCTACAGGTCTTAGCACCTGACAATAGCTCAATACTCTCAATAAAAAAAATAAGAAAATTTTATATTGACGAGAATTAGTCTATTTAATATTACAAGATAGTGGTATTATGTACCTACTATACATATATTACCTACATACTATTTTATACAGGTGACCGTACGGCTACGTTGAAATTAAAACAATTCGACCTGCACTTCCAAATTTAAATTTCGTTGGCCTATATAAAAAAAATACAAATAAAGGCCATGATTTTTAAAAGTAAATTTCTGGCCAGCATTATAGTGTATTTATTATATTATCGATTAAATAGAAAAATAACATTTTTTTAAATTAGAAGCTAGAATTGCCTCCTTTTATGTAAGTCAATTAAATTAACCACGCCGTCTTAATAATTATTTCAATAATAATACTTCCGTGTAAATTTTTGTTAAAACTTTAAAGGAAAAATATAATTTAAATAACTTTAAATGATTGTCTTGTTAAAAAAGTACATTTTGAATAGTGCCTTTTTTTTATTTAACTGACGATACGATCCTTGATGTTTTTAAAAGTAAAACCCTATTCTATGTCATAAGGTACAAAGGTGCAAGTACTTAGTGCTCGGCCGCGAGATACATCGACCGCCGGTTTTGTCAACTGGCCCCTTACTTCTGTAGCAACGTGGGGTGAAAATCCTATAGGCGTTTGGAGGGTTGTCATTCAAGACCAGGTAAGTGAACATGAATAACATCTAACTGGTTGTATGGTTTAGTACAGGGCTTTCCAAACTAGATAGGCTCTAGGGCCAATAAAATCCATTGAGGGGCCGTAAACTATTTGTAAAAACAAAACAAAATGCACGTATACCATTATTTTATTACTATTTTATTGATTTACCTTTTACAATTTTTTCAACATCAAATTCAATTTTGGTAGTACCTAAACGCAGTGCATATTTATAAGAGCAGAAGAGAAAATAATTTGCTCATCAAATCATTTGGGATTATAAAAAAATCTAATTATAATTTGCTCACTACAACAATTTTGTTATTTAAATACAGAAATAAAACATTTTGCGGGCCGTATCAATTCAAGCCGCGGACCGCATGTGGCCAGTGGGCTATGGTTTGGACAGCTCTGGTTTAGTATAACTGGCCAGTATGTATAGTTGTGGTCTCTAATTTCTAACATGAAGTAAGTGTGCGTTATATGAAAGGCGTAGACCCAAAAAGCATAAACCATTAGGGTTTATGCTTTTTGGGCATAAACCCCTAATCCTGAGTGGTGATACACCATATTCTTAGGTATAATAAAAATACAATCGAATTGTGAATCTTTTTTTACGAAGTCAGTTGAAAAGTTATTAAATTAAGATTTTATGTCACGAAAGGACAGTAAATGTCAGGGATGTTATGGATATGAAATTTCGGATATAGGAATGATTATTATACCGGATACGAATGCGGATATGAAATGATTTCGGATTATCCGTTAGTTTCGGAGATAATTTCGGTTACGAATATTTTTTTAAGGAATTTCAAAAGTAAAATACAAATAGCTAATAAAAATGGTTACATGACTACGTACTTTCGATTAAATAGGCAAAAATACACTTCTTTTTAGGCCCGCTTGGTGACTCTTCCTGTAAACAATTGATGATTTTGTACTTTTTATGCTATCTTTGTTTTTTTCTAGACCAATGAAGAAAATTCCGGTTTTATTGGACCAATAAGTTTAGTTGTGCATGGAACTAACGAAATGCCGGCACACATGAAGGACGGGCCAAGAAAATACAACTACGATTACAATAATTACGAAGATGTTTTTAATTACTTCGGTACTGTACTTGAAGAGGAAACTAACTCTGACGACATTGAAGCATCAGATATACCAGAGCCGCATAACAGTGCAGAAGTGAACGAATTCAACGACATAGATCCAACAATACTAGCTGAAGTTGAAAAGGAACTGCAAAGGATCCACCATAGAATAATTATGAGGACATCAGGAGGGAAATGAAGGCTGACATATCCAGAAGCAACCAAATATTGTGTAAATTTTGTAAAATGTATTGGATTAATATTGTCGTTGAATTAATAAATGTATAATAATGTAACAACTTAATAAGGTATTAAAGAAATCAATATCGCTATCAAATCCTATATTGCAACGTTTTAAAAATAGATTAATTATAATTATTAAAAAAATATATATTACTGTATATTTCTGTATTAATTCACAGCTGTCACGTTATTTTGCCATGTAAAAAAATCGCTATTAAAAAATACAGTTTAACACCACGTTATAAAAAAAAATTGTTAAAAAAAAATAAGATTAATTAAATTAGGGCAAAAATAAATGTTAGGGGTGGACAACCCTTATCACTTAGGGGTATGAAAAATAGAGTATCCTACTGAATATGCATATAAAATTTCATAAAAATCGGTCTTCTGTTTCGTAAAAGCATGGTTACTAACATTGTGACACGAGAATGTTATACGTAATATATATTTAAGTATTAACTATTCATTAATATATATAAAATATAATAGAATACATATATATTTATAGGCGTAGCATCTCCTTCAGTGAAACACATTAAACAATTAAAACTTTTGCCATTTGAAGTTTGCGGCCGATGTAGAAAAACCTATTAATATACATATACAATCAGAAATTACACACAACAGAAGAGAAACATTAAAAATAAACCACAGGTGGCCTTTACAGCTTGACCAAAAGTGGCTGTACCAAAAAAACAAGTGCAAATGCACTGTGAAGGCCAACTCTTGCCTGACGGATACGACTTTAGGCTGAGGGTATCGCTAGGGGTTCACCTTCAAGTCTGCCGTCCACACAACAGGAGCCGGGATGGCGGCAGGCGTATCGCGTATTCCGGTGCGTCTTCCCCACTATGGGCGTAGGCGAGGGCACTAGGAAGAGTTCCCCCAGCACGCCATGAGGAAGGCCCGGTTGCCCGCTCGCGGTCGATTGCGAGATCCAAACGCCTCTTTCTTGAGGTTTTTAAAAGGACGCCTTTTTAAAGGTGTGCTATATAGCGCTAGACTACCGAGGCCATTAGAGAAATAAAACAATCTTATCAAAATAAAATTATAATATCACAGAAACGTACCTTACTTATACAAAATCGTAGTAAATCATATAGATAGTATATCTATTACATTTTATCTACTAACATATAAATTCCAATATACACACTAATATAAATTTATTTATTTATATATTCATTTTACTAAAATCACCAGGGCAACATAAGTGGCACGGAGTAGGTTTCGTCTATGATACGATATTCCGAAGTCAAAGAGTATCATTATGCTTCTATTGACTTTTCTTCTTTTATGAGAGCCTGATGGCCAAGGAGGTACTACTCAAACTAAAGACTGAGAAAGTAACTCACAGTTCAAAACTGACAGACACCAAAAACTTTTACTTTGTTTTATTTACTGATTCGCTTTTCGTTGATGGCAATATCAACAACAAACCAAATTAATCTGAGAGACGCCTTGCCACGATTGTGTGAGAATATTTTTTTTAGAGAATTATAATGGAATTGTGTACCTGCGCAACCGGTTAGCTCTGGCGGGGCACCAATGCAGGATGATAAAATGAAGTCAGATCAGTTACCCCAACCTGACAAATTCACCGGGAGTTTAACACGATGGTTCCAGGGCGAACCGCGTGGAGGTCGATTTGACATGGTACATTGCTAGCAATGGGATCCACATTACTAACATTCCCCTTCTCCCCTTTGTTCGAATATCGTTATGGGCTTGTTAAATTTACGATGAAGCGACGTCTATAGTCGACAATGCTTGATTATATCATCTGGGATGACGGTGGTGAAGTATATACTAATGTTTTACTTTTATTCCTGGCTTATATTTGTTGTATTTAACAATTTTCGTAATTGTATAAATCTCAAATGATTTATGTCCACTCTCTAACCGCGAAACTCAACTTTCCTTAACTCTCGTACCAAATATTCATCTTTGTAATCATAAATTTTCGTAAACCACTCCTCAGTCGAAATCACATATTGCCTTAATCTGCGGGAGAAATTTTAATAGGCAAAGATATATTTTATACGTACAATAAAAAAATGTATTATTTATTTTCCTATATACAAATAGAATCATCATAATGTCCATAAATATATAAATCCTTTGCTCGGGATATCTACCTTACCTTACCTTACTTTTACATTTTACTACTATATCTACATGTAATATTTCTACTTCGATATTATCACTGAAAGTGATTCTTTTTTTACCGATACGAACAAAAAATCGTACTCATGAATACAAATGTTTGTACCTACCGTTTGCAAAATCGAACCCACGACCATTGGAATGAGTGTGTAAAGTGAGTGGTGTAAAGCGCTGCTGGTAAATCGCTGGACCACCGTGGTTATATCTGCTCTATACTGTATTACGTCAATGGTAAATGTCTGGACATTATTTCCAGCAGCTGTTGGGAAACAATCAACCCATTAAACTAACTTACAATGTAACATAGAAAACTATGAAAAACTGATTTACGATGTAAGTACAGGCCGCCAAATGTTGGCCGGGTAATAAGCCGTTTCATCATTTTATCTCAATAATTACTCACTATAAAGTGCAGCGACGCAGCCGCACCGGGTGCATTGCGACACCTCTGCGAGTTAGCCTCCCACAGACGAACTTGTTCGCAGATCACCCGCTCTTTAGTTCGTTAGAAATACCAAAGGAATAGTACACAGAATCAGTCAGATTTCCGGTTGAAAACCAGCGCCGCACAGGAGAATCCAGTCGGCATACGCTGAATCGGATCCTTTTGCCGCCTTTAATGAAGTACCATTTAAATGTATTTCTTTCATTTAATTTTATTGGCAGCAATAAAATTATTCTTATTCTTATACTGATTTGTGACCTCAAGAAAAAGAACACAGAAATGGCATAAACACTTTCTACAAGACCTTAAGACAAAAATATAGAACATATTTTTTTTATACCACGAGTATGAAGGAGTATGGCAAAAGAGCATACGGCCCATCTGATGGTAAACAGTTACCATAGTTTATGGACGCCTGTAACACCAACCGTTGAACTATATATACGGTCCAAAAAGACAAAAGAACACTTATTGGCGTTAAACTGAGAAGTGAATGAACTAGTTCGCAAAAGAGCGGCGAACTAAAATGAGCGCTCCGAGTCGAAACTATTATGATCAAGACTACTATTGGTTCTGTCTGACGTAGTTCACTTTACCGGCGTCAATTGCAAAGTCCACATATCAATGTTTAAGTGAAGTTCGAATACGATCGTTCGAAATTAAAATTTTAATAATGTGTGTATATTAAAAAGAAAAAGTATTGCTTATTATCACGGATTATACATAGTTGTTTATTAGTTGGTGAGTTGATTTTCCTTAGTTGCATTATAGAGAAACAAACACAAGACATGTCTATTCAAGTTCATTATTCGAAATTTAAATAAGACAATTTTAAAAATGAGTGTAAGTTAAAAACAAAAAGTATTGCTCGTATCACAGATTATAGCTGTACATTCGTTGTTGAGTTGATTATCTTTAGTTGATTTTTTGAGAAATAGATAGGTACATGTCTATTCAAGTTCATGATTCGAAATTTAAATTAGATATTAACTACCTTAGATATTATATACCTCGGACAAAGAATTAGTCTAGCCATTCAAAGAGGGAACGCTGCCAGTATCTTCGGAACTTTGTCTAACGGGACGCCTTTTAATTATGTTTTATTTATTATATTGTATTTTTTAAGGTTTTTAATTGTAGGTTCTTTGTTTTACAATTAAGTTATGTAAATAAAGTAAAATTAGATATTCTAAAATGTATATTGTGTAAATTGATTGTAATTATAATACATTTAGAGTTATTCCTTATTTCTTCATTCTTATCAAGAGAGAAGTCGTTTGGGTATTTTGTCGTGTACTGCCGGCTTGTTTGCCGTACCAATTACATAACAATGTTATTCTTATTAATATTATAAATGCGAAAATTGTATGAATGAATGGATAGATGAGTGTCTGTAATTGACTCTCTCATGCAAAAACTACTTAATGAATTTTGATGAAACTTTACAGGTTCGACATTGGAATACACAGGCGTAATTTTCAAGCCGGTGAAACCGCGGGCGCAGCTAGTAAAATACATAGGCGTATAACATTTGGTGATTTAATTTTACTTAGCAAAGTAAAATTACAAAAAATATAAAATATACACACAAATATCAATATTCAAATCGAATTTCAATTAAATAGTTCGAAATTTAAATTTAAATTAGATATCTAAAAAAATATGGAAGTAACTAATTTGTATTTCGAATATGTCATTTTGTAACTTGATATTTCTTTGTAATGCAATGGATACAGCATTGTGGAATACAATAAAAACAATAGCGTTTTCCCATAGCAGTATGTATTGCTCACAATCAACACATTACAATCATTGATCTTTCTTAATGTTATAATAAGTACCACTGCTCCTTTGTTTTTGGGGCTAAACTGCTTAATTATATGGATTAAATTATTATAGATCAATATCAATAAATTCATAAGTTAAGAGCTCTTGTCGAGCTCTAGCCACCTTTTTTGAGGGTTTTGGGTTATCGGGTTTTAAGGCCTGCAGCACTGCGATCTACATAGATCTATTGTGCTCGCCCTTTTTCAAAGTTCGCTTCCTAGACACGTCAGGGACAAGAATTTAAGGATATTCTTAGGAGCGATGGTTTTTATCTATAAATAAAGAAAGATAAAAACTTTATATAATTATATAAACGAAATATCTCCTTTGGAAAGTGTATACTTTCCAAAGGAGATATTTCGTTTATACATGAGTGGGATTCAACCACATAGGATGTGTAGTGGTGTTTCCCTTCGTGCACTTGCCACAATCTTCCATAAATGACTCTTTTATTTTTGAAAAAATATATAAATAAATCTTCCTAGACAATTAACACAGCGTCATCTTGTCCCACGGTAAGCACAGCTTGTGTTATAGGTACTAAACAACTGATATAAGTACATGTATAGAAAATACCCAGTCTGATACAAACATTCATACTTGTGTGGGACTGTGTATAGGCGTTGGGGTCGGTGCAGCCAACGATGGTGGTAATTATAGATGCAATATGTAAAAGTAATAGTATATTATAAAAATGTGTCGTAACAAACTATATGAAAGCAAGAGCAATAGAAGGAATAATAGGAAGTAACAAAACCGTAGCAACCGATATAAAATATAAATATTTAAAAATAAGGAATAGTCGTACCAGCCAGCGGCCCGAATGTATAGTCCTGTACAATACTCATGAATGTGTGCACCATGCGAAGAATCGATCTCACGACCATCGGTATTAAAACGGTGTGCTAAACTGCTAGACCACCGAGGATTTTTAGTAAAATATAGAACCTCTATTACTAGGCCTTTGAACAAAACACCGAATTTTCATATTTAGAATACAATCTTTTATATTCATCGGTAGTATCCGCCATTCGGGTGTTGGCCTTCAGCTGCTTCATATGTCCTTCCGCGGGCTTGGAGTACCCATGTGCACTCGCCCTCTATCGTCCTGTGAAGCTGTAAAGGCCAACTGGGCCGACAGCATTGGCAGCAGTCTGAAAACAAAACTCAAGAGATAAAAAAAAACTTTGAATGACCACTTCGCGTAATGGGCGATCGGTTGAATATTTTTAATCTTAATGAATCAGACACTTAGGTGTTAGTTCTTATCGAAACATAATGATAATATTGCACGAGATCCGCTCATAATTATTCTATCGTTCACCATCGACTCAAGTTAATCCCTGTTTACGAAATAAGGAATGTAGGTACTACATCTTTATGAAACTGACACGCTAACCGTAAACTTTTATTACACTTTATCGCGAAATATGGATGCAATCCATTTGTACATGAATGGTTGTTAGCAACATTGTTTACCATCATAAAACTAGTAAAGTTAACATCCTTAAACCTATATAGAACCTACAGATTTATCTGCAATAGTTAATTTCATAATTTCGAGTTATTAAAATACAGTTAATCATCTTATGAACATTATATTATATTGCGAACTTTATATAGTATAAAATGAAGATGCTACAGTTGTACGTTCGTTTAAATCTTTTAAACTACGTAACGGATTTTAATGCAGTTTTTAACAGTAGATAGAGTGATTCAAGAGGAAGGTTTATATGTATAATACATGTACACCCGGTAGTAGATATATAACTACTAGTGTTGCGAACTATTTTTATACCTTTTTTATTACCTATGTTTTTTTTATAATATTATATATTGTGTAAATATTATATAAAGTGGCAAGAGCTCCACCGACAAGAGCGTAGCTCTTAAATTATGAATGAATGAATGAATTATATATTGTTTTTATATGACATAAGTCATTAATACACAATTGTTTTACGACTATACCAATGCCGTTTTCTTTGCTCGTCGTCTTGGTCTCCATCCTTCACAACTAGCTGGTATATATATTTCATGGCATCAGCATAAAATACTTTCGATTAAAATTTAATATAAAATGCCAAAATCATTTCCTATAAACCAGAGGCCGTGACGTTTGCACTATAAAATAAAAATTGAACTACAGAAAAAAATACTAACTTTTTTTTATTTTACTTCAGTTTACCTTTACTTTACCTAAGCCCAACTCTACATACTATACTTCCACAGCTATTATCACTGACCACGGAGGTCAGAGGCATTGTCATATATGTATATCAACAATTGCAATGCATTACCTGGCACCAACATCGAGGTCAACAACCCTCGGGTGTAAGTCTTTTAGTGCGGGAATTATCTTATGAAGAAATACAATTAAAGTAAATGTAACCTAACTTAAGAATTAGTGTTATACCTGGAGACGTTTTTATTGTCATATATATACATATATGGGCGAGTATACTTCTGTCCTGAAATTAATTTGAAATTGACACAAAGGTTTTTGGTATTAACCAGAAATAATATTAACCAGAATCGAATTCACACTCCCCCCTCCGATCGATCCTCCATCCAATGCAAACGGGGATCGATATTACGACGGCCTGAGCCGAAGTTCGAACCCCTAGTGGGACCCTCAGACTAAAGTCGTATCCGTCAGGCAGGAGTTGGCCGCAGCCGCTCCATAAGTCCTTCCGTGGGTTTGGAGTGTCATCTGCACTCGCCCCCTAACGTCCGGTGAAGCTGTAAAGGCCAGCTGCGGCCAACAGCATTAGAGTAGTCCGAAAAAAAACCCTTAGAGTTCCAGTTGAGTAGAACTACTAGACTCTTGAAATGGTCTCCTTTATTTTCAGGAGAACAATGATATTCCTGAATATAGCGTTTCAGGCAGAATTAAATCGTTACGAAGACAGTGAATTTGAAGACATGGCTCTCAAGAAATGTAATGAACATCCTGACACCAGGCACAAAGTTATTGAGGAGTTGCGCTCTATAGTATACGGTAAGGATGATTTTTTTGCTTTTTTATAAATTTGTGTTTGAAATCAATATTATGCGCATTGAAATAAGCACAGATAACCATATTTGATGGCCGTTAGTTTCTGTCCCCCTGTACAGGACATTTCGGCTGCTGGCTGACACGAATCCTTAAAATATTTATATTTTTATATTACCAAGGTTTTGTTATTCATCTTACCTTCTTCTACAATACATCATAGTTTGTTCCGATATACATTTAAAATTCTCATGTCACACTGTCAATTACCATATTGCTTCGAAACGGCTTGATCAATTTTTAAGTTAAACTTTTATATGCATAGTTATTAAGTCTAAGAATGGGCTACTATATATTTTTCATCGTAAGTGATAAGGGTTGTCCACCCCTATAATTTTTTGGACAAATTTTTATTAATGTAGCATTAAAAATACATACAACCCTAATTTTTTACGCTTCTGTCACCAACCCCTATTTTTTAATAGCGATTTTAATTTATATGGCAAAACAACGTTTGCTGGGACGGCCAGTAATATATATATATATATATATATCATTTATTTTTTGGTCATACATTTTTATTTTTATCATGTTAGGCATTAAACAATTCATACTGTTATCTATTTAATAGAAATAAAAAGATGTAGTTTTACTTTCTAAATAAAAGATTGTTTTTTATTTTGTCATGATGTCGTCACGAAATTGATATCTCTCCCACACCTTGTCACACTTTGTCACTCCTGCCGCTCTCGTTTAAAGTATGACGTCATTTATTGATAACCCTTTATTGTGTACTTTCAGAGCGTGGTCAGTGCAGCCCTCGACGTATGGACGATGCGTACTGCCTCAGATTCCTGCGTTGCCGACGGTTCATACCTGCACTTGCGTACAGACTTGTAAGCTGTATACCTATATATAACTGGATAGCTAACATGGCTGGACTGTGACAAGCTGCCAACATAGATTTTTTTTGTATTATAAATATA
Source organism: Achroia grisella (assembly GCF_030625045.1). NCBI lineage: Eukaryota > Metazoa > Arthropoda > Insecta > Lepidoptera > Pyralidae > Achroia > Achroia grisella. Next base: position 754,582 of record NW_026712613.1, on the reverse strand, counting down.
TTCATCATTCGATATAATCATACTTATGAATACAAATGTTGGTACCGTGCGAGGGATCGAACCCGCGACCATGGGAAGTAAACCGCTAGACCCTCGAGGCCATCATAATAGTAAAGTAGGTAGGTATGTTCAAATTATAGTTTTACGACGCCGCGACGTAACTCTGGATATCCGCTCACTAGGTCGCAGTCAGCCTTTGCTCTCCTTGACATCAAATGTGCCTTTCCAACCGCCAAACGGATTCATCTATAAAATGACTAGCTGACCCGCGCAACTTCGTCTGTATTACACTTGACATTTATCATTATATTTCACATATATCATTTTAAATTATAGCCTATTTGTTATCCTGATGTACGGTAGGGAAACGAGACTAGACGGGACGAGACGGGAAAGGGACGGTAGGGAAAAAAATATAAAAACTTGACGTTCATAAGCGGCTAAAATGTCCTACATGAATAAATGATTTTTGAATTTGAATTTTGTATAAGCTGTATTACTGTAAAGTTTCATTAAAATCCATTGAATAGTTTTTGTATGAAGAAGTAACAAACATCAATGGGGGATATGTTGTGTTGTGTAATTGTATGTATGTATAATTAAGTTATGTAAATAATATAATTAGTTAATTTATAAATTAAATTGATCCATCCATTGATGTAAATATGGATTACACTTACTTGACATTTCTCATTATATTTCGGCCAATTTACATAATTGTAATGTACTGTACTTCACAGTAACTGTATTACTGTAAAGTTTTATTAAAACGTGTTTAGTAGTTTTGTGTGAAAGAGAAACAAACACCAATGCCAACCGTTGCGCTGATTAGATATAGTAAGGCGATGCAATTTAGTAATAGATATAAAAACAGATAATTATATATAAAGAAAATTATATACCGATATACTTGCAGCGCTCGCGGATCGTCCACACGTTATAGACCTAATAAATAAAAAAAAATGGTTCTAGTTTAAAAAATGACGAGTTTCCATAAAAATTTTCATTTTCTACTGTATTTTACCACCTAAGGGTAATATTTTTACAAACTTTTAATGTCATATTTATTTATATTTAATCAATAGTCTAAGAAATAAGTTTCAAGTTCTAGCTTTAATAGTGGCGATACTTCTTTCGTTTTAAGAAACATGTTCTTTCTCAGGATCTACATTATCTGTGTAGCAAATTTAATTTTATCATTTTGGCGTGAAAGCGAGACAGACAGAGTTACTTCATTTATAATATTAGTAAGGATGTACAAATTAACACACTTATATGAATGAGACAGATATAATGACTTGCAGTCCTCTGGTAATATTATAATTATTTAATGTAGATGGTTCGATACGAAGATTTCCGTAGAAAAAACGGCCACCTCTACAATTGCGACCCATTTGATCTGCGGAGGGTGAAGCATGTCTACGCAGGCACCCTGCCCGAAGGTCCCGAACATGGCCGCCTGATAATAATGAGATTTGGTGAGAAACTGGTGCTGATTCTGATTGTATTTTTTTATATAATTTGAATAGCAAACAAACTGATAGTCCAGATGGTAGGCTACCGCTTACAGATAGGTAGGCTTACTTATCGTCTATATACATAAACGACAATATCATGTGTGCTATCGAGTAAAAACAATATAAGCATGGTAAACTTGGGCCTGTTGTCAACAAAAATCCGCATAATTTGCTAAATTCTACATATCCTATGGAAAACTTGGTCAGAGATGACAAAGGTAATATCCTTACTCCATCATTATTCCACAAATATTTATTTCCACCTTACTACTTATGGTTGCGGGTTCGGTGCCTGACACGATGCAAATATTTATATTAATCAGTATGACTGCTTGTATCAGTCTGGGTGTTTTCTATGTATAATATCTATGTATATGTATCAGTTATTTAGTATATATAAATACAATAAAACAAACTTTAGCTAGCTTAACTTGGGTCTAGATGGCGCTGTGTATTGTCCTGAGATTATTATTATTATTCTGTATATTATGTATCCATTAACAACAAAATCTAAGTATATATATTAGTTGTCTAGTACCCATAACACAAGCTCTGCTTACCATGGAACTAGATGGCGCTGTGTGAATCGTTCAGGTTTACTATTATTTATGTAAACCACTTCTCGTTTCAGGACGATGGGATACTGATGCGGTACCTATAGATGACGTAGTGCGCTGCGCGTTGGTACTCGAAGAGATTGCGGTCCAGCAGCCCAAGTTGCAGATCCTGGGAGTAACTGTCATTGTGGATCTGGAGGGATTAAGTTTTCGCCACGTGACCCAACTGACACCGACCATTGCCAATCAAATTGTCAGCTTGATGGGGGTAATGTTGTTAATTATTTCATAGATTGAGTAAGATTAGAGGTTCGTGATTTACACCCAAGATGACGAGAGTTAAATTCTAGTTGACTCAAAACAACTTTATGTGTCCATTTATGTTTGTCGGCCTCGGTGATCTATTGGTTTAGCACACTGCTTTACGTCCGATGGTCGCGGGTTCGATTCCTCGCATGGTACAAACAATTGTATTCATGAGTAAATCATACTCATGAATACAATTGTTTGTATCGGTCTGGCTATTTCTATGTATATTATGTATATATTTACTAAAAAAAAGTAGCTATGTATTTATGTACATCAGTAGTCTAGTGCTCAAAATTCAAGCTCAGCTTAACTTGGAACTAGATGGCGCTGTGTGAATTGTCCAAGTATATTATTATTTTTATTATTATTTATATATCCGAGTCAATTCCTGATGATGGAAACACCGATAACTAAACCAAATAATTAATCCGAATGACTCTGCTAAGTTGGATTGAAATAATCATATATATATATATATATATAACATAATATAATTCAAATATATATTATATATATACATATATATATACACTACACATAACAATACGTACTAGGATATCATAAAATTACAGGTGGCTTTCCCGTTACCCCTGAACAGCATACACTTGGTGAACTATAACTGGATCTTTAACACATTCTCATACGTGTTCAAGCAGTTCATACCCAAACCTGTGTGGAACAGCATTCACTTCCATGGACATGACATGAACTCTCTCCAGAAGCATGTACATCCTCAATATCTGCCGGCAGAATACGGCGGGTTCTGCAAACACGTGATTTCAACTGAGGAGTGGCTTGCGAAAATATATGAGTACAGAGATGAATATTTAGTACGAGAGTTAAGGAACTTGGGTTTCGCGGTTAAAGATTAGATATAAATATAACAAAATAAAGGTTTTTGGTGTTTGTTATATTTGAACTGTAAGTTCCTTTCGGCATAAATTGAGCAGGTTAGATAGTACCTCTTTGGCCATCACGCTCTCATAAAAGAAGAAATGCCTATAGAACCACAATAATACTCAGAGTTAGGAATATCGTATTGTAGACGAACCCTACTCCGTGTTATTTATGTTGCCCTGGTGATTCTAGTAAAATATCTAAGTAAATAAATAAATTGGTAATAGTGTGTGTGTGTATGGTTATTATTGGAATTTATATATTAGTAGATAATATTGTAGATATAATATCTATATTAGATTTATATTGTTTTTGTATAAATGAATTCAAAAGATACGTTTCTGTGATATTACAATTTTATTTTGATAAGATTTATTTTTGTTTTATTTCTTTGATGGCCTCAGTGGTCTAGTAGTTTAGCGCGCCGCTTTTATCCTATGGTCGCGAGTCCGATTCCTCGCACGGATTTTTTATTCTCAATGAAAATTAATGTATATCTACAAGATTAGTAAAACGCAAGGAATCTTTTTACAATTAACACAGCGCCCTCTCGTACCACGGTAAGCAAAGCTTGTGTTATGGGTACTATACAACTGATATTATTATTATTATGTATGTATTTACAGAAAAAAATCGAAGTATTTAACTTAGATTTTTTTGTAAATACATACATGATGTACAGAGAAACCACCCAAACTGATAAAAGCAATCATACTTAAGAATACAAATATTTGCATAGTGCGAGGAATCGAACCTGCGACCATCGGAAGTAAAGCGTTATTCTAAACCACTACCCTACACCATCGAGACCGTCAAAAATATGTAACGATATTGGTAGTTCTTATAAATGAAAATCAGAGGTGTGCTTTTTGAGTTGCTCCTCCTACTTACTATTGCACTAATCAAAAACGTCGGCTATTCTTGATTGAATACAAAAGAATAAGATTGCTGATGCAATAAAATAATACATGTTTATTTTTGTATTAAAAGAATAGCTTTTAGAAATGATATCGAGGTACAAATATTATATATAGACAGACAGAAAGAAGAGACAGGAATTCATTACAGGTTGTCAATTTGATCAATAAAACATTTTGTGTTGATTTATAAAATATATGTTTATCTATTAAATTTTTTTAACAACCATAAAATACATAAAAACATTATGACATAGGTACTTAAGGTATCACAATATATATTAAAATTATATCTATAACTTACTAGTTATCGATATAATTTAATTTAAGATTAAATCCATATTTTCTACTAAGTTGTAATTTAGTCGCCGAACAAGCAACACTAGGCTTCCATGATATATACGAGCTCTATTCATTGCCCGATGATGCCTCGTTCGGAGATGAAACACGAGTCACAAAATGGACGTAGATACAATAACGGTCGGGATTCAATCATAAATAGAGAAGGTCGCAACACTCGCAACGCTTCCAGTAGCGGTGGTCAGGTTTCCGCATTAAATATATGTTGTCTCAGATATGCGGAATTAAGCGGAATGAAACAATGTTTTTAAATCCATTAAGTAATGAATATTTATTCGTTTGTGGAGCTTCCTATATCGTATATCTATTTGTATCGTATCTTGCTTTGTAGGTTTGATAGACACCTCAACCCACCCTCTCATCGTTAGGCACAAAATATACATAGCAAATTATTGGTAATATGTCAACATTTTTAATTCATTACTAGCTCGTTGCTATTACGACATCGATATTTTATAATATATCTTTATTAGTAAAATTTCATTATTTTCATAACGTCTTACGTCCCTTACATTACAGATTACATTAAAAAAAAGTTATATGTCATTGTCTAATAAAATTATAATTAACAATATCACCTTCATCCTATAATATGTATATATTAATTTATGGTATTTACAATTTACAAATTAAAATAAGGCACGTATAATTAGGAAAACAATCATATCATATTAATCAGCAAACTTCAGTTTACTCGTGATCATGGGCGTTGAAACACTGCCGAAATATCGGGACCTCGAGAGAAATAAGTAAAACGTGGTAAGATCCCGTGATTTTTCCTAATTTTACGTATAATTAATGATCGCGTCTTTAAAACAGTATATAAAATATGATACATATACATTTTTACATTTTATTGGTATTCATTCGATTATATTTCCATTCGATTATATTAAACTACGGCCAATGTTATTTACCATTTTAATCCAATATTAGGCCGCTTTAACATCCAATATTAGGTACACTCACCTTACTAACAAAATTTTTAATGTACAATTACATATGTAAGTAGGAACATAAGTGATCTCTAAATAGGATTATGTTTTATAACATATAATAAACATCGGCTAAAACATATAGACAGTAGTACACCATACGTATTTTTAAACTTTCGTATATAATATAAATTGTTTATATAGTTTATTTTATCCAAATTGAGCAAGGTTAACCGGGTAACATAAATAAATTTATGGTAAATAAACGTTGAGCAATATACCATACCGTATTTACCATAAAATTATTCGTTTGAAGACCCGTTCAGCTGTTACGTGACCGCTGACTGGCTGGCTAATAGCGTAATACGAAATCGCCAGGCAGTTCAGTTTAAGCCGTAAACTGAATGGGAATAAGAGTTCATAATACGCCCGCAGGGTAACAATATGAATAATAGTATACTCGTATATACTGCCAGAAATGCAGCGCTTGATAAATTAACGCGGCGCCAGTAGCAAACTTCTTCAAAGAAACCACGATATGGTTTCGGTTATAAGGTTTGAGTTTTTAAAAAACAACAATCATATATGATGAGCTGTTTACTCGGTAGTATTTTTTAGTCTATACGAGGTGTAGGTTGTTACCTACCTCGTATAGACTAAAAAATACTCGAAAGATTAGAAAATCATTTTTATATATTTTTCTTTTATATTAATGGAATTTGATCTTTGTGTTTTTAATTTGAAGGCTGCATGATGAATTTTTATGGTCTTACAGATGTATACAGTAGCGGAATTAAATAAAATAACACGAATCCATTGAGTGAAACTGTTTTTGTTATTATTTTTATACATAATAATATTTTATTTTTACGCAGAGGTGAAAGCCCTGGGCCTCTTACAACGCAGAGCCCATTTGATTGCATCTGACAGTCTTACTACCAGACTAAACCTGCGTTGCATAAATATATTAGTTTTTTTTAAATTACTATACAAAACATAGTAGCACCATTAGAACTATCACAATATGTCATATCTATTTACATATATAAATTTAATGTACAAAATTCAAAAGATAGTATATTTGGCAGACTTAACATTAAAAAGTTCACAAAACTATGTGTATATAAAATAGGTATAAGTTCTTTTTAAAATCATTTGAAACTAGCTGTGCCCTCAGTTACGCACATATGAAATTTATAGCCTATGTGTTTCTCTGATGTATAAGCTATATCACTGTAAAGTTTCATTAAAATCTGTTCAGTAGTTAAGCGTGAAAGAGTAACAAACATCCATTCATCCGTCTATGCATCCATACACATACACTTTCGCGTTTATAACAACAATAAGATAATTGCATTGTTTTAATTTTAGATTCTTTCTCATAAGCTAGGTACCTACTCTTATAAAATGTAGTACTAATTACTCTGTATTAATTGCTCTGTGATTATACCCGTTTAACAACTGCGATAACTAGCATTTCTACGTAAATAGAGATCAATACAGGCAAAGATCAATAAATACTCTGCCAAATTTTACCACAGTAACACTATTTTTTTTTTATTACAAAACCATGCTAGCAAAATGTCCTTCAACATATATCAATCAACGCAGTATCCCAGCGTTCTCATATCGGTATCAAAGTCCTTATTCTTGTACTGTTTGATCTTAGTTAGCCATAATTCCAGTGATACCTCATCTCGAAGACCACCGTACCGTTTCGGGAGGCAATCGGGATGTATAAACCTGAAACAATGAAAGTAATAACAATAGCGTGTTTGAACGTATTACCCTCGTAATAAAGGCTATATAAATAAAAATAACAAAGCGTAAAAAACCAGCAAAAGTTAAGAATAATGGTTCCAAGGTAAGTAGAGCTTGTAATATCGATATAAATACACAGATTTTTCGATTCCTCGCACGGTGCAAACATTCAAGAGTATAGGTTTAGGTGCTTTCTATGTATATATTTACAAAAAAATATGTAGATATCTATATCAGTTGTTTAGAACTCATAACACAAGCTCAGCTTGCCGTGGCACTAAATGACGTGTAATGATGTGTTAATTGTCCGAAATTATTTATTTATAGTCAAGACTTAGTAGTCGTACGTTAATGGATTCTATAGAAGTACTGCCACTCCATTAAATATAATTATTATAACGCCTGCAAAAATCTTGTTGATAGTTTATACTTCAAAGTTTTTGCTAATTATTTCTCATCAGTTAACAAAAGGACTGACTAACACAAATAAAATTTAATTGTTATAATGTAATGGTTGCCAATAAATTCTTTCTTTCTTTGTTCTTTATGATAACATAATATCTGTAGTACACGTCTATACTCCACAGTTACCGTTTACCATCAGGCGGGCCAGCTTGTTTGCTATTTTAATTACATAAAAAAGCCATACCTATGTAATGAGTTAAGATTGTATCCATGGAAATGGACTCTTTTCCAGAGATCATCAGCCGGTGCCAGGCGTTTGAAGAAGTGGAATAGAGTTTCAAACACTCGGGAGCAGTTGATGACATGGACCCCACGTTGATGCAGGGGAAACGCAAACTGGAATAACAAAGACAGTGAAATTGAAATATATTTTATAATAACTAGTGTAAGAAGCACTAATTATGATGGACGACTGAGGCTTTGAAGCCGGCTACCGCAAGGGAAACCCCAAGTAGCCCCTGTGACTTGTGACACGGGTGTAGGTTTAGAATGCATTAACACTCAGCTACTTGCAGCTTCCCCCCATGCCCAACTAAGACCGGGATAAACCCATTGCTAATACAATTCACTTTAATATCCAAAACACAACTGGCACGCTCTGCGCTCGTCAAATGAATGCCGCGGCTCACGCAACGAAAGAGGATTATTCAACTACCGACCTCCGTATCTGTAGACCAAAGTCAGTGTAGTAGGTTGGTCTATAAATACTAGATGGCGCTATTTACAATATTCGTAGTAATCCTTACATTGGGTACTTCATTAGTACTAAAAACAAACTACCTTCTTTTAATATATTTTTAAAATATCGGATTTTTTCTACAATAATGATGTAAATTCTAACACTAGTGATCACCCAATGGTCAGAATTCGATCATAATTAATTTAAATTAGAAGTTTGAAAATTATTAAGGTTCTATTGATGTATTGTCAAAGACTATATACTTCAATGGCTGTGTGTGTCTTTGTATGGTATGTAATGCTGTATGTGTGTGTGATGTTTTTTATTGATTTAATGTATTTATATACATAATTAAAAAAATATATAGTATTTTGTACTATATGGACTGTAAGTGTGCGAAATTTCGTACTCTTCCGATCTGGGCATATTTCATACAATGTTTTTGATTCACATATTAATACTATATACATATAATACTCGTGTATTTCATTATCGTGTACTATATTCCAAAATATAAGTTTTATTTTATTTTTCTTTCTTTTTATTCGGTGATCAAAACCTCGTGTCTATTAATTAACATTAATAGAAGTCTCGCCTAAGTCTCTCTGGAATTTCTCTGTCACTTCTCAAAGAGTAGAAGAATTTGTTAGGCAGTTCCCGTTTTATTTTCATCATAACAAAATCCGCCATCTCTTTATAACATTAACATCAGCATTGCCTTGCCTTTATCCCATTATTTTGGTAACGGCGTAGTATGTCATCCGCTTCCACTGACCTCTATCAGCCGTCGTATCTGAACTTACTCTCTTTTTACACATATCATCTTTCACACAATTCATCCATCTTTTTTTGGTAGACATCTTCCTTAATACACAATAATTTATACAGGAATAAAAAATCATATAATTTACATATTAATAAAAGCTACACTACTATGTTATTGCAATTGAAATCTTACCCCCATAACATTAATGGCTTGCAGTGCTATAGACGGAGATATGTGTCTGACATGCTTCATGGTGATTCCCTCACAGTCCACGAGGGCTGTTCCACCCAACACTTGAAGCTTGGGCTGCATGATGCCCACCTCTAAAAGTAGTAGACAAGCACTGACAAGGTCCTCAGCTGAGATTTGATCAGGGTCCCATAAACCTGAAGAGCACAATAATCTATACATATAAATGTAATTGGAGTGTCTGTTTGTAATATTGAAATAACTGTTTTTTACATATGAATATGTAAAAAACAGTCACTAATAAAAGTCCGGGTACCTGTACAATGGATTGATTACTGAGTATATAGGCGACGGTTACGACGGCCTCGCTGGTCTAGCGGTTTAGCACACTGCCTCACTTCCAATGATTGCGGGTTCGATTTCTCATATGGCACGAACATTTGTATTCATGATTATAATTGTTTGTATTGGTCTGGGTGTTTTTCATATATACATGTATTTACAAAAATATATGTATATTGTAGTAGTTGTCTAGTACCCATAACATAAGCTCTGCTTAACATGGCGCTGTGTGAATGGTATTGAGATGTTATTATTATTTTCGATCAGGTGAGTCGTTTTGTTTTAAAGTCAAATTTTATAAAAAAACATATCCTCACCAAGTCTGCATATAATGAGCCTGCCGACATCAGGTCGGTCGAAGAGTACGCCTTCATACACGTTCCCCATTCGAGTGTAACTGAACCAGTCCTGGTCGCGCCATAAGTGCGGGTTTTGTTCCCGGAAGTTGCAGTAGCGAACCATCTGTAATTATTAGCGAAAATAATTTTAATTGATGAATTGTAAAATGTTTTTATTGTACAAATTGTTTTATATTTATTATTGACTTCAATGTTTATATCAGATTTAAAAAAAAACACCGCGCCTAAACGAACAACCCTACAAAATGTTTTTGTTACTGCAATCGAATAGAGCAATCTACGGGAATATATGATTTTTTTTATTTGTCAAATAATGTTATATTATTAAATAAATATAATATTTTTTGAACAAAAACTAATTCGAACGAGTTTCATATGATAATGTGATACCCAGGGTATTGTTCATGTATTATGGTTTACCATACTGTTTACCATGAGGCGAGCTGTCAGCTTATTTACCATTCAATTTTCATAAACTCTTCAAAATATCTTTGTAATATACAATTTCTTGAAGGTCCGCAACATGCAGGTAACACCCCTGGTGTCTCAGGCATCCATAGGCTACGGTAACCATTTACCATCAGATGGGCCGTATGCTTGTTTGCCACCATCGTAGTTTAAAAAGATACTAACCAGTCTATGAGCTCTTGCTGGCACTGAACGGCGCGCCCTTAGGAACCGGAGCAGGAACGAGTCGTCGGTCCGAGGTGGAGTACACTCACCGCGCTCTGTTGGCAATTTTATTAAATTTTATTACTACTAGTGATCGGCCAGTAGTCGATATTTGACCAATTTATAATTTAGTATATAAATTTGTCTTGGACAGTTTCATTTTATGCCGCTAGATGGCGTTACTATGCAATATAAAACGCGGTCTTAAGATTTTTGTACTTATATATGGTAAAATGGAATGTTTGTATCTGTAAAAAGACGGCCTGAGCCGAGGTTCGAACCCCTAGCGGTGCCCTCAGACTAAAGTTGTATCCGTCAGCGGGAGTCGGCCTTGCTGCTCCATAAGTCCTTCCGCGGGTTTGGAGTGCTATCTGCACTTGCCCCCTATCGTCCGGTGGAGCTTGCCAACTGCGGCCAACAGCATTAGTCCGAAAAAAATTTACCTATCTGCAATTCGATTCCATCTGGTTCTGTATAGTTCTAGAAAAGAATATACCAATCATCTGTACCTATATTGTGTTTTCATTCATTGAACCGATGCTTAGTACATCTTGATTCAGTGTGAACACGTAGTTGTTCAATCTGTAAGACTACAGACATAATATCAAAGACAAATAATATTAATATATTCTCAATTTGATCGTAGACTCTAAACAAAAACAAAAGTATATATGTGTGTATGTCACATACATGGTAGTGTCTAATGTTTCTTTTATTGATTTAATGTGTTTTCATAGATAATTTAAGAACTTTCATACTCCTCAATCCTGCGCGGATCTTCGTAAAAAGGGGCACAAAGTTTTTGCAAGTAATCTATACATATGTATAAATAAAATTGGAGTGTCTGTGTGTAATATTAAAATAACAGTTTTTTACTACATGCATATGAACATAAATACGGTATATACACCAAAATATTTTTTTTACCATTTTTGTCTGTCTGTTTGTTCCGGCTAATCTCTGAAATGGCTGGACCGATTTGGCGGAACTTTTTTTGGCAGGTAAATATACTAAATGTAGGTTAACATCAGCTATGTTAATAACGAGTAAGTTAGGCTACTATTATTTTAGAAAAATAAAATAAAATTCCACGCGGACGAAGTCGCGGGAATAGCCAGTAATATAATATAATGTAATAAGTCAGAACAAAACAGCGAAGATAGACAGACAAACAAAACAATACTTAGTCAAAACGGCGAGAGATTAAAATTATTCGTGTTAAGACCCGGTTAATAATATCAGTAAATAAATAGTTTGCAATAAAGTTATATAAATTAATCTGGGTAGACAGTGCATGTCCAATGTCCAGCCAAGCGTGAGGTAACAATAGTTCGCTTCTGACGCAAAGGGACATTAAAAATTGCTCAAAAAATTAATAGGGTTACCGATTTAAGCCTTTGACAGCTTTAGAGCGAAAATATGCATGGGATTTTGGATTCCATAAAAAATTTTGGGTAAATTTTTTGAGCATAATATTCTATTCATTATTGATTAGACTAACCGAAACGACTAAAAACCACAAAAAAATATTTATTTCAAAACAAGACGATGGGCCTTTGGTTAGTAGGTATTAGATTTATCATCTACCAAAAATGTTATCTAATATCTAAAAAACATAAATTTCTATAATTCCAAATGGTTAAAAGAAATGCCATGTCGATAATTTTTTTTTTTTAATATTTAGTTATATTGTATATAATAAAACGAGAAACTTTTTTTTTTGGCTTTTCTATTTACGTTCAGAGGTATCTGATTACGATTTTAATGGTATTTTTCTAGCTGTTGACAACCCTGGCTCCGCGTCGCCGCGCCGTGTCAAATAGAAACTGCAAATAACCTTGTCGTTACTTTATCATGAATTTTTAAGAAATACAGTTGCAATACTAAGCATTGAATCACAAAGAAATCTGTTGTCACAGGTATTTACTCTACATGGTATTTGCAATAAAGTATTTCTATTTTTTTATTTTTGTTTTTTTGCCAATAATTTTCTTTTTTTTATAAACAATGAAAAATATATAATTAACAAAATTATGAAGTCAGGTTCATTTATGTAACTTCAGAGAACCATTTATGGAATAGTCCATAATTTGATACTGTAATCTGTCCATATTTGGATTTTCCAATGATTTCCAACTAATATACACATTTTTATATTTATGTAAGTAATACAATATAATACCGCTTAAACATACAAAAGAACATCTAAACAGTATATGAAAGCTATAAAAACTGTACTGTGTGGACTTTCTGTACGTGAAATATTTATTTTTTACATAACTTAGAAACTTATGTGCTAGCGAGAGAAACAAAACACTATCACAACGACGAAAAGGCTTCCTCGATTGACATGCTATAATTTGTATGCGTAAATGGGAGTAGAAATAGGTAGAAAATCACTGTCTATTTAAATGTGTGAATCGCAGTTTAGAGAAATGGACGAATTCCATATTAGGATACTATTCTATATTTAGTCACTTTCCTCTATAAAATCGAGTTTCTGGAGACTGGGAGCGTTTTGTACTAATTGAATGAAAATACAGTTATGATGTTACAAGCATACTCGTATATTGAACCAAACGAATAACATTTTTTCCGCACTACTCAGATGCTGGCCGCAGCTGGCCTTTACTGTTTCACCGAACAAGAGGGGGCGAGTGCAGATGGCACTCAAAACCCGCGGAAGGTCTTATGGAGCGGCTGAAGGCCAACTCCCGCCAGACGGATACAAGTTTAGTCTGAGGGCACTCGATCCTAGGATCAGGCGTGCATAAGACTTAGGGATGCAGATGTCTGAATTTATTAAATGAATAACACCACGGACATGACGTCATCATGACGTCAACTATATTAACACAGTCGGTACCCATCATGTTAATATAGTTGTATAAAGAAACAAATGGTAAATCCACTAAACAGAAATAACATAAGGTTTTTTTTTTTTTTTTTTGTCCTTATCTAAATATATGAGTGTAAAAATATACCGTTGCATGTGTGAGCGAGATAGCAATAGAAATAATTGGAACATTATAACGGTCTACACTTTTACTATAAGCATAATAACAATATAATGTCTAGCTTAAGTATGGCATTATAGACATTTATCAAAACTGTGCTTTATTTTCTTAGTGTTTGAATTTAAATTTTAACAATTTTTTTACAACTTTTCATGTTTTTACTAATATTTTATAACGACTCAAAAAAGAAAAGGAGGTTCTCAATTTGGCCTTCTTTTTTAAATAATACAATAGGTACTATATCTAGCTTAAATATAATATTATAGACATTTATCAATATCATGCTTTATTTTCTTAGGGTTTGAATTGAAATTTAAGAATATATTTTACCATGCTTCGTGTTTTTACAAATAATAATAATAATAATAATCTCAGGACAATTCACACAGCGCCATCTAGACCCAAGTTAAATATAGCTAGCTAAAGCTTGTGATTTTTGATGGGTACTAGATAACTGATACAAATACATAGATATTATTTCTTCGTAAATACATACATGTTGTACATAGAAAACGCCCAGACCGATACAAACAATGATACTCATGAATACAAATGTTTGTGCCGTGAGAGGAATCGATCCCGCGACCATCGGTCGTAAAGCGGTCTAGTGGTCCACTAGACCACCGAGGTCGTCCTCAAACAAAATATCATGTTTGAATTGAAATTTAAGAATATATTTTACCATGCTTCGTGTTTTTACAAATGTTTGAAACGACTCCAAAAAAACTTATATATCTATCTATACAAATAAATAAATATTGGTTTTACTACATGCGTATGAATATAAATAAGGTATATACACCAAAATAACATTTTTTACAATTTTTGTCTGTCTGTCTGTCTGTTTGTTCCGGCTAATCTCTGAAATTGGCTGGTTTGATTTTGACGGGACTTTTTTGGCAGGTGGCTGATGTAATAAGGAGTAACTTAGCCAACTATTATTTTAGAAAAATCTTTTATTTTAGAAAATAAAGTTAATTTCCACGCGGACAAAGTCGCGGTTACAGCTAGTATAGAATAAAGGTACCGACAGATAGACAGACAAAAAGTGTAAAAAATGTTATTTTGGTGTATGTACCGTATTTATATTCATATGCATGTAGTAAAAAACGGTTATTTCAATATTACAAACAGATACTCCAATTTTATTTATATGTATAGATTAATATAAATAACATTCTATTTTTCTTATTATTTTGTCCCGTCAAAATTGGTCCAATCGTTTCAGAGTTTACAAGAAAATATTTTTGTCTGTTTAAATTCTATTACATTTATATCCATTTAGTGATTAGCTGTTAATTTGAAATTACAAACAGACAGTTCAATTTTATTTATTTGTATAGATACAAAATATAAATTCAAAAGGTAAAATATTAGAATGTATATATATATATATATATATATATATATATATATATATATATATATATATATATATATATAATTATACACAGACAGATAGGTAAAATAATTTTTACATGTAACGGTATTTGCTGTCAATTTCAACCTTCCTCTTGTGTCGCTCTATCTATTGTTGTAAACTGCAAAATCCGTTGCATAATTTAAAAGATATAAGCGAACCCACACTGGCGTCGATTTTGTTTTATAATATGTAAAAATGAATATGCAATACTCAACCATCTACTTGGCATATTACTTCCAAGTATTCCACTTGATTTTAGGCTCGGTATACCCTATGTCAATTTGAAATGACAAACACACACTTAAATTTTATAGACATTAACTATATAGTTTTATATCTTTTTTTTAATAAAATGAACGGTGACCGCTCTAACCTGACTGTTTGAACTCACGGTACGGTTACCAGTTACCGCTCGCTTACATAATGATGCATTCACCTCGTGATCTTGACATTCTAGAACAGTTATTATTAACTAGACTTGTGGAAACGACTTAATAAAACTTGCTTTCAATTTGCTCGGCTTGGTTTTAAATTAATTCAAGTAATATAATAAATGCAAATATGTAAGTTTTTTGTATGTATGCGCAATGTACTATACGAATATGTTTGTATGTTTGTTTGTTCAGAGTTCTCCGGTTCTGCTAATCCGATTTTTTTAAATATATAAATAACTCTGAACAATTAACACAGTCCCATTTAATTCCACGGTAAGCAGAACTTGTCTTAATAGACAATTAACTTGTCTTAAGACAATATAAATATTTAGACTTTATTGTAAACACATAAATGACATACATAGAAAACACCCAGACCTATATAATCAAGCATATTTATCAATACAAATGTTTGCACTGTGCTAGGAATCGAACCCGCGACAATCGGAAGCAAAGCGATGTAAACATATTATGCCGCCTGATGGTATTTATATGTGAACATATGTGAAGTATCATCCGAAGAGCTTGGATGTAAAACGCTACACCCGTAAGACTCGTTTGAGGCGCTTCTACACCTATACTTACGATTCTGGCTAACTTCACTGTACACAATGCGACCGAGTCTTTTTTTCGGTCTTTTTAAATTTAGAAACACACATCTTAAGTACATGTCAGTCCCATTGTACCTACCCTAAAACCAATCACCATCCATTACCTTTACCAGTGAACAAATTGTTTTGTAATCGTTTAATAGCTATTGAAATTTAAAAATATATATAGACCGCCCGAAGGAAAATACTTTCATCGTAATAAAATTGTTTCCAATGCAAATATTCCAGTAAGTTTTTAGACAGTGTATGGCAATAATCGATAACCAACGTATTATTCGTTGCTTTTATTAGTCTTTGCAAACAGTAAAATTTCATCATTTTGTATTATACTAATATATTTATTTCATATATAAATAACTCTCTGACGTTATTCCATGTCGTAGACATAGTTCTTCTGATTGAAAAATAAATACTCGTTTTAATGAATGAGAATTATTATATTTTATTTGACACTGAATATGATCCATCATCAGCAAATGATATACATCACTCTATTGTAATCACATACTTCACAATTTTGTGAATTGTTTTTTTCATCAGGTATGCAAACTTTGCCGATGGATAATGTCCAGAACGGAGTCTATAAATTTTTACAATGTAAGAACGTGTACCCTTCACACAATTGCACCAAGGCACCAGGGGACAAATCCAGGTTCTTTCTTTTATGAATAAACTTTGTTTCGCTAGTCACATAAGAGTACAATAAAGGTAACATTTATGAGTAGCTGTTGTCGGATTTACAAGCAGGAGGACAACATCATCAATTATACATATATTTTGGCATTGTATGATGCCAAAATATAGTGATGTAGTGATGTAAATCAGTACGTTCGATAGTAGATTGTACCAGCGTACGTTTTATCTAACGACACGTAGGTCACGCAGTTGGTAGTACATACATATATATAGTCTTAGTAATTTAGTCTAAGCTAGAGTTAATGAAGATGTAACAGTTAGTATACAAGTTCCACCGTACTCTATCCTGTCTCTCACCACAGATCCTGTCATCAATATATTAGTTACCTTATGCTAAATAGGTCGGTAAAATTATGTTTTTTCAAATTTATATGGTTTATAAAATTTGTCCATAGAAGAAATGTTAATCTTATTTATTTATTTATACATTGCATTCCATGTTACAGTAGATAGTTATTAAGTTTACATTCTATATATATATATACTTAGATATTTATTTCCGAAATAATAATCACCTATGTTACGCATTATCTATCTGCGAGTAAAAGATCTGTCAAAATCGGTTTATCGCTTCAAATATTAGTAAGAACAAACAGACAGATAATTTTTTGTAGTTTTTTTTTGCAAATACCGTATACATTTAGTGAAAAGCACATAATTTGAATTTAGAATCAGACACTTAATTTTCAATTATTTGTAGAGATATTGGATGGTGTTTATATATAAATATGGACGGACTGTTTATACAGAGGTGTTAATGTTGGTATGTGTATGTAATTTGTATTGCTGCATATTTCTAATGAGTGAATAGCAAATATTGCACGTGTGAATAAGAAAATCAACAAACACACTAAATACATAACGTGTGAAATGTAGGTAATTCTACTTAATCGTAAAAATCGAAAGTGGATTTGACAAACAGACTAAAATTCGAAAAACACTTTTTTTCTCTCGGTGTCCTATCCTCATATATACAATTTTTTTTTAATTATTTCATGTACAAACACAGATCATTTACGACTTTATACTAATATCTAATAGACAATTCACACAGCGCCATCTAGTCCCAAGCTCAGCAGAGCTTGTGTTATGGGTACTAGATAACTAAAATATTGTATTTTATTGACTGACCAACGTAAATGTATCTATTTATTTATTTTTGTTGTTAATATTACAGTGCCTTGTGTGTGTGTGTGTGTGTGTGTCTTTAACGTAAATAAAAATTTATATATCTATCAAAAATACTTAGATACATTTTATAAATAGATATTATGAAATACACAGATCGATACAATAAATCATATTCGTGAACTAGCTTTTGCCCGCGTTAATTTATCCCCTTAGGGGTGGAATTTATCAAAATTCTTTCTTAGGGGATGCCTACGTCATAGTAGCTTTATGCATGTCTCAGCCCGATCGGTTTAATATTGACAAAGTTTTATACAAACTTTCATCCCCACTTTTATCCCCTTGGGGGTAGAATTAATTAAAATCATTTCTTAGCGGATGCCTACATCATAACATCTACCTGCATGCCAAATTTCAGCCCGATCCGTCCAGTGGTTTGGGCTGTGCATTGATAGATCACTATGTCAGTCAGTCACCTTTGAGTTACATATATTTAGATACAAATGTTTGTACTATGTGAGAAATCGAACCCACAACCGTGAATTATGGTGGTCTGCTAAACCTCTAGACCACTGATGCCATCATTATTATATGTATAACTATTGCATATCTAGTGATGTTTCTAAAGATCTTAATGTTAGTACAGACACTACACGTGAAAATTGTGTAACAAATGTATAAACACGCATCTCGTCATAAGTGTATCGTTTTGTTGATTATTTTCGCAACGGAACCTTGGAATTTGGAATGATGTTTTAGCGTCTGGTACTCGACAGAGTAAACATTGAGGTGTTGCCGTCATCATGGGGTACACGGATGCTCCTGACCTCGCAATGAACCCGAAAGGTTTCACAAAACAATGCCTATAAAAACCTGCTAAAATCTTTTGTCTAATGTAGACATTTTTAAAATGATCAATACACATATATATGTATTGTAAATACGAAAGTGTGTCTGTTTGATACCTTTACACAGTAAAAGACTAATCGAATCTGGAAGTAATCTTAATAATATAATAAATGCGAAAGTTTGTAAGTTTGTTACTCTTTCATGCACAAACTACTAAACGGAATTTGATGGAAATTTTTAGTAATATAGCTTATGCATCGGAATAAGACATAGGCTATATTTTATATTGAATTTTAACCGCTAGCACAGCTAATTTAACCTAAAGATGGATTGTATCAAGAGGATATTAATGTAATATATTTTTTTATGATAATGATTAATAAAATAATAATAATTATTACTATTATAACATTATAATTGATACGCATCATCCTACGCAAGGCTGGGGATGTTATATCAATGGCAATATCAAATTTCATTAAGATCCGTTCAGCCGATTAGTCGCGAGAAGACAACGAATTGGTACACACAGTTTAGCATTTACAATATCCATATTAGAAAATAAAAAAAACATATATTTTATTATTATTATTGCATGGCTACGAGATTCTTAGCTGAAAGACTTACCTACTCAATATTCAAAAGTGAATTTTCTAAACTTTTTTAATATCTATATATACCTACTTAATATTCAAAACAATGTGTATTGAGTTGGTACATATATGTATGATATTAAGTATATTTTGAAAAATAACCTTTTTTATTGTATGGTAAACTCTTCAAAAGACTCTATCCCCTTCAGAACGAAGACGAGAGGATCTGTGGTACTTACCCACTAATAAACCAGGTGTATCACATAGAATCTTGTTTATAGAAAAAATAACCTAGATTCTCTGTGTTCATTCAATCAAACAATAGTAATAAGGAAGGCCATTGTTATGTCTATCTAAAATTAACAGTTATTAACTAGTGACTATATTAGAATAATATTTTATTTATTTATCAACTTACCTATAATATTATTCCAAACAAACTGTTGACTTTAAACATCTTTGTTTATGTTCGATTGACTAATTCAAAATTCAAAAGTGCTTAGATTAATCTAATAAATTCAAAAATCATTTATTCAAATAAAGTTCATTTATTTGAATAAATGATTTTGTATTCTACTACGGCAGAAGCAATGGTGTACTTCTCCTTATACAAATAAAAATAACGGCTCTGTCCTTACTTCCTTATTAATATTATTAATACGAAAGTACCTCTGTCTGTCTGTCTCGCTTTCACGCCAAAAATACTGACTCGATTTAAATGAAATTTGGTACACAGATAGTCTAGACACTGAGAAAGAAGATAGGCTAGTTTTTAATGCGGAAAATGGGTTGTAAGGGGTTGAAAGGGGAGATGTAAAGTTATATGAAAGTATCGACAATTTACGCGGACGAAGATACAATATTTTATTCACCCTTTAGTCCCTCTAAAGGGTGAATAAAATATTGTATGGAAGTATTGTCATTTTTAAAGTTAGAAGCTTGAAACGGATTTTTTAGGCGGTTGACATTAATTTTCTATATAAATAAAATTAGAATGTCTGTTTGTAATATTGAAAATCCGTTTTTTTATTACATGCATATGAATATATGTGTGTATGTACCATACATACACCCAATGAACATTTTTTACAATTTTTGTCTGTCTGTTTGTTCCGGCTAATCTCTGAAACGGCCGGACAGATTTTGACGGATTTTTTTTGGCAGGTAGCTGATGTAAAAAGGAGTAACTTAGCCTAAGTTACTCCTTTATTTAAAAAAAATAAAGTTAAATACCACGAAGTCGCGAGGACAGCTAGTAGTTAGTAAGAATGTTAATAATAAGTAAACCCTTAAGGGAGTAAAATAAAATAGGGGATGCCAATGTGTATAGAAATTAAGTTCTCGGTTCAAAATACTTAAAATTTACATTCTAAACAACTTTTTCTCTAAAACAGCAACACGCAAGTTTCATCCTGATTGAAACTTGAACCCTTTGGCCTCTTGAGTATATCCATTTTTTTTATTTTGATCCCTATGGTTACTATCCTTACCGTCCAGTTCATGAGTTACTTTAATTAGGAAGAACTGGCAAGGTCAACT
The DNA here is from genome assembly GCF_030625045.1 of Achroia grisella. NCBI lineage: Eukaryota > Metazoa > Arthropoda > Insecta > Lepidoptera > Pyralidae > Achroia > Achroia grisella. The sequence goes on along the minus strand of NW_026712613.1, from coordinate 733,567 downwards.
GGTACATTTATTTATGTTGAGATTATTTTTTTAATTAGTTGCAGTTTACCATAGATCATCCTCCGTAGCTCCTCTATATTCCGTTGCCTGGTAGCTGGTTCCTCATCACACAGGATCCTCGCTTCCTCCACAGACTCAGGGTCGTTGTGGCGATCCATCTCTGCCTTGAACGCTATCTCTTGGAACATCATTGTTGTTTACACCTGGAAACAAATATATGTATATATTATTAATCTATACATATAAATAAAATTGGAGTGTCTGTCTATATGTAATATTGAAATAACCGTTTTTTACTACATGCATATGAATATAAATACGGTACATACACAAAAATATTTTTTTTTACAATTTTTGTCTGTCTGTCTATTTGTTCCGGCTAATCTCTGAAATGGCTGGACCGATTTTGACGGGACTTTTTTTGGCAGGTAGCTGATGTAATAAGGTGTAACATAGGCTACTTTTATTTCAGGAAAATAAAGTTAAATTCCATGCGGACGAAGTCGCGGGAACAGCTAGTTTATAAATATATTACTTTGTACAAAGTATATGTGAAAGTGTCAAGGTCATTATAATAATAATATCCCTAGGTAAAACACAACACCATCTAGTCCTAAGTTAACCAGAGCTTGTTTTATGTTATACATATATAACTGATATATGTATATATATGTTGCCTAGTATGAGATATACAACTGATATAAATACATATAGGTATTTCTCTAAATATATACATATTATATATTACATAGAAAACACCCAGATCGACACAAACAATCATACTAATAATCATAATATTTGTACCTTGTGAGGAATCAAACTAGCGACTAATGCGAGTAAGGCTAAACCGCTACACCGAGTAATGGGGCAATAGTGTACTAAGTTGCAATAATACAAAAAAGCATCAACTTCTTTATCCAATAGTTGGTAGTACTAAGAGGTATTGCATAGATGGCGCTGCTTAAAATGCATGCAGAATCCTAGTTGGCGATGTTAAGATTTTTTCGCTCCGAATGACCTCCCCTCGGTGCGAATTGGTTGTTATCGCTTCTCGGCCTTTTGGCTAAGATCAAAGTGTAGTATCTGTTCTTTTCAGCTTAATATCTGAAAGTTCCCTCACTGAGGGACCAGTATATTAAACTGATTTTTGTAAACCGACGGGATGTTCGGGGCTCGCTCCACTCCCGTCACGGGTCGGCCCGGCATTGCAGTGCCGCCGGGATTGGCCCACATAATTCACACACAATCCTACTACTCGCACCCTCAGCAACCACCAGTACGGGGGTAGTCTACACGTCGTACGCTTTGTATACAAGCGTACGACGTGTAGACAAATCCAAAAACGAAATGAGTAACCCAGCAGCACCTACCGTACGATCGATGTACCGGGTTCAGACAATCTATTACAGCTACTTGTGTTCATTGCACTATAGATTTTTCTCATACTTAACAATTACATATTAAGTACTAAAAGGATTTTTTTTTATTATTAGAAAAGGGCTCCTGAGCTGATGACCGTCTGTCTGGTGGTGGTAATCGTACCGTGCTATGATTCAGCAGTAGCTTAGCTTATTCTAATGGTCGAGCGCAGTAGTGGCTGGCTCATCCGTCATACTCGTGAACGGGTGCTGCTTGTGTGGACTGGTCTGCTCTAATCACTATGACTTATTTTCTCTTATTAATTGTTTAACCAGTTTTTGTGTATTGAATGTTTTTTTTCTATTTTATTATTTCATTGAACTAGTGCTAATCGGTAGTTTGTATTCACACACTTAAACTTAAATTGTAAGTAAGAATAAATTATTTAAAAGAGCAACACACAAGTTTCTTGCTTGTTCTTCTGAATGAGCGGTAGATTAAAAAAAAATGTTATGACTATTCAAAAGTGCTTCAATGTAAGTTTATTTGAATAAATGATTTTCTATTCTATTCTATTAGTTAGTTACTAACTAGTTGGAACATTTTGGTTACTGCTTCCCTCTTAAAACATGTAGTGTGAAGATATTTAAAATAACAATTGTTAAAGGCATAAAAACTTCATAATTCTGGCCGAGGCCGTCATATCATAATTTTAATGGTAACTATATTTGAGTTTAGTTTCAAAATTTTTTGCAACCTTGCAACTGTTAGAATATAATGAACAGTTAACAAGCTACTTGCGAAAAGCATTGCATAAAGAAACGATAGTCTTGCAGGTCTAATGTTGATCTAAAAATAAGTATATTTGTATATTCTTGGACCATAAAAAAAATGTAGAAATGATACTCCATGTCACAGAACAAAGGTAGGAATGAACTTCTGGTGTTTCAATAACTCGGACTAAACGCAGTATGGACAACCAAAAGTGTGACAAACACTGTGACACCATGATAGCTTTCTTATATTGGTGGGAGACGGTTGTTTTTTTTTAATGATAATAAAATGATACACCCACTTACGCTAACGGTTTACGCTGGCGGGGCACCAGTGGAGGATGATAAGATGAACATGAAGTTGGGTCCGTTAGGCCACTGTAACAAATTCACCAAGGTTCATGATGGTTTCCAGGGGGAACTGAGTGGAGGTCAACCTGACATGGTACATTGCCAGCTATGGGTCCATTAGTCCACATGACTAACCATCCCATTCCCCCAGAAGAGGGTTGATAACAATGGGAATTAGTGGCCCCATTTTGCAATGTCATGTCAGGTTGACCGCTACGCGATTCCCTTCGGAAACCATCTTGGGTAATTTCTGGTGAATTTACCATGATAAGTTGTCTGACCTGACTTCATCCCATCCCTAATTCAGCCCATCTTATCATCCTCTACTGGTGCCTCGTTTCATTGCAGGTGGATCAAATACCTCCAAAACAATATTTATTTCTTCATTCTAAGAATTTATATCTGCGCAGTTTTTCTGTTCTGTGGTTACAACCCATTTTTCCTCAAATTTAACAATCGAATTAATTATACACTCGACATGAATCCGTAATAATAATAGAATATATTTACAACTAGCTGTTCCCGCGACTTCGTTCGCGTGGAATTTAACTTTATTTTTCTAAAATAAAAGTAGCCTAAGTCATTTATTATATCAGAAAAAAGTCCCGTCAACAAACAGACAGAGATTAGCAAACAAAAAGACAAAAATTGTGAAAAATGTTATTTTGGTGTATGTACCGTATTTATAATCATGTGCATGTAGTTTTCCGGTTATTTCAATATTACAAACAGACACTACAATTTTATTTATATGTATAGATTTATAAGTAGTTTTTATATCATACAAATACATAATCAGTTACCTAAATTTTGAATTTAAATAATTTTCTTGAAGTCATTGCGATCATTTCCAGTGACAGAATTAAAATCGATTTTAATTCTAGTTCTTTTGGGTTTAAATTTATGAAATAAATTGTATAGTCATATTTTGATTTTGTTATAGCTAAGAAAAATTTTGAGATGATAAAATACACTTGGCTGTATGATCTTGTACTTATGACTTTCCACACATATAGGTATGATCTTCACATACTATTTTTCTTTTTTTTATACTACTATATTGGCAGTATAAAATTATTTATTCATATAGGACACTTTAGCCGTTTATGTACTTTTTTTTATTAATACCATTTCCGTACCTACACTAATAATAGATATAGTGATCAATAGGTATAAACCTTTTATATGTATAATATATGTATACTCGTGCGAAGCCGGGGCGTCTAGCTAGTTGTATAATCAAATAAATCAAAACTGAACTGTACCGTTGTTCTTTTTGATGGATGCGAGGCCCTTGAGTTTGGTGAAAGTGAGGTGAAAGTTATGTCTATGATGAAGGCTTCCTTCATTATCAATACACTTAGATTTTTTTATATAATTGAAAGGCAAACTGACCGCCAACCTAATGGAAGTGTAATCTTCATCGATGTACATGAACAGCATCATACAATGTCATTCTTGAGGACTAAGGTGCCATGCATACGTACCCTGTCATTTAAGTATCAATATCCATAAATAAACCGCTTTAAAGCATGATAAAAGTAAACTAAATTAAAATTTTTTTTTCGGACTACTCTATGTAAAGTGCGAATACTGTAACTACCATATAGTAATATTTGTAGCTGTGACGTGGTCGTGTGGAATGAGTAGTCATGCTCACTAAAATGTCCAGACATGTGGCGGCGTGGTGGGCCGGGTCAATGGGCTCCCTAAAATATGGTCGAGCGCAGTGATGGCTGGCTCATCCGTCATACTCGTGAACGAGTGCTGCTTGTAGGGACTGGTCTGCTCTTATCACTACAACTGATTTAATCTTATCGCATATTTATATTTGACCCAAAAAATTAGTGCTTGTTGGTAGTTTGTATTCACACGTTTCGACTTGTAAATGTAAACTTACAAGGATTATTTAAAAGAGCAACACACAAGTTTCTTGCTCGTTCTTCTTGTGATGAGACAGCTTTCCGAACGAGTGGTAGATAAAAAACAAATTGTTATGACTATTCAAAAGTGCTTAAATTAAGTTTATTTGAATAAATGATTTTCTATTCTATTCTATTCTAATGCAGTTAGCCGAAGTTGGTCTTCAGCTTCACCGGACGATAGGAGGCGAGTGCAGATGGCACTCCAAACCAGCGAAAGGACTCATGGAGCAGCTAAAGGCCAACTTCTGCAGACAAAATGGGTGACTTGGTTAACATTTGAATGAATTAGATGGTATTTTCCGTAAATCCATTTTATAACTAAATGTGTTTACATTATCTTGTTTAATTCCGTGCGAAATTTCACAAATAATTTTAATTAAACAAATACTTATTTAGTGCGCTAACCTGGTCGCTGCTCTATTTATATTCTAGTATTATATATTTATTTATACATTACAACCTTACCAATTAGTGATCAAGTTCCGACTTATTATTTATCAATTGTGGATTGATAATTTTATTGCTAGCAATGTACCATGTCAGTTTGACTTCCACGTGTTTCCCCCTGGAAACCACCGTGATAACTTCTTTGTGAATTTGTTACGATGGGCTAACTGATCTCACCTCATATTATCATCTTCCACTGGTGCCCCGCCAGCGTAAACCGTTAGCGCAGGGGGGTGTACCATTCCATTATCATCCATAAAAAGGGATCTATACCCATATTACGACGAGTCTAAACTAGGAATCATACAAGGCTACACACAAGGCTTACTACAGTCTATAATATAAATTCATCATACTTAATAATTAATTAAGTAATAATTCAGTGAATTAGATAATTGTAGTTTCAAGTTAGATATTCGCACATGTAGTCCACTCATGCATAAAAGAAATATCTCCTTTGGAAAATGTACACTCTTTCCCCAGGAGATGAAAACCAGGGATGTTTGGGAGCTCCGTAACCGTAACTATCCGATATAAAAAATATTCGTAACCGTAACCGAATCCGAAATAAAAGTTTCGGATAATATCGGATAGGGGCGGGCCTAATAGAGACACGTTATGTAACCATTTTATTTAGTAATTTATTTTTGAAATTCCTTAAAAAAATATTAAAATATTAAAAAATATTAATTATTCCTTAAAGAAATAATCCGAAACTAACGGATAATCCGAAATAATTTCATATTCGCAACCGTATCCGGTATAATAATCATTTCTATATCCGAAACCTATCCGTATCCGAAATTTCATATCCATAACATTCCTAATAAAAACCATCACTCCTAATCCTTCAATTATAGAATATCCTTCAATTCTGACGGGTCTAGGCAGCGAACTCTGAAAAGGGCGAGCACAACAGATCTATGTAGGTCGCAGTGCTACAGGTGCTACAGTTATCTTACAAATAGCCGAAACAACCCAATAAAAAAAATAGATACTCTCCCGTTCATACACATGTATCTAAAATTTAAAGTGGTGCCATAAAATCCACTAAAATTACACAAGTAATTTTTAAACCGGTAACTATTAAGTGTTTTGTGTAGATATAGGTATTAAAGTAACGAATTTGATATGAAACTATTTTGAATTGTAAAATCATCTATGAATCAATAAAAAAAGCAATAATAATATCTATGTTAATAGCAATGTTATTATGAAACTAGACTATTACATTTAATCTATATTAACTGTAATATACAAGGTCGGAGAGCGTTTGAACACGTTAATTTTCAGAAGTTGACTATAGATATTATACATAGATAACACCCAGAACAATATAAACCATCATTCTCATGAATACAAATGATTACATTGTGCGAGGAATCGAACCCGCGACCTTTGGAAGTGTCAACCACTAGACTATCGGGACCGTCAAATGTTTTATTTATTTTTGTTATGTATTGTTTGTTATGTTTGTTTATCAATAGATGGCAAACTACAAATGTAGACGAAAACCAAGTTGCGGACACAACTAGTTTTGACATAAATTAATATTTTTATATGAATTAGAATTTACTGCACAATATATAAGTTTCATCAATCATCTATACATCTATACATACATATAAAATTGGAGTGTCTGTTTGTAATATTGAAATAACCGTTTTACTATGCATATGAATATAAATAATAAGTACATGTACCAAAATATCATTTTTTACAATTTTTGTCTGTCTGTCTGTTTGTTCCGGCTAATCTCTGAAATGGTTAGAACGATTTTGACGGGACTTTTTTTGGCAGGTAGCAGATGTAATAAGGAGTAACTTAGGCTACATTTATTTTAGAAAAATAAAGTTAAATTCCACGCGGACGAAGTCGCGGGTACAGCTAGTCTACAATAATTCTGTAAATGCGAAAATCGTGCTGTCCAACGATAACGGACACTGCACAGAACAGGCTTTAGACACGAAATATATAATCTATATATCTATATCTAACCAGTTGTACCTTTTACTGACCTATTTCTGGTAAATACATTACACAATAATAGATAGTGCGCGATTAGAATTTGCAGGCAAAGGTTTTGTGGCTACCCAAACGAAATCACACAAATAGGTGCATAGACGTTATATTAAAAATATATATAAACAAAATATTATTAGAAACTAGCTACTATATTCTTACATGTCTGTTATAATATCTGAGTAACATAGCCTAAGGTACTCAGATAACTCAAAGTTCCATCAAAATCGGTCCAGCCGTTTTGAGATTAGCAAGAACAGACAGACAGACAAACATTTTGAAATAAAATTTCGATGTAAGCATTGCATATAGTTTAAAGTTGTTAATTCGAAATCATAAACAGACACTACAATTTTATTTATTTGTAATATATGTAACATATGTATGTATGATGTGAATTGAAATGTTGACAAATTATTGTAATATTAATATAAAGTTACAAACATTTTTTTAATTAAATCTAGCGATAACGTAACTACAGCGCCATCTAGTTTAAGCCTAAATTGCACTTCAGGTAATAAATAACTGATTTAAATACTCTTTACTAAACACTTACATAATATACTTAAAAACTTCTTAAATCAGTATAGTAACAATAATAGCGAACATACTCTATATATTTATTTTCCATAAATCGAACCCGCGACCATCGGAATCAAATCATGTTAAAAAAATTATGTGCATGTATTTTAGATTATACAAAAATTTTAAAAGAATAAAACATCATTAAAATCTATTCAGATATTTATATATTCATGAGATATTTATATATTAAGATACGAGTATATAACGAAATAGTTATTTATATTACAAATATATAAACAAGTATATTGCAATAAGATCACTAATAAAAACTGTAATTATGCAAAATAAAATTCCATTAGCGAATTAATTATTTCATTAATTCTGATTTAATTAAATTATATTTAGTAACTGCAATATACCATATATAACATATTATATGTTTTCTATATATATCAAATGAAATAAAAATATCTTTATGTCAAGTCTATTGTCAGTTTGGAGTGCTGCTGAGCTAAGAATCCTTAGAGGCCAGCTGAGGCCAACAACATTAGTGTAGTCTGTTTTTCGGACTACGTACTTAACGTAATTGTATGGATATTTATCCGTACAATTCTATTTAGAAATTCATTTCATCCACTAAATATTTTTTATAAGATGTATTTCGTTCGTTGAAGGTCAGTAGTTTGAGGCAGTGAAAGTGTCTTCTGGAATGGCAACTTAAGGATTGTGATGCTATGCGTGTATATAAGGACAGTTATCATTTACCATCAGGAGAAATGTGAGCTCGTTTACCAGTCTAATTACACACAACAGCAAAAAACAAATTAAAGACCTCCCATCTTGCACTGGTGCACCACGTGTAGCGTTGCAGGCAGGTGCAACATACCAATATGATTGAGTAAAATAGTAGCCAGAAGTGGAGATGTCCGTGTCCCATTGCTAGTAAAGTATCAAGTTTGGTCGATTTTGACCCTAATGACAATAAGTATCTCAGTTTATTGAAAGGCAAGTGATTGAAGAGAAACTTCATAATAAATCTGACTGTTGTCTGTCTCGCTTTCACGCAAAAACTTACACCGATTTAAATGAATTTTGGTACACACATAGTCACGACCTTGAGTCCTTACTCACCTAGGCTACTATTTAATTTTTTTTTTCGGACTACTCTAATACTGTTGGCCGCAGCTGGCCTTTACAGTTTCACCGATCTATAGGGGCCGAGTGCTGATAGCATTCCAAACCCGCTGAGGGACTTATGGAGCGGCTGAAGGCCAACTTCCGCCTGACGGATACGACTTTAGTCTGAGGGCACCACTAGGGGTTCGAACCTTGGCTCAGGCTGTCGTAATATCGATCTCAGTTTGAATTGGACGGGGGATCATAGGGTAGAGTAGTCTGAATAAAAAAAAAATTGTTTTTGAAACTTGTGTACAAAATTACTGAAGAACGATGACATTTGCAATTATAAACTGTGTTGCGAATTTCCACCTCCACCTCCGAGTTTATATATAACTAGCTACTCGCCCTGGCTTCGCACGGGTGTACATTATACAAACCTTCCTCTTGAATCACTCTATCTATTAAAAAAAACACTTCAAGATCCGTGGCGTAGTTTTAAAGGTTTAAGCATACATAGGCACAGACGACGACAGCAACTTTGTTTTATACTATGTAATGATGATTCGAATCTGTTTATAGAAAAATCCAATCATATCGGGCGGAATGGGATTGTTAGTAATATAATAATAATAATCTATAATAATCTCAGGACACACAGCGCCATCTAGACCCAAGTTAAGCTAGCTAAAGCTTGTGTTATGGGTACTAGACAACTGATACAAATACATAGATTTTTTTTTCGTAAATACATACATATTATGCCTAGAAAACACCCAGACCGACACAAACAATTATACTCATGAATACAAATGTTTGTGCCGTGCGAGGAATCGAACCCGCGACCATCGGACGTAAAGCGTGTACTAAACCACCAGACCATCGAGGTCATCAAATATGGACTAATAATCCCATTTCTAACATTTATATTTGTTGTAAAAATATATAGTAAAACTATTTATGACTGGAAAAATGTTTTTAATGGTAAGATGGTAGACAGTGAAGTGACATAATATAATTTTGTTCTTTATCATTTTGATTAGAGAATACAAGAAAACTTTAAATATATCAAAAGAGTTTCTCAACAATATTCCATATCAGGTTGAGCTCCACAGCGAAGCTGAAATGTCAGTGCGGTCAACAGAAGTAGAATAGTTTCAAAAATCCGACAACTACCGACCTACTGAGCTACTCATCAATGTCAACAGAACTTATGAACAAACACTGGCACGCTAGCACCAAAGTGCCAAATACGTGGTACATAACATTAGAAAGTAACCCCTGTTGAGAGAAACGCATAGTTGCAAGATGACCATATAAACTTTATAACGCAGTGCTACTTCATCTATTCCCTCTAATATTATAAACAAATTAAAATTCACAATAAATTTATTCATGTAGGTCTATAACAAACTCTCGTGATATGTCAAATCTACCGTTTTTTCGGAATTATTTCGATATGAGATCTCAGCTCGTATTCTTTTCAAATAATTGTTGTACATGTTTACAATAATACAGATTCATTTTTAAATTCAAATAGAGTGACCAACATGTTATTGCAAAAGTAAATAGTACTAAATAGTCTAATCCATGTTCGTAGCACCCGTTCACGAGTATGACGGATAAGCCAGCCTTCATTGTAATCAATCAAATCACTAACATAACAGTGTTATTTGTTACCTATTTACGCTTAAACGGCTGAACGAATCCTAATGAAAATTGGCAAGAAGATAGATTGTACATTTTACTTTTAAAAAAATGAACATAACTGCTGGTAACACTATGATACTCATGATAGGTCTTTTTCTTTAATTGATGATTGAATTTTCCATTCGTTTGCGCTAACAGTATACCCTGACGGGACACCAGTGGAAGATGATGAAATAAGCATAAGATCAGGTTAGTAACGCCGTTCGGGGCAAATTCACCGGGTGTTTATCACAATGGTTTTCAGGGGGATCTGCGTGAAGGTCAACCTGACTTGGTAGCATTAAGGATACTAGTTCCTTTCCTCCCAGAGTACTTTATTCTTGTAATGTAGCTTACATTATGAGCGAGATGCGATGTAGATGAAGAAGTGAGAGCGAGAGGCGCGATGTGATGTAGAATGTATTCTTGGGTATATGTCTACATATGGAGTTCCCTTACTTCTCTATATCTGTAGGTTTTTTTATGGGTGATAATGGAATGGTGCACCCGCCTTGCTAACGGTTTATGCTGTCGGGGCACCAGTGGAAAATGATAAGATCAGCACGAAGTCAGGTCAGTTAACCCATCGTGACATATTCACAAAGAATTTATCAGGATGGTTTCCCGGAACCGCGTGGAAGTCAACCTGACATTGCTAGCAATAAGATCATCAGTCCACATTACTAACAATCTTTCCCCGCTATGTCTGTAGGTTGTGAATTACAATTATGCTATTACGCTATTGAGTTATCATTATTTCGTAAGTAAATAGTAGAGTATAAAGTTTAATTGGTCAGCCTAGTTATACACTAAAACATAGCCACGAAAACCCACTAATGCGTGTCCACGCGCTAGTGGCCGGATTTTTTAATTGCCTGTACCGGAATTATGAATAAATGTTACAAATATAAAACGTATAAATGTTACAAATAGTTTATATTTGTAACATTTATATATAATTCCGATATTAGTATAAAATGCAAAATGTGTAATCAAGTGATGGTTTATTATTATTAATTTACTAGTTGACTTGGCTAACGTTGCTTTGCCTTATAATAATAATAAAGTTTATAAACACTAAATATTCATACTAATAGAACAGTGCAGAGGAGCTTCCTCCCGCGTACACTTAGAGTGTGGAATGAACTTCCTTCCGAAGTTTTCCCACGAGACTACAACAAGGGGTTTTTCAAGAAGATACCCTTCATGAAAAACCCCTAGTTGTTAGGTACCCCATTAAAGGTTTTTTAAGGGTCGGCAACGTGCACGTGTTACCCCCTGGTGTTTCAGGCGTTCATAGTCTATTGTAACCATTTACCATCAGATGGGCCGTATACTTAATTGCCACCATAGTGGTATAAAAATACTAAAAAAACGAACCACCTCCAAAAAGCTTCAATACTGAATACCTGTCGCAAGAAAAAATCGAACTTCCGCCATAATAACATCTTCATATAACAAAACCTCTCCCACACTTGCCTAAGGCCCGTGTTGTAAGTATCACCTTCTTTTAAACAATATAAAAGAAATTAATAAAATGAAAATAATAATATAAATTTTTATTTGTAAAAGATTTTGGGTACATTACATTTATGATGTTATTGAAAACTTGGCATTTACAAAATCTGTTTACATCAAGCATACAAATGTTAAAGTGAATTAATCTTGAAGTATTAAATTATCTATTATGCATTGTTTATATAATTATTACATAATATATATAATAACTCAAAATAATGTAATATATAACTCAAAGGTGACTGACATAGTGATCAAACTCAACGCACAGCCAAAACCACTGGACGGATCGGACTGAAATTTGGCATGCAGGTAGATGTTATGACGTAAGCATCCGCTAAGAAAGGATTTTGATTAATTCTACCCCCAAGGGGATAAAATAGGGGATGAAAGTTTGTATGAAATTTTGTCAATTTTAAACCGATCGGGCTGAGACTTTGCATGCATAAATCTACTATGACGTAGGCATCCCCTAAGAAAAGATTTTGATAAATTCCACCCCTAAGGGGATAAATTAACGCGAGCGAAGCCGCGGGCAAAAGCTAGTTATTGTATATGTCAATTTGTATGTATGTAAATCTAAATGGCAGTCACCAGGTATCATTTGTCATTTTAGGTTTCCATAAACTCCTTAATTGAGTAGAAACACTTGAAAGACTAACCATTCATGCAGTTTTCTTCTAAATATAAATTATTTCTAGCAGATAAAATTTCTAGATAGGGCCACTCATATCACTTAGGGGTATAAAATGTATAGCGAGCATTTACAATTTCGTGTCACATATTTGTCCGTGATGGAATATTTATTTCGAGTGGTGGCAGTAATACGTCCTTCCGAAATCATGAAGCGTAAAGGCCTGCAGTGATACGCTGCACAGTGACACTCTGGGGTACCAGCTGACTAGAGACCCTTTCAGTTTATAGCCCAATATTAATTTTTAAGTTTATTTATATTTTCCAAACTATGCTGGATATATTTTTTTTATTAAATATAATAGAATGGTATACCCATCTGCAAGATCGCTGGAGGGCATTGCGACGCTTGGAGATCTTTGGGAGGCCTATGTCCAGCACGTCAGCGCGGTTTACGCTTGCGGGGCACCAGTGGAAGATGATAATATGAACTTAACGTCAGATCAGTTAGCCCATCGTAACAAATGTACCAGAAACTTATTACGATGGCTTCCAGGGGAAAATGCAGGTCAATCTGACATGGGGCATTGTTATCAATGGGGTCATTAGTCCACATCACTACCAAATCACTTCCCTCTATTATTATTATAATAGATGCTCACAATTGACATTGAATAAATAATTACCTAGAAACCTGTTTGTATTAATTTGTAATAAAAACTACGACTCATTGTTTGTATTGTATATAAATAAATATATATTATTTGTTGTATATCTATTGTTATTAGAGTCAACAACATTATAACCTATTGTCTACAATTTATTTGTGTCATTATTTGCAATGATGCTACACACATGTAGCTAAAATTAAACTCATAATATAAACTTTTTAATTTAATTCTAGTTGGACCAAGCCAATTGGTTGACTATAGATAGATTAGAAGAATAAAATAGAATGCTAGGGTATATTCTATTTAAGATAGATACCTCCATGTACATTTAGATAAATTCTTTATTACAGACATATCATAATTAAGGTACACAAAAAGTAAATATACTAAAAGGAGACATGGAGGTAGCTTTATGTGTTGTAACGACGAATAGGCAATTAACTCAACATAAAGCTGCAGATAAAACTGCACAGCTGATATTCTGTCGGTTATACTTCTATTACTATACTTATATATACATATACTGTGCCCGCGATTTCATCCGGGTGGAATTTTTTCTTCATTTGGTCAAGATTAGCGATCTTAACCATATGTAGATAAAAATACTCAATAATCTAACCCAAAAAGCCAAAATGACGAATTTCAATACAAACTTATATCACTTGTTTTATTTTAACCCCTTATTTTTATAATCTTTGAATGTCATATTTAATCAACAGTCTAAAAAATAAGTTGCAAGCAATAAGTTCTAGCTTCAAAAATGACGATACATTCATATACCCGTTCATCGCCCCTTTCAACCTCCTACAACCCTACATTGCTAGCAATGGGGTTATCAATCCACATTACCAACAATCCCATTTCCCCCGTCAGTCACCTTTGAGTTATATATATTTAGATTCATAAAAAAATGTTTTTATGTCAATTGTAGTACCCATAAGACAAACTCTATTTATCTTGGGATTAGACGGCGCTGTGTGAATTGTCCAGAAATATTATTATTATTATAAAATCACTACGTCCAAAAAGAGCATGAATGAAAAATGTTACAAAAACAAAACAAATAATAATATTTCTTTTAAGAGCTCCTCTCTCTAATATGACGCAGGCGAAGTTCCGCGGTAAAACTAGTTTTCAAATATGTTTGAACAGTTTAAATGTGAGAATATAGTAATATTCGTTAGTACAAATAATACAGTAAATGCTGACAGTTGATGGATGTTAATATTCAGTTATGAATTTTTATATTACAATTGCAATTTTTGTTTAACATTTCAGTTGATATCTCAACATATTCGCACTTCCTGATAGATAGTGTCATAATAGTTATGACTACATATAGTAAATTAGCATTATCATCAGATATCAGTTTTGAGATTTATTTATTTTCTATGTATTTACAACAGATTATAATTACCTCGTCATTTTGTCGTAATAATATTATATACGCGAAACTTTGTAAGTATAGATGTATTTGTGTAAAACAGTAACAAATATCCATTACATACATACATCTATACTACAAATATCCATCCATCTGAATGGATTTTGATAAAACTACGATTACAATTTACATTAACAATACAATTTAACTTTGTGTAATGTCTAGTACCCATAACACAAGCTTTAGCTAGCTTAACTTGGGTCTTTGTGTGAATTGTCCTGAGATTATTATTATTATTATTAATTTAACTGTAAATATTAACATAAATTTAAATTTTAATCTGATATATATTTATTACATAATAAAAGATTATTAAAAGAAAATACTTTTATGTTCTTCAAAATTTCACATTTTTACAAGTCGGCTATTAGTATGTATATATATATTTATATTTTTCAATATTGTAACTGAGTTTTAAAAAAAAATCAGTTGAGTTTCTTAGTTCTATTGAATCTGTATACTGAACTGTACGGCAGCGAGAAATATTTGACGTTCATAAGCGGCTAAAATGTCCTACATGAATAAATATTTTTTGATTTGATTGAAATGACGAACAAGCTGAATAAGAACAACAAAGGATAAACCAAAACAATACACTTATACAATATTTCCAGGCTATAGACGGTGTTCTCTATAGAAACTATTAAACCGCTTCAATTTTTTTACTGTTTATGTCTATGGGTCTCGCGATCGACCCCAATTTCTTTTATGGTGGACTTTCGAGACTTGCGACCGATACAGCTAACGCAGCCAGGGCTGCCAACCGCGACCAAGCCACTCCGCCAATAGCGCTTGTAGGGACACCGTCTGGTTTTTTAATAGGTAAAAATCCCTCACAATGTATGGATGGATGTTTATTACTATCACAGATAACTACTGTCTTTCACACAAAAACTACTGAACGGATTTTGATGAAACTTTACAATAATATAGCTTTTTATATATCAAAATAACAAAGGCGGTAATTTAAAAAGATATTATTTAAATTTTAAAATTATTAAAATATAATGATAAATGTATGTGAGTGCAATACAGACGATGATGCGCGGGTCAGCAGATTTATTTTTCACTATTTATTTTATGTATTGGTACTATTTTATATATTTTTTTTAATTTACCAAGACCTATAATTTTATAACTCAATAAACAGTTTTTTTAAATGGCTATTCTTGCTGACACCCCTGAGCACGACTCGCGGCGCCATTAAATTCCATTGTGTATGTCTGGTCCATGAAATTGAATGGCGTCCACAAAGCAAATAAACAATACGTTTCAACGCATACACTTCTCTTATCTATACATATAAATAAAATTGGAGTGTCTGTTTGTAATATTGAAATAACCGTTTTTCACTACATGCATATGTATACAAAAACGGTACATACACCACAATATCATTTTTTACAATTTTTGTCTGTCTGTTTGTTCCGGCTAATCTCTGAAATGGCTGGACCGATTTTGATGGGCTTTTTCTTGGTAGATGTAATAAGGAGTAACTTAGACTACTTTTATTTTAGAAAAATTATTTCATTTTAGAAAAATAAAGTTAAATTCCACGCGGACGAATCGCGGGATCAGCTAGTTTTTTATAATAATACACGCTTTAAAATTACAATGTAGTTTTCTTTAGTATTTGTTCTATCTCTATTCATAGTCCTTGCGCCTCCTCCCTCCTTCTCCTCCCCACACCTAAGCGTTATAGCTATACTTTTAAAAAAAATTTTACATTCAGCTCTACTCGACTTACTCTATTATTACAGTAAGGTACTTTTTATTGTTAATCTTATAATTCACTAGCTATCCCGGCAAACGTTGGTTTGCCATATAAATTAAAATCGCTATTAAAAAATAGGGATTGATTCTAAAAGGCTGAAAATTAAAAAAATATGTCGAAAAAATAAAAAATAAATATTTAGGGGTAGATATCCCTTACTACTTAGGGGTATGAAAAATAGTAGCCGATTCTCAGATCTACTGAATATGCATATAAAATTTCATCGAATCGATGAAGCCGAAGGTGTATAACTAACGTTGTGAATTTTATATATAAGATTATAATTACAATGTAATGCACATATTATCAAAAAATTATGCTATCTTGGTTTGTACATACCATGTAATTACATTGTGGATATTGAATAGCGTAGAACGAGGGCAATATTTCAAAATTGTAAACACGGTGGATAATTTAAATTAAATTAAATAACAGACTATCGAAATAATAAAAATTGCTTTTTCGTTATGTCATTTATTTGTGGCCGGCGTAATATATTCATCATCCATCCATTCCTCTTCCATTCATCCCTGCTCGCAGTTATATCGTTATTTACTCTGTTTCTTACTATATTATTTTTCATACAGTCCATCGATCTCTTTTTCGGCTTTCCTCTGACCTTAAAGCCACACACACATTTATATGTAACACCTTACTTAAAATATAAAAATATACTACACTGTGCCACAATGCCTCTGTGGTCATACGCTTGATAATTCCAAAATCATACCGTATATTATCGTACTAAAAATGAACGATATTTCATACTAGCTGAAATTTTACTTTATTTTCTAAAATAAAAATAGCCTCAGTTACTCCTTATTACATCAGCTACCTGCCAAAAATAGTCCTGTCAAAATCGGTCCAGCATTTTCAGAGATTAGTCGCAACAAACAGACAGACAGACAAACATTGTAAAAATTGTTATTTTGGTGTATGAACCGTATTTGTATTCATATGCATGTAGTAAAAAACGGTTATTTCAATATTACAAATAGACACTTCAGTTTTATTTATATGTATAGAATATGACGGTAATTAGGTATATTGAGTGTAGTGATAAGAAACTGACTGATAATGACTATGGAATGGTACTAAACGGATGTTATTTATGTCAGTTTGTCCAACGACTTAAAACTTGTTTTCAAACGACATTTAGTGCCAGTTATCTGGTCTATATCTTAGTTTCTATTTTAAAATATTACTAGTATAATTAACGATTTCAGTTCTCTAGTGGTTTGGCACGCGGTCTTTCCGGTGCGAGTTCGATACTCGGACGATACAAATGTTTGGATTAATGATTATGATTGTATATCTATATTAATGTTATAAATATGAAAGACTGTGTGAAATGTGTATATGGTTCTTACCGTTTAACGACTAAACAGTTGAATGGATTTTTATTAAATTTATTATATAGGAAGGGTGTATATTAAGCATGTACATCTATCATTATCTATAGATAAATGATTATCAGGCTATCATTTATCTAAAAAGATAGATGAAGTTACGGGTAAAGGCTAGTTTTCGATATTTTATTATACTACGATGATGGCAAACAAGCATACGACCTATCTGATGGTAAACGGTAACAGTAACCTACGCGGTAATGGTAGGACGCCTGAAATACCAGGGGTATCACGGTGCGTTGCCGACCCAGACCCTATATATTTACAAGAAAACAGATGAATTCTTTATTAATCAATTACATACACAAAATATAATTAATATACGATATATTAGAAATAACTATACAAATAGAAGAAACAGAGGTAAGAGCATTTTTATGGGCCGTAATGGTGGAAAAATAACATCAATACTATCAAACAAATAAAACGTCAATACATAGATTTTACAATTTTTTCTCAATGTCAGTCATTGGCAGAAATTCACCGATATTTTCAAGAAGCTTTAAAAGTAAATAAATCGAGAACATTCTTAAAAGAACATTCTACGAGGTATATTTAAGTTAATTACATCATCACCTGCTTCTTCCTTATCCCATTTATTTGTAGTCGGCGTAATATGTTTTTGTTTTTCTCTTCCATTCATCCCTGTTCGCAGTCATCTCGTTATTTACTTCCTTTCTTACCATATCATCTTTCACACTGTCCAACCATCTCTTTTTCGGCCTTCCTCTGCCCTTAAAATCATCCATATTCATATGTAACACCTTCCTTAAAATATGATTCTCATTTTTACGCATTACATGTCCATACCATGATAAAAGATTACTTTATATTTGTATAAATTTATATTCAAGTTGATTACAGTTTATTTTAATATCCTGTAGTTTAAATAGAAATATAAATAATAGTTATTCAAATAATCTTATTATTTATAAGCACTATAAATAATCATATTTTCTTGATTCGAAACGCAAACTCATAACAAGAAAAATGTATTACACTTTTGAATAAATGTTGTTACGAGCGATATTATTAAGTATTTTGTATGAATACAAACTGCCAAATAGTAATAGTAATAGTAATAAATGAATAAATGAAGACTTACTTTAGTAACCAAATAAATCAGTCATATTTACCAGAGCAACAATGTAAGTTTTTATAATAATTATAACATAAAACACATACTAACCTAATTTATTAGTCTCTGATTCCAATGTTCCGCTTTATACTTCCATCAAAACACAAAACAACACACAAAACATATTTCATTGTCCATAGTTAGTAACTTTTACGCACTCTCATAAATAAAATAAAATTTATAAAATAACTGAACAAAATTATTCGATAAAAATTACTTAGTAGGTAGTATGTTTTATTTATCAAGAACAAAATAGTTTAATGATAGTATGTTTTATTTAGTTTATTTACTAATAATACTAAGTAACGGTCGGTACCGAGTACAAAAACAGTAAAGGAGGGCTGCGCGTGCGCCGCTCGTCCGATTTATATAATTGTGAACTTAAAACTGCACGGTCGACGACATTGTGGTGTGTATTACAAGATATAGAAGTACAGCGGTTATAGATTTCTCATCGTTGTTATAATTATTGAATGTTTACTAAACGCTCGATTTAGTACTAGTAAAACTTTATTGTTTGCAAACAGATTGAAATAAATCAAACGCTATTTTTAAGTGAAGCTTAACATAATAAATTTGTGAAAATTCCGCGCAAATCAGTAAAGACCCGTTTCTGAGATAAGCGCGCACTGTTGACCAGAGGAATAGAGAAAAATGTGAAAATAATTGTTTTGGATTCCATTACATTCATAAAGTCCTGTGAATAATATAATAGTTTTCCTCAAATATTCAATTCTATGTACGGACATCTATTAGTTATAGTTTTATTATATGTATAGATTAAAATATTATATTAAAGGTATATTTAAACCTTTGAATATACCTGTTTTTTTACAAATCACACAGCGCCATCTACTCACAAGCAAAACAGAGCTTGGGTTATGGGTACTAGAGAACTGATATAAGTAAGTAAATAAGTAAGTCATTTATTTGCATTACAGACAGATATAAGTAAACAATTAAGCATTTAAGCACAGTAATCATATGCAGCTCTGTAATACGCCTTTTTACAGTAGGCATGCCAATTTTTATTACTAAAGCCTAAAAATTACATATGTTATAACAATTATATTCTAATTTAATATTTAACGATTATTATATAATGTTTTTACAATTATTATTCTTATCATTACATTACATTTTTATTCATAGTATTTATAATTTATATAATCATCTATAGAGTAGAAACAGTGCACTAATAGCCATTTAGAATTATATATATATTTTAATCTTTACTGTATGTGTATTAATACAAAACACCCAGATCAATATAAAAAAAACATTCTTATGCATACAAATGTTTGTATCGTGCGAGGAATCGAAACTGCGATTATCGGAAGTAAGGCGGTGTGCTAACTACTTGTACAATCATGTCTACCTATAATCTAATCAAATCATATTTTTACTTTATTTGCACATACAGATATGATATGTGTTAGTTTCAATACATAAAGAACACTCAGTTGACTATTTGTTACTTACATTTCAAATTTAAAACCATAGCGAGTCACGTGATGTTGGTGGCGTCACGATTATGCTGCTACCAATAGTAATAGAGATAAAGAGGCCGGGAACAAGGAGGGAGCGGGATGCTCTCTCTATGTTCGAGGCGACCTAGATGACCAGACGTGAATGTACAGCGACGCAATTTATGTGGAGTGTAATTTGAAAAAGGAATAAAATAAAAGTACTACTGCTTCGAAGTATTTCTGAAACTTCCCAATATATGATACATACACTTGTAATTTGAGTTGTCTTATCGTTTGGAGTTATTATTACCAGATAGCTATAAATTAAATATTATGTAATATATGTATTTTCAATTATTACAATAAATCAAAACGTAATAGATGAGTATCGTGGTTATCTCTTGACGTAAATTAAGGTTTTTAGAGTAAGTACTATCAGTTGATATCAGTTGAGTTTCGTTAGATAATTTTGTTCAGTATTATTTAGCTTAGTAAATGGATTGAGAGACTTTTTATGAAGTCATATCAGTCAATGTTTGTGGACTATAACGGTATTTAACTTTAGTTATTACTTCTAATATTTGATGGCTAACATTATTATTTTGTTGTATAATTTTCTCAGTTCTTACTTCTTTTGGTACACTTTACATTCGCATGTATTACATTATTGCCTATTATAAGTATCTATTAAAATAGTTTGTACGGAAATTCATCATTATTTAAGCTAGAACGATGAAATTTTGCTCTGTCTTTTTGTCATTAGCCTGAATAATTAAAAATGCTATCCATGGTCACTGTTCCACGCGGGTGTATATTATTTATATATATTTACATATACTAGCTGTGCCCGCGATTTCTCCCGCGTTAAATTTCAGTATAAAATATAGCCTGTGTGTTATTCTGATACATAAGCTATATTACTGTAAAGTTTCATCAATATCCGTTCAGTAGTTTTTGCGTGAAAGAGGAACAAATATCCATACTAACAAACATTCGCTTTTATAATGTTATTAAGAAAGATTACAATATCTAATATTTAAATTCTTCTTATATATACATATTAATGTTATAAATAATTTAAATAATAAACAAAACCGCTATCGCTTATGAAATGGTACGGCTATAAAGATCCGTCTACGGAGGCGTGTGAATGTCCACGGATGCTTACGAAGACGCTTTTGAAGAGTGCGGCGCAACTGGTTTCCTGGCTTGGACGCAAGCTCCGCGGGAGAGCTTTGAGCTTTTACTTTTAATATACTTTTTGGGTACTCGACCTCGCTTTCGATTAATTATCTATAAAATACTAATAATAATCTAATATAGTCTCTCTAATATAATCTCTTAGGTACGTTGGGGGAAGATATTAATTACAAATGTAACATTACAGGCTGACCTCCACGCGGTTGCTACTGGTAACAAAAATTCAATTCAAATATCTTTATTAATGTAGGTCTATACATACTCGATATCTCAAATCTACCGTCAGTTCGGAATAATTTCGAGATGAAAAAAAGTGATATGAAATTCAGCTCGTATTCTTTTCAAATAAAAGTTGTACATGCTTACAATAATACAGATTCACTTTTAAATTCAAATTTGGGAAAATAGAGTAACCAACAGCGTATGCTATTGCAAAAGGAAATAGTCTAATCAGTGTTCGTAACCCAAACTGAACCATCGTTATAAATTCCTACTGTTTTTATCACTTGGCCTAACTGATCTGATCTCATGCTCATCCTATCATCCTCCACTGGTGCCTCGCTAGCATATACCGTAAAAACATAATAGAATAGAGTACCATTCAACTTTTAGTCCTTTACATATAGATACGTTATGGATGTTATTCAGGATGGGTTTACCAGAGTTTCCTAATGGAAAACTTTATAGTTGGTTACTACAATTGCTACAATATTAAGTCTGCTTCCACAGCATATACATGTCTTTCCAGCATATCTTAATATATTATAAACGCAAAAGTTTGTAAGTATGGATGTTTGTTACTCTTTCACGCAAAAACTACGGAACAGATTTTGATGAAACTGTTTTATTTTACATGCAAATCTCCGGTATTCAAGTACTTACTTTCTTTTAACAATTTTATGATGAGGTTGATTTACAGGTTAATTAACACACTTACACATACATACACACATTGTATAGTTTATAACTACTATAAATTCATGTGTACAGGCAATGGCCTAAGAAAGTGGTGAGCATTTTCTTTCCGATGGCAGTTAGCTTGTTTTTTTATACTACGATGGTGGCAAATAAGCAAATGGCCCACCTGATGGTAAAAGGTTACCGTAGCTAAAACACCAGGTGTGTCTACCGATTACTTTGCGACATGTTTATTAATAAACCTTGTCAAAAAATTTTACACTAATTCTAATTTAATTAGGATAAAATGTTGTAATTATTTCAAAATCAAATACTGTATATGTATATATATATACACTAACCATCTTTTGCAATTAGTTTCTTTTTGAATAAATAAATATATTTTGCATTTATTAATTACCGAAGTAGACTAATTTATGAAATCAAAAATGCATATTGAATTCAGATACATATACTGATTATATATAAAAATTATATGTATTCATGTATTCAAATAGCGGCATAAACGAGTCCACATTATTCGTACCTTTATAAATTTGGATAAATATCCTAATCATTACAAAGTATCAAACAAAGTCGCTGTCGCTCTCTGTCCCTATGTATGCTTAAATCTTTAAAACTACGCAACGGATTTTGAAGCGAGTTTTTCAATAGATAGAATGATTCTAGAGGAAGGATTATACATATAATACATGTACACCCGGACGAAGCCTGGGCGAGTAGCTAGTCTACTATGAAAGTCATATGGTAGATATTTAAAGTTCCTTTTCTCATCTCGCCGAGGATCAATACATCCCCGCCACAGTCCCGTGATACACGGGACAGATGCAACAGATGCAAGTCATCAACATGCAAGTGGAACCTCCGGGTACCACGAACGTTGGGGAACGATGATGCCTTTTCAGTGTCCTGAGCTCTCTCGATCTTCCCCTCATCTTGTAGTTGAAAAAGATACATTACATTTTTATAATCTTAATACTATATTTTTTGTATCAAACTTTATACAAGTACAACTCTTACGTATCTTACTGCCTAAACGTGTTAATCATTACATAGTATAAAACAAAGTCGCTATCAATGTCTGTCCGTCCCTATGTATACATAAATCTTTAAAACTATGCAACGGATTTTGAAGCGCTTTTTTTTAATATAGTGATTTAAGAGGCAGGTTTATAATATGTATGTATATCTAGTATATGTATAAATAATTAGCTGACCCGCCAACATAGTTTTGCCATATAAATTAAAATCGTTATTATAAAATAAGGTTTGGTGATAGAAGAGTGAAAGTTTAGGGTTGTTCGTATTTTTAATGGCACATACAATTCGAAAAAATAAAAATAAATGTTAGGGGTGGACAGCCCTTATCACTTAGGGATATTAAAAATAGATAGTAACCAATTTAGACCTACTGAACGTGCATATAAAATTTCATAAAAATCAGTCAAGCCGTTTCGGAGGAGTATGGTAACTAACATAATATCTTAAATATTCACGAGAATTTTATATATAAGAAGATAAGGCTAAACATGCAACCTCAATCTAAAAAAGGAGTATAAACTGGAAAGCAACTTTTACCAATTAAACCCAAATAGATATTAAAGTATAGTATTTTTTAATACTAACGATTGAAATTCTAATGATGTACAAAATTAGTAAGTTTCACCTACTTTAATAATAAATGTGAAAGTTTATGAAGATTTTTATTAATGCAATAAAACATTAGTTTATCTGTAGTGTCTATATTATAGTTTATGAACTATAGAGTTTGTAGAGCACTTGCTCTTCTTGTCTATGCTTGTGTTCTGTAACTTATGCTTGCTGATACCTATAAAATTGTAAAACTGTATTTCTCCTCTCAATTTCATGAATGAAAACAGAGTTTTCGTAAACGAGTACTATCAGCGAGTACGTTAACTCTTACCAGCTTAAACCGCTATATACCATATATTAGAAAACTATATTGAAAACATTTTTATCTTAATTTAAGGAGAAAAGTTGCAGGATACGAATAGCAATTGTACACATGTTATTGACCCTAACAACGAATGTTATATTTGATAGAGCGAATTTGAAATGATCGATCCTCGGAAGTCACTCTGTTGATTAAACTTGGGAATTCGTAGCGTGCCATCTTATCAATGAACTGTCAAATAAAATTCATGTTGAACAAACAAAGTATTATTATTATTAAATCCTGCATATAAAACAGTCAAAGTGGGTAGCTATGTACTCAAAGGTACATTTAAACAAATTAATTGATTTGAATGCTAATTATTTAAAAAAATGTATATATTTCTAGTATTAATAAATTTAATAGAATAGAATAGAAAATCATTTATTCAAATAAACTTAATTTAAGCACTTTTGAAAAGTCATAACAATTTTTTTTTATCTACCGCTCGTTCGGAAAGCTTTCTCATCACAAGAAGAACGAGCAAGAAATTTGTGTGTTGCTCTTTTAAATAATTGTTGTAAGTTTACATTTACAAGTCGAAACGTGTGAATACAAACTACCAACCAACACTATTTTTTCGGGTCAAATATAAATATGCAATAAGATTAAATCAGTCGTAGTGATAAGAGCAGACCAGTCCCTACAAGCAGCACTTGTTCACGAGTATGACGGATATAATAAATAGAAATATGTACTTGACAAAGAACATATTTTTATTTATTATTCTTATACAGTTAAATGGTCTATTTTATGTGGAGTACAAAAGTACAACATATGAAAACACCGAAATTTTAATACACAAATCATCGCAGAGTAACATTATGCTTATATAATTTTAGCAGGCGCTTATAAAAGGATTTATCAACATGTTTCAAAATAAAACAAATTTTAATTTCGATTGTTTATTATGTGTATGATTGTGTTGATTATTAGGTGTTATTTTTTTTTAAACAAAAGAAAATAATCTACAGTTTGAGATACTGGCACCTAATGTTAAACCTAATTTATTTTTTTGTATTACAATTACGATGATGTTATTTTTTACAATTTTCACAAAATCTTCTAGTCATAAACTATACACGAAACAATTGTAAAGTAAGGGAAACGATCTTATTAGTATTATAAATGATATAAAAACTACTGAAGTGATTTTGATGAAACTTTATAGAAATATAGTATAGCCTATACATCAGAAAAGGCTATAAAATTCATGCGGGCACAGCTATGTAGTTTAAAATAATTAACCTTCCAACTGTAGCTACAATGTTAGAAAATTACAGCACTTAATATATTAATGCTAATTGCTATATCTTCTAAGAAATACTTACACATATATTACATTGTACTTACATAACTCTTATGATGTGAATATATCTCAATGTATACCACGTGCGCTGTAGCATGGTTTGGGTGACAGTTTCAGTAACGTTTCGTTTCACTCTGGAAAGTTGCCGCGATTTATAAATTATGACTTAACTAGCTACACACCCCGGCTTCGCCCGAGTGTACATATATTATACATTCCTTCCTCTTTAATCACTCTATCTATTAAAAAAAAACGCTTCAAAATCCGTTACGTAGTTTTAAAGATTTAAGTATATGTGGAGACAGATAGCGACAGCGACTTTGTTTTATACTATGTATTGATATTTCAGCTGTACCACATTCGTAATATATTAAGGGGGTATTCTGATCTAGAAAATTGAAAAATCGTTTTTTTGCTTCTTTTCAAAGCTCAGACTTTCAAAATAGTAGAGCACATTTTTGAAAGTCTAAAAGGATTTTTTAAAATTCGAATTATTTTGGGAGATACGGTGGATTTTGTGCCGCGACACCTAAGCCGGCCGAGCGGAGTGATCACACAATGAACGGCTGATGTGTTCTAGAAATTATTTTGTATCCGACTTGAGTTCATTATGTACCGATTTTGAGAAAGAAGAATGTCCAATCTATGGATATGGGATCGCCGATTAATCCAAAGTGAGTATTATCTGAGTTATTCTACTGGAAATCTTTCTCATACTTCAAACGTGTTTTTCTCAAAACTCCTTTTGTTGAGGTGGTTCACACGATATCTCTATCTCTATCTAAGTTCTATCTGACCGATTCCTTAAAATATTGTGTGAATTTTTTTAAAAGAGATAGCGACATCTCTCCATGTAATTTTTGTTTGTTTGTTCGATTTAGATCACTACATGGTTGGAATCATGTCAACCAGGGAGTACCGTTTGACTGGCAACCCCCACTTCACCGGCCAGTCACTGGATGAATTTTTGACTTTTTTTTTATACTTTAAAAATCAATAAATATTGTAAAAAAAAATGGATAGTAAAAATGTTTTGAATTTTTTTTATCCTAATTTGAAAAATACCCAAAAAGTAGGGCTCTAGAATACTCTAAATCATAATAACTGTAGTAACTTAAATTTAACCCACCCAAAATGTTCTCGTCTACAAATACAGGCAACTGTCACACGCACCATGCTACAGCGCATATATTATAGTTAATAAGATGTAAACCAATTATCTGGCGTAGTAACCCTTTTAAGGCAGCGACCGGGTTAAGGCCTCCGTCCTCATCTACTCGTATGCCACTACAAAATTAATATTATTACGAACAACCGAGCTTAATATACCTGTTACATACTGAGTGTTATTTAATCTGTCTACGAAGTACAGTCAGCCTCGGATTAATTCTTTTTGGAGACAAAAGCTTAAAAATATATACATACTAGCTTTTATCCGCGTTTCGCTCGCATAACTTCAGTTGTAAAGTAGCAAAATGTTAATACTTTGTTTTTCATAAAAAAAAAATTAAATAAAAAGTATGCTACGTTCATTCTAATATCTCCAAGAACATGTGTACAAAATTTCATAATGATCGGTTCAGTAGTTTTTGTGTGAAAGCGTAACAAACATCCCTATTTTCACATTTATAATATATACTAATAATAACATACAAAATGCATTCTGCGTAATTTTGGAAGCCTTGAAATGTTGAAATGACGAAATTGAAATGGCGCTGTTACATTCTAAACTAAAACATATCATACATTCTAAAAACTAGAATAATTATGTACGATGGTCGTACTATGTCTTCATCATGTTAACTACCCGTTAATATTCAGTTATTAATGTTTTTACTAATATAAAAAACGAACGTTTGTGAGTATATATGTATAGAAAGATTTCACGCAAATACTACTGAACGGATATTGATGAAACTATATAAGAATATAGATCATATATTGGAATAAAACAAGTACAAATTTGATGTGGGTGAAACCGGGGGCACAGCTAGTATATATATACATATGTACCTATTCAATAAGTTCTCTATATACTTACTTTCTTTGAATGATGAAAATGTTACCTATCTAATATAAATATTCTATACTTATATTGTAAACAGAGAGAGATAGAGATAGATAGATATACATATAAGAGACGGCGAGTGTATTATATTGAGGAGAGTAAACACCGGAAACGCTGTACCAGATTAGAGAAATTCTGTCAATGTTTGAAATGTTCATTTTTCAATTGCATAGTACAACCTGCTTATGGTATCCTAGTAGAATAATTTATAAGTATTTTTAAAGTGGTTAACTAATACATAGATAAGTAATATATAATCCATACTTATATTATACATTTTAAAATGAATTCACGAACTAAACGAAATGGGTCAATGGATCTTATTGTATGACGTAAAGATAGTTTGTAATTTGATTTATACAAATAAATAAAATTAAAGTGTCTTTTTGAAATTTTAAATTAATATCTTTTCACAAAAGAGTGACGCATCAGCACATACAACAAAAACATAATTTTGTCTGTCTGTTTGTTGGAACGATTTATACAAGCCCATCACTGGCAGATAGCTAATATTGAGTAACTATGTCGAATTATATTTTAGAAATTTTATATATTTATTTTAATAAGAAAGGATAAATTCCGGACGAAGCTTTTATTTATTTTGAGATAAATTCCGCGCGGATTGGCGCGCAGCTGGTCTTTTATAAAAAAAAGCCATTGAAGTCACAAGCGACAGTTGTTGCCAATATATAATAGCCGTGTATTATCCGATGGTATAATTACGTCTGACTCTGACCTCTTTGTCGTAAAAAAGGTCAATGCACATCAACTGACCTTTGGATAACACAAAGAAATGCAATTACATATTTCTCTCATACAAGGGGCTGCCAGGTATTAAATATATTTTTTTAAATAAAAATACAGCGTCGAGATACACAGTTGAGTAACATAATAATAATCTCAGAACAATTACCACAGCGCCATCTAGACCCAAGTTAAGCTAGTTAAAGCTTGTGTTATGGGTACTAGATAACTGATACTAATACATACATATTATACATAGAAAACACCCAGACCTATATAAACAATCATACTCATGAACACAAAGTTTGTGCTGTGGGAGGAATCGAAACCGCGACTGTTGGACGAACAACGGTGTATTACCACTAGATCACCGAGGTCGACAAATACCATACCATCTCTATTTAGGTTTACTAGTGGTCACACAGTGGTCCAAAGTGGTCATCGACCAAAATAATTTAATATTCAGTAAGAATATACACAAATCTTATATATAAAATTCTCGTGTCACAGTTTTCGTTCCCATACTCCTCCGAAACGTCTTGACCGATTCTCATGAAATTTTGTGAGCGTATTGAGTAGGTCTGAGAATCGGCCAACATCTATTTTTCATCCCCCTAAATGTTAGGGGTAGTCCACCCCTATTTTTTTTTTATTTTAAGGCAAAACAACGTTTGCCGGGACAGCTAGTAATATATATTTTTTACTAGCTGTGCCCGCGTAACCCGCGTGAAATTTATAGTCTATATGTTAATCTGACGTATAAGCTACATTACTGTAAAGTGTCATAAAACTCCGTTCAGTAGTTTTTGTGTGAAAGAGTAACAAACATCCATCCATACTCACAAACTTTCGCATTTATAATATTAGTAAAATGGTGCACCTACCTGGGCTAACGGTTTACGCTGGCGGGCACCAGTGGAGGATGATAAGTTGAACATAAGGTCAGTTGGGTCAACGTGACAACTTTACCAGGAATTTATCAAGATGGTTTCCAGGGGGAATCGCGTGGAGGTCAATCTAACATGGTACTTTGCTAGTCTACCTAGGTAGACTTTGAAAAAAAAAAACACCATTCTGCCTGCTATGTTGGTAAGAAGGTAAAACATAACAGTGAAAGTACTAAGGAAGCATAACATTTTAGAAAGTCTTAGATGTGAAACTTTAACCTTCTGCTGACCATGATTTGTCGAGATGATTGATTGAGATGATAAGAAATAAACGTGATGATGTTCTAGACTATTGTTTTAATTCATTAATGATGCTTTGTTATTCGTTACAATTTGTTATAATGTCATGATGACGAATTAAATTACTAATTTGTTTCATATACATATATATAATAATATATATACATATATAAGAAAGTCAATAAATATCCATAAATTTTACAAAAGCTTCGAAATATCCTTCAATGAAATAATGTTAGCAATATTGATGATTTGAATAGGCTGTGGTAGTACTTCAGGCGGGCCGTAAGAATACCGTCCAAATTGTATTTACAGTTTAATCTGAGGATTTTTCAATTTGACATTAATTTAATAAAAAAATATTGGTAAATTTGGTACCAGTGGAGTATGTTAGAATGAGGATGAAGTCAGGTCAGATAGGTCATCGTGGCGAATTTATAAGGAATTAACAAAGATGGTTCCCAAGTGGACCGCGTGGAGGTCGACCTAACATATAAGAGTACATTGTATGCAAAGAGACTGCTAGTTCCCATTACTGTCAACCTCTTCTGGCATTTAACATCAGCCGAAGCATAATTTATTATCTATATATTTTTTTTTTATTTATTTTATTAGTAATTACCAATATTATGCATGAATAATATTAGTCCAATCTGAGGTCAGAATCGAGAAATTAAAACTGAACAGAGGTCGATAAATGATCACAAATTATGCCAATTAATTCGACCTCGTAATACCATGGCTAAATACCAAACGAATGAACAGTGTAAAGAATTTAGCTATGCTAAACGTAATATATGTATACGTAGTGTAATATATTATATTAATTATGTAACTTCAAGACTAAGATATGTAGTATATTGTGTGGATCTCAACGAGGTCGGAAGAGAGACCGATGGTAAAACTATTAAAACATCAAAACGTTTCGAATGAATTCGTAATTGTATTATTATTATAACTAGCTGACCCCGTAAACGTTGCTTTGCCATATACATTAAAATCAATATTAAAAGATAGGGGTTGACGGTAGAAGATGAATATTTAGTTATATTTTAAAAAAATAAAAAAATTATGTTCAAAAAATAAAAAGTAATGTTAGGAGTGGACAACCCTTATCACTTCGGTATGAAAAATAGATAGTAGCCGATTCTCAGACCTACTGAATGTTTCGGAGGTGTATGGTAACTAAAATTGTGACACGAGAATTTTATGTATGTATATAGTATTTTTTTTGTGTTTAAATTATATGTATCAGTATGTAAAAAAACCCGCATCTGTTTTTTTTTTTTATGAGACACGATAGGTGCACCTCACTTTTATATATAAGATGTTATTATTTATTTCTTGTATATAGAAAACACCTAAAATAATATAAACTATCATACTCTTGATAGAAAATTTATGTATTAGTAACAAATTATGCTATTATGTATTGACAACAAAATTGTTCCACTTTTATTGTAAAAATTACGTGAAATGACTGACAGTCAGTCAATCAGTCTACGCTGGTAAATTAAGATAAAATGTATGAGTCAAACCACAGAGTTCAATGTTGGCTACCAGGCGAACAGAAACGGTGAGCTAGTTACTAATCGTAGGTCCGAGTCAAGGTTGGAGGCGTGGGCCTCGAGACAGACGCCGTTACCATGTTGCACAATTGTGGGCGATCGGTTTTGATGAGGTGTGCTTCTGTTACGAACATATCTAATGGGTCGAACTATATAAATAAATATAAAATATTAGTGGTAATGAATAATTCATATTATATGGATATAATCATTTTTGTTCCTTACTATAAATATAAACGTTCTGTTTTCATAAATAAATTAAGAATTTCTATTTACCGCCAAAACCGTTCTTACTTCTGAATACTTGTAATTATTCGTATTCCTAACTCAAATTTGAAATTCTAGCGTATTTTCATCTTATTTTGGAGTATGAAAATTTAGTCAGTCTACATTAGGTAATAAATTTATCTGTGGCCATAAAAAAAATTACGCTTACATCTTATGCCAAACTATATTGGAAGACTTTTACAAAAATAAGTTACAATCCAATTAAAGTGTCTCTAATTAGTGAAAGCCCCTTTGTAAGATACAAAGCAATTTTAAAAATGTATTCCGATTTTTTTACCTTCTATTTAAATAACTTAACTGTACATATTTTCATAAATATCAAACACGATAGTTATATATGAGGGGTCACAATATTCCAAAACACAACAACTGGCTTATATCAGGATCCGTAACTCATATAATGTATTATTTGTTATTGCAGGAGTCAGATAACCTTTCACAGAAGATACTGCATCTATGTATATTAGCTTCTTTGTGTAAAACATTAAATATATGCACGTAACATACATTTACAGTCAATGATATAAACGGATAACTACATTAATTTTTAATCCGTGTTTGTTCCGGTTACGGCCACTGATTAGATTATTTCCTTCTGACATGTGCTGGTGGCCACTATTGTCCCTAATTTAATTTAAAAATTAATATGTATTTTTGTAAATAAGTACCTATACACAATCTCATTTCAAAATAATAAGAGCTGAGTTTCTAGTCAAAGCATTCCAAACTAACGGTAGTTTTGTCATATCATAAGAGTCTGTAATAGAACTACAGGAATATTTTGATTAAAAGAAAATTATCTTTTTATATCTCCCACACAGATTTTATACTCGTATAAATATGAAATCAGAATATGTATAATTATCCAGTCTTATTGAAGCCGCTGATAAAACTTATCAACATAACAAAGTCGTAATCAAAGGGCAGTCACATTCTGCCATCCTCGCAACGCGTACATTTGTGATACAAGTACAAGTTATAAAATATAATAATAACAATTTGTGTACAAGTTATTTCTTCAAAGACGGGGCATTTGTTAGTATTTCTTTTCTTTTTGTGTATTGTAACAAACTGAGATAATACTATGTGTAGAATAAACAAGTGATTAAGTTGAAAGATAATTTAAATGACGTATAATGAAATAGATATTCACTTGTTTACATTATTATGTTGAACTAGCATTGTGTGCAACGGGAGGATTTTTTAAAAAATAATATTTAGCTTTTTATATTTTACTAATGATCTAGCATTTTATACGTGATACTTAAAAAACGGGTAACTACTTTTTTTTTATTAATCCAATACAAATATTTTTTTTTAATTTATAGAATAAATATATCAAACTGACGCATTGATACAGTGACGAAACGAGACTATACCTTTTTATTACGGTGTTATGTTTAGAAGTTTTCATTAGATGCACGGGCCGGTAGAGGACAGTCTGTTTGTATGTACACGATAAGAACGATGTTTGTTTATGATTATATCTATTATACGGTTCAAATTAGTGTGGGAGCATGAAATTTTTAATGTTTCTTTTTTAATTTGAATACATTGTTGTGCCGTTGTTTCCTATTTATATTGGATTGAGATGATCATTGTAATTAAGAAAACTACTGGATGTAGTATTGTTATAAATAAGTAAGTATATTTTAATTAAGTTTTCATTTAATAAACTTATTTAGTATAACATATTGAATATTGATTACTTTTTTACTATGTCATCTGATTACTTATGTTACTAGGAGTTGATAAATGAACTTTTTCTTATTCTAATTATATTTTAATTTAAATACAAAAAAATAAAAGAATAAATTAATGATTACAAAAATAATGCTTCATTATATTACAGAGGATTAGCAACTCTAAGTATATCACGTAGACTCTCCTAGTAAATATATCGTTATCTCTTCATATATTCTGGTACACTAGTAATTTTAGGTAAAAACTATTTCATGTATTTTAACGGGACAGATAGTATTGTCAAAATGTATTTTAAAACTATTATTAATTCGTGTTATTTGTCAATTTGTATTCTACAAAATAGCTGAGAAAAAAATATATTACTAAAGTCAATATTTGCGATGCGTCGTTTTAAGAAAAAAAATTAAGGATACTAACATCAA
Organism: Achroia grisella; assembly: GCF_030625045.1. Classification (NCBI taxonomy): domain Eukaryota; kingdom Metazoa; phylum Arthropoda; class Insecta; order Lepidoptera; family Pyralidae; genus Achroia; species Achroia grisella. Next base: position 699,942 of record NW_026712613.1, on the reverse strand, counting down.
TATTTACTAATTAATCGTCTTAAAACTGTACATTTGTTTAAAGAGGAACATATAGTTTCTTTCGTATTCTTCTAATTTGATATTCTGTTTTCCTAATGGGCGGTAGGTAATTATTTTATTTATTAATAATGATATCCCTGAATCCCAAGGTAAGCAGAGTCTGTGTTACGTGTATTGGACAACTGATATAAATACATAGATATTTTTTTTATAATGTTTATCTGTATGTCTGTTCCGGCTAATCTCTGAAATGGCTGGACCGATTTTGACGGGACTTTTATTGGAAGGTAGCTGAGGTAATAAGGAGTAACTTCGGCTACCTTTATTTCAGAAAAATAAAGTTAAATTCCACGCGGACGATTTCGCCTATATAGTTAGTACATAATAATAATAATAATCTCAGGACATATCACTCAGCGCCATCTAGACCCAATTTAGACTAAGGCGTGTGTTATGGGTACTTGACAGCTGATATAATACATACCTACAGATATATTTTTTTTATGTAAATACATAATATACATAGAAAACAATCAGACCGATACAAACAAATGTATGTACCGTGCGAGGAATCGAACCCGCGGAAGTAAAGCTGCACCGCTAAACCACCGAGGCCGTTTGAATTGGAATTGCAAATAAATATGTATGTATTATTGTTTATATTTTGATATCGAAGGCGTGACGTGTTCGAACGGTGACGCAGCGAGTACTCGGTTTAACTTTTAACGTGTCTCGAGTTTAGAACTATTCATTATACGTTCGTATTGCTATACAGTAGTCTGTCAGTCCGCCGGTCATAACCACGATAAAATATATTGCACCGCCAACAACTTATCTCTTCACAACTCATGATTGACTGGTAGAAATAGCCATCAGGTGTTAAGTCCGCAATATGTACTTACGTGCATTAAAGTTATTTAAATAAATATATTATGTAGATTTGTCAGTGCAAATTTATTTAAATTTAATCTATTTAGTTACAATACGGAAGTTCCTTCAATATTAGCCACAAGGATGTGTTATGTGTTTCTTTATTCATAAAGTGTTGATATTCTTTTGTTTTTAATGTGGTTTGTTATTAAAAAAATGTAGTTGTGTTTTGTTTTTAAATAATCCGTTATTGTAGAAGAGTTTATGAGTGGATTTTTGACAATTATGAGTGTATTATAGTGTATATATTACTAATTGGATGTAATAACGAAGCAAATAAGTAAGTAACATATTTATATTGATATAGTAAATAATTATTATAATGAAAAAAATATGAATACAGAATAGGTTTTGCTTTGTGTATACCTATCAATGGAAATGTACCAAGTTAATTAACATTACGCTATAGAAGCGAGAAATCTATTAATATTGAACTTGGCAGTTAGATAAAACCAATTAAAAAATGAACTTTTATTAGGGTTGCCAGTTGTCCTAATTTTGGTGGTACATCCCGGATTTTAGGGTAAAATTAAATAACAAGAGACAGGATCGGACTTGGTTTTTGGTCGCTGGTTGTACTATGGTTTCACGGGAGAAGTGTTTTTTTTTTGTTAGGGAGGAGTAATGATCCCATTGCTAGTTACGTATTACTAGCTGTATCCGCGACTCCGTCCGCATGGAATTATACTTTATTTTTCTAAAATAAAATAATGTTTCTAAAATAAAAGTGACATAAGTTACTCCCTATTACATCAGCTACCTGACAAAAGAAGTCCCGTTAAAATCGGTCCAGCCATTGCAGAGATTAGCCAGAACAAACAGACAGACAAAAATTGTAAAAAAAATATTTTGGTAAGTATGTACAGTGTTTATATTCATATGCATGTAGTAAAAAACGGTTATTTCAATATTACAAACACTCCAATTTTATTTATATGTATGGATGTTAGGTCGAACTCCACGAGGTTTCACATGGAAATAATTGTTATTAGTTCCTAGTGATTTTGTCATGATGGGCTAATTGATCTGACTTCATTCTCATCCTATCATCGGATACTGGTGCCCCGCTATCACATACGGCAGGCGGATGCAGCATTTTATACCCCCTCCGATACAATCCCGTCCAATTCAAACGAGAAATTACGACAGCGAGTCGAGGTTCGAACTCCTATCGGTGCACTCAGATTAAAGTCGAATCTAGGCCTTTTGTTGTTGCATGTTGGCCTTCAGCTGCTCCATAAGTCCTTCCGCGAGTTTTAAGTGCCACCTGCACTCGCCCCTACCGTTCGGTGGTGTTTTAAAGGTCAGCTGCGGCCAACAGTATTAGAATACTCTGGTAAATAAGCATTTCTTAAGCTTTAAAAAAGAAGCAAATTGTTACCCTACTATTTGTAAATCTATAACGATAAAATGTTTACGTAACTATTTGCAACGCTATTGAAATTAAACGAACAGTCTAAGATTGTGCTAATATTTATATAACAATATTTGCTATGCTATTTAGAGTATCGTAATTTTTTTTATAGTAAAGGCTAACTATATGACGTCATTAATCCGCCTACCAACTCGCTCACTATTAAATCTATACATATAAATAAAATTATAGTGTCTGTTTGTAATATTGAAATAACCATTTTTCACTACATGCATATTAATATAAATCGGTACATACACCAAATTAACATTTTTAAAAAAATTTGTCTATCTGTCTGTCTGTTTCGGCTAATCTCTGAAATGGCTGGACCTATTTTGACGGGACTTTTTTTGGCAGGTAGCTGATGTAATAAGGAGTAACTTAGGCTACTTTTATATTAGAAAACTAAATTTATATTCCACGCGGACGAAGTCAGCTAGTACATAATATAGTTATATGTTTTTTTAAATTGATGATAATGGAATAGTGCACCCGCCTGTGCTAACGATTTACCCTGGCGGAGCACCAGTGGAGTATGATAAGATGAGCATGAGGTTAGGTCAGTGAGTCCATCATGATAGTGTTTTCTGTTCATCCACGTGGCGGTCAATCTGATTAAAAGTAGAAAAGCATGTTTTTTTATTTGTTAATCGTTACACTTTCACGACTTAATCGATCACCATGAAATTTTGTTAATACATAGTAGTATGTTTGGGATGGAGGGTAAAGGTTATCTTCATCGCAAGGGCGGATCCAGCTATGGCACCAGGAGGGGGTCACATAGTCGTGGTAAAGGCAAGAACTTGCAATTTATTTTTGACAACAATAGATACAAGTAAAAAGTATGTATTTTATTAACTGTACTTAAAAATATTTGTTCTTTATTGTACACACGTAGGTACATATCGCCATCTTCGTTTGAAGACATCCAGAGAAGCACTATTTAAATATAATTAATTAAATATTGAAGGTATGTAGGTACATAAAATCTGTATGGTGACAAAATATATATATAAAATCATTATGTTCAATTAGTGGTCCGCCTTAGTCCTGGGCTCAGGGGGGTGTCTTGACCCCCATTCCCCCCCCTCCCTCTCCCACCCTGAAGGAGCCATTGCTTCATCCCTATCTATTAAGGCCACACTAATGAAATCGACTGCGGAAACTATTATATTTTAATATTTAAATGCATTTTTATGCATTCATTTATTTATGAAATTCATTCAAGAAAATTACCACAGAATATGTAAGGAGTTAATGACATTCAATTATTAATTCTACAGATAACTGAAATTATCTTTTTAATGTATCTGTCACGGAACAAAAAATAATTTTGTGGGTAAAAGTAATTTCAATATAGTTTTTTTAATTTTCTGGAACAATTTGTGACATTAGGGATTATCGATATTAGATAAACATCGAGTAATAAATATCGATGTAGATGAATATCAATATGGAGTGACAAATACTAGACGATAATAATAGCTGTATAGTCAGTACGGTTTAGTTGGTTGGGTGCGAGTTCACCATGAATTAATCATGGTACTTTCCCGGAGGAACCGGGTGTGGGTCGACCAGAAATTTGTACATTAATATAAGGGAATTCAAATTGAAATTTAAAAATAATTTATTCATGTAGGATATTTTAGCCGCTAATGAACGTCAAATTTTTATTTATAAGTTTTCCCCATCGTCCAATTTAGTATCTGTATAACTGGACGATAGGGAAAACTTGATTGAGAACAACTGGCAAGAAACTCAATTGAAAATTATATCTAACCGACTACGTCAGTTTGCACCCTCTTTTTGTAATCATCAAATATATAACTTCTAAAATGAAATGTAGCCTAAGTAACTACTTATAACATTAGTTAACTGTGAGTGAAAGTCTCGTCAAAATCTGTTCAGTTGTTTTGTAAAAGACTAACAAATATCCATTCCTCTATCATACCATACTTACAAACTTTATACCATACACAAGAGATTAGCAAGAACAGAAAAACATTTTTAAATATTTTTTTGATGTAAGTACCCTGTAATCTTTCATATGCATTTAAAGTAAAGCTAATTTGTAATTACAAATAGACACTTCAATGTTATTTAATCTATGCAAATAAATAACATTGAGATGTAATAATTTTGTACAATATGTTTAAAATAATGATTTTGTAATCCAAGTACAACCATCATCTATATCTACATATAAATAAAATTAGAGTGTCTGTTTATAATATTGAAATAACTGTTTTTACTTCATGCACATGAATATATATACGGTACATATACCAAAATATCATTTTTTATCATTTTTGTTTGTCTGTCTGTCGGACCGATTTTGACGGGACTTTTTTGCCAGGTAGCTGATGTAATAAGGAGTAACTTAGGCTACTTTTATTATAGATGTTTTTTTTATTTTAGAATAAAAAGTATGAAAATAAATTCCACGCGGACGAAGTCGCGGGAACAGCTAGTCAATAAATATATATATATGCATATTAGGTAGGTATATTAGTATGAACTAGTCATCATAATTATACTAATTAGAATGATGAAACTGCATTTAATGGGACCAGTCACGTGTGTCACCAGTCACGTGTGTGTGGGTGACACCCAACTTTAGCTTACAATAAATTATTTAATCACTCATCTATACATCTATACATATAAAAAAAATTGGAGTGTCTGTCTGTAATATTGAAATAACCGTTTTTTACTACATGCATATGAATATAAATACGTTACATACACCAAAATAACATTTTTACAATTTTTGTCTGTCTGTTTATTCCGGCTAATCTCTGAAATGGCTGGACCGATTCTGACGGGATTTTATTGGCAGGTAGCTAATGTTATAAAGAGTAACTTAGGCTACTATTGAAATTCGACGATCGGCTCAGGTCAGGCCGTCGTAATTTTGATCCCCCTTTGAATTGAAATCTTTTAAAAACTTAATAATAATATGATGTGTTTTCATTCGAAATTTGTAGCTTATATGTTATTCTGGCGTATAAGCTATATTACTGTAAAGTTTATCAAAATCCGTTCAGTAGTTTTGTGAAAGACTAACAAATATCCATTCCTCTATCAAACTTTCACCACAGATAACATAATATTACATACTTTCACGTATAAAATATTAGTTTAATATTATAAGACTGTGGGTTAGATAGGTACATGAAATACAATAACAAAAACAAAATAACAATGACTCACTTTTACTATTTCTATACGTACCAGTTCAAAGTATAGTTAACTGTACATTTAACCGTAATCACTGCCGGACCGGCAAAAATTACTTTTTATAGTTCAAACGATTAGTAGATGAGTATAAGATGCAATTGTTAAATATAATTCAGCTGTTTTGTAATTGATGTTTTGTTTACGTTGACGAGGCTCTTTATTTTTTGACAACCTCGGTGGTCTGGCAGTCTAGCACACCGCTTTACGTCCGTTAGTCGCAGATTCGATTCCTCGCACGGCACACACATTTGTATTCATAAGTATGATTGTTTGTATCGGTCTGGGTGTTTTCTATGTATAATATGTATGTATTTACGAACAAAAAAATATCTATGTGTTTGTATCAGTTATCTAATACTCATAACACAAGCTACAGCTGGCTTAACTTGGGTCTAGATGGCTCTGTGTGAATTGTCCTGAGAATCTTCTCAGGACAATTCACTATTTATTTCTTAAACTTAAAAAATTCTCATCTCCTCTCTTAAGGAGGGGAGACGGCAACTTACCCCCGGCATAAGCACAATCGGCCGGGGTTCATATTATTATTATTATTACGTTTTCTGCTAAGTTTAGGTTATACAACTTTGACACTATAATACTGAGGAAAAGCGGAGTCAACTATTTGATGTAATAATAATTAAATACAATGGCAGTTAAATTCAACATACTTACACACTAGCCTCAAGATATTACAACCATGCCCACTTGCTTTCATACTGCTCCAAGAAGCTGTAATACTAAACACATGTACAATTGTCCGCAAATATTATTATTATGTTATTATATTTATTATCTAAGAAGGTATCCGCAGAAATCCAGCGTCGTGACACCCCGTCACGACATATGCTGAGTGGAGACCTATTTGGTACTGTAAAATTAATATAAACCGATAAAATGTAAATTAAAATTAAAAAAATATTTTCAGCGTACCAAATAAACAATTTTCTTTCTTTCTTTTTCTTTGCTTTCTTTCTTTCAAATTATTGTCTTCCGTTTAAAAATCTTCATCATCATAATTTCTTTTATAGTTGTCTGTGTTTGGTGATTTCACCGTATTCGTAAATATTGAAATGTTTACTACGTAGAGTGTCAGCTTAAGTAAGAAACTATATTTCCTGATAATTATTGTATTCTACGTATCAACGTAGAATACAATTGACAGGCTGCACGCAACAATTGTATTCTGTAGTAGGTACATATGTGCATACTGACATATTTGCAATTTGACATTGAGACGTAATGATCATGCTTTTCTAAACAATGTATATGTATCTCGGAGATGTCGATACGTCTGCGAACAAATTCTAGACGTAAATAATAATAATCTATACTAATATTATAAAGCTGAAGAGTTTGTTTGTTTGAATGAACGCGCTAATCTCAAGAACTACTTTGGATAGTCCATTTGTCGAGGAAGGCATTAAACTATATAACATTACGCTACGACCAATAGAAGCGGAGATGCAATGAAAATTATTGTAAAAGGTGGGAAAATGAAACGCAGACGATGTTGCGCGGGTCAGCTAGTACTACATAACCCTGGATAATTACCCACTTCCATCTAGTCCCACAGTAAGCAGAGCTTGTCTTATGGGTACTAGCCAACTGATATGAGTAGATATTTTTATTATAAATACATATATGATATCCGTAGAAAATATTCAGACAGATACAAACAATTATATTCCTGAATACAAATGTTTGCACGGAAGTGAGGCGTTGTGCTAAATCGCTAACCGAGGCCATCATATATATCACAATAGATTTCAGAATTAGTTAGTAGTAGTGTTACGAGTATATACGGCCTCCTCACCGATTACGATTTTATAATAGTACCTAGTTGTTGTCAAATACTGATTGACATTATTGTAAAAATATTATAAAAAGGACAATACAATTCTTCTGTTACAAACATACATATTATTTATTAGTAAACATATCATCTCACATATCATCTCAACAGAAAAGAACCCCACCACAACAAGTAGATTATTTTATCTATGCTAGTAGTTAGGTAGCACCTTATATATTCGAGAAAAGTTCGTATTAAATCAAAATGCAAGATTTATGAATGAAAAACACTTTATTGTTCCTCTCACAGAAAGAATAATTACATAAATTAATATCTACTTCAAATATAAAAAGAAAAACAACATAATTATAATATAGAGGTAACAATGGGCGGCCTTATCGCTAAATAGCGATTTCTTCCAGGCAACCTTAGGATGGAGAGGAGTGATTAGACTATGTCTAGTATTTATGTTAGTATGATAAGATAAGTTAGTATACAAAATGCTCGGAGTACATTCATAAAACTAAGTGGTTTACTCACTAATCGCTCCTTGAAAATTGCAACTCGTATTAGTTTGGCACGCTGTTATCTGTTTTCCGTTCTCTTGTACGGAGTCGAATAGTGGGCACTTACAGAATCCATGTGTAAGAAAATTACAGCATTCGAGATGTGGGTGTACAGGAGAATGTTGAAGATATCGTGGAGAGATAGAGTGCGAATTGAGAGTGTGCTATCCATTTTAGAAAAAAGACTTGGAGTGTTGGTTATCATAAAACGTAGGAAGTTACGGTATATATAATGCGTAATAAAAAAATATGGTCTTTTACAATTAATTATCTAAGGAATAAGCCAGGGCCGGCGAAGACCAGGCAGGCGCCGCCTTCATGGCTAAAGAATCTCCAGAATCACCAGATCCTTGTTCAGAATAGCGGTGGACAAAATTGAGATCGCCAGGATGATCGCCAACCTCCGGTAGGAGACGGCACATAAAGGAGAAGTATAAAAAATGTAAATTAAGTTAGTACCATGAGATAAGATAATTGGTATGAACTAACACAACATTATACTAACTTATATAACTCATAAATATTAAACGGCCAACACTTCTATCACCTGTACAAATAAAAAAAATCCACACACTGTACTATTGAGCAGAGTGCGAAGCCGGTATGATCATAGAGATCAGATTTACACTCTTTGTAAAAATACGAGGAAAGAGGAAGAGGAAACGCCACTGCGTACAAATGAAAAAATTCCACACACTATACTATTGAGCGCTGTCCGAAGTGAGTATGATCTTAGAGATCTGATTTACACTCTTTGTAAAAATAATCCTATCTACAGATTATGCCAGAAAGAAGAGGAAACGCCACTGTGTAAAAATAAAAAAAAATCCCACACACTATTCTATAGAACGGAGTCCGAAGTGAGTATGATCTTAGAGATCAGATTTACACTCTTTGTGAAAATACTCCTATCTGCAGATTTTGCCAGGTACAGGAGGAAACGCAGTGGCCTTTCCTCTTCTGCCTGGCAAATTTTGGGAAACCACATAAGATATGTAATGACACAACCTATGTGGTTTTAGTTCACTCATAATGTAAAGTATACACCATATCCTGAGGAGATAAAACCATCGCTCCTAAGAATATCCTTCAATTCATGACTCTGACGGGCCTTGGCAGCGAACTTTGAAAAATGGCGAGCACAATAGATCTATATAGGTCGTAATGCTACAGGTGTTAACATATGACAATAATAGCCCAAAATCCTCAATAAAAAAAAAAAATACTCTCCTCCGGCTTAACCTATTGAGAGCAAAATTTCGTCAAAGGTCGACGCGGGGCCTCCGTCGTTTACCACTCAAAAAAATCTGATTGGTCAAGGGCGAGTTTTTACGAATAAACACGCTCCGCTCAACATGTGAACTGGCGTGTAAAGAACACATCGGCAACAAATATAGTTTTATTTATTTATAACATTCATTAAAATAGAAAGAAATTAAGAAACTTAAAACATTGAATATAAAAGTAAGGGCAAAAGGCGGTTTTATTGTTAATGCAATCTCTTCAATTTTAATTTATAAAAATAGAGTAGGTGATGCATATAATAAGTGGAAATAAATAAGGAAACTTCTCAAATTTATTTACATAACTTAATTGTACAACTAAGAACCTAAAATTAAAAACCTTAATAAATATAATTAAAAGGCGTCCCGTTAGACAAAGTTCCGAAGATACTGGCAGCGTTCCCTTTTTGAATGGCTAGACTAATTCTTTGTCCGGATAATAATAAAAAATATAAATTGAATCTAAATGAAATTAAAATTAACGGCTAAAGTTAACGGCTTTCTATATAAGTATATTATGATTATACTTTTTTTATTTGCAAGCAGGTGCTTTTCATGTGATCCCGTATAAATTTAGTCAATATTTAACTAGTATTTTCTGAGTTAATAAGAGTAATACGATTGAAATCAGTTTCTTTGTGGCCTGAATACTGTATTACTTTAATTGTACGTACTTTATAACTCAAACTCTGAAGAAATAATAAAAAAAAACATCCACAAACGTTTGTAAAATAAATATACAATCCAACACTCTTATTTCATTAACGGATAGAGTCGAAATTCGAACTTTACCAATCGTGCGGCAGAAACGGGTTTAGTTTGCCCGCCGTACCAATAGATGGCGCTGTGTGAAATCTGGAACGCGCTAACGTTTCGTTTTGGAGAATGGCCTATACGTTTGTTTCTGCAGAGCACCCTAACAGCTGATACTCAGCCGTTCCATAAGTCAAAAATTTTTCTACGGGTTCTTTGCATTTTTTTATGCATTAGCCCTTAATAAACATAAAAATTAATATAAATGCGAGGAGTATTGTTTAAAACTTTAAACAATACTTTGCAAGAAAGGCTTCTTAACCAATATTTAGGATATGAATATGTATGGTACTGTCTTTTAAATTTTATTATTAACTAGCTTAGTCTGGCCATTTCAGAGATTAGCCGGAACAAACAGACAGACAAAAATTGTTTGGAACATTCATATGCATGGGGAAAAAACGGTTATTTCAATATTACAAGCAGACACTGCAATTTTATTTATATGTATAGATTAATAGATTTTTTACTTACACAATGACTGATTATATTATAATTCATAAATTTTTATTGAATAATAATCGATTAAATCGTTAATTTTCTCTTTTGCATATAAATAATAATATTTCAATAACTTCATTTTTTGCGCCAGTTAATATATTTTATACTTGTTTATACTTTACTTTATTTAGGTCACCACAGATCAAGTTACTCATGTTTTTTAAAAGAAAATTTTTCATTTTTTTTATAAATTATAAAAAATCTATTTATGAATAATAATCGATTTTTTTACAAATTATATTCATAAAAATTAGTACTAATTACTGTCGTAAGAATTGACAGCTCAACATGTACCTACTATTATTAGTACATGTTTGTTTTTTGTCTCATGTTTTTACGACTATAGATTCTTATTTGTTTGTTGCGTGGTTTTTTTAATAGATGAGTATTAATGTTTTTTTTTTCATATCTTTTAAAGACGGAATTCTTGTGTATTTGATTTTTTTTTACGTCACAACTATATGTAGTCTAATTAGAATAATTAGGTATAGAATTACGACCTCAGTGGTCTAGTTGTTGAGCACACCGCTTTACTAGGTCGCGGGTTTGATTCCTCGCACGGTGCAAACATTTATATTCATGAGTATGATTATTTGTATCGGTCTGGGTGTTTTCAAGATATATTATGTATGTATTTACAAAACAACTGTGTTTTAGTATTTATACCAATTGTCTAGTACACATAACATAAGCTCTGCTTATATTAGTTACGTTCTTGATAAAATATGAATATAATAATACTTACTAGTGATTTACTAGTTGCTACATCGTGGATATGAAATCCAAAAACAGACAAATATTTCTACAAACACAAAATAACAGGCATTTCGCTTCAGTGACAACGGTACAAATAACATAGTAAGGTTTGCCATTAGTAGGCGGTATAAACAAACATATCAACATTCATAGAAAACCTTAGTAAGGTCATTCACAGGCATAATATCAGTTAGAGTTGAAAATAGAAGTGTGGCCGATTTTGTATGAAAAATTATTACTGCACAGAGTAATATTATACAGACGAAAGATTTGATATCATTGTTTATTTATATAGTTACTAATCTATACTTCCATAGTAATATTGTAAGCTAGCTGTTCCCGCGACTTCGTCCGCGTGGAATTTTATTTTATTTTTCTGAAATAAAAGTAGCCTTAGTTACTCCTCATTACATCAGCTACAAACAGGTTTGGTGTATGTAACGTAAATACGTTACATACACCAAACTAACATTTTTTACAATTTTTGTCTGTCTGCCTGTTTGTTCCAGCTAATCTCTGAAATGGACCGATTTTGACGGTACTTTTTTTGGCAGGTAGCTGATGTAATGAGGAGTAACTAAGGCTATTTTTATTTTAGAAAAATAAAATAAAATTCCACTATACAATATAAATATATTTATATGCATTTCGTAAAAAACGGTTATTTCAATATTACAAACAGACAACAATAATAATATTACAAGATAATAATATTAACAACAACAATATTACAACACTCCAATTTTATTTATATGTATAGATGTGGAAGTGTATATACAAAATGTATACCTTTTAACTTAAACGGATTTTAATGTTTAACTAAGATAAGAGTTTGTATTGCAACAACGGACATATAGTTTTATTTTATTTCTGATAAAGCAGACGAAATAAGTGTTATGTAGGTAAAATTACAAAAATAGGATTTTATTTTTTGTAATAAAAAAATAGATGTTTAGGTGTAGCTGCAGCTAAATTACAAGATTAGAGACATGACAATTTTTTCTGGAATGCCAACGCATGAATCACATGATAACATGTTGTATGCCCGCCAGATGCACTACGGACATCACGTTATCACGGCTGTCGTCAAAAGAGTCGCCGTAAGAGTCGCTATTGTGGGTTTATTATAAGTTTGTTTGCCATTCCAATAACAAAAAAAGCACTATTTGTTCCTACAGGACCAGGCTTGCATAATGTTCGAGAGCTTCCTCGAAATAGGATTCGAGGCTGAAGTGTTGAATACAGAAGAGAATGAGGAGTTTCTGGCTCTAGCTTCGGAGTTGTGCCATGAGAATGTGGCCACCAGGTCTGAGTCGATTCAGGAGCTTCGAAATATGATAGAAGGTGAGTAACAACAACACTAGTTGTGTTGTCAATTTTATTGTGTTTCGTAAGGAAAGAAAGAAAAAGATATAATTATATTAAAATTTCTTTTACGTTATTGAAGGCCTAAAGAATCTACCATGCACATTCCTACGAAAACATGGTGTTTTTTTTTAGTGAATGATAAATAAAAATTCTATAATTAATATGGCTATATTAATAAGTTACTCCTTACATGTACATAGTTTTCGAGTCAAAATCGATCCAGCTGTTTCAGAGATTACCAAGAACATAGAAACATTTTTTTTCATTCTAGTACCGTATATTATTTAGTATATTAGCATTTAGTGAAGAACCATTTATGTGAAATTACAAATAGACACTTCAATGTTATTTATAATGTTTAAATTATAAATGTCCTTAAAACCGATGGTCGCAGGTTCGATTCCTCGCACGGTACAAACATTTGTATTCATGAGTATGATTGTTTGTATCGGTCTGGGTGTTTTCTATGTATAATATGTATGTATTTGCAAAAAAAAAGTATCTAAGTAAGTAAGGCGCTGTGTGTATTGTCCTGAGATTATTATTTTATTATTATTTAGTTTAGTTTAGTATCAGCATTGCATCCGTGCAAAGCCGGGTAGTATAGTTAGTGTATAAAAACTAAATTGATTTTGTATCAATGCAGTTTTTTTCATATTCACTTTGCGTGTAGGTCAACATTGTGAAAGTTTTATGAGTGCTCTACGAATTTGGTGAAAGCTATTACATTTACAACGGCCATAAGTACACTGTCAACTGTGGATAGAGAGTGGCCTTATAGCCATCATAGCAACAAATAATTACAGTTAAAAAAAACAGCTATCTAATTTTACACCGAAAGTCGTGTCAATGCATTGTTAAGAAATATAAATATTATTATTATTTGTCAAGATGATATTCAAGATATTGATTGCCTCGATGGTCTAGCGGTTTAGCACACTTCCGATGGTCGCGGGATCGATTCCTCACACGTTACAAACATTTGTATTTTGTATTTCATTGTTTGTATTGGTCAATGAATGTTTTCACTCTTTAAAGCTAAAATAACTGAATGGATTTTCATAAAACCTTTCAATAATATAGCTTATCCATCAGAATAATCCATAGGCTATCAATTTCACGTGGGTGAAATCACGGGCACAGCTAGTAGTTTTGGTAAATGATGGTAAATGATAACCGTTACCGTTGTATACAGGTAACGGTTATCATTTACCATCAGATGGGTCATAATAATAATAAGTGTAAAAAAAAACAGCAAAAGCTGTGAAAATGATTCAAATTGATAATAATATAATCCTTATTTGTTTCAAATAATAAATTATTGCTGCTTATAATTTTAAGTAGCTGTGACGTGGTCGAGTGGAATGAGTAGTCATGCTCACTAAAATGTCCATACATGTGGCGGCGTAGTGGGCCGGGTCATTGAGCGCCCTAAAATATGGTCGCGCGCAGTGATGACTGGCTCATCCGTCATACTCGTGAACGAGTGCTGCTTGTAGGGACTGGTCTGCTTGTGCTTATCACACATGCGACACAAGATTTTTATCTTATTATATATTTATATTTGACTCAAAAAAAAAATTTAAAATTGTTATTAATCGACCATTTTATAGGTCTGTCATCAGCTCTCCTTCAATTTTTATGTAGGTCAGCGTCAGGACAATCTGTCCTGGATTGTAGTATCGGGCAATTTCATGTTTGTCCACCAGGTAAGCTGGAGGACGTCCTCTTTGTTTCCAATTACATAAAAATAAAAAAGCTAATAACCTAATAAAGGTATTTTGTGTGTTTAGATGTTAGTTCAAATAAAATCAAACAGAATCAGTAATATAATTTAGAAAAATTCAAATCAAATTCCGTCAATATTACAAATTATTTATTTATTTGTACACATTACATTAATGGTTGTAGACAAGACATTAAACAGCAATCCCTGCACTAAGCTCAGGGCTTGTGTCGCAGGAATCAGAAATACTTAATTACAAAAACATTAACTTAAAACAGGCTCCACTTCAACGAGGTACAAAATTAACCAATATTATATCGGTACTTTACAAAGAATAATAATATTTATTAATTCGTTACTAATATTACAAATGTGAAATTAGGCATATTTGTTAAGCTTTCACGCATCAAGAAGGTATTAAAACGAACATAGGATACTATTTATTTAAAAAATCAAATATTTATATATAAAAAAAATATCAACATTTTGCTACTTCAGCACCAACAGCCAGTTATGAAATTATAAATCTCTATACTTATTATTATTTTCTTCTGTCACTCACAGACAATACGATTTAGTGCGAGCGAAGCCGCGGGTAAAAGCTAGTATCAAATATATAAGTAGGTGCTTAATATAACTATGTAAATTTAAATGATGTAAGTATAACGAGATTCGGCGTTAAACTGACGAAATACTGATCAGAACATGATATCTGATGCACCGAAACCTGTTTTTTTTATTTATTTACTCTTAATCTTATTTCGTTTACGCAATATATTAAGTAATGATGTCCCAAGATTTATTTTATGCGTGACCTGTTGAAAATGACCTGATGATTTATCCGTGATGAGGTCGAGATACGAATTAATGTATTCAGTATCATGCGCGATGTCGTCATTGTTACCATCCTATACTGCTGGTGATCGTCAGTCAATTGTCGTAAGACAGTGATCGGAATGTATTATTCAATCTTTGATCTCTAAGCCAGGGTTCCCTAAACTTTGATTCAGGCTCGTCGGCGTCGACGCGACTTTGCGACCGAGTGGAGAGAGCGTCGGGCGCAGTAAAGCACTATTTGAAGAATAGGGTTTTTCTTATAAACTATTACTGGACTAGTACTAGAATTGGGTATTTAACAGGGCTGGGTTGAGGGGCGTCGCAAAAAAATAGCAAAGTCAAGGTCACAATACGAATAAGTTTGGGAAGCCCTGTTCTAAGCTATGCAGATTTTTCGACCTATTGTATTGCTGTTAGCTGCAGCTGGCTGTACAGATAACACTCCAAACCCGCGGAAGGACTTATGGAGCTGCTGAAGATCAACTGCCTGACGGATATAACTTTAGTCTGAGGTCACCGCTATGGGTTCGAACCTCGTCTCAGATCATCGTGATTTCGTTTAAATTACGAGGGATTGATTGGAGGTTCTATGCATTGGATATCATTAATCACAAATATCATGCTGTTTAGAATATATTTCATTATATCTCTATATACATCTAACAAATAATGTTAGAGCCTATATTTAAATGTATCATTAGTATGAACCGAGATTGACTCATTACCTTGCCGTAACAGTTTTTAATAAAAGCTAGCACCTGCTGTATGCTGTTTATTATGTACCCACTATAATTCTGCAAAATAAGGATTGTGTCCAATTTAACATACAAATTATTATCTAACTACTTAGAAGTGATATTTGTTTCATCAGCATGATTTAATAAGGACTTAAATTTATTTTGTTACTTGTTTTGTTTGTTGTTTTATATTATTTGAATTGTTTAACTATAAAGTAAACGTGTACAAAACACTGCTGTATTTACTAAGCAATTTTATTTATGTGAGAATATTAACAAGGGTGTACTAAATATTAGTTCAATAAACATTATTATTATTATTATAATGTTATTAAAACTCTTATGCATCTATTGAACCCCGTTGTATTCACATGTCTTGTTTTGTTTAATAATTTGATGGGTTTTTCCACGCTGCATAGAAAAGGTGTTAATGTTAACAGGTAAATCCGAACAATACAACTTTTTCATTACGAATGTAAACATTTTTGGGGGTTTTTGTTATTTGGATGACATCAGACTTAAGAAAGATGTCTCATTTAAATTAATAACGCGAATAACAAAGTGTTAACTCCAAGTAAATAATAATTACTACGACTGGTTTAATCTTATTATGTGTTTAATATTTGACCCTAATAAATTAGTGCTAGTTGGTAGTTTGTATTCAGACTAATTTAGTAGTCAGTAAATAATTAGTCAGACTTATTTAATAATAGTTTGTATTCAGACAGACAGTTTGTATGTTTTGTTTCGACTTAAAAAATGTAAAGTTAGAACTTTCTTGTACATTCTCCTTGTGATGCGACAGCTCTCCGAATGAGCGGTAGATTAAAAGTATGATAACTACGACTATTCAAAAATGGTTAAGTTTATTTAAATAAATGATTTTCTATTATATTCTAGTAACTCTAGTAATAAACTCGATCCTCAGTCCCACCAATTTCACTGCCTAATAGCTTGCTTAATAAAAAAGAAGTAAGAAAAATAATAAATAAGATACTGTTGACTACCTCTCCATTCAATTCCATCATGTTCATACGGCAACATAAGTTCATAATACGGCAGTGAAATTACAGGGTAAGAAGCATAACATCTTAGTACACAGAATGGCAACGCATTAGTGGTATCAGTGGTATCATATAATAACGTGTAAGAATGATAATAACGTGTATGATGAAAGTATCTGGTGCTGTTCATGTATGCAGGTAAATGTTAGCATATATTATTACATATTAGTGTTAGCTATTTAATAGAGTTTCGACTATTAAATATATTAAATTTTTGAATATTATTAACGTCAAAGATTTCTATGCGTGTATATGTCAAATATCTGGTAGTGTGTGTAATGATTTTTTATTGATGCAATATTTTTTTTTTGCATAATCACATGCAAAAAAAAATATTGCAATAATATATATTAGCATTCTCTATATAAACTTTATGTGTGCGAAATTTCATACTCAATCCGCACAATTTTCGTAAAAAGGTTTTGCTTCAGGTATTAATATGTAGTATTTTAACGTATATTTCTACCCATATTTATAAAACTGTTTATACATTGCAGATCGCGGCGAATGTACGCCATACAGAACTGATGACAAATTCCTGCTGAGATTTCTACGGGCCAGAAATTATATCATACCAAAAGCACACAGGCTGGTAAACTATCATATATATTATATTTTAAATATTTAATATTCGACCCCATGGAAATAATATAAATAAAATTTCTAGAATATGTCTAAAAGTAGCTTAGGTCACTCCGTACAACATTAGCTATCTGCGAGTGAAAGTCGCATGCAAATCGGTTCAGCCGTTTCAGAGATTAGTAAGATTAAAACAGACAGGCAAGTAAAAAAAAATACTTATAGGCCGTATTTTCATATGTATTTAGTCAAAATCTATTAATTTGAATTTACAAATAACAGCTTCGATTTTTTATATTTGTTTAGATATTTTCTACCATACCATTTTTTACTATTCTCCCAAATGAGAAACTTAGAAGTATAGTCAACTGCCATATTTTGCTATGTATATTTGAATACAATGTAGGACAGACAATCGTCGATGATTCCGATCTCTCTAGCGGTATCGAACCACTTAGCTTGAGGCTAGATCTCGCATCACTATGTATTGTACCGAATATACAACAGACTGTGTTCCTAAGAATTGTTCGACGTGATGGCTTCGACCTTTTACCACCGCATCGCTCGCCATCGACAGCGATTCCTCCCCACACGCTAGAACCTAAGTGGTTTCGAACAGTGCGGTTTCAGAGGAGCTTTTTCCCGCTCTGCGGTTTTCTAGATAAACTACAGCATGAGGTTTTTCAAAGAGGTTATATTAAGGTTAAGAAACCTTCGAAGAGTCGGCAACGCGACGTGACATTTTGTGTTCAGGCGTCTATAGATTACGGTAATCGTTTACTATCAGGTAGGCCACATGCTTCTTTGCCACAGTAAAATAAAAAAACAATGTGAGCTACCGCTCTGTTGTATTAAATTTTAGGTTGTTATCCATGTTTTCATCTATACATATAAATATAATTGGAGTGTCTGTTTGTAATATTGAAATAACCGTTTTTTACTACATGCATATGAATATAAATAAAAGGATACATACACAAAAAACACTTTTTAAAATTTTTGTCGGTCTGTTTGTTCCGGCTAATCTCTGAAATGGCTGGATCGATTTTGACGGGACTTTTTTTGGCAGGTAGCTGATGTAATAAGGAGTAACTTAGGCTATTTTTGCTTTAGAAAAATAAAGTTAAATTCCACGCGGACGAAGTCACGGGCACAGCTAGTCACTAATAAAATTGAGGATTCGTGTTGACCAGTTTTGAACAGTCCTTTGGAGTCTCTGTCCTGTGGAGAAAACCATTAATCCACGACCCAATATGAGACTATTGTTTATTTGCGAAAACATTCTAAAGTTTCACTTATCTTTTATTACAGTTGGTCCGTTACTGCACGTTCAGGGAGCAGTATCCGTATTTATGGCAGGATGTGGACCTCTGGTCCCTGGAGAAAGTGAAGGACGCGTATGAAGGGACCATATATGACCGCCCTGATATTGGACGCCTCTCCATATTCAGATTTGGTGAATATACTTACACAATAATATATGCAATTTACTAATTTTCATCTGACATTATTCTATTATGTAACTAAAATAGCAAACGGCTCACCTGATGGAAAGTGGCAATGGCAAGCGTCGTCAAAAGCCAAGAGTACAGCTCTTGGCTTATGAAAATCATAAAAAAAGAAAAAGAGATTCTTGCCAGTTCTCAGTTGAATCTGTATATTAAACTGGAGATGGATAGAGAAAAAATATTAATACACTAGCTGTGCCCGCGGTTTCATCCTCGTGAAAATAGCCTATGTTATTCTTATGTATAAGTTATATCACTGTAAAGTTTCAACAAAATCCGTTCAGTAGTTTGTGCGTGAAAGAGTAACACAAACGTCCATCCATACTCTTTCTTCTTCTCTACGTGACTTTCGTATTTATAATATTAATAATACGATAAGAAAAATAATAATATAATATAACAATAATTACGTTCATTAGTGGCTAAAATATTCTACAGGAATAAATTATTTTTATTTGTTTTTTAACACCCGTTGTACATCTCAACCTACATGCAATTCAACTATATGTGATTTGTCCGTATATATACATTAAAAATCTTTGTTTGACGGCCTTGGTAGTCTAGCGGTTTAGCGCACCGCCTCACTTCCAATGACTGCGGATTCGATTCCTCGCACGGTATAAACATTTGTATTCATGAGTAATTGAGTATGATTGTTAATATATATTATGTTATGTTAATATATATTTCTATTAGTTCTCAAGTACTCATAACATGAGTTCTGCTCAGGCTCTGCTTGCTCGGAATTCTAGATGGCGGTGTGTAAATTCTCAACGGTTATTTTTTAATGAATGATATTGTTTTACCCGCTTGCGCTAATGTTTACGCTGGCGGGGCACCAATAGAGGATGATAAGATGAGCATGAGGTTAAGTCAGTTAGCCTATTTTAGTAAATTCACCAGAAATTTATCACGATTTCCAGGGCTAACCACGTAGAGGTCAACCTGACATACATTGCTAGTAATGGTGTTATTAATTTAACGAAATACGACAATGGTATTTACGGATGGGACGCATGGTTCTTAAATTCTCTAAATTTAAAATACGATATCAAATGAAATCAATAAATTTATTTCGTTAAAATATAAATGTTGAACCTAGATCGTTATTGCATACCAGAATATTTTCCTCATGAGACATGCAATATTTGTAAATTTAATTACTTACATGAACGCATCTAAATTGCCACTGCTTGAATATTCTACACAAGACCTTGGTCTAGTTACTCTATATTGCAATTTGAATTTTAAATCTATACTAATATTATAAAGCTGCAGAGTTTGTTTGTTTGTTTGCGCTAACCTCAGGAACTATATTGTAACTATACATGTTGTCCTTGAATATATTGTTTATGCCTTTTTCTTGACTGTGTGTTATAAATAAAGTATATTCTATCTATCTATCTAACAACTAAATCAATATTTATTTAAAAGAGCAACACACAAGTTTCTTGCTTATTCTTCTTGTGATGAATCTGCATTCCGAATAAGCGGTAGAATAAAAAAAACTTGACTATTCAAAAGTGCTTAGTTTATTTGAATAAATTTATTTATATTTCTATTTCTATTTCTACTACTTATTATTTGATAAATTGAATTATTGAATGATAAATTATTTTTGTGTTGGATAGTCCATTTGTTGAGGAAGGCTTTAAGCTATATAACATTACGTTACGACCAATAGGAGCGGAGCTGCAATGTAAATATTGCAACAGGTGGGGATATGCGCAGACGCAGACGAAGTTGCGCGGATCAGCTAGTCTATACTAATATTATAAAGCTGAATAGTTTGTTTGTTTCTTTGTCTGAACGCGCTAATCTCAGAAACTACTGGTTCGGATAGAAAAAATATTTTTGTGTTGGATAGTCTATTTATCGAGGAAGGCTTTAAGCTGTATAACATTACTCTACCAATAGAAGCGAAGTATCACTGAAAACTTGCAAAAAGGGGGTTCATATTTGAGGTCTTCCGTTGTGTGCGCTGCGTAAACGGTTCAAGTTACCCCACGCGAACAAAGTTGCGGGAACAGCTAGTACAACTAACTTCAGGATCTACCTTCACAATCTACAGGACTGGAGTACCACGTGATACATGTCTCAGCACCTGACTATAGCTCAAAACATCAATAAAAAAACACTAATCTAACCTCATTTATTATCCTCCACCGGTGCCTAGCCAACGTAAACCGTATAGCGTTGGAGCACAATTAAAAAACAGCGCTAACTAGATAATCATCTAGTTAAAGCTGTTTTTTAATGGTGATAATGGAATGGTGCACCCTCAGATTACAATTGTGACGGTATGTATGAAGAATATAATCTAGCTATTGTCAATGTTTCAGGAACTTGGGATCCAAATGAGTATCCTATAGAAGATCTAGTTAAAGCAGGGGCCTCTCAAGTCGAGATTGCGACAAGACAACCGAAATTACAAATACTAGGTGGCACCCTCATCGTTGATTTAGAAGGAATTACATTGCGGCACGCAGCTACCTTAACGCCTACTGTAGCTTATCAAATAGTTTCTTTATTAGGTGTAAGTATGTCAAACAAAATCGTTTGAAAAGAAATAACACTTGATATTTGTACTAAAACACTGTACTATGTATGTGTGTAGCGAACACGTGTAGTGTTCACTACACCTACCAGTGAAATAATTGTACTATTTTTTGTACTTAAATTTATTTAGCAGAGTGCTACACAGCTTATAACTTTACACTTAACTTAAATGTATGTTATCTGAGAGGTAGTATTGGAAGCGTCTCGACACGAGTGTTATAATTGTTGTAAATGTATATCAAAAAACAATGCTTGTAATAGCATTACTTTTTAATATTTACTAATTGATATTAATTCAGTTGGTCACAATTACATATAAGATACATATATAACATATAGCCACTAGGGAAATTGAAAACGTTGACCAAGCAGTGGAGCTGAAAAGTCAAACAAATCAAAATGAAACAACAAACAGTGCAAAAATTCATTATGAATATTTCTATTAAATTACAGGCTTATTTGGCAGCACAAAAAAAAACTAAATCGTTAAAAAACACAGATGAGTTACAAAAAGTTTGGTTTGAAAACCACACTATAAAAATAAAAAAGAAATTTCTTAATCGGAGTTTTGATAATTAACATAATAAATACTAACGAATATAGTAGTTTCCCCTTATTTTATAGTCGGTTAATGTTCTATATTCAAATTATCTTTGTTTAATCACTTGTACTTTTTCCATTTTCAGATGGCAACACCAGCCCGACTGAAAACCTGCCACTTCATCAACTACTCCTGGCTACTTAACTCATTTTTTTATCTCTTCAAAAAGTTCATCCCTCGGGAGTTTGTCAACAACATCTACTTCCACGGACACGATTTGAAGTCTCTACAGCAGCATATCCCAATCGAATGTCTGCCGGAGAGATACGGCGGTACCTGCAAGATGCATTGCAACTATAGTACATGGCTGAACAAAATTAAAAAATATAGAACGAAAGAATTTGATATCGAAATGAAACGTTTAGGTTATATTATAAAAGAGTAACGTTATTGCGTTAATCTATGTTATATAGGTATGTGAAGGGGTTTACTATCCCTTAGATCTAAGAGTCAAAAGACACCAAAAATCTTTGTCAATTTATTTATAGCCTCTTTGGAAATAGAAACATCAAGAGCAAACCAAATTAATACTATACTGTCGTTGTCGATCATGGTCGAGTTATTTCTCCAATTAAAGAAGCTTCGAGAACAATCCAAAATATTACAACAGACGATAGTAGGTTCGTCGCCTATCATGTTAGATTTATTTCTCCAGTAAAAGAGGCATCAAGAACAAATCAAATTAATACAATAGACGATGGTAAGCCCGTTGCTTATCACGTTAGATGTATTCATCCGGCAAAAGAAACTTCGAGAACAAATCAAATTAATACAACAGACTATAGTAGGTCTGTCGTCTATCATGATAGATTTATTTCTCCAGTAAAAGAGGCATCAAGAACAAATCAAATTAATACAATAGACGATGGTAAGCCCGTTGCTCATCACGTTAGATGTATTCATCGGGCAAAAGAAACTTTGAGAACAAATCAAATTAATATAACAGACGATAGTAGGTCTGTCGCCTATCGTTAGATTTATTTCTCCTGTAAAAGAGGCATCAAGAACAAATCAAATTAATACAATAGACGATGGTAAGCCCGTTGCTCATCACGTTAGATGTATTTATCCGGCAAAAGAAACTTCGAGAACAAATCAAATTAATACAGCAGTCGATAGTAGGTCTGTCGTCTATCATGTTAGATTAATTTCTCCAGTAAAAGAAGCATCGAGAACAAATCAAATTAATACAATAGACGATAGCAGACTCGTTGTCTATCATGATAGATTTATTTCTGCTGTGAAAGAAATATAGAGAACAAACCTAGCGAAGTATGGGCATGTAAAGTGGATTAACCACGACGTAGACAGTAAATAATGCTTCTGTCAACTCTAACTAGGATAATAATTGTGAAGGTATATTAATTTATATGCAACAAATCTTATGTAAAATGTGCCTTACGTTGATAGCAAAACATTTTATGGCAAAAACTTTTTACAGCAAAATAATTATAACATCACTGTGATATTTTTTTTTATACTACTATTGTGGCTATCGTTAATGGTTACCGTAGCCTATGAACGCCTGAAATACCAGGAGTGTTACACGCGCATTTCCGAGCCTTAAGAAACCCAAAAACTATGCTGTAGTCTCATGAGAAAACCCCGGAAGGTAGTTCATTCCACAAGTAAGTAAGTCTAAGTGTATCTGGCCGTGGTCACGAGCTGACTAGTGCAACGTAGTCGAATCATCAAGAGAGACAAATATGGTATTGCCTATCTAACTAATCTAACTACGGGATTTTTATAAGAGATTTTAGTTAACCTCACAGATATCGTGATACTTACTTATATACTCTGTGTAACTCTAGGTTCCTATTATTTGGGTGTAAATATATGTACCTATAGATAATAATTAGATATATTTTGCCAATTTTTATTATCTATGCATCTTCTATTATTATGTTTATCATTTATGCATTCCTAAATCAATCGGATTGCAATAGACTTTGATGATATAAGCCGTATATAAAAGATAAATTGTCACATTAAATACTTTTTTTATTTTATAAATAAAAGTAATAATAATAATCTGTATTTATTTTTTTAAATGCCATCATTCTCTACTTTAAGGATAAACTGTATCATGTAGTATAAAATATCTGTACAGCCAAACATCAAACTCTGGACTACCAGCAGCATTCTATGAAAATGCCTTACAAAGTGACAAAACTAAATCATAGCGCCGTCTACATTGTATACAGCGCCATCTATTATACAGATCGTGTACTAAAACTGGATTAAAGCAACAAACTTAGACATTATGTAATATATAACTTCTAAGTTCTTAAAACAAACATACTTTAGAATTGTGATCATAGCATGCATTAGAGTTCAAACATTGTACTGTTTGCTGCCTTTGATTTAGTAAATTTTGTGATTTTTTATCGTAAACTGTTAGGTAAATATTACCAGTATATTAATATAATATAGAATATATAATTCTACAATTATACATATTTTTCTATTATATGTATTATATATGATGAATATGAAGACTAAAATATACAATTGAATAAATTTTTAATTAATAAAAACTCATGTTTAATTTTTTAATGCAATCTAGGACGTTTACCGTTGTGGTAGTGTTGGCCCCTGGCCACATTTGATTAAAATATACTCAAATGAAAAATGGGCATGTCAAGTTGTTTTCTGCATGACATTAATAGCAGAGAAAGCTATTTTTAAATGGGGAAATTTCCTCATCACCCACATGACCCGTCCATGTCAGGGGTTTTTTTTAATATATGATAATGGAATGGGTGCACCATGCACTGAAGGTTTACGCTGGCGGGGCATCAGTGGAGATATGATGATTGTATGGTCAGATCAGTTAGCCTAACGTGACGGGAATTTATCACGATGGTTTCCAGGAGGAACGGCGTGGAGGTCGACCTGACATGGTAAATTGCTAGCATCATTATTAGTTCACATTACTAACACTCCCCTTTCCCCATGTATAGGGTTAAATTCACCAAAAACCCCACGGCATTCCTCCTGACCTTCAACCGCCACTGGGATCCCAAGCGGGACCGACTCAACGCAAGGGGACGCAACTCCTCCCAGTTCCCCCGCCTCCGCCCACTTTAGAAGAGACGCACCGGAATAAAAAAAATGACAATATAGCGAATAACTAGCAGTTATTAAATATTATTTTCTAAATATATATATGACTTCACAGTCATGAATACAAATGTTTGTTTTGTACGGGAGCGAAGCAGCGACCATTGGAAGGTGACACGTGGGTCAAACCGCCACTTCTCCAAGGCCGTCAAGTGTTGTTTTTAGACACAGTATAGTCGATGGGTTTACAAGTTGGCCACTTTTTCCTTGTATATGTGTTTATGTAAGTTGTAACGATAGGGGAATCGTAACAAGCCGAATCCTGCAATAATAACGTTGCTTATACATGATCGATAAATCTATCGATATTTTTACATCGATGTCAATACTATGGTACAATATCAATACCATCGATATATCTATATAGTTTATTAACAGAGAAAAGTTATAGTTGACTAAGAAAATCGATTTTAGTTTAACTTACGGAAATAATTCCTGAATTCAATAAAAAAAGTAAAATGTTGGTTTCAGTGGTCTAGTGATTTAGGACCCCAAATTACTTCAGACCATTGTTAACACGATAGAATATTTTACATTCACGAGTATACTTATTAGTATTTGTCAGCGTGTTTCCTGTGTTTTAACAAATAATTTTATAAAAAAAAGTATTTATGCTATTAAGATATTTTAAGGAAGGTGTTACATATGAATGTAGATGGTTATAAGGTGAGAAGAAGGCCAATAAAGAGATGGATGAACTGTGGGAAAGATGATATGGTAAGTAAAGGAGTAAATAACGAGATGACTGCGAACAGGGATGAATGGAAGAGAATAACGTTATTATTATGAATAGAATAAAGAAGAAGCAGAGAATTATTACAAGCCTTGATGAGTTTGGTACTAGATGTATGAATTGTCCTAGAATATTATTACTATTTTTAATGACATATAATATGTGTTTCATATGATTCTACTTAAAAGAATTTAGAAACAATTCTGTTGCGAAATTTAAATCGTAATAGAGAGAATGCTATACGGAATAGTACGCCTTTTGTACAAGACTTATTGTTCAATAAAGAATAAATAAATAATAGCCTGTACCTATTCTGAAATATTTGCGATACATTCCACGTGTCTACAATTGCAACAAACGTCTGTAAACAAATTCTACAATTAATTATTCACAATAAATTTATTATGAATTAAACATTTGTTCCATACGTCATACTCAAATCTTAAATTCTTCAGTACACTTCCACCCTATGATACGTCTAGTAGCATATTTATAATACTACGGATACAATATTTATTTGAAGTTTTCTTGCGAATAATTTTGTGAATGCCATTTGATGAAGTGATAAATATAAAACAGTAAGTTTATTTTATATATTCTATTTCTGCATAATTCGTTAATAATATAAAATTAAAATCGATACCAATAAGTTTTCTTTATTTTATGGGAATGGGTAAAAGTTTAGAAATAAAATACCATAAAATATACTGGAATCACCCTTAAATAAACCCTTACCCTTAAATAAACGAGTGTGTATGGCATAGTTGTTCATGGACGGGATTTTCATTGTATATAATTACATACATTGTAACTAAAACGGCTATAAAAAAAAGAAATTCAATTGAGTTCCTTGCTAGTGTTTAATTGAATCTGTATACTGAACTGGACGGTAGGAAAAAAATATAATACGAAACTGACATTCATAAGCGGTTAAAATGTACCTGCAGGAATAAATGATTTTTTAATTTGAATTTGAATTTCACGTATAAGTAAATAATTTTGATATTAACTTTGCCACATGTCTACAATGCATCTGATAACAGGGAGTATCTGGGATAAGGCAAGTGGCATATTTATGTTACCAAGGTCAATATTACATTAAACATTGCAATAACTCCTCCACTCATATCTCATCTATTATTCATTTATATATATTAATAACTCAAAGCAGGTTCCACAATCTATAGTTAAAACTTCGATTAGTTACCACTATATCTAAATTACATATTTGTATGAAACATTTAACAGTCACACAATTTTCACCTTTAAAAAATGTGTTCAATATTTATTGCTGTAAACACTCCAGTATTTATTTTTTATTTCAAGTAGTTTGTAATGAACTTTAACAACTAAAGAAATATTATTATTATAGTATTGTCACTTTAGACTTTTATTCTTCTTTAAAAATTGTGATCAATATTTACTAATGGTAAATGATTCCAAACACTCCAAAAACCCCATGTATTCGATATTTTTCCTCATTATCAAGAAGGAAGTTTGTAAACCACATTACTTGTAAACAACTAAAGAAATATCCTTTGTGTGTTGTTTAAGTTTCTTCTGAATAAATAAGTTTCTTTTTGATTTACCAACAACGTATTGTTGACTTTAGATTTAACTGTCATCAGATAACATAATATTACATACTAACGGTAAATGATTGCAATACACGTATCGTAATTTGGAAGAATTGTAGATGTAATATATTCCATAGAAAAGTTTCACGTGCGCGTAGCCGATCCGCTCTGAATATTTGTGAACCATTAATATACCCTTCTTAAAAAATAATATAAGTTTCTGTAGTCTTCGAGAAAATGTTAAACGCTAGTTCATTCCACATTATACGTAGGTATACACAATTATTGATTGTGCAACGGGCCTTTAGTATGAAGGCGCGGGGTTAAGAAATGATTATAAATTGTTATATATATAAATTTATTAATGTTCACAGAACATAATGTTCAAGAGGTTCATGGAGGTCACATATGAAGCAGAAGTTATGAATACTGAAGAGGACGAAGAGTTTCTCGCACTTGCCGCGGAAAAGTGTAACGAGAACATAACGACCAGAGATAAATTAATTGATGAACTTAGAACTATGGTCTATGGTAAGGGATAACTTTTCTTATATTAATAAATAATCTTACTAATATCATAAACACGAAAGTTTGTACGTATGGATCGATGTTTATTACTCTTTCATACAAAAACTTCTTAATGAATTTTGATGTAACTTTACAGGAATATATCTTATTAGAATAACACAAGGTACATTTTAAAAAGATATTATGTAAATTAGGTGATATAATAAATTGAAAATAAATGTCGAGTAAGTGTGATTCAGACGAAGTGGCGCGGTTCAGCAAATCTATACATCTATACATATAAATAAAATTGGAGTATCTGTTTGTAATATTGAAATAACTGTTTACTACATGCATATGAATACAAATACGGTAATTACACCAAAAAACCACTTTTTAAAATTTTTGTCTATCTGTCAGTCGTTCTGTTTGTTCCGTCTAATCTCTGAAACGGCTGAACCGATTTTAACGGGTGTTTTTTGGCAGATAGCTGATGTAATAAGGAATAACTTAGGCTACTTTTATTTTAGAAAAAGAAAGTTAATTTCCACGCGGACGAAGTCGCGGGAACTGTTAGTTACACATATAGCTAGATATTTTTATTAAATTTACTATTAAGAAATATTCATTAATTATTCATATTTTAATTGAAGTTATGTGATACCTTTTATAATTTCAGAGCGCGGTGAGTGCTTTCCCTTAAGGACGGATGACAGATTCCTACTAAGATTTCTGCGCGCGAGGAAATTCCATGTATCTAAAGCACATAGACTGGTAAATAACCAATACATATTTGTTAATGTTCATCGTCGTGGAGATCTTTGTGGGAGTCCTTTGTTCAGTGGACGTTCTCCGGTCTGAAATTATGATAATTTTTTTTATATACCAAACTACCCACCCCTACTTCGCACGAGTTTACATGTATTATACATATAGACCGTCCTCTCGAGTCAGTCTATCTATTTAAAAAAAACTGCTTCAAAAACCGTTACATAGTTTTAAAGATTTAAGCATACATAGGGACAGAGGCGAAAGGGACTTTGTTTTATACTATGTAATGATGACAAAGTAACAATTTTTGATTATATAACGAGCTGATAATTCCCTCACAATGCACACAGCGCCATCTAGTTCCAAGATAAGCAAAACTTGTGATATGAGTTTTTGTAAGTAAAAAGATAATATACAGTTTTTATAAATACATACATATATAATATACCCAGATACAAACAAGTAAACTATTTAATACAAATTTGGTTGTGCGAGGAATCGAACCCGCAACATTTGAAGGTAAAGCGGCCTGAACAAGAGGAAAGCAAGGGGATTTTTAGTTGTCAGGTCGACCTTCGTGCTACTCTTCTGGAGACTATTAAAGTTCCTTGTAAATGTAGTTACAATGAAAATAAATCATCAAAAGAATTCATATCTGGTGAATTCGCACGATGGGCGAAAAGACTTTGGATTATGATCATTCCGATATCTTCCACTGGTGCTGGAGAGGCAACAGTGGAGAATGATGGGATAGTGTACGCCACTATCCCATCATCCTCCACTGTAATACGGTATACGACCGTATTACCGTTACGGATGATAATGGAATTATGGGTGCATCATTTCATGCGCTAACGGTTTACGCTGGCGGGGCACCACTGGAGGTGGATAGAATAAATACGAAGTCATCATCTGCTTCTTCCTTATCCCATTTATTTGGGGTCGGCGTAATATGTTTTTCTCTTCCATTCATCTCTGTTCGCAGTCATCCCGTTATTTATTCCCTTTCTTACCATATCATCTTTCATACAGTCCATCCATCTCTTTTTCGGTCTTCCTCTACCCTTATAACCATCCACATTCATATGTAACACCGTCCTTAGGATATGATCTTCATTCCTACGCATTACATGCCCATACTACGATAGACGATTACTCTTCAACCTCTCCGACATCGGTGCCACTTTCATACTTCCTCTGATGTATTCATTCTTTATCTGAATAGGTATGAAGTCAGGTCATTTAATCCATCTTGGCAAATGTACCACGATGGTTTCCAGGGGGAACCGCGTGGAGGTCAACGTAACATGGTAATAATCCACTTCCCCCCAGTGAAACGGTTAGCGCAAGCGATGCACCATTCCACTATCGCCCCTAAAACAAAAAGTATATATTTTCAGATGGTGAAATACTGCATGTTTAGAGAACAAAGCCCTCATCTGTGGACAAACGTGGACCTCTGGTCCTTGAAGATAATGAAAGACGTTTACGAGATTACGTTCTGCGACCAACCGGATATTGGACGTGTCGGCATAACTAGACTGGGTATAGACTTATAGATCTTGGTATTAAAACAGTTTTGTTAGATATAAATTTAATGGTAAATAAACTGACGGCCCACCAGATGGAAATGAGTTACTATTGTCCACCATATATACATGAAGAGCATACCATAATGGGCATTAGTTATACGTGTACTGGTCACGAAAAAATCGACTATAATAGTATATTTAAGGATAACTCAAAAACTACGGATCAGATTTTGATACAGTATATACATAGGACTACACAGGAAGCACCAGCTCTCAAATATAAAAAAATCGATTCAAGAAGAAAAAAAAATCTTAGGTAATACACATAAAGAACAAATTAAATCGAATTGAGAAAATCGTCCTTTATTGAACACATTATCACGCCTGTAAATTCACTGTCATTTGCTATAACGATATTTGAATAGACTAGTTTCTTCCCGGGACTTGGTCCCACGTCATCACGACTAAATGAGAGAAAAGCCTGTTTTTATCCCGAAATTATGTATATTTATTTAATATAGTGATAATTTGACAGGAGATATGCATGAAAGAGTAACAAACAAACAAACTCACTGTTGCATTTATAATATTAATTAAAATTTATATGTATCGTCTGAAATCAGTCATGTAGACATTAACGAAGATTTACATATGTCTGAACTCATTATAAATAATTCATACACATCAACGGTAGACAAGAATAAAAAAAATACGTACCTACCTACTACTAATTTATGTGTAGTGTGGAATAAACTAGCATATATATAGACATATAATCATAGGATGAGAGGCATGACATCTTCGCCTTCTGGAGTGGTAACTCATGAGTGGTAATGTGACGATAATACTACTGTTTATGTATGACCATATACACTTACCATCAGGTGGACCGTATGCTTGTTTACCTTTCCAATTACCATGGTCCCCTGGAATGGCTTATTAGAGAATTCCGCATTATGTTACCTGCCTGCCAATTAAACCGAAACACAGCTTCCAAAGTAATGCAGAATTAAGTAAGACAGATTAGATTTTTAGGCCTTGATACACTTTTGTACATAAATAGATATTATCGTACAATAACACAAGACAATTACAACACAACCAATATACACCATCTAGTCCCAAACTAAGCAGAGCTTGTGTTATAGTTTTCCATAATTTTTACCATGCATAACATCTCCCAGCAATGGTACTTTCAAATAGATTTGATACTAAAACCTTCATAAAAAAATTTCCTTGATGTGACGCAAGTTTAAACATATTTGCCTACAATTAAAACCAAATTAAATTAAATTTATTACACTCAGAAGCAGTAATAAAACAATTTACAGACAATGTTAGCAAAGATGAATGTATCCCTAGAACAGATAAATTGATGCAATAAATAACTAATTATATTATAAACTAGCTACTCGCCCCGGCTTTGCCCGGGTGTACATGTATTATATAATAAACCTTCCTCTGGAATCACTATCTATTAAAAAAAACAGCTTCAACATCCGTTGCGTAGCTTTAAAGATTTAAGCATACATAGGGACGGACAGACAGCGACTGCGACTTTGTTTTATACTATGTAATGATTGGACAATCCAAAACTACGAAATAAAAAATAGATTTTATTTTTTAATTAAAATGTTTTATACTTTACTTAAATTGTCACTCTCATGTTCTAGGAGTGTGGAACACAAGTGAGTTTGATGCAGACGTTTTTATGAAAGCTGGTGGATCGCTAGTGGAAATTTGTGCACGCCAGCCAAAACTGCAAATTCTGGGTCTTACCCTTATTGTTGATTTAGAAGGATTAACCTTGAATCATGTATCCAAGTTAACGCCCACAGTTTGTCAACAGATCGTACTTTTGGGGGGTGTAAGTATTGAGTTGACTTTTATTTGTCGCTTGTATTAATCTTGTGTATCTTCTTATATAGCTCCCAGGACAGAATTAATTATTATATTAGCAAGAGTAAACAACTGTTTAAGGGCCCCGCAACAACTAGGAACAGTATGTATCCCCTCTGATCGATCCCTACAACGGCCTGAGGTGAGGTTCGAACCTCGCTAAAGTCGTATCCGTGAGGCGGGAGTTCGCCTTCAACCGCTCTATAAGTCCTTCCGCGGGTTTGGAGTGTCATCTGCACTCGCCGCCTATCGTCCAGTGAAGCTATAAAGGCCAGCTGCGGACAACAGCATTAGAGTAGTCCGAAAAAAAGGCCACATTATGTGCATTTAAGAAATTGAAAAAGGTTTAAAAACTGTCAATCAGTATGAAAATTCTTCAAATTTGAAATTGGAATATTTGCATCCTCATCCTCATCCATTTGTCTTTCTTTTTATGAAATACTTATAACTTGCAGAACAGAACCATCTAGTATCCAGTAGTAAAACTAATAATATAGATAAGCTACATAGTATTTTAGAATGAATAACCATTTCAACTGTCAAACAAATTACTAGGTATGCTGTAAACGAAAGATAAGACGTTACAGTGTAATTACAGGATAAGAATCCAGCATTCCAGTGGATCAATATGGCATGTTGATCTACTGAAATACCAACGCATGATAGCGTTATGTATATGGTATTGTCGATTTATATGTTAAAATCTTTAAGTAATTTCTATAGCTGCTTGCTTTGGTTTAGGTGGCAACGTACATAAACATAAACAGCTGTCACCTCATCAACTATTCCTGGATGATGTACACAGGCCTGTATGTACTGAAGAGGTTCTTACCCCGGCAATTTCTGAGCAAGTTTCACTTCCATGGGAAAGATTTGAAGTCGCTACAGCAGCACATCCCTATTGACTGTTTGCCGGAGAGATACGGTGGCACCTGCAGATTATGGTGCAGTTATGATACGTGGCTGCATAAAATAAAGAAATATAGGACGAAAGAATTCGATATTGAAATGCAACAAATGGGATATGTCATATGATAGCCTATATTTAATGATTAAATAATGTAATAAATACACTACATATAATGAAATTCTAAACATATCATATTTGTGCATAAACTATTAAACAAAATGTACACGTAGTTAGTACAATATATATACTGAGATAACATAAAAGTATCTTTTATTATTTTTGTGTCTCATCGATGATTTTAAGAAAGGGTTAAAGATTTGAATACAATATTCACTGATGTAAATGTTATTGCTATAAGCAATTTTCCTTTAATTTTGTAACTGATAGTTTTTAATACTACAGGTATTGATTGATCAAAACAGATTCTAGTAGATACTTCTACTTCAATATATTTATCTATAATTAAAAAAATGACGAATAGTTACCTAAAACTAAACTTTAATACGTCGCTTACTAATTAGTTTTAATTTCTCAGTTTGTCTTATGGTTATACGCCACATGTACATTTATATATTGTGCTAGCTGTTCCCACTACTTCGTCCGCGTGCAATTTAACTTTATTTTCTGAAATAAAAGTAGCCTAAGTTATTCCTAATTACATCAGCTACCTGCCAATAAAAGTCTCGTCAAAATCGATCCAGCCATTTCAGAGATTAGCCGGAACAAACAGACAGACAGACAGACAGACAAAAATTGTAAAAAATGTTATTTTGGTGTATGTACCGTATTCATACTAGCTGACCCGCGCGACTTCGTCTGCATCACACTTATCATTATATATCGCTCAATTTATATAATATCTTTTTAAATTATGGCATATATGATATTTCACCCCCTTATGGGTAAAATTTTTATAAACTTTGTATGTCATATTCATTCATATTTATTCAACAGCCTGAAAAATAAGTTTCAAGCTTTTAGCTTCAAAAATGACGATTCTTCCATACAATCTTTCATCCCCACTTTCAACCCCTTTTTTCGCATTCAAAAGTAGCCTATGTCCTTTCTCAGGGTCCAGACTATCCGTGTACCAAAATTTCATTTAAATCGGTTCAGTAGTTTTGACGCGAAAGCGAGATAGACAGACAGACAGAGTTACTTTCGCATTTATAATATTAGTAAGGATGCAAGTAGTAAAAAACAGTTATTTCAATATTACAAACAGACACTCCAATTTTATTTATATGTATAGATTTGGGCCACGTGGCAGTTAGCAGATGCTGGAAGCACACAATAGAGAGACGAGTTCTGATACCTAGTTGTTTCAATAGATGCGCCGCTCTGTCCATGAAATTCCTAACATTTTGCGACAACATCTCGGAAGCATCTATTTTGGATTTTATGGCAATATATATATTACTATTTGCTGTCCAGGCAAACGTTGTTTTTCCTTAAAATAAAAAAAAAATTAGTTGTGGACTACCCCTAACATTTAGGGGGATGAAAAATAGATGTTGGCCGACTCTCAGACCTACTCAATACGCTCACAAAATTTCATGAGAATCAGTCAAGTCGTTTCGGAGGAGTATGGGAACGAAAACTGTGACACGAGAATTTTATATATAAGATTATTCGTCGATTATTATACCTAATAACATTAATTATTATTTGTCACTGAATGAAATTAAATAACCGCACATGAGACGTGAAACTGAATTCCGGCCAACCATCAAATCCATTATTGCTTCATTCGGCGGAATGGCGATCCATCCTCTGCTCATATTGTTAGCTTTATTTAAATACTTAATTGGATTTTTTGTTTACAATGTAAACGAGCATCGCCCACGATTAAAATAAATTGCTTCTCTATTTATAAACAACTGATGCCACTTTCGATCATTTTTTAGTCATCTTACTAATATACTCGTGAACGAGTACTGCTTGTAGAGACTGGTCTGCTCTTATCACTACGACTGATTTAATCTTATTGTGTTTTTATATTTGAGCCTAAATGAATTAGTGCTGGTTGGTAGTTTGTATTCACACGTTTCGACTTGTAAATGTAAACTTACAAGGATTGGTTAAAAGAGCAACACACAAGTTTCTTGCTTATTCTTGTGATGAGACAGCTTTCCGAATAAGCGGTAGACTTTTAAAAAATTAGAAGACTTTCGTTTTGACTATTCAAAAGTGCTTAAATTAAGTTTATTTGAATAAATAATTTTCTATTCTATTCTATTCTAATATTATATTTGACGGCCTCGGTAGTCTAGCTGTTTAGCACATAGCTTTACTTCCGATGGTCGCGGCTTCGATTCCTCGCACAGTACAAACACAACACAGTACAATTGTATTCATAATTATGTTTTTTTGTATTGGTCTAGCTGTTTTCTATATCTTAATCCTAATCTTAATAATATTATAAACACTAGAGTTTGTGAGTTTACGTTTGTTACTCTTTCACTCAAAAACTGTTGATTTTGATGAAACTTTACAGTATTACACTTATGAATAAGATTAACACATTGGCTATAATTTTTATTGAAATTTAACGCTGGTGAAACCGCAGGCACAGCTAGTGTGTTGTGTATGTATTTACAAAAAATATATATTTCAATATTTGTATCACTTGTCTAGTGCCAATTACACAAGTTCAGCTTGGCCAGGGACACTGAGGCTGGGGGCTTTATGAAGTCGGATTAAAATAATTCAATTTTCTGTCTGTCTATATTCACAATGAAACTGTCGAATTTAATATAAAATAATTCACCAATACTTTATATTTACATACATTAGAATAAATGTCAATCAAAAAGTTACAGGCAGAAAGGGTAGAACAAAACCGAAACTTGTAATAGTCTGCATAAAGTTTTATATTGACTGCCATATCATATTCAGATGGAAATAAATATAAGTTTCCTATTCTTATTGACGGTCTCTGTGGTCTAGTGATTTAGCATACCGATTTACTTTCAATGGTCGCAGGTTCTCGAACTTCCATACTAATGAATGGAAATGCGAAACCTATTATTAGAAATGTAATGAAAACTATTTTTAAATACTTAATACTCTAGATTAAAAATACAAATTGGCAGAATTAACTCTAGCCAAGGCCGTAAATATGTTTTTAAAATAAAATGTACAACGTAAACTCAAACTGAAATGTGATAGAAAGTAAAATAAAGTATGTATTTATAAGATAATTAAAAATAGATTCATTTTAATGCGGTTTAAATTTGGACCACAATCGATACTGCCTAAAGTTAACCTGTATATGATTTGATTGAATTTCATCTAAAAATCATTATTTATTACATAGTATAAAACAAAGTCGCTGTCGCTATATGTCCCTATGTATGCTTAAATCTATAAATGATAATGATTTTTAAAGGAAAATTCTAACTTAAAATTCATAGCGCTGACAATATTATCTGAGCGCACAAAGATTGAGTGCGTAGCTGTTTCAATTGATTGTCGCAACCTAATCCTTGTTAATACGTGTATACTTAGACCAACATACGCAAGTTTCTTGTTTATTCTTCTTATGATGGCAAACTCATCACAAGAAGAATAAACAAGAAACTTGCGTATTGCTTTTTTATAAACGTCTTGGTCTAAAAATTCAAGCTCAAACTCAAAGTTGAAACCGTTACGCTATTACAAATGAATTGTAGATTAAAAAAAATGAGTCCATTCAAAAGTGCTTATATTAAGTTTATTTAAATAAAGATTATTTCTGTTTCTATTTCTAAGTATTAAAATCAATTTTTTAGTAAATACATAATACATAGAAAACATCCGGACCAATACAAACTTTCATACTCTTGAATACAAATATTCACATCGAGTGAGGCGTCTAACCCGCGACATTTTTTTTATAGCATAGGGGACAAACGCCTGCTCACCTGATGATAAGTGATTACCGCCGCCCATGAGCATCTGCAACACCAGGGGAATAGCGTTGTCGGTCTTTTAAAAAGGAATAAGCTCTTTTCTTTAAGGTTTCAATATCGGTTCGGAAATACCATTGCTGGAAGATGATTCCACAGTGTGGTTGTGCGTGGCAAAGAGACGGTATCGAGTGTAAGGCGGAGTGCTAAACCGTTAAACTGAGGCCTTCATCTCTGCTATAAAGATCATAGCTAAGCTATACCTACTCTCAGGATTCACACAGCGCCATCTAGACTCAAGTTAAGCTAGCTAAAGCTTGTGTTATGGGTACTAGATAACTGATACAAATTCATAGATATTTTTTTGTAAATACATACATATTATACATACAAGAAAACACCCAGACTGATACAAACAATCATTCATGAATACAAATGTTTGTGCCGTGCGAGGAATTGGCCCCGCGACCATACGGACGTAAAGCGGCGTGCTAATCCTCTAGACCACCGAGGTCATCAAAGCTATATATACATGTAGGTAAGAAACAAAAGTATCGTCAGGAGAGGCATCAATCACTGAGTTCACGTATCACATTGGCGTCGAAGTTAATTAACTGAATGATTAATCGACACACAAGTATATGTATTTTCGTTTCCTTGCTCATTTATTATGCAACTGTCAAAGAAAAAGGGTATATTTTCGTGTTTTATATCTCAATTATTATAAATAGAGGATTTGACTTCTTTAATTTTATTTACTTGTAGGAAGTTGTACATTATAAACTAGTAAATTGCTATATTTCATAAAAAAATATTAGTCATCCCTAGCACACAGTAATTGCGTAACGTGCGTAAAAGACATAAGGGTCGGTAGTATATCGATATTATAAAAACTTGTATATACATATATACTACTTACTTCTTGCACATGGTTATATGTATAAACATACAACAATGAGCAAGAAAAAGCAACAACAACAACAACATCGGCCTTATGCCTAAAAAGTAGTTTCTTCCAGTACTAGGGCACCAAAGGCATCAGAAATTAATTTTATGATGTCCCTGATTCATGTTTATAGGCCACGGTTAACATTTTCCATTTAATAGAGGTCCTCTGTAGAGCGTAGAGGTCCTCCTTTTAACCATATTTAAGGCTGGCAATAAACAAATATTACTGATATTATAAACATGAAAGTTTATGAGTATGCATGCATTCATGAAACTACATTATTTTGGAGTAAGGGAGAAATCACAATTTTTTTACATATTGCTCTATCGGATGACATATATAATACACCACGCTACAGCCAGCTGACTATTTTATATCTTCAATATATAGTTTTAACTATGTTTTGATAGCAATTTCAACCGGGAGGGTGCTACTGCTCAACCAACCCTTGGAACAGCAGCTGGCTTTCACTAAGGATCATAACACAACTTTCTTAACCTTGTTAGTTATTTTCAACCGCGAGAAATCACTATCGCTGTCTATCCGTCCGTATGTATGCTTAAATCTTTAAAACTACGCAACGGATTTTGAAGCGGTTTTTTAATAGATAAAGTGATTTAGGAGGAAGTTTTATATATATGATACATGTACACCCGTGCGAAGATGGGACGAGTAGCTAGTAGGCTATAAATTTCAAGCGGCTTCTTTTAGGCGGCAACCGCTATCACAGCTATTAAAAATTTGTTGCAACATTTAAAAATTACCATTACTCAAATTTGTAATATTAGACGAATACTTTACAAAGTATCAGTAACGTAAGGATCCTCACCTTGACCTGTTGAAATATGTTACTAGTGTACAAAGGAAGGGGGAAGGACATGACAAGAGGGCTTGAGACCGTACTCAGTGTGATGACTTGTTGTCGACCGACCTTTACTCAAAGTATTGTGCCACGATTTATTTCTAGTACTCGTAGGTAAGTATCTCTATGAGACGTGCATATCATTTATAATGTCCTGGTATCTCATTCACATCTCTCAAACCTTTCAATGTATATTTATACTAGGACTCGTGCAGTTTCTTCTACGTTTCAATCGAGCTTCGTTCATTAACTACATCCCCTTTTGTAACTATTTTCATTAGTGCTCCGCTCCTATTAGTTGTAGCGTAATGGTATATAGTCTATAACCTACTTTAATAAATGGTATATCCAAAACTAAAATATTTTTCAATTCTCGCCATTATATAGTGCGCCTTCCTCTATACATGAGCTCTCCAACACTAAAAGTATTTTTCAATTCCAGCTAGTTGATGCGAAGATTAAGATTAGCTCGCTCAACCAATAAACTAAACAAATTCTTTAACTTTATAATACATACGAGTATTAGTATAGATAATACATATACTTTCTCGAAGATATCCCCGATGGGATAGTCAGAGTTATGAACTGAAGCTTCAAATGTACATATTTTGCGAGCTACCATCTCTCAGATTAAATTAGGTTTTTTTCGGTGTTGTAATCAGAAATATACATAAATTCAATATCATACGACCTCTAATCTCTAAAATAGCTCTGAAATTCATACATAATCGATTATATAAGAACCTAGAGTAACCTGACATTCAGGGTGACGCAGCTGGAGTCGAGTCACAACGCGAGCTTTAAGACGTTCGTGGCCCGGGTCCCCATAACATTATGTTATCTGTGCCATAACTAACTAACATGCTGCCCACCTTCATGAATGAGGACTACTGGCCGAAGGGTGTGGTGTATCGGCGCTACTGTGATTGCCGTCGTCAGTGCCGTGACCATATAGGCAATATCAGCATATTAGTTTTATAATATTAATTCATGTGTATGCTAATATATAAGGTATTTATAATATGGGCCTACTTGTCTGAAATAAATATATAAATAATTGTGACTATGATATCGTATATTTGTGTGTACGAATTATTTTACTCTATTAGGTACCTCAATTATAATGTTTCTTGTATTTCACTATATAGGTATTACAGATACCCAATAAGGATAACAACAGATACGGTAACTAATAACAATTTATTTTCAGACTTAAGTCTTGTCAAAAGGGATTCCGGTGAATTATAGGAAAATATTGTTTATTTGTTACATAGAAATATGTCGAAAGTGATAAAATAAGCATAAAATGTTTCTACAGGAGACTCGTGAACATAATATAGCTACTATATAACTACGTTTTAAGATTTATTTTTATCGAAGATGGCACTTTCTGAGAACGAAACCTAAAATGAAGCACATGTAATGTTGAAATATTAGGTTTCTTTTAAAAAAGTTCTACATTTACGATTAAAAATACTTTTTCCTAAGAAGCCTGGATAATAAGTAAGGCAAAAAATTCTATATTCAAAATTTAATTTTAATAGGTCGATAAATTGAATCAGAGAAATTTGAAAATGGAATTAAATTTAAGTTTTTTTTTATTATTTATTTGAAATTTGGTCAATTTTTATTTTAGTTGAGTTTGTTTGTATAGACGAGGTAGTCATTTGTCACAGGGTGACTGACAATGATAAATGTCAAGTAAGTGCAATGCAGACAAAGTTGCGCTAGTCAGCTAGTCACTTATAAAAACTAATAATAATTACAATTTGATACGCAACTAATCTTAGACTGACGATCTTATATTTCAGATATCTTCAGACAATACCTTTGTCTATTCCTCTTAAATATAATATTAATAGAATAAATAATAATATTACCATTATTTATTCTGTTTCAAAAACGAAATTTATTTTCGTTCGTCGCGCAATGTAACAACGTAACGTTTTCCATTTACGCTTTTGTTTTATTTGAAGCGAACTGTATAATTGTTTCACTTGTATATTTTTCATTTTCTGTTATAATATAATTCGTATTTTGTGGAATAA
Organism: Achroia grisella; assembly: GCF_030625045.1. Classification (NCBI taxonomy): domain Eukaryota; kingdom Metazoa; phylum Arthropoda; class Insecta; order Lepidoptera; family Pyralidae; genus Achroia; species Achroia grisella. The sequence continues at coordinate 658,867 of NW_026712613.1, read as the reverse complement.
TTGTGTTTTTGTATTCCGCAGGGCTGCCACCTACGATAAATTATTAATAGCCAATATTGCGTCAGTATTTTGCTATAAAAGGGTAATTTCGTAGCAAAATATTGCTATTGTTTAAAACTACTCTAAATTATTTAACACGCAATGCAACACGAAAGTTTCTTGCTCATTCTTCTTATAAAGAGATAGCATTCCGAATGAGCGACAGTTTAAAAAAATAAGTACTATTCAAAAGTGGTTCATTGTAAGTTGTTTTGAATAAATGATTTTGTATTCTATTCTATTCTACAATAGCAGATATGTATCTGTCAAGAATAGTATTATATTTAGATAATTTTAAATCGTATCTTAATGTCAACTTTATTAAAATTATCCCAATCCAATTTTGTAGCGGTCTTTTGGATGTTAAATAAGAAATGGTTATATTTTTTATATAGATATAAAAAATATAACCATTTATATAGATGATAATAATATGATATTCGCTGGAGCACCGGGGTCGTAATAGAATGTAATTTAAACGAAGTCACGTCAATGTATTCTTCGATTAAATAAATTACATTATCAGATAAATCACGAAGATAAACCAGCAAAGTCTACAAAATATAGAAATAAAATTTACATATGTACAGGAAGAAGTACAAAAACCAGTCCATTAATTCTGGAATTAGCCTATGCACTGGTATAATCAAACAAATAAATTGCCCTAAATTATATTTTATTCCACATCTCCAAAGTCACCGGTAGAAGCTAGTATTAAATATTTTAACAGAATCATCAACTTCGATCTGTTTATCTCTGAACCAAACAATCCATATACCTACAATCGAAAGCAGACCTTCAACTTTGAGGCACAAAGCGTAACTTTGCCAATAAATTATTCTGCAACATCAAATAATTTTACAACTCCGACGATAAAATATGCGATCGTAGGTATCTGTTTAGAAATTGTTTAATCACGCTCAAATAATTTGAAGGGTAAGTGACCAAAGGTAAACTAAACAGTCGTCTGCGTGTTACAAACACAATACAACTTACAAAGAGTGAGCTGCTTGGCGGCTGAAATAGGTAGGTAATAGAAATGTTGTGAGTCTACTTAAATAATTTGAAGGGTATAGTGTAAGTGACCAAAGGTAAACTAAAAAATCGTCTGCGTGTTACAAAAACACAATACAATTTACAAAGAGTGAGCTGCATGGCGGCAGAAATAGGTAGGCAGAGTAATAGAAATGTTGTGAGTCTACTTAAATAATTTGAAGGGGATAGTGTAAGTGACTAAAGGTAAACAAAAAAATCGTCTGCGTGTTACAAACACAATACAACTTACAAAGAGTGAGCTGCATGGCGGCAGAAATAGGTAGGCAGAGTAATAGAAATGTTGTGAGTCTACTTAAATAATTTGAAGGAGATAGTGTAAGTTACCAAAGGAGGACAGTAAAAAGTCGTCTGCGTGTTACAAAACGACAGGCAAAACAACTTACAAAGATCGAGCTGCTTGGTGGCTTAATAGAAATAATCTTTATTCAATTAAATCTAATATAACTTTCAATAGTATTTTAATAACACTTTTCAATAGTATTTTTTTTGTACCTCTCTTTCGGAACGCAGATTCAACCATAGTTGAATGAAGAAGAAACTTACGTATTGCTCTTTTAAATAAATGTTGTTCTAAGTAAATACACATTAATAAGGATTACGCATGCGACAATCAATGTAGAAACGTTATTCAGAATTTCATTTTTAAGAATTTTGTGTGAATACAGACTGTCCCAATGTGTGCCAAATGTCATGAAACTGTGAGACCAAAGACAGATTGTTGTCGGCAATTTATGTCTGCACATTATGCGGTAACATGTTTACTGGATAGTTCTGTAATAGCGCTGTCTACTGTATTTCATCAAAAATGATAATGTTTTCTGCAATTTTAGATCTGATATCACGTTATTTAAGTTCTTTGGCAACTATTCTATGTTAAACTATAGTGTTTGTCAATCACACTTAAATATATATTAATAAGGTTCAATAAGAGCCAGGTAGACTTTATAAAAAGATCTGTGTGGATGAAGGGATGGGGGTTATTAGTAATAGGGACTAAAGACCCCATAGCAATCTACCATGTTAAGTCGATCCCTGTCGTTCGTCTGGAAACCATGGTGTATTTAATCACAATGGGTCAACAAATATGACCTCATACCTACCTATTCATCCTCCACTGATATCCTGCCAGCATCAGCACAGCCGGGTGTACCATTGCTTTTCATTCATCCTCTGCTTCTTCCTTACCACATTTATTTGGGGTCGGCATAATATGGTTTTCTCATCCATTCACTTACGTTACTTCGTACCATCAGGTGTATTGTCAGATTGCATGTCATTTCACTTGCGTAATAAGTTGGCTAGTAGTAATAAGTAATTTTTTCTCGGTTATTAATTCTCGGTAATAAACATCATTATCTTTAAATAATGTCCTGAAAATTAGTGTTGTATACCTAATTTGGACAGAATAAATGTCATTTTACGTATTTCAATTAATTTTTCTATTACAATTTAGGTACCTACTTAATTTTGCATGCCAAAATAGTGCCAAAATATGTGCACTAATGTTAATATTCTTTTAATATATATTTCATTTCATTTCATTTAAAAAAATATTATGAAATGCTAAGCGTAGAAATTCGTGGGTAAAGATCAGATGTTGTTAATGTAATTGTGAGTAAAGAAACTAGTAATGCGAGACAACATCTGGTGTAATACAACCATACAGTAAACTTCTAGATTAGTTTACCAACTTACGCGGTTACAGTTCGCTAACTGTATAATGTTGTATATATAAAACATTATATATGAGATATGAGTTATATAAATTAATACTCTGATCGATCCCCAGTGCAATTCAAACGGGGATCGAAATTACAACGTCTTGAGCCGAGGTTCGAACCCATAGCGGTGCTCTCAGACTAAAGTCGTATCAGGCGGGAGTTGGTTTTCAGCCGCTCCATAAGTATTTCCGCTGGTTTGGAGTGCCATCTGCACTCGCCCCCTATAGTCCGGTGAAGCAGTAAAGGCCAGCTGCGTCCAACAGCAAGGGAGTAGTTAATCAAAAAATATTGTCATAGTACATAGACAGTGTTTCAATTAAATAGACAGACTTTATACAAAATCGTCTGTGTGGCCAATTAACCCTGTGTCACATATTTCTATAGGAATCCCAAAGGAATGGAGTAACTTGAAACAGTCATGCTCGATATGATTCAAACTTGTGGCGGGGTGGTGGGCCGGGTCAATGTGATCCCTCTAATATGGTTGAGTGTAATAATGGCTGGATTTTACGTCATGTTTGAGACGGGTTACGGTCACTGATTAAATTATTTTCTTTTGACAAATATGCAAAAGCATCTGCTAGTGGTTAGAACATTCTTTCTAAGTTAATTAAAAAAATAATCTGTATTTTTTTATCGTGTCCAAGCTCATTTGAAAAGAATAAGAACTGAGTAAGCTAAGAGCTGTCTATTTATCTTAGCTCGATAGCATTCCGAACTGACGGTAGATTTGACATATCATGAGAGTCTGTAATATTTGCGAGACGGTAGATTTGACATATCATGAGAGTCTGTAATATTTGCGAGACGGTAGATTTGACATATCATGAGAGTCTGTAATATTTGCGAGACGGTAGATTTGACATATCATGAGATTCTGTAATATTTGCGAGACGGTAGATTTTACATATCATGAGAGTCTGTAATATTTGCGAGACGGTAGATTTGACATATCATGAGAGTCTGTAATATTTGCGAGACGGTAGATTTGACATATCATGAGAGTCTGTAATATCTGTGAGACGGTAGATTTTAAATCATGACAGTCTGTAATATTTGATTTTTACATATCATGACAGTCTGTATATTTGCGAGAATATATTGAGAGTCTGTAATATTTGCGAGACCATATCATAAGTCTGTAATATACAATAAAGACATTTATATTTGATTTGACAAACTGCTTATTTTATAAAATATATTTCGGTAGCCCTTATAACGAAATAGATCTTATATGAGATAAGGCTAAAATTACAAAATAAAGATATAAACATGGTACGGTTACCAGTTACTACTAGATAGATCGTCAGCTTATTTACAAATCCAATTACATACATAAGAGGTAAAACTTTAACTCTCCGGTGATGGAAACGTTAATCAGTGGAGACATCCTGCCAAGTTATATTCAATCGCTGAAATTACGAAATACGGTCTGAAACAAACAAGCTAGTGCAATCACTGTATTCGAGCTAATTTGACATGCAATGCGGCGCGTGTCCATACGCTGTCTGATTAGCCAATAATGTTGGCAAACAGAGCCGGCTGCGCACATTAGTATATGCTGGTTTATTATGTAAGTATTATCATTGTTATGATACAGATTACAGGGTATTAATTATCGAAATTATTAAAATAATTTTGAAAATTGGTTAAGTAGAATTTTGTTGTAGTAAACAAAAATATCTAGGTTCGTTTTATTCATTAAAAATAATATGAATATAGGTGCTTTCTGTGTATGTTAGGAATGCACTAAAAAAAAATTTTTCTAGTATATCTATCAGAAGTAAGTAGTGCTAATTGTATAGGGATATATGCACCTGGGCAATTAGCATAACAAAATATAGCGCAGTCTACAAACAAAATTTGTATAAGTACATATTTATCAGTTATATGTATACAGCACATAACTGCTGCCCATAACAAAACTCTGCTTAGATTGGGACTAAATGACGCTATGTGAATTGTCCTGGGTCATTATTATAATCATAAGCTTGTACTACATGTTCGCGCGTCTTCTAAATCCATAAAAAAAAAAAAAAAAATAATAATAGGTTGGTAAGCATTGCTTTTTCGTTTTCCCCGGCATATATATGGACAATGATTATTCGCCGCCATCTATCAAGTGAAACAACCACCGCATACAACAATTTAATTAATCATGTCTCGTTAAATATTATAACAAACTGTATTTGTGTCGCGAGTGTGTGTATTGTAATTGAAAACATCAAATATATCGTGTGCAGATCATCTATATTATAATTTGTGCATTTGGGTGAGTTCCTTTATTTCCTTTTCCTACGATCTCTGCAGTGTGCTAAAAAATACACCATTTTATGGGACCAATTAACCGACTTAAAACTGATCCAGAACGCGTTTTTCTATATATATATTCCTTCATCGCATTGTATTAGCATTAAAAACCTACAAACGCGTTTAAAACAATTGTCGTCGCTAGCGCACGGCATTCGCCATTTTGAAACCTTTCGCTAATTGCACGTGATCGTGATATTCTATTTTTTTTTCTATTCGCTTCCGCTATAATAATACATTTCTACTGCTATTCGTATAATCGCTTAATACGAAACATCGTAATATCAAATGCTTAAAATACACAAACTTCGTACAACCGCGTAAATATAATTTAATTATTTACAAACCTATTTCATGTCTACATTCGCATTATTTTTTAAAACGATACTTCTTTAACTTAAATAACTTGTTATTTGTGTAATACGAATAGATATCGATGTTCTATATTGCATAGTAACAAGCCGCACCTGTGTACCTATTATTTACAGGTAATTTAGTTATTGAACTTATAATGCATTCAATTAATTTATAATTAAATAAAGCGATCTTTAAAAATGAGTTCTAAGGTCACTGTTTTAGTTGCTAAAATTAATTGCACTTTTCAACGTATAAATAGGCTGCATGATAGCGCAAAAAAGATAAATATTTCTAGTCCCTAACTTCGTTCTACGGAGGCGTTCATGGCGGATACGGAGACATTGTCAGTAATTCGTGATGAATTTATATACTAATTTAGATATGATAAATCAATACAAAATTGATGATGATTCTTCGTATGTAACTATTCCCAACTTAATGCGTTTGAAGATATTTACACACGCATTCAGAGAGTTCGTTCATGTTAATGCAATCGCAGTCGCAGAGTTCTCGTATGCAAAATGTCAGCTCTACTATACCCCTTCCACCTATTGATCTTAAATCATTTGATGGCCGATTTGATCTAATGTTTCTTAATGTTTTAAAGCTAATATCCACGATAATAAAAGTTTATCTGATTCCCAAAAGATACATTATCTGATAGGTAAATTGTCAGCATTATTACAACAACTGGGATAGTACCAGCCGGAGAAAACTACGCCAGCATTTGGCAAAGTTTAGTTGATAAGTACGACCAACGAGCATTAGGTTCTCATTATATGTCCATTTTATTGAATATTAAACCCGCTATTAATAACTCTGTTACCATTCTTTTATCGAATCCTTCAACGCCGCAGTGTCAGCCTTAGAACAATTAAAAATTGGTGATCTTAAAGATTTCATATTATTAACGATTGCCTTAAGAAAAATAGATTCTGTAACAGCACACGCATTCGAAATGTCAATTAGAGATAAAGATATTCCTACTTATTCGGAGTTTGTAGAATTTATTAAAAGTCAAGTAAAAATATTAGATCGTACTAGCACCCGCCCTACGGTTTTTCCTATCGTAGCTAGCCCGCGTAATAATACAGTCACACAACTCGAAAGTTATATCATAATGAATGTTGTTCAATGTGCAATAGTGGTGATCACTTGCAATTATATCAATGTTCCTTTTTCAAATCGCTTCCCACCGAACAACGTTTCGATTTTATTAAAAATAAACGTGCATGTATAAATTGCTTGAGCATGTCACATACTGTATCGCGTTGTAATTCATCGCAGCATTGTAAAATGTGTAATAAACAACATCACACATTATTACATAATAATATATGTAAACAATAAATTTAATAATAATCGAGCGCCGCCGTCCTGCTCGAGAAACTCAACCGTCAGTTCTGTTGACGTGCCTGTTTATCAAGAATTGTAAATTAAGGTCGCTTACAGGCGAGTCGGTATCGTGTGCTCGCGCGCATGTTATGTTTCAAGTATGCTTAGCACGGCGCAAGTAACTGTCTTAAATTATATAAACAAAAATCGAATATTTGATGCCTTATTGATAACGCGTCACAGATCATATAGACAACTGCTTGTTGTAATCGGCACCATTGCACTTAATACGCATTCTACTATTTATTATCCTATAGGGTCGAGTGTGCATGTTCGCGGTTGATATCCGCTGCGTATTTCTTCGAGAGATAATTTATATACCTATACTATAGATGCGCTCGTCGTCGATGTCATAACGGATAACATGCCTTCCGGTTTAGTAGATATGACGATTATTGATAATTTATTAAATATACCGCTTGCTGATCATACGCCTGGACAATTGAGCTTGTAATTGTAATATTCCCATATTTACTATTAGGTGGTAAAATTATTTAGCCGCTCTGGAAACCGTATTTGATACATTTTAATGGGAGACACACCTTCAGTCGTTGACTCTAATACGAAACCCGCTTCTTCAATTTCTTGTATATTCCGAACATGATAACGAAAATGATTACTTAGATAAAACATTATGCAAATTCTAACTTGAAGAAATTCCTTCAAATAAATTCATGAGTCCGAAGAAAAAGAGTGTGAACAGATATACTGTGACACAGTGTCACGTGATTCCTCAGGTAAATATTGTACCGCGCTCCCATTTTCTAGGGATCCATCTATTTTGTTTGATTCCCGTTCTGTAGCTACTCGCCGCTTATTCTCACTGGAACGTAAATTAAAAGATCCAAGTCTTCGTGTCAGTTATAATGAAATCATACAAGATTATCTCCGTAACGATTACCTGTCCGAGGTTCCACCCACCAGTAACGAATACGGTAAATTAAAACATCACCCCGTCATTAGGAACGATAAAACTACCACAAAGTACGATAGTTCTCGAATAAATGTCATAATATATATCAAATATATTACATACGGGACCCAATTTACAGGCAGATATATTCATTCTCTTATTAAATTTTCGCTTATTTCCCATTGCACTAACCGCAGACATTAAACAAATGTATTTAAGAATTGAGGTAAAACAAGAACATAGAAAATATCAAAAAATATTGTACCGTTTTAATTCTACAGAACCCATTCGCGAGTTTCAATTTAATCGAGTCGCATTCGGTCTCAGATGCAGCCCGTTCCTAGCCATGCGTACTGTCAGGCAGTTGGCAGAGGACGAGAAGGGAGTGCATCCGCGAGCAGCATATAGCTACTCATGAACTGTATACTGATGATTTAGCTACCTCCGTTCCGACGCTCGAGGAGGGGGTGGCGTTGTCACGTGAACTCATTGACTTATTTAAAAAAAAGGGGTTTCCATCTTACTAAATGGGCTAAAACTCTGTGAACTTATCTACGGTACCTGAATGTAAACGCGCCGCTATTAATTTTGTAAATGATGATAATTTAAAAATACTAGGGTTAAAATGGCTTCCCTTAGAAGACGAATTTACTTTTTCAACATGTCCCTTGGACAACAAATGTACTAAACGTACTATCCTTTCCGCTATTGCTCGCTTATGGGACGTTCTGGGATTCGCTGCGCCCGTTATCCTTTTTGCTAAACTTTTAATAAAAGACCTGTGGGTCCAACGGATTGGATGGGATGACTCACCACCAATAGACATACAAAACCATTTTCTTAATTTTAAACAGCAATTACCTCATCTCTCTTCTTTAAAAATTCCTAGACATGTAAAGGTAGAAAATGGTTGTAGTACTAATATAGTCGCTTTCGCGGACGCCAGTATGAAGGCGTACGGTTGCGTAGTATACCTACACGTCACAGATGCTGCAGGCATTGTGCACGTTGCTTTAGTATGCGCTAAATCTAAAGTCGCGCCCATCAAAATTGTCACTCTTGCTAGGCTGGAATTATGTGCCGCTGTATTAATGTCAAAATTGGTAAAATTAGTGTCAGAAACGTATCGTACCCGCATTAATATTGATAATACGTATGCATTTTCCGATTCAAAAATAGCACTTTCGTGGATTAATTCATCACCACACAGATGGAACGTTTTTGTAAGTAACCGCATCGCTAAATGTCAAGAAAATCTAGACCCTTGTCATTTCTATTACGTAAATACGACAGAGAATCCTAGTGATTGCCTGTCTAGAGGTTTATTACCTGACCAGTTGATATGTCACTCATTATGGTGGCATGGCCCCGCTTGTTACAGCGACCCGTCGCCGAATGGCCAGTATCACCATTCAAATCTGTAGCATGTGAACAGTTACCTGAAATAAAAAATAAAACACTTACCTGTACGACGTCTACTCCCGCTTCTATAATATACCAAATGGCGCTGAAGTTCTCCTCCTGGAATAAAATATTACGTATTATTTCGTATATTCTTAAATTTGTAAAATTAATACCAAGTAGCCCCCACGTCATGTCTTCCCATATTAATGTATCAGAAATGTATCTTATTCGTGAAGTGCAAAAGTTATATTTTCAATCGCTTTTTTATGATTTAAAGAAAAACAATTTACCTTCTTCTCAATTTCGTAAACTGGATCCATTTATTGATGATAATGGACTTATTAGAGTAGGAGGGATTATCTAATATAACTTACCCTTTGAAGCTCAGCATCCTGCATTGTTACCTAAACACGATCATATTACTCATTTGATTATAGATTATTATCACCACGTGCACTGTCACACTGGTGCGTCATTATTAACTTCATTGTTACGCCAAAAATATTGGATTTTATCAGCTAGAAGTGTAATTAAACAAAGAGTTCACTCTTGTAACAAATGCTTTAAAGCTTCTCCATCTAGTAAGGCGCCAAAAATGGCAGATTTACCTTCGTACCGCGTGCGTGAAACGAAAATTGTGCATACCGGTGTGGATTACGCTGGACCTATAAGTATAACTCTATGTAGAAAAGATCTCAAAAGGCATACATTTGTTTATTCATTTGTCTAGTAACAAAGGCTGTACACATTGAGTTAGCCACAGACCTATCGTCCGATATCTTTATTTCTGCTTTTAAACGCTTCATATCTCGACGCGGACCTGTTTCATATCTTTATTCCGATAATGGAACAAATTTTGTTGGAGCAAAGGCTCAACTTCAAACTTTAGTACTTAGCCATCGTATCGAATGGCATATGATCCCTCCCCGCGCACCTCACTTTGGAGGTGCGTGGGAATCAAATATCAAAAATATAAAGAATCATCTATTTCGTACTATCGGCTCTCAATTACTCACGTACGAAGAACTATTAACAGTATTAACGCAAATTGAGACAATTTTAAATTCAAGGCCTCTTTGTGTACTCACTGAGGAGCCATTTCCAGAACCACTAACTCCTGCGCATTTCATTATGGCATCTCCTCTTTCGTACTTGCCAATTGAACGCGTATCCGAAGATAAGGCAGTATTAACAACGTAAACAGTACTTGATCACATGGTTAGAAGCTATTGGAAAAGGTGGCGTTTAGAATATCTTAATAATTTACAATTGCGACAGAAGTGGCTTGTTAATAATGAGAATGTAAAACCCGGTACTGTAGTATTAGTGCATCAAGATGATGTACCTCCGTTACGTTGGCCCTTGGGCGTTATTACTGAAACATATCCTGGATCAGACGGCAAAGTACGTGTCGCGCTAGTAAAAACATGTAGTGGTTCGTACAAACGTCCCGTTGTAAAACTTTGTTCTTTACCGTCTCAATAACACAACTTAACAAAAATTCCATAGTTAATAAACAACATATAAATATTAGTATAGTATCATTTAATTTCATTCCGTTATTTCTCTAACTCTTATTGAAAATACTACGTATTCTCAAGGCCGGGAGAATGTTCGCGCGTCTTCTAAATCCATAAAAAAAAAAAAAATAATAATAGGTTGGTAAGCCGCCACACTGCTTTTTCCCCGCCCCCCTTTCCCCGGCACAATATGGACAATGATTATTCGCCGCCATCTATCAAGTGAAACAACCACCGCATACAACAATTTAATTAATCAAGGAGCTCCTTAAATATTATAACAAACTGTATTTGTGTCGCGAGTGTGGTGTATTGTAATTGAAAACATCAAGTGCTTCAAGTCGCCGACGCAGATCATCTATATTATAATTAGTGCAATTTGGGTGAGTTCCTTATTTCACCTTTTCCTACGATCACACAGTGTGGCTAAAAAATACACCACTACACGTAATACAGGCTCTACCCAATTTGAGAATAGTTGGCATTGTTACGTTTTTTATATATATCTATAATCCAGCACTGGTCCTACCTCGTTATTAACTCATGTCTCGTTACGAGCGAATCTGTACGAGGGTCGTAATAATACCAAATATATTGTGTGTATTTTTGTGAGAATTTCTCGTTTATTTACTTAACTAGTCTCTGTTTGCAATTTCGACCACATTATTGGGACGTGATTAACCGACTTAATCAGTGAGTAACATTATTACACATTTCTCTATTTAAAATAGCAAAGTATAGAAAATCATGTAACGGTTTTTCATTTTTGATACAAGTACAATAACCACTATAGACCTTAACTCAAAAACCGTAACGGATATGGCATGTAGAGCCTTGTATGAAAATGAAATATAAAAATGTACTTATCAATCCATTACAATGATCAACCACAGAAGCGTATTGTAGAACGCAAGTAGGTTGGAATCGAACTACTGTTCGGTTCCACCCTAAACTCCGCTGTACAGAGTAGAAATGAACCCAGATACTTCTATACATGTATATACATAGATAGACATAGATAAAGTAAGTATCTCAAGTAACATGCAAACTAAGCGAGTTCGACTAACTATTCGGTTACATGTTACAAAAGCTACTTATTGGTAGCAAACTCGCTCTCCCCTACACTAAAATACTATCTTCTTGATTGAAATTTGGAATCTAATGTTTGCTTAAATTTAGTCTAAAAGTTCAGATCCAAATTTAGTAAATTAAGCATTATTACTTATAAAATAGGGTCTAAAAATGATACGCAAAGTTATTACAGTTGCGATATTTTACCATATTTATGTCTATAGTTACCACTTTCTATCCAGTACACTGTAATCTTGTTTGTCATCACTATTTCTAAATAAAACTCCCAGCTTAGTAGAGCTATTCATTCTAGCTATTAAAGTCATCAATCCACTGGAATTCACTTCTGGACTAACCTCTCCTAAGACACATTACTAAGTTATATCATAATGATGCCCATGGTTAACTTTTAACATGCTCGCCATCGACAGGGAGTTCATCCCTAGATGTTCATCCCCATTTGCGGGAAAAAGCTCCAATATCTGCCGAGGTTTTCTCGAGAAACTACAGCATGCGGTTTATCAAGAGTAAATTAAGGTTTCTTAAGGGTCGGTAACGCGCACTGCCCCTGGTGTTTCAAGTGAGCATAGGCTAAGGAACCCGTTTACCATCAGATGGACCGTATGCTTGTTTGCCTTATGCTACCACTATAAAGAAACACTATTAGGCACCATCTTAATCTATTTCTTCTATTTATTATCCTCAAATCGAGTATGTATGTCGTCGGTTGATATAGCTGCGTCGAGTATGTTTACCGATTCACGTTTTCTACTCTAGAACATCGTCTACTCCAGCGAGTATTATTAAAAAAAAACATTACAGTACCTACGTAATATTATTTCTCATGAAAATCGTATTTATTTCTCTTTGAAAAATAATTCGTATTGTATCTAAAAGGCACTTCAATTACGAGCTTGTTAATAGAAACAAAATAAGGTTTTATTTCGTTAACATTTCGTTTAACAACCGCCTAATTATCCGACGTCGTCGGTTGAGTTTACGATAATATGTACCTTGCCTAGCACGTACAGTGACGGATTTAGGTGTAGGCCCCTGTTGGCTGGCCTAAAGCCCCAAATTCATAAGGTGGCAAAATTTTCTAGACAGTAAAATGGCAAAATTTAATAGAACAAGGAAAGTTTTAGAGAACGTAAATTAAAAAATATGTATAATGGATTTTTACCACAATATGTATACAAATATATTAAATAAATGCTAAACGTGTCTGTCTGCTTCTTACATTTTCACGACCAAAATTAACGAAATATTTTTTAATGTACCTAGAATGGTAATCCGAAGCTCATTTGATGGTAACTAGCAATCGTCCCCCATATAGACAGCTACGGTCTAGAGGTGTAGCGTCTCGCATTACTTCTGATGATCACGGGTTCGATTCCTTACACGATGCAAACATTGGTATTCATGAGTATCATACTCAATTTCAACAAACAAGCATTGTTTTTAAAACTCTGTGTGTTTTCTATGTATTCCCAAAAAAATATCCAAGAGCTTGTACTATGGTTAACAATTATGCATACTACAAGCTCTGCTTAGCTTGGGACTACATGACGCTGTGCGAATTGTTCTGTTTTATTATTGTTATATACATCAATATAACGTCATGCCCATGCACATCCCCTCACATATTGCCATTCAGGGGAACTAAGATCATAAGTCATAAATCAGTAAATTTTACTGCCTTATCTTTCAGAGCATGTTTTTTACAAGCACGACTTCATGCAAATTCTTACCTCAGTTGCGTTTTTTCTTTCACTACCAAGTCCGGCACTGGTGTTACACACGCTGTAGGTATGATTACAACATACTGAGTCGGCTTCAATTAATTAAATGGTAATTATTATAAGCCAGAAGAGACACGATTTGGCATGTTGAGCAGTGCTTTATGAATAAACATGGAATAGGATTATTGTATTTATACAATAGTGTAGCGAATTAGAATTCGCAAAATTTCTTGAGACACTAACATCTTAGTTAGTCGGAGGTCGATTGTGTAAAATTAAAGAGACGAACTTCTTATCATTTCATGAACTCGCTGTGCGGGTGTTGGTAGAGAGGTAACGGTCCATCGTGTGGAAGAGAAGAAAACTCCGAGCAGTTCCCGGGACTTGTCATCCGGGTGTAGGTATTAGGCTTTGCCAACGTACGTGAACACTCACCATCACAGCTCGTGTACCCTCACCTCACCTGCTCAGCCAAATCTGACAGGAGCCAGTGCTGCTTTCGGTACAACTTCTGGTATATACTGGAAGTTATATAACTTACTGCAGTTATGGATAGATATTGTATAACTAGTCTTTTAGAGTCTTCTATAGTCTTTTAGAAGATTCTAGGTTTCGAATGTATACCTCTCGCTCGCATTTCGAGCGCATATAAATTAACGTAGCATAATTAATATTTTAAATAAAGAAATGTGTCTGTCTCTTTGTTACTTTTTCACAACTAAACGGCTAAGTGAACTCAATTAAAATTGACATAAAAGGTTGTATGACGAGAGGCTATATTTAAACCTAAGAAAAGCAGATGAAGTCTGCATTATTCTCATCTATTTCTATCGACAAGTAGCTTGATTTACAAGTTAAGTTCCGGTATACCTATAGGTAAGAAGGGTGGCAGTATATGGCAGAGTAATTTTGTGGCAGATGAGGTGTCCTCTTGAGAACTTCAGGCTCGGTTGTACTATATGTGGCCCAGATATTATTTTTTTATACAGCGACACTGAAACGTCGGTTTTCAGCGTACCAGAAACAATACGCTAACCGTTATAAGTTCATATTTGAAATTCGCTAACGATCGTATACGCATTATCATATGCAACCACTTTGTACCAATTTCAAGTAATTAAAAAACTAGTCTGAAATCTCCGAGTTTGATTACACCATCTTCGCTTTTCACTAAAAGGCACAAACACTAGTCTTAACACCTCAACCATCAATAGATTCTTCTCCTCATTCATTCACATCACATTCCATTATATAAGCCACCATATTATTTATCCATCCATCCAGCCATCTATCGTTTCATCTTCGCAGCCCTGAAGACGTCCACTGCTGGACATAGGCCTCCCCCCAAAAGATCTCCACGACGATCGGCCCTGCGCTGCTCGCATCCCATGCCTTCCAGCGATCTTGACCAGATCGTCGGTCCACCTAGCTGGAGGCCTTCCCACGCTGCATCTTCCGGTCCGTGGTCGCCACTCGAGGACCTTACTGCCCCAACGGCCATCTGTCCTACTACCATTGCCACTTCAGAGTCGCAATTCTTCGGGCTATGTGGGTCACTCTAGTTCTTCTGTGGATCTCCTCATTTCTGATTCGATCACGCAGAATAACTCCGAACATAGCCCTCTCCATTGCCCTCTGAATGACTCTGAGCTTGTTCATGAGGCCCATAGTTAGCGACCACGTCTCTGTGCCGAAAGTCATCACAATACAAAAATCGTTTCCATACATACATTACATAGATTATACACAGGTTTTATAATCCGATAGGATTTCTATACCAATTCCAATTTATTGTAAAACCAATTCCAAATTATTGTAAAGTAAAGTAATTACTGGTGTCGACATATTTTTGAAGACTATATACTCCAACACAGAAAGTCGGCTTGCACTGCACTTGTGTGTATAAAAACAACACTCGGGATTCTTTCTTTCGAACCGGTTATTGAGTACTTTAGGTAGTACATACCTACTACCTACCAATCCAAAATTAATTTATTACAAGTACTGTAATAAAACAACTTAAATAAAATTACATTAATACATCAACAAGCGTTCGGTTCTTTACGATTTCTTAGAATTTTATCTCCATGCTTTATTTATCAACAATTTCACGAATAAGACTAATTGAAAATGGAACTCATTTCGAATATTATCAGCGTAATTCTGAGAATTTGTTTTAAAAGTTATAAATTTCGCAATCGCACCTATATTCCTTTTGATATATTATTTAAATAACTAGTTGACTCGCTACTTTGTCGTATAAATTATTTCGAGATGGGACCACTCTTATCACCTAGAGGTATAAAAATGCCTATTATTCTCAGACCTACAACACTAAAAATTTCATAAAATTTCTTGATAGGGCTCCCCTTATCACCAAGGGATATAAAAAAGCATACCATTCTAAGACCTATAACACAAAAATTTCATAAAATTTCTTAATAGGGCGACCTTATCACCTAGGGATATGAAAGCGCCTACCATTCTAAGACCTATAATATTAAAAATTTCATAAAAGTCAACAAATATGTTTTATATATAAGCTAAAGTACTGGTTTTATTTTTCAAATTTATACAAAAACATGATGTGAGCCTGATCACTATCAGACAATTCCGGCGGTGCTACGCCAGTCATCTACGGGCTACGGCGTAGAATGCACGTACCCGCCCGCCCTCCGCTACTCGGCTGCGCGTATTACGCACGCCTAAACCCGGCAATAGAATTTTAAATTACGAAACGTTACAGTATTAGTGAATACTTTTTTGTACTTTGGAATTCCAATTTAAAGGTACGTGATATTTCTACGTGTAAATATACATTTGAATATTTTTATATGAACACATTAATTCTTGGAAATTAAATTTAGAAGTGCGATATATTTTCATGCAGATAATTGAATATTTCAAATTAATGGAAAATATTTGTACTTCAATTTTAATGTAATTATTATGATTGTTGAAATGTTTTTAACAATGAAAGTTATTGCAATTTCAATTTAAAAGACATTTAAGGTTAAATGTTCACTTATACTTACTAATATATTTTTTTAATTAAAAATACTTTTTGTACATTGTCAATAAAATTAATAATAATATTTATTCATTTCGGAACAATAATATTACTATGTAGCCGTAAGATCAGTATTAGGGAATCCCTGTGTTAGAGATGTTATCTTTGTAATTATAAACGTAAAAGTGAGTTTGTTAGCGGTGTTTGGGGAAAACGGTTCAACCAATTGTCACGGCATTAGGTACATAACATACAATTTTAACAGAGATCTTTATAATGGTCATTGAAGTATGGGTAAAGGTGTTTTCATCCTCACTAACCTATAATAATAATATCTCAGCACACAGCGCCATCTAGTCCCAAGCTAAGCAGAGCTTGTGTTATGGGTATTAGACAACTGATATAAATACTTAGATACATTTTTTTTAAATACATACATATTGTACATAGAAAACACTCAATCATACTCATGAATACAAATGTTTGTACCGTGCGAGGAATTGAACCCACGACCATCGGATAGTAAAGCGGTGTACTAAACCATTAGACCACCGAGGCTGTCCTAACCTAGATATACAATCAGAGCAAATCAAAAATAATTAATTCATGTAGGACATTTTAGTCGCTTCTGAATATCAAATGCTATATGCAAATGCTATATATATAAATAGTAGAGGATAAAATCATTTCGGACAGTTTTTCCATTGTGATAAATTTACAAGGAATGAACTATGCTTTGTAAGATAGCATGGAGATTGACCTGACAAATTCAAATTCAAATTCAAAATATCTTTATTCATGTAGGTCTATTACAGACTCTTATAATATGTCAAATCTACCGTGAGTTCGGAATGATTTCGAGATGAAAAGAGCTGACAAGAAAGTCAGCTCGTATTTCTTTTATATATATAATATTATCAATTTCTTCAAACGGTTTTTTCAATATTACAAACAGATACTCCAATTTTATTTATTTGTATAGATATATTATTTAAATGTAATGGATTAAGGGAACGTATTAGGCACAGATTTTAGAATAAAGAGTATAATCCGTCACATTTAAAATTAGTGTCCTTGTTGCTAAGTAACAGTTTTGTGTAACGTGCAACTGTGATGAAAATAATATCCACTAAATATCTCCATCAAATACCCGTGAGAAGCCGTGGCGTGGCACTAGCTGAAAATAATGAGAATTAGGTATATACCTTGACGAATTTAATCTCATGGATTAAATTCGTTACACAGTTATTTATTTCTCTATTTCTGCGGGTCGTACTTTAAAATAACAGATGCTTCCAGTATCAATCCATTAACAAGGTAGATCATGTACTATACTTAGTATAAAATGAAATCGCTCCGATGTCTGTTCGCTTAGATCTAAAAGATCTACTACGCAATGCAGTTTTTTAACAATAGATAGAGTGATTTAAGAGGAAGGTTTATATGTATATGCCTGTAATACATGAACAGCCCTGCGAAGCACAGCGGGGTAGCTAGTAATATATGAAAATGTCTTTTGTCCGGAATAGAATCCTAAATTACTAAACCGTTTTTGAAGAAATTTTATACGTACACTCGGTAGGTCTGAGAATAAGCTGTTAACTGTTTTTTTTTCTATCTTTAGGTAAAAAGACAGTCCCTCCTTTAAAAAAAATATTATTTTGTTATAAAGGATAAAATGAATTTGTTTTTTTTATACTACTATGGTGGCAAACAAACATACGGCCCGTCTGATGGTAAATGGACCTATGGACGCCTGATACGCCACATGGGCGTTGCCGACTCTTAAGAAACCTTGAGGTCTAAGAATAAGCTGTTTTTTTATATCTTTAGGTAAAAAGACAGACACACCTTTATATTTTGTTTGTTACAACGGATAAAATGTAGTCGGTTTTTTTATACTACTATGGTGGCAAACAAGCATACGGCCCATCTGATGATAAATGGTTACCGTAGCCTATGGACGCCTGAAACACCAGAGGTGTCATGCGCGTTGCCGACTCTTAAGAAACCTTAATATACCCTTCTTGAAAAACTCCATCCCGTAGTCTCGGTACCGCTCTCTGTTCGCTTAGATCTTTAAACTACGCAACGGATTTTAACGCAGTTTTAGCAATAGAGTGATTGATTCAAGAGACAGGTTTATATGTATAAAACATGTATACCCGTACGAAGCAGGGTCGGGTAGCTAGTAAAATAATATTATAATCCCTAAATTTTAACCCCTCTATCATGAACCTCTATTTTTCTATAGCTATATCAAATTTAATGGCAAAATAACGTTTGCCGGAACTCCTAATCAGACTATATAGTATTATATATATAATTATTGATTAAAATTGACATGAAGACTGAAGTAGACTATTTATAAAGTCTGCGTGATTATCTTTTGAAATGAAATTTATTTGTTATAAAAGTAGTACATAAAAGATGGCATGGTTATTTATGTTATATATATTTTTTTTATAAATACATACATATTAAACAAAAACCAATATACACAATCATACACATTAATACAAATGTTTGTACTAAACAATTTACTACTACTGTATATATATATATACCGACGACCTCGGTGGTCTAGCGGACTAGCACACCGCTTTACGTCCGATGGTCGCGGGTTCGATTCCTTGCACGGCACAAACATTTGTATTCATGGATGTATTTGTATCTTGTATCAGTTATCTAGTACCCGTAACACAAGCTTTAGATAGCTTAACTTGGGACTAGATGGCGCTGTGTGAATTGTCCTGAGATTATTATTATTATTATTATATATACACGTTTAGTTTACTAATTAATTGTACTTTTATTCTATCATCATATAATATACATGAACTTTTAAACCTTTGGAAGAAAGCTGATCTTGGCTACCCTGAGACCCGGGGGATAAAGCCTGAGTAAAGAGGTTCCGGATGCACTCGGATGATTCAAAAAACCTTAATTCAATTCTATGCATAATAAACAATTGATAGAAATAGTTAAATACGTAGATATATTCATTAATTGTTCATAATTGAAATCCACCAGGTCGTGACCCACTTATTTATAACTACGTGATCTGATTTCGATACGTGTAATGCGATTAGGATTCACCAATTTACATTTTTTAATATGAAACTGTTACCAAACATTTTAACAACGAATTGTTAACAAGATAACAATCGGTAAATATGTTATTTAATTAATTACATTAATAAATCAATAAAAAAAATATTATGCCCTAATCGATCACTATCTGGAATTATACTCTCAAAGAAAACGAGTTAGAATCAAGATAACGAGTTGGAATCTTGGTTTAAAAGACACAAAATTTTGTGTCAATTTAAGCCAAGTCAATTCTAGATGTTTCTTGAATTCTTTGTATTGCTATCACCAATCACAAATACATCAGTTACTGGTGATAAAATACACAGAATTCAAGAGACGGTTATCAGTGATTAGTGATGGAAATACAGAGAATACAAGAGACACTCTAACTTACTGCTACGACGAATTCAAATATATGTATATATTCATAGAAATGTAGTCGTTCCAACAGTTGCAATGCCTCTTTAATAATAATAATCTCAGGACAATTCACACAGCGCCATCTAGACCCGAGTTAAGTTAGCTAAAGCTTGTGTTATGGGTACTAGATAACTGATACAAATACATAGATATATTTTCGTAAATATTACACAGAGAAAACATCCAGACCGATACAAACAATCATACTCATGAATACAAATGTTTGTGCAGTGCGAGGAATCTGCGACCCTCGGACGTAAAGCGGTGTGCTAGACCACTAGACCAAGGTCGTCACAAAATCGTCGTCTCTACCTACCCCACAAGGGATGAATAATGGGGTCATTACACATAGCAATGTACCATGTCAGGTTGACCTCCACGCGGTTCCCCCTGGAAACCGTCGTGAGAAATTCCTGGTGAATTTGTCACGATGGGCTAATTGACCTGACCTCATGTTCATCTTACCATCCTCCACTGCACACACACAGCACAGTTAGCACAGGTGGGTGCACCATTCATTATTATTCACTAAAAAAAACCTACCCCATATCGAATAATAGTCGTAAAAATTATTGATATTAAACAACTGACGTGACAAAATCTACGATTTATTTAGTGAAGGGTCTATATCGCTACTATTTATGTAACTTACTAAAATGAACGTAACCGTAGGTACACTGCAAAAGTCTTCTGCTTGTGTACTTAAGTCGCATTTCAGCTTCCAGTAGCTTATTTTAAGCTGTGTTTCGGTAGGGTGCAGATTAGGTAGTGAAATTATAGGCTGGGGACATGATATATTAGGCTACTAGAATGGCAATGCATGAGTTGTATCCGGGTATCACATGATAACGTGATGCTGTTTAGATTACCGCTGGCCTGATGGTGAGGCGTTTGCTGTTCAAATTTGCAAAAAAATCAGAATCTCCAAAAAACAAAGTGAATACTTCAGAACAAATATTTTTTATCGACAAACAAAAGCCTGGGTCTTTTAATTTGGTTCGACGAACTCTGCATATGATTTCCATTTGCAACTCTACATTCATACATACTAAACAACTTAACATTCTTAATATTATTATACAATAAATAACTACGTTGTACAAATATATTTTCGTGTTCTTTGTTGCGTTTCAAGATTCCTTTTGATCTCCGTGATTTTTTGTCTTTTCTATCTGTCATCTATGCATGTATTTGATTTTGACCTCTATACTTTCTCTCGGTGACTTCTCCTTACATTACATCTTTCAAACGATCTGTATCTCTTTGACATAATTCTTCAAGGCGTATCATGTAAAAAATGATATTTTTTATCGCTCGTTATTTCTTTAAGTAAATTTCTTATACTGTCATTTACTTGAAGCCTTTTAAGGGTTTTATTTATAGAAATAATGACTACATCATTCTGAAAGGAAACTAGAAATAGGAGATATCGTCATTAATGTGCATTTATAATTTAGTTTATATTGTACTCTTATACATTAGCATAGCAAATAATAACTGACGGTATGTTGTTACTGTCGCCTACTTACCTACTTGACTTTAATAATAATATTTTTTTAGTTTTCATCCAATATTTACATTTTCCAATGTTCCCTGGTATCTCAATTAGAAACTCGTGTTTTAGGTATCAGTTCCCTCCTCTTACAATTTACAATTATTGGAACTATAAATTACAAAAAGAAAATTAAAAGAATATTAACTTAAACTTAACAGACCATAATTTATTGCAGTGTGTGTTTGTGCGTATATGTGTGTCATAATACATTAGAATAGAATAGATTCTATTAATTTCTAATTCTCTTTTAATTTTCTTCTTAAGTTCCCTCATCTTACAATTTACAATTATTGGAACTATAAATTACAAAAAGAAAATTAAAAGAATATTAACTTAAACTTAACAGACCATAATTTATTGCAGTGTGTGTTTGTGCGTATATGTGTGTCACTTTCTGCGTTAC
This sequence comes from Achroia grisella, assembly GCF_030625045.1. Classification (NCBI taxonomy): domain Eukaryota; kingdom Metazoa; phylum Arthropoda; class Insecta; order Lepidoptera; family Pyralidae; genus Achroia; species Achroia grisella. The sequence continues at coordinate 636,858 of NW_026712613.1, read as the reverse complement.
CATTCCTGTGACTAGGATATCATAATACATTAGTAGGTTTTTAAAAGACGATAATCGAAGCGTGCACCCGCCTGCGCTAACAGTATACGCTGGCGGGGCACCAGTGGAGGATGATAAAATGAGCATGAGATCAGGTCAGTTAGTCCAATTATACTTTTATACGTTAGCATAGCAAATAATAAACTACCGGAACACCTGATAGCATATTATTACTGTCGCCTACTTGACATTATGCGGTACCATTCCTGAGAACTAGGATATCATGAATACCTTAGTAGGTTTTTTAATGAACGATAATGTAATGATGCACCCGCCTGCGCTATAAGCGCTGGTATCTCGCCAGTGTAGGACACCAACAGAGGATGATAAAATGAGCATGAGGTCAGGTCAGTTAGATTGTGACAAATTCATAAGAAACCAAGCGATGGTTTCTAAGGGAATCCGCGTGAAGGAAAACCTGACATTGTACATTGCTAGCAATAGGTTTATTAGAGTAAATAATGTCATTTAAATTAAAAGAAATTCATATCCTAGTGAAGACGAATTGGGAGGCGACTGTCAATAATATAACAATCCCCTTATCTTTTGCCACATTTAATCAGGTGAGCAGTCAGCCTATTTGCCATTCAGAATCTATGCATATAAATAAAATTGGAGTGTCTGCTGGTAATATTGAAATAACCGTTTTTTACTACATGCATATGAATATAAATACGGTACATAAACCAAAATAACATTTTTTACAATTTTTGTCTATCTGTCTATTTGTTCCGGCTAATCTCTGAAATGGCTGGACCGATTGTTACGGGACTTTTTTTTGACAGATTGCTGAGTAAGGTGTAAGTAGTAAGGAGTAACTCAGGTTACTTTTATTTTAATAAAATTCTTTTATTATTGAAAAATAAAGCTAGTATAAAATGTAAACTGAACACAAATAGGAATTAAATTCTGAGTACGCAGTTTGAAGTACCAATACCTTACCTTACCGCAACAACTCATTAACTTCTCCCCACAGGGGTTGAATCTCATCTAACAATGTGCATTTATAGACTGCTATCGTATTATCCACATTAGCATAGTATTACATATGTACATGTGTTATGACCTCGGTGACCTAGTGGTTTAGCACACAGCCTTACTAACGATGGTCGCAGGTTCAATTCCTCGCTCGATGCATACATTTATGAGTTAGATCGGTTATATTGGCCTGCGTTTTCTATATTTGATCATCGTCATCAGCCCACTGCAGTCCACTACTGGACATAGGCCTCTCCCAAGGCACATCATTGGGCATGATCTTCAGCCCTTCTCATCCAGTTTGTGTTGACGGCATTATGAGAATTGGTTTGGGTTTTTTATACTCTATATGTATGTTAATCCTTGACATATACATAGTACTAGCTGTTCCTGCGACTTCGTCCGCGTGGAATTTAACTTTATATTTCTAAAATAAAAGCATTTTTTTAAAAGAAAGTAGTCTAAGTTACTCCTTATTACATCAGCTATCTACAGTAGTACACCTTGGTCATGTTAAAAATATACCCATAGAATTGTGAGTAACGCTTGTGTCCAAATGCAACGTTTGTGACGTTGCATTTGGACAGCCTCGGTTTTTATGGTACAACAAATGGTTTAGCACACCGCTTTACTATCTGATGGTCATAGGTTCGATTCCTCGCACGGTACAAACATTTGTGTTCATGGGTATGATTGTTTGTATCGGTCTTATTTATTAATGACACATAATAAAAAAATATAAATAAAAAAAATTGCCCAAAAAATAAAAAATAATGTTAGGGGTGGACAACCTTTATCACTTTGGGGTATGAAAAATAGATAGTAGCCGATTCTCAAAACCTACTGTATATGCATATAAAATTTCATCAAAATCGATCAAGGCGTTTGGGAGGAGTATGGTAACTAACATTGTTACACGAGAATTTTATATATAACAGAAGATATAGCCGCTCATTAGAGGGTCATTCATCACGCTATCAAATTTAGGGGCCGACCTGTCCGGTGCGTAACGTTGTTTGTAAATGACGTCATTACGCGGGTCAACTGACGCATTAAGCTGATTAATTTCACTTACGAGAGTAAATAACACTAATAGGGGATACGTAAACACAGATATTTTTGTTACCAAGCCGTTACAATAACCGTGGTTATAATAATCTTATATATAAACTAGCTTTTGCCCGCGGCTTCGCTCGCGTTAATTTATCCCCTTAGGGGTGGAATTTATCAAAATCCTTTCTTGGAGAATGCCTACGTCATAGTAGCTTAATGCATGCAAAGTCTCAGCCCGATCGGTTTTAAATTTACAAAGTTTTATACAAATTTTCATCCTCTATTTTGTCCCTTTGGGGGTAGAATTAATCAAAATCCTTTCTTATCCTTGTTATAACGTAGGCATCCTACGTTATAACAACTACCTATCATACTCATGAAAACAAATGTTTGCACTACGCGAGGAATCGAAGCCGCGACCGTCGGAAGCAATGTGGGTTAAACCGCTAGACTACGCCGCCGCTATGTTAAGTTTATTTGAATAAAGATTTATATATCTCACAGTAAGCTCATAGCCTCCAATATTACCCATGATTTTGATATCATATGTAGACAGTTTAAACGAAGATTTTACTATAATTGGATGTAATATTGCGTGAGAAGTGTCACCCGTCATCCGTATCCGACTTTTTGTAACTGCGATGGTAAACAAACCACGCTAGTTATTGTTCCACTGTTCGAGCATTGCATAACCTGACCATTTATTCTTCGAATCAAAACGGGACATCGGTATTTAGATCAATTAAGAGATAGTCAATGAAAAAAGTCTTTTCTTAAATTATTTATTCAGAAAAAGTTAGCTTGAAAGTTACAAATTAAAAATTATACCCGATATATATAATTAAATTTGTTTAGTTATATTTATATATATTTTTGGAGGAACGAATTTGTTTTTTTTAAAAGATTTTAAGTAAGAATGACACTCTTGGCACGTTTTTTTTATACTTACTACAAAATTTCGTACGGTTACCGAAAACAGGACAATTTTCCGTCCTAGAATTCATTCCTGGGACACCTGGACTCGTATTTATAAAAAGGGACTGTCCCGTTTAAAACGGGACGTCTGGTCACTTTAGCATTGCATCTATTAAACTTATTTTTGGGTAAGGTCCATGATGCTGACGTGTACGCAGAATAAAACAATTGAATACATAGTATAAAACAAAGTCGCTGTCGCTGTCTGTCCATCTCTTTGCATGCTTAAATCTTTAAAACTACGCAATAGATTTTGAAGCGGTTTTTTTAATAGATGGCACTCCATCTATTAAATAAACCGCTTCAAAATCAAAATTAAATTCAAAAGGAAGGTTTATATATATAATACATGTACATCATACATAAATTATTTCATTTCATTATTTCATTTCATCCGTGCGAAGCTGGGGCGAGTAGCTAGTCTATAATAAATAACTAAAGCTTGTGTTATGACTTACTAGATAACTGATACATATATACATAGATATTTTTTTTTGTAAATACATACATATTATATATAGAAAACACCCACACACAAATCAAACAATCATACTCATGAATACCAATGTTTGTGCCGTGCGAGGAATCGAACCCGCGACCATCGGTTGTAAAGCGGTGTGCTAGACCGCTAGACCACCGAGGTCGTCATATCAATAAATGATATTCTATTCTATTCTATAATTTTATTCACTTCATTCAAATTTTCATTTCAGTCATATTAACCAGGGATGTTAGGGGGCTCCGTAACCGTAACTGAAACTATCGGATTTCCGATATAAAAATATTTGTAACCGTAACCGAATCGGAAATAAAAGTTTCAGATAATATCGGATAGGCGCGAAGCTTAATTGAGACACGTTATGTACCCTTTTTATTAGCTACTTATATTTCACATTTAAAATTGCTCAAAAATTAATATCCGTAACCGAAATTATCCGAAACTAACGGATAATCCGAAATAATTTCATGTCCGCATCCGTATCTGGTATAATAATCATTACTATATCCGAAACCTATCCGTATCCGAAATTTCATATCCATAACATCCCTGATATCAATTACTCACAAAGTGAAACAGCTTGCAATACAAACTGCTGCCGGCACAATTAGGCTGTAATTCCGTATTAGATATAGCATACATCTATCAAATAGTTTATTATCTATTAAAATATATATTACATCTATTTATTATAGATTAATGACATATCGTCGGTTAAATCGAAAAATGGCAGTATTCAAAATGTACATTTTTTAGAAGACAAGCATTTAAAGTTTGTTTTTTTTTAAATTAATTAATTTATTTTTTCTTTTTTTTTTAAATTTACACAGAAGTATCATATATCATTTTAAAAGTATTTAGATAATGATTAACGACGGCGTGGTTAATTTAATTGACTTGTGTAAAAAGAAGCAATTCTAGCTTCTAATTTTGAAAAATGTCATTTTTCTATTTAATCGATGATATAAATAAATATACACAAATTACATAAGTAAGTACAAACAACAACGGTTAATTAATTTTATTACCTACCTTACTACCACCAATAATAATAATAATAACCCTGGACACTTAACACAGCGCCATCTAGTCCCAAGTTAATTAGAGCTTCTGTTATGGTTACTAGACAATTTTATATAAATATTTAGTTATTTTTGTAATTACATACATATTATACGTAGAAAACACCGATACAAACAATCATACTTATGAATACAAGTGTTTGAGCCGTGTGAGGAATAGCACCCGCGACTAATCAGAAATTTGATCACCAGATCACAGTTTAGTATATAGATTCAATTGAGAAGAACTGGCAAGAAACTCAACCATTTTTTTTATAAATCCAGTTTATTTACTTTGTACACTTATACATATAAGTGTCTATGCCTAACATTGTATGAAAACTCCGTGCATTACTCACTATAGCTATATTAAACTTAATGTTTATTATTTCATGAACTGCAGTTTGAAAGTCAAATGGAGAGTTTTACTTTATTTTGTTATTTGTACGTAGAAACAAATAATTAGGTTGGTATTATATGAACTTCGCACAAAGCCCGCATGCCCACAAAGCTCTATTTGCACCGGACAAAAGCTTCCCACACTTTGTACCTTAAATTACTTTTTTACAGTTTCTCAACTCGAGCACAATCTAAAACAACAAGAAACTCTGAGTCTATGTTATCTACAACGTGAACTTGTGTTTTAGTTGCTGTATTGCAACGGACTTTAAATATACTTGAAGTTATATAGAGTCATTAAAACAGTAATGTCATAGTTTTTGTTTGTGTAAATGGAAAGACGCTAGTCTGTTGTTTGTCGTCTCACCATGACTACCATTTACCATCCAAATGAGATGTCGAACTTTTTAGCATTCCATTGATTTACCGTACAGGATTCGGGTTTATTATTTTATTTATATTATTATTCGTGGAAGAGAGAGAAACTCCGAGCAGGTCCCGGGACTTGTGACACGGGTTTAAGGGGCCCTTTGCCGACATATATATGTATGTATGTCACAGCTCGTGTTACTTTACCTTCCCAGCCAAATCTGGTAGGATCTGATAGCTTCTATTATGGATACTAGACAACTGATATCAATACATAAATATTTTTTTTTAAATACATACATAATATATATAACACAAACACTTTTTGTACTGCACGAGGAAACGAACCTGCGACCATCGGATGTAAGACGGTGCTCCACTAGACCACCGCAGCAGTCAAAATTTACTATAATAACTAGTAAATATACTCCAGAGAAGTTATTGATGGACATACAACAATGTTTACAAGCCATTATATGTTAGATACGAGTTACGTTCACTATTCAATGATTAGCTTTCATCGTAATTGATCCCCAGTTGATATGATTTTTGTAAACATCGTAATTACACGCAAGGATTCCAATTCACGTGAAAGCTGTTCAATCTAATTTTTTTATGTAAATCGTGGGTAGATATAAAAAGTATCTATAACTAGCTATCCGCTCAGACTTCGTCCAGATTAAATTAAATTCATATATAGACTTGAAATAGTGTACCTGTTGTATTAAAATACTATAATTAAGGAATATACAATGGCTTCGGTGGTCTAGCAGTTTAACACCGCCTTACTTCCGATGGTCGCGGGTTCGATTCCTCGCACGGCGCAAACATTTGTGCAATTCAAGCCATAATGCGCAAAAGAGCCGCATCACTGATGTCTAGAATTCGGGGGAGCGCAAACAGCATCCTAACAACTGTAACAAATATATCTGATTGTCCACTCCAGAGGCACTGGATATCGTTGCATTGTGGACCCAGTGCTTCTGGACGTGGACACAGATATATGAATTAAGTGTATATATCTCTGTATCTGTTTGTTATAAGTTACTAACATAGTTTTGTAAGTCGTTTACTAACACAATTTGGATGTAGTCCGAATTAAAATGAATAAAATTTGTATTCATGAGTATGATTGTTTGTGTCGATCTGGGTGTCTTCTATGTATTATATGTATTTAGGAAAAAAAAATATCTATGTATTTGTATCAGTTATCTAGTACCCATAACACAAGCTTTATCTTACTTAACCTGAGAATAGATGGCGCTATGTGAATTGTCCTGAAATTATTACGAAAATAGTGGCACACGTTCGTATTTTCTAGAACGTCAAACAACAGCTAAAATTAAGTGATTAATAAATATATAGGCCTATAAAAAGCGTCACTTATTTGATATTAACTTCGATTTACCGATGTATAAAGTCTAGGACACTTTATATAAAGTCGTCTGCAGAGGTTTCCAACTATACACAATAAATGGCGCGAACTCGCGCATTCGTATGGTAATCAACTCAGTTTTTAAAGTACCCACGAATTCACTAAGTATTAACCACGACGATTTCCAGGAGCGACCACATGGAGGTCAACCTGGCACAAGTAGATTGCAACTCATCGGTGGACTAATTATGTAACACTATATGAAATCGTTTCTGTTGAAGTTGTGATGCAATATAAAATCATTTCAATTGATAAAAGACTACTATGAAATGCTGACGGCTCCAACATAAACCATTTCCACGATAACATATTATTACATACCATTACTAACGGACTCCAGTTGCCATTAAACTAATAAAAGTAATAGTTACTACCACAGATAATATATTATTAATAGTACTACGAAGATACTTAATAAAATTATATATTTCAATACGCCTGTAGAAAACTTTAACGTGTTAATTTTAGAGTCAAGATAAGCCATTACCGAATTCAAACCCTAGGGATCTTTTGTCAACCCTTATCTCACTTTGCCCATATGAACAATATATATACTGGCTGCACCCGCGACTCCGTCCGCGTTAAATTTAACTTTATTTTTCTAAAATAAAAGTAGCCTAAGTTACTGCTTATTACATCAGCTACCTGCCAGTAAAAGTCCCATCAAAATCGGTCCAGCCTTTTCAGAGATTAGCCGGAACAAACTGACAGACAGACAAAAATGTTATTTTAGTGTATATACCGTACTTATATTCATATATAAATACGGCGTATATATATATTTATCGGTTTGAGATATCGGTATGAATTTCTATAAAGACACTAATATTATAAATGAGTATGACTGTTTGTATGTCCGACTAAAAAAACAGATGGAGTCACGCATGTACCTAAAGGATGGAATGACTCACCAAATTAAATTTGATAACAATATATTAAAAATCTTATACCTTTGCCCTGTTGTGGTGATTGAATGTCGTAATCGTGATTGGCCTATATTGTATTGTAGGGGTGCCAGACCCGATATATAAGTCCATTTGGCAGCTTCAAAAATTATGCGAATGATTTTTGAACCTGCCAAACGGACTCATAAATCGAGACTGGCACCCCTAAATCTACCTACACTTCCAACTCCAATACATTATACATTACCTTTACGACATCGTAAATAATAACAACAAAGACCAACTCTACAATATAGGCCAGTTACGAAATAACGTGAGTGTTCCGTATTATACTGAGAGTGAAACACAGATGTGTTAGCTGTTCTCTACACATCCTATGTGGTTATAGCCCACTAAACTAGATATCTCCTTTGGAAAGTATATAAGTAGATAAAAACCATCGCTCCTTAGAATATCCTTCAATACTTGACTGTGACGGCTCTAGGTTGCGAACTCTGAAAAATGATAAGCACAATAGATCTATGTAGGTCGCAGTGCTACAGGTCTTAACACCTAACAATAAAAAAATTACACCAATAGCAATTATTCACCATTGGCATATATTTATTATATAGTTTAATATATATGTAATAAAAAAATACTAATCTTTGTTTGTAAATATATGAATAATACTATTATTGGAGACTTTATTAAGGTAATAGAATCAATAACAATGATTATTACAATTTATGTAGGTTTATCTGTGGGCACTATACTCAGAAACGGCTTTGTTTTGACTAATGTATTATATTTTATTAATGTTTAATTAAAATTTAATATTTATTTATATATCAATTGATATATGGAGAGAAGAATATATTTTGTTAATTAAAACCTTTGACAAATATAATAATAAAACACCTGAAGCTATGTCTAAACTTAAACACTTATTGAAATGACTTAAATCACTGATACCATAGACAAAAATTATATACATTAATACTTTTTCCATGATAGTACAAATTAAAAAAAAAGTAATTTCACTAAGTAAAACTGTACGCAATTACTTACTAAATAATTTGTATTAAAACATTAGTGTATGGTGCTAGTAACTCACGGAATCCTAAAAAGTAGTTAATTGTGCCAGCTGCCACTTTACTGAACAGCTATAAATGGTTCAGTACATTATTAGCCGACGGTTCTAATGGCGTACAGAACCCTAGCAGTTTATGCTGCCAGCTGTTACTTTACTGAATAGCTATAAAGATGAAGTACATATTACTTTAGAATGGAAGGTCACGTTCCTTGTAAGGCCTCCATATCCTCTAATTTCACTACCTTAACCCAAACTCTACCCTTCAACCAAAACACACCAAACAAAACAAGCTGCTTGGCCACTGACTTTTTATAAAGTCTACTCAAGAACAAAAGTAAGGGTGGTGGACCAAGGAAGGTCATGTTCCTTATAAGACCTTCATATACGAATTTCACTACTTTTACCCAACCAACCCAACCCTTAACCCAAACTTTACCCTACAACCAAAACATACCAAAGAAAGCAAGCTGCTTAGCCACTGACTTTCCAAAGTGTACCTAAGAACAAAAATTTGCAGAATTTGCCAAATTGAACATTAAACACCACTACATATCCTATGTGACTGTATGTAACCCACTCATGCAAAAACTAAATATCCTTTGGATAGTACACTCTATCTTGAGGAGATGGAAACCATCGCTGCTAAGATTCACAACATCTAAGTCCTTTTGTCAAAATCTGACTTAATGTTCATCCTATCATCCTCCACTGGTGCCCCGCCAGCGTAAACCGATAGCGCAGGCGGGTGAATCATTCCATTATCATTCTTTAAAAAAACAACACCTAAGTCCTTAAAAATGGCATGACCTCAGCCAGACACACCCAGACCAATACAAACAATTATACTAATGAATACAAATGTTTGTACGCTGCAAGCAATCGAACCCGCGACAATTTGAAATAAGGCGGTCACCGGACCACATGATATCTGTCAACATGTCAAACTTCATTAAGATCTATTCAGATAGTCATGAAAAGGTCACATACAAACAAACACATTTCGATTATTACATCTACTTCGCTACGTCTTTGAAATTGTTTTTTTTTTGTAGATATAATAACCTGATATCGTAGGTATTATAATATCCATTCAATCGCTAAAGGTTTCATTTTTATTGTACAATCCACCAGCGTTTACGGCAAAGACCCAAAATCATAAAGATATTATTATAGCCATAAACCGCAGGTTTGACCCGCGAGCTAAAAATTTACATTTTCACAATGTAGGTACCTGAGCAGGAAATTGCTTCATTTACTGCGCAAGGCTCGGGGCGAAAAGTTTCACTTGTATGGTTCTCTTTGTGTCTGCGGTACCCTAAAAATACAGACAACAACGAGACCCGAGGGCACTTCGTTAAGCGATGTTTGAACTGTCCTGTTATTTGTTTTGAAATTCGAATGGCAATTTTATCACTTTGCTATTAAGTGGGTATCAACATACCCACCTGACAACACACAAACAGCACGTTATTATGTGTTACAAGTGATAACATGCGTTTCTGGGAGGAAGTGGATTGTTAGTAATGTAGACTGATAACCACATTGCTGGCAATCTCAGATTGAGTTCCACGCGGGTGTCCCTGGAAACTATCGTGATAATTTCCTGGTGCATTTGTCACTATGGACTAACCGACCTGACTGCACGCTCATGTCGTCTTCCTCCACTGGTGGGGCACCAGCGTAAACCGGCATGTCATACCATTATCATTCTTAATAGAAAACATGTGTTGCCAATCGCGAAGACTGAGATGTCACGACTCATCTCATAAAATTCTCGTGTCACAATGTTAGCTACCATACTCCGAAACGCTTTAACGGATTTTTATGAAATCTTATATGCATATTCAGTAGGTTTGAGAATCAGCTATTATCTGTTTTTCACACTCCTACATGGGAGATTGTCCACCCCTAATATTTTTGTTTTATTTTATAGACAATTTTTTTCCATTTAAAATATACAACACTAAATTTTTACCATTTTGTCACCAACCTCTATTCATTACTAGCGATTTTAATTTATATGGCAAAACAACGAACAGCTGGATCAGCTAGTACAATGTAATTTCATTTACAAATCTCACGCTATAACCTAAATATAAGTAAGTTCATAAAGCAAGCTGTTTGGCAGCTCAAATAGCTAAGCTAGATAAGACTAAGATACCCAGGCAGATCGCAGATGACTTTTTACAAAGCCTAACTCAATATAAACTATAGTGACAGTACATACTCGTAGATTAGAATGTCGTGGTCTTGTAATTTGCTATCCATAGTAAAATGCTATCTAGCTATATAACTATTAGACTCGTACCACAAAGGTCATAAATTTGAATATGTCTGCAACCAACATTTTAGATTTATATGCATACCACTTATTCTACAGTAAGAACATCAAGTACCTACCCAGACTCGATTTGATAGGATCCTAACTCTCAACATCGGCCCGTGAGTGTACCGTTTCAGTTTTTTCTCAGTTTCAGTGTAAACATTTTGGTAAAAATTGATTCAGATTTGACGAAGATATCGATTAATTACATAAAAAAATAAAGAAAGAAAAATATTGTATTAGCATAAATAAAATATTTTTAAATAAATTGGTTTAAACAACGATACGAAAAAAAAAATGAAAATTTTAAAATGAAAAATAATACTTTATTTTAATATTATATGGGTCACTTAATTATAAATCAGTAAACAAATAAAATAAAAAAATGCAGTCCAATTAAAAATCTCTTATTTGAAGTCACTTGAGAAACAAAAATGGTTTTTATAAATCCCCACTGGACGAGTAGGTAAAACAGTTTCCGCGCGAACAAACTCATGTTATTATACCTTTTTGCTTCCTGATATTATCAAAATAATGTTTCATTTTATTCCTATATACAAATGTCTTGTTTTACAAAAACTGAAGTAATCCAAAGCTCTCCAGAGATCTCTGCCGTATTACTCTTTAACTGAAGTACTTACCCGTTTTAGGATATGCCCTCTTCGGCTGCCTTCTCTGGAATTTATTTATATCGTTCCCCCTCCGGGCACTTGATTAAAACTCCCCCAGCTACGATAAATTTAAAATATGGACTATAGGAATGTTAATGAAATATTAACCTAAGATAAAGAACCGTTAGATTGAAGTTCAAGTACATACTTGAGACAATGAAAGAAGAGATCTATTGTGTTGTTTTATGTCAAAACTAGCTAACCCGCGCAACTTCGTCTGTGTCATAATTTCATTTTTGGTTTTGCATCAGTTTTCATTACAGCCTAGCTCCTATTATTTTATAACCTATAGCGTTCCTCAATAAATGTGTATAAATGCATACATATCTATACATATAAATAAAATTGGAGTGCCTGTTTGTAATCTTGAAATAACCGTTTTTTACTACATGCATATGAATATAATATATAATATACGGTACATAAACCAAAATAACATTTTTTACAATTTTTGTCTGTCTGTCTATTTGTTCCGGCTGTCAGACAGACAGACAAAAATGTAATAAGGAGTAACTTAGGCTACTTTTATTTTAGAAAAATAAAGTTAAATTCAACGCGGACGTAGTCGCGGGTGCAGCTAGATTATCTATATAATAATATCTAACTTAATGCTTAATTAGTTATGTGAATAAAAATATGTTTAATTTACGTATAAATCTACTGGCATGAAACTTATGAATAAATGTCTTCATGTTAATAAATATTTTTAAATGTAGTCTTGTTGCATAAAATAAAAAAGTGCAGTTTACTCTTAGAGAGCGTAAAGGTAGGGCAAGAGAGATATAAACCCGTTTTAATGTCTTGAGGAAAAGCTTCAAACACTAAGACGACATAAACACAGTAAAAGCCGGCGTCTCGCGTGCTTGAATAAATCAAAGTGCTCTCTCCGCCTGCATAAGCATACACTTGTATACTTTGCCTAGATTCCTAGATCATAAAATAACAAAAGATAGAATCTATATTAATATTATAAATGAAGTGTATGTGTATGTTTGTTTATCTTTTCACAAGTAAACTTCTTATCGGAGCTTAATATTTGACATGATGACAATGTATAAGGAAAACGAATATCTCAACAAAGTCAGGATACGTAACCAGGTCATGATAATCACTCCACTGCAGTCCACTGCTGTACCGCTCCCAAAGTACGATCGTCAGCCCTTTTCGTCCAATCATTACCGGCAGCTAGGTGGAACGACAATAGGTATTTTATCATTCCATCTAGCTCGACAAAATACCTATTGTCGTTCCACCTAGCTCGACAAAATACTTATTGTCGTTCCACCTAACTCGACAAAATACCTATTGTCGTTCCACCTAGCTCGACAAAATACTTATTGTCGTTCCACCTAACTCGACAAAATACCTATTGTCGTTCCACCTAGCTCGACAAAATACATATTGTCGTTCCACCTAACTCGACAAAATACCTATTGTCGTTCCATTGTCGTTCCACCTAGCTCGACAAAATACTTATTGTCGTTCCACCTAGCTCGACAAAATACTTATTGTCGTTCCGCCTAACTCGACAAAATACCTATTGTCGTTCCACCTAGCTCGACAAAATACCTATTGTCGTTCCACCTAGCTCGACAAAATACCTATTGTCGTTCCACCTATCCGACAAAATAACTATTGTCGTTCCACCTAGCTGCGGGGTGTCCTATGCTACGTTTGCTAATTCGCCATCTCCACTCTACATATCTACTCCAGCGACCATCCCTTCTACGACAGATATGATCAGCCCACTGCCATTTCAACTCGAAAATTCGTAGAGCTATGTCGGTGAACTTAATTCACTGGCGAATTACTTCTTCTTCTTAATTAGTTGGTGGACCAGTCGTATCGTCATTGTCCACATTTCGGTACCTTTTTACAGCTTCAACGGACGATAGGGGGCGAGTACAGATGGCACTCCAAACCCGCGGAAGGACTTATTGAGCAGCTTAAGGCCAACTCCCGCCTGACGGCTACAACTTCAATCTGAGGGCAACGCTAGAGATTGAAACCTCGGCTCAGGCCGTCATAATTTCGATCCCCGTTTGAATTGGACGGGGGATCCATCGGAGGGACTTTCGGCACCTTAAGTCTTAACGGGTAGGACGTCAAAAATTAACAATGACTCTGACTACACCAATCAAGGACAATAGTAGTGATGATATGTATGTGTGCTATTCATATTTATAGGCCAAAGTTATCACTTTCTACCAAGTTACCACTTTTACCAATTGGTCTGTTACTCCACTTTGATTAAAAATTAAGGTAATAGAAATATTTCTTTTTACTATAAATTACCGTATCATTCTAATTTCGACTATATATTAATAGCATTAGGTATGAATTTAGACCTACGTGCAATGTGACACATCAACGCCTCTAAGCTCAAAACGCAGACTCTTTATGTTACATTGCGCCCGAGGCGGGAAAGTTTTCTCTGTCGCATACAAGAGTTACCTTTGCTATTTCTCTGTAATAAATACAGCCTTCACAAAGAACGTCTTGCTTTTTACCCTTTTTTGTAAAAGATTTTAAAAAGTATTTGGTCTAAGAGGGGTAATTCGAAATTGTACTCGGCACGAGTTTAACCCTTTCGCTTCGGGCCATTTAAACGCAAGCTAGATTTCGGTGCCTTTAATGAAAAAAGCAAATTATTAAATACCTGTTTTATCACTAAATTAAAATAATAAATTAATATAGAAGAATCTTTATTAAAATTAATTTTAATTTCAGCTGAGTGAACAATTCATTTTTTAATATTAAATATTATGTGTTATACACTGATACATATTATGTGATACATTGAGAAAAGGAACTTGCCTCCCCTCTCAATTTTAGAAATACTGATGTGGGTTTGCATTGCACAAAAAAGGTTGGTAAACACATCTAGACCGTAAATTTAGGTTTTGTATCAATATATTTTTCCTTACTTTAATTTCTTTTATTAGGTAAATATGTCACACTGATTGAGATATTGATGACAGTACAAAATAAATACATCTCATCGATGGTCTAGCGGTTTAGCACACCGCTTTACTTCCGATGGTCGCGGGTTCGATTCCTCGCACGGTGCAAACATTTGTATTCATGATTATGATTGTTTGTATCGCTCTGGGTGTTTTATATGTCTATTATGTATGTATTTACAAAAAAATACACCTAAGTATTTATATCAGTTGTCTAGTAAGACTAGATGGCACTGTGTTAATTGTCCAGGGTTTATTTATTAATTATTACCTACTTGATAATAGTACAAAATAAATACATCTCCATAAAAATAACACACAATAGGAAGCTGGAAGTAACTCTTGTTAAGCTACTCGCCTATTGTGTGTTTTCAATAACATGTTCGTTATGCCCATTGTATGTATAAAAAAAGTATAAGAAAATACGCGCAATTTTTATTGACTTTTGCGTTGTTTGTAACTTTATTTCCTCCTGTTATTAAAACTAATATTACTTGTGATTTTATTACGTTCATGTCAAAATGTTATGCTTACTTTGTTAGTAGAGGACAGTTTTGAACTTAAGCGCTATCGTGTTGATTGATTTTTTATTGTATTAATTTACTAATAAAGACTACAGAATAGTAGAGAGGGTGAACACAAAAGAGGTCATCTGTGTTATAGACCATTTTGTCTAGATTATTACTTCTAAATTTTATTACAAGCACAAATGTAGTTTATTATTTGAGATAAATATTGATGATTATTATTATTAAAAAGGAAATGAGTATTTTCTATTCTTTTAAAAATTCGTTCATCTATAGAAAAATAAAGCTACATATTAACTAGCAACGTGGATATTTCGGACTGTTATTTGCATATATATGCAATCCTTTCGTCTCTTTTTTGAAGTTAATAAGTTAAAACGTGACAAATGCTTTTTACTCCGGTTTCTATTAGGTTTAGTTATGGTTCTGCGATAAAAATTCTACAGACTATGTTAGTATGTATGATATATAACTAATAACAATAAGTAATCACTGTAGTCTGTTTTTTAATCCAGGAGACAAAAAATAAAATGTTGGTTTGTAGCTTAATACTGTAAAAATTACTATTTTTACGGAAACGACAAAAATGTATTTTTATGTTCTATAATACGACGAGAGTAATGGAAACACTAGTATATATACGTAAATTTTAAATATCTGGTGTGGAAACGTCAATTAAAGGTTTAAAACTAATATGTTAAAATAAAAGTGTCCGATTAAACAAATCGGTGACGCAAGTACACCACTAATCCTCTTTAAGTGGTAACATTATTTCAAAATTTAACATTTACACCTGTTAATTTAGTCTCCGGGATTAAAAAACAGACTATACGTCAAACAAATACTAGATGCAGACAACTACATACACTGCGTATAAGAAAAGCAAATGAAAAAATCCCATAGCTGCATAATCAAACAGATAATGTAAAAATCTCTCAGTCCTTCCAACCAATACCCTCGCCCGAGATAAATAAGAAGGAGTACTCTATTCAAACCATTGTAGGTCCTCGCTATTGTTCTACTGCGTTGCTGAATCCCTGGTAGCGTTTGTTGAATGAAAGGCATCAAGTTTTTAAAATATTTGGTTTGGTAAACGAATTAACAAGTTTTAAACTTACATGTAACAAATTAATCCACAGATAAAATAGAGAATATTCAATCACAGACTATAGTTCTCTGTATTGCCAGATTTACTCATATTTTGTTAACATTAGGTATGCACGGCGGCGTTGTCAAATTAATTATAGGCATTATAGTTATACAGCTTTATTCTCTTTACATAATGTTTACAATAATTAATTTGAAAAATAGAGAACGAAACATAAAGAGTACTACAAAATACACTACTAACATTGTATTATTATACTGTAATACCATTACCAACTAGGGATAATCTATGGGTGTGTTCGAATAATTATTTTTTAATAAATATATTCCAAGAATATAAAAAGAAGTAATTACAAAACATGAGAAAAAACCGGAAATTGAGGAAAAGGTTACTAGATTGGAAAGAAACCTTATTATGTTGACGGTAGTCATTATGATGGTAATTTGAAAACACCTACACATGTAACCTTCACTATTGGCTACCTAGACAACAGTCTTTCGTTCTACCGTTACTAGATGGCGCTAATATGAATAAAATAACAAATTTCAAAACAAACTTAAAAAAAATATCTGACACCAAAATAATGAATATCAGCCAGATTTCTTTTTATTATTCACCAAACCAAATTTGATGACATAGCTACAAAAACGGTACGTCTCATCCAACCTTTGTAATTATTCAGCGAGCCATTGAAATATACACACAAAATTTCATCCAAATCTGTGCAACCAGTTATGAGGAGTTAGACAACGTATAGAAAATTATGTTAACCTGATTACATTATGGATATCCGAGTAATTTCAGGCGAGGAATTCAGATTTATTACGGATCCTATTTATTCGATTAGAGAGAATTTACCGTCGCCAGTAATTCTAAAAGTATTTCATAACGATATTAAATTAATTACAAATATGAGAATTCCTGCGATTTATAATTTAATAATTTTCTTTAAAAAATCTAAGTATATATTTATGTGTAAGTATAATTAATTGTGTATTATAAAATCAATATTTACAGTAGATAAGCCAATACTTACTTTACAATAATATAGCTTATACATCAGAGTAACATATAGGCTATAAATTTCACGCGGGTGAAACACAGACACAGCTAGTAAGCTATATTATTGCAAAGTTTCATGGAAATCCGTTCAATACATTTTGTGTGTAAGAGTAAAAAACGTCTATCCAAACATAATCACAAACTTTCGCATTTATAATATTGGTAAGATGTTCAAATTTAAACAATCAATACATACTCATTGTTTAGATTGATTAGGTTTGGACAATACAATAATACATCATCATTACATAGCATAAAACAAAGTCGCTGCCGCTGTCTGTCCGTCCGGTTTTTTATTAATAGATAGAGTGATTCAAGAGGAAGGTTTATATATATAATACATGTATGTACACCCGTGCGAAGCCGGGGAGAGTAGCTAATATACAATAAAATCGGAATCTCACATAAAATCAAAAATACGCCCAAATTAAAAAAAAAACATTACTAAGAACTATTAAAAGAAAAGAAAAAATATGCCTTTCTATAAAGTGGTACAATCATACAATCTCCATTTATTTTAGCTGTGTCAAGATTAATAAAGTTCAAAACGAATATGACTATTCAATTAAGGAACCGGGCAGATATACGGGTCAAACATCTGGCTTCCGATACTTAACCGTATACAAAACCCTTTTGAGAGCCGACCCAACCTTCTTGATAAGAGTATCAAAGGTACAGGACTATACTATGTATACCTACTACATCAACATTAACAAAATAGAAGAAATAATCGTGGTGTTTAGTTACTTCATAGAATCAACATGAAATGCTATCTAGAAAAAAGAAGAAGTCGTATTTTAGTAGTTTACTACCCAGAATAAGATTGAAAGGTCGTCAGTTGAAATCTAAGCAACAACAAATCTGTGGTATAACGGTTAAGAATAACACCCTATTTCCGACGGTAGCGGGTTTGTCCTCGCACGATACAAATATTTGTATTCATGTTTCAACATTTTTTTATTGATATACCTACTAGCTAACCCCGCAAACGTTGTATTGCCATATAAATTAAAATCGTAATTAAAATATAGGAGTTGATGGTAGTAGGGTGAAGATTTAGGGTTGAGTGTATTTTAAATGCCACATTATAAAAAAAAATATTAAAAAACTTTTGGTCAAAATATAAAAAATAAATGTGGTGGACAACCCTTATCACTTAAGGATATGAAAAATAAATAGTAACCGATTCTCAGACTTACTGAATATGCATATAAAATTTCATAAAAATCGCTCACGTCGTATTGGAGGAGTATGGTAACTGAC
Source organism: Achroia grisella (assembly GCF_030625045.1). NCBI lineage: Eukaryota > Metazoa > Arthropoda > Insecta > Lepidoptera > Pyralidae > Achroia > Achroia grisella. Next base: position 618,153 of record NW_026712613.1, on the reverse strand, counting down.
ATTGTGACACGAGAATTATATATAAAAAATCTTTGGGTAGATTTCAATGTATGTTTTACGTATTGATAAATGTCTAGTATGCAATTCTGCTTAGATTGAGACTAGATTTCACTCTGTGGATTGTCTCAAATAAAATAAAAGTGTCTGTTTTTAATTAAAAAATTACCAATTTTCACTATTTTTATTTGTACTACGATGATAACAAACATGCATACGGCCCATGTGATGGTAATGGAAACGGTTACCGTAGTCTATGGACGCTTGAAACACCAGGGGTGCCATATGCGCGTTAACAGGGACACCGACTTATGAAAAATCCGTTATCTAAGTATACGCGGGAGAAAGTTCCTCTGAAACCGCACTGTCCGAGACCACTTTAGAAGATTCCAGCATACGGCGATAAATTCCCTGTCGATAAATTCAAATTAAAAAAACCTTTTATTCATGTAGGACATTTTAGCTGCTTATGAATGTCAAATTTTTTATATTTTAATTTTTTCCCTACCGACCAATTTAGTATATAGATCCAATGGAGAAGATCTGGGATGAAACTCAATTGAATTACATATTTTTTTAAAAGCCAGTTTATATACAATGTATATGTATGTTATATAGGCGTCTATGTCTAACATTATATTATAGCATATACTTATAATTCATACCATAGCGAAGATATTACAAATGAGCGGTAGATTAAAAAAAAATAATTATGCCTATTAAAAATGCTTAAATATAAGTCCATAAAATTAAAAAATAATCACACAAAATAAATATTCGATCCTAATATATATTATAATGAAAGAGAAATCTCTATCTCTCTTTTATTATAATATTAGGATACATTACATTACCTACTTTGTATTAGGATACATACAGCGCAGAATTTGTTAATGGCATAGAGCATGAGTTTCATCCGTAAAAGTCAGCTATTTTTTTGTTGGGGGGTATTGGGCTATTGTCAGCAGCCTGTAGCAGTGCGACTTACATAGATTTATTGTGCTCGCCCTTTTTAGAGTTCGCTACCTAGACCCGTCAGGGACAAGAATTGAAAGATATTCTTAAGAACTATAGTTTTTATCTCAGTTAAATTCAGCTAAGACTAGCAGCAATATTAATAATAATAAAACATCCAAGAGTAGCCGGGGCAAGCTATATGTGAAGCAATAAAACACTATAATTGTAGTCATTACAAACAAGATAAATTTATCTATTTCTGATACAAAATACACTAAATGCCACATCACACGCAACTGTGTAATAATACACCTTACGTGACGATCTACATTAGTTTGTATGAAAATTCCATTCCCATATTATTGTTATTGTATTATAATCTGATGTACAAACTAACTCCACACCAGAGAGCTTACGATAGAATTTTCATGTTTGTTTTTTTTTAATTATGAAAAAAGCCTCGGATATTAATTTCTAGGCTTCCTACTATTTATTTACACATAACATTTTTTATTAATTAAAAGAAAACATTTTCATATTCTATATGCGTTTCAATTCACGACTCATCTGGATGTAAGCGCTTCGTCATAGGCGCATACAACTTATACCTACATACATACATATCAATGCGGTATTAAGGTTGCATGACCGAGCCCTCTTCATACAAAACATGTTTTTATAAAAACCTTCTACAATAACTAATTAAACTCGATGAAATTTTGTCCACAGAATAATACGACTAATATCAACATTATCAACACTGTCAGATTTTATTTTAGCTAGTTTGTTTTAGAATTACACGTATATATATTATATTCCAGTGCTTCGTTCTCGATATATATATTTACCATGTAGTTTCTTCAAATCACTAGGCAACATAACGCAATTTTAGAGCTAGATTCTAAAGCCTAAAAAAAAAAAAAAAAAAGAAAATTAAACGTTTCACTGTCAACACTTGTCATACTCTATAGACAATAGATTGATACTTGTCATTTCTTTACTTTGCGTGGCAACTATTGCGTCATAATTTTTAATTGTTCTTTAATTCTCAGTATTTTTTAATTGAAAACATATAAATTTCACATAAATTATCTAGAACTGCTAGCTATTTTTCTGGCATTGAAAACTTTTGTTAAAAACAAACAAGAAATTCAGGTTCTGTTAAGAGTAGATAATAAAACGGCTATTTCTTACATTAATCGTATGGGTGGTATTCAGTACCCACACCTTAATGACTTGGCTAGAAATATTTGGAAATGGTGCGAAGAAAGGAAAATATGGCTCTTCGCCTCTTATATAAAATCTTCAGATAATGTAGAAGCAGATATAGAATCTCGAAAAACAAATACAGATATCGAGTGGGAATTAAATTCACGCGTTTTTAAAGAAATAATAAATAAATTTGGTACACCACAGGTGGACCTTTTTGCGTCTAGGGTCAACACTAAATGTCCCTTATATTTATCCTGGAAGCCAGATCCAGATGCATTAAATGTAGATGCATTTACTGTAAATTGGTCAAAGTATTATTTTTATGCCTTTCCACCATTTAGTCTAATTTTAAAATGTCTAATGAAAATAAGATATGAAAAAGCCTCAGGAATCATAGTCGTGCCCTACTGGCCATCACAACCATGGTTCCCCGTTATGCAGGAAATGTTGGTTTCTGATTTATTATATTTTGGGCCAGATAAAGATCTGTTATTTTCGCCTTACAGGAGCTGCCATCCTCTTCACCAGCAACTTATCCTGGTGGGCGGAATCTTATCAGGCAATCTATGATAAGACAAGCTATCCCCACTATCGCTTTAGATACTATGATAGCTTCACTATCAAAACACACACTAAAACAATATGATGTATCCTACAAAATATGGTGGGCTTTCTGTCAAGAAAACCAAATTAACCCTTTGTGGCACACAAAGGGTTAATTTGGTTTTCTTGACAACCAGTGTGCCTCAGTACCAAAAATAATACAGTTTTTAACAATTCAGTTTGAGAAAGGCTCTTCTTATGGAACCCTTAATTCTCATAAATCTGCTCTCTCTCTAATAATTGGTTCGCGTATAGGGAGGGATGAGCGTATTAAAAGGTTGTTGAAAGGTTTTTACAAAACAAATCCTCCAAAACCGAAATACTCTTTTACTTGGGACCCATCTATTGTATTAAATACACTAAGAAAATGGCATCCTTGCATTTCATTACCGTTGGAAATTTTGACGAAAAAATTGGTTACATTACTAGCCTTATGTACAGCACAATGTGTACATTTCTTTAATAAAGATTAAAAATATATCTTATGTAGAGTCAGGTTTACATATAAATATCACAGATATAACTAAAACATCTGCGCCAGATCGTTCACAACCGGTATTGGTCTTACCATTCTATACCGAACCTGAGATTTGCCCATCACTTACTTTACAGTTTTACATTAATTGGACCAAAGATATAAGAGGTGATGTTGAAGAACTATTTATAATCACTAAAAAACCACATAGAGCGGCTACACCATCCACATTAAGTCGTTGGATAAAAAATGCGTTGACAAATTCTGGCATTAATACAGATATTTTTACGGGCCACTCTACTCGTCATGCTTCAACATCCATGGCCAAGATGAAGGGTGTGTCTATAGAGGCTATTAGAAATACCGCGGGTACAGAGTCTTCGCAGACATTTGCAAAATTTTATAATAGACCCATATACTAATATTTTTGCAAATACTGTTTTATCTGCAATGTGAGTGCTAACTATAGTACTTATACAATTTTTAATATAAAAATAAGTGTATTAAGGGATAATAATGTGATAATAATTGAAACTTGTTATAATTAAGAACTGTGTAATGAAGAATTTCTTATATGACTGATTAATATGATTAATAATTATGTTTAAAGACTTGATAATGTTAATGTTGAAAATGAGAATTATCCATAATTTTAATTTTTGTAGTAAAAGACTGATTTATACCAAAAATAGAAAGATGTTTTATTACAGCTTATACTATCCAGTTGTAATATTAAGGAAAAAATTAATCACAAACTCACTGAGACTCTAAATATCTACATGGTAAATATATATATCGAGAACGAAGCACTGGAATATAATAAATGATCAAACGAACTTACCTGTGATGTTCGATCATTATTATATGAAGTGCTTCGTTCGAAGATATATACCCACCCAGAGAACATATATAGTAGTAATACACCTGGTTTACTTAATCCCACCCTTTGAGTTTGTGATATAGTCTCTAAAGGAATGACAAGTATCAATCTATTGTCTATAAAGTATGACAAGTGTTGACAGTGAAACGTTTAATTTTCTTTTTTTTTTAGGCTTTAGAATCTAGCTCTAAAATTGCGTTATGTTGCCTAGTGATTAGAAGAAACTACATGGTAAATATATATATCTTCGAACGAAGCACTTCATATATATCACAGGTAAGTTCGTTTGATCATTTATTATACTGAATATAATAACTCGATTATACTCTCACTAAATTCACCTAGTATAGGAATTTTTAAAAATGTGTAAGATATTGGAGTTATAATATTTTTTTAGAATAAAGAACACCTTTATATATTTTAATAATAAAATAAGTCGAGTAGAGCGAAACGTAAATAATTTACGATAAAATTCGGATTGAAAGATTGCTATCTCAATTGGTTGTAGGGAGACGAAAGGTATCTAAATAGAGATAAAACAAATACTAAAGAATACCTCCGTCGTAATCTTACTGTGCGCACAGACTACAATGAAACAGACTCCTCTTAATTGCAATTAAAAAGTGAAACATATGAAGAATCTGGAGAAAGATTATTTAAAGAATCGGAAGCACTCAGTATTGAAAGACTTAGAGCTGACTCTTTTTAAACAAAATAACCACGGACAATGACATGCTATATCAATTTCCAAGGAATGTTTAACTGTGTTTCTATTAGAGGACCGAGATAGGTGAAATTACAGGATACGACGCATAGTATCAAAGTCCTCCAGACAACTCATGAGTGGTATGACGGGCACATGATGATGCATGGACATGCATAGGCCCGTGCAGCTATGTATATAAGCATTGGTTTCACATATTATGAGGTAGTCCATCAGCTTCTTGCCGTTCCAATTAAGTAAAACAAAAAAAAGAAACAAAGTGGAAACCTAACAATAAATTGACCTTCTTTCGGAAAGTTTCGAAAAATAATTTCAATTTTCTACTGTATTTCTTGGAAAAATTATTTTATTTTCATTACTAATATCCCTAAGACTTGGTATACCTTTACTTTGGTAAGACCTTTACGACTCAAGTCTATACATATGTGTTTGATCAGCAGATAAAAAGGCTAGGTTTCTCATTACATTAATTAAAAGAATACAAGTTCCTCTTTCATTAATTATTATTTAATTATTTTCCCTCTTTTTTTTGTATTAATATTATATTTTCCTTATTTCTCATACATTGTTTGTTACCTACCTGTTTACCCTGTCTTGAAAAGATAAGGTGATTTCTGCAATACGCCTGTCTTATTGCCAAACACGTGTAGAAACAAAGTTTCATTTAATTGTATGAAGTCTTCATATATCTCCAAAAGTCTACATTTCCAATTAAAAACTGTATGTACATACTAGGATATAATGAATTTGTATGAAGTCTTCATATATCTCTAAAAGTCTACATTTCCAATTAAAAACTGTATGTCATACTAGGATATAATGAATTTGAAGAGAAACAAATGGCGACGCGATAATTGTACCTACAGCGGAACAATGAAAACGGAACATCATCTGACAAAGGATTGTCTGTCATTGTAATGGGAATTTTAATTCACTCCCAACAGATGCATGAATAATAAACAGTAGGTTTACGTTTCAAATGTATTCGCATATAGCATAATTAAACATGGCTGATGAATATAAAACAATTTGTGAAATGTACTAGGTAGGTATAAATGAGAGTAGGTCTAATTGAAAACGGATAGTTTTATTGCTGTTTCCACGAACAGAGTATATTCTGAAGTATAAATTAACACAAAGATTGTTTGGTTTCGGCCACATTTGAAGTTTTCACTTTTCGGCGTAAGATAGAGTAACTAACCACTAAATCACGACGGTCTTGAAACAAAAATGTCAAGAAAAATGCAGAAATTGCTGGAGAAGAAAATTTGTCTATAATTAAATACCGAATAAATCTGGCATTTTTAAGGATAACTGTAACTAACTCTTAAACTAAAAAAGGATAATAGGTAAAAAATACGTAGAAATGAATTCTAGGAAACACAACTAAAAAAAATACAAAGTCGAATTGAGAGCCTCCACTTTTTTTTTAAGTAGGTTAAAACTAGATAACACGTGATTCGCGTAACGCCTCGCCTGAATAAAACATGGCGTACAAAAGTTTTAACACTCTGAGGTATTTACATACGCAATAAACCGAAAGTAGAACACCCTCTTTCATTCCTTTTGTTTTTCCTCTTTTATACACTGGTAAACAAGCTAACATCTTCTGCTGATTGGTTGTTTTTTTTCAGACTACTTAATGTTGTTTGACCGCTGGCCTTTACAGCTTCACCAGACAATATGGGCGAGTGCAGATGGCACTCCAAACCCGCGGAAGGACTTATGGAGTGGCTGAAGACCCAACTCCCGCCTGACGGATACGACTTTAGTCTGAGGGCACCCCTTGGGGTTCGAACCGCAACTCAGGCCGTCGTAATTTCGATCCCCATTTGAATTGAACGGGGGATCCATCGGAGGGAATGATTAATGGTCAAAGTCACTTATATATATATATACCATCAAGGACGGTCATCACGTTATCATGTGACGCTGTGATACCTCGCATTGCCATTCTGGAGGACTAGGGTGTCATGAATGTAAAGAGTATATTCTATTGACCCTGTAATAATAAGTAGTGAACTTGAGATTTTCTACCCAAACGTCTGTAATTTAAATTTCAAATCTATTCAACAATAATTATAACGCGTGTTTAGGCCACGAAAAATCCCATTTAATAGAATTATTAAGGAGTATAATTTTTTTTTATTTTCTTTTGTTTAATTTTATTGTTTGCTAATTTTTCTCTTAATGATTTGTATTGTGTTTATTATTTCTATTTATATGCTATAATAATTTATAAGCTGCTGTGAGCATTGTCATTATTGTGTTGTCATGTGTGATGTACTAAATATTATTCTATTCTAAATACAATACTCTAATATAAAATCTGATGAGATTTTGATCAAAGTTATATGGGACCAAATAGAAAATAATAATCAAAATTGACATAGAATAAAGTTCGGATATAACACATACTGTCAAATTACGAAACTTTTTTAAATTTCGTTCAAAAGTCAATTAAAATATCTAATGTACAGTTATGAAAACAGTTAAAAACCTAATTAAATCCACGAACGTCGTAACACATTTAAATAATACTACATCCTAAATAGCAAAGCTCGATCACCCAGATACTAATACATATTATGTACATAGTATATAGCATGTACTATTGTTTCTAAGTAGAATAACGTAACATATATATTTAAAATGATATTATCTTACAGATGTCGCGTGTGCAGCAAAACGATCTGCTCCTACACGAGGCGGTAATCAAAAACGAACCAGCTGCCGTCATAGAGGCGCTGCAGCGGCCAACTGACGTCAACTGCAGAAATAATGTGAGTTTTTTATTCAATGACAACATAATAATATTAATAACCCACTGCGGTTACCGTACCCTGTTCATCCCCTATTTAGTAGATCTGAAAATTGGCTACAATCTATTTTTCATATCCCTAACATTTTTTTTTTATTTCTTGGACATTTTATATTTTATTTTCCTTTAACATGGTATTAAAAATACATACATCCCTAAATTTTCACCCGTCTACCATCAACCCCTACTTTTAAATAGCGATTTTAATTCACATGACAAAACGACGTTTACGGGGTCAGCTAGTATATATCGAAATATATATTATGATAACTTTAATAGTAATGATAATAAGGTTCATAATTATATATCCTTTGAAATGCCTGGAAAATACCCAAGAATATTTTCGACTACTTGAAAGTGGGAAGCTGAATAAGCCAAGATTAATCATAATAAAACCTGAGGGAAGATTGCCCTCAATTTATATATATTTTCTTTTTTATTTCACTTCATATTTTATTTACATATTTTTTTCTGATTTATTTATTCCGCTTTGTATTTTTAATTTCCTCGTGCTTGTTACTGGAGCGAGACTTCTAAGCGATTATTATTAAATTAAAACAAATAAAATAATTATAGAAATATATTTCAAATTTATATTCAAAATATCATTATTCATGTAGGTCTTTACAGGCAGATATGTCAAATCTACCCTCAGCTCGGAATGATATCGAGATGAGTAGAACTGACAAGAAACTCAGCTTGTATTCTTTTCAAATAAATGAATTACATGTTCATTTTGGAATTTCATTTTAAATTTGGAATTATTTAAAATTTGTATCGAATAAAGCTCACAACAGTCAATTGTGTCATATAAAAAAAATATATGAAAATAAGATATATATAAACTATTATGGAAACTGCCAGCAACAATAGAAAGAAAGAAAATATTTATTATCAACAATTTCATTGCATGCATACACAATATTTCATACATACATATACATATACACACATACATATACACTATAATGATACATACAACATAAGTAGGTACTAATTATACCTATTTATGCATTCAAAAAAATATAGAGCACTGTTAACAGAACCTGTATAGTGCCTCATTAATAATCGGGGACTTAGGCACCATAAAGGTCCTAAGGCTAACTCAATTTACCATCATATACTGATTACTAACATAGTATATATTAGAGTTTTTTATAGCAATTGCTATAAAACTCTAATATAAAAAATATATATTTCAGACTGCCTTTCTGGTGATGAAATTAAAGTTCATGTTTATAGACGGCAGTTGCCATTGCCATCAGCTTTTATAGCAATCAAATTCCAATAAAAGATAAATTTCATTTATTATTTATTTATTTCTTACAGCCATTTTTTTTATTTTAACAGGCACACATACGCAATAGTAATGTTAGTATGGATTATCTAATGGAGTAAATAAAGATTATTATTATTATTAAAAAAGAAATGAGCAAGCACAGTTATAGTATGTAATATTATGTTATCTGTGGTTTAATTATTATTATTAACAAATACTCCTGCGTAGTATTAACATCTTCATACAGCTATGACGCGTTCGTTATCCTACTGCAGCTGTGCGCCGTGCAATATTGTGCATCTGTGGCGCATTACGTTTGCGCGGGAAAATAAAAAACTACAAAAATGGCTTCTTCAGCAGACATACTAATTATTTTGTACTCCTTATTTCTAATTGTTTTATACTATTGATTATACGTTTATATGCCTGTAATTTACTTCTAATATAAACAATAAACTATATAACAAACCTAAAACTATATATAAATACAGCCTCTAATAACATAACTAACGGTACTATATATTATATGTATGTTTCTTGCAGTACGGCAGGGCGCCGATACACTGGGCGGCAAGCAGAGGAAACGTCGACATAATCAAATTACTTATTGAAGCGAAATGCGACATAGAAGCAGCTGATAAGGTAATTTCCAGTATTACTCTTAACATATCGTACGCTTAATAATAATTGTCTTAACTCAATAATTATAAATTTTATAAAATAGACCTTATTGTTTTTGCAGTAAGGTTGAATTTCTAAAATTTGTAAGCTTGTAATTAATGCACTTTATTATTATGCGTGAGAATTATATAGGTACTAGCAATACCGTATCAATGAACAATTTGTTCTGAATATTCAGAATAAATTATTTAATAAATAAATATTATAAATATATGTTCATTAATTAATACAATAAATCTAAATGTAAAATTTGAATACATTGGATTTATTGTTCTTTTAGACGTCATTTTTGAACATTACTTCTTTTAATGCTCAGAGGCTTTCTGTGAATTCTTCAGCACGTACCAGGATCCGTAGGACAAGAAATTGGGGAACATGCGTAAGGTTAAATTTTTTAATTGTCAACACTCATGGTATAGGACAGAGGGTACACAAAAAACAAATGAGTTACCACCTACATAACAAAATAATACTGTAATGGACCCGTGGGATACCGGGGTGGCTTAATCCGTAGTTTTTTCTATTCTAAAATACTAGGCTGTCATAGAATTAAAAGAAGTTCGTTATTTGCATTCAGTTCGGAATGCGGCCGTTGCTAATGGCAGCATGGCATGGTCATCTCGAAGCCGTAAAAACTCTCGTCTCTGCGGGCGCCTGTCTAGCTGCTACTAACAAGGTATGTTACCCTAATAATATATTAACATAATTTTATGTAACTGGAATGCCCACCTGGTGGTAATTGGTAATCAATCGTCATACATCATGAACTTGTTAGTAAGGTGGACCAATAACATCCTTACTAGCAACGTGCCATATCAGGCTGACCTCCACGTGGTTCCCTCTGAAAACCATGATGATAAATTCTTGATGAATTTGTCACGATGGGCTAACTGACCTGACCTCATGCTCATCTTGTCATCCTCCACTGGTTCCCCGCCAGCGTAAACCGTTAGCGTTTACAGTCCATAAAAAAATAAGAAACAGTACCATGGAAACCACGTTGTCATGTAATGCTCGTGAATTATTGTTGCCATTCCAGACTAAAATTTTATGGCCTACCGCCTTATGCGAATCATATCATACAAACGAAGTTGCTTGACGGCTGAAATCGGTGAGACTGAGGTATATAGGTGACTTTTCACTAAGTCTACCTCAGTATGAAAATATAATAAATTAAAACACTGTGTAACTACGTAACAAAAATTTATATTACTCCTGCCTCTTGTCATTTTATGACATCCTGGTCCTCCCGATTGGCAATGCGTGAGAGGTACTATTATGACGTGATATGTCCGTAATGCTCATGTGTACTTTATACAAGGCACGGTTACCACTTACCATCGAGATGGTCATCTGATTGTTTGTCATTGTAGTTGATAAAAAAATCATTACATTACAAACAAGGAAAATACTACGATATTTTTTATAGTCTGTTCAATAAATTCATTGATCAATAAAGTTAACAAACTTATTTCTTTTTGTATAACGAATTTTGCAAGTTATAATAACAAAAATGTGTAGATATTTTTACAGGTTATTTCTCAGAAATCAGTTCAATGTATTCGTAGATGATGTCAATATAATAATATGATTATTATTATATTGACTCCACAATAAATTAAACAAAATCCCGTAACTCTAACAAATTTATATGAAGAATAATTATATTTTTTGTATAAATTATTATGGAATTATTATGATACATAGAAGTGATCAATTATATTAATCGTATAACAATATCACTTATTTTGTTCATCTCTAGAAATACTAGGCTGTCATAGACTTAAAAGAAGTTTATTATTTGTATTAATACTTCGGACTGAAGCTGTTTTTGATCTAGAATTTAATACTTTGCACAAACACATAATTTGTAACTATTTTGTTTGTTAATGTACAATCCAGTGTTAAGCTGTTTTTATGATTAATACGTACAAACACATAGACGGAAGGTTATGTCCGATCACATGAGTGACATATTTCTCTTATTAATGTAATTGTAACTTTCTATACTCTGCCTATATAGGGAATTCTATTTTTATCATGACAGTTTATGGACGAAAGATTGTGCCTACTTGCGTACAAATTAAATTATTATACATATTCGCTTCAACAAAATATAATCCAGTAGGGACATAATTTCCTTCTTCTAAATTTATATTACGTTATTTATATAGAAATTTGTTACAGAGAAAAACATGTAAATATAACAGTATTATATTCTTATATATAATACTAGCTACTCACCCCGGCTTCGCACGAGTGTACATGTATTATACATATAAACCTTTCTCTTGAATCACTCTATCTATTAAAACAACCGCTTTAAAATCCGTTGAGTAGTTTTAAAGATTTAAGTATACATAGGGACAGACAGCGACTTTGTTTTATACTATGTATCTAATGATGATTATGAAGATGAAGAGTTTGTTTGTTTGTTTAAACGCTCTAATCTCAGGAACTACTAGTTCGAATAGATAAATTATTTTTGTTTTGTAGTCTATTTGTCGAAGAAGGCTTTAAGCTATATAACATTACGCTACGACCAATAGCAATGATACAATGAAAAATATTGCAAAAAGTGAGGAAATGAAACGCAGACGAAGTTGCGCGGATCAGCTAGTTAATTATAAGGAATATGTCCCTACATATTAGTAGTAATGCTGTAATGGTAGCAATGTAGTACATTAGACCACATGTTTTTCTGTAAACTGTGGTATAGTAGATACTTTTTATAGACCAACGTCATATTTATTATTCATCTAGCTGATTATTGACATTAATACGTAGACGAAACATATTAAATATATTCCTCAATTACTATATTTTAATACAACATAAACTACTCGTATGCTATGTATGCTATTTAATTTAATGTATGGTATTTATAACACGTGTTAATGTCAACAATATTGGCTAAATAAATGTATATTATCATCATAAAACAGTATACAGAATGGAGAAGTAAACTATTATTATATGTTATTTAATTCTCACCATTATTCGATATCTTAATTTAGAGTTTAGATCTTATCTTACAAATAAAATTTGAGTGTCTGTTTGTAATATTGAAATAACCGTTTTTTACTACATGCATATGAATATAAACACGGTACATGCACCAAAATAACAATTTTTACATTTTTTATTTGTCTCTCTGTCCGGAGTTTGTTCCGGCTAATCTCTGAAATGGCTGGACCGATTTTGACGGGACTCTTTTTGGCAGGTAGCTGATGTACCTAATAAGGATTAACTTAGGCTACTTTTATTTTAGAAAAATAAAGTTAAATTCCACGCGGACGAAGTCGTGGGTACAGGTAGTTATTAATAAAAAACAGTCGCGTAAATAACACTTTACAGTGCAGGTGGATATGCTGAAATAATTAAGTACTTGTGAAACTAACCTGTGTACATGCGTACGAATGTTTGTACCTATGTACGAAATATTTACCTACGCTAGGATCACGTCAGATCCATAATCATAAATTATTTACTGTAACAAAGTAAATCAGTAGGTAGAACACGTGTCGAGGTGTCTGCAACAGACGTTTCAATTAGGGTAACCAAGTCTCCCCATTTGAATGTACTTTCCGACAAACTATTTATTCCCTGCATTCAGTACTTTGATGTAGATTTTAAGCTTAACGCTGTATTTCATAATGAATATTAGAATGAGTTATTCTAATAGTGCACTTGTTTACGAGTAGATCAGGAGTCACCAAAATGTTTAATCACGTATTTAGGGATCACAAATGTTTGTGTATTTAAAAAAAATTGTTTCAAAACTGATTCATAATTGGTTTACAAATATATGATAACTAGCTACTCGCCCCGGCTTCGCACGGGTGTACCTGTATTATATATACAAACCTTCTTCAAGAATCACTCTATCAATTAAAAAAAAATCTCTTCAATATCCGTTACGTAGTTTTAAAGATTTAAGCATACAGAGGGACAGACAGCGACTTTGTTTTATACTATGTAATGATGATGATATGCGCACAAGGCACTGCACTACTTAATTATAATTGCATGTTTTTCTTACGAGTCATTTCAATTGAATTGATGCACCGCGCTCAGCACTATGTTTGCAATGATGTGTGCCGCCCCCTCTTCCCGATCCACCATCTTTATGGCGTGAAGAGCGCTACTATTGCTTATCCCAATATACACTACCTTTTTTATATAATTGAAATACAAAGCAAGCTGACGGCTCACCTGATGGTATGTGGTAACTGTCACCTATACGCATGAACAGCACTACGAACGCCACATCGTCAAAAGACGACCCTATGGTCGTCTTTGCACCAGTTATGCCCCATTGCTAACAATATACCATGTCAGGTCCACCTCCACATGGTCCCCCCTGAAAATCATCCGCCAATCCGAAATTCACCTTTAGCGCATACGGCAGCACTATTTCATTGACATCCCAGAAAAAATCACCCACTCATGCTTTATTAATCCAGATTTAATAATGAAAATATTTAAACGAACGACATTGTACAAAATTATTTATTTTGTTTGTAACAAATATTTATTTTATTCTTTATTGTACACACACATAGGAAAAAATCAGCAATGCAATAAATGTAATGTACAAGGTCGAGCTTAACAGAGCTCTTAAAAGAGATTTCTTCCAGCAAACCTAGAAAATGTTATAGGATAGTGTATTAACTAGAACACTCATATGTGTACGAAAAAAAGAAGTTATTAAAATAGTATTCTAATAATATTAACTATCAGAATTAATACACATACATAAACTATAAGACTTAACTTAAAATGTAATTATAATACATACAAATATAAGTATAAAAAATATTTACATATTTTGTGTAAATATTTAATTGTCACAGACAATTACAATTCTGTATCTTGTATAAATGATTACATTCTCTAATAAAGTCGGCTAAATACGATACAAAGGTAAAAGATCATTGCTCCGCCCCCATCGACAGGGAATTCATCCCCACACGATGGAACCTAAGTGATCTAGGACAGTGCGATTTCAGAGGAGCTACCTTCCACGTACACGTACAGATGGCCGAATGAAGTACCTGCCCAGGTTTTCTCAAGCGACTACGGCGTTGGGTTTTTCAAGAAAGGTATATTAAGGTTTCTTAAGGGTCTGCAACGTACACGAGACGCCTCTGGTGTTTCAGGCGTCCACAGGCTACAGAAAACGTTTACCATCTGATTGGCCGCATGCCTATTTTCCACGTTTGTAGTACAAAAAAGAGTCGATTTTTAATGTCGAACTTTTTGGTTGTCAACATGGTAAACCTACTCTCCATGGAACAGTGAAAGCAAATCTCTTAAGCCCACAGATTTGTATCAGACGTATCTTTCTAGGTGTGGATAACTGAAGGATTATCCACATTAGCAGGATACAAGTATATATATGGTGCGATATCTCAATTTAGTTATTTATGATTGTTAATTACTGATTTTATATAATGGATTTATATTATTTTGTTTAATTCCGCTTCCATTCGCTACCATTTTATAAATCTGCCTGAAAAAAGATTTTAATGTCATATAAAATACTTCCTTAGCAAAAACTTACTGTAAAATTGAAGAATTCGTTAATGACAATAATGTTTTTATAGAAAAAATTTAAATCCATAGCTTATTATCCATTGATAATATTATCTGATTACACTAACAATGAGTGCGTAGCGATTTCTATGTTGATTATGCCTCTTACTTGTTATACTGTAATTATTATATAAAAAAACATCTATTCAAAAGAGCTACACACAAGTTTCTTTGCTCATTCTTCTTGTGACGAATCTGCGTTCCGAATAAGTGGTAGAATTCAAATATGACTATTCAAAAGTGCTTGTAATGATTTTATTTGAATAAAAATTATTTCTATTTCTATTTCATTAGCATGTGTGATACCATAAATATTTGCGAAAAGCTGATCGGCGCTACTATTATATTATGAACTTCACTATCAGTGATCAAAATTATAATTTTTTATGTAATATTCGTTTATTATTGGTATATTATTATTAGATAGGTATGGTATAATGTGTAAGGTTTTACAATAAATATTCAGAGTCTGTTATAAATCTAGCAGAAAAAAGATTTAAATGTCAAACAAAACATTCCTGATCAAAAATGACTTAAAATTGAAGATCTAACGATAATAATGTTTTTATAATAATAAATCTATAGCACACAATATTACTGATTACATCTAATAATGAGCGTAGCAGAGCTTGTGTTATCGAGTACTTGTTATACTGATTATAATATAAAAAAAACATCTACTAAAAAGAGATACACAAGTTTTTTTTCTTCTAAATACATATTATACTTAGAAAAAATCCATGATACAAAAGTGCAATCATGAGTTTATTTGAATAAAGATTATTTCTATTTCTATTTCTATTTCCAAAATTATTTTGTGTAATTCCGCTACCAGTACCATCGATATTATAAATATTCAGTGCAGAAACCTAACCACCGCTAGCAGATGTGTTATGGCCATCCCTATTAGTGATCAAATTGCGACCGTTATTGGATCTACACTCATGTTGCGACACATGTTTCGCCCCTATGTAATGAATAGAGCTCGGATATAATTTCGAAGCCTTGTGGTGACTGTGCGGCGAGCAGACTGAAACTTGAGGTGAAATATATGTCACAATATGGGCGTAGATCCAACAATAGGCGAAAACGGATAGCTAATATGGAAGATCATAATGTTTTCAGTACTTGTTGTCTGGTCACTGTACAGCCTAGCAGTGGGCGCGTTTATCACTATCTCTACCTAGGTTTATTATCTCTATATTCATTACTGAAGAGTTAGTAAGAATATAAATTGACACAAAAAGACTTTGTATATCAGCCAGATTCGAATACGCGATCTAAGATATGTTAGTACCTAAACCAGTAGACCATAACGATCTCACTAATTAATTTCTTTCGACTTATTTGTGAACAGAAACACAACGACCTTCTGCAGTGTGCTTGTTCCCGGGGCTCGCTAGATGTTGCAGCGTATGCAATCTCACTAGGATCCAACGTACAGGGGTGCGACGCGGCTGGCGACGCACCGTTGGCGTTAGCATCTCGTGCTGGTCATGCTGCCCTGGTAGATCTACTACTGGAGAAGGGAGCGGACATTGATGCTATCAATAAGGTAAGAAAGAGAAATTTATAATTTAAAATAATTGTGGTTGAAGTTTCACTGGGCGACCACTAGTAATAATAACAGCGTCAAAATATCGGGAGCTATTTAATAATATTATCATGATAAATTACTAGTTTATATACTGTATTACTTACTAAGTGAAGTATATATATGCATGGCATTAGTTGTTTATATATATAAACGGTTTTTCAAAAAGTTAGAACATATATATCTTAATCAACCATCTTTAAAAAATCAAGAGTTAAGTTTTTGCCTGATCCTCTCATCGTTTACCATTACATAGATCGTAAGCAAGATTCCCACCATCGTGGTATATAAAACTGAATCTGTCACGTAACTAATACCGGAATGAATTGAATTGCCGGTGAGATTAAAAAATAATATAAAAAAGTAGTCTTAAGGAATTTTAATATTAGTTTGTTTAGTCTAATTGCTTTCAATAAGTACTATAGATTATTAAAGGTAAGGAGGTTGTATGAAAATGAATTAAAGAAGTTGTTTTAGAACATAGAAAAAAAATTAGGACTCTACTCACACTAAAATCGTCTAGACACGGCTTTAAAATCATGCAAAACCGCATACTATTTTTGCCACTCATAACTTCCTTACTCTGTCACTTCTGAATTCCTAGTAATTTATTATTGAAATTTGGATAGAATATATTTTTTATTAATCAATCATTTCATGCTACAAACAAAAACAAAATACAAATAATGTTACAATAAGAAGAAACACAATAAATACACTTAAAAACGTAAAATGCTATAATAAACTAAAATATAAATAAATTATTTACTACAGGGATATGAGTGGGTTGGTACTCAGTGAACTCAGTCTCGGTCAATGAAACAACTTTATTAGTTAGCTTGATAAAGTAAGAGAGCCGATTCGATACAGATCTGAGGCATTAAAGAATTAACAACTCGTTTAGTTATTTATAGGATAACTAGTTACGAGATCTACGGAGAGAAGTTCGACCCTTTAGTCATTAAACGAGTAATAGAATTTACTAACATTTCACAGTAAATGTAGAAATACACTATTTTTAATTATGCCTAAAAAAGAGCCAAGTCCTTAGGTTAATACCTCAAGAAAAAAGAAGGAATTTATGTACAGTGGGAAAAAAGAGAGAGACACTGAGATAACTACAAATAAAGATGAGTGGAAGAGAGATATAACGTAGACTCCAAATGATAGCTGATATACAAGTGGAAATTCTGAGATGATAGTTTATCCTTTTCTATTCACTTTCGTTTCACAACTCCGGTGAATTAAAAATTAATAAAAACGATTTTTATTTATGCGGTAACCCATAAATTTCTACAAGTTACGACCTGTTACGATTCCCGATAAATTCAGCTTTTATCGCGGAATCCGTTATCTCCTGTTCTCCTGGGAATTTCAGGAAATTTCCCAGCTAAATAAAGAATCAAATAGAGCAAAACCTTGTTTTCACGTGTCCCATGATTTTCAGATACATTTGATTTATCGGACAATAGATTTCCTTTAGTATTTTTTATTGTTTTTTCACAAAAATATCATTATATGTTTTTAACATCAAGGTAGTAAACTTTTACACTTTAATTTTAGCCAGAGAAAGGATTTCACATTGTTTTTTTTTTCCGGACTACTCTAATGCTGTTGGCCGCAGCTGGCCTTTACACCTTCACCGGACGTTAGGGGGCGAGTGCAGATGGCACTCCAAACCCGCGGAAGGACTTATGGAGCGGCTGAAGGCCAACTCCTGCCTGACGGATACGAATTTCACATTGTCTCTGCATGGGCACCACTGTTTCACCCATATTCACCGTTAATAATAACCTTCCTGTTTAAGCTATATTCTAGTGAAAATGGAGATATATGGTAGTAAAACTAACAAGTACCGAGGTATAACTTTGATGACGGTCATTGCTCCGACCGCATATAATTTAACAACATAGCCATTTTTTATTAAATCGCTTGTTAGTTCGTGATGCTTATTTGTTTTTATTACATGGTCTTTATTTCTCTTTATATCTCATGCGTAGTTCCGTATTCTGTGATGTTAATGATGAGCAAACAACAAACTCATCTTATATATAAAATTCACATGTCACAGTTTTCGTTCCCATACTCCTCCGAAACGGCTTGACCGATTCTCATGAAATTTTGTGAGCGTATTGAGTAGGTCTGAGAATCAGCCAACATCTATTTTTCATCCCCCTAAATGTTAGGGGTAGTCCACCCCTAAATTTTTTTTTTATTTAAAGGCAAAATAACTTTTGCCGGGACTGCTAGTATACCTATAAAGGCTATGATTACAACATTCCATCAAATTATCCGTCAACTTATTTAGCAATTATAAAAAACTAGCGATCCGCCTGCCTTCGTACATCTTCGTATTTAAAAAAATACAATATATTTTTTAAATACCGTAATAATTTTTTTTTTTGCTTTATCTGTATGATGTTAACATGAGCAAACAAAAACTCATCTTATATATAATGTCAGAAAAACTTCACATAAATCTAATAGCAGTTTTCGTTCACCATTTTTGGTAAATATTGATGACTATTACTATAAAACTTTGGTACATCACTTTGCTCTATTGTCAATAATTTCTGCACAGTACTCTAATATCTAAATTAAATGCAAAGATATAGGTGTAATAAGTCCTAAGATTTATTTTATGTATTTTTTTCACATGTTGGGTTACATTATCAAAATTTTTATACGAATCCTTAACAAAAATATTATATGGTCTATGTTCATCAGGAATAATGTAGAATTGCAATTGTAAAATACAAACAAACAAAAAATCAATTCTTTTCTTTATAGTATAACGTATATTAACAATATACATATATACGTACCTATAGGACGCGACGTAAAAAATACATTTGAACTGAAAAAACGTTAATTTATGCCGTTTAAAGTGAGTTAACATATGAAACCTATGAAATATTACCGGCTTCATATTGAATTATGAGAATAACAATGGGTACGTAATTTACATAGCGTCGAACATACAAAAGTATGCGCAGTTAATGGAAAACCGAGTGCTTTCGGGTGGGTGTTTAAAATCAATTTGGTGCGTTTTATCTGATTATTAAAGAGCAAATTGTTCGTTGAAATCGAAGAAGCTTCCGAGATTATATTTGGAGAGAATGATTTGACGATCGTTTATTTTGATATCGCTAATTTAACTATAGAACACGATCGATAATTTTTGAAACCAAAAAATAATAATATTACTAATATTACACTTTTAATGAGCCGCTATAGATACAACTTAGTAAAATGGGGTGTCGCGTCAAGGAAGACTAATTTTGTAGTAGCTACGGCTCACCAATTGTTCTGTTTCTTTGTGCTCATCATCATCCTGTACGAAGGAAGATTTAAAAATGCTGCCGAATACGCTGTAGTCGTGGCAACATGCTGGGGTAAATACAATTGCCATTAAAACGAAAAAAAAAATAATTACTAATTTTTTTTTCAGTTTTTGGCATTTTAAGTCTTCTTCTTTATAATATTAGTAAAATACGAGTAATAATAATCTTGGTACAATCCACACAGCGCCATCTAATCCTAAGCTAAGGAGAGTTTGTGTTATGGATTTTTTTTATAAATACATACATAATATACACAGGAAACACCCAGACAATTACACACAATCATGCTTATTAATGCATAAATCTTTGTACTGTGTGAGGATTTTAACTCACGCCCATCGGACAGCAGCTACAGCTATTTTTAATAGCTGACATATATATATATATATATATATATATATATATATATATATATATATATATATTTAAATACTATATATATATATATATATATATATATATATATATGTGTATATGTGTTAGAAACTTGTACAATTCCAAATACATAAAAATATAAAAGACAAATAAGATTTCTTATTAGCAAACTCAGGATTTTCATCGGATGTGAAAGAGCTTTCAACTAAAGCTTATTTAATCTCAGTGGTTTACCCACGTTGGGCTGTTGACACAAATCCTACCCTCACTTGTGTTTACATCGGTTACCTGTGACTAGTTCATGTTTTAGACCAAAGAACACAATTTCTAGACTATTTCCGGTACTAGTCGTAAGCCGCAATTTTGTCTGAAAATACTTTGTCACAATGTTATAGATTACTAACTGTTACCCGCGAGTTTGTCCGCGTAGAATTTAACTTTATTATATTAAAATAAATAACAAAAAAAAGTAATATAAGTTACTCCTTATAATATTAGCTATCTGCGAATGTCCTGTCAAAATCAGTCCAGCCTTTTCAGAGATTAGTAAAAACAAACAAAGAATCGGACAGCAAAATTTTTAATTTAACTTTATTTTATTAAAGTATAAATATATTTTCTTGAAAAAGTAATGTAAGTTACTCCTTATAATATTAGCTATCTGCAAATGTATGGCCTGTCATAATCAGTCCAGCCGTTTCAGAGATTAGTAAAAACAAACAAAGAATCGGACAGCAAAATTTTTAATTTAACTTTATTTTATTAAAGTATAAATATATTTTCTTGAAAAAGTAATGTAAGTTACTCCTTATAATATTAGCTATCTGCGAATGTAAGTCACGTTGAAATCAGTCCAGCCGTTTTAGAGATTATCAAGAACAGACAGATAATGTGACAATATATGTTTTTGAAATTAATATATTGATATGAGTACCGTATCATGCTTGTTACCACACAATAATTTACTTGTAGGTATCCTGTACACAATAATTTACCTGTAATTAATTTTTGATGTTCCATTTAAAGAAATTACTTAAATAAAACGAAAAAAACATAAGTAATGTCGTCCCATCCAATACGCAAAGGAATTTCCCCGAGGAATAGCCAACTAAACGTACATAGAATGCTGGAGCATTATCCCCAAGTATACAATTTAGAGGTCCATTTGCCAGTCCCTGCCGATAGGAAAACGATTATCCGCTCCATCTGTACACCGGAAAACAAATTTTTCGTTGTATTTTCCAAACACTATACATATAATAAAAATATATTTACTGTGTAAACTGTGCAAATTTACAGTCATATTCTCTTAAATTATTTCGTTCTTCTTATTAAATACGTAATTTAAATTACAGAGAATCTTACTAATATCATAATCAAGGATTAATACCATAATAACATATTCCTGGTGTAATTTATCACGATTGACTAACTGACCTGACTGTACTGACCTGACTTCATGCTCATCTTATTATCCCTCACGTGCCCCGCCAGCGTAAACCGTTAGCGCAGGCGAGTGTACCATTCTATTATCATCCATTAAAAATATACAGATAAATCGTCTATTCGATTACTACATATCAGACACAAGTGTAATTCCGTAAATGTGAGCAATACATAGTTTATTCTATATTTTTATATATCTACTCCAATATAATTGTTGGCCAGATGTACTATATGATTACTAATGATCATGACCTACAACTCTACGCACTAAATCAATGTGGGATAAAATTTTTGGCAACAGTAATACATAGTTCGACATAAAATTAATAATTTTGTGTCATTATGTGTGATCTGCGATACAAAAAGGTCGTAACCGTCAGTATGCAAAATTGTTCAGAAAACAAAACGGAAAGTAAAATTTTATAGTATATATGAAAGAATAAGACTAAGTTATAAAACCAACTAAGTTATAAAATAAACTGCGTGAAGCCACAACACATATTTTCTAGGACCAAACCAAGCGAGAAAAAAACGAATAGACTAAATAAATAAAACACAAAAAAGGGCAAGGATATTTAGTTTATGGACAATAAGTATAACTTAAAAAAAAGTATAAAAATGAAAAAGTCAGTTCAATACGCATTATTATAGATTTAAAATTATTTTTTTATGACTTTGTCAACAGGTGGGTCGCACAGCGCTCCATGTGGCTTGCGAAGGTGGCCACTGCACCACTGCTGCTCTCCTAATAGACAAGGGTGCAACGAGAGAGGCCAGGGACAACTCTGGCCGGACCCCACTCCATTTGGCGGCTGTCCATCGGCATACGGAGCTTGTGAGGGTACTGTTGGAATCACAGTGCCACGTGGACGCCACAGATAACGTAAATTTATAATATCTATACGTTATTTATGTAATATGTGTATATAATATCTACATATTTATTTACTAGTTGCACCTGCAACTTCGTCCGCGTGGAATATATCTTTATTTTTCTAAAATAAAAGTAGCCTAAGTCTCCTTATTACATTACCTGCCAATAAAAGTCCCGTCAAAATTGGTCCAGCCGTTTCAGAAATTAGCCGGAACAAACAAACAGACAGACAAAAATTGTAAAAAATGTTATTTTTGTGTATGTACCGTATTTATATTCATATGCATGTAGTAAGAAACGGTTATTTGAACATTACAAACAGACACTTCAATTTTATTTATATGTATAGATTAAATGAGAGGCACTGACTGAAAATCAGCGATGTGCAGCGTACGTGTAAACATTACGCTCACAGCATCAGCTGAGTCAGTCCCTTTTGCCCAGAATATGCAGTTTGAGGTACTACTGTTTACGTTTTATATGTAGTTTAAGATGCTCATTTTTTTATAGTTTTTATTTTACAAACAGTGTACGAACTCAAATATATGTATATGTCTTTTGTTCTGGCAATAAATAAATATTATTATTATTAAATAATATTTTAATGTTTGTTTGTAATTGACGGTCTCAGTGGTTCGCACCGCCTCATTTCCGATGTTCGAGGTTCGATTCCTCGCACGGAACTCTATCGGTCTTGGTTTTCTCTACTTTTTTTTATGAAAATTATATGCTATATAATTTTATAAAAATATATTGATGGGAGAAAGTCGAAAAAATAAATTCCATTATAGAAATAATAGGCGGGTCGCATAAACATGTTTAATGGGCCGCAAGCGCCCCGCGGGCCGCGTGTTGCTCATCCCTGATATAAATTACAATTAAGTTGTTATTTTTTGTTATAGAATGGTGTAACCGCATTGCAAATGGCATGCGCTCAGGGCTGTCACGGCATCGTGGAGCATCTCCTCGCATTTGGTGCCAACGTGCATTTACAAAACAATGTAAGATTCTTTATAAATATTCACTGAATATAATTAATTAATTTAGAGAATTGACTTATTGCGTCTATCCTAATAACAGGCTACTCGAACAAATACTCCAATAGACTATAGCTGTAAATAAAAACAACATATGCATCATGACTAGGTCCTTCACAGGACACTGCAAATTGAACAAACATATGGCAAACTTAGTACAATAAGTATTTGCAGATATTGCCAAACTGAAGAGGAAACGCCAATACACATCCTATGTGGTTATAGCCCACTCGAGCATAAACGAAATATCTCCTTTAAAAAGTTTACACTCTATCCTGAGGATATAAAAATCATCGCTCCTAAGAATATCCTTCATTTCTTGTCCCTGTAGGGTCTAAGCGAACTCGAAAACGGGCGAGCACAATAGGTCGCAGTGCTACAGGTCCAAGCACATGTCAATAGCCCAAATCTCCAAATAAAAAATCTTGCTTTTGCATTTATTATTTTTAAACTTTCGTGTTAAGACCTGGTTAATAATATAAGTAACATCACAATATATTATCACAATATACACTCAAAGATTGTCTTTACTTTGAGTAAAGTCATATGCAAGACTAGCTGTTCCGGCGACTTCGTCCGCGTGGAATTTAACTTTATTTTTCTAAAATAAAAGTAACCTTAGTTACTCCTTATTACATCAGCTACTATATAATACTATATTCATATCTATGTAGTAAAAACGGTTAATTCAATATTACAAACAGACACTCCAATTTTATTTATATGTATAGATATTGTACGAAAGTTATGAGAAAAAAATAACACCACTATATTATGGGAGAACAAAAGACTTTTGAAACAAAAAACTATGCTACAATATAGGAACTTTGCCTGTTCCATCACTGAAAAGGAGATGGACGAATATGGGAAAAAAAATTGTTATGGTTAATAATGTTGGACTGACAATTGTAGCTGTTGATTGTATATGAGCATGTATAATATAATCATTAAAATTGTAGACTACAGAATACACTGATGTATCGCGCTAAACTCAGAATCGTATCTTAATTTCATGCAATTTTCACTAATTGCTTGCTATAGAAGCATACTGTAACATCATCATCATCTGCTTCTTCCTTATCCCATATATTTGTGGTCAGCGTAATATGTTTTTCTCTTCCATTCATCCCTGTTCGCAGTCATCGCGTTATTTACTTCCTTTCTTACCCTTACTTTACTTCCTTTCCTTTCTTATCTTTCACACAGTCCATCCATCTCTTTTTCGGCCATCCTCTGCCCTTATAACCATCCACAATCATATGTAACACCTTCCTTAAAATATTATCTTCATTCCTACGCATTACATGTCCATACCACGATAGACGATTACTCTTTACCTTCTTTGACACCGGTGCCACTTTCATACTTCCTCTAATGTATTCATTCTTTATCTTATCCATTCTTGTCACACCACACATCCACCTCAACATTCGCATTTCAGTTGCATGCAGTCGTCTTTCATCCGTCGCCAGTAGCAAGCATATTGTAACAATAATTGTATAATTCCAATATATACACATAATATGTTACAAACAAAACAGTTTTTTCTACACTAGCTAACCCGCGCAAATTCGTCTGTTTTTTTTTTGCAATATTTTTCATTTCAGCTCCGCTCCTATTACTCATAGCGTAATGTATAATCTTAAATCCTTCCTCGACAAATTGACTATACAACACAAGAATATTTTTTGAATTCGAACCAGTAGTTCCTGAGATTAGTGTGTTCAAACAAAGAAACAAACTCTTCAGCTTTATAATATTAGTACAGATATGTATACAAATATATAAAAAAACTGCTGCAAATTAACTGCTTTTCACTTAATGTATATGAAAGTATATACAGGACTTATTTCAAAATTTTAATTTAATTTTGTCTGTCTGTCTATTTGTTCTTTCTTGTTAATCTCTGAAACAGCTGGACAGATTTTGAGGTGACTTACACTCGCAGATAGCTAATGTTATAAGGAATAACTTAGTTTAAGTCGAGAGTAACAGCTAGTATATTTATATATATTAAAACACCCACCTTAGTTGGTGAGACTATCAATACAAATTACAAGGGATGTAGGATGTCGGCTGATTTCTGCTAGGCATCATTATACAATATACGTAAATACACAACAAATAATACAAGATATACGAGGACTGAGGTCCCACACGGGTAAATATTTGTGTAGATATTACTTGTCTAATAATAAATACTTAATACGATACTAAGGTGAAGAGGGCACCATTCAGAAATATGATTCTCGGAAACCTATTTCAGAATTAAATTTATTATGCGTGACCGCGAAATATTCTGAGAAAATACTTATTTATTCAATGAATATTGTTAATAACTTATATACAATGGCAGTGACAACTCAGTCAGTTAAATCCTAACGGTTCGAGTGATTCAAATTCAACGGAGATTTCTTGATATTTGAAGGTCACGCTCTATTGTCCAGGGTTTCAAATCGACTTCAACATTGACTTGATATTTGAAAGTCAAGTTGGAATTAGTATAAATATCTATGTTGATATTCTACGCAGATAGAGTTTGTACATGGTAATGGTTCTCTTGGAAACCATAGTGATAAGTTCCTTGTAATTTGCCACGTTGGCTAACTTACCTAACTATGCTCATCTTATCATCCTCCACTGGTGCCCCACCAGCGTAAATCTTTAGCGCAGGCGGGCCGCTATCCATTAGGGGCCATTTAAGTAAGGGGCTTTGCTTATTTTGGATGTCATGGGGGTGGGAGAGTCTAGATTAGATGATGATTAGGTCATCGGCAGTCATTTACTTTTTTACACGAATGTCAACCCCCACATTGTCTTTGCTAAAAAAACAATACATTAATTGAAAAATGTTTACGTAAGCATGGGGGGAGGGGGTCAGAGCTATGCTTACATTTGCTGACAAGGGGGGTGGGAGGTAAATAATTATAATAAATCTGCTTAGGTAATACTTGATCGGCCCCTTATCATCCGTTAAAAAACGTAACGGTTGCCACTTCAATAACAACTACAATCAGTCAACATTTTTGACATTCCAATATCATAAATAAAAACTATATACAAAGTAAGTAAGCTATTTCCCGGCAAGCTTTCTGCACAGCTTACTTTCTTAGCTGTCATCCGGTTTAAAGGGACTGGCATAAGCCCTTAGGCTACTACACGAGTTACGTGAGTAGATAAGTGACGGTTTCCATTACCAACAAGTGGGCCAATAAGAATTTATAAATGTTATGTTGGTTTTCTACCGATAAAGGTTCAAAATGTGGGAGATGGAATGAATGGACTGTATGCGTGATATAAATCAAACAATGGATAGAAAATGGTAAATACTTATAATGAAGATACAAACGGTTGTAAGACAAAAAGTGACAATAAAAAACATGACAATTCTATAAAAAAATATATTCTAACTTGATAGAAATAGAAATAATCTTTATTCAAATAAACTTAATATAAACACTTTGGAATAGTCAAGTTTTTTTTATTCTACCGATCATTCAGAATGCAGAATCATCACAAGAAGAATGAGCAAGAGACTTTCAATGTTGCTCTTTTAAATAAATATTGTTTTAATTATATTTACATTAACAAGAATTAGGCATGGGACAATCAACATAGAAACCGCTACGCACTTAATCTTTGTTCAATCAGATAACATTGTCAGCGCTATGAATTTTAAGTTAGATATTTTCTATATATTATTTTTATAATATTTTATAAGACATTTGAATTTTTTTTCTGGCAAATTGAGATAGAAAAATAATCATATAAAAATGTGCAAAGAGTTTGCAACAGGGCCGTTTCTTTATTTGCCATTCCCACTATATAATATGCTGTACTTATGTTATGGTGACCAGGTGGGCTCATCAGCTCTACATGCTGCATGTGCTGCCGATGCCACCCACATCGTAGAACTGTTGCTGGCGCGAGGTGCTGATCCTACCGTCACTGATCAGGTAAATTTATGTGAAACACCATTATATTTTCTAGTATCGATACTAATAATCTTACCATCAGGCGAGCCGTATGCTTGACTTGAGAGGAATAACTGAGCTAATTTACCCGTTATACCGTCATATCTTGTGATATGAATTTACATTTATGTTTGTTTGTTTATATATTTTTTATGTGAACGTATAGTAGATTTAGGATTGCTAACTGTTTTGACAAAAAAAAAGTATAAACTGGTTTGAATAGGAAAAAAAAGTATTAGGAAAAAAGTATTTTTGAAATTCTATGTTTTTAATGCTTTAAAAACGTATTTTGTATGCTTTTCGCACATGCTAACATTTATTTGTTATCTTTAAAGGTCGCAAAGCTTGTTTGACAATGAACATTTAAATTTAAATAAAAAAACAATTCGTTTTTAATCTTCAATTATAAACAAAACTAGCGGATCATTTTTGTACAACTTCGTCGATAGAGAGTGACATTCGTGAGCTGTGACAAATGTCACACCTCACAATTGACATCTAACACTTCGTTCAGTAATCAGTAATCAGTATAACCCATAATGAGTATTTTGTTTTACGCATCACAGTAAAGGTTGAAAATAAAGTATTTTTGCATACTTTATTTAGTAGGATACGTTAACCTGTTAACCGGGCAAGACGCATAAATGCGTCAGGAGTAAATAATATCAAGTACTCGTACCTGATATTGTTTACTGATATATGTATAGGAATACGTCCTCGAAAGTTTGTTTGCGCCCTGGAATGTATGAAGCGTATATTTTCGTCGTCGTGCGAATTATAATAATAATAATCTCAGGACAATTCACACAGCGCCATCTAGACCCAAGTTAAGCTAGCTAAAGCTTGTGTTATGAGTACTAGACAACTGATACAAATACATAGATATTTTTTTATAAACACATACATATTATACTTAGAAAACACCCAGACCGATACAAACAATCATACTCATGAATACAAATGTTTGTGCCGTGCGAGGAATCGAACCCGCGACCATCGGTCGTAAAGCGTATGCTAGACCGCTAGACCACCGAGGAATTGTAGTGTAGCATTATGTATTGATAATTGTTTTAAAATATCATCATCATCATCGCACATAGCCCCAAAGATCTCCACGGAAGACGTCCAAAATATATCACACAGAAATAAGTTTTGAATTTTTATATGTACCTATTGTGTAATTCTATTTTGTTTACGTGCTTTTACTTGTTTTGTGATTCCTCCCTTATTACAAAAAATCTGTTAAAACTCGGAAAACGTGATCTCCACGACGATCGGTCCTGCGCTGCTCGCATCCTGTCACCGTACAATTACGTTCCATTTTACCAGCCTTCCTAAAAATCTTGACCAGATCGTCGGTCCACCTTGTTTTAAAATATCTCACACAGAAATTAAGTTTTGAATTTTTATATGTACCTATTGTGTAATTCTATTTTGTTTACGTGCTTTTACTTGTTTTGTGATTCCTTTTGTCTTCAAAAATATTAATAAACTATATATGTTTATAGTTTTTCATCTATTTTATGTACAAATAAAAATATGAAATGACGGTCTCCGGGCGTGACGTATTGACATGTCCTAGCGAAACGAAATAAGTCATAAAAAATCTATTGGTAACAACTATATTATGTAGTTATATCGTTAAGTTTCCTTTTTTTCTATAATATAATACACATTACAGTCTAATCTAGTTAATATAAATCTAAAACTATATAATATCTAAAAGATATATTTTTAATAAAAAAAATAACCACAATAAAAAATATTAGGGGACACTCGGATTTGAACCGGGAACCTTTCGATCTGCAGTCGAATGCTCTACCATTGAGCTATATCCCCATATGATGATATATTTGTAATTGTTGGAACAGTTGTATTCTATATTTAAAAATATCCAAGTACATTAATATAACAAGGGGATTCCCCACGATTCATTTCTGTACTGCATATATAATTGCACAGTTCACAATAAATTTCGTATGTTTGCTCATAGCGTCAAGTGTGTTCTTATAAAATGAAATGAAATTATTTTATTCAATTTGTTTTCGAAAGGTGAATATTCTGATTATTCTACTAAAACAGATGTCGGTGAAACGTTTATTCAGTTTTCAGATATGAGCTATCTGAAAACTGAATAAAGACAACTGAATAAACGTAATAAAATAGTTTATGGAATTGTTTTATCCTACCACATACATACACGACACCGTCCTCGTTGGCGAAGACGATGACCTGAACAACACCATCAAGCGCACCGGGGCGCCTAAACTTCATGACAAACTAATGTTTTTATTGACAATGAATATGACGTAATATTCTCAATTTTTATATTCACCTAATTGTTTGTGTGTTTTCTAATATAGGTTTTCTATATATGTAAACCTTATAATAGAGGCATTAAGGTACATATTGTTATAGTTTTATTTCATACTAGCTGTTGCCTGCGACTTCGTCTGCCTTTCCGTCGTTTTTCGTAAAATAAGTAGCCTATGTCCTTCCTCACGATTCAGTGGTTTTGATGTGTTTTCCTAATATTTCCCTTCACTGCTCTGCTCCTATTGATCGTAGCGTGATGAAAAGTATACCATAACCTGCCCAGGAGTATGAACAATAATTGTTCCAAGTTTTGTTAAAATTCGTCGAGTAGTTTTTATTTCTATAACGAACATACAGACAGACAGACAGACTGACAGACAGATAAAAAATTTACTGATTGCATTTTTGGCATCAGTATCGATCACTAATCACCACCTGATAGTTATTTTGGAAATATATTTCATGTACAGAAATGACCTCTCTACAAATTTATTATAAGTATAGAAGATTGATGACGATGATGAAGATATATATAGGCAAAAAAAAGTACAGGAAAAGACTTGGAATACAGAGATGTGTATATTAAGAACAATTGTCAAAACATTCAAGTATAAACAAAGTGTACAATAAATTAACTATAAACTTGAACAAATTACAAATTTAATTAATAAAATTACATTTCTGATTAGCCAGTACAGTACATATACAAGAAATATAATAATATATTTTAAACGAATGAAAAACGAATGAATACCGCGGCTTTGATTGACTGTACTAAACTGGTTATGTCAGCAAGTGTGGGATTTCCCAAGATATATGTATATATATATTTCTCGGTGATTGTCTACGTAACATTGGTAAACAAGGCCAAAGTATTAAGTATTTACACTGCATAGGTAGAACAATCTGTATCAACTTGTTTGAGATGGTGCAGTTTTTATGAAAATATCTTCACGACAGTAATCCGACATGGAGTCGCCAGAGAGATTGTAACGCTAACGGTTTATGCTGGCGGGGCACCAGTGGAGCAGGAGGTTAGTTAGCCCATTAGCCCACGATGGTTTCCAGGGGGAACCGCGTGGAGGTCGACCTGACATGGTACATTGCTAGCAATAAGATCATCAGTGGACATTACTAACAATCCCCTCCCCCTCAATACTTGTGTTTGTACTACCAAAGTCAGTCGGAATTATAAATTGATACTAAGATTTATTTTATTTTTATAGTATATAGGACAAACAAGCTTACTTTAGTTAGTTAGGCACTAATGCTAAGTGATAATCGTCGCTATGTACATGATATGCACAACGGACATCACGTGACACCCGCGATACTAATCATTCGTTGCCATTCTAGAGGCATGCCATGCCTAAGATGTCATAGCATAGGGGACAAACTAGCATACGTCCCACCAAATGGTAAGCGGTAACCGTCGTCAGTATATATATGCACTATGGACATCACGTTATCACGTGACAGCCCCGATACCACGTATGCGTTGCCATTCTAGAGGACTAAGATGTCATGCCTCTTATACTGTGATTTCACTACGTAATCTTGCTACAACCGAAACAGCTTACAAAGCAAGCTGCTTGGATGGTAAATTAGATCAGACTGAGGTAATCACGCACACGACATCTTACTAATAGCACAGATAACATATTATTACATACTAATAGTATAAACACGAAATTTTTGAGTACGTATAGATGGATGAATATTTGTTACTCTTTTACTCAAAAACTACTGAACGAATTTTGATGAAAATTTACAGAAATTAGATGCCTTATACATCAGAATATGGGCACAACTAATTTTACAATATATCTCTAGTTAAAATAAATAGATATTTTACAATAAAATTTCAGGAAATATCTGTAATAGTAGTTATTTAACTTATAGGTAATATACCTACAGAGATTTGGCAGCTCCATCTAATATTAATGGGTTGCGGCATATTAGCACTCCGCGGCGATAACCCCGCGAGTGTTCCTTTAAAATTTCACGCGCTCCACTCCCGTACAAAATTCATACAGCGCCGAGTAAATTGGATAGAAATAATGCGAGCCAGCTCCTCTTTGAGACATTCTGTAATCTTGTTAAACAATCAATTAAAGTAACATTTAATGTTTTCTGGAAATACGAATTTTGAACGAAATGTCTTTAGATTCTTCTTGCTTGCAACCTAGGATTATAAATTCGAGTCTACTCTGATTATTATTAATCATCTTTATTCAAACTTGATGTATTCGTGAGCATTTTTACATCAGCATTTTTTTTATCAAATCACTTACCAAGTAGCCAAGAATAAACAAGAAAGAGATTGAGCCTGTTGCTCCTTTAAACGGATATTATTCATACTTTACATTCTTAAGATTTTGTTATCATCATCTGCTTCTTCCTTCTCCCATTCATGTGTGGTCGACGTAATATGTCTCTTACATTCGTCCCTGTTCGCAGTCACATTATTTACTCCCTTACTTGCCATATCATCTTTCACACAGTCCATCCATATCTTTTTTAGCCTTCCGTTATAACCATCCATATAATATAAATTAAAAAAGTACAAATATTTTTAATATTATTACCACCGGCAATGAATGTACTTTCTATAGATTTCTTTTTAAAAAAAATAATTGATACATTTGTTATAGTTGACATTTATTATTTTGTTATAAATAACGAATACCTTAATGGTTTTTTTATGTACACCGGTTTGTTTGTCGAAAGAAGAATATAAAATTGCAACCTGTATTATGCAAGTACCAGGAGAGCAAAACGACATGAAGGTTGTTTGTATTTAAATAATTCAACAAGCGGGGATGCTCTACTCGTACCTACAAACAAGGACGCTACGTTACTAGAACGAGAAACGATGTCACTAGGAAATAGGAATTTCTATTTTTGTAATGCATATACAATTTAGTTAGACTTTTATAACAATATGATAGTTACCTATTAAGACTCGGCACAAAGTCGTCAGTTTGATATCTCTGTCTCACCTGTTTTGGCCTTATGCTCGCTTTGTAAGTTAAATTCCATATTAAAAGGAGTGATACAAGTATGCTAGTTAAATTGCAAAGTAAGGAGCCATAATACATTTTCAATGATATTTTAAATATTGTATACTATGTTATTTTTTGAAAGATCGAATGTACCCTAATAATTTTAAAAATATACTAGTGGAATTTTCGAAGTTGTTCAATAGAATGAACTGGATAGGAATATAAAAAATATCATAAGATTTAAATGTTTTATTTGTAGGATTTTGAATTGACAATAGAATAGGATAGAATAGAAAATCCTTCGTTCATTTAAACTTAAATTTGAGGCCTTTTTTTAATGTCAGAAAGCTGTCTTGTTGCTCTTTTAAATAATTGTTGGAACTTTATATTCTTAGTTAATATATGTAAATACGAACTACCACTTATTCATTAGAGTCAAAATATTAAATAGATAATTAACTGATTATTTAATCAGTATCATTGAATAAAATTAAAATCAGTGGTAGTGATTAGAGCAGACCGTCCCTAAAAGCAGCACGCATTCACGTGTTTGATGATCACGAATGAGCCAGCCATAATTGCACGACAATGTGATGTTATAATACTGTTCATATACGTATATCGGCGACGGTCACCACTTTCCATCAGTTTGACCGTCAGCATATCTGTCATGCTAGATACATCAGAAAGTTACCGTCAAATGAATTTACACTCTAATTACATTCGATTCTGAACTCGACAATCCCCTTACTAATTGGAACATCGATATTCCATTCGGAACAAAATTTGCATAAACTCGATTGGCAATGGACGAGAGCATGCATTATTGAAAGGTTGCATGGCAGCTTTGTTTTTTGCGGCTGCGGCTTTATCCAGCTGTTGCTTTGTAAATAAATTCCAGTATCTAGTATTCCGGTATTTTTAATTCCCAATCAGTATTCTACTTCAAAGGCTTGTTTCCTAATAAACATCCGGTTATTTCTGTTGCTTTCTTTTATTGCAGTTGTAGAGTATTATTTTTGTTTTTGGAATTAAAAACAAGCTCACGGCCCACCTGATAGTAAACGGTATCCGTCTCTATATAGCTACATGAACAGCTACGGACGTCACGCTATCATGTGACACCCATGATACCACTAATGCTTTGCCATTCCAAAGAATTAAAATATCATGCCAATTATCTTGTAATTTAATTGTCTAATCTGCACCCTACAACCGAACCACAGCTTACAAAGCAAGCTGCTTGGCAGCTGAAATATGTGAGAGTTAAGACTGAAATACCCACATCTGGTATGATATGTTATGCCAATTATGAACTGATATTGATGATTATTCTTTATTCGAATTATTGTGTAATGTGTAGTACAGATAAGTATAGATTACAATCTCAATTTTTTAAGTCCAAAAACACAGGATAAGGATTTAAACGGGGTCAAAGTTTGTGCAAACTAACTACTCATATAATAGCTAATATGATAAAATATATAATTTGCTATTTCCCTTTAGAAACCATCACGGTTATATTAATACAGTATTTATATTTTGTCGAATTAGACATTATTTTGAGGAAGTCCATTTCATTCCTAAATGGATTTGTAATATTTCCTTTAACTCCGCTACTATTAGCATATGTGGGACAACAAACATTTGGAAGCCTAATTCGACGAGTCTGACTAAGTTGTAATCTGATCGATAATTCTAGTCCACACTCTATTCATTGTCTGATTATACCTCTTTTAGAGGTAAATTCGTTTCGCAATATAGTTGTAGCTGCAATAACGGTCGGAGTTTGATCACTAGTGAGGTAGGTCGTAACGCTTGCGGTAGTGGTGGTCAGATTTCCACATGGAATGTTTTAATTAAATTAAATAAATTACAAATTAATTTAGCAATATAGAATTTACAATACATTACAATATATACAATAGATATAAATGAGAAAAAACTATATAGGTACGTGTGTATATTCCTTAAAATATCAAAATTAATCTCCACTAAATTTACTAATACTAAATATGTATCATGAATAATTCTCTGTGTTATATATACATGTACTTACTAAGCCCTTACTCAAGGGAAATCAAAATAAGCTTTGATGAGTACATTATTTTGATTCACCTGTAATTTTAAAGTACTCGCAACTATATAAGTTTAACAGTAGGTAAGTACGGGGGGAGAAGTGAATTGTTGGTGCTGTGGACTAATGAACCCATTATTAGCAATGTGCCATGTTAGGTTGACCCCCACGCGGTTTCCGGAAACCATCGTGATAAATTCCTGGTGTATTTGTCATGATGAGGTAACTGATCTGACCATACTAATATTATCATTTTCTAATGTATTTATTATTATTGTACTATTATTTGTATATTTAGTAAGTGTGTGTATGTCTTTTTTTAAGTATATATTAGAATATTGTTATCTATTACAAAGCCTCGAGCATTATCGTTGCCCGCTACCACCACCTACCACTTCTGTCGCAGCGTTAGGTTGGCTGAAAGAGATCTTTTGCAAAGATAAGCCCGCCCTTACTCACATTTTTGTATAACTGTCTTTGTTTATTAATGTAATAATATATAATGGTGCTTTCGAATTTGAGTATTATAATAGTACATTTATAGATTTTCTAGAAGCTAAACCATCGTCAAATCTTTGTTACTTAATTTGGTAAATCAGTTAATTAGGAATTAAATATGTATTGTTGTGATTCATTTTGTATCATCACAAAGTTTAGTTAGTTAGTTTAAACAGATTTATCCAATATAGTTTATTATTCATAGAACTTATTATATCAGTCGAATACCTATATTTTCTATATAAATATATCATGAATATTAAAACTGGTATTTTCTGTTTTTTTTTTACATTTTAACAACAAGGAAAAAGGAAAAAAATGTTAGGCCAGTCTCCTCTGATCTGACTTACCTAAACGTTTTTAAGAAGATCCTTCATGACATTTTGATTCATAAATGTTACTGAACTTTGTTAATTATAAATATAATCATATATAAAGTTGTCCACGTTTTTATTATTGTACCAAATACATTGGTGTCACATACTCGTATATATTTACTTATTGGACTGACTTACTTGTAACGTATGCTCTACATCTTATTAATTAATATTATGGACACGAAAGTTTGTGAGTATGAATGGATGTTTGTTACTCTTCCACGCAAAAACTACTGAACTAATTTTGATGAAACTTTACAGTAATATAGCTTATACATCATAACATATAGGCTATAAAATTCACGGGGGTGAAACCGTGGGCACAGCTGGTGGAAATATAATTATTTTAGTAATAACTTAAACTGATCACAATAAAGATATGGGAATTTCAATATAATTGAAGAATACAATACCTTCTACAAGTATCTGCCGGCCCTAGCACAGACGAATCTTTTATTAACAAAACAAGAATTAATCACTCAAACTCAACAAAATAGAATAAGGCAGTAATGTTAAAAATACGTTGATTAAAAATGAAGCGCAATATTTTAGAAAAGTTTTGCCGAGTATTTGAATAAACTCACTCTGTGTAAGGCTTTTAAGGATAATATTTGCGGAATTAGCCTGACATTAAGACCACTTCCAAGTTTCATCAGCGACGGACGCGGCGCCGGAGGCTGTATTCAATTATTTACCACGCCGGTTAAGTATTCATAAAACATGCCAAGTGTGAGTGATATAATTGCGTTGAGTTCCACACATGCTTCCGTAAGTATAATACATAAAGTAAGTAACATTAATGGTATACGCGCCACCTCTAAGTAAGGGAAAGGCTTCATCGTATATATATGTTTATATTTTTATTTATTCTTTGCACACAAAATTGTATTCTTGTCGGACTTTAAGCTATCTTTTGTTGTTATTTTTTATACTCAATATATGTACCTAAATTACCTACAATATATTAAAATTATAATATGTACATTAGAAAAGTAAGCGATGTGACTCAACCAGGATATGCTTGACAGAACTGAGAAATGTACTTTAATTACCGGTTAGCTGAGTTTATTGTCACTTCTCAGTTCGAAAGCACTCCGAAATGACGGTAGATTTGTTCGTTTTAAAAATTTTCTGTTTTTGTGGGTAACGGGTTAGTTGGTAAGCGGTTTTCTATCCTAACTGTCCTCTCTAATGAAAATGGTATGGTACATCCGCCTGCGCTAAGTATACGCTGGTGGGGCACCAATAGATGATGATAAGATGAAGGCAGGTCAGTTAGTCCACGTGACAAATTCATCAGGGATTTATCACGATGGTTTCCAGGGGAAACCACATGGAGGTCAACCTGATATGGTACATTGCTAGCAATGGGATCATCCGTCCACATTCTAACAATAAAACACCGCAGTCTGTGATACATGTCATAACGGAATACCCAATGTAAAAAAAAACACTTCTAATATATATAACTGGTTACAAAAATGGTACTCAATCACGCTCGTTTATTTAGTGGTCACAGTCTCCCGTGAGTGTGGCGGGGGGCGCTGCTGAATCCCCACCCGAGGGCTTCAGACGAGCTGCAAGAGGCTCCTTCTCCGCCATCTTGGATTTACTCACCGCCACTACTAACTTGGATCAACGACAGGTAACATTTATACCAATTATGTAAAAATTTATAAACGTATGTATGAATGATACCACTATTTTTTAATGGATGATTATGGACTCCATGGACTATGAACAGTTTTCAACGTTAGATAGAATGATTCAAGAGGAAGGTTTATATATATGACATGCGTGTTATAGTATAGAACAACTCAATAAATTGTATGAAAAAGTGAAAGGGAAGAAGCTATATAATAATAAATGGGTAATACCACTATTTAGGTCTCAAAAAACCAGCTTCAGTCGCACTATTAATGATAACTCATAAAAAACTTGTAAGA
This sequence comes from Achroia grisella, assembly GCF_030625045.1. Lineage (NCBI taxonomy): Eukaryota > Metazoa > Arthropoda > Insecta > Lepidoptera > Pyralidae > Achroia > Achroia grisella. The sequence goes on along the minus strand of NW_026712613.1, from coordinate 580,063 downwards.
TCTTGGTATGAGATGGTGACAATCAAACAGAAGCCCTATCTAATGGTAAATGGTTACCCTAGCCTATATGAGTCTAATAAAAAACCACACCAAAATCGGTAGAAAAAAAGTATTGAGAAATAAAACACAAAAAATAGAGTGGTTTTGAGCACATCATCATTGTTTCTTTCGGTTCAAATAAAATTAAATCGTAATGAAATTATTTTAATACCAGAAGTCAAATATATAAAAATGGTTAAATTACTATAATTAAATATGATATACATACCTATTTTAAATACAGTCAAAATTAAATGGTAATGAATAATAATGATAAGTATGTAGGTATCACATACACAATCACAAAAAATTTGAAGTCTATTATGACAAATAGTCCATTAAAAATTGTGAGACCTAATAGACAATTAAACCCAGAACCTAATTTATGTAACGCAATTTACCACTACGCTACAGAGTTCTTTATTATTAAATATGATCAGTTGTAAAAAGCTAAAAAACTAACGTAGGGAAGTATCTTGTTATAAAATATATTGTCGTATAAGTGATTCTTTATATATTTTTGTAATTTGAAACGTAAAATGTAATTATGAATTGCGAAAACACATTACTCTGACATTTTAAGCTGTATGCTTACCGCTCTACGCTCACAAACGAAATATAAAGAGAACATAATATTGCTCTTGTTGTCTATTTACATGTAACTAAAATATCTATAAATAAGTATATATGAAAGGAAAATGATGGAAAAACTTTTTCGTTTTACCAACTCTGAACATGGTCTTCAAGTTGCTGGATTTCCATTAAACACCTTTTTGGCGGGATTTGCCTGTCCCAGGGCAGAGATAACGTAAGACTATAGCCCAGGGCGAGTTACAAGATCTTACTTGAAAACTGCCTATTTGGGACTTTGTTAAAACTTTTTGAGACAATATATTGCGGTCTTATAATACAAAGATGAAAATATGCTATTTTATTAATAACTAGCTACTCGGCCCGGCTTTGCACGGGTGTACATGTATTATATATATAAACCATCCTCTAGAACCACTCTATCTACTTAAAAAACCGCTTCAAAATCCGTTGCGTAATTTTAAAGATTTAAGCATACATAGGGACGGACAGACAGCGACAGCGACTTTATTTTATACTATGTAATGATAATAATAAATAATATTACACTTTATTTTGTAATAATATAATTGCATTATCAGCATAGAACCTGAAAGTGCGATTTCAAATAATATTCACACTCAAATTAACGAATGAATTACCAGCTGAGATTTTCTTTACAGACTACAGCATGAAGTTTTTTAAAAAGGGTTTCTTAAGGGTCGGCAACACGTACGTGGCACCAGTGGTGTTTCAGACGTCCATAGGCTGCAGTAACCGATTACGATCCGTTATATTCTGTTTTTTCTGTTAATCTTATTGTGTTTTTGTATTTGACCCTAATAAATTAGTGCTGGTTGGTAGTTTGTATTCACACGTTTCGACTTGTGAAATGTGAACTTAAGGACTATTTAAAAGAGCAACACACAATTTTTTTCCCTCATTCTTATTGTGATGAGACAGCTTTCCGAATGAGCGGTAGAGTAAAAACAAATTTACTATTCCAAAGTGTTTATATTAAGTTTATTTGAATAAATTATTTTCTATTCTATCCTGTATACTTGTTAGTCATTATTCGGGCTTAAAAACAATGGTTCTATATATATGCAAATCAGTAATATATTTTTATTGAAAATCGGCAGTAAGGCATTTCAGGTATTTGTCACTGAATGTCAGTAAAAATCACTAGGTAATTGCCACTTCATATAAAAGGAACCCAAATTGGGTTTTCTATACTGAGCAGCTAGTTCGAACAAACTTTTCTGAACTGCTCAAGTTTGAATGTGGCGTGCCGCAAAATGTTTAGCCATGATTTATTGAACGTCAATAAACTTTTATATTAGCAATTATAATAATTAGATACTTTCCGTTTTCACTTGTTATGGAGTTGGTTGGTAATGTTTTACTATTGTGACTTGAATAGCAAGTAAGAGGATGGCCAATCGGATGATAAATGGCAACAATCTCATACATATGAACATCACCACGCACATCACGTTATCAAGTAACATACGTTATACATTTTTATATATAAATAATATGGCAAACTACTATCATGTGATATCCATGATATCACTCATGAGTTTTTCATTCTGGAGGACTACGATGTTATGACTCTTATTCTAACTACACTGTCTTATGTCAATGTTCAACTAAAAGCAACTTACAAAGCTGCTTAACGACTGAAAGAAATATTCATGCAGACGAGTTCTTACAGAACTTATCTTGGTAAAACACACAGATACAGTACAGATAAATTAAACCTTATATTATAAAGAGAGAGCAGATTTATGTTGAAGAAAACAAACTCGGGAATCACAAACCTTCAAGAAAAGAGTTTATTCCTGCCTTAAAAGGGCGGTAACTCACTTGCAATTCTCCTAGTGTTGTGTGCTCATGTACGGCGGTAATTAATACCACAAGGTAAGCCGCAAGCTAGTTTGTCCCTTGTATAATAATAAAAATACCAATTTGAGAAGTTATACCTCTGTTTGAAACGTAAGTCTAGTAGTAGTCTATATAATTTAAGAAAATTAAATAACAAAATTATTAGTACCTACACAAAATTTTTTTACGGACGGAGAAGCTAGGGCGGACTCTAATATATCTATAAAAGGATAAATCCTTCAGTCACGACGCCCAACAAAAGCGGAGCTAGATAAAGGGAAACCATGTTAAAGCCATTCTACTTTTTATCGGGGAAGGGAGAGCTCCACCCCATTAGGCGAGCTATTCCATTAGTCCTAACTAACACAATATCCGCTCAGTAAAGCCTCCAGTTAACTATACACTCGGTACAAAAAGTGTCGTTTCCGGGGAAACGGGCGGTACAACGTTTATTGTTCGGACAATTGGATACGATACTCGGTTTTGTTCAAGAGCGTACGATGTTATAGTTATACAGTGTAGCTTTGTTTGAGTTAATTTGAAATTCTGGTCGTGCTTCCGCATTCACTGGATAGAGTTCGACCTTAACATTTACAGAGTTCGACCAGTACCAATGTACCAATAGGTATAACAAGAGCAAACTTAACTATTATTATTTTCTAAATTTTTAAAATGTTTTTTATATGAATATAATTAAAAATAATTTAAAATACAGTCATAAATATTATATTATAATTTTATACATTCACTTGTGGCGTTTCTGAACATACGCTGTCGTAACGATAGGTCTGTTCATAGAGACCTGTCGTTCTGAAATTGTGTACGATATGCAAAGCTCCGTTCAGAATAGAGAGAATATTTTCCTGTATTTTGTATTATATGTTTAAATTACTTGTAAAGGTTTATGTATTCATTGAATAACACTTTTAAAAGGTTATACATGAACACTGAACATTATTGAACCACCTAATACAGAGGTCTAAGTACACCTATAATATGTCAAACACTTATTGTCTGTGATCAGCGCGACTGTTGACTGGTAGAGAATGTCATCAGGCATAAAGTGCGTCCTGTATACAATTTTATACACAAAAGAATAATATTTTTCTAAGCATTATTATCACGGACCTTCACTGTGTAAAAATTTGACTATAATCCCAGATTGATGAGATATTGTCAACTATCAACTTTCTAATGATTCTAACACATATGCCAAGTACATTTTGAATGGATTTAACAGAGAGCACACCTGCCAATATAACGCGGATTATTTGGCCTTGTTTCCATCGTCGAGAAATCTGAAATATAAATGTCAAAGTTGTTTTTATGTCGCACTCTCAGCTTTTGTAATTATATATGTACATATCGAAGGTAATATATTTCTAAGCTGGGCTAGTAATCCATCAGCCCACGACGCTTTCAAGATTTAAATTATCATGTATAGGTATACCTTTTTATGTATTCTGAATAGACTTGTCTTTAATAATTTAGATGGTAGTGAAATCACTTCTACTCGACCTGCATCTTTATTGAAGGGATCTCTATTTTCTTTGGTACAATAAAATACAGCTCATGTTATTCCTTAATAATAACGTAGATTCAGTCGCAGTAAAATAAACATTTTTTTTAACCAAACAGTAATTCAGTTTATCCTGTCTTATTAATATTGTAACGGCGAAAGTTTGTGAGTAGGGGTGGATATTACTCTTTCACCCAAAAATTATTGAATGGATTTTATGAAACTTTACAAAAATATAGCTCATACATCAGAATAACTATAAATTTCAGACGGATGAAACCGTGGGCACCGCTAGTTATTATATATTACTGTAATAGCATATATATAAATAACATTAATAGTTTATTATAGTATATTTACCGTGAGCATTTAATTATGTGCTACCGATATTGCGACGCCGTTACAAACATCCTGGTCACGGCACGACTTACTTTAAAACAATTTTTATTAATAAGAAACAATACGATTTTGACTCGGTTCAAAAATGTGCTATAAAAATTATTATCTGGCGGTATCGAACCGCTCACCTTGTGGCGAGATTTTAGCGAGACGTATCGCTTTGTGTGTTCCACCAAATATAGGTACTACGGACTGTGTTAAGATGAATTTTTCGATATAATGCCCACGGGTTCCTTTTACCATCGCAGCGCTAGCTATCGACAGGGAATTCATCCCCACACGCTGGAACATAAATAGTCTAGGACAGTGCAGTTTCAGACGAGCTTCCTACCGCGTACACTTATGTAGATTGTGGAATTAACCACCTGCTGCGGTTTTCTCGAAAGATTAATAAGGTTTTTCAAGAAGAATATATTAAGATTATATTCTTAAGAGTCGGCAACACGCACCAGACACATTGTATTTCAAGCGTATATATGCTACGGTGGCTGTTTACGATCAGATGAACTGTATGCTTATTTGTCACCATCGTTGTATAAAAACAAATTCCTCGTTATATTAGGTAGAATATTTTGAAGACGAAATTAGTAAGTAAATACATTGCCACGAAAACAACCTCAACTCCCAGAATTTATCTAATAAATGTATGTAGCACAGAAGGTAGCTCGGGGGCTTGGGCGGATGTTACCAGTCAAAACAAACCAAAGTACTTGTTTGTAATGTATGTATGTATACCTAGTAGGTAGAGCTATTCTATATGTATATTATTATGTTTCTTGGAAATACAACACGGCCCAATCTTTTTACACAAGTATAATGTTTGGTTAAACATTGAGGTACAGTTAGCTTCATAAATAGGTACTTATATAGTTAATATTATTGTGAACGTTCAGGCCTAATAATTACGTCGACTTGACATAAAGGTCGTGAATTTGTTTCTGATCGATAATAAAATCTTTGTGTGTTTATTGAAAAGTTATCCAATTATTCATTATTTTTATTATTACTTTTATTATTACTTTATTATCCTCATCTGTTATTGTTCAGATGCATACATAATGAATATCGAAATAATATAATAGAAATACGGAATAAAAACTACAAATATCGATGTATATTAGGGTTGCCAACCCAAAATATAAAAACCAGAATTTAAAGTTGGAACAACCAGGACAATTTCGCAGTAATAGTTGCAATAGTTAAATTAATATGAAGAGAAAAAAGGTGAAATGAAGTTCAAGTAGGTATTTAAAATATTTAATAATAAAAGTATTCGAACAAAATTATATTTTAATTTTTAAATTTATTGATGTTTTATTATGTTAGTTGTAGGTATTATGCGCAGTGGATTTATTAAACAGGTTTAAATTTACGTACTTATTTTTTTATTTAGACACAACAATAATCTTAGGACTTGCAAAACCAGAGAGAATGTATAGACAATAAGTTACAGATTAATAAATCTATCTGTATCTCTACAGACTATACTAACAATATTTATAAACCTTTACGCTACTAACAATTCAAGACGTCCCAGGACACTACAAAAACTGGGATATGTCCTGGGAAAATGGGAGGTTGGTTCTAATGTACCTATACCTAAACAAACCCAGAGAACTAACAACCCAATAAGTCACGTGAACGTAATGTAAGAGGTTTCATGTGAACTGAAATTATTCAATTTCCGGTACATTTCGCCGCGAATCGCGATCGACGTTCCGGTCACTTGAGTGCCTACACCTGAGCATATTGGCAATGTATTTACGTACATACCTACACAGATATATGACATCTCGTCTTTTAAATAGAAAAATGGCACTAGACAAAATGTACATTTTTTACAAGCATTTAAAACTTTTAAATTTATTTATTCGTTTAAAGTTTTAACAAAAATTCACACAGAAGTACTTTATATCATTTTAAAAGTATTTATATAATGAATAAGACGTTAGATTTTAATTTAATTGATTAGATAGATATATTAGATTAGACGTAATTTTCATTGATTTACATAAAAGGCAATTCTAGCTTCTAAGTTTGAAAAATTACATTTTTCTATTTAATCAACGATCTATATCTATATTAAAACGTCAAGCAAAGCTTTGTACGGCTTTTTACGAAAATTGCGGTGTACGATATGTCGCCTACTTATTTTTACATAGTATAAAACAAAGCTGTCTGCGCGCTTTTACGCGTTATATCTTTTATATTACGCAACGGATTTTATTGTAGTTTTCAGCAATAGATATAGTAATTCAAGAGCATTGTTTATATGTATAATACATGCGTGTTATAGTACCGAATTTGAAGAGAAATTCAATGATTTGTAATGCATCCATGAAGGACGGGTCGCTAGTAGTTTATATAGATGTATGTTTCAGGCGTCCATAGGCTACGGTAACCGTTTACCATCAGATGGGCCGTATGCTTGTTTGCCACCTACGTGGTATAAAAAAAATAGAGAAAAAGTGTAGAATGTTATTAAGTTTTTAAATACGATTTCACATGTTCGCAAACATCCCTTACCACAAATATACCAGAAATTCTCACTTTTAAAATATCTACATATCTCATATTTACCTCCTCCTACACTTTGCCACATAGGGGAGGTGGTGGCAAGATGGGGTACTTAAGCTTTAAAGGTCTGTAATATAAAAAATTACATAGTGAAACAATCATATTTATTTTTTAAATAACAACTAATTATTATTATTCTTATATTTGGTGTCATTAGGAACTTTAGGTAACACATTTGAGAGAAAAAAAATAAAATAAAAAAAAGGTGTTTTGCCCCGTCTTGCCCCATGGTGCTGGTAAGATGGGGTACCCCCTGAGGTAAGATGGGGTGATGAGAATGATCCTATGATCTCTGTAGAACAATGATTATTCGAGCTGGCAGAACACGTAGACATGGATGACTTCATCATCATCATCATCATCTTATTTCTACGCAGCTATTATGAGTCCATCTTCCACTTAATGAGCATGATATCCACCCTTCAATGGAAACGGAACAAACTTCATCACAATACATACATGGTGTGTTCCCCCATCTTCACTTTCATATTCAGATGTTGAAACTCTTCATTGTTTTGCTGTTTTCGGTGATCGGCTATTCTTCTTTAATTTTTTATTTTGATCTTTTGTAGTAGTGTTCTTCTGTTTTTTTTTTATATTCATCTTTTCTCTTTTTTGTTTCTATTTTCTATAGTTTTTCTGTTCAGCTCTGTTTTTTTTTGTGGGCGATGACTTCTAATTCTTTTTTGTAGGAGGCGACGTGATAATTGCTGTGTGTCCACGCTTTTTAGCAACACGAGAGAATTTCCTTAGGAAGCCTTAACTTTTCTCTCTATAACCCATTTTTTCATCCAAAACCGCTTGAACTCTTCGCTTCCCGCATGGATTCTTCGGATCACGACCGACGACGTTAATCGTAGAATCATTCTAAAAAGACAAACTCACAAAAACGAACTCATTTTTTGGAAAACAAACTAGAACCGAATTATTCTCATCAGTTACCCCATCTTGCCTGCAGAGCCCTTTTATATAAAAAAATAAATAAAAACAAAACAGTCAATAATATTTAAAGAACACAATGCCTACTTTTTTATAGATTAGTTTAAGCATCAATCACAACAACACCTCACCAGGTAACGTTATTTAACAAACCATAGTCACGTGTTAAGCCAGAAGAAAATGTGATAAGCAACTTGCAATAAAACACTTATTTTGCATTTTTTTCGACACTGTACACTTGTGAACCACTAAACACACGGCGACTGATAAGTCTCATGGTGGCGCGTCGCACGATGATTGAAAGAGCGTGATTGATCAATTTGAACTGTAAATTTTGGTGGATACCCCGTCTTACCCACTACCCCATCTTACCTCCATCTCCCCTACAACATACATGCCTACACTCTCATTTACGTAAGATCACATAGAGTGTGGGCATGTAATAAGAAAAAATACTTGTCTATACAAAATAAGTAAAATTTGTTCTTTATAATCTTTAAAACGGCTGGACAGATTTAGACGGGTTTTCACTAACAAATAGCTAATGTTATAAGTCGTGACTTAGGCTACTTTTGTTTTAATAAAAAAATGGTCAAATTCCACGCGAAGAAGTCGCAGGTTACGGCTAGTATTTTATATAAAATAAACAGTAGGTACTTCGATCTACCTTTGAACTATTTTATTCATACTTTCGGTAAGTTTTTAATCGTAGAACAAATCTATCCTAATAATAAAACACTTGTGAGGAAAATTAATTAAGAGGTGATATTTTGGAATGGTTTTATAATTTGCTCTAATCATAGTATGTAAGTACTGAGGGAGGATACTGTTTAATAATGTGGATTATTAGGCCCATTGCTGCGGTAGATACTAAAAATCGTGTAGCATGTCAGGTCGACCTCTACACGAAGACCCCCGGGAATAGTCTTTGTTAGCATCCATTATAGTTTGCCACTTAGCCGTTACACACGGGCCGTTAGCACCATCATCCTGCGCTGGTGCCTCATCAGTATATACCGTTAGCACATAAGTAATAATATTATGACCTATTACAAAAATGTATGCATAAATTTGTTTCAGGATCAATCGGACGGGTCTACGACACCTCGCAACGACAAGTCTGGTGGACACTCACCCGCTACTAATGAAGGTAAATAAAGTTCTGTTGTAACTAGTGGTGGCCCAAATTATACTATAATTCCTTTAAATAAGTTTGACCTTTTTAAGATCTTATTATCAATTACTATATATGACATATCTAGTTTTCTAGAATGGCAAACGGATGAGTGGTATGGCGTGATACGACAACATTATGTTTGCAATTCCTTTTTTTTTACTACTCTAATGCCGCAGCTGGCCTTTACAGCTTCTCCGGAGGATAGGGGGTGAGTGCAGATGGCACTGTAATACCGCGGAAGGAGTTATGGAGCGGCTGAAGGCCAACTTCCGCCTGTCTGATACGATACGACGTTCGAACCTCGGTTCTGGCGTTAACGTCGATCCCCGTTAAAATTGTGCGAGGGATCGATCGGAGGGGACCTGCAATCCCTTGTTAAACAATGATACATGCCCCTCCTTGACGTGTTTAATGAACGGTCCCTAATTGGATTTACGAACGGACTGTCCACGTGAAAGTAAGTGGCAACCTATATTCATGAACAGCACTACGGACCTCACGTTATCAGATAACGCACCTAATACCACTATTGCGCTGCTACTTCGAAAAACTGCGTCCCTATTCCTATTTAAACAGCCTTGGTAGTATTGGTTTAGCATACCGCTTTACTATACGATAGTCGCGGGTTCGATTCCTAGCACGACACAAGTTTGTATTCATGAGTATGATTATTTGCATCGGCCTGGGTACTTTCTTTGTACCTATAATATTTGTATATTTATTTAACTAAAAGTATCTCCATTTATTTATATCAGTTGTCTAGTACGTGTTATGAGTACTAGACAACTGCTCTACTTTCTGCAAGCTCTGCTTGTCTTGGGACTAAATGGCGTTGATAAAGCATACAAAGATATTATGCCTCTTATGCTGGAATATCACTTCCTCACCCTTTAACCGAAGCAAATCTTGCAACTGCTCGGCGGTTATTGTGCCATCATAGCTTACTCGCTGCAGGTGCAGAACACGACAGCGAGCGGTGATGGTCAGCTACGGCGCTACTAGATCGACTCGCGCAGCGCGGATTTGCAGCGGACACTCGACTGGCACTGCCCCCCACAGGTTTCTTACTAACTTTTTGTATCTTATTATAAACTCGAAAGTTTATGAAACTAGCCTATGTTCTTTGATATAATATAATCTATGTTCATACAAAAATTCATAAGGATCCTTTCAGAAGTTTAGTGGCGAAAAAGTAGTGTTAGTGTAGTTATGATATTGTATTACTTTAGATATGACATACCTACTCTACAACTAGATATATGCTATATCTAAAGTACTAGAAAAAATTGTGTTGTCCAAATAAAGGATTTTAATTTAAACTTTGATATTTGCAGGATGCGCCCGTTACAGAGAGTTATGCTACCGCGCGGCGCACGCGCACCTCCCCGAGGAAGCCGCTGCACGCGCCTGCGACTGCGCCAACTGCACTGCACGCCGCAACTCCACCGCAGAACCATGAGATACATTCCAAGTTCGTCCAACCACATCCCTGACGCGACCAATACCCGCCCTGCCCTGCCTGTGGACTCGACGAACAAACTAGCGTATCCAATTTCCTTCAGAAATTCTTAATTCGACTATTCCTCATTTCTCATAGTTCTTCTAAACTCAAAATTGAAAAAAGCGAAATGTAACTGCAGCTGTGTATGGTGACAGACATACAGACTGTCCAAAAATTACGACGATAATCCGGAACTAGGATAGTTCTATCCTAGTTTCGGTCATAGTCAGAAAAATAAAATTTTCAATCTGTGATTATAAAACTGTAGGTATTTAAAAACAGTTGGTCCTGCTTTCGGTTTCTCAGCGAATTTCTCTTCCCTAATTGCCCGTATGCAACTACAATGGGCATTGTCTCATCTCAATTTGTAAATACAAATTCCCCTCATTCTAAATCATGTCGTGTATAGATATGTTTGCACTCTGTAATCTACACACTGGCGTTCAATTGAACATTTATTATGCTACGTACTAACACTACTAATAAATCTCAATTCTAATTGATTAAAGTGGTCCAGTCTGCAATTGAGTTTCAGATGCAAGCCCAGTTCTACAATTCGAAACTGTGTACTATTACACAACTGCAAAATTGTGTATTGTAATTTGTTTCAAATTACCATTCTTAGTAATAAAGTAACATAATTAAGATACTCAATTGCCAACCTACCTTATTTCTACTTGGACAAAATTCAGAAGCCAGTCTCCCTGACTAAATATGTGTATTAGTCTGAAACGACTCTTCCCATTATATCGCCATTTAAATTCCCGAAATGATAAGATACATTTATAAAATCTATCCTACTAAAATTAAAAAAAAAAAGTATTTGTATTATTCCTTTAACTTATACCTAGTATTTTATTTCATTTAGACCGTGGCCTTCGCTTTAGGAACTGGTCAATTCGTAGTGTGGTTCTATTTATCGGTGTTTCTAATTCTCTATCCTAGTGCCTTACCCGGTGTATTCACCCACCGCTCCCATTTAACTATATTAGATATAAATTATTCCATTATTCACATTAATGTTTTATGCACTTATTAAATATTAATGTAAACATCGTTTTAAACTTTTTCACGGTTATTTACAATTAGTACCACCAGTATACATATAAACGGGATATCACCAACACATTCCGTTTATATAAATGTGTACAATTTATGTAAAGTGCACATCCAAAGTCGCTTTTGTAATTAAGGAGAGAACACACAATGTGTTAATGCAATTTCTGTCCATTAACTAATTTAAGTGTAACTTACGATCCTAGAGTTAAACTTAGCCGTAAGAAAATAATGTGGATATATATCTTTACACTGTTTATTTTGAAGTTAAGTGCTACATAAAAAGATTTCGTATAAACTAATTAACTCAAATAACACGATTTCCATTATGTATAAAAGACTACGCCAAATTATCATTACTTATTTTATAATGTGTAGGTGGCTTAAATTATATCTAAGATCCAAGTATGGCTAAGCTAACAAATATTTCCTGTGTGCTAAATATTAATAAACGTCTTAATTTAAGAGGTTAACGTTAAAATTAGACATACATATCTTCTATAATAAAATCGTCTGAACTAGAATTAACTGCTTTTTATATATGATAGTTTTATAATATTTAATCTACATTAATTCTATTTTATAATTAATTTACCGTTTAAACTATGAACATTAATTTTAATTACATTATTACAATCTGATCTATTTTGGATTGTTCTTATCCGATGTCATTAAAATTTAATCGTACATTATTTAAATATATTAAAAAGGTCTACCTATTTGTGTTATAAAATGTAATTTAAAATGTTTCAAAAATTAAATAGTTTATTATAAAAGTATAGTATAATTCATTATTATCTATTCGCCATACGGACCTAATAGGAGACAAAAACAACAAGCGCAAACTTGTCTGAGATAGGATACATCTAACCAGTCTTTCTGATAATTTAAATAAAACTTAAGATAATTAGTACTTTTATTAAACAAAAATACACGTAGTCAAGAGTAACAACAGAACTCAATTTTCAACTTCAAGATTCAAAACGAGACAGTATGTACTAAAGTAAAAAAATCATATACGTTTGCACCGTTATATTTTTCATAAGGTCAAACAAAACATACTCTACTTACACATGATTTATTTATGAAATAGAATGTCACTACACATTCAATAAACAACAATATACATGAGTACATGTATCTACATACAATATGAACTCTTCGAGGAATTATATGGAATTTTTGAATACTTTATAGAAAAATACATTTAAATTTCGACATGAAACGGTCAGTTACGAAACAGGAAGAATTAATTTCAATTACAGTCAACTATTACATAAACTTTCAATTCATCTCAACGTCTAAATATTAACAAGATTCTTCCCTAGTCACTATTTTTGTGAATGAAAATCATATTATACCTATACCGCCTTTAATCAATTTACTGAAAATTTACAAATGCAATTGAAAAGTCCGTATTTTGTCCCTTTCTTTAAAATGAAGGAAATATTTGGATAGAAGACGACAAATATTTCAACAAACACTCAGAGTCGTGTATAAATGTAAACATTATATAAACGGAATAAACTCCTAATCATTATGGTAAAAAATCCATTTATATCACAGAACAAAGAAGGAGACAGAAAGATAGTGATAAGAAATTACTTAGAAAACCACTATCGCCAACACGCACACACTTTTTTTGTCCTGTGGTTTATATAATAAAGTAAAACAGTTCAATATCAAAATATGTTTTTAGACTCGCGTAATTGTGTATAAGGCGGTATAAATATAAAATGTATCTAATCAGATTACGAATCTTAATGAATATGAATATATAAAATTTGTAACTAACGCTATCTTAAAATGTAGAGTAGTAAATTAACTGCGAGTTTATGTTCTGTACATGTCTTAATTGATTGATACGAGTTATATATGCTAATATATATACTATGGATGCCATGCCCACACTACACATAGTTAAAAAAATGTTTACAAGAACATGTATACTTCCATTTTGTTCAAGATTGATTAAAACTAAACTATCGGATATTTGTCAATAAAATTCGAGATGGAGAGAGCAACCGCAGTTGTAATAAACATATCCAAAATACTTCAGCGAGACTTTCCTAGACTCGTATCCGTTAAAAACCTAGTATAAACCTATGATTGTAGTTTAAAAAATATATAATACATGCAATACCTACAAGTTTTGACGTTATATTACTTGACATAGCTGTCTTCAACGACTCTCAAAACTACATTGATATTTCAAGTCGAAAAAAACTACACAAATATCGCGTCGCCTCAATGTAGGTGTACTAGGATAACATAATTATAAAAGAGGTAGTGGGTCCAGCGGTCACTGGTTAACGCCTATAGGGGTGGTAAGAAGATGCTGATGCAGTGCCGCTGGAAGATGTTCCATGGTAGCTGCGCTTAGAAGATCTCTGGTATCCATCTCCTGAACCGCCGGTGTACTCATAATCATCACCTGTATTATGGACAGTATAAATTCACGATCACAAAAATATCATTAAACTAAAATTGTGTATTTTTAACATAAATATGTTATACTAAATTCAACTTTAATTTTATATTACCATGATTTAGTGTTATATTAACCCAATATTTTACGATAGCTCCTTCTAGTCCCAAACTATGCAAGGCTAGTACTACTATGAATACTAAACAACTTACGGAATATTCATTTATATTATATTTACAAATACAAACACACTCAATATACATATTAGGAGGGCAGAAGGCTGTTAGTAACGTGGATTGTTGACCCCATTGCTAGAATTGTAACTATGTAAGGTTGACCTCCACGCGGTGCCCCTTCGAAATTATCATAATAAATCCCTAGTGAATTGTCATAAGGGGCTAACTGACTTGACCTCGGTTTCATTTTATATCTTACCATCCATTAAAAAAATATACATATTAAATAAGAATTAAGTACATATAAAGGACCAGCAAAGATTGTTAGTAATCGGGACATGGGACATGTCAAATCGACGTCTACGCGGTTCCCCTTGAAAACCATCGTGGTGTACTTTTTGTAAATTCGCTACGATATGTTAACTGACCTGACTTCATGCTCATCTTATTATTTTTCCCTGATCCTCCCCGCCAGCCTATATCGTAAACGCTGGCATCTATGGATAACAATCAGACAAAAACAATCATACTCATTAATATGTTTGTACTGTGCGGGAGTCGAACCCGCGAACACTGCAAGATGTATGGTAAACACTACTGCTACATTACGTCCTTCGATTTAGCAATACTTAGTAATTAGAATAATAATAAAAAAATGAAACTTACCGCACCACGCACCACATTCCACCAACAAGAGTAACCACCTCTAATATTGACAGACCATGCCGAACTTCTACAGTCCTAGTAACCTTAACTATACATCCTAATAAAAACTAAAACTCCCTAAAAACCTATTTTAACTATTACAGTGTATAAGGGAAAGGGAATTGTTAGTAATGTGGACTGATGATCTTATTGCTAACAATGTACCATATCGGGTTGACCTCCACGCGGTTACACCTGGAAACCGTCATGGTTATGTTTATATAATCAAGATGGGCAAAAATGGAAGCGAAAAACATATTACGCCGACCCCAAATAAATAGGATAAGGAAGAAGCCGATGATGAGAATCAAGATGGGCAAACTGATCTGACCTAATGTTCATCTTATCATCCTCCACTGGTGCTCCGCCAGCGTATGCCGTATGCGCAGGAGGGAAACCATTACATTATCACCGATTTGAAAATAATCTAAGTGTTTAATTTCTGTCATATGAAGAATACAGTACAGTAACATTCAATAGTTACAATATGTTTTGTTTATTTATTAATAATAACCCTAACATTAGTTTAAAAAAACCGAATGTTTTACATAAAAATTTTTAAGTATAAAATTTCCTTACCAACTGTATATTATTAAAGGTAAAGGTATGTTATTAAAAATGGGAATAAGAAATTATACGAATGAACCAGATAACGACATTTTTGGAATCAATGTAAAGTTTAGTCTTATTAGAGACCCGTTTAGACTGGACGGCCCGTGCCGAGGACTCCATCCAATTAGAACCGTTTTTGGAAATGCACTAATCGAACGGTGTTGTCCGCACTGGCCGTCGAGTCTGAACCTAATAATGCAAGTCCACTCTTATATATTTAAAATAAACATCCTCAATTTAGTATCACTGTTTTAATGAACTACACGCTACATGTTTCTAAGTATTACTTTTTAATACTAAGATTGTGGCAATGAAGCATACGGCCCAATGGTAAACTGTTATATACTTACTAAAACACTTCTCCACTAGGAAGTGAATCTATTTAACAGCAATCCTACTTGATAAGTAAGTAAATACGAGATTACTGTAATAACTGTTGGGACAGACACCTGACACTGATGCTGATAGGTCGGAAATGTTACAGAACGATGGCTGAGGTGACACCATACCCCCACAGTATATCATCGGCACCTGATACAGTTTATAATGGTTTTACGACGTTCCGAAACAAATATGTTCACTAAAGAATAAACGTATACTTTTAAATTTTTTTATTTGTGTAGACTAGAATAGAATATCTATATAAATAAATAAAATTGAAGTCTGTTTGAGAGTTGATTACATATCAACTGCGTTTCACTAAATATCTATGAAAGTATATACTATAATCACATTTAAGAATTAATGCAAAAAAATGACGATTATCTTATTAATCTCTGAAACGGCTGGGTTTGATGGAATTTTCATTAGCAGATAATTAATGTATAAGAAATTAGGTGAGCTATTTTTATTTTATAAAAAATAATTATTTACTAAAAAAAAAATTGGCATACTGTTTGTTACTTTTGTTGCCTTTTTTCTAGTTTTGATCCTATTACCGTAGTTTGTTAACACTAAATAACACACTTAACAAAACATATTTCTTGATTAAACTGCCCATTTACGAGTTATTCGAGTCTAATCTAAACGGTTACCATAGGCTATGAACGCCTGAAAAGCCCCATCCTGTAGACTTAAGCAAGATTGTATACTAGTTACAATTGAGGTGAGTTTTATATGTCACAACTAAACTACATAAACACTTATTAAACCTGTGGGGGTGATCCGATGGCATCACTCATCTGTGCCACGTTCAGGAACTTGGGACTGCCGGCATTACTACCCACGCCGTCACCCTCTGTCACAACACACTGTTATAGCATTCAGTCAGTAGTCAGTTGACTAGTTTCTTGTTGAAATATTACAAGCCCTGACAAGAGTAGGAAATATTTAAAAACTGAGCACAATTATCAAAAATTCTGTTAAAACTGTGATTTTCAAGAATGCACTCTCCATATCCATACTAGATACGTAGAGATCAACCTGATACAATTATCAGTAACTGTATTCCCTACACTTAACAACACCTTGCTCTATTGAGCAGGATATAACAACAAAAATTAAAAATTCAGAAGGATTGTATGTTTTGGTTGTTTACTCGCCATGCCCAAACGGCTGATTTTAATGAAATTTTCTGTACAGAGTTACCCGAAATCATGCAGGCAGTTACAACTAGATACAGTTAGTACATAATAGACACCCAAACTGCCATTTAAATAAAAAAAATAACCTAAAAAAAAAAGAACGGATTGTAACCCAACATGCGACAGCCACATTGAATAACTATTGATGAGGTATTGGATTGTAAAAATGTTTAGAATAGACAATTGGAAAATTTAACAAATAATTATTTTTAATTTATTATTTTAATTAATAAATAAATAATAAATTTGCGAAGCATCTATTGCAAGTGCTCGCTGATGTTACTGTTGTCCATCAGCATGAGAGCACCTCATCCCTGAACAGCACAGTTAAACAACTTTTACACGGTCACACTATACTGTGCTGATAACATGCTGCTTTATTATCATTATCAATTCCATTACAAGACATTGAATAGTTAATCTTTTTAATTTACAATCCAAACCTTTATATATAAAAAAATATATATATTTAAATAATTAAAATGTATACTCAAACCATTTGGGACAAATATAAATTGAAATTAAAAAATGTGTTCAATGACAGTAATATGAAAAGTGTAATAAACGGCCTTATTCATAAAAATAAATGCACTAAAAACGGTACTGTTTTATTACTTTTGTCCCATTCTTTCAAATTAAGACCATAACTCGAAAGAAAAGGTCGAAACAAGTAGAATATTCTTTTTATGAATAAGGGAGTGAGTTATTAGTGTGTTAGTAGAGGTTGAATACTATAATATATTTACATATTGAGTGCAATAGGAACGAGATATGAATGTGTCGGTAATTAATTGAATCGGCTGATCGTGGACTCTAGTTACGTTCCTACATATGTTGTTAGATTATCATTTTAGGTTTTTTAGTGGTGTAAGACTATTATGAGGGGGGAGGTACAAAACTTTATGTCACGATATAAAAACAAAAATTATGATAACTCAGAATAGTAATCGGCAGCGATGACCAGGGTTGCTACTAGTACTAGGGTTACTAAGGGTGAGGGACAACCATTAAAAATGCCAGTATTATTTTTAAATTTTTGATTCCTTTTAATTATCTAAGTTCAATAATGTTCTTAATGTAGATATATATTTCATCATAAGATGTCTCAAGTATTTGCAATGGTAATATTAATATTTAATCAATAACCAGTAGTATTACTTAATCCATTAAGATAGAAGAAGCTTAACAATAGAAAACTACGACAAAAACTTTTTTTATTTTCCATTACATTACAAACTACATACTTATATGTTATCTGTTATATCTAACACTAATATATACCCAAAATACCTAATATGAATAATGCATTAACACTACGTCGAAAAACTCTCGTGTTATGTCGTGATAGCACTTTATTATTATATCGAACAACTCATTGCGTACAAGGATTTATCTTAATTAGTGTTTTAGTTTAAAATTAATAATTAGAACCGTAATTAACTAATTATCATTAGGTAATCAATGTAAACAAGAAATAACAAGGACGTCCATGTTAGTCTATCATAATTTTCCCTTTTATATAACGAACATAAAGTAAACTTATGTGGGAGCGAGCGGAGGGCGCGCGCCACTCAGTGCGGAATCGACCGCGACACGAGCGCGCGCGCCCTCTGCCCACCCTCTCTAGGCTTCACGCAGTCATTATGCTCAACTTTAGGGCTAAGTATAGTATGTAGATTACATATTATAAGATTATAACAAATCTAGATAATAGTCTTACAATTGTAACATGCTTAATTTGTTGGCTTCGGTCGCGGGGGCCGCCTCCAATTAATTACATTATATGAAATTAATACACATGTTTGTATAAATACAGCTGCCCGCTACATGGGCGGCGTAAGTAAACTTATATACTGCCATGAGTAAACATTACTTTAAATATTGTACATCAGTCGATAGTTCACCTAACAATTTTGTAATCTATTATAGATCGAGAATTATGTACTTTAATCCACTATAAAAAAATATAGTTTAAAAAATAATTAACATCAATTTTTTTTAATTAAAACAGAAATAATAACAACAACTTGCCCTATGTTTTATAATAATTAATGTTAATTAAATGTAAAGCCTGTGCAATTTTATCATAAAATGGATTCAATAATTACATTTATATTAAATTCTAGTATAAATATGAGGTTTTTTTTTATAATTAATAATACCTGCATTGTTTTTAATGTCAGCCGTGTTGACTACAATTAAAAACAGTCGGCGGACAACACACTCTAAATGCAAATTATTATATTTTATTAAAATTTACTAAGACGAGTCCAAGGTGAACTTAATAAGAGTTGGTGCTATACTAACTATTACTAGGGGTCTTGTATAATTAGTCAATTACGATAATAAATGTATTAATGTACCGCTCGGCGGGCGGGCGGCCAGCTAGCGGCGGCCGCCTCCGAGCCGTGCTATGTGCGGCTAAGTTACTTTATAATAATACCAAAATACACTTTTACACAAACATGGTTTCATTATAATATATCTACTGAATAAACATACACATATAAAAACCGCGTACACTATAATATAAAGTAATACAAACAAGACTTGAAGGGTTAACTACACAACAGTACTACTGTTATAAGCCATGATTTAAATATATTATTCCATAAACATTAATATTAATATTAAGATACAGTATATCATATCTTATGTCGATATTACTCAGTGTAATATTAAAATGCAAAATGTTGCAAGTGTTGTGTTCACTCACGGTTTGTACAAAATACTTTTAATATTTTCACACATAATTTTATTCAACGTACACTGTCTACATAATTATAAATCGTGGTGTGTTTGTGTATGTGTCTATATTCCGAGTGCGTACGGTCGCGTACGGTTGCGTACGGATGCGTGCGCACGCACCGTGGCGGCATGTTGTGTATATATTGGTAGCGGGCCGTGAGTGGCCACCTGAGTACGAGTTGTTTGTTGTTTGTTGTTTGTTGTTTTGTTGTCGCAGTAGAGACGCAGAGCGCGCGCGTCGCACGCCCGCGCGATGTCGCCATTTGACAGACCAGCCTCTAAAGAGTCTTACCGTATTTGTATTTTGCTAACTATTTTTAATTAATAAATTCATCCAATATTTTATGTTTTCTCCTATATAATAATAATTAAAACCCATATAAATAGTCTCATCAATTGATTTTCACAATAATTTGCACTAAGTTTAATGTTTGAGTAAATCTAAAATTTCTAATACATACCATAATTTTATTTAAATAAATTATACTCTTTATGTTAAATATAAGATTGCCATGTTGATTCATTACAAACTAAGTTCTTAATTGTTCCAAAGGTTTGTGAGTGCGGGGCCCGAGTCCCATTATCTTAACATCTTAGGGCTAATCAATATCACTGAAATTAACATAATATAAAATTGTTTATACATCCACTTAACACTTGTTAAGGCATCATTTCCTAATATTAAAACAGGGGTGAACAATTTCATCGTTACATCGGTGGTTGTACACATTAAACCTACAGTAAGTAACAATTAAAACCGAATGATGGAATTGACAATGCGAACTTATCACCGAAGAGAGGACCGTATGAAACTAAAGTACATAGGACAGCAGCGAGCGATCGAGCGGGGGGTTAGTATGAACAAATGGACATTATAGTAAGCGTTATGAACATTATAAATACTAGTACGACCGAAAGGAACGACTACACAGTAGACAATACGATACCGATACCGAGGAATGAATAGAAACAAATTAACCTAACTAACATAGGAACGAAGAGTAAACGAAGCGGCACTAATCGGCACGACTATATACGTAACCTAATGGGCAGTTAGGCACCCACGTCGAATAGTTAACAATTTATTTCATTTATTGTTACAATGTACGAGTTTCAAGTCCTACATACTGATTGCGTCTCAGTCGAGTCTGTTATATAATAGATCTATAAGATATCTTCCAATATGAATGTTATATACGTAACATATGAACAATCACAATGTAAAAGGCATTTTCACTATGTTTTAACCGTTAAATTTGGGACTCCGCACCCCTCGCCCCGGACCGAGTCACTTATAAAAATTTGCTTATACACCTCAATATTCCTCATAGATAAATTATACTTTACTTACGGAGCGATCTTAAATAACCCTATTCTAACTTTCAAATTATGCTTCAATGTAATCAACAATTTGTCTATTTAAAACATTTATTATAACAAATCTTATCGTCCGCGCCGTGCCACCGGCGGCGGTCATATTAATTATTTAAAATTAAAGGAACAACTGCCGCCCGTACGGGGGCGGGCAGCCTATCAGTACGTCCGTAAACTCTAAGATAATATTACAACAAATAATGATCCAAACACTGTCATGTGGCGGCGGCGCCGCGCGCTCGCCCCGAGCGCTCCCAATTAATTACTTAGCTTACCACTAAAATTTTAATCAGTCAATCGGTCAAATCATTGAGCGATATAGTACAGTAAAGGACTAACATTAAATTTAATCTAACAATGTTATTTTAAATTATAACTCACTTTGTAACGGAGGCGGGCGAGCGGGCGCCGCATCCGCGCTGGTAAACATTATGATACGACTAACATACGGGCCGCAGCGGCCGTCGAAAGCTCTATACAGTTTTAAAAATATTTGGCAATCATAAATTAAAACTTTAAAACTACATAGGTGACGAGAGAATCCATTAAAATTATGCTTTACACACAAGCAAGTATATATACAGGGGTGGTCGCGGGGGGTGCGGCGCTCGGGCCGGGCCGCAGGGACGCACCGGCGGCGCGGCCCACTTCTATATCCTAAATGCTTGAGCTTCATTTACTTAACACATACAACGTTATCGTTTGCTCCATTTCATAATTTGGCAGGTAAATTTAATTCATTAAAAATATAAATTCCATAATATCAACTTAAAATTGCGATAAAAAACTAAAATGCATATCATAGTAAACAAATTATAATTACGAATATTTATACAGATTGCTCCCCTTTTAAAAACGGGAATAAATTAAAATATAATCACGTTCAGTCATACTATGTTTTGTTTAAATATTAACACATAATTATTTCATTACATCTCTACCATTTTTCCTAATGTCTAGTGTGTGTAGTATAACCAAAATTCTAATATTAAACATACATACCGATATATATACCAAATATTTATACAAGTTATTATAGCTTAAGTTAAGTTTTAGGTCATTTTCCCTAAATTGGCTTTGTTTAACAGTGTCTGTCAAATGTGAGGCCCGCGAGCGTCCGTCGGGCTGCGCCCTCGCCTCTACTGAGCCCCGGCGTCCTACTGAGTACCGGGCCACGCGCCGATACGCGCCACTTACTTACGTCTTACTACTACCTACTATAAAGCGATACAACACTACGTGAAATAGTGAGATCCCATCGAACAACAATAGCTACGATTAAAAGAAATCATTTTAAAACTTTGAACAAAATTAAAACAAATCAAATGATTGATAATTAGAAAGAGTGAAGTAAAATAAACCCTTCACTAGAAGCCCACATCCAAAAGAATATTAAAAGCAAAGTTATAAAAAAAAGTTGTACACGCATGTACATATAATTATGGGTACTCCAGCGTCCAAGAGGGGTCGCGAAAACTTCGGGCCGAGTAATATCATGAATACGCATTTGTAAAACGCCGAATTCAATCAATATAATCCCGATAATATCATTAGCTCTCTTAAAGAGCGTTCAGAGATAGCGATGCCGCAAGTGGCAAATCCTAACAGGATCATTTTTTAAATCTTATTAAATTAGTAACAAGCTCAAGAAAAAATCTACTGATTGTCAGTGTTATACTATTTTTTATTTAATATTAAAATTAATGTCCTTACTTTACTTATACGTGTGGGTTTGTGTTGATGCAGTTTTTTATTGACTTTAACGCCTGCGAAGGCTATATTGCGTATTTTTAACTTTACATACTAATAGTCAAATATGACGTTCGTTTGTATGTTATAATTATTCTTTTAAAATACTAAATATATCGTTCGTTTACTTAAGTGTTTAAATAAATTGACGTTGATATAAAAATTCACTATATCTAACGTGTGCCGTGGTAAAATTGTATTAAAAACTTCATAAATTTACTATTAAAAATGGGACGACTACAAATAAACTGATGGGTCCTTAG
The DNA here is from genome assembly GCF_030625045.1 of Achroia grisella. NCBI lineage: Eukaryota > Metazoa > Arthropoda > Insecta > Lepidoptera > Pyralidae > Achroia > Achroia grisella. The sequence goes on along the minus strand of NW_026712613.1, from coordinate 556,761 downwards.
ACATTACATGTCATGTTTTCCTAGATTGTGTCTCTTTATAATGGTCGATGGTGTCGTATTACGACTGAAAACCGTTTGTACACGCACAAGCGTCGCAAAAGCTTTACCACTATAATACAAACATAGCGGAACGAATCCTTTCGGTTCAAAAGCGTCTCTAAAAATTTCAAGTTGAATACGACCACAAATACGAAAAAACATAGACAATAGCTACGTCAGCGCAACTTAAGCCACGAATTTCAGTATTAACATGAAATCTAACGAATCGTCCGGGAACAGATAGAGGTCGACGCGCACGGAACGTTCGCCGACGCGGGTGCGCGGTACAGACGGTACATCAGGCGTGCGGTTATGACGTGTGTGGTGTCACAGAGGATTACATATATACGAGGCCGGTCTACCGGCGCGACGGGTCGAACTGCGCTATCGAGAGCACGGTCCGGGTGTACCGCGTCTTGACGAGGTAGTTGCAGCGGTCCGGCGGGTACATATGTAACCCGGTGCGGTGTGGCGGCGTGGGGTGCGCGTGCGCGTGCGGGCGCTATTATGCGGCCGGCCACTCCTTGTTAAACTCGTTGGCGTTGAAGTGTTTGGGCGCGTGGTGCGGGTGGGCGTGCACACCTGGCGGCTGCGCGGCGGGCGCGCCCGCGTGGTACTCGGTGCCGGCGCCGTACGCGCGCGAGCCGCCGCCGCCGTACGACGAGCCCTACCATCGCGCACAGTTACACCGGGCTCACCCGGCACCGGCCGGGCGCCCGAGCCGACGCCTCCGGCCTACGCCCTACCTACGCCTCCACACGCGCCCGACCCGTCCGTGCAGTGTCACCATATGCTAACCTGTGTCGTACCTGCACGTCCCACGGCCTACTACGGACTCTTTTTAAAAAAATATCTAAATACTGTCGACTGTATTTACCATAAAACAAAATTATATCTCTAAATAAGCATGAAAAAAAATTTAATTGTACTTTACAAATACTATTCCTCATCCATCGACATGATAAATGTAAGCTTTTTTGATCGATACTTTCGTATCTAACTACATTCTTATAAATTTTGTTTTATTACTGACTTTTACAATTATTATCGATCCCATTATATTAGATATAGTTTAGAATTTAATAAAAGCAAATCAACACAATCAAAACGGTACATACATTAATACATAATATTATAAAATAACTAAATAAATAAAACAAACCCGGCGGTGAGTTTATCATTACACTATGCATGCATATACAAATCAACAGAATTTAGAAATAAGAAAAATTTACATGTTACAAAATATTATATTCAATACGTCAATGTTGCCAAAAAACCGCTAGATATGGTCACACTGCACCCACATTTCGGACATGGGCGCGTCGATGCGCTACGCGGATACGTTTGCAACGAACGTGTGCCCGAGGCATCGGCTACGGCGCGTCCCGAGTCATGGAGGATCGAAATGAGGCCAGGACGTCATTGTATTATTACATTTTATTACATCACAAGGATCATGTCAGCAAGAATTATGTACTAGTCGAGCGAGGCCGCATTCGGTGATGCCCCCATGATATTTTAACACAATTTTGTAAATTATTAATTTCTGCGATGGTTACATTTAACAGAATAGTAATTATCTCTGAACACTTAAAGTACAGCTCTTAATATTATTTTTAACCTTTAAATTAACTATTAATGAACCTGTAACAATATGAGAAAATCCAAATTTTACTAATTTGTACTTTAAATGCCAATTTACAAGTGTTGAGATGACACAAACCGATTGAATCATCTCGCACGGCTACAAAATGCAATATGAATATTGAATGATACTAAGGTAAAGCTTATATCTAGTGCTATGCGATGGCTTTTTGATGATCGCGCGCAATATCGTCGCATAAACCGAACCGTCCATAGTGAGAAAATTGCCAGTATTTCGCGACATCCCCTCATCCGTAACCCGCCCTTATCTCTAATTGTCTTTCTGGAGAAGCCACTCTTGTGGGCCCTGATCGACCAACTGGAAAAGAAGAATTACACGACATAAAGTCCCACTCGCCACAATGTCGTATCTTTTAGCTGATTTATGTAAGTAGCGCAGCGCGTGAAGATGGACCAAAGCGTGTGAATATCCCCAAGGGCAAGATGAAGAGTAAGGCGAGGAGGGATCTGGGACGGGAGGCGGTGGGGCGGTGATGAGAGACCTTCAGCGAAACTCGATAACAACACTAATCTTCTTGATTTTTCACTATGGATAGCGGTGCGACTGTCAACTATAATATGTCTCGAAGGAGCGGCTAGTGTATCATGGAGCGCCGCGTCATAATGAACCGCAGCATAGCTCATAAAATCAAAAAGACATCGCACATTGATTCTCGCCACTGAAAACATGCACAGAAGTGGGCGTTATATCCGAGAGTATATGGTATATAATAAGCAATCGGAACACAGCACACAGATGCAAGGGAGGCAAACTAATGGCTCTATATATAATTCATGCTGCATTTCAGCCGCGATACATATTGTCTGCTCGCGTACTATTGTTTTCGCTGAATTTCGCTCGTTCACCGGAGTGATACCAGTCACCATGATCCTTTCATACGTGAAGCGCAAACAACCCCAGTAAAGTACAACCAAATTGAGTTACGTTGAATAAGAGATAATAGATAGAATCATTCACTCTTTCCGCTCTCGCAACTCATTCGGTCAACATATCGAATCGGGAGGAGGAGGAATATTAACTCACAATCATGCACTCAGATATATGAATATCACACAGGCTATGTACAAATATGCAGGGTAAAAACCAAAGAAATAAGCTGGACATATATACATAAATGGAGTCGGAAATGGGTACAGAGCAAGCTTGAAGGAATTTTGCAAATAAAATATAAAAACCTACATTAATCAACTTGGCTGTACTTTTATTAACGCACCCATATGAGTTGTTATTTTTAGTTATTTAATAAAATAATAATAATTAAATTACAATATATTTTTTTTACAGATTGAATTAAAAACTAATAATTGCTCGAATTTAATAAGATTGTTTGCGATTAATATTGCATATTAGATGGAAGTTACTATAATTTAAATAGAAAATGTTAATTAACTTTATAACGATACTAAGAGTGCTTTTTCCATCTAACATGGCAAAAACATCACACAAAACTGCAGCAAATACAATACCGAATAGTGAAGGAATGAATCTCGCTTCATAACTCATTATAATACTGACGCAGATCGTGTTTCATACTGTTTAATTTATTTTATCATAACGCAAAAAATAATTCTAAAGATAACTATTTTATCATCCATTCTAAGAAAAGAAAATAATAAATCAAATATATTGTATAGGTAATGGGGTAATTTAACAAAATAATGTTATGGTAAATAAAAGTATATATTTACCTCTCTCAATCGAGGTTACATCGCTGTTAGTTCGTGACTACGGCTAATGCAATCTATAAATATGTCGTGAGACGTAAATACCTTTATTTACCATAAAATTATTCGTGTTAAGACCCGATTAGCTATGTGTATTAAACACGAAATTTAAAAAAATTAAATAAAATCTGCTTAAAATTTGTATTTGTATTAGGTACAATGTCTTAGTTCTTATTTTTTTTACATATTTTGACTTCTTACTAATATATTATAAACACATTATTATATACGACTGAAACACGAAACTGCATAAAACAGTATTTAGGTATTGCTTCAAACGTTCATTCTGATCACATTTAAGTTAAGCTTTGAATGTTTAAGTGAAACGAAAATTGTGTTAATGTGAATAAAAAAACCGTATTATAAGATAAAAACCAATCAGAAATTCACCAACACCGGATGTTATAATTAATATGGAACTTGGCAAATATTAAGATAACAAATTAAGCTATTCTGTTAAGGCATTTGGGAATTTAAGAAAGGCACAGAATTGATCTAATTTATCTAAGAATTATTTTATCCACAACAAATTAATAGAAAAGGATATGAGGATAACTTCAATATTAATAAAACTATTAAACTATTAAGTGAAAAGACTATATTTTTAAGGATTAATTAAAATAACCGTTTTTTAATAAACTTCAAAAGACCAGTTTTCTTGACTTTACAACCATTCCCATGCATGATTTCTATTCAAATTACAATTGAAAACGCTTTTTATATTAAATAATTAGAAAACAACCGTTTTATGCTTATATCTTCAATTCTAATTCGAAATCGTATAAAATATGATCCAGCCGTTTTTATAGTAAATACGAAATATCAGTACAAAATTAAATTTTATTAAAATAATTATATAGTTTATTCTTTTCATTATCCGAGTTAAATGTAATAAATTATCATATTTACTTTAAAAAACGGATACAAATCCTTACCAGGATATGACGCTTTCAAACGCACCACACATTAAGAATATATGGACATGGCAATATATTCAATTTGTATATTAAATATATTTAAATCTAACTTTGAATATATTACCAATTGCCGTAATTCCTTCCCCTAAATAGTCAGGAGACATGCACGCAAAAAGCAACAAACATCACCTAAACGCGTTGTTAGTTCTTGTAATAATAATATAAGTTCGATTTCCAATACTGCAGTATTCATGATTATAATAAATTACAAATGCTGAATTGAACAAAACTAGAAATATCGTCATTATTATTATTATAAAACCACAACGCGTGTAAGTCAGCTAAAAATATGGATACAACAAAATTTCAAATGACTATCACTTGTATGACATAAATAATCTAACTGCTAAAGTGAGATAGAACCATCTGAAATTCCGTTGTACGCGTATGCAAAAGGATATAGGCCCAGTTACACCCGGACTGTTCTTTTGGCCGAAAACTGAGTTTATATAATAGGAACAAATAGTTCAGTCATTTCTATTGATGTCGATTACATTGTTAATTTATATTTTTCATACTATATGTGGCACAGAAGCATACGGACCATTCTTACTTATTTAAGAGCAACACGCAAGTTTCTAGGCGTTCTGCTTGTGATAAATCTACGTTTCTATTGCATGGTGGAATAAAAAATATGACTATTTAAATGTGCTTATACCAAGTATAATTGATTAATGATAACTTCTAAGCAATACTGTTTAGTAGATTGTCAACAATCACCGTTTATAATACAAGCAGCGTCTGATCAAAAGGTTGTAGCCACAAAGAAAGCGAGAGATAATACTTAATAAAAAAAAAATGCCAAAATCATCGGAACTCCGAGCCACAGTTATTAAAAAAAAAAACTATAGTGTTCGGCCAAGGATCAGTTGGGGTCGGTTTCATGGTAGGTAGAGCGCGGGCTCGCGTGCAGGCGCACGTACCTGGTCCTGCTGGTAGGCGGGCGGGTACTGCTGGTAGGTGGAGTAGTCCGCGGACGAGGACTTGGAGAGCGCGGCCGAGGAGAGGCCGCCGGTGAGCGCGGGCGCTCCGCCGCCGCCGCCGCCGCCCGCGCCGCGCCCGTACATCTCGCCGCCCTCCGACAGCGGCACGTACGAACCTGCGACCACCACGCGCCTCACACTCAACCGCTGCACCACCACGCCTCTCAGAGGCCTCGTCTCGTATCATTCATACACTACAAACCGGTTATAACGAGTAAATTGCAGATCGTATGTACGTCTAAATACTATCCGGTTATAGCATCCGTGTTTGGGGTCCGATGTCGTTATATCCGGTTTCTAATGTATTTGTATGTACGAGCTAGCATAGTACATAATTTCGCAACGCTAACTTTTCCTTTTACATTTTCATATTTCACCATAAATCTTTTTATAGCCTAATTTAATTTTAATTAACTCTATAAATAAGTATGTTAAATGTTCTTGTAGAAAACATAAATAATAATCCTGTTATAAACTACTTACTAAACTATAGAATATGAAATTATGATAGAGAATTTGCATAAAGTACTAATACATATTAGAAACTTAAAAAGAAAAATTGCACTCTTATAAAATATTAACTAATACATCTATGGTACAAATTTGTGACTAAGATTTTGTTTAACGACACTTTACTCCACATATCATAGGTACTAAAATGATATTCTCTACAGACGTCTATTAAAATCACGTTTTCAATATATGTTAAGTAACCTTCAGTATCAATCAAGAATTACATTTATTATTCGTGATTGAAATCGTGATGTTAGTAGGCAGCTAATTTAGATGTTTGTCCGTCACAACAAAATCTAACAAAACAAGCAAGCATATTCAGTCAAACACTGTTTAAAATTATATACTAATTATATAGACAATGTCTTTTTTATTTGAATTTCTAATTGTTTTGATAGATTTATGTGTAGCGAACATAATCGTAATATTACAGGTAAAGTAATGAATTAACATTAGAAAATAATGTAACTAATTTTGAACAACCATTCTATATGTCTGAGACATATATGTAGAATGATATTACAAAATTAAACACAAACTTAATTAAAATTTATGAAACAAGGTAAGAGCACTGTAGAACGTGACGCGCGGCGATCACCGTGAATGATGCTAGATTAGAACGAGATGAAATGAGTGAAGCGACGAAAAGACCAAACGAATGTAATAATGATAATTTTATAAATTCAAATTTGTTCCGACCGCGATAATGTTGCCTACTTAAAAATACTCCTGGCGAATTGATGATGCTGAAACAGCCGTAATCGACCGGGAGAATTTCGACTAAATTATACTCACGACGATCGTACACCGAATACGTGTGACGTCATCGAAACAAGATGGCCGCCTAACCTAAAATTTTGGAATGGAACTCGCAAGAGCCTGTGTAATTTGACGACCTAACCCGAGATAGGATTAATCCCACATGGGCAAAATAAAATCTCACCAGAGCCAGTCGAGTTGGAGTTCTGCGGCATATTCCAGTTGGTCCAACTGCCGCCAGCAGACGCGCCTGCGGGCGCCGAGCTGTAGTTAGCTGCACAATGGAATAATATGCGTTCAATATAGTGTCTCCACTCTATTCCTCGAAGTATGTACACTGCTCATGTGTACGAAAGAAACTAATTTTAGAGTCTTGAATGGTCATAATCCATGTACGGAGACCAGGCTAAAATGTTGGTCGAGCGAATAATCGCAGAAGAATCTAACGGACAATACTAACATACGATCTCATCTCCCATTGCCCTAACCAGCGTTTCTTAACCTGTGACAACAAATATTGAAGATTCGGCAGCGGCACCTAGAAATAATTGGACATATCCGACATTCTGTAATAATAGAAACTATTGTCACAACATAAAGCTCAAATTTAAATGTCAAATAAAATTAAAGGTTAAGAAAAGCTGGTCTAAAATATATTAATATACCACACTATATAATATTTTTTTTCGGTAATCATAGCAGTATTTTAAAATGTATAGTTGACTTATGTTGAGTGTGCTAAAAATTTCATTCTAAGTGTAGTTTTTTAAATATTATTTTCTCAATGACATTTATAAAAGCTTCAATTACTATTGAATTCTTTAATCATTCAATTTTAATATACGCGAAGTTGTCACCGAGAAAATAATAAAATGGACTAGGTGTAAATACAAAATATTTCGACATATTTTTGACCAGCTGTAAACTTGTATACTACTTATAACTAAAACTTGAAATTAGTTTATTAAGAAAACAATTTCTTTTTTTTTATTATACTATTATTTGGAAGTATAAACATGTAATTTATTATGTGTAATGTAATGATTCATTTTATTCTTGATATCTGTGTTTCGTGAATTATCGATGAAATGGTATTACGTGTTCCGTAAAATAATCATATTTTTTAATAAAAGTATTTGAATAAAATAATTTATATATATATTTATAATACATAAATTTTTAAACTTTATAAACTCAGGATGCTGCTAAACCTATGGAGGAAGTCCCAGGACACTACAAAAACTTACGTCATGTTCTAAAAACATTGGGAAAAAAAAACAATTGATAACTCTAGATTAACTACAAATCTAATTTTAAATTAACGTTATGAATAATTTGTAGCAAACTTTATAGTCTCTCTGATAATAATATCAAAAAGTATATGCTAGATTGCCAGTTGGTGTACCACAAACATCTGAACGTACCAACGACAATGTATCGAGGGCACTGCCTGGATGTGGACAATCGATCACGAGTATTAATAGACCAGATCTTTGTTTCTTAACGTAAAGCTGTGATATGCTGCAAGTGTTCTGAATAAGAATAGATTTTATTTTTAGGCACTATTGATAAAGAATCTGACGATCCACCCGTGATCAGAAACAACCGTAGCCTATATACATGAACACCGTAGACCTCACGTCGTATGATGCCCGTAGACACCTTATGTGTTACCATTACATACCATTACCGCCTCGGTATGTAGTGATGGTAGCGGGTTTGATTCCTCATATGATTGCAAGTATTTGTATTAATTAGTACAACTGCTGGTATTGATCTAGGTGTTTTCATGTATTTATGCATTTAATTGCATCAAAAATATATCAAAAAGTATTTATATCAGTCATCTAGAACCCATAACACTAGCTCTACTTAGTTTGGGACTAAAAAACGCTATTTTATTGTATTATTAGGTCTTGGATTGTTATTATTATTATTCCAAAAGACTATAATGCCACCTTTACTTTCGTCACAACAATGTACAAAGAAAGTAAGGTAACTAAGAACAAAAACCTAAGCGAAGCCGGCTGTTCCAGTAGTATTAGTGGGCTAAATCTTTAAATAACGATCAGTGTCCAATAAATTCACTGCCATATCTCAGACGAAACCGGAACACAGTTACGAGTAAGCAAATAATATTATCACTGTAATAAACAGTTATTATTGATAAGGTACAGTCAGCCAGCTAGAAATTTAGGCCACCCCATACTATTTTGCACTATCTAAATTGTTATCGCGTATGTACGTCAATAATACGTCATTTACAATGGCGAATATGAAACCGCTAAAAATTTTTTTTTTTTTTAATATTTAGCAGTAATTTGTGGTAAATAGTGTTGGTAACAATGTTATATGTCTCTTTTGCTATTCAATAGTGTGCCTATATTTTATTCCAGTGATAAAAATACATAAATAATTATATCTACATAAAAAAACTTATCAAAAATAAGATATAGCATACAATACGGATCAAAAATTAATGTTTTTTTTTAAAGTAGTAAAGTAAAGTAAGTAATTGAATATTTGACTACTTAATTAACATTAATGATGAAATCATTAAATTTTGTTACAACATAGTACCCAAGATATCCATAGTAACATTAGATATGCAAAGTGTGGCTGTCTGTAAGTTTGTCACCTTCTCACAGCAAAACTACTGAAAGGACTAACTAAAAACAAAACGCCTATCTTTTCGCACAGACGAAGTCACAGGTAATAGCTAGTTTTATATTTACAACGCATATTTAAAGTCAGTATTACAGTATAATAAAAAGTTAAGAATAGATGTATACAAGTTACAATGTCTAACAAAGATTAAGTATGTTTCTCAATACTCCGGACCACGGAAGATAACGAATTCGTTGGCGAACCGCGGGAAAAATGACCAATACGGGTAACATGTAAATTTTAACTAAATAAAGTAACATGTCGTTGTGTGTATACATGACATTATGACTAGAAATAAATTTTATATTTTATTCAACATATTTATTTTGTTCCACATAAAATCAGTCTATTATCTACCAATCTTGACATTATACGAGTACCACAGATGTCCTGTCAATTGCAAAAAGATCGAGAAGCGACAGATCGAAATCCTTTCAATGGTTAAGGAAAATATTGCGTAATATAAAAAATACCATATAATTCAAAAGCTCCTTTGATGTGTAGGTGAAACAAAGATTGATTCTAGACCAAACTATATTTTGTTTTGCAATATTATCGACAAATATGTACAGATTTTGAGGTTATTTAATCGTAGTTATGTATTCAGAACCGTTTAAATGTCTTACTAATTTTCGTAAGAAGTAAATTCTTATTACGGAACAAAATCTTAATCACCGCTTAGTTATGCTCCATGAAGTGAAAGCAGAACATACATTTTCTTCCAATGTTGTTTCAATCCGGCTGTCAACTCTAATAATCTTACTTAATTTAGAAGAAAAACTATGATGGACTCCAGAATTCACTCTCTTTCCGCCTGTACTTGTTGGTACAGCACCTAGTAAGTATCACCATTCCAAAAAATGTAACCTGGTTAACCATCACATTTTTTCCAGATAAATAAATATGACAATGTGAAATATGTGGAGAGAGTGTTTGTATAGTCATAATCTAATGATCCTACTTAAATTAGAAGAAAACCTATGATGGACTCCAGAATTCACCTGTACCTTTTAATGCAGTATTCAATATATACTATAAAAAATTGAATCTGAATCACCATCACATTTTTTCTTCATAAATTATTTAAAAAATGTGAAATATGTAGACAGACTTGTGTTTCTGTATAGTCATAATAGTTAAAATAATAATAATAAATATAAAAAACACCAATGAATACAAGACACACAGAAATAATACATGAGACAAAAAGTCGCAACAAAAAAGGCGACAGATGTGTGGGTGTGTTAAGTTAGTGAATGAACTCGTGTGTTGGTAAGTGGGTGAGTTAGTGCTGTGTTTTTACCGTAGCTGCCGTATCCCTGCGCGGGCGGCTGCTGCGTGTAGTTGTTGGTGGCGGGCCAGGCGGGCGCGTGGGGCGGGGCCTGCGCGGGTGGGGCGCCCCATCCCTGGTAGTTGCCGGGGCCCGCGCCCGCGCCCGCCGCGCCGTACCCTGCGTACGATGTCTGGCCCGGGGACGTGCCCCATCCCTGGTACCTGCCAACCGAACACACGCTTACTGCACGCCCTTGCCCACGCACATAGGAAATAAATTATAATAATCCTTTTTAGAGAGTAAGTACCTAGTAAAAACTTATGTAAAAAAAAAATTTGATCCTGTAGAATAATAATAAAATAAATATAATGTTCAGAATAGTCTGTAGTAATACTGTTGACATCGCATTATAATGTATGCTGTATAGATTAATTCAAATGTGTAAACAGGCAAATATAAAAAGTAATATACGTGGATAGTGTAACCTGAATTCCCTACACAGATAGCTACAAGTGTAACTTTAAGTTGGTCGTCAAAATAGCGAACTAGTTAGTTACATACAAATTTCCTAAAAAAATATTTTTTTAATATTATTAAACGTTACAAATAACTTGTAGCAAACTTTATAGTCTCTCTGATAATAATATCAAAAAGTATATGCTAGATTGCCAGTTGGTGTACCACAAACATCTGAACGTACCAACGACAATGTATCGAGGGCACTGCCTGGATGTGGACGATCGATCACAAGTATTAATAGATCAGAATTTAATTCCAAAATAAAGGTCTGAAATCTAGAAATGTAACGTACGACCGAGGTCGTGAATACGACTATAAACCTGTATACAGTTATTTTTAAAAGTAACTTTCTCGTTACCGATTACACCGATAAGAAACCAAATTATTTAGGGCACCATCACCTTTAGATAAGTATAGCATAAATCAATTGTATGGAAAACTGATATGCGCGGTGTCCGCACAATACATGATTTTAGAGACAAAATCAGTATGAATCAATAACTCAAAATTGGACATTTCTTAAATATATTTTTTAACCGTCTCCAAAAAAAGATGAAGTTTCTCAGTTCAACTGTATTTCTCTACTTTTTTTAATGTTTGTTACTTCATAACTCTGTCCTATAAACCTATTTAAAAAAATCTTTTCATTCGAAAGGTTATACTTTGAGATTAGACCCAATTTTTCTTTAATATTTGGATTTAGATTCTTTTGTTAAAAAATTGTATCTAATTTGAGTCCATATAAGAAACTCTCGACTTCTTCGTACGAAACCAAATGTTGTAATATTGACAAACATACATGCAAACATTACTAACGACAATTGAAAATTTTCCAAAGTTCAGACAAGGTGTGTGCACTGACCCCTGCATGATGTTGGGCCCGGCCATGGGCATGTTGATGGGCGGGCCGCCCATCTGTCCGTTGTGTCCCTGGATCATGTTGATGGGCGCGGCGGGCGGGCCCCACTGGCCGGCCTGCGGGGCCTCACCGGGCGCGCTCATGCCTCCGCCGCCCATGCCGCCGCCGCCCGCGCCCAGCTTACCGGACCCGTCGCGGGGCTCCGCGCGCTTGATCTCCACCTGACGACATATCCTATTTTATAACCCATCTACCTCGGGGAAGTTAGTGATGTGGACTGTTGACCCCGTTGATAGCAATGTACCAATTGGTCAAGATGAGCTAACTGAACTGAATAATCATCCTCCACTGGTCCCTCGCTAGAGTATACCGTCAGTGCAAGAGGGGAGTATAATATAAAATGATCCTCCATATCATCAATAAAAAAAAATCATTTACCTCTACTTACTGCTTTAAATACATAACGTAGTTTTCTATAGGTAAATATATTTTACAATAATGTAATTTTTGAGTATATTATGCATGTAAGTGTTTTTTTTTATTATACCTATACCATACAGTTGTACAAGCTACTTCAGTTGAGAAAATTGTTCGGCAAGTATCTCAAGTGGAACATGTTTTTTTTTAGGTTATTATTATTTTCGAATTGTCAACTAATAATGCTCATTAGCGATGTCTATACTCAAATGATATATATATGTATTTTATATTATTATTTTGTAGTTGACACTTAGTAGCAATGCCTATGCTGCGTTCCAATAGTGGCAGAATAAAAGAAATATGACTATTCAAAAATGCTTATATTATGTTTATTTAATCTTTCTTAAATAAACATAATATAAGCATTTTTTCTGTTTCTATTTTAAATCACCGATTACAAACAAACATACAGAAATATACTTATCACAAAAAAACAAATCATAAAAAACATTAATCTAGTCCCAACACAAATTTTCATGTATATAGATAGCGACTTTCGAGTCTATATATATACTATACATATAAATATATTAGACAAAATCTTGATGTGATAGTGAAAACCGTAATAAAATCCGTTACGTAGTTTACAAGTAAGCGGTATAACACTGAGACACAAACAGTGACTTTGCTATATGCTATTTATAAATTTCACCAACTAGGTTAATTTTCTCACAACATCTTTTGTATAGTCATCATTCCTAATGAATTTACAATTATGGAATTCCAGTTCCTCAAAGACCACCACATATGCATTGAGTAGCATATTATTTAATTTGTAAAAGTATATTGTAAAATTTCTTTTTTTATACCACAATAGTGGCAAGTATACGGCCCATCTGATTGTAACGTATTACCGTATGATATCAAAAGTACTCAGCAAATTCACTGTACAATATACCAAATCCACAGTTAATATAAGACGTAATTAAAAATAATTTCAAATCATTTTGAGTATAAATATTAGTCGAAATTAAAACAAATTACATTATTTTAAAAAATACTGTTAAAGTTAAAAACAGTTGTCGCAAATCATGTAAGCTTTTTGTCAAATAGATCAAAAAGTATATGCTCGTCTGCAAATCGATTTACCACAAACATCTGAACGTACCATCGACACCAAATCGAAGGCACTGCCTGGATGTGGCCTAGGTTAATTTTGAACCAATACGTATAATAATTAAGCAACCAATCAACTATTACTCATTTCGATCCATCATAAACAATGCTATTAGGTCTAGAATTGATATTTAAGTATTTAAAACCTCATTTTAACAAAATTAGGGACAATTTATGAAAGTATTTAATGAAAATTGATAATTGTAACATTAAAATTTGCCACAAAGTAGTATTTGATTTTTTATCCATGTACTACATTTAAATATCATCTGGCAACACAAATCAAGAACTGAGTGCTCATGATGGCTTAATAACCTTAAAGGAACCGTAAAGAGCAAATTATTTAAATTTGATCTACCTTAAGAAATTAAGTTATACAAACTCGTTTTGCAGACTATATAGAAAAAATGGAAGCTAAATAAAAACCGTTTAATATGCAAAATAACAGCAAATTTACCTGTTTCCCATTGAGGTTAATGAAATGCTCCTGCGTCACGCGCTCCACAGAGATCTCATCTTCAAAAGATAAGAAGCCAAAACCTAAAACAAAATTAAAACAACATGACTATTTTTAACCGGTACTATATTGGTTACCAGGAGGGTAGGGAGTTCCACACATTGGGTGTACACTTACCCTTGCAGTAATTAAATTTAAAATTCATATGCACTACCAATTTTAACAAATGAGCTTATAACTCAATTTGTCTTAATAGCTATGTAGTACGCAAACAAGGATGTCAACCAATCTAATTTTTGTACTAGTACGAAATTTTTAATCTTCAGTAGGCGGATATATTCTACCTCGTACAGTATGTTGTACAAGATTTTATATAAACCAATGTTCGCCCAACATTCCAAATACGACTATAATTAATATAAATAATAAGATTGAACATTATTAGGTTCTACTGTCAAAGACTACACTTCTTTGAGGATCTGTCAAATAGTGTGTGTATTTTTATTCATTTAGTTATTTATGCATAAGAATAGTAGCACTGTGCATTCCTATTCAATTTAAACTATAAATATACGAAAGTTCATACTCCTCGTCCCCACAATTTTCGTAAAAAAAGCGGTGCAAAGTTTTTGCTTCACGTATTGAGACCATATAAGGAATTATCGACTTCTTTGTACGAAGCTAAATGTTTTAATATTGGCAACCCTATTCGCAATCATCAGTAACGACAAATTCAATGTTATTACTAGTAAAGTTGGGCTGTATATTGGAGAATATAACCAAGAGTTTTTAAATCTAATTACACAATCTATGTAAGTATATTGTGTAATTATATAGATTGTGTGTGTTGTACGTAATTTGGAGTCATGCACATTTCTTAATATTATGAATACTATACTTAATGATTTGACACTTAAGATTATAGAAAAAACCGCTCGTGAAGTTTAACGTGACTCATTGAGGGAAAAATAGAAACGAGTCACACTTCACAATATATCAGAAACACAAGCCCCAGCTTCAACACGGGCTTATATACTTTATATATATAAACCTTCTTCTTGAATCACTCTATATATATATATATATATATATATATATATTGCTAAAAAATGCATTAAAATCCGTTGCGTAGTTTAAAAGATCTAAGCGAACAGGCAGCGTAAGCTACTTTTTTATACTATGTTGAAGATGCTAAAATTTAGTACATACGCAAGATTCTCATAACCAATGAAATTTAACCATAACCCTAGACAGAAATAAACTCGCCTTCAAAGTAAAGTTTAGAAAATGTTAATAGGCATTTTATGGGAATAACCATTAAGTTTTACAATGAAAATATTTTGTATCCATCGTTCCATAAATACCGAACTTTCATTAAATAATACTTGAAGCGTAAAGTTTTATAACTACTTAGAAGATAATCGCGAATACCGATAATTATGCATGCAGAGTATTGAAAGATGCTCACACCGTAACTAAATATTTTATTTATCTTATATATAAAATTCTCGTGTCACAGTTTTCGTTCCCATACTCCTCCGAAACGGCTTGACCGATTCTCATGAAATTTCGTGAGCGTATTGAATAGGTCTGAGAATCGGCCAACATCTATTTTTCATCCCCCCAAATGTTAGGGGTAGTTCACCCGTAATTTTTATTTTTTTATTTTTTTGACTTTTATTGGGAGGTAGCTTATGTAATAAGGAGTAACTTAAGCTACTTTTATTTTAGAAAAATTATTTTACATTAGAAAATTAAAATTCCACGTGGACGTCGAGGGTACAGCTAGTTAAAAATAATTTCTAATTGACACTGGCAACAGAAAAGTAAAACTGAAACGTTTAAAAAAATATAAATATTACAACAAACGTGGATTTAATGACGAAAATGTCATATGATAATAAATATTTTTATAATAATAAATTATTGAATTCCAGTAATAGAATTTCGGTGGAGATGAGTCACATGCCAGTTCTTAATTGAACTTGAAATACTACATAATACAAATTAATCACGTTCATAATCAGCGAAAATACCCAAAAATAATAAATTATTTTCGATTTGCAATATGTACCTATAAAAATTAAATATATGATATTGTTACGTTTACATCAAGGATATTGTACTCAAGTTAGTTTATTTATAATAGTTTAGTGGTTGCGACTCGTGAGTCCTTGTCTCTGATCATCATCATCATTGATGATGATGATAATGATGATCATTACAGCCCGTAAAACGTCCACTAAAGGCCTCCCCCAAAGATTTCCACGACGATCGGTCCTGTCCTGTCTCCGGTAATGGTAATTAATTCTAATGGGTATATTTAATAATAATTATCATAATTAGGAATAACCATTAAATTTGGTAATCGAAAACATTAATACATCGAATTGGATGACAAGCTATGAAAAGCAATATCATGGACACGTCATCAAGGTCGGTGACACGAGTCATCGACACAGCTGTAGGGGCTTCGGTTTGATCTTTAAATTCCACGGCCTCGGTGTGGTGGATCGGGTGGTGTAGTGGTTTAGCACGCCGCCTTACTCCCGATGGTCGCGGGTTCGATTCTTCGCACGGTACAAACGTTTGTATTCTGAGTTTGATCATTTATATCGGTCTGGGTGTTGTTTATGTAAAATATGTATGTACAAATAAAAACGTATTCATGTATTTGTATTAGTTGTCTAGTACTCATAATACAAGCTCCGCTTAGCTTGGGATTAGATGGCGCAGTATGAATGGTCCAGAGAGATTATTATTATTAAATGTTGTTGTAATTATTAAAAGGCTACGCATGTAAATAGACCAGTTTGAGACAACGAAGTCAACTGTCTCATCTTGTACCGGCCGGCAGATTGCTTTGCAAGCTGTGTTTCAATCCGTAGAGTGAGATTTAGTAGTTTAAATACCAGGTCTTGACAAACATACGAATGTATGTTGTGAAGTTCATGTATAATAATAAAGAACGGTCACCAATTTTCCATCAGCTTCTTTTGTCATGGCAGTTACTTAAAATACAAAAAAATACTGGATAAAGACTTAATTCTATGGTCTATAGCATAGATGCCAAGTAGTAGACCTAACTGACTGTACTTTGTATCATTTGTGACCTGAAATTAGGCATTACCTTCTTCGACCAAAATTTCAATTCAGCATTTCCTTGTGAAACTCGTATAGAAAAAAATCGCGTAATCGTATTTCCGGATTGTATTTTAGGATTGAAGGACGTTTGTATTCAATAAATAACTTTTATACCTTCGAGCCAAGTTAGTTTAGTAACGACACTGTTTCTTATATAATCAACCTTCATCTTCCTATATGGCACACGTAAATATAATACTTTATTAACAAAAACACGCTAATATTATATTTTATTAATGCAAAAAATGTATTATATTTAGGCTGTAAACTTAATATTTGGAGACAGGTTTTAATTTTTTCAGTTAATGCATATTTTATATTACGCAGGCGATATATTTAGTCAATATATGATAATCAGCGTAAGCCGAAAAAAAATCAACTAAATGAGCCGAGTTAAACTTAGTAAGAAACAAAATATTGGTTTATATTCACAAAATTTAACTAAATAATCTGCCTGTTTTAGTTACTAGTACAACAAATTTTTCAGTCATTATGTTGTAGTTTGTACTTATATATAATGGCGGTTTTCCAACTTTTTTCAATCATAAAATCTAATTATAAGAAAAACACAACATAAATAAAAAATAAGGACTCAACACAATAATTACTCACCCCTGGATTTCTTCTTCTCCTGGTCGTACATGATGACGACTTCCATGACCTTTCCGTACCTTCCAAAGAATACCCTAAGATCTGTCTCGGTGATATTAGATGGTAGGCCACCAAGGAACACTTTGGGGTAACCACCGCCGCGCTTGGGCTTCTGCAGAGTGCGCGGATTGCATGGCTTCGGGTCAATAGTTCTGTAGGAATATTCATAATGTCAAATTGGTTAAGACATTTTTTTTAAATCAATACAGAAGTAAAGCCGCTTCATGGATATACAGTCTTATATATTTAAGCCTGCCGTAAAGCAGCTTTTATAGTTTTTTATAAAGAGTTTCAGCCATTACTCTGTGCCAGCCATTACCTGTAGGACAGCGACCTAAATAGATTTATTGTGCTCGCCATTTTTTTAGGGTTACCTAGGCATCTGCTTAGGCCGATTTGGGACTAGAATTGAAAGATATTCTTAGAAGCGATGAGCTCCTCAGAATAAAGCGTGTACTTTCCAAACAAGATATTTCGTTTATGCATGGAGTACAACCACATAGGATATGTATTGGGTTTTTCTCTTTCCTTAAGCAAAATCTGCCGCTTTTTTGTAAGCTGTGTTTGGTTGAAATTTGGCAGAGAAATTTCAGAGTGTGGAGTCATAACATGTTAGTTCTCTGGTATGACAACGCATCAGATGTATACGTGATAATGTGATGTTCTTGTTGTTCTTCATGTATATAGCCAACGGTTGCCACTTACTAAGTGGTCGTACATCTTGTTTGCCATTACAAATATATTAAAATGTAGATACTACGAATAAAAGCTGACGGTATGCCTATGACAAATTCTATAAAGCCTATACAAACAAGAATATGATACCAACTGAATAAACAAAAATGATATGTTCATTTTCTTTTAAACTAGAAACAATATACTTTTTTTAATGGATGAATATAGAATGGTGGACTTGCGTTAACGGTATATAGAGGGGCATCGGTGATGATGGGATAATAATGAAGTCAAGTCAGCTAGTCTCCATCATGGTGAAATCACGAGTTTTACAATAACACAGCAAAATCAGCAAGATACATATTGTAAACCGTGACAAGTTTGCCAGTGTTAAAAATAGTGACTTACCATTTTTAATCACACTATATTCTATAAATATGTATACTGACTTTGACCCAATAAAATTTAAACAATATTTAGATACAAGTCGTAAAATTGGGTCACATTCTTTCCTATTTGAGAATAATATAAATGTTTGTAATAATTCAAGAGGATAATACAGATATGCAAAGTAAATTATTATTGGTTGTAGTTTTAACACTACATGTTTCAACAAATTAATAACTAGTTGAAAAACTGTCATTAGAGACTGTGCTACTTATTTATATTTACAAATACCACACTGTAAATGAGGGCCATGTCTTATTGTCCAATACATTTGAGCAATGATAAATTTTTATAGTTGTTATATTGAAACACTATTAATTTGTCTATAGAAATTAAATAGGGAAAGACAATTGAACAAACTAATATTTAGACTATCATAACATCAGACAAGTTTCCATCTTGATATTTGTAGTCTATTGGGTGTGTTTAATTAACTATATATCTATACATATAAATAAAATTCGAGTGTCTGTTTGTAATATTGAAATAACCATTTTTTACTACATGCATATGAATATAAATACGGTACATATGCTAAAATAACATTTTTTACAAATTTTGTCTGTCTGTCTGTTTGTTCCGGCAAATCTCTGAAATGGCTGGATCGATTTTGACAGGACTTTTTTGGCAGGTAGCTGATGTAAGGAGTAACTTAGGTTACTTTTATTTTAGAAAAATAAAGTCAAATTCCACGCGGACGAAGTCGCGGGAACAGCTAGTATGATTACATACTAGACATACACATAAATTCAACGTGACAAATTTAGGGGGATTACTACTGTCCGGTTGACCTCCATGCGGTTCCCCTGAAAACCATCGAGATAAATTCCTGGTAAATTTGTCACTATGGGACACACACACGATACCTGACCTGAAGTCCTTCTCATCTTAATCCTCCACTGGTCCCAGAAGTACCATTCCGTTATTATACATTAAAAAACATGAGAAATTTTATGTTCCTCAAATGATGAGGCTAGTTAGCAAATCCAAGAGTAGCTCTTACCTGCCATCAAGTTGATGAGGCCCATTCTGAAGGACCACATTCACTAGAGATGGTTCAGCAAAGGTAACAAATCCAAAGCCCCTGGAGCGGCCTGATTCGCTGTTCTTCATTACAACACAGTCGATGACATCCCCATAGCGGGAGAAGTATCTTTGCAAGTTTTCTTGCGATGTCTCCCATGATAAGCCACCAACAAACAGTTTTCTGTATACACAATTTTGCACATGTAGAAACAGAATCAATAAATTGTATTTAATACAATAGTTAACTCATGTGTGTGTACATCTATCCATATAAATAAAATTGTAGTGTCTGTTTGTAATATTGAAATAACAATTTTTAACTACTACTTCATGCAAGTGAAAATAAATACGGTACATACACCAAAATATCAATTTTTGACTGTCTGTCTGTTTGTTCCAGCTAATCTCTGAAATGGCTGGACCCATTTTGACGGGACTTTTTTTGGCAGGTAGCTGATGTAATAAGGACTAAATTAGGCTACTTTCAACAGTTAAAAAGTTTAATTCCACACAGATTAATTTGCGAGTACAGCTAGTTTCAAATAAAATTATGTAAATTCAATAATGAATAATGTTTTTTAACCTAAAATTGTATCACATACATGTATGATAATTTAAGTTTACATGGTCATATTGATAAGTATTGAGTTTGAATTCTACAGTTGTAAGCCAACCATCTTTAACACTATTTGCTTACAGTGATAAAAATGATAACATCAAATTACCTAGTTTACTTACAATGTTACTGATTTAGCAAAGATTCTTGCTATTTTGTATTGACATAGTTCCGATTTTTGATAATCATAAATGATTACAGATAAGGGAAGATAAGGGTTGTCCACCCCTAACATTTATTGTTTGGAGAAAAAATGATATTTTGTTTTATATAATGTGGCATTAAAAATTACATAAAACCCTAAATTTTCACTCTCCTATCACCAACACCTTTTGTTTAATAATGATATTTGTAATTAAATTTATATGGCAAAAATGTTTGCCGGGACAGCTAGTATATTATTATAAATGTCTGTCTGTCCATTTGTTACCATTACCATTACTAAATGCAAACATAACTAAAAGCCTATAAACACAATCATATAATTAACTAAATAAACAATTTTAAGCCACATTTAGATACTGTTCTATTATTAAAACAGTGTTGGACAAGAAATTAATGTTTTACATCATTATGTATCTAATGTTAATAATACAAACAAAACTGTACTTTATTGTACTTACAATGTAATTTTATGATTTATAGATATTAATAAGCAATAAAAAATAAGTACAAATAATAAAATGATTAATGGAATACCTAAGTTTTGGGTAGGTCATGAAGACATAAGGAACAAGGATATAATATATGTACACATAAAAATATATGTACATGACAGACTAAATAGTTTACCATACTTATATACCATATTAATAATTATGGTTGCATTGGTCTGGTTGTTTTCTAAGTATATCATGTATCACAAATTTTGCAAGCTCGGGACTTAATAGCGAAATGCGAATTGTCAAGTATTTTATTATAATTATTACACATACATACATGCAAAATTACTGGACCTAATGAAAAATACTAATGGAGGAAAGTGTATTATTTATCTACAGCTTGCAGAAAAAGCATAGTAGTGCCGAGCATGAAATATTTCCAGATTATTGTTTTAAATAAACTGCACAATAAAATCTGCACATGTAATTCTATATGTATAAATACATTTAAAATAAAAAACATATGGATGTTTGTGTATAATTAAATTCCTTAAAATGATTCACATAAATATGTACCTAATTATTGTGTGGAATCTAAAAATATCTATTGAAAATATGTGCTATCTCCATTAGGTTACATTCTTGTAGTTATACTATGAAATACTTGTGAATAAATATAATGATAATTGCACATTTCCAAGGTGAAAGTAACATTCACTTTGAACTAGTCAGCTTTGTTCAAGTTACAGATTTGCAAATCTAACCATTGCCACACAAATATGAACCTTACAGACCTTGAATAAGTACATAATTTTTACAACCTCTTATGAGGCAAATTATCAAGATTTTGATAAATTTGCTAACTGTTATACAGTAATACAAAATTTGTAGTAAAAAAAATGTATATGAAAAAATTTATCAACAACATAATAGTAATAACATATTGATAGTTAGATATGGAAAAGGCGCTCCAAAATCACCATGTTTACGTTATTACCGCGCCACTACAATTACTACGGATGGTATATAATGAAAATGACAAGGTTATGTAGGCATATATCGAAATGTAAGATTTGAACACCTAGGCAACCATATGCAAATGAATCAGCACGTTTCGGCCGCGTCTTACAAATGAGATCAAGCTACGCGGCACTTCGACCATCGCTCTAGTAACCTCATTATGGAGTGTTCGACAAATTTTTATGGTTCGTGGAAAATACGCGAATTACATTGCGGTACAAAAATTAAGTTAGGAGAAAGCTAAGATTAACCCCAGAAAGGTTAACAGTACATATTGCGACGTATACACATCAGAAATTTCATTTTTTTTAATATAGTTACATAAACTTGCATGCAAATGCTCGATTAAATGTTCTACAACATAAAACTAAAAAATAAATTACTTTAATCGTTATGGGAAAGTAATAGCTGCCATGATCGCTACGCAAGTTACACGGCGAGGCTTGGGGTCGGTGGCCGCTAGCCGGTAAGGCAAGAGGCTAATCGAACATACGCGGACTTTGCTAAAGCCAGCATATATCAAAATACCACATAAAATCATAAAAAAAATGTATAATCTACGATTCTAAGACGTAGCCAGTCTGGCTCCCTCACAAGCCTCGCTGGCTACTCGTGAAATGCGACACACCAAGCGAACATGCAGTTTGACCTATTATAGTTGGCACATCACAAAAAGCAAAAGGATTTACAATAATTTATAATAACACACTCACCCCTTCTCATCATCGTCCATGTCTGGATTCATACGCATAACTTACTACTAATTAAAAATAATTATTGGCACCGGTAAGAAACCTAAACCACACAAGCACAGACCCACACGAAAAACGATTATGGCGGACCAACCATTTCCGCTTTCTCAAAAAAGTAATCGAACAGGAAATTGTCACGTAACACCTTCTTTATTTTAATAGGACTTGAATGTTGTAGTAAATAGCTTAAAATTATATGTGAAATTAAATTATTACTGTAATAATGAATAATAAGATTAATTTTTTAATTAAATTTATAATATTAGTAAAGAATTAAAGTAAAAGTTATGAATTTGTTGACTCTTCTTTTAAAAAAACCACGCTAGATGGCGACAATTTGAAAGTAGCGATGTTGCCAGGTTAAAAAAGAATAAGTTGACATTCACATTTTATAATTTATATATTATTTTTTATTTAGATATTAATTAGTTTATTTAGTTATATGATAATTGTAACTTAAAATTACCCAATACATACCAAAATATATAAAATGGCAGCTCATCATGCTTGTAAAAATAATAATAATAATAATGTTATTTTTGTATAACCACCATAGATATAGTATTGTGTTTACTGAATGGTAAAGGAGTTAAAATTAGACTAGATATGTCTCTTTTTCTGAACTATGCCTAAGATAAAGTATTTTGTATAGTATTGCACGTGGATTTATTACGTCTTTTAAACTATTATTAATTTCATTTCTCTATATACTCCTAATTTACGAATTTCTACAGAAATAAAATTAGTCAGGTTTATTGTCATATTATTATAGTGTTCATTATATATATTTGGAATTATATTCGTTTACACTTGACAGGGAGTTTCAACAGAAATAATAACATGAGTCTTATAGTTGCATAGCATGTATATATGTATACATTACTTTCAGTATTTTACATTCAGTACATACTTACTAGAAAGAAAGAAAGAAAAATGTATTAATACTGCATACATTTAGTAGGTATAGGCAGTAATTTTACTCTTAACTATAATACTATTGCTAAGTACTATGAATGTAGACCAAAAGGTAATATAAAGTAAGGTTAACGGAATACTTTAAGTAAAAGTGAAATAAAAACAACATATGTGCATTTTTGGAGTATATGTATTTAAATATCAAAATCAGAATGAATTACAGGTACAGTGGCAAGTGTTATTGGTATGTCTTCATACAACGTCGTATGAAATAAAAATATAACTTCAACCTGAAAAAAAAAACATTTTTGTATAAATTCAAGCACAGGAGTTGGCCGTCAGTTAGCCGTTAGAGTGGAGTCTACACTCGCCACAATTATAGTCCGGTGAAGTTGTAAAGGTCAGCTACGGTCGACAGCATTAATACGTTTACGTAAATAATAATACTTATCTACAACTAACTTTGAATCTACCTATATAGCTGTGGATATTTTAATGGATGAGTATAAAATGTTGGTGGGTCACTAGTGGAGAATGATACGATGAGCATGATGTTTGATCAGTTTGCCCAACGTAATGACTTCATTAGGAATTAATATTAGCTTAGACATTTAGTTTGCAGGGCAATCGTGTAGATGTTGATCTGAAATGATACACCGTTAGCCATGGGGCCATTAATTCCCATTTGTCATATCTTTTTTTACAAGCAACAAGCCCTCCCTATCTGTGGATGGTCGCAGATTCGATTCCTCGCACCGTACAATCATTTGTACTCATGAGTAAGATTCTTTGTATCGGTCTGGGTGAGGTCTATGTGTATTATGTATATATTCATAAAAAAATGTACCTAAGTATTTATATTTATATCAGATTGTTCAGAAATATTCACATCAGGGATTTAGAGGAAATATGCAGACATAAAAAGAAAATATTCAACCTTATATCCAACAGAGCTATATTTAAAAATTTAGCTCAACCAGTTATTAGCACTTTGTCACAGTGCCATTATATTGACAACTCCAAAAAATTATACACGTAACTAATATTTTTTATTGTGACAAGGTACAAAATTTTATCTTAGATCGTCCGTAGCCAACTTCTGTGTATTTGGTATTCTAGCCCTTATATTATTATAAATATGGAGGTTACATCCATGATTTAAGCATACAAACAATGCCACCACTGCAGGAACAGTGTTCCTTGTAGTTAGTTAAGACACACGCAATTTGGTTGTCATAAAATTTTATATATTTTACAAAATAAAACATATTTCCATAAGAGGGTCTTTAACTCAGACCATAAAAACCCTGAGATCCTAACACCCATATCTGGCACCCATAATATTGTTTTAACAATACAAATCTAACTTACCCTTAGAACATATGAAATATTTATAACGTGATCAGCTCCTTTTATGCTAGAAGGCGTTAAGCGAGGGATATCCATAGACAATTTAAATTTATCATAGTTTGTAGTGCTTAGTACCATCTTGTAATTAGTTTTGCATACAACTTTCTCTTCATCCGCGTAAGCTTCTTTTATACTATAATGACGTTTCTGAAATATTAAAAAATAAATAAGATTATTATTGCCATCGTGTTGAGAGAATTGGCCAGACAAGAAATTGTGTTACCATGTATAGGTGTTTAGAGAAGATCCCTATCTTGCCCCTTCAACATTATTTTTTCTCTGCAACTGGGAATAGAGCTAAACAAAATGTCGTAAATTCTGCTCAATTTGGCTCTAGTCTCTAACATAATAAGAAAAATATTTCTACGATGTATGCTACATTGTATATATAGTAGGTATGCTTAAAGACCATACTTACTGATCTCTAGTCTGTATTTAGACAAGTTCTGATTTTGACTTTCGTACTTCGTACATCGTCAAAATTTCGTACAAAATTGTACTAAAAGAAAATATCGTCCCACCGATGATGGGCAAAAATCTCATAATTGTATGTATATTTTCTGTATATTATATTTTATTTCACTTATTCTTTAAAATGTATATTTTGTTTTACGGTTGGTATCCCTGGACAGAACTGCAGTGAGTAGAAACTCCTAATAGTTGCATAATAGCCTGATCGTAAACTTAAAAACCATATATATCTACTCCTATCTTTTTTCCCCTTAAGCTTAAGGGAAAAATTTACAAGACCATGATCGGGCCTGCTGTCTTGTATGGATCAGAGTGCTGGCCCGTAAAAGCGACGGATGAATGACGACTGCATGCAACTGAAATGCGAATGTTAAGGTGGATGTGTGGTGTGACAAGAATGGATAAGATAAAGAATGAATACATTAGAGGAAGTATGAAAGTGGCACCGGTGTCAGAGAAGTTGAAGAGTAATCGTCTATCGTGGTATGGACATGTAATGCGTAGGAATAAGGATAATATTTAGAAAGGTGTTACATATGAATGGTGATGGTTATAAGGGCAGAGGAAGGCCGAAAAAGAGATGGATGGACTGTGTGAAAGATGATATGGTAAGAAAGGAAGTAAATAACGCGATGACTGCGAACAGGGATGAATGGAAGAGAAAAACATATTACGCCGAGCCCAAATAAATGGGATAAAGAAGAAGCAGATGATGATCTACTCTTCTCTAAAGTGCGTTGAGAAAAAGTAATATATGACTTACTTGTATTAGGAGTACTTTTACTTCTCGTATTTTAACTTTTTTGTCATTCTCAATAGCAATTTCGAAAGGCACTAATTGGTTTGCACTAAATCCATTGTACGTCTTGAAAGTTAATGTAACCGCTCCTGAATTCCAAAATATCTTTTGAAATGTGTATGTTGATGGTTTCTGAAGAAAACATAAATAGAAATAATCTTTATTCAAATAGACTCAATAGAAGCAATTTTGAATAGTCATATTGTTTTATTTTCTACCACTCATTCGAATGCAGACCCATCACAAGAAAATCGAGCAATAAACTTGTGTGTTGTTCATTTATATAAAAGTTATGATTTAAGTTGGTACTTAGACATATATACATACCTATGTAGTAGATACCTAATGGTACTGTTACGTAATGGTGTTTATTCTATAAAACTATTCGCCACAGAAATTTTAAATAGGCACCTACTTACCAAAAATTCTTCCATTTCATTTAAATTAACATTTCTTTGGACGATGAACGGTGTAACTTCTTTTGTCCCCCATTTTCCATGAAATTGCGTATTAATGTAATAAAATGTTTTCCCGATTGATGTTGCAAACGTGGATGGTACATCGTCAGGTAAAGCGAAGTGAAATGGAAAATTGTAGCTACCAGGATCCATTGACTTTCCTGAAATTCACAAAAAAGTGTGTTATAGAAATTGTTGATAATTTGGATACTTCATAAACGTAGATTAAATGGTGTGGCATGTGCGTGAGGATCTCAGCCTCTTTATAGTGTGTGAAGAGGCCTTTAACCTCTTATGGCAAGCTTTTTAATTTGGTAAAATACACAAAACTTTATTCTGACCAAATTGCGTGTTTCTTAACTAACTGCAAGGAATATCCTACTTATAGCGAACGGGCAGGCGCCCGGGAGTGCCTCCCGGGCACTCCGAGGCACTCCCGGGCGCCTGTTACCACAGTGGTGGTATTATTTGTAGGGATTGCCATAAAGTTATTTTTTCGTTATAAAGAATAATCATCGAGGAAGAAAATAAGCTATGACACTATGGAGCCTAAAGAGAGAGGCTTATTAGCATCATCTTTGTTATCTTTGTTTGATTTTTCTTTTTGTTTATTCATTCAAAAGTTCCTTGTTTTTGGTAGATTTAAATATATTGAAAATTTTATTAGACTAACGTGATGTGGGTAACGCTATAGCATGTATTTTTTAGATTTATATAAACTGGGTGGAGGGCGTCGATATTCAACACAGATCAAACTCTCTCCCAGCGTCTGTGTTTCTTGCCTCTTACAACATTAGGACTTTAAAAAAAAAGAGTGAATAGGCACTTATATGAGCTTGCGTGTACCAGCTTAGACAGCATCATCACTTAACATCAGGTGAGATTGCGGGCAAACGCGCTCAAATTTACAAAAAAGTGAATAAAAAAAAACAATAAAAGCACGTTCCGGTGACTGATATTACCTACCCCACTTCTATGAAATTGAACACCAGGTAAAACCGCGAAACGCAGCTAGTAAAATCTATAGAATTTAAGACTTACCAATAATCTCGCTAAATACGTCCATCTCTATGTGGAGGACTTTTCTTTTTTCTGAATATATTTTGATGTGTGGCATAGTTGGTTTCGGTCTCGACCATTTTGCTTTGCTATAACCGAATACTTGGAAATCAATCTCTGAAAATGTAAAATATAGAATGATATAGCTGACTACCCATCCGATGGCAAGTGGTAACCGTCGCATATTAACATAAACACAGTCACGTCCCGTAATACCAGTTATGCGTTGCCATTTCGGAGAACTAAGATGTCATGCCTACATTTAATTTCACGGCTTGTCATACTCGTGAAAGAGTGCTGCTTGTAGGGACTGGTCTGCTCTTATCACTACGACTGATTTAATTTTATTGTGTTTTTATATTTGAGCCTAAATAAATTAGTACTGGTTGGTAGTTTGTATTCACACGTTTCGATTTGTTAAATGTGAACTTACAAAGATTGTTTAAAAGAGCAACACACAAGTTTCTTGCTTATTCTTCTTGTGATGAGACAGCTTTCCGAATAAGCGGTAGATTTGAAAAAAATGTTGACTATTCAAAAGTGCTTAAATTAAGTTTATTTGAATAAATGATTTTCTATTCTATTCTGCTTGATTACCCTTCAAACGAAACAGTAATAATAAATGGTAGAGATATTTTTCTTTTTTTTATACTACTATGGTGACAAACAAGCATACGGCCCATCTGATGGTAAATGGTTACCGTAGCCTATGGACGCCTGAAGCACCAAGGGTGTCACGTGCGCGTTGCCGACCCTTAAGAAATCTTAATAAACCCTTCTTGGTTGCTGGTTCGATTCCTCGCACGGTACAAATATTTGAATTCATCAATATGATTGTTTATATCAGTCTGGGTGGTTTCTATGTTTATTATATATTTAGGTACAAAAAGAAAGCATGTAAGTACCTATTCCATCAATAGTCTTGTACCCATTACATTAGCTCTACTTAGTTTGGGACTAGATGGCACTGTCTAATTATATAAAAGTAATTAAGCACTGGATCACAATACAGTATAGTAACAACTAAACAAGTCACATGGCGGTAAAATTATAGATGTAACAAATAAACAAGATAACTTTGTAGTCACCCTCAACAAACTTCATCACACTTTCATTAATAAAAAATATGATAAACAATTAATATAAATAATAAGTTTTATACTTTCAAATGTCTGTTGTTTATTCAACTCCAATAAAACTGATCCCGTCACAATGTCGCCAGCGTAAACACTTCCTACGGCATGGGTATTTAATATTACAGAACATTTGCAAGACATTGTCTACTCACTCAGTATTAATAACACACTGTACTAACACTGTTTTGTTGTCTATAATTGTTTATCGATTATTAGATAAATTTTTATCACGTGAGGACATACCATCGTAGAAGTATAATCATTATAATCGAAAGCAAATCATTAATAAACAAATTATGCGTAGTTTTAAACAAACATTTTAAGTTATGTATTTCACGATGAACTTGATTAGCATTCATGTACCAATAAAAGATCCCTTGTCTTATTTTCCCCTCCGATCGATCCCTCGTCCAATTCAAACGGGGATCGAAATTACGACAGCCTGAGCCGAGGATCGAACCCCTAGTGGTGCCCTCAGACTATAGTCGTATCCGTCAGGCAGGAGTTGGCCTTCAGCCGCTCCATAACTCCTTCCGCGGGTTTGGAGTGCCATCTGCAATCGCCCCCTAACGTCCGGTGAAGCTGTAAAGTTCAGCTGCGGCCAACATCATTAGAGTAGCCCGGAAAAAAAATGTCTTATTCCAACGAGGATCGTAATTACGATTGCCTAAGACGAAATTCGAACTTGCGGTGCCCTCAGACTAAAGTGTATCCGTCATGCAGGAGTTGGCTTTAAGCCGCTCCATAAGTCATTCCGTGGGTTTGGAGTGCCACCTGCACTCGCCTCCTAGCGTTAGGTGAAGCTGTAAAGGCCAGCTGCGGTGAATTCATTTATAATTTAAGAGTCACAGTCCTGTCGGTGGAACTCTAGCCACTTTCTACGATCTTCCATCATGCTCTTTAAATGTTAATACGGCACGACTCCAATTTTGTCTTTAATCTGTGCCTTGGTCTGCCCGCCTAGGAAAGAGGAGCTTTCGTAATATCCCTCAATTATATTTCATAAATTCGCCCTGCCGTATCAAATGTCCTAACATTTTCCGTGGACTATTTTCTAAAGTATTCAATATCTGCCTTATTTCATTATGCTACAATACAAAACGTAAGCGAAAAACCATTCAACCATGAATCGGTAGGTGTCGTATTAAGGTATCATTTTAGGTAAATTGAAAGAAGCAGATTTATAGAAATAATAAATATAATCAAAAGTAATACAATTTCATTTTGCAGGATAATAATTTAGATGCCTACAGTCAAATCCGTTGCGCACAAAACAATACACAGTGAAGAGATTTTAATATCACATTTCAGATCATAATACACAAATGAGATAAACTTAACATTCCTATTGGTTTGCATTTAAGTACAATAATTTGTACTTTTTAGCTAAATTTGTGTTGAAGATAGAGAAATGCAGACGGACTTCTATAGATTACAATATTGTATGCACATAATATTAATATTTACTAGTTAATAATCTATAATTGTGTACTGTGTACCTAGTTGGACAATTGAAAATAGTGGGGCTGTGATAAACATAACAAATATTATTCTTACAACCGCACAACCTTTATAAATAATAATAATAAACATATACTAAACAGTTTTGAGATACATTCTTGCTAATAAAGAAATTAACTCGAAAACATGATCTCATAAAGCCTTAAAATGTTTGTCTTATGAATAAAAGGTAAAGCCCGCGTCTCGTTTAATGTAACGCTAGATATAACAACTTTTTTTCATATCTGATGACTTACAACTTTCTATACATCTATACAGGTGGCCCCTTAGCCTATTTATAATTGAAGTTATAAAAAAAACTTAAAATATATGCTGACAAATTTACAGGATTAGTTAAAAAAGGAACTTTAATTTGGTAGAAATGCTACAATGAATTCTGGATCATTTACCATGACATGTTGCGACTATGTAGTGAATACATGTTCAATTTGTGAGGTATCAATTATATTGATATATAAATTACTAGCGACTCGTTCCGACTTGGCACGTTTGCATTACAATTTTTTAAATTTCTCGGCTTATATACTCGTGCGGAGCCGGGGCGGTTAGCTAGTTAAAAATCGAAATATAGAGGCAAGAATGAGGTTACATAAACACGTTATTGATTGCGTAAATTAAGTCAATGATAACTTAATATAATATATTTTAGACCACGCAAAATATTTTAGAGGATGTTTTTATTGTGATCTATTTATGTGAATAAATAATGTGACTACATAAACTTATTCTTGGAAGGTAAATTATGTTTACGCGTGACTGCCTTTTTACAAATTGATATGAAAAAAATTTAAAATTAACAATATTTACAAATGTTTTAATTTGTTTAAAATAAACCCATGCAGGTTGCAATAAGCACAGATTACCATATTAAAGCCTTTTAGTTTCTGTTCCCGCTTTTTTCTATTACCT
Source organism: Achroia grisella (assembly GCF_030625045.1). Classification (NCBI taxonomy): domain Eukaryota; kingdom Metazoa; phylum Arthropoda; class Insecta; order Lepidoptera; family Pyralidae; genus Achroia; species Achroia grisella. Next base: position 525,115 of record NW_026712613.1, on the reverse strand, counting down.
GTGATAGTACGAACCAGAAACTACCGGGGTCTAATATGGTAATCTGTGCTTATTTTATCGGACATAGAATTTATTTTAACATAATTGTATTCAATAAAAAGAACAATAACATTAATTATTGGCGCGTAAAACACATTTCGCCAATACCTTTGTAATTCAGAGGAGACGTTTGTCTTTGTGAGAATTATATTGATTGCGACAAACTTAGCAAAATGTCTATGATAAAGTGAAATGATATAAAATAATATCTAATCAAAATAATCTTATTATTGAGCTCTTATTTAGCGTGTATATTGTGTAAATAATGTAGATATATACTTATATATTGATTAGTAAGTAAAATAATAGACTGGGATCGTCATTCATTTTGAAAAATTACTACATATTAACTACTATATATACTAATTACTACATAGAGCACAAAATTAAAAAGATTAATTCAGTTTTCATTGCGATAGTACTTATTTGTTTTCTATATTAAGTATATGTAGTTATGACTGAATTTAGTGAGTAATAATTAATTTATTACCAATCAATACTACAGTATTAAATAATACATTACATTTGTAAATATTATTAGTAAAATTGTTTCGAGTTACGACGGCAAATAAGGTATCCACAATTATGAATCTTTTATATAAATCGGACAAAATACAATTCCATAACGTCTATCTCGCTCAAAATTGAGCTGAACCGAGATGGACGTTGTTGCAATATAGGTTTCCATTGTAAAACCTAGCGTCGATTGTAACACTACATGGTAAAATAGTAAATGTTCTATAATACATTGTTTTCCTTGCATTTAGTTAATTAATAATGTAAATATCTTACTGTTACTAATACGCCTTTAACTTTTATGTGAATTGAAACTGATCTTGAACACTCACAAATTTACGTAGGCTTCATTACGTAACGTAATTGCTAACAATTTTTAATTCTAATAAATGTTCAAAAATGTAGGTAGGCATTTTTTGTGTACCCTCCATTTTCCCTACCATGACAGTAAAAGACCTTGCGGAAAGACACGCGCGTAATTTTCCTAAAACGTAATTAAAAGGAGTGGTGAAAATGAGTATTTAACGAGTGAATTTGTGCTAAACATGCCCTGGATCCTGATACGTGCTGAAGAATATTAACCGTTAACGTTACATTAAAACATTAACGTTGAAGAGTGCAATGAAAAATCGTATTTCTCACTCATTCCGGAACGGCATTCTTTTTATTATTAACTAAAACATATTTAAAAAATAATCTATGTAATATTACTTTTTAGATATTATATTAGTGTACAATAATTTGAGGTAGACATTATTTAACCCCTAGATTTACTTCAATTAAAGAGCCCACAGGTGATCTCCCGTGTCGCAACGTGTGAAACTTTCGTTACAAAGTGACCCACCGGTGGTAATGTGTTAAAACCTTCGAGGCATCAAAAGGTATGGACGGACTGACATATCCTCACGCTTCCACATTTTTTCGTAACAGTACGATAATTTATTCTCTGCAACACCTATGGTTGACTGTGAGAATGCGGCATAGTGTTAAGTCCGCCAAATGTATTACCTTTTATATTATGTGCAATTAAGTTAATACTTAAATAAACAATTAATAGAGCGCCGGAATAAGGCAATGCGAGGCCTATAGCGAATTCTTTCTAAAGACCCTCAATTTCTATTCGATTCGATTTGAAGTTACATTTTGTTATGACCTAGTGTAATTTTATTTCAATTTAGCTCCATTCTTTAGGTCCCGTTGCAATTCCGACTAGGTTAATTCGACGCTATACAGTAATTGATAGAGCGCCCTATTAAGGCAAATCAGAGCCTATAACAAAATTCTTTCAAAAGGCCTTCAATTTCGATTCCAGTTCGATTTGAAGTTACTTTTTGTTATATGATATATATGACCCGTTGTAATTTTATTTCAATCTAGTTCCATTCTTTAGGTCCCGCAGTAATTCCGACTATGCTAATCCGACGCTGTATAGTAAATGATACAGCGCCTTATTAAGGCAAATCGGAGCCTAGCAATGTTTTTCTTACAGCCATCAGTTTCGTTTTGAGTCTAATTTGAAGTTACTTTTTGTTATAATCGTTGTAATTTTATTAATACAAAAATGATATAGGGACTTTATAATCAATCTAGTTCTATTCCGATTGAGCTAATCCGACACTGAACAAATAGCTGAAATCTAGATCTGCTAGTTGTTTGCAACTGCAACTGTCAATTAAAAGTATACATTTTAATGTTTCTAATGACAATTATTAACAATTACGTTACATAATCAGAAGCCCCATTATAAAGTTAACAATTTTAAATCGTACATACAGTGTATGACTTCACATTATACTTATTGATAATGGTCAATATTAACATTTCAAGTCTGACTAAACAAATTTAGTTTCAGACCATACTAAACTAACAGAAATACTGTTTTATTTTTTAATATAATCATATGTTTACTTGTTATATTCGGTGAACAATCTTGTTATTGTCTTTTTACTGTAACAAAGGTAAACATTTTTTTTTATATATTTTTTTTAAATAAAACTAGTGTAACTAGTACCAAGTTTGCCCGGGTGCTTATAACTTTTTTAATTTTAAATATACTATATTATAATGGAACAATTTACCTTTGTAACAGTAAAACATTTCTCAAATTGGTGTAGTGGTTCGGAATTCACTTTCCCCAAAACAAAATCCGCTCTCTCTTTACTATAAATAAGAAATACTAATATTTATGAATAATTTCATTAAAACAATATAACAAAACTGTTTATCTAATAAAGCAAGTAAAAAAATATTATAATATAAAGGAACTGAATACAAATTGGTATATATCTTATCGTATACTAGCTGTGCCCGTGACTTGGCCCGCGTGAACTGACTTTGGGCAGCATTTTTAACTATTCAAGATAAATCTTTTCCACTCCCTTTACAACTCATTTTTGTATTAATTAGTAGCCTATGATCTTTCTGATGCTCAAGACTAAACTATGAACTGTACTAAATTTAATTTAAATCGGTTCAGTAGTATATGAGTAAAAGCGTAACAGACAGACAGACTTACATTCGCATTTATAATATTAGAATGAATTTATATAAACATAATAATTACCTCCCTATATTTACCAAAGCAATTAAAATAATAAAATATATTTATATACGTTTTCATACTAAAACAAGTGTATAAGCATCATAAGCTTAGCCGCTTGTAACACAGGTCAAATTCGCGTTTAGAATGTACCAGGACATAAGCCATTTTACCATCTCATTTAAATAGTAGTAATAAAGTTCATAAAAAACTTATATATCTCATTTTGTTATGAAACCAAAGATTATATCAAAATATATGTAGTCTCTGCCCAAAAGTAATGACTGTATGTAAAATATGTTTAATATTTTTGAAGATATGTTCAGTTTATTAAAATATTTCTGTTTTATTGATTTCTCCGCAGCTTCAAATTCAAGCATCCAAAAAATTCTCAAAATAATAATAAAATCTCAGTCTGTAGACCAGTCATAATATTATTATGATTAAGTCTATAATATATATATACTAAAAAGGATCGACTATAACTGAAACATAAAAAAAAAAATTTTCATATTTCATTATAAAAATATACAATAACACTAATATTATATATAACGACGCAACATATGTTTATTTGTCACATACATAAATAATTATTATAATGTGACAAATAAATTAATGTAATTATTAATTACATGTGTGACTTTCAGTTGACTGACGAAAGTTGTACTAGCAGCGATTTTTAAAAGTTCTAGTATCATTTTGTACTTAATATTGATTAAAATAATCCATTTTATAGATTATTGGAATGTAATTATTTTATTTTTCTTGTTCTATTGTGTATTGTGTTAGTTTTATATGTACATGGCAACATTGGGAGCAACGTAAATGCTGTACAAACGATTTTATATATATGGCGATAGAGTGGATAATGTGTTGAATAATATGGTATTCCAATTTTATCTTAGCTTCTTAGATTTGGCAAATTATATTATATATGTCAATCTACACATAAATAAAAGTGGAGTGTCTGTTTGTAATATTGAAATAACCGTTTTTTACTACACCAAAATAACAATTTTTACAATTTTTGTCTGTCTGTCTGTTTGTTTCGGCTAATCGCCGAAATGGCTGGACCGATTTTGACAGGAATTTTCTGATGTAATAAGGAGTAACTTATGCTACTTTTATTTTAGAAAAATATATTATAATAAAGTTAAATTTAACACGAAGTCGCGTGTACAGCTAGTATATATATAACTTTAATGCACGTAATATAGAGGTAAAAGTACCCACATATGGCTTACTTAACTCCGAGTAACTCATTTTGCACTAAATATGGTGCAGAGATAAGTTGTTGGTGGTGTCAATACTGTTAGTGATGTTATTTACTCTTAATATCTGTAATTGTATATCTTATTATTATCTGTAATGCATAATTGTAAAACTGTTATAAAATAAATTAATATGTGTAGTAATATAATAAATATAATACTCCTATTTACTCAACTATGACTGATCATATTGAAAAGTACCATTCAATATAAAGTCTCAAAATTGCATCATATGTTGATACAAGATAGACATATATTATTAAATAAATAAGATCTATAGATAAAAATAGATATAGAGAGCCAGAATAGATTTACCAAAATTTTGAATTAATTCCTTGTACATGAGATAAAACAAACATATCTTTACTATAAATACACATGAACTTTCTTTCTACCGGGGATGTTATGGATATGAAATTTCGGATACGGATGCGGATATGAAATTATTTCGGATTATCCGTTAGTTTCGGATAATTTCGGTTACGGATATTATTTTCTTAAAGAATTTCAAAAGTAAAATACAAATAGCTAATAAAATGTTACATAACGTGTCTCAATTTGGCTCCGCCCCTATCCAATATTATCCGAAACTTATTTCGGATTCGGTTACGGTTACGAATATTTTTTTATATCGGATATCCGATAGTTTCAGTTACGGTTACGGAGCATCTCTGCTTTCTACTTAAGATTCCTTGTGAATTCATATTCATTAATTTGGGTTTTTTTACTTTGTATAAAGTTTCTATATCATTGTTGTATTGGTAACTGAATAAAATTTATCCCAACATATATAAATGTACATAAATATAGTAGTAGGTAGTATATAAACTTAGATTGTTTTCCTTCTATATAGTGTATATGTATGTAATCTTCCTAAGTTGGCATATTCTGAAACTAAATACTAGCTTAGTTTGATGTAAAAAATAAATAAATACTTTTTAAAAGATAGTATAAAAATTAATGTGTACAAAAATACTTTAAAGCACCGAATGGAACGCGGGCTACATATATTTACCGACCGAATATCTCGTTTATTATGGTGCAAAAAATAAATAAACACTTTTTAAAACATAGTATAAAACTTAATGTGTACAAAAATACTTTAAAGCACTGTATACAACGCAGTCTACGTACAATATGCGTCAGTCAACCGCAAGTCGCGTGTACAAAACCATTCACATCACTGGAGTTGTGTTGCCACTGCAGTTCAGTATAGCACTTCGTAAACTGTCGCCTTTTTATCACCACTGCCGGTCACAATGAACTTATCGTCCGCCGATATATCACAACTGAGCACCGATGATGACTCTTTCGACTGCAAAAAATATAAAAATATTTTGTAAAAATCATATAGAAATAACCCTTTTTCAAATAACCTTAATATAAGCACTTTAGAATAGTCATTTTTTTTTATTCTATCACTCATTCTGAACGCAGACTAATCACGTGAAAAATGAGAAAGAAACAAGTATATTGCTCTTTTAAAGAAATATTGTTTTAAATAAATACACATTAACAAGGCATTAAAAATTGTATAGGAAGTCTTTACTTTTTTAATTTTTTGGTTACTTTATGAGCGACATGTCAAAAAAAATATTTTTTATTATATTTAAGTAATTAAAAGGTCGCTCACTCTTGCCCTAGACCACCAACGCTATCAAATGAATAAACAAACAGTATACCTGAAACAAACTAGCCCCATAAGGCGTACGCCACGCGTTTAACAAATTGTCCTTGCCCGTTGAGACGAACCACTTGCCGCTGGCTGCGAACTTGAGAGACAGCACGCATGACTCGTGAAGCAGCAGTTGGTACCTGTCCGGCTTGCCTGCGTGCAGCACTTCCACGTGGGAATTCTCCATGCCCACTGCTAGCCAGGACCCTGCGGGGAACAGGTTTCATCATACATTAACTAGCTAGTTGACCTCCTCAACTTATTCTACATAACATTTACTTCACATTTATCATTATATTTCGCCTAATTTACATATGTTTTCAAGTTATTCTAATGTATAGGCTATATTATTGTAAAGTTTCATCAAAATTCGTTCAGTAGTTTATGCGTAAAAGAGTAACAAATATCTATGCATCCATCCATCCATCTATACTCACAAATTTTAACGTTATTAGTAAGATCATAACTAGCCGGATTTGCAGGTCTGCTTTGATCGCAATCTGCCACAGTACCGCCGATACACCACACCCTTCGGCCAGTAGTCCTCCTTCATGTAGGTGGACAGCATGTCGTTGGGGACCCGGGCCGGGATATTGGTTAGTGCATACCAGTAGGGCAGTATCCTAACGAGAAGATTTGGCTGGCGAAGTCATGTTGATGCAGCTGGCGTCCCTCGCGTAGATCCCAGGACCGGACGGTGTTGTCGAGACCGCCGGTCCACAGCCGCGTGCCGTCGGGACTGATGTCTATACACGATGCACCGTCCGTGTGACCTGACACACAATTACTAGTTTAATACTGGTCATGTGATAAATACCATTGAAGCAGTTACGGCTTTAGAAGTAGCGACCACTGAAAATTTAGGAAGTTTATTGTGAAATGTATATTCGACATTTCGAGTCGAGAATTTTATATTAAAAAATATTATGATTTGTGTCCTCTATAGTTTGTTTGTTGATATTACTGTTGTGGTTGTGAGCCTTTTACCAAATACATGTTTTACTTTTATAATTCACTATATTTTTTTACACATTTTATAAATCTGTACAAGTTGCTTTATTGTTAGAAACCGCTTATCTTTTAACCACTTAAGCATAAAGGATTATAATGGAAAAAACATATTTTGTTTGTTAAAAAAAAATACAGTAAGCCTTTTTCCCAAGGTATTAGTACAAGTACATTCTGTGGTTTACAAAATGTCCCGCCACTCATAGGTCTTTTGGCATATGCCTCCTCCAGATCTCTCCATTGAGCTCTGTATTAACCCCATTGATATTTGTAATAAATAGATTAGTTTAAACTTTATATTCTTCATTCAAATACACAATTAACAGCAAGATTAGGTTAATTAAAAGATAGATGTAAAATCATACCTTTTATATATTTTAACTTTTTAAAATTAAAATATAAGCCGCAAAGGAATTTGAAAATTAATATTAATAATATTTTAACAATAACAATTTTTTAATAATAATTACCTTGAAATTGCCTAACTAATGTTTGGTTCTGGAGATCCCAAACTGCTATGTTGCCATCCGAACAGCAACTAAAGCATACCTGTTGACAAACAATGTATGGTTGGTACGGTGATCGCAACAATTAAAATACCTACAGTTCGATGATTTATTTTTGGACTACTCTAATGCTGTTAATAACTCTAATGCTGTTGGCCGCAGCTGGCCTTTACAGCTTCACCGGACGATAGGGGGCGAGTGCAGATGGCATTCCAAACCCGCGGTAGAACTTACGGAGCGGCTGAAGGCCAACTCCCCGAGTTCGATGATATACATATGAAATTACAGGATAAGATGCATTACATGACAGTCGACTAGAATGACAATAGAATAGAATAGAAAATCCTTTATTCAAATAAACTTAAGCAGTTTTGATTAGTCATCACAATTTTTTAAATCTAACACTCATTCGGAAAGCTGTCTCACCATAAGAAGTACAGGCAACGAACTTGTGGGTTGCTGTTAAATAATCGTTGTAAGTTTACATTTTTAAGTTAAAATTTGAATACAAACTGACAACTAACACTATAATTTATATACTTAATCTTATTTTGTATTTATATCAGGGTCAAATATAAATACAAAATAAGATTAAATATATAAATTGTATCATGGATATTACATGATAGCATAATGGTTGTAGTGCTGTTCATGTACACAGACGAGGGTTACCACTGAACATAAACATGTATCTAACGCCTCAGAGATGCCTAAGGTTTAAGATCTTCATATCAGCAGTACTATCCTTATAGATATCCTTCATCATCATCTGCTTCTTGCTTATCCCATTTATTTGGGGTCGGCGTAATATGTTTTTCTCTTCCATTCATCTCTGTTCGCAGTCATTCCGTTATTTACTCCCTTTCTCACCATATCATCTTAGAGATATCCTTATAGATATAGAAATATTTAATCAAATAAATTTATATATGCACTTTTGAACAGTCATATTTTATTCTATAACTCATTCGGAACAGATTCATTACAAGAAGAATGAGCAAGAACAATATTTATATTGAGCAGCAATGCTGCTCTTGCTCTTAAATAAATTTGTTCTAAGTAAATACACATTAATAACAATTAGGCATGCTACAATCAACATAGAACCCGCTACACACTCAATCTTTGTGCAATCAGATAATATTGTTGGCATTTATGTATTGTACATTAGCGTATTACATTAGTGTTTCTAAATATATATAACTCAAAGGTGACTGTCTGACATAGTGATCTATCAACGCACAGCCCAAACCACTGGACGGATCGGGCTGAAATTTGGCATGCAGGTAGATGTTATGACGTAGGCATCCTCTAAGAAAGGATTTTGTTTAATTCTACCCCCAAGGGGATAAAATTGGGGATGAAAATTTGTATGAAACTTTGTTAATTTTAAACCGATCAGGTTGAGACTGCATGCATAAAGCTACTATGTCGTAGGCATCCCCTAAGAATTTTCATAAATTCCATCCCTAAGGGGATAAATTAACGCGAGCGAAGCCGCTTGCAAAAGCTAGTTATACATATAAATCTTCCTCTTGAATCACTCTATCTATTATCTTATCTATATATCTATTGCTGAAAACTGCTATAAAATCCGTTGCGTAATTTAAAAGCTATTAGTTAACAGACAGCGGCGGAGACTTTGTGTATCTATGTAAAGATTACTATAACAAGTGTCAGTAATAATAATGTAATAATCTCAGGACAATTTACACAGCGCCATCTAGACCCAACTTAAGTTAGCAAGCTTGTGTTATGGGTACTAGACAACTGATACAAATACATAGATATATTTTTTTCGTAAATACATACATATTATACATAGAAAACACCCAGACCGATACAAACAATCATACTCATGAATACAAATGTTTGTGCCGTGCGAGGAATCGAACCCGCGACCATCGGACGTAAAGCGGTGTGCTAGACCACTAGATCGCCGAGGTCATCAATGGTAGTTTAGACAAAAGTTATTGATTGAAATGGTTCTAATTCAATTAACGCCGTTCTCCTACAGTTTGGACCATTTTCAAGGTTTCTTAAATAATTTTTAAAAATACTAATTTAAAAGATATAAGCGAAGTATCATGATGAAGCATGGCCTGTAACAATCTAATTTATTTTGTTTATTTTAATTGCTTTGTTTAATGTCTTTGTCATGTAAGATTAGACTTAAAATATTTTGAATTTGATATTCATCATTACATAGTATGAAACAAACTCGCTGTCGCTGTCTGTCCCTATGTATGCCTAAATCTTTAAAACTACGCAGCGGATATTATTTTAATAGTTTTTTTAATAGATACACTAATTCAAGACGAAGGTTTATATATATATATAATAGCTGGTACTATATAAAGGTTGAATGGTTATAATGCGTAGACGGTACCTTGGAGTCGGGGCTGATGGCGAGCGCGTAGCAGGCGGGCGCGGAGGAGGTGAGCTCGGCTCGCATGCGCGGCGTGGGGGCCGCCAGGTCCCAGATGGACAGGTTCGACGCCTCGCCGCCCACGATCAGCGTCCGCCCGTCCGGCAGCAGCTTCACCGACCGGATGTAGTTATCCCTTTGCTGCCGAATTATATTTTCTTATATATATAACTTTAATGCATGTAATACAGGGGTAAAAGTGCATATGGCGGACTTAATATCTAGTGGTATATTTTATTAGTCAACCATGGGTGCTTTTATAAGTAGTGAGTATGGACGGATAGGTGGATCTTTCTTACATTTTCACGCAAAAACTAATGAACAGATTTTGATGAAACTTTACCATAATATTAAGCTTATACATCAGAATAACATAGGCTATAATTTAAAAAGCTATTATGTACATTGAACGAAAGTACAGTACTTTCGTTTGCATTTTATTGTAATCAGATAATAAGAAAAGTATAGGCATACGGGACAGTTCTCAGAATTATTAATATTTATAATTAGATATTAGGGAAGTACAACGTAGGATTCTCCCCGTGCGCCACCGCGCGAGGACACAATACAGAGGTGGGACACAGGAGAGCGTACGCACCAGGCAGTCGAGCTGCGAGAGCGGCTCGGGCGCGGCGGCGGCGATGTCCCACAGCTTGACGCAGCCCTTGCCGCCGGTGTAGGCGTGGCGCGCCGCCAGCGCCACCGCGCACACCACCTCCCCGTGCGGCAGCGCACCACCGCGCGCGCGCCCCGCGCCACCCCCGCCGACCCCGCGCCCTCCGCGCCGCCCGCACCCCCCGCACCGCCCGCCGGGAACGAGTACGCACTGTGGCCAAACAATACCAACTGCTAGGATGGAAGGTGATTGTTAGTAATGGTGTTCCCATTGCTAGCAATGTGCCATGTTAGCACACCACCTCCCCGTGCGGCAGCGCACCACCGCGCGAGGACACAATACAGAGGTGGGACACAGGAGAGCGTACGCACCAGGCAGTCGAGCTGCGAGAGCCCGGCGGCGGCGAATCCATAGTGTTAACCACTATGGATTCCAGGGGAACCGCATTCCTGGTTATTTAACGATAGGCAAACTGACTTGACTTTGTGTTCATCTTATCATCCACTGGTGCCCCTCCAGCGTAAACCTTTAGCGCAGACGGGTGCACCATTCCATTATCATCTATGACAAAAGAAAACAATCGTACCGCCCGCACTCAACGAGCACGCACTGCGGGTAATACCAATGACAATAAAACGGAACAAAGATATATAAAATAAAAAAATAAAAAAAATTAGTCCATAAGCATGGCACTAATTCCTAGATACTTCCGTCCAATTCATCCTCGGGCCGAGCCGAGGTTCGACTCACTACCTATCATCCTCAACTGATGTATGATCGTTAGCGAAGGTACATCACTCAATTATCACCCATTAAAAATAAGTTAATAGTATAATATAATAAGGAGCGATATACTGACGCCTTGGGCGGCGCGATGCCGTTGGTCCTGACGTGCGCGTCGTAGGCGTGGGGCGCGTGGGGCGCGTGGGGCGCGTGGGGCGCGGGGCCGGGCGCGGCGGGCGCGTGGGGCGCGGCGGGCGCGGGCGCGCGGTACGCGTACGACGGGAACCCGTACCGCGCGGGGCCCGTCGGGGTCGGCGCGCGCCCTAACTTCGGTCCTGACGGCGTCCCCGGCTTCTCCTGTGCGCCAGTATTACAGTATGCATTAGCACAGCATTACTACTTTGGGATTATATTACCTACATTATATTCATAAGTACATTCATAAAGAAAAAATATTCACCAAGTAAACGAACTAGAAAAATATTCAGGTCTAATGTGGTACATTCCAGCATGTGTATAAGAAAAATAAATTATATTATGGATGCATTTTATAGTTAATATAGAAATTGTAACTTACGTCCTTTGAACTTTTAGGTGTGGATCGACTTGACGAGGAACCCGATCTGGAGGGCGGCCTGGGTCCGTTCTCCGTTCTCTCGCCACCATCCGTTCGAACACTTGGAGATCCTCTCTCTTCCTACAATAAATAAAAAATTAAATTAGATATTTTAAAAGTATACATAATTATTTTCAACTCTCCATTCTCTAACCCTGGAAAAGATTTTTTATCAAGATATTTTTTTTATTAGGCCAGTGTTATCACTCGTACTAAAAATGTTAAGATACGATAAATGTTATAATACTGAAATTTTCTATAACTATAAGTTTCTATTTCAAATTTAATGATATATTCTTGACTTCATTACACACTCCACTTTCTTCATTACACAATATACTGTTAGTGAAAGTATTCCCCTCAGATCAAAGCTCTATATTCGTGCTAAAGTGGAACGTGATTATGACAGCCCGAGTCGAAGTACGAACTCTTACGTTGTCCTCAGATAAAAATTGTATCCGTATGGCAGGAGTTGGCCTTTAGCAGCTCAATAAGCTCTTACATACGTTTGTAGTGTCATTATAACAGTTCGTAAAAACTACTTAATCAACTTTTATATCATTTCGTACACTGTCTGTAATTTGAATTACCTTAAAATATAGAACCGTTTTTAAACTATAGTATGTGATTCACTAATCATGACACATAAATATGCATTTGATAGATATATCTAGATGTGTCTTCTAAGACCTAGTTTAGCAATTAATATTATCATTGACCAGTTTTAGTAGATCTTAAAATTACTGTTCAAAATATCATAAACACCTTATTATGTCTTTTCAAATAGGTCTGCCCTAGTTTAAAACTAACATTAATTATGCCCAACCTTAGTAGAGGCATTAAATTATTCAACTATTTAAATTCCTGCAAATAAATTTATACAATTCTTACTATTAAATGACTACGAAAAAGAAGTTGAATGTCCTTTTCATTATATTTTTTTTTTTGTGTTTGTTACTTCAAAATAGCAAAGTTATCTATGGAACAATTTGGGAATTTTCTTTCTGTCTATTACGAGATTAATATTAACCCTCGTTCACGAATACCATCTTACCTCGTTTGCCACATCTACAACAAGATCTTGGTCACTTTTTTCCGCATCGCTATCCTACAATTTAATAATTTATTATTAGTCATATTAATTTTGTCACTTCTTTATATACTATATATAAGCTGTCTTGTTTCACTTCGATCGTAGCGAAATTTTGTGAGCCATTTCGTTTGATAGAAAAGCGTCATGCCTGAACAAGCGTTGATGTCTGGTAGTTGCTGTGTACGTATTAATTTAAGTGTCTTTTAAAAAACAACAATTATTGCTAAATTCATTATACTTTCGACGATTGCCTTTGAAAAATAACTATTACTGCTACTTTCATTTCAATCTCCGGAGAAAAAAGAGTGGTGTCACAAGTTTAACACGTCTGTGGCATTATAGCTACCTATACTAACAAAAAACACGTAATTATCGTGTTTTTTTTTATTTCCGATATCATGATAGTTTTTGCTATAATTTACGAAGATGTGTTCAGGCGTTTGAAGGCTATTAACTTATATTTAGGTCAGGTCGATTTCACCAGCGTTTAGGTAAATGTTTTAAATTTAATTGTATATCTTCTAAATTTGATTTGATACTCAAGGGATTTCGAAAATATAAATATATTAAATATCTACCTAAGAGTAAATAAAACACACGCATAGTTAAAAATTGCTCAGTTGTATAAAAAACAAGCCTATGTTTTATATAGGAAAGATATGTTTCATTATATTTTATTATTATTCATTATGAGAGTTTATTTAAAAAAAAAATTAATAGAAATGACAAATCTTAAGTAGTTTTTTTCAAAATGTATGTAATAATTATATATATTTTACCATAACCTAACAGAATGAGAAAATTAAATAACGTGTAACTTTAGTATTTTTTATGCAAATTGATTAATGGCATAACATTATCTACTAATAATACATCATCATTGCCTTGTCTTTATCCCATTATTTGTGGTCGGAGCAGTATGTCATTCTCTTCTCTCTATCGGCCGTCATATCTGAGCATACTCTTCTTTTATTCATATCATCTTTCACACAATCCATACATCCCCCTCCGAACGATCACTCATCCAATTCAAACGGGGATCGATATTACGACGACCTGAGCCGAGGTTCGAACCCCTAGTGGTGCCCTCAGACTAAAGTCGTATCCGTCAGGCAGGAGTTGGCCTTCAGCCGCTCCATAAGTCCTTCCGCGGGTTTGGAATGCCATCTGCGCTCGCCCCCTAACGTCCGGTGAAGCTGGAAAGGGCAGCTGCGGCCAACAGCATTTGAGTAGTCAGAAAAAAAATCCATCCATCTTTTATTAGGGTGTCCCCTCCCTTTACATCCATCCACATGCATACTAATAATATATATATATATATTATCTCTAGTTGAGAGAATAAGAAAAATAAACAACATTGAATATTCAGTAATTTTTAAGTAAATTGAATTGATATTACTCGTAATATTTGGCAACTTTTATATATTAACTTGCATGATGTTGGCATATAGTAGTTTAAATTTTATTTGTGAAAGATATAAAATATCAAAGTATATCGTATAACAGCAACTACCACCGATCTGAGTTGACACAATCGTAAAAGCAACGTGTATAAGGAAGCGACACATACACTACACAGACTCACATGACTGTGTACCTTCTCCTCTTTTCTCCTTTTCACGTCCAACGCTTCCGGCTCGACGGGTGAGCGCGGACGGTACTTTTGTTCCCGCTCGTGTGGTGACACCGACCGCCTCTGTAGTAAGCAAATATACATATTATTAAGTTATAGTGATAGGTTTCCAGAATATATATATATCTGTGGAATATTGTTATCTATGGTAAAAACTTAATAAAGTACGGTTATGGCTTGACATGTTACATCTTGTATGAATAGCCGACCCAGTAACAAGTTTAAAGTGTTTAATTATTAATGTGTCTGCCTTTTACTGGTACTTTTGGGATTACTCCAGATATGGATTTATGCCAGCAGTCTTGCTTCAAGCATATGATAATTTGTGTGTGTGTGTGCGCGCATGAGAGAGGGTGTGTATTAAAGAATTTAGATATACCTGTTGTAATACTCTGGAGTTGACGAGCCGGTCGTCGTCCCGGGGCGGCTGGTGCGGGTGCATGGGCGGCGCCGGGCCGCCCGGCAGCAGCGGCGGCTTGATGTCAGCCGGAGGCGGCAGCTCCACCTGACGACCAAAACGACCTTTACACTTCTCTACGAATATATAATATGCTAGCTGCTAACTGTATGCCGCATTGTGGTTTTCTAACAAATGCAAGGATATGTTTTTTTTTTCTTTTTTAAATTTGTTTAGATATTAATTTGTCACTGTCATAAGAAGCCGGAAGGCGTGAATTCTTGAAGAAGTCTATTCTTTAACACTAATCTACTTCTATAATAGTATTGCCTGAACTTACTTGAAACATATAAGGTATATAGAGAATAAATGAACCAATAATAATATTTATAAAATGAAACTGTATTTTTGTAATCATATATAGTATTGTAGTATATATAGTCTTTGGCATAATTAATGTTGTTGTTTATAACGTAATCTGTGCACTTGACAGAGTCTGGATTGTAAAAATGGCGGGAACGGCCTAATTAAATGTGAAGCGCAAATTAGTATTTTATTTATTTAAATACAGTACAAGTATAAGCACATTTCAAAGTAATAAGAGCTGAGTTTCTTGTCAGTTGTTCTTAGGACTTCGAAATGACGATAGATTTATCATATCATAAGTCTGTAATAGACCTTTATGATAATTTTACCTAAAGATATTTTGATTTTTATGGTCCTTCGAGCCGGAATTAATAGTACACAAGTACATCTAAGTGCCTAGTCCCTTATGATCTCGCTTGCGTAGAGAAGATTCTATGCGCAAGCTGTGAATGAACTTCGTGGGCGGGCGGCGTGATCTTCTCGCTCGCATAAAGGGTTGTATGGGAAGGTTGTGAGCGCGTTTGTTTGTTTACCTTGTGTGGGGGCGGCGGCAGGTGCGGCGGCGGCGGCGGGCCGGCGCCGGGCGCGAACAACAGCCCGCCCGCGCCCAGCAGCCCGCCCGCGCCGCCCACGCCGTGCGACAGCCCCGCGGACGCGTGGATCTGTTGCTGAAATACAACCAATTACAAACTATAATTATGTTAGAATATCATGTAAGACAAATCATTGGTTTAAATTTATTAGTGCCACTAGCATCTAAACTAGGCCGTGCCTGTGTCTTAGATGCCAGTTCTCCCAATGACATTTATAAATAACTATAATAATATATATATATATAATAACTATTTCATTTGATTTAATTTAAACCTATGCAGTACACCTGCATGCGTTTGCAATACAAAAAGGTTCATAGCTCAGTGTGCAGAATCACTCGAGGAACGAAACTTTGATTTTCAGCTATATCCTCGAGGTTACACTACACCTTTCTTACTGATTATTTAAAAACCTTATGGTTTTTGGAGCCGCTAGAAATTCTATTTGTTCTTATAGTAGTATTTTTTTAATAGTATCTGGATATCAGTATATAGTATATTATGGATGTATAAATAGTAATATCGTATATTACATAGAGATACTGATATTAGTGCAACATTTAATTGAATAAATTTTAAATTTATAATATTCAGTTACCTATATAAGGGCGTAAGGGAGAAGTAGGTGTGGCATAGGCAAATATATTTGATAAATACATGTAACACTTTATGATAATATTTATTAGTTTCGATCCGCACAACCTTTACTATAATAAAGGTTTCCATTTCGTAAAATCCATATAAGATGTGCCGTATATCGCTTACGAATAATGTAGTGTGAAGTGATTCCTACTTTTTACCCTGTTTAGATCTCCAACATGCAGATGTGATCTCATATATTTACATATTAGTACAAATGTAGATAGATTAGATAAATATTGTTAGATAATGTATTCTCATAATTATAGTATAAAAGATTTATACACAATTCCGTATAATACAATCAGAGAACTTGTATTATAATAACAGATCACACTTGAAAATGATTGCTCTTATACAATCATAAAATATTTGTATAGTACAAAATAAATATAAGTCAAGAAATTAAACATCTAAAATATGTACTAATAAAGTTATCTGTATAATGAAATATTTATTTAATAATCATGATTAATCTGTGTACAAAAACAGATAAGACTGTGCGACATTTTTAAAAGACAAAAAAAACTATTATACTATTATTAACTGTATTTTTTATATGTAAATTTATTTTATGGGGCCGTTCAAGTATTACGTGAGCACTATGGGGGGCAGGCGGGGTCTTTGTTTTGCTTATTTTGGATGACATGGGGGTCTAGATGATGATTACTTTTTTACACGAATGGCAACCCTCTATCTAATGGTATTGTATTAATAGCATAATAAACATCAAGTTCTATCATAGGCCACTCCTACTACTCATATTGTTTTAGATATTTATACAGGTGGAGGTCCCGGAAATGTTTTACCATATATTTAAGTATTAATATAGCTATTAAAAATAGGGATAGGTGGTACAAGGGTGTAAATTTTGGGTTATATCTCAAAACATTAAAATTAAATTGAGTGGTATATAGACGTTGGCCGTTTCTCAGACAAAAATTTCATAAAAATCTGTAAAGCCGTTTAAATGAGTTTGGTAAGAAATACCGCGACACGACAATTTTGTATATTAAATCCAATTAATATAAAATACGTAGTGAAATTGAGTTCGGAAAATTAACACCTAATTCTATAAAATACTAATCTAGGTAGTTGAAAGATCTAATTATTATTGTATTATATCTATTTTTATTATTGTATATATATTTAAAAAATATATATTAATAAGTTACGATTACATTACAAAGTTGATCCAACTGGTTTAACCAGGTGGTGGTATGTGGCAATACTGCCTATATACATAAAGAGCGTTATAGACATCACGTCATCATGTGACCCCCGTAGTATCACTCATGCGTTGCTATTCCTGAGGTCAAAGATGTCATACGTCCATACTATGTAATTTCACTACCTTATATCTTCCTCAACTGAAACACAGCTTATTATAAAAACTGCTTTGCTTAGCTAGTTTAAAAAAAAGTATAATTAATGATTCTATTATATAATTGTATAATCAATAATTCACTATTGCAAAACAAATCTCGCATTCATAGATTCAGGGTTGCCAACCTGAAAATATTTTACCTCGTACAAGAAGACGGCAAAAATCTCGTATGCTGGCGGAATTTGGCTCCCTAGTTTTTTTATTACTATTATTTATTGTGGCATAAAACTGTCAATACATAAAAATATTTAACAATTGTTAATAGAAAAGACCAAACAGTGCCGAAGCTTAAACTAACTACCTTGACCGATTTGCATAGATCAGTATTTTGTACAAACCTGTACGAGAATGAAAATGTTCTCGTATCGAAGATCAATAATCTCGTACAAACTTGTATAAGAATGAAAATGTCCTTGTATCGAAGTCCAAAAATCTACGATACGAGAATTCTCGTACGGTTGGCATCCCTGTACAGGTTATAAACTACGTGGAAAAATGTGTGTTCAACAGTGCTCGCATACAATGAAATGTGAAGTTAAAATGATAACAAAACATTTATGTCCAATTAATTTCTCCAATGACTCAGTGTTTGTTAAGTTGGTTATTGCGTTTATTTGACAACATGTTAGCTGATGCATTTCCTTAACTAACTTTAGTGCCTTATAACTAACATTACTAACATTGTCAGTAATAAAAAGTACATAAAACATTAGTTGTGTATAATCTTTAAACAATAATATTTGTCTTCTTTTGTACTGTGTTTTTGACTTTTAAAATTATTATTATTATTAAAAGCCACAAACAAAAAAATATGGAGTAAGGCACGTTTTATTATTTATTTTATTATTATTTATTATTTTGGAATCATTATTATAGATTATTATGTATTAAAACCGTCATTGCTATTAGAACACTAGACAAATAGTCACTGAGGCTCAGTCCATTCGCGGTTCATATCTCTTTATCACTAGCTATTTCCTAATTCCAGGGCTTTTATAATACCTGTCTAATAATAAAGAATCCCAAAAGCATAAATAAATGGTGTTAATATAATTTTTAAAAACAGTTCAATATTTGTTTTCGATTTCTCCATTACAAACAAAAATAAATATAATGTTAGTATATATCAAATCATATCCCGTAATCTCGAAAATGCAACAGCTTAAACATACATGGAATTAATTTCGAATTTTGTTTGAGTAAATTTAGCAACAAAAATGAACGTAATAATTAATTGTTAATCACAACAAACATAAACCAAGCACAATATCCAACTGGACTTACAAGAAGATGTTGAAGGCCCTGTTGATGTTGTTGCTGCGAGCGACGGTAAAAAAAAAACAAAAGGCTCAGTTATAAAAGTAATTTACAATGAAATTCTAATGACTTTCTTCTATGTCTTTTATTTTTGTACACAAAATGTGACAATCCCATTGTACCTATACTAAATAAAAAAAAACAACTAAAATTAATATGATACCAGTCAGGATAATAACTTGGCTGCATACGAAGCTAGCTCTGCCAATATTCCATGAAATACACCCATGTCTAACCATTTTAATTCTAGTGACTTCCATTTCGTAAAACTTTTAACACTCTAATTTCTTACATACAAATTCTCTTCATTAACTTTTTTAATCCCAAATAATTTTCCACCCTAATATTGGTGTAGCATACAAATTACATGGTACTGCAGCATGATAAATTAGTCCTTTATAATGGCAACATGTAGAAGTGTTTTTTCCCATTGATCTTTATTCACAGTCATTTCAGTAATCACTTTCTTACTTGCTATATGATTTTTCTCACAGTCAATCCATCGCTTTTTAGGTCTTACTCTATCTCTATCCACATTCATATTTAACATGTTTTCTAAAATATTTTCATTAATATCAATTACATGTCCATACCAAACATTTAATTCTAACTTCTCCAACATTGGTACTCTTTGAAATAATAATATAAGAGGCATGATACTTTAGTTCTCTGGTAGACCAACGCATGAGTTGCATGATGGACAGCACATGATAACATGATATCTGTAATGCTATTCATATTTATAGGCGACAGTTACCATTTACCATTGGATGGTTAGTACTCAGCTTGTTTGCTATTACATATACATAAAAAATACATTCACACCTCTTTGAGACATTTGTTGTTTAATTATACATATCTATCCTTATCACACCATACACCCATTTCAATATTCTAATTCCAACAAATGTAATTGCATCAATCACCTCTCTACCATCACTATCTGTGCCTCTCATTCATAAAAAATATAGTGTATTGTCATTACTATGTCACTTGTCCACAGGTTTACAACCTCTGTGATTTAATGTCAATGCACATTTCTTAACAGTATCAATAAGAAGTCAATGGCATTATTATTACTTTATTATTGTTGTTATCTCCTCATAACACTCACTTTACTATAGCTTAATAGTGAGATATTATTATACTATGCTAATTATAAATTATACTAAGTAAATACATGATGTTGAAATAAATAGAAAAGCCAAAACTAAGTAACTATGGAATGATTGAATGACACAATAAATTTGGACTAAGTATTTACAAATAAAATTCTACTCTACACATGCAATCTTCTTTTTCAATGCTGGCAAAGTTGATAGTTCTACAACAGTTTAGTAACTAGCAGCAAACCTGAATAATATTAATAAATGGAAAGATTTGACTTTATAAAACTTACCCCAATGATTGCATTGAGTTCCGACATGGTAACTTGTTTTGCCCTGTCCACAGCAGAGGCTACTTGCTGCTGATGCTCCTGTGCCAGAAACGGTAGGACTTGTCCTATTATAGCACTAAGTCTTTTTGCAATCTCTGTCTGTATAAGAAAAAGAAAGTTTTTTTTAACAAATTAAGAAAGTGAATCACAAATGAGATGTTGCTGTCAACAGCAACCACACAGTTTCCACAGCAAATTCCATAAGGTCTATTAAAAATATTTTTTTTTACATTTTTATATCTTGCAATTGGCTCATGTAGTTCTAGGAAATATGTTATGAGTATATGTTAACAGAGAACTGTACCTTGAGTGAGAAACTGTCTCATTTTATATTACATTTTTTTTCTCATTAGTAAATAAAGTCCTATGCATTATGTCTTTTAAACCTTCTGTAATCCATTGGCTCACATAGTGCTGTTGCAACCATGTCAGTATGTATGTCTATACAATCTCTATATGCTCTTGTTCTACTTCTTTCAAGACCGTGTATGTGAGTGTAGCATAGACAACTAGAAAATATTTTCTACTAGCTAACTTACATAGGTATCTTTTTATTACTATTATTTCCTACTTTAAAACTTATTTTTTAGTAAATTATAGTTTTGTAGTATTTAGCTATTAGATCTGGTAAGCAATATGTTTAAATTACATGTCTATAAAATTAAGTAATAAGGGAATTTATCTTCAGCAGACCAAATAAATTCTATACTATCTTATTGGAAAATTTTCACTAAAAATACAGCCATTTAAGAATGCTTGCATGCCAAGCATGTATAAAAACATCTTTAGTAACTTTCAGATTTATATAAATTGAATAAAATAATACAAATGTTATAAATAGATTAAAAAATATATATAGCATTTCTTATTCATACACACCTGTTTATGCATTTCTACATTTAGACCATAGGACATCTCGTAATACTGAAAAAGAACACAAAACATATAGAAATTATTAAAGATATACTTAATATTTATTATATTGTATATAGTATAAATATATTGATAAAAACATCAGCCAAGTAATAAACCTATTCTATTTACTGGATCTTGTGGTTTGTCAGATTAATTATTCATCAAGTTTTAAAAATAATAATAATTCTTTATTATGCATATACAATAGATACTCCAAACAGAACATTTTTGTGGTCATTAGAATGAACAAGATATATATGACCTATGACATATGGCCAGTCTGATGGTAAACAGTTACTATAGCCTGAAACACCAGGGGAGCCATTTTGTAGTCATATTATAACAAATCCTTTTCTAATGAATAGAAAACTACCTATTTTCATGGTTTTATTTACATTAAAAATGTTTAACAATTGTAATAATTCACTAAATAGTATATCATTATACTTTATTTAAAAAAGTTGTGTAATTTTACAGAACAGTAATGTAGCAATAATTACCATTACATAGTGCCTCTGCATTTCTGTTTTTTCACTGGCTAACTTTTCACATTCTATTTTTAACCTGAAATAAAAGTAAGTGTCATAAACCCAATTGCTTCAATATTTAAAACTCACAGAACGGTTTATAGTACACTTACGCATGATATTGAGCTTGTAAAAAGTTAAATTCCTCTTTAATGCGCTCTAAAGTGTCAGCTATCGTAAATTTTATAGATCCCGCCGTTGGCTGCGGCCCCTGAAATTAATTAACAAAACAAACACAATAAAGACAACAATTGACAAGTTAATACTTCTAAGCAAAGTTTATTAATATTATTGAGGTTAAAAATAACATAAACATAAGCGTATAATAGCTAAAATAATACAAACCCTTACTGCGCCCGCAGGGTGCCGCGACGGAGTCGGATACATTTTCCCGCTAACTTCAATATTATTAATGACTAAACACAATCAAATGTAATGCTCTTTAGATCCGTTTGCAAACACTATCGGCACCATTTCATAAGTTACAGTCCGCTACTGCTATAACACACCAAACACCGGGGATCCCGACTTACGCGCTAATGACAATGATATGCACAAAGTTTGCCTTAAAACTTTTGAATTATCAGTCATTATCATAACATAAACAACTTTTATGTATGACTACCAACAATGGTATATAAACAGGTTACAATTTGTAAATTAACAAGTACAATAAAACAAGAAACAGAGTTTATCAAAAATTTTAACCATAAATCCACGCCGTAATTTCTGTACGGCTGTCTGTCTTCTGTCTAATCTGTCTTGTCAACTCGTGTCATGTCAGGCATCCATCAATATCATAGATTAATATATTTTTTTAATCGCATCATTCAATTTCATTCTTTTAATTTAATGCAATTTACGATAGGAATTCGGATTGTGAGATATTAAATTAGTTTTAAAAATAAATGCTAAGAATTTTCAAATAATTTATTGATTTTAAGTTTGAACATAAAAGTAATGCAAAATAAGATTTATTTCTTTAAATAGCAACAATATTATTAACAATAACATTTATTGCATATAAAAATAATAATCATTATAATTATAACATTTGTTAGAAAATCTACAAAGTGTAAGTGAGATAGAAGACAACACGTTTTACATGCTGCTGTTGTGATATCGAAAACAATGCTAACGATCAATTTGTGTCATACAAATTGTAATTAATCTGAGCCCTTAGCAGGTTAGCAACAGAATTATTTTCGTAAACCATCAAAAAACATGACAATTCAAATGGCGCCATCGTTTGGTACAGAGAGAGAGTAGCTAAGCAGAGATTATGTTATGGACTATTTTAAATGTACATCAATTGTTTAGTACAATTGATATACTTTTGAAATACTCTTTTCTTTGTAAATACATAGATAATAATTAATAAGTATTGAAAACAGATCAATATAAACAATCATAATCAAGAAGACGAATGTGCGTGTGAACGTACTGTGTCCTAGAGTACCGAGACTAACGTTGATGCTTTAATCTCTATTTTCATATGTTACCGTTTTCTTCTTTAGTTTATTTTTGCCAATAAGTAACATTCAAGAAAGATTATCAAGTATTAACTTTCTTAATTTTTTGTTTTGTATTGGTGGTAGGACTGACATGGCTTGGTATTCTAATTCTGATTAATGGCAACCCAAACTTCATCGTATTGTTCGTTCTTGTTTGTCAGTCATTCGTTCGTCGTGTTCTTGTTGCAGCTGTTCGAGACGAGTGTCGTGTCGGAGTGTTTTGAAATAGATTATTTGGTTGCTTTAATTATTTGTGACGTGCATTTTCAATGATTATTCTCAGAAGAAAGTGCTGTTCCTAAAGTGGTATTTTGTTTATTGTGATATTTGTCATCAGAAAGAGAACCAATATGGATTTCAAAATAGCCGTTTTCAACGCTGCACGGGATGGAAATCTTTCACGACTAAAAGTAAGTCCCTATTCTAATATAATATTAGCCGTAAATTATTCTTAGATTTATAATAACGGATTATGTATACAAAACTATTTTTTCTAATCAAGTCTAATCGCATATTTCTTCTACGGGTCTAATTGGATTCTAAAAATGCTACGTAATAATTTCCCCACATTAATGTCGATGTATTATAACATGAGCTGTAGTGTTTTTTCAGTTAATTGATTAATTAAAGTACTGCTTACTACGATTGTATTCGATTTACGATATGTAAATTACCTAAATTGTGTACGTTATTACAGTTAAATTAACTTGTGCTGATTAGAATTCTGACAATGGCATCAATAAGCCACTGCCCTGTTTTTTGAAAAATGTGAGAATCGTTTTTGCGAAATAATCTACTCACGACAATAAGTAGGGTTCTACTATTGTTTTTCCCATATTCATTAATCTCCTTTTCAGTGATGGAACAGTCAAAGATCCTTAGCCCGTACAGCCTAGTCTAGAAGTGTTAGTTTTTTTTTTATATAATATTCTCGTCTTATTTTTAAAGGGTTAAGGAATTAATTAATGATATTAGATCCTTTTATGAGAAGAGAATTATGACCACTTGGATGATAATGGGTGGTTAGATTATAATGATTTAGTTTCTTTAATTATTTTATACTTATTCTTTTAACTAATTAACCTTTTCAAATTAATGTTAATAGTTTTAATGAAATGGTTGTTGATATAAGTTGTTAGTATATGATTAAAGTTATTAAAAACTAATATATTATCAAATCTACAAAATTGTAATTGTATGTTATGAATTCATAAAAATAGGCTAAAAATTTGCCTCACTAGGTTATCTCTAACCTATAGATGAGGAGAATGATGATCCTAGATCAGATTTTAGATTAGTTCCTAGAGTAGATGAGATTCAGATCAGATCCTAGAGTAGATTTAGTATTAATTGTGAAACTTGTTGCATTTGGTATTACATTTTAAATTTAAACCAGACATCATAAAATTTGGCACATTTTTAACATACTAGTCACACACATGCTAAACTGGGTCAATTAAAAGTTACCAATTTTGGAAAAATTGCTTTAAATTGAATAGTATTAAATTACATTTCTGAACAGTTCAAATTTTTGTGTTAATGTAGTTTAGTATTGTATGTGTTATGTATCAATCATGTGGACATAGTTAAGGACTGAAGTGAGTGTGATTGTTCTCTCTTCTGTCATCTTGCTTATTTTGATGCTGTAAAATAACTTCTTGTATCTTATTGCCTTCTTTTTTATATCTTGCTATCGGTTTACCAAGATCTTAAATAATTTGTTCTGGGAGTCTGTTGATGGGAAAATACTATACCTCTTATGAGAAAACTGTCTCATTATATGTCAGGTTTCCTTTCTCTTAGTGTATCAGATGTGATGTTTTTAAGCCTTCTGTAATTTATTGGCACACATAGTACTGTTGTAAGGATATTTGTATGCACTCTTATACAATCTCTCTGTGCCCTGTTCTACTTCTTCCCTGACCATTCTCATTCCCATGTTTTCACGGAAAGATACTCTGTAATATGTAAGATAAGAGGTGCAGCAGTTACAGTTCGGAGTTGTTTATTCTGAAACCATTGCAAAATTTCTATATTGGTATTCCTTGCTGATTCCCCTAATTCAATGGTGTATGTGCAGATTGGTTTTATTATGGTTTTATAACTCAGTATCATCTTTTCCATTCCTATTTATATTTCACTTTTTATCTGAACATCTGACATTATAACTACAACTATGTTGTGTCAAATTACTTAATCAATTAAATCAAAATATCTTTATTCATTTAGGTCTATTACAGACACATAACATCTGTCAAATCTACCATCAGTTCAGACTGCATTTGAGCCAAGAAGGACTGATAATATACTCTATTTCAAATTGAATAGGCAACAATATTTAGATTAATGATTTATGAAAACAGTTGTTACAATTTTTTATAGCACCAGATAACTAATTATCTTCTACTGCTTTAATAAACAAACATTAGTGAATGTGGTGTATCACATGACATTCTATCCATACAATTATGTCTTTTAAAAAATGTTCAGAGAAGATTGACAGTTTTTATGTTGTTATGAATATAATTTACGTTACCTTGGGAGTATTGGCAATGAGCCCGGGATTCTGCTTTTCACTAATTTATCCAAGTTTATAATACATATGTGTATGTGTTTTATAATTTTCAACCAACTACCAAATGCAGAAGGTCCTAATTTAATTTGTCTGTTTTATTTTTCTATTTATGGCCCAGCCTGTTTTCGCCTTGTATCTCAAAAAATTGTAAGTTTACTATGAGTCTATGGACTTTCATATAAAATATGCACAACAGCCCAAATGAGAGGCTAATTGTGGGAAATAGAGTCCACATTACATTACATTACATAACATTAAGTACTCTCATGTAAATTATTTTTCAAACAGTGAAAGAATTTCTGAAATCAGCACAAAGGTTCTATAGTTTACGTTACTCATAACAAAATGTGTTATACTTTACAATATTTATATCTCATGCAGTATCTTAAAAAATCTGATAAATAAGTCATGTATCTTAATAACTAAACCTCCATTAAACTGGTTTTCCCTGGAAACCATATTATGATGATTAGCAGGATAAATCCTGGAAAAGGCCTGGTGAATTTGCCATGATGGGCTAACGACCTGACCTCATGTTCATTATATCATTCTCTGCTGGTTCCCTGCAGATGGCTGCATATACCATTATCATTCATTAAAATAAAAAATTGCCTCATTGGTTTAGCTCCTCGATTCTTTCTCTGGACACCATAGTACTCTATTATAGTATAGTATAATTTACTCCTGGGTGATTTCATACTGGGTGGTAATGGGTTTACTGACCTGTCTGAATCTCACATCACACATCTCACATCTTTCACAGATGCCCCGCTAGTATATACCGTTAACGCACATAGGATCATCATACTATCATCATACATTAGAAGAAAATATATGAGTAGTCTAAGAACAAAGAAAGGATAATAGAAATAAACAATAATCTTTGTTGATAGACTCCTAAGAGGTTTTGAATAGTCATGATATTAATTCTATCACTAAATCTGAAAGCAGATTCAGAACAAGATGAATGAGTAAGCTCTTGTCTTGTTGTTATTAATAATTATAAATGTTATTTATCTTTTAAAGATTTTAGTGTTACCAAAAAGCACTAATCGCGCGAGTACGATTATTAAATTCTAGTGATCGGTCAATGGTCGAAATTCGACCATAATTAATTTAAATTATAAGTTTGAACACTATTAAGTTCAAAGACTATAGATAAATAATATTACTTTAACACAAACAATATTAATCAATTTGATCATAGACTAACAATAAACAGAAGAGTATATATGCATGTGTGTAAATTATTTTTCTCCTCTACATAAACTAGTAAGTTTTCGAAATTTTATACTAAGTAATCTGTCTAAGCAATATTCGTAAAAAGGGGTACAAAGTTTTTTTTATTCACGTATATACAATAGATATGTTTACTTGAGTAACAAAATATATCAGTCATTGTAACGTAAAAACACGTAGATTATAATAATAAAATATACTTATTGATATACAGCTGCGAACTATCAAAAGGATAATATAGAAATAATTGAAATGTATCAAAAACATGACATATAAAAAGAACTATTCTGAAAATATAAATTTAAATATAAGAAAAGTATAAAAAAAGAGTTTCATAGCGGTTGGTCGCCAATAGTTATATAGACTAGAGAGGACAATCCTATAAGTTAGCCTAGAAATCTACAATATCCTTACAAGTAGGAACCTCTACATTTCCATTGGAGTGGACATTTGTTCCGCACTGTTACTCTGCCTGGACTATAAATTGAGAAGAAAGTAGGCTGGAGATCGTTGGCCCCATTCGTGTGTTTGCGCAGGCGCACGGTGGGCGGACAGAATTCGTGATTGAGCAGATTCGTGACCATTTAATACTATTAACAGTGAATGGTTTCGAAATTGTTGTTGTTGACTTTTTATAATTGATTCTATTTATCATGTTTTCTATCTAGTAGGTGAGTAATAATAAAAATTGTAGGTAATAGTGGCTATTGAGAATTATGATGGATACTCACGCAATTCGGTTTGAGTTTTGTTGTCACGTGGAGGCTGTTTGATGATGTTTTATACTACTACAAGAGAAAGTGTTCCAACTGTAGAAGGTTAAAAGGTCTAAAGGATGCCATGAATTGTAGGCACTCGAGGCGTAGGGCCCATTTCATGAGATTAGACATTCTCACTATACACATCAACAGTGGCAACTTAGTTCATCTGTGGGGAGAGAATTGTTATTAATAAAGACCAATGACCAATTGCTATTAATATACTATATCAGGTCCACACTATAGTCATAATTTTTTTTCAATCTTTAATACACAAATAAAGGTGCACATAGCGGACTCAACACCTCTAAGTCAACAATAGGGCAAACGGAGATTTATGCGAGTGCAGTGCAAAAAAAAGAACGTATAGGTAATACTAATAATAATAATTTTTAATTATTAAATTACACATACACAATATTTATAAATATAACTACATACTCTGTACAAAATCTGTGGTAACAACAAAAAAAATGCAGTCAAAAAGGATTTTTTTTAAAGTTGGTAAAAAATTAAAACTTATCTCCTTATAATATTAGTTTGTATAAATGTATGGAAATAGGACATGGAAGCCGTTCTATATTAGACACACGATCGTAAAAGCGATATACGACCTCGTCACCAGGTGGATGGCACAGTTTTACGAGGTGCGAGCTGAACTTTATAAACGTCTTCCGTAATTACTTTGTAAGTGGTCTGTACAAGGCAGAGGACACGTTTTAGGAAATACAACGAAAGGTTGCAATATGAGGAAGTAAACGAAATGTATACGAATCCGGGTTATTTATGCCAAATTTATGCTTCTTCTTGTCGTTATAATACTTTATTCTTGACTGAATTTTTAACGATGTATAATAATATTCAAAAGTCTCTTCTCGGTCAGAAATAATGATGCCTCCGATCGGAACAGTAATACTAACGGGATCAAAATTACGACGCGAAGAACCGAGGTTCGAAACCCTACCAGTGCCCTCAGTTAAAAGCCGTGTCCGTCAGGTAGGAGTTGGCCTTCAGCCGCTCCATAAGTCCTACCGCGAGTTTGGAGTGCAGCTCGTCCCTTATCGTCCGGTAAAGCTATAAAGGCCAGTTGCGGCCAACAACATTGGAGTAGTCCACAAAAGAAATAAGGGAAAAATGCAGCATATGCCACACAATACATCTAAGTTAATATATAATATGTATTTATGTGTACCAATCTGCGAGAATGCAAAGACAAAACGTCTACAAAATATCTGGCACATTTACATCTCCCAGAAGACGCTTTCGCTGTACGCTTACTCATCGCAATCAACACACATGCGCGAAAGCAGTTCAGTTTACTCACAAAAGCGACGCGTTAAAATTATCTCGCAATTGCAAAACGCATGCAGCGGAAATGAATCGAAACTTGTACATAAGTAGCTCGCCCAAGATTTGCCCGGGTGCTCATATCAGAATATTATATTTAGTTTATGGTGAATGTCATACGTTTTAAACAGTGAGATAATTTCTCAAATAGGTCCAGAGGTTTCTGATTTTACTATCCTACTAATAAAGTGCACTCTCTTATAATATTAGTACATATTTATTGTGAAATCTATATAAATAACACCCAGACCGACATAAACGATCATAGTCATGAATACAAAAGCCTGTACCGCGCGAGAAATCGAACCCGCCATCCGAAGTAAGGCGATGTGCCAATCCGCTAGACCACCGAGGTCATCATTGATAATTGTAATTAGCATATTGAATTTATTTCTACAATTTTTTTTTTAAATCAGTGTACCAGAAACATTTTTGCTGGAAGTACGCATGGAATACCCTTGTTGGACAGGTTTTTTTTTGCAATGATATACATATCTGTAACATAACATCCGTATTCGTCAAATAGGTGATGAAACGCCATCTAAAGTTGAGTATATCTGATAAACAAGCAACATTTTTTTACTAGGATATATTTAATACTATCTGCGTCTAAATTTATTTAGTAGAATTAATTTAATCTCAAATTGTTGGTAATGTTTGAATTTGAATTGAGCATTGTTGGTCAAGTTTTTTCTGTAGTTATTTACCCTTTAGAATGACAGAGAACGTTCATGAAATTCTATAGGTTGAAGTAAGTATGTCCGAAAAATACGCAACGCAAATTTTTGTCTAATTGAGGTGTTATACTCGAGAGAATGGTTACGACAGTTAATCATGTACACATAACTGGTATGTGTTTATGAACGTATGTAGAGTTGAAATTAAAAGAACACACAAGCTAGAAAGGAATGAATAAAAACATGAAAGCAGATAAGAGACCAATGCAAGAAATACATTAAAATTGATAGCTAATGCACTCGAGATATGGAAAAATGCTTTCAGAATACTTATATTATTATATTAGTAAGGTAACCTTGTAATTTAATACTATAAATCTAAAAAAATCTAATTCTAAAAAATTAAGGCAGAAGAAAAACGTAGATGCTTCCACTGCTCTAAATTTTTGTAATTTTGTCAAAATATTCAAGTAAAAAAATATATTATGGTATATAAATGATAAAACTTTTATTAATTTAAATTTTCTTTCGTATCTTCCGGTCTATTGTTCCGTCAATGATTAAACAATTCCTAAATGTTTAGTCTCTTAAAGAAGATGAGACAAAGAATCTTTGTGAACTGCAATGTAAGCTCTTGAAGATCCTATAATTGGATCGTTGCTCTGCGCTCTTCTATTTCGTTTTGTCGCCGGTCATTGCCGGGTCTTTGTCTGCTGCTGACTCATCCGGTCATTCGCCGACTATCTCGGGGAGGATGCTACCAGGAAGAAGTTTTATTGTTACCATTTTTTCCTAGTCATGACCTTTGTTTGAACGTAATTCAAATTGTTTTTATTCCGGTCGCAGTTGGATAATTGCCAGAAGACAGTTTTGAGTTGAAACGGCTTTTTTTTATTGGGCTACACATTGTTATTAATGTATTTAAATTATTCTAAACGGAGTTTTCATTGCTTATTCATGATCACCATTTGTACAGCTTTATGTATTAGAGCTAAAAGTGTGGTACTGGTTTTGTATGTCATTCGCATTAATGAGGACTATTTTTATATACCACAATGTTTATTTTAGTATTCTTTTATTATGATTTTATTTCGTCAGGGAAGAATAGTAAAGTGAGGTACAGATGTGAATGAAATGTAGATAAAGGTTTCAATTTTATCGAAGTAATAATATGTAATGAATACTGAAAGTAAAAGTTATTGAATTAGGAAAATATCTATTATTCCAATTCGTGTTACCATACCATATACATACATTAAAATACCATATAAAAAAAACAAAACTTAATTTTGATTATATTATAGAAGTAATAATAATAAAATACCTAGGTGAGTAAATAATAAATAATATGCTAATTATAATAACAAGTGTTAATAAAATGTTAATTAAAATGGAAGATTAAGAAAAATATGTAAGTAAGCTGCTTAAATATCAAGGTTTTATTGGATCTGTAACAGCAATGTTAAATTAAATTTGTTTGTTTATAAATTGCAGTGAACGCTTAATAATTAAATTATAGAAACTAAAGGAACCGACTTCAATCGTGACATTTGAACAAAATTATCTATAATAGATCTGAGATATGAGATCTAATACAAATCAGTTTAGAATTAACGATATCACTATCTCGACTTGTAAAATTTTGTCTTGACTTTGATTCATGCAAAAAGAACGAAGTCTAGAAACCTGAAGTTTCGTTTTTATTTTGTTTCGTAATTTTTTTATCGCCATATGCATATATAGATGTATAAATTCTTAGGTTTCTGGTTACGATTTTGTACAGCGGAACTTTTTATTAGAAGTTTTCACAAAAGGACATACATATCATAATATAAGAATGTGTAGTTTGGAATACAGCATTTAATAGATGAATATAGAATTGTGCGCTTACGCTTACGCTTTATGCGCTGACCAACAGTGGAGAGCATAGCATGTAGTTAGATTAGTTAGTCCATCGACTAACTCCTGATGACTTACATGATCAGGAGTTAGCCCAAATGAATTCTCGGAATGACCTGGTAAACTATCATGAACTATCTTTGCTAATAATGAGACTAAACTCCTAATTAAAAAATCCTCTTACGTACACAGTTTTAAATTATAACTTCAGAAAGAATTTTTAAAATTAGTTTTTAGAATTAGCTAGATAAATGGTAGTGTGGAGGTAATACTTAGTATAGATACACACAAAACTAGAATGTAATCGAGAATCTGCTACTTTTTGAAGACAGTTAAAAAAAGAAACGGCTATAAATATCGTAATATTTGAGCTAACGTTACCTAATAGATACGCTGTAAGCTGGCAACACGGTTGGAACGTTTCAACACGACATACGTACACGTTTTGTAACTCAGCAATAGTTTCATGACAATCATTTTGGATATGCGCAACTCTTTGTTGCTCTATGGTCTTTATCTTGGGTAACGTCTCGAATGAGTGTTATGATCTATGACGGTGCTCCATTTATTGCGTTACTAATCAATTTATACCGCAATACTAGTTTCTTTGTTTGTGTAATAATTTTAAATGGACTGAAATGTAAATGTTTTTGTTTAATGTTACCGTATATTAAGTATAGCTAATAGACCTCTATGCATCTATACCATCCTAGTTACGTTATGCTGCAGGAGATGGGTCCTTCCTTTTTTTTATACTACTATGGTGGCAAACAGGCATACGGCCCATCTGATGGTAAATGGTTACCGTAGCCTATGGACGCCTGAAACACTAGTGGTGTCACGTGCGCATTGCCGATCCTTAAGAAACCTTAATATACCCTTCTTGAAAAACCCCATGCTGTAGTCTAGTGAGTAAATCTCGGTAGGATGTTCATTCCATAATCTAAGTTTACGCGGGAGGAAGTTCCTCTGAAACCGCACTGTCCGAGACCACTTAGGTTCCAGCGTGTGGGAATGAATTCCCTGTCGATGGCGCGCGGTGGTAAAAGGTGGTCGTAGGCATCATGTCAAACAATTCCTCAGAACACAGTCCGTTGTATAATCGATAGAACACACAAAGCGAAGCGGTGGTTCGATACCGCCAGAGAGATTGGGATCATCGACAATTCTCATAGTACGTCTCTGAACCGAGTCAAAAGGACCGAGCTGGTATCCAGGTGCGCCTGCCCAAAGGTGAGAGCAGTACTCCATGTGCGGCCGAATTTGAGACTCATATAAGAGGAGTCTCTGGTCCGCAGTGAAATACCGCTTCGCTGTATTAAGCACACCGAGTTTTTTGGACGCCAACTTGACCTTTTCTTCTAGGTGACTACGGAATTCCTAATAAGAAGAGAATAGTTTTTTACCGGCGGAAGGGTCCCGCGGGAGCTATACGTACTAGCTGCTGCCGCTTTAAGATAATAGTGACCCAGGACAATTTAAACAGCGCTTTCTAGTTACAAATTCAGTAGAGCTAGTATTATAGGTACCTACTACGCAACTGGTTGAAAATACGTTTTTTTTATTTCTTATAGACGGGGTTGTAAAGCTGAGGATAACGACGTTCTCCAAAACATTCTATTATAAATATTTATATAAGTACTTAAATGTAATTCCCTCAGGTAATTCCATTTTCGAGTCAATGTCACAGATAAAAGCAGTAAATACTGATAACATATCTTATCCAATATAACATAACAGAGTACGTCTTATTATAGCGAATCAATAAGCATTATTTCAATACCAGAAAGAGACTTTCTACAAAGTCTTCTGCACCTCTATCTTGGGTACCTCTGTGTCACGGAATTCTCCCGTTAACAGCTTACTTTGCAAACTGTGCATTAGTTTGATGAGTGCCTTATATATGGCAGTGAAATTATGACGGTTCGGAGACGTAAAGATAGATAGATAGGTCCAGTAACATAAAGATAAAAAAGTAAATATACAACTACTTAATTTGGTTAGCAAAATGCAATATAGATACAAAAAACGTTTGAATAACGTAGTGTGTGAATCACCCGTATGTACAATATGCTTTAGTCCTCAATAATGGATATGAATGTTGGTAACAAAGGTTGGGTTTAAGTGTGAAATAAGGCACTGAATTTACAGGGTACGAATCTAGTCAACCTTAGTCAAACAGATTAACAATACATAAATGTACACTACAAACATGCGAAAACTTTTTATTATTAAATTTTATATTTAAATATGAAATCTATTATATATATATAATATAATATTTTATGTATAATATATGTGTAATTATGAAAATATGTATAATATAATATATATACCCTACTGTGAAAAATTCTATTAAAAACTTCCCCTGTATCAAATCGCAGCGAGAGCCTAAGAATTTAAAATCCAAATATATACGTAAAAAAAATAAACTGTGAAACAAATAAATGAAAAAAAAGTCAACCTTAGTCGATGGCAACGGAAACACATGAGTTGTAACATGGTCGATACAATGAACTTCGAGATGAAGGTGTTAGTTACCACTTTCTACAGTGGACCGTCAGCTCGTCAGCATTTGTCATATTCCTATTATAAAAAAATGTTTAATCACGTTTGCTGTTAGTATTTGTGACTTGTTTAAGCTTTGTCTTCCGTGTGACGCCTGACTATGAATACAATGGACGTTTTTATAAATTATAAACTAGTCTTGCACGCAACGCTATAATGTATCCTAAAGATTCTATCGTCACCATTAATAGTAACAAAATATGAGAAATACTATAGAATAAACTTTATGATTACTAATATGTACTCGAAATAAAACCATAAAATATTTATTTTTTAAGGTTTAATGTTATTTTAATATACTAGTGACACAATGAAATTGCTCGTAATCCTATTTTGTGTAATTATTTGAACCACCTAAAAGCATACCTATCTGTTCTGTGGTTTATACACATTGTAATAATAATAATAATATCTCAGGACAATTCACACAGCGCCATCTGGACCCAAGTTAAGCTAGCTAAAGCTTGTGTTATGGGCATTAGATAACTGATACAAATACATAGATAAATTTTTTTTTCGTAAATAGAAAACGCCCAGACCAACTCGAACGATTATCATGAATACAAATGTTTGTGCCGTGCGAGGAATCAACCCGCGACCATCAGAGGTAAAGCGGTGTGTTACATCGCTAGATCACCGAGGCCTTGACGGCCTATTGATATTTTTCAATTGTAATATTATATATTTGTCATTTGTATATAATTTTGAATGTTAATAGTGAATGTTTTTGGTTTAATTTAATATATTTGTAACACATGCCTAAATAAATAATGTATCCTCTGCATTCTTTCGATTAATGTGTTTAAAAATGTATATATTATATTAACGCTCAATTATTGCATATTCTATAATAAAATAGAAATAATATTTTTTTATTTAAATTTAAGATTAATGTATGACTTATGAATAGTTATATTTCTAGTCTAACCTCCAGATTGGAAATCAGATTCAGCCAAGAAATCAGCATTCCAAATATGCACAAGAAACACGCGACAAACAAATATTGTACAACTTTACTCGTTTAAGATTTTATGTGAATACATACTGCCAAATATCACGAAATCATTAATGTGTTTTTTATTACATTTTATCGTCTTACTAAATACGGCCGTTGTCCGGAGTTTTTGCATGATGTAACAATTCGTTTTTAGGTTACTTAGGTGATGTAAAGAATAATAAATGTTATGTTAGGTCAAGTAAGACATTTTTAACAACCGGTTTTCAGTCCATAATTTAAATACTAAAGGCACAAGTTCCTCGAATATAAACTTATACAATAAAAATATAACAGGAAGGGACTTTCGATTATATGTGTGCGATATCAATGTGCGAATAAAAAATATAATTAGATTTTGCGCAAAATATAGCTACGCACCATATGAGCTGTTTATGACCTCGTATGTTGTTTTGATGTTTATTATTTAAATATATGTAAATTATATCTTTAAATATACTAAATTAGCTACTTCCGTAGGCTTTACCCGCCGTACCTGGCATCCGCGGTCCCGCGGGAATTTCGGAAATTACTTCCTTAATGGATGCCTGTCTTACGAGAATTCCTGTTATATGTGAACAAATTTAGATTTTCGTGAATGAAAGGTATTTTTTGTAAGCACTAAACTAAAAGGTTTTTGAATATAAAAAAATATGGCTGTGAAATTGCTGTCGTGATGGTCTAGCGGTTTTCTTACTTCCGATGTTTTTGGGTTTGATTCCCCATACGATGCAAACATTTGTATTCATGAATAGGATTGTTGTAATGGTCTGGATCTTTTCTAAAATGTATTTAAAATCAGTTAAATAGCTATAACACAAACTCTGATTAGTTTGGTACAATACGAGTATAGCACTGTGTGAATTGTATATTTGTTCCCCAGTAATAGAATAGCTAAGTACATACGTGGGTGACCCAATGGGATGGGTTTTCGTGGTCCTATACTGGTGGACATTTAGTTTAGTTTTATTCCAGCAGTCATAATAACATAACGGTAAATTGGAACAGATAATCGATACACAATGTAAGTAAGCGATGAGGGCCATTATTTAATTCCCATGGGATTAGAGAAAACGGGTTCCGCGCGGGCGGAGCCTCGGCAAACCGGAAATTCGGTTGGTGTCTAATAACACTTACATCTCAATTAATTTATTATATTTTGGCCAGATATTCTGATAGAGTGAGTGAGAGATATCTCTCTCGAGGTGAGAAATGACTGTGTAATATTTATTTATTTTTATGGACCACAATAATAAGGTACCTACAGCAATACAAAATTGCGGGTGCTAATGGACGTCGGTAATCAGGAGAGCCGCATGCTCGATTGTCACCTATGCTATAAAAAAAGCTACAATACATGCTAGTAAGTTTACAAACTTAGGTACTACTGGTAACCACAGCATGCTTTGTGTTACAGATTACATTAATACTATTACACATATCTACATAAATTAGCTGAAGTTGAATAATATAAATATTATTTTCAGTTAGTGATGTAACAAAGAACAACCGCTTTTTGGAGAAGTTGGATATTGGTGATTTACATCTCCCGAAAGTTAGAAATTACATTTTCATCTTCCTTCTCAACCAAAATAAGCTGATATTATTAATATTGATATTATTCCCCGGAATTCCGATTACTCCCGCGAATTAATTTTTGGGTAAATAAGTTATGTAACCAGAAATTCAATACACTCATCATCGCAATGTCGTTATATTATGACTAGCTCCGCGCAACTTCGTCTGCGCTTAATTTCCCCACCTTTTGCAATATTTTTCATTGCAGCTCCGCTCCTATTGGCCTGCCACGACAAATGGACTATCCAACACAAAAAAAAAAATCAATTCCAGTAGTTCCTGAGATTAGTGCGTTCAAACAAACAAATAAACAAACTCTTCAGCGTTATATTAGTATAGATGGGATTATAGACAAGATGATGAAAATCCTCCTAAAGTTACAAATCCTAAGTTATGGCATTATTAACCACTTCATTATGAAAAATGCAATTGTAAATCTGTATTTATTATCAGGTATACATGCAATAAAGACGTAATGATACAATAAAACCGTTTTATTGCAAGGAAAATGGTACTCACTTACACCAATTTGTATAAAACATAAAGTGATTTGTTGGTTTCCCATGAAGTAATTGTCTAAGATCGTGACAAGATCTTTTTAAGCTCATTTCAACGTAACGATAAATATATTTGTTATTTAAAATAGTACTTTCAACATGTTATAATAAGGTTCAATAGTCTGTTAACTGAAATTATATAAATTTTAAAGTTGTATTTATGCACAACAAATATAAATTAATAGAGGCTGTATAATAATTTTACTATCTTAATTTTACTGTACTCTGGCGTGAAATTGCGATGACTTGGGACTTTAATAAAAGGAACTCATTTTGACATGGGCTTTAAGAAATAATTCATTTTCGGTAGTAGGACAATACTATGCTTTCTTTTTTATTTTAAATGGCTGCCAACAAACTTGAGCGGTGATTTCGCCTACGTCATGGTTTGAGAGACATAGTGGCATTTTGTAGCTGTGGCTTTTTCAATTTGCTCAGTTGCTTTTTATAGTTTAACAATTGCGTTCAGGGTGAGATTGGTAGGTATATTGTGAATCATACGCTCCGGCTTCACAGGGGTGTACATATATATAATATATATAAACATTCCTCTTGCTAAAACTGTATTTAAAATCCGTTGCGTAGTTTAAAAGGTCTAAGCGTACAGATAACGGGCGCGATATCATTTTATACTATGTGAAATTAATAGGATTATTATTAATATTTTATAACTTGTTATATCTACTTCAATAATCCATATGGACCAATATTTCGCTCTTAGTCACAATTATACTATTAGCGCCTCTTTCAGTTACTCTACATAATTCTGACTCGTTTTACTTTACTGTAATTTAGTGCAATTCATATAACGCCATCTAGTTCCAAACTAAATAGAAATCTTTACTATGGATGCTACACAATTTATAGAAATTATCATCATTACATAGTATAAAATGAAGTCGTTGTCGCTGTCTGTCCCTATGTATGCTTAAATCTTTAAAACTACGCAACGGATTTTGAAGTGGTTTTTTAAATAGATAGAGTGATTCAAGAGTAAGGTTTATATATATATATATATAATACATATACACCCGTGCGAAGCCGGGGTGAGTAGTAATGTATAATATAAAAAATGTGGAAAATAATACATAATATCTGTACAATATAAAACATTCAGACTAATATATATATATATATATATATATATATAATGAATTCGAACAGTAATGCTTAATAATACAACCAGTATTAGTGCAGGAATCGAACTGTCGACTCTTAAAGTAAAGAAGCGTGTGAAGCCGTTAGACCATTGAGGTCGACAACTGTGCATTATCATTATATCTTTCTACGAGTCATTCATTGTTCATGTTTCACACACATATAACGCTATACTCCATATTTGTTTTAATTAATTACGGACTTTGATATTTTTGATATAATCTATAGCACTGAATAAAATATTTTTCTTTCTTCTTTCTTTCTATTATTACAGGCTCTTACTTTTCTTTTCTTTTATATTACTAATATTATAAACGATGATATGAATAAAAGAAGAGTATGTTTAGATATGACGACCGATAGAGAGCAGTGGAAGAGAATGACATACTGCGCCGACCCCAAATAATGGGATAAAGGCAAGGCAATGATGATGATGATGATGATGATTATAAACGCAAAAGTTTGTTAGTATGGATGGATGTTTGTTAATTTTTCATGCAAATATTGCTGAATAGGTTTAGATTAAATTTTATAGTACTATAGCTTGTAAATCAGAATAACACATAGGCTATAATTTAAAAGGATATTTCGTAAATTGGTCGAAATTAATGATAAATGTAAAGTGATGACGACAAAATTGCGCGGGTCAGCTAGTTAAAATACCTATGTTCTTTCTCGTGGTAGAATCTAACTTTACCTTAATTTGTTCAGCCTTTAATCCTGTAATAGTAACAAACAGAGAGACTTACGTATTTATAATATTAGAACTGTTTGCGTTAAACAGACGTACTGGTGTATGATTGCTTTTCTGAGCCTAATACCTGATATAAATTTTGCGTTTGATCGTACATCAAAAAATTAAAAAGCTCTTAAACACAGTTTTGTATAATCAAATACAGAACATGTGGCGAAAGTCCATGATATCTGTGCTAATGGCTTGTTCTAGTATTTGTAATAAATAAAAATGACGTGTGCTTGTTAATCGTTTTGTTTACTATCTATTCGCTGTAGCATTTCAGAATAGGTTAATTATTATTTTATCTTATATATAAAATTCTCGTGTCACAGTTTTCGTTCCCATACTCCTCCGAAACGGCTTGATTCTCATGAAATTTTGTGAGCGTATTGAGTAGGTCTGAGAATCGGCCAACATCTATTTTTCATCCCCCTAAATGTTAGTTATCCCTAAATTTATTTTTTATTTTTTAGACAAAATTTTTAGTTCCCACTTTTTTATGATACAACATACAAA
Source organism: Achroia grisella (assembly GCF_030625045.1). Classification (NCBI taxonomy): domain Eukaryota; kingdom Metazoa; phylum Arthropoda; class Insecta; order Lepidoptera; family Pyralidae; genus Achroia; species Achroia grisella. The sequence continues at coordinate 484,754 of NW_026712613.1, read as the reverse complement.
AATACATACAATCCTAAATTTTCACCCTTCTATCATCAACCCCTATTTTTTTATAGCGTTATTAATTTATATGGCAAAACAACGTTTGCTGGGACAGCTAGTATATAAATATATATATATATATATTGCGCGGTCTTCCCTCTGATTAATCTCTGGTTAATTTCTTGTGATTTCGTCAAGGTGGGCTGACTTCATTATCATCTTATATGGATGATCCACTGATGTTCCACTCACGGTATATCGTCAGCGAAGGTTTTAATATTTATACCCCTAAGTAGTAAGGTTGTTACGACCCAAAAAATTTATTTTTTTGAACAGAATTATTACTTATATTTTTTATGATACGAAGTTAAAAATATATATAAAACCCTATATTTTTACCTCATTTACCCTTCCCCTATCAACCTAAAGCCTAGTTGTTAATAGCTATATTAGTACTTCAATAATTTCTACACTCGGTAGTCTATAACTTATTATACCTATAGCAAAGCAACGTTTGCTATAGGTATAATAAGTTATAGATCATCGGGTCAGCTAGCATATATATGTATATAGCGACATAACATGAACACAAAATAGCTATATATCTCGTTAATATCTGTCTCGAAACATCTAATGATGATTGTCGGTATGATACGGTCGCACTCAGATTTGTATCTAGTTCCAATGGAACGCATATCACTGTGTATACACAACATGCATGCATTGGTAGTTATGTACAGCCGGACAGCGCGTGCTCTCCGCTTGGTATTTTTAAACGAAGCCACTACAAGTGCAGTATATCTGTCTATTTGAATGAAAAATAAAAAGTAATTTGTTTAAGTTGTTTAATTACGGCCTACGGTCTGGTGGTTTAGCACACTGCCTTCCGATGGTCGCGGGTTCTATTCCTCGCACACATATATATATAACATTTGGATTCATGAATGTGATTGCTTGTATTGGCTTGGGACAATTCTATGTATAATATCTGTCTATTTGAAATAATAAATAAGTATTTTGTTTAAGTTGTTTAATGACGGTCTCGGTGGCCTAGCGGTTTAGCACACCGCCTTCCGATGGTCGCGGGTTCTATTCTTATATTATATTGGCACGATATAAATATTTTGAATTCTTGAGTTTGATTGTTAAATTGTATCGTTCTGGTCATTTCTGTGTATATGACGTACATGTTTAAAATGAAATAAAAATGTATCTATATATTTATATAAGTCCATAGGTTCTGCTTAGAGTGGGACTACATGGCATTGTGTGAATTCACACGAAATCATGTAATGATATTATTATTTCAACAGGATCATCGTGTGGTTTGATAATTCTATAACAGGATCCGAAGAAGACTTTAAAAAGTCTCGTCTGAAAGTTTATAATCTCACCTAATTCAGCTGCTAGGCTTGTTTTATAAAGTCTGTTTTATTACCGTTTATTGTTAATTGGACCGTTAGACCTACCGTTTTTTTGCCGGGATAAATTGCTGCCAATGGGATTAATACTTCAAATCTGACGAAAAGCTCCCATTTTGCGGTTAGTCAGAATTCTAAATTGAAACATATTTTTTTAAATAGATCTCACTCGAACTCATGATCTTATGGTTATTAAGTAGGTTTATGAACCACTAGGTAAAAGACACCCACGATATTTCACTCGATAAAATGAATGATTAATTTATATGAAAACTATAAATAGTTGTGCCTAAAAATCTAAATATTTTTATAAAAATAGATTTAATTAAAGGATAATTCTAGTTTGTTATTTAAATCCGTTTTGCTAACTGTAAATAAAATTTAATTACAGCCGAGACGTTTTTTATAGATGATAATGGAAAGCCGAGACATTTGGCTGTACAGTCTAGACTTGTTGTCTTTTTTATAGACTTTTTTCTATTATTCTTTGACACTTTTAACTGTCTATTGTTAGATTTATTAGATTGAAAATAAAACGAAAATAAATTGCCAAGGTATTTTGCGTCATTGTTTGTTGTTTGTATATTTATGTGAAATCTACGCTTTATCAGTTTTATGGAAAAAATAACGTTGAGTGGTGGCTGACTATTGCCAACAAATGATGGACGACAATCCTCTCCGATCGATCCCCCGTCCAATTCAAACGGGAATCGATATTACGACGGCCTAACACGAGGTTCGAACCCTTAGTGGTGCCCTCAGACTAAAGTCGTATAAGTCAGGCGGGAGTTGGCCTTCAGCCGCTCCATAAGACTTCGTAGGTTTGGAGTGCCATCTGCACTTGCCTGCTATCGTCCGGTGATGCTGTAAAGGCCAGCTGCGGCCAACAGCATTAGAGTAGTCCGAAAAAAAACGACAATGTAATATCAATTGGGTTGTTCAAGTATATACTCGTATGTAGTAGGTGACTGTTGCCGCTTACTAGTCGTTACCGTTACGTAAAAACTGTATTATATTATTTATTACTTATGACGACCTCAATGGTCTAGCGGATTACCTTACCTTTTTTATTCCGATGTTCGCGGATTCGATTCCTCGCACGGTATAAACATTTATATTCATGAGTATATTTTTTTGTAATAGTCTACATGTTTTCTATGTATGTATGCATGTATTTACAATATAAATGCATCCATGTATTTCTATCTGTTGTCTAATAGGGAGCCCTAACACAAGCTCTGTTTAGCTTGGGGCTGGATGACCCTGTGTTAATTGTTCAGGGATATTATTATTACTATTGTATTAAGGCAACTTTACACAATTGTTGATTGTTTTTAACTATTTTTGTTATTATTGAAATTCAATTTGTGTCTTATATTTGTTGCAGGTAAGTTTTGATTCCACACTGCTGAAAGAAGTTACTAATATTAAACGCAAAGGTATTTTATTTATATAAAGTATTTCTATTTTAAGTATTATTATTATTTAGTCATGAAAAAATTACATTATCTTATAGATAAGTTGTTTATTGATCAAATTATTTTTATTTCCATGAAATTATTTCATAGAAATAATAATAATTTTGGACTTTTACATTAGGGTATTTTTATATCATATTCTAAGTAAATTATTCATATAGGACTTCTTGTGCTCATAATATTTTTATAATTATCCCTACCAATACGCTATGGGTAATAATAATAATATGATATTATGTTCATTGTACCTAATTATTACAATATGCAAAAATAGAATAGAATATAAAATCCTTTATTCAAACAAACTTAATGTAACGCTTTTGAATAGTCATAGACTTTTTTTTAATTTACTACTCATTCGAAACGCAGTCTCATCCCAAGAAGAATGAGCAAGAAACTTGCGTGTTGCTTTTAAATAGTCGTAACTTTACAATTTTTAGTCGAAATGATTATTTTTTTGAAATAGAAATAATCTTTATTCAAATAAACTCAGTACAAGCACTTGAATAGTCATATTTTTGATTCTTCCACTCATTTGTAATGTTCACAAGAAGAATGAGCAAGAAATTTGTATGTTGCTCTTTTGAATATATGTTTTTTTTTATATAAAGTGTGAATACATATTACCAACTAGCACGTATGTATCGCAAATATTCGATTAAGTATTTTATTATTTACATGTATGTATATTTATCTAGATTACACTTAAATAGTCTAATCAATAATGTTATTATAATCGGTCATTCTTAAATAACATATTATCGGTCGTATATTATATTTTGTAACATTTTTAGACATTCTAACATGGCTTAATTTCAACATTTCAAGAACCTGCTTGAATAACAATTTTGTGTAATTGTATTTTGTGTAACTAGTGGTAATTAATCGTTCTCTCTAAATATATTCGGTTAAATATTTACAGTTGGTTAATAGTTGTGAAATTTAAATATTGCCAGTTACCATCAGGTGGATCGACAGCGTTTTTTTTTTTAACTATTCTAAGCCTGCTGTAGCTGGTCTTACAACTTCGCCGAACTCTAGGGAGCGAGTGCAGATAGCACTCAAAACCCGCGCAAGGACTTTTGGAGCGGCTGAAGGTCAACTGAACCCTGACGGATTTTAGTCTTAGATCACGGCTGGGGTTTCGAATTTTGTCTCATCGTAATTTCAATCCCCGCTAGGGGTAGATCGGAGGGGTAAAATATTTTAACAAATATTAAAAGATCGGACCGACGCGACGGTAACCATTTACAATCAGGTGGCACACCTGATTGTTAAGCTTGTTTACCTATGTTATAAAAATACTGTCGGTAGTTAATGTCTCTGACAAAAAAAAGTATGTAAATTAGCAGAATCGGAACTCGTAGATCATATCGATTGCTGTCGACATTGTATAAGAGGTCAAGAATCCAAGTGGGTCGCGGAAGCACCTGATCGCGCATGCCACACCCGTTTAAGGACATCGCTCGGCATTTGCTCACCATATACGAATATGGTTGTATGGCATTTAATAATAGCACCAAACGGGTTTCACGAAACTCGTCCAATTCTGTCTACTATAGTTTCACGGTTTTATTGCGTTAAGTGTACTCAAGATGGGTATAGCTGTGTAGAAATGAGGTTGCATATTTTGATCTCCTTTAACTGCATTTGTTAACAGCGCCGCAAGTGTTGTAATGCTAACTTTAGAAAAGTACCAATTTCATTTCATAAACATACTTTTTTTATAATAGTACTTTTTTGTATTGACCTGAGAAAAACTTAAGCAAAGTACCATTTGACTTTACAAAATTACTTGTTATTTATTTTTGTTACACATATATCAGTACATACACACACAAACGTACAGTACACAAAAAAAAGTCGTCTGGGTGGATACCTCAGTCTCACCTATGTAAGCTGTGTTTCAGTTATAGGGTCAGATTAAGCAGAGAAATTACAGGTCAAGAGGCATGATGTGTTAGTCTTCTGGAATGCATGAGTGGTATCACGCTTGTTACATTTTAACGTGATGTTCGTAGTGTTCATATATTAGGCGATGGTTACCAACTTAGTTGCTTTCCGCCAGGTGGGTCGTCAAATTGTATATCATTCCAATTAGTCCAATTACATTAAAAAATACCTAATTAATTTTATTTTTATGAAATACTAGCTGTGCCGCGGTTTCATCCGCAAGAAATTTGTAGCCTTTGTGTTATTGTAATGTATAACCTATATTACTATACCTAAAGTTTCATCAAAATCCATTCAGTAGTTATTGCCTGAAAGAGTAACAGACATCCTCCATCAATCCATCCATACTCACAAACTTTCGCGTTTGACGGCTTCGGTGGTCCATCGGTTTAGCACACCGGTTTACTTCCGATGGTCGCCGGTTCGATTCCTCGCTCGGTACATTAATGAGTATAATAGTTTGTATCAGTCTGGTTGTTTTCTATGTATATTTTGTGTGTATTTACAAATAAAATATATCTATGTATATATTTCTGTTAATTAGTACCTATAACACAAGCTCTGCTTATCTTGTGACTAGATGGCGCTGTGAATTATCGTGAGATATTATTGTTTGCGCCTTTTTAGTGAGAAGTCTTGATGGTGTAATGAAAATCGGAGATTCCTGGCTAGTTTTTAATTTACTTGAAAATTGGTTTACAGTGGTTGCATAGTATAATGCGTATACGATCGTTAGTAGATTTCGAATATGAAAATTGTAACCGTCGTTGCTTTGGGCCGCTGAAAACCCGACGTTGCAGGGTTGCTGTAGTACAAGTGCGCCTGCGCAATCATTATTAATAATATTAGTAACATTATAGTCGTGATTATTTCCTCATATCATATATATGTATTATGTATTACCTCATACATATATATATATTTCATATATGTATGTATGTAGTTAGTGAGCGTTTGTAATACGCGACTTAAAAGGAGATGAACATATCGAGATTTTCCACAATTGGTACTATATAATGATAACATCAATAATTAGGTTCTCCTATGATATTATCGTTAGGCGCGAGAGAGACAACACGATGTAGAGTTACATATTGATCAGGCCTTGATCATTATAATTATTAATACTTCATAATGGACATTGATCATTTCAAGACAACTTAGAATTTGATGTGTAATTTTTTATTGTGTAATTGGAACGGTAAAACGTTAGCTGACGATATTTCTGATTGATTGCCATCAATAAGTTTATTTCGAGTTTATTTTATCAATCAAAGAACTATAAATAATCTTTATTCATATAAACTCAGTACAAGTAAGAATAGTCATATTTTTGATTCTACCATTCATTTGGAATGCAGGTTCATCACAAGATCAATGAGCAAGAACCTTGTGTGTTGCTCTTTTGAATAGATGTTTGTCAAACGGTGTTAAACGATTGATTACTCAATTTTTTTTATACTACGATGGTGGTAAACAAGCATACGGCCCACCTGATGGTAAACACTTACCGGGTTAGTCTACGGTCGCCTGAGACAATGGTATCACGTGCGTGTTGCCGACCTGTATACTTGACTCGTACGGTACAATTTCCTGGCGATGGAAAATGACTTACTGTTTTTTATTTTGTCATTAGTAGACTACGATATCGTGCCAAACAAATACTATATATAGTAGAATGTGTGCTCAGAATGACAATTGTTGATAACTTTTTATTTGTAAACCGATTGCTATATATAAATAAATAACCCTGGACAATTAAGACAGTGCCATCCATTTCCACGGTAAGCACAACTTGTGTTATGGGTGCTAGACAACTGATAATACTTAGATATATATTTTTTGTAAATATATATGTATACATAGAAAACACCAAGACCGATACAAATAACTACTTATGAATACAAAATTTTGCATCGTGCGAGGAATCGAAGCCGCAATCATCGGAAGTTAATCGGCGTGCTAAACCGCTAGACCGCCGAGGCCGTCAAATACATATTTGAAGTGAATCTTACCACAATATATTAGTGAAAACCAAATCCAAATAAGTTTATGAGATTAGCTCGCACAAACGTACGGACAAATTCTAAACAGTAATTCTTTTGGGATCTATCGATCTATTGCCTTAATAAAGTCCCCAAAAGTTTTTCACGTGTACCTTACATGTACAGACAGCAAGGTTACATTTTTGTTATATGTATAGATTACACGGAGAATGGAATCAATAACTAGCTGAGTTGCGCGGAACTGCACGCGTGGGACATACTCTATGCTATCTAATATTAATGTAGATATGTACTGAAATGATATTGATGAGAGTTGATCATATAGGTACTTTATTAAAACATATAAATATTTAAGTTTTCCTGTATTATATTAGTATAACTTTTAACCGCGGCTTTGTATGCGTGGATATATTTATGAAAAAAATCTATACCTACATATAAATAAAATTGGAGTGTCTGTTTGTAATATATCACATGCCTATGAGTATAAATACGTTACATACACCAAAATAACATATTTTACCATTTTTGTCGGTCTGTCTGTTAGGCTACTTTTATTTTAGAAAAATTATCTACTTAACTTTTTTGTTCAACTCCACGCGGTCGAAGTCGCGGGTACAGCTAGTGCGAAATAAAATAAATTCAATTTATGTACAAAGCGTTTATTTGTTATCTTTTCACCACTAAACGGCTAAAGGGATTTTATTAATATGATAAAAATGGACAATTATTGATATGACTTAGAAAGGCTAAAGGTGAGGCATGGCATTAAAAAGGTTGGGAAACACTAGTCTATACAGACGAAGACGCGGGTTTCAACTAGTGGTATAATTATTGAAAAAGATAAACACGCTTATTTTTTATAATTATCTGTATGTTGTTTATTTAATAATAATATTACGTTACGTATATCGGCGCTGATAAAGTGGAATACATGAATCGCCATTTTGACCAATATTGAGTTTGATATAAATATTTGTTTATTATATGATAACTTGAAATACGTCGTATATATTGGATTTAGGTAAGTTATAAATCATCAATATTGCAATCATTCGAATGTTCTAGAATTTTTAGATAAATTTATGCTTTATACAACAATTACAAACACAGCATACATGAGATACATTTTATAAATAGAACTAAAGTTTACAAATTAAAATGCAGAAATATAAATATTACAACTTAAAAAATTAGGTGGCTTTATTGAGACACTCAATCATGACGAGGCAACCAACTCAGCATGATGCTACAGATAAATCTGCAGCGCTGATATTCTCTTGGTTCCTATAAATATATTTTGGTGTTCAAACAACTATCGCAAATAGCATACATTTCTAAGGTAAACATTTCTAAAGTATGAATATTGAAACCTTCAAGAAAAGAGCTTATTCCTTTTTAAAAGGCCAGCAGCGCACTTGCTATTTCCCTGTTGCGGATGGATGCTCGCTCATGGGCGACGGTATACATTTAAAATTAGGTGTGCCGCAAACTCGTTTGTCTCCTATTTTTTTTTTAAAAAGACAAATTGTACTGAATAGTTTTTCATATATCACTAATAGTCATTGCTTGTTTATTATTTAGATCTGGATAGTTCTATGAACATTAAGAATTACACTGAGACAACCGCGGTACCTTATGTGTTGCTATTAAGTAATCATTGTTTTACAGACTCACGCCTTTGTATTCAGTAATTTCACAGCTATTATATCACTCTTCACAGTGGAACAGATTATATTACTGCAACAGCTTACAAAGCAACCTTTTTGACCTCAAAAATACGATTACTAGATTTAAATGTCTTCGTACTATGTCTCGCTCTGGTGTTGAACGCTATTAATAAGTAATTATCGACGTACAAATTCACTGGATTGCTCCGATCGATCTCCCGCCCAATTCAAACTGGAATCAAAATTACGACGGCCTGAGCCGAGGTTCGAACTCCTAGCAGTGCCCTCAGAGTAAAGTCGTATCCGTAACGCAGGAGTTGGCCTTCAGCCGCTCCATAAGTCCATCCGCGTGTTTGGAGTGCCATCTGCACTCGCCCCCTATCGTCCGGAGAAGCTGTAAAGGCCATCTGCGGCCAACAGCATTAGAGTAGTCCGAAAAAAAAGTGTGGTCAGATCGATACAGAACTAGTAGTTCCGTAAGCTGCAGTTACCGTTAAATTGTTGCTATCGATTTTTGCGCCGATTCGTTACGCATCGACGTCACGTCGCGACCCTAATCGCTTAACTGTCGAATATTGTTGCTTTGAAAGTGGCAGCAAATTATTGTTCGATTGAGCAATTCTATCGATTGTTGTAATTGATGTTTTAATCGAGTTTACTAGAACTACCGATTTATAGAAAGGGGGGGGGGGGGGGGGGGTTACTAACGATATACCGTATCAGTACGTACTGAAAAAGGTCTTATGTTTTTTTAAACACGCCATAATTACTATTTCTATGCCTGCGAGGCTTCCGTGTGTAGAATTGTTTTGTTTTTATTTTTAATGCTTTATTGTACCAACATTAAGAGTAGATCCTATTAATATTATAAACACGAAAGTTTGTGTGTATGGATGGATGTTTTCTACTCTTTCACGCAATAACTACTGAACGGATTTTGATGAAACTTTACAGTAATATAACTTATACATTAGAATAACACCTGCTATATATTTCAAGGTAGTACATAATAAAACAATAGATTGATGAAAGAAACAACAGAAGCACAGAAGACGGACTTTTCGCTAACCCAATTTCTTCCAAACAACCTTAAGAAAGAGAGTTTCTAAAAATATACTGTATTATTTTTACTTTTCATTGTTTTGATTTGCGGAAGTTGCTTTTTCATTTCAATCGTTTCAGGTTTTTCCCTTATGAGGAATGTTTAATAGGATTTCATACTTTGCAATTTAATATTACTAGCAGAAACGGCCACGCGTTGTTGTGGCTAAGGTTCAGGAATAAAATAATATTGCAACTATAAATTGAGCTGTACTAAGCTATCTTATCTTTCAAGTTAGGTCAAATTGCACACAATGTGCAAATCAAATTTGCAATCGGTTCAGTAGTTTAGGAGTCCATCGCAGACATACAACGTTACACGTAATTTTTTTATACAGAGAAATATTGCATTGCATTTACTATTTACTAAGGAAACAACTCTTAGTAAGTCGTAGTAAATAGTAACCCTCCTCAAGAGGGAAAAGGCCTGAAACGATTGAAATCACAAAGTAAGTTCCGAACATGGAAACTCATTTTTGTTGTACTTAACGTAGGCAAACCAGCGGCTAATGACTAGTACAACTTTAAAACCTCTTAAGAAACTAGACAATAGCTACTTTCCTCTCGGCCCATTAGCCGCGTTTACTTAAGATGAATTCATCGAATCGTGAAATGAATTCGATTATCGATTGAGTCGGCGAAAGTGCTGTCATTCAAACGATACTGATTTGGTTATCACTTATGTACCGTGAATTCAGTCTATGTTATAAACTAAACGATATTGTAACTCTCTATAGATGATCCTTTTAAAATCGGTACCTATTATCGGTATCGGTATCGTTTATATAGGTATAAAAATTACTTGTCACGTTGTTTGTCCGCGATGGACTCCTAAACTACTGAATCGATTGCAAATTTGATTTGCACATTGTCTGCAATTTGATCGAACTTGAAAGGTACGATTAGCTTAGACCTCAATTTATAGTCGTAATATTATTTAACCTTAGCTATATGTAGTTTGCAAAAGTATAAGAAAAAATATTGTTTTTATTGGTACATTTGTGATATAATATCCAATCTACAAGGTAGATTATACACCTTTGAATTTGAACCAACCTAATATAGATCCTTCGATTTTATTTACACAAATCGACTCGCCTAACATTCCACTAACTTCCTAAAGGTCAACATATGAAAGCTTAGGTCATGATATAGAAACTAGTTTTCTTTTACAGACATGCGAGTTAGTTATTAAATTTCTCAGCCTTGAGCCAAGTGGAGGCAATCGTAGGGTTGCCATATGTCCGGGTTTTCTCAACTTTGTCCTACTTTACAGGGCTTCCGGGGAGCGTTGGGCGTGGTTATACTCGTACATGTTTAAAAGTTTTCAAGTTATCGCCCAGTGTTGAAATGTTGAAAAATTTGATTTATACTAATTATTGCTTAATTTTAAGTTAAGTTACCAAAACAATTAAAATAAATATTACTGGAAATTGTACTTGTATTGGTTATATATGTTACTACAATATAAGGGTTGATTATGCTATTTTATTCATCGCACGATTGTAGAGATGGCAACCCTAGGCAAACGTATCAGTTGAGCGGGCGAGAGTGCGACCTTGGACTAGTGAGGGTTCCGGATAGTAATTAGTGGCGAAAGCGTCATAGAAAAGTTACCACATTGAAGGTTTTATCTTTTTAAGTCAAACCAAAATAGCATCTTTGAATCGGTGGTTTAGAGGTTTAGCACCGCGTTGGTTTCGATTGTCACGGGTTTGATTCCTCATACGGATGTCCCGTATGAGGAATCAAAGGTCTAGGTGTTTTCTAATGGTATTTCCAAAAATATATATAGTAGTATTCATAATACATGCTTTGCTTTGCTTGGAACTAGATGGCTCTGTGTGAATTGTCGAGGATTATCATTATTATCTTTAGTCGTTATTGAATAATAACATATATTGTTTTCTAGAATTTTAGTTTCGTTTATAAAGGACTGACTAGTATTTAGCTAAAATATCGCAGGTTCGATCCCACGTACTCATAATTATATCTGTTTATTTTTTTATATGAAAATTAATATAACAAATATGTCTTATGTTTGTTCGGTATGTCTATGACACGTCAAGGCATATGCCATAATTTTATTTTGAAAACATAACCAAAAGTTCTTTTTGTTCTATCAGTTATTGACTTGTATAAGTGGCTAACATGTTCTATATGCAATATGTACGAGTATACTAGTATATGCTTGTGACTTTGACATTCAGTTTACAAAGAACGCGAATTACAAGTTTTTTTAATAAGCAGTGAATTAAATTTCATACAAAGTTGCTGTGTTCACATTGAAGTAATGTAATTGATGTGCTGAGCTCGTAAGCGGTCATAGAAAACAAGATTACTATCTTTACAAATATGTACAAACGAGTACCAGTAAGTACAATAATAAATCGTATGCAGGGTTGTCTACCGTTCTCGAGATTATACTAATCTAAGGGCTTATGAAGTGGCTGAAGTTCAACTATTTATATTAATTATATATTTAGTCTGTGGGCGCCGCTAGGAGTTCGAACCACGGCTCAGGCCGTCGTAATTTCGATCGCGGGTTCGATTCCTCATGCGGTGCAAAGATTTATATTCATGAATATGATTGTTTGTATCAGTCTTAGTGTTTTCTATCAATCTTATGCATATATGTATAAAAAAATCTATCTAAGTATTTACATCAGTTATCTAATACCCATAACACGAGTTCTGCTTAGCTCGGAACTAGATGGCGCTGTGTGGATTGTCCAGGGTTATTATTACCACTCACTTCTACTACACACTGCGTTATCCACTCACTAATAGTTATGTCTCACTATTGGGTAGACTGGTAGAGATCTCTTTTAGAGATAAGTCCACCTTTGCTCACTCTGTATATATTTAAGTTTACAACTGTATTTAAAAGTGCAATAAAGAATATATATTATTATCATCTATATAGGCGATTATTATTTACTACCAAGTGGGACATTTACTTTTTTACTGTCCCAGTTACGTGAAAAAATTACGATGTACGAGGTAGAGAGCCAAAGTGTGTCAATGTATACAAGATTTCTGACTTCTATGTTAAACAATGTTGAAGTTGACAACCCTGATCGTGTGTGATGTGGTAGATAGGCAGATCTTCCGTTTACCACATAAGGCGAAGACGTGTTCACGAACAAACTCCGCAGTCCGCCTTCGTGACCCTATTGTTTATCCGGCTTCCAATAAATTCTACGTTTCAAGGAAAATCGAGTTATATTCGACCAATTTCCTTTGTCCATTATTTTAAAGATTTTTTCCTTCAAGCCACTCAAATTTTTACGTCTCGTTGTAGGTACTTGACTATTGCTCACGTGGTCTGTGTGTCACGTGACACTAATATAAAGTTTCATATAATTGATTAGTAGTAATAGATATTATCAAGCCGAATAAAAAATTTGAGGCTGCAGTGCACCCATGTGAAGTGATGACGGGTACCAAGTCTATAATAATTTTATATGAAGGAAAGTTTTGTTTTTTAAACGTTGTGTATACAAATATATTCATTACAAAACGAATAAAATAAAAAATAGCATTTGAGACTCTACCCTCTGTACTTTCATATTAAATAATAGTAAACTCGTCAAATAAACAATTTCAACATTATGTTTGTAAAGATGTCGTTGCAAATAATTTTAAGCAGTTTGTTAACAAATAAAATTGTCTTTTGAACTGTTTTCGAATTTTGTGTTTCGAACTCCCACATCTTGTTGTAAAGTCATTTTTTTTACTTATTACTTAGTTTTTTGGCTTATTACGTAGGCTGTGCTGGGATTCAGCCAGTAGAGTTTCGAGTATAAATTTCTTAATTTGTTTTTCCAATGCGAGCACTGTATTTATTTTTTTATTGTTGCTATTGCAACAGCTAACGAACAGTCTAAAAATAGTTAACAAATAACGTAGCGAATTAAGCACTTCAGGTATATTTACTACGCGTAATCTATTACATGTTTAATTATGCAAACAACTTCTTAAAATAATCATGTTAATATAAACCAACAGACATGCCTAAGACGAACTCATATACTCAACAATAACATTTTTAGTAACGTACGTATTTATAACAGAAAACAAGAAAACAAAACAGTTTGGCGTCGAAATATAAATAGTTCGAACGGATCAACATATATATATTATAGCAATATAGGTAGGGATAATAATGTTATCCCTACTAAGAAGAATGTGTTATGAGTACTAGACAATAGATTACCTATAATTTTTTGTCAATACATACATAATATACATAGAAAACACCACGACTAATACAAACAATAATAATCATGAATACAAATGTTTGTAACATGCGAGGAATCGAACCAGCAATTGGATGTACACTGTGCTAACCTAGACCAACGGATCGTTAGTATATATTGTGATAAATTGTAACAGCTCTTTTTTATGTAACAAGTTGACGGTAGTTATTTGGTAAACCTATACTTACATATAATTTTTTTTTTTATATATTACTGTGATGGTAAACATGCATACGGCCCATTTGATGGTAAATGGTTATCCGCCTGAAACATCAGGGGTGTTGCCGGCCCCTAAGAAACCTTAATACACCCTTCTTGAAAAACCCCATGCTGTAGTCTCGTGAGAAAACCTTAGTTCATTTCACAATCTAAGTGTACGCGGGTGGAAGCTCCTTTGAAACTGCAGTGTCAGCCACCACTTATGTTCTATAAATTAAGTTTTATTCTGCTAATTAATACAAATTAATTATCAAATCAAACTCAGTACCGGGTGCAGGTCTTTCCCCATAAGTGGGGAACAATCATAAATAAATATCTGTTAAAGAGTTTATATATATCCACCTAGACAGATAACCTTTAGATGGATATTTATGGAAATATTTTAATGGGTGCAGCCAATCGGGCTGGACTTACAACAACTGATTATTATTGCATCATACAGACAGTAGGTAATATTATAGGGAAAATATCTATAAATAATGGTAATAAATGTATTTATTTATTACATTACAAGTGCTTGTTTTATACATATAACTTACACATGGACCTTTTCAGGCATAGCAATTTAAATAAGAAAGTTAGATCTACACACTGTAGTATCTTCTAGATAAGCTTTAACGGTGTATTTTAATATGCTTTTTTATTTATTTATTATAAAATAAAACAAATGTGCATAGTAAGTACAGTATAGATAGCTTTTTAATTAGAATGTCAAAATGAAATGTCCCAATTTGGGTAGTTGGTACTCATATAAGAAAAGCTATCAATCATATCATGTTATCATGTGACGCAACATAGTTTTTTTATGGATGATAATGGAATGGTGCACCCGCCTGCCGTTACTTTCAAAAGACTATGATCTCATCCGTTTTATCCTCACTCCGTTCTATCTCATTCTTCATCCGCAACAGATTAGAAAGCAAGCTGATTTGTAGCTAAAATTATTATGTGCATTTGTCTATCTACAAAGGTACGCAAGAAGACGACTATTTGTTACTACTTTTTTAATCTTTTCCCGTAATATTAATCATTGCAGTCAAAACATTCTTTGCTAAAGTCGGTTCAATACCTAATCTAATATATAAAATTCTCGTGTGACAGGTTTCGTGTTTATACTCCTCCGATACGGCTTGACCGATTTTGATGAAATTTTATATGTATATTTAGTAGGTCTGAGAGTAGCCTAATTTTTCTATTAAAGGTGGCTCACCCCAATTTTTTTTTTCATTATGACAAATAATCATTTTGTTGTATTATGTGGCATTAAAAATACATATAACCAAAAATTTTCACCCTTCTAACCTCAATTTTTAATAGCGATATTAATTTATATGGCAAAACAATGTTTGCCGGATCAGCTAGTAAATATGTAAAACAGTTGTGAAATCATTATATTTTTTCTATTATAACTCCCGCAATGAATTAATGTTGTGATAATTAATTCATTAAGTGTTTCCGAGACATTTTTTCTCAATAAACATCTTTGATTTGTCTATTGCTTTGATCATAATGGCGTCGCATTTTTAATTACCTATTCATTAGTCGAGTGTTATTCTAATAATATCAATATTCACAAAGGTGTTATGAGTTCTTGGAACAATGTGAAGTATATATTTTTATATATTTGTAATGGAAAACACGTTGTCTGTTTCCCAGTTGCTAACTGTCAATAGTCGCCTATATACATATGGACATAAAACATTAGTACTTTGCATGCTCTGCCATTTCTGAGGCATAAATTTTTTTTAATTTGGTAATGATAATGTTTGAACGAGGATGAAATAGTTAGAACAGCAGGGAAGCTATGGACTAGGATACAAGACAGAACAGAGTAGAAAAGATTAGAGGAGGCCTTTGCTTTGAAGCAAGCAGACGACCAAGAACTAGATATTGTATAAAAAACAATAAAAAAAAACCTAAATAATAAAGTTTGAATAATGGGCTATAATTATAAAAGTGATAATGTAACGTTGTGTCCCTTCCGTAACGGCATACGCTGGCGAGAGAACAGAATAAGAAAAGGACGAATCAGTCACTAGTCACAGTCACCACCACCAGCACAGTCGTGCCAAATTCATCACGATGCTTTCCAGTCGATCCCTTTGTAACATAGAGGTCGATCTAACATGGTACATAGCTAACAATGGTTTCACAGATTACTAAAAATAACTGGGGACCGTCATTTTTAGTAATGGGAAATAGGTACTATGAATATATAAGAGTGCATATTCTTCTCATAGTGCTCTTGCATATTTTCTCTCTCTTATTGTTTGTTTCACTTTGGCAGTGTGAATATGTGTATTGGTTTTGCTTGTACGTGTATGGTTTTTTTTTTGTGTATGATAATGGAATGGTGCACTCGCCTGCGCTAACGGTTTACGCTGGCGGTGCACCAGTGGAGGATGATAAGATGAGCATGAAGTCAGGTCAGTTAGCCCATCGTGACAAATTCATCAAGAATTCATCACGATGGTTTCCAGGGAGAACCACTTGGAGGTCGACCTAACATGGTACATTGCTAGCAATAGGAGTTACTAGTTCCCATTGCTAACAATTCCCTCCTCCCCAAGTACGTGTATGGTTTGCACTTGATAAGTGAAATAATGAATGCCAGGATGCGAATCATACAGGGTATATATCGATGTAAATGTATGCCTCTTTTGTTCGTCAGTACCATATTATAAGATATTATGACCTACTGAAATCAATGAAAAAATATTTGTGTAGTTTCAATCAAGTTTTGGTTTCGTGAACCTTTATTAGTTAGCTAAGCAAGAAGTAACAACCGTATCTAGTTGTTGTCGCACGACATCCTCTCTCCTGTTGGCAAGTGGTTTTTTTATACGAACTAAATAATATTAAGATTGTGAATTTATGTCAATTTACATAATCAAGTATATCGTGACGGATCAATTAAGATAAACTCCCTACAATCACCATTATAAAATAAACATTTGTTTAATTTCCATTGTACCTATAGAAACTTTTATGTTATGATATTTTTTTTTTATTTACAATACTTTATGCTCCAACATTGAAAGGTCATGAAACAAAATTAAAACATTAAAAAATTAAATTGTGTACAAAAGGCGGCACGTATAATATTTGATAACTATGATAAGAGCCTACGTCACTTTCCGATGGTTACTGGTTCGATTTCCGCATGATTCAAACATTTGACTGTACAAATTCATGTTTGTCACTATTGGTGTAGCTGTTTTTTATATTTTGTGTTTATTTATACTATGACTTGTTTAGTACAGTTGGTACAAGTGTTGCTTATTTTATGAATGATATTGATATGATTCACTGGCCTGTGCAAACGGTATACGCGGGCGGGTACCAGTGGTGGATGGTAGGATGAGGACGACATCAGGCTAGTTAGCTTATCGTGGCAAATTCACCAGGATGTAAGTCTAGAGGGGATCGCGTGAAGGTCGACTGACGTGGTTCAATATTAGGAATAAGGTCACTAATACCAATTACTGACACGGGGCTGGAATTTTCCAATTCTAGTTCGTATACATTTGTTATCATAAAAGTTGATATAATAGTTATACACTCGCTATTAAAAACAATTCTAATAAATAAAATAATTAGGGAGAAGCATTTCGATCTAAAACATCTCTTTCGAAGAAAATAAATAACCATCCTAATAGTTTAATTTGGTTAAGAGGTATGATGCCATAGACAGACATTCGATCTACATCAAACATATATAGGTACCTCTCTTTTTGTGTCAGTTTTAAAAATTTAAATTAATATGTGTATTTTCCTGCTCGGTTTTTCTTTTAGGAAATCGGAACTATTTTTTTACCGGCACCTTTATAGTATAGATTATCAACAAAACAGATTTTTTTTATGACAATGCAAAAAAATTGCTAGTATTTTCCTTGTATGAAAAATATTTTTTGCGCTAGGTATGACGTTGTGAATTTATCACAAGGTATTAACAATGGATGCTTGTTACGATTAGGTCACGCATTATGTTGTGTATATTAATTCCGTATTCACAATGGTCAAGCGTGAGCTGGTATTTTAAGATAAGTGTTCTGTATCATATGCAATTAGTATGTATATTAGGCAAAAAATTTTGCATATAAACAATATCTTTCACATTGAAATTAGTACCTACTTATCTATTGTTCCTTAGCAACTTAGGATTATAGCAATTTACTACTACCTATGTACTAGCATATTACTGCAGACTGTGATATTATGTGATAAAATCATTAAAGAATTATATTTATTGCCTGATTATCCACTGACTGTCTTCATCAATATACACTAAGTAGAATTATTTTCGAAATTTAGATTATATGTACATATTTATTGATAGACGTGTTGAGCAAAATTGAACACAAAAAATATATTTTTTCATCATGGTTTTAATAGGCGGGAAAATGTTGGGGCACTTATACGACATGATGACCTTATAAATCATATTAATGAAAGAGAAATAGGAGAAGAGAGGAAGGGGAAGACCAAAAGACAGTTATATCATGCAGATCAAAGATAAAGTTGGACTCCTGTGGTAGCACTAATTAAAGAGATTAATGGAGTGTAGTGGGAAATGGCGAGAGCTCCACCAACAAGATCATAAATTATGAATGAATCTCTGGTTCATCATCAATATTAACTGTTCGACCACTAGTAAATGATTTTAAGTCTTAAGAAATTAAATTAGACATATGTTAGTTTTTAGTACGGAACTCTAAACTTGTTCATTTTTTATACATATCTCGTGTGTACAGATAACATTAATCAGTCCTAGTTGGCATTGCATTGTAGACAGTTCTATAGATAATAAATATGTATGTTTTTTAATACCAGAAACGAAATGCATACGTATGATGATTGATGTTAATTTGATACTGATTCTAGATATAATCGCGCTTAGCGGATTATGATGTCTGGTTTTGTTTTTGCTACTGGATACGCCTAACTGCCAATTTTTAGGAGCCTTTTCGATCGATCCCTCGTCCAATTCAAACGGGGATCGAAATTACGATGGTCTGAGCTGAGCTTCGAACCTCTAACGGTGCCCTCAGACTAAAGTCGTATCCGTCAGGCGGGAGTTGGCCTTCAGCCGCTCCAAAAGTCCTTCCGCGGGTTTGAAGTGCGATCTGCACTCGCCCTCTATCGTCTGGTAAAGCTGTGAAGGCCAGCTGCAGTCAACAGTATTAGAATAGTACGAAACATTATCCGATGTATCATCATAGTAACCGTTACGGATAACGTGGTCCAATTCTTTACCGAGTTAGAACTTGAATAAGACATCTGATGAGGGCTAATTTAAAGTGAAATTACAGGATAGAGGCGTAACATCTTAGTCCACAGATATGGTAACGCATCAGGGACGTCCTATGATAACGTGATGACTAAAGTCTAGTTCATGTATAGGCGACGGATATATCCGTCAGCTTGTTTGCCATTCCACTTACATAAAAATAAAAAAAAATCGGATAAATATAGCCAAAAGAGCAATTCGTAACGTAGTATGTTAAGTTTATTGAACTTTAACCCACAAAACGTTGAGCTTTACGAAAATAAACGATATTAACATAAATATGTCAACTGTGATCTAATTGAAATTCAGGTAGCCTATATCTTTTATTGGATGATGATAGAATTGCTCCCGTCGACGGAAACGGTATATGTTGGTAGTGTACCAGGAGAAAATAATCAGGGAAAAGTAAGTAATGCCAGGTAGTCCAGTGCAATGTCTTCACCAGAAATTAAACGAAACAAGATAGTAATGTGTAGGTATGTACTAGCGGCTCCACTGTTGTACCAAATTATACCATATCATGGAGAGGGAGGGGATTATTAGTAATAGCAATAAGAGACCCCATTACTAGCAACGTATCATGAGAATTTGATCTCCCTCTGGAAATAATCTCGGTTTATTTCTAATGAATTGGTCATAATGGCCTGACCACAGTTAAGTAATATACAACCTGCTGATCTGACTTCAATCTCGTCCTATAATTGTTTACTGGTGTCCCGCCAGCACCTGTTTGCATCAATAAACCTACATACTTTCCAGTGTATGCAAGTTAATACAAGTAAGTTCATCGTTCGTTGTTCATTCATAAAAAACTGGAATCAAATCGTTATTCAGCGACCTATATTTATTCAAACCGATGTTCTAAAAATGTTTTATTAAAAACTATCGTAAAGTCTGTCCAATAGCGGTCAATTTTGACCTATCCACTCAATTTTCCGGTGGTTGGACCGTTAACCCGGGTCACGATACAGTTGCTACGGTATCCTGTGTTTTTGTTGGCAAGTCACTAGTGCGTTTTCATTTATAACGATGCCCCGTCGCTTTGTTTCCACGAACATTATTGTAACTGCTCTGGGCGATTCATTTGTATCACTGTTCACTGATCTCGGTGCTAATTTTATGGAGTAGGTATGTTACAGGGTAGACAGAGAGAACTTACTGATATTGGCTTCTATCTGGATACTATTGTTCTATATGCTTGCAGGTTAATGTATTAAATATTCTTCGTGATCTTATTTATCTGTAGTACATATTATGTATTGTTTTATACCAGCTATATCCTGCGATTTAATTAGCTTTTTGTCAGATAGCATATAGTCTGTGTTCGTCATCGTTATATAGTCTAGTTTCATGCTAAATTTCTTTAATAGCTGGTTCAGTCATTTAGTCATGAAGAGTAACAAAGAGACAAACAGATAAACATACTTTCGCATTTATAATATTATTTTGGTTATCGTAAAGTTTGTAAAATATATATTTTTAGTACCGTATTCTCAGATAGAGTAGTCAGAGGCAATGTCAAACGTTGACATCGTTGTGAGAGCAACATTTGAAATGCACATAGTACACGAGCCGTATAATGATAGTCCTTTCGTGGATAAAATTGCATATTAGTTGATAGTCCTGAATAAAAAGAATTACATGTGACTGGGCATTATTTATCTTCAATAATTATAATGCATTTGTGTTATCCGTTTAAATGAAGTTTTCAATGGGAAGCCACTCTACATGACAGCATCACAGAACAGATTCTTTCATAGTCTTGGAACTGCATTGGTATTCTGTAAGAATTTTATCAACTCATTTCATTCATTGCTTCACTCAAGACACCCGTATCCATTTGCAAATATAAAGTTCCTACTGAGATATCGAGTTTGCCTATATTTCTAAAAAAATCACCAGTGCCTGTTTTGTCTCCATCCCGCTCTCGAGCGTGTGGTGCTGCAGTCGCTATTGAGTTTTACAGAATACCAATGTATTGTACATTGGTACATTCTCACCACGGATTCCGCTTTCGAATTCGTAAGTGATGCTTACAGAATAGTTCTACTAATCGCAAATGTACTCGGAGAAAAAAAAATTGTGTTATCCATCTGGGAATATAGTGAGTGTGCTTAATAAACTGCTCTACCTGTTTTTTTAATCTATTTACGACGACACGACTGAAGTCGTTTTTATTTATAGAACAAAAGGTATGTAATATTTTATACCAACAATAATATACGAGGATGCTTTTGAGAATAAATTATGATGCTTTTTAATATACGAGTTCTATGGAAGTCAGCGTTCTATTTTCTTATTTTGGACGTTAATAAATATAATAATATCACACCACATAATCTATATTTAGATTTACTGACGCGTTTGTATTTTGGACTTTATGATCTGAGAAGATGGGGTGCATTTTATTTGTGTACCAAATTTCCCTTTATATTAGCTGCGTGTTCGTGTTTTGTAGATAATTTTTATACATATATATAATACTGAACGAAAGCAACAATTGCTAATGACTTTCTACAAGGGTAAGGGGACAAAAAAAATTAAAACCAATAGCACGTGGTAGGTTCTATTCCAACAATTACACTACTTACTATATACGAGTTTAATGACATTAAACCATTCTCACGATTATATTTCTCATGAATAATACAAATACACAATTTGTATAATTAAATCGAAAATACTAATTGTTAGTTGACAACGTTAACATCCTTATTAATATATTGTTAGTGGATGACTCGATGTGTTATATTATATTATTAGCTGTGCCCGCGACTTCGTCCGCGTTTTACAGTCACAAAAAAATAGTTTAATCGTTCTTGCTCGTATAAACTACCATCCTCTATTTTATTTTACCACCTTAAGGGTAACATTCTTACAGACTTTGAATGTCATATTTTTCGCATTAAAAAGTAGCCAGTGTCCTTTCTCAGGGTCTGGACTATCTGTGTACCAAATTTCATTTATATTGGTTCAATATTTTTGGCGTAAAAGCGAGGCAGACAGAGTTAATTTCGCATTTATAATGTTAGTAAGGATATCTGACGGTCACGGTTGCACACCACTTTGCTTCCGATGGTCGCGGTTTCGATTCCTCGCACGGTACAAACAATTGTATTCATAAATACGATTGTTTGTATCGGTCTGAGAAGTTACTTATGAAAATAAAAAATAAGATAGTTGCAAGGAACATTATAAAGTTATTGCCAATTCAATATTCATAGTTATGACAAGACAACGTCTATTGGGTCAGTTATATGTATTTATAAGCTAGTGTATCTTTATAAGTCATATTTTATGGCTTTTTTTTCAATTTATTTTCCTTAATGGCTTATATTTACATTAAGCAGACGTAGATGTCTTATTAGATGCAATTAATGCTAATTTATCTTTTATTAACTATTATCAATATAATGTTTGTATTATTCAGATAATTATATTCATAATATACTTTATAGTTGATGTCTAATATGTTCAAATTAATTATATTATTTTGCTATTATTGTTTCTTGTAATTTTTAACATTTATCATCTTTACGTAGTATAAAAGAAAGTCGCTTATATCTTTTAAATTACGCAAGGGATTTTAATGCAGTTTTCAGCAATAGATAGAGTGATTCAAGAGGAAAGTTTATATGTATAACACATGCGTGTTATAGTATAGAACAAGCCGAAAAATTCAATAATTTGTAATACATCCGTGCAATGCCGGGACGGGTCACTAGTAAATATACCATTTCATTTGTAGGTGGCGTAATATCTTCTATTCTTCTGTTTTCTGTACTCAGATATTTCAGGTTTTACTCTTTTAATTTCTTTTTAATATGCATTGTCGTGCGAGGTAGCAACAGGTCTATGTGACCAATTGTCTCCCTGTCCAAAACTTCTAAAATTGTTTGAGCAGCAGCACCTATCCACACCTTTGGCTTGAGGACTATATAGTACCTATCATATCATTCCATTTTGATTTCATTTTTTATATGCGAAATATGACTCTCTGTTTATGTGTTTGTTTGTTGCCTTTTCACGATTAAACGATTGAACGGACTTAAATGAATTTAAAAAGGAGGTTAAATTGTATCACGAGGATATGGAGGACATAGGCACATAGCCTATGTCCTCAATTTAGTTTAGTTCAGACTAATTTAGTTTAAAATAAATAAAAACGTACAATTTACTTAAAACTAGCTGTACACGCGACTTCGTCCACGTGGAATTTAACTTTATTTTTTAAAATAAAAGTAGATTAAGTTACTCTATTACATCTGCTACCTGTCAAAAAAAGACCTGTCAAAATCGGTCCAGCCATTCCAGAGATTATCCGATACAAACAGACAGACAGGCAGGCAAAAAAAGTAAAAAGTGTTATTTTGGTGTATGTACCTTATTTATATTCATATGCATGTAGTAAAATACGGTTATTTCAAAATTACAAACAGACACTCCAATTTTATTTATATGTTTAGATATCTTTATATAGTAAACAGTACAAATCCTTTTACAGCAAAATAGAGCAGGGGGTACGAATAAAAAAGAAATGGCTGAGTCAATTTGTTATAAATTAATCGATGTAAATAAACAAAATCACTCACTGGCACTGTTGCCCACTGCATAGTCAATGTGTTTAAATAAGAATGAATATTTAACTCTTTCGTGTTTATTGGAGTTTTTGAATAAAGAAAGGTATGGAAATGAGGTCTTCATTTGAATTGATTGTCCTTGAACGCCGAGTTTGCTTTATTTATCTACTGTCAGCATTTATACCCTTCATATCTACTTCATTTGAATAATAATGTATATCGTGTTTTGTATCGGCTCAGCATTTGTAAGTAATATGTGTATTGTGATCGTTATGTTTGAAATTAATGTACCAAGGATAAAAATATCATCCGTCATACTCGTGAATGAGTGCTGCTTGTAGAGACTGGTCTGCTCTAATCACTACGACTGATATAATCTTATTGTGTCTTTAATATTTTTACTGTAATGAATTAGTGCTAGCTGGCACTTTGTATTCACACATTTCAACTTAAAAAAGTAAACTTGCCACATTATTTATAAGAATAACACGGTTCTTCTTGTGATGAGACAGCTTTCCGAATGAGCTGTAGATTAAACATATATATAATAGTCAAAGGTGTTTAAATGTAAGTTTATTGAATAACGGGTTTACTATTCTATTCTAAAAATAAACATGCTATTTTTTATGTAACTGAACTAGCCGCCTGATGGTAAGTAGTAACGCCTCTATATATGAACAGAAACACTACAAACATCACGTTAACATATTACGCCGTGATACTAATTCTTTGTTATTATACATTTAAAAAGCTAAAACTGTAGTTGATACAGCTATTGTCAGTTTTGGTTTTTTATATCTGAGGTCCGTGGGAAATGGCATTGACCCCAAATTACAGTTTAAGATTATCCGCGGTATTAGACTACTGGCTAATAATACCACATTGTTTATTGTTACTGTTTGCTTCTCTCACGTATATTCTAAGATTTTTTTGGCTGCAGTTAATTTTGTTTAGGGACATAATTTATTGGCATGTGCAGGTGGTCATTGTATTCACTTTAAATTAAATATTTAACACAGTTTTATTATAATTAAGTTAAATTAAATTGTTAAAGTTAAGTTAAATTGTCGATCACTACGTATACTTAGGGTAAACTATCCAGCAAGGTAGATCCAATTTCGAGAAAGAGTCGTCGAATCCAACTCGGGTGGGCAGCGTTCGGGAAGCTCCGATATATCTTTTCGTCCAAATTTCCGCAGTGTCTCAAGACGAAGGTTTACGACCAATGTGTGTTGCCAGTGATGACTTACGGAACAGAGACATGGTCGCTAACTATGGGCCCCATCAATAAGCTCAGAGTCACTCAGAGGGCAATGGAGAGGGCTATGCTCGGAGTTACTCTGCGTGATCGAATCAGAAATGAGGAGAACCGCAGAAGAACCAGAGTGACCGACATAGCCCGAAGAATTGCGACTCTGAAGTGGCAATGGGCATACGACATAGCTCGTAGGACAGATGGCCGTTGGGGCAGTAAAGTCCTCGAGTGGCGACCACGGACCGGAAGACGCAGCGTGGGAAGGCCTCCAGCAAGGTGGACCGACGATCTGGTCAAGATCGCTGGAAGGCATTGGATGCGAGCAGCGCAGGACCGATCGTCGTGGAGATCTTTGGGGGAGGCCTATGTCCAGCAGTGGACGTCTTCCGGGCTGCGATGATGATGATGATGATGATTATAATTAAGTAGGTGCAATCTCATTTGAGAGATTTCAAAAGAGATTTTGTTTTATAAAATCACTACATAGTATACAATAAAGTCGCTGTCTGTCCGTCCCTATGTATGCTTAAATCTTTAAAACTACGCAACGGATTTTGAAACGGTTTTTTTAATAGATAGAGTAATTCAAGAAGAAGGTTTATATGTATAATACATGTAGCTACACCCGGGCGAAGCTGGGGCGAGTAGTAAAATATATTGTATTGAAATTTTATTGCAATAGTTAGACTGAATATTATTAGTATTCTGTAACAGCTAACCTTTACGAGTACAGAGATACTCAAATGTGGTTTAGATGGACAATTCACACAACGCCATCTAGTCTTAAACTAAACAGTGTTTATGTTATGGGTACTAAACAACTGATACAAATACTTAAAAGAATTTTTTTGTAAATATATTATTAATATATTTTATATATAAAATAGGAAACAGTGACAGGTATGATAGGGTGATCCCTATTATTGTTCTGCCTTTCATTCAACCATCAACTTTCAGCGCAGACGGGTGTACATAGCATTGTCTCCTATTGGTGTATCATCCAGCTCCTATCCTAGATATCATCTATCTTCTACTTTAAAAAAGTGTACATAATATTAATAATAATCTCAGGACAATTCACACAGCGCCATCTAGACCCAAGTTAAGCCAGCTAAAGCTTCTGTTTATGGGAACTAGACATAGATATTTTTTCGTAAATACCTACATATTATGCACAAAAAACACCCAGACCGATAGAAACAATCATACTTATGAATACAAATGTTTGTACCCTGAGAAGAATCGAACCCGCGACCATCGGACGCAAAGCGGTGTGTTAAACCGCTGGACCACCGAGTTCGTTACATGTACTAATTAGTAGTAATAGTACCGTGGTATTTAAAACATTAATTAGCTACTCGAAAAGTTCGTGACGGATTAAATGAGTTACAATTAATTTATCTATTACGAAAATAACATTTTGTAGGTGGGCATCTAATTATATACCTGAAGATTGAATGGACAGTCAATCCTATATTGGGGACCGGCGTGGGTGGGGCATGTACTCGTAATAAAACCAAACGGTCTAACGTCTCTTGACTTTTATTTGGCATATTTTTTTGTCCGACTGTACGCATTCTTAGTAACAGTATACATACGCCAATCCTTTCTTTATATACATGCAGTCGATTCAGTATTGTTTTTAGTCCATTAGCACTTTCACTGTGAATACTAGCAGGGGTACTCAACATTTTTCATTTGTAGGTTGCAATTGTTTTTACTTATTATTGTAAGGGTCGCAGTGCGGATTATGGTGAATGATTTATGACGACTGCTTCCGGATTAAGTGTTAAAAAAGAATATGTTTATTTATTGATTTATACTTTTGCACACAAAATTGTACACATGGCGGAACTTAATGTCTGTTGGCATTGTTTTCCAGTCAACCATCGCGCTGAACAGAAATTATTTAAAAGAGTATAATATGATAATATGGATTTACTAATTTAGTATAATATATATTTATTTTAGTATAATTAGTATAATAGTTATGTTGTTAGCATTGTGAGATATGTTGTTGTATCAGACCCGCTATAACAATACGATATTTCTGTCGCTGGATTTCGGATTATTATTTTTTGTACATTACTGTATCGTAAATAAAATAATAGTTTGTATAGTGAGATCCGCAAGCATTATGCGGGCCGCTGCTTCAACGCGTCTGATCTAGAGAAATCGTTTCACAATAGAAGGTAAGTAAGGTATACGCTGAGTAGGTTGAACGGCCAATTTAGCTTGGCCTTTGAACTTATACAGTTGTTACTGGGTAATCTTGAAATTAGATTGTAAAATGAATCATCAGGGGTCAACACAAATTAGGCAAATTTATTTCATTCGACACGCTGTTATTGATAATGGTTTTGATTTATCTGTCAAATAAAGAAAGCATTCTAGTTTATTTTGTTTAGATGATTCGTTGATTATAATTATTATAAGACAATACAGAGTATCCTACAGTTTGTCATGCGGCCGAAATTGTAAACAGAAGATAATCTTCATATGTTTATTCTTCTTCATTCTTCGTATGTATGTTACGAATAAAGTACTGCACCGGATTCAATAATTCTTTCACCATTGCTGCATTGTCATTCAGTATTTTTATTATTTTTTAACGTAATATCTGTCACTTCCTTTGTGGCCACATCCTTTTGGCCTATATGTTATTATTGTCATCCTGTATATGTAATCAATCAGTGTTACTCAAGGATAGGCTTTATTCGTTATTAGAAAAATTGGGGAAACTTCAATAATGTAACCAATCTGAGCCGGGACAGGCCCCATGTCTGTACTAGAATTATAAAAAGGTGAGTTTGGATGTACGGGGTAATCTCCAGTAGTATTCACCCAATTTTGAATATATTTTAAGTTTTGGATAGCCCATTTATCAAGGAAGTCTAAAGGCTATATAACACCACGATAAGGCCAATAGGAGCGGAGCTGCAATGAAAAATGGTCATATAAATGTAGAATAATGTATATATAAGTAATTCACATAAAAACAAGTTAATCGATATCATTATATATTATCTAATCTAGCGCAGACTGTTTTAATATTTCCTGTCGGGCCTCAGCACTGGGTTTTCAAATAAATATATGTTTTTGAATATATTATTACAGTATCTTATTATATAGTTATTATGTATGTCTGTTTGTCATCTAACTTCTGCAAATTGCTGGATTGATTTAGAAGTATATTAAAGTGGGATCCTGGATGGTTTGAAAACATAATTGGATCCGGTAGATGGTTGGTTCTCCGGGTATGTCATTGTTTGCCGGATCCATTAGTTTAAATATATATTTATTTATATAGAAGAATATATTAGCCTGGAAATGGTCGGTTGCGGGGTTACCTCACATTTCTATTACTGCAACCAAACAGCTTTTTTTGAAGCTATGTATCAATAATACGATGCAGATAATGTAGTGAAATTACAGACTTGACAACGCATGAGTGGTGTCGCGGGTGTCCGTAGTGCTGTTTTTTTTTAATATATTAGGTCACCAACAAGGTTTATACCAACTCAATTACACTATATATAACAGAAGAAGATACAATGAATTTATTATACAAAGCGCATATATATATATATATATGCGCTTTGTATATATATATATATATATATATATATATATATATATATATATATAATATAGGCAACTACGACATTTATATGACAAATATAAATGGTCATGTATATAGGCTACAGTTACCGTTTACCATCAGGTGGGCTTACAGCTTGTTTGTTCTGTCTCTGATATACGGTCCTAGGGAAAATGTATATTTTTGTTTTGACAAGAGATTAAAAAGAATTTATATATTTATTCTAATGATCTGAAAAACTATTAGGAAGTCGACTTCTATTCACTTTTCACTATGCATAATAATATGGCTGAACCATTATTACTTCTGCATGTAGACAACAATGTATTAGAGTAGCAATTACTCAATGTTTGCGACAAAGTGCAGTTACAGTGGAGAAATCGAAGCGAAAGTGTTTACGCAATGGACCCGGCACTAATCCTGTGCACACGACACATTGGAATAGAATAAATTATATCTAGACATTTCCAGAGTTTAATTAACAGTCTAACTAGTTTCATATTTGCAAAATAACTTGTCTGTGACAAATGGCTGAGCTTAAATCAAGATGTTTTCCGTCGAAAGAGGAAATACCTTTATTTACCTTAAAATTATTCGTATTAAAAGCCGTTTGACTATATTAATAAGACGTCTCCTGAACTGGCTTTGAAATATTATAAGTGACTATAATTTTCAACTCTGTAGGAATATCAAACATTAGAACATTACATTAGAACCTTTTTTTACATGTAAATTGAATGGCAATACAACTGATGGTAAGTAGTTAACGGTCGACTATACATGAACTACAAAAATAAATAAAAAAAAGCATTACGGTGATGACGTTGAAATGTGATATCCGTGGTACTTCATGACGCCATATCGGAGGACTAAGATGTCGTGCCTACCATCATTTAATTCCACAAGGTCAATCTTCAACCAAAACAGATTTTACAGAGAAAAAAAATAGCTGAAATAGGTGACATAGTCATATCCATACACGTCTTTGTGCAAAGTATACTTTGGTATTTTCTTTTTCTTTATTAAAATAATGACCATTTCCAGCACCGTACTTCCATAGTAGATGTTCTATTCAGAGCCAATAATAGTACCCTACTAACAATGGTAACATTACAAACAGCTGTACCGTATTTTTCACAAGATTTTTTTTACAAATAAGTTACAAAACTAGTTTGTAATCTTATATGTAGGATTTATCTGATAAACATCCTCATACAGATACTATATTTTGTTTCTAAAGTGGCTATTAATGTTTTTGTGATATGACATTAATGTTTTTGATTTGATTTCAAGTTTATAGGGAAAACCTCTGAATATATTACAGTGATTATATTAAATATACAAACATTTTGCTTTATATAGGTATATTTTACAACTCATATAAAATCTGTTAATACTGTAGTGTTCCGTTCACATGAACATGATATGTCGCCAATATATACAAAATTTAGTATACCTGACCTGTACCACTTCGATCTTCAAAGATCTATTGTGCTCGCCCTTTTTTTCGCTACCTATGGCCGTCACGGACAAGAATTGAAGCATATTGTCAAGAGCGATGGTTTTATCTCCTCAGTGTGTCATTGGCAATCTTTGGAAAATGCATTCTAAAAGTATAGCTTTAAAGTCTAATATCAAGTATTTTTGAGTTAGTCCAATATTGTACTAGTGTGTGTGATATATTGGCTACGGTTACCAGGTTTTTATGATTGATAATGGAATGGTGTTCCTGCCATCGCTGGCGGGGCCAGCGTATACCAATAGATCATTTAGTCCATCATGGCAAATTGATCAATTCCTAGTGTGATTTTTCCAAGAGAAACCGTCTGGTGGGCAACCTGACATGGTACATTGCTAGCAATAAGATCATCTGTCCATAATACTAACAATCTCCTTTCTCCTTATTGCCTACGATTACCTGTTACCATCAGGTGGACCCTCAGGTTGTTTCAATGACATAAAAAAGGCTACACATGCGTCTGTCTAATAATCGTAGGCACTAAAGTCTAAACAACAGGTGTCATTTAGCGATGGATTAAAATAATTAAGGACACACATTAGCGCTTCGTGTCAATAAATGTGTTTAGCAATGAAACAGCTATTTAGAAACCAGAAACACTAGCAGTCAGGGTTGCCACCATTTAAACTTCGTATAAAAAATATTCTTGTTACCTGTCCAGGTGGTTATTTGATGTATAGGTATCCCGCGAGGCAGGAAGAGATCAAGTTGATCAATTTTATCCCGTTTCTCTGAAGGAAATAATTGACGAGTCAGGGCCTTTTTGCCCTTACTCGCAGTCTGTTTTAGCTGTGTGTGGATAATATAATTCAAAGAAACACCCAGATACAAACAATCATACTTATTAATGCAAATGTTTGTGTCGTGCGAAAATCGAAACGGACCGTCTGAAGGTGGTATGTTAAACAGCTAAAATCCAGATTGTTAAAAATAAACAAATAATAATACTGATCTTATTGATAATATTGATTGATGCTACATTACCGCATTTTGACTTCAGTAAAAAAGGTTTTTTTTACTGTATTTGCTCAGATGCTCGAGGATATCTGTACGTACCGCGTACTGGTTTTTTTACAGATTAGGAGATAAACGAGCTTGGAGCTCACCTGATGGTAAATGGTTACCGCCGTACATGAACACCAGGGGAATTGCAAGTGCATTGCTGTCCCCTTAAGAAGGAATAAGCTCTTTTCTT
This sequence comes from Achroia grisella, assembly GCF_030625045.1. Classification (NCBI taxonomy): domain Eukaryota; kingdom Metazoa; phylum Arthropoda; class Insecta; order Lepidoptera; family Pyralidae; genus Achroia; species Achroia grisella. Next base: position 453,222 of record NW_026712613.1, on the reverse strand, counting down.
AAACGTCTCTACATCGTATCGGTACGGAAATACATATACTGGAAGGTTTTAAAATCTCATACCTGTTCTAGAATTTACATGCTTGATAACCCTAATGAATTGTACAGATGTGAGTATTTGTATAATTGTTTTACAAGTAATTCTTGTAAATATAGGAACAGCTGCTGTTTGCTGCAAATCAAGTGCTTTACAAGCGTATTACGCGTGTAGCGTCTACATAGGAGGGAGACAGAAATAAATGTTTGTCTTTTAGTTGCGTCAGTTGCTCGTGTTTATTTTTTGCCTTCATTTTCCTCTAGAATATTGTGTTAAATTAAATTAATTAAAAACATGTTTTTTTTAGTGTATGATAATGGAATGATGCACCCGTCTGCGCTAGGCTTACGTTGGCGGGACACCAATGGAGGATGATATAATGAACATGAAGTCAGGTCGGTTAGCATTAAATTAGCATCGCGATAAATTCACCAGGAATTTATCACGATGGTTTCCAGGGGGAACCGCGTGGAGGTAAACCTGACATGATACATTGCTAGCAATGGAATCATCTGTCCACATTATTAACAATCCCCTTCCAGCCAATCAAAAACCTGTTCTATGTAACTGGTATGATAAACAAGTTGATGGCCTAGTATCAATGGTCTAATACCCATAATACAAGCTTTATTTGGCTTGGGACTAGATGGCGCTGTGTGAATTATCCAGTGTTAATTGTTACTATAATAATGATGGAAATATTTTAATATTAATTTGTATTAAATAATGTACATTTACAGTACATTAATACGGTATAAAATAATATTAAATGTACTCAATAGCATTAGCGGCCAATCAGCTATCTCCGATAACCTACTTGGGGAGTCTCCTTACCCAGTGGCCCAGATCACACTTCCGCGGTACACTTTCGAGGGTCTCGGCCATCATCGCACTGATCTCGATGATGTAACTGAAATGTAAAAATTTTTTGGCTATTTTTATTAAATATACATTTTCATATAAAATTCGTATAACATGATAATATAAGATGATCTCTATATCTCATATTATTATTGTTAATTAACTACGTTTACAATTTCTGATATTTTATCTATACATATAAATAAAATTTGTGTGTCTGTTTGAAATATTGAAATAACCGTTTTTTACTACATGCATATGAATATAAATACGGTACATATACCAAAATAACATTTTGTACAATTTTTGTCTGTCTGTCTGTCGGTCTGTTTGTTCCGGAATCTCTGAAATGGCTGGACCGATTTTGACGGGACTTTTTTTGGCAGGTAGCTGATGTAATAACTTAGGCTTTTGTTTTAGAAAAATAAAGTAAAATTCCACGTGGATGAAGTCCCGAGAATAGCTAGTCTGCTCAATAATGTAACAGATATTCAAATTTAAGTTTTGAATAGTCATACATATTTTTTTATTCTACCGCTCATTGGAATGTTGTCTCATCACAAGAAGAACGAGCAAGAAACTTGCGTGTTGCTCCTTAAATAATTGTTTATGTGTGAGTTATATGTTTAAACCTAAAAAGTCGATTATGAAATTCAATTGTTTATTGATTGATGATATGACTTATTATGCATTTTCTCATTTGTAATGAATGCAATATAAGCAATTTTCAGCAAAATGAATAATTTCATCGACAATCGAGCATCGGTTGCAATTCAATTGCCCAATGTTACGTCTATACATACCATCCGTAACTAGAGATGTTCAATACATGTAAATACTAGTACATACTCGATAATTTTATTTCGATACCACGTATCGCATCGAATCAAACTTGCATAACTTGCAAATCAAACATATTTTTGGTATGTAAATGAAACTACTTGCTATTGAATTTAAAAATATTGGTATGTTGACGGACAAAAAATGTGTATTCGAAATACAAAATGACTCGATACCTGTTGACCTAAAAAAGAAAATTGGAACTGCAAAACAGGAAGACCTTTCGACAGAAATAAGTATCAGTACTTTGGGATACACATTTGGGTATTAAGGACAAGTGATTTTAGTTTTGATATCGATGTTTACTTCACCGGAGTGTCAGTCAGCAATATAAATTGATTTAACACAAAGATTTTTATTGCTGTCGGCCAGATTAATATTCACAACATCTTTGATGTGATTCAGGGTAGTAAGCCACTAACTAGATCACGATGCTCTCTCTGATTTGAGTACTACCTAAATCATTATGTATCGATATCTTGCAAGTCGATACCTGTTTACATGAACATCCCTATCCGAAACTAGAGCACTTATGTACGTACTAGTGTGTTGGTACATTACAGGCCGAGTTATTCTTTTTGGTGTCTTAATTTTAGGCAATAGTCTAGACTGTGCAATGTCTAGAGTCTAGACGGAATCGCCTATATGTGGAGATGTAGTAGTAAAATGTACCCAAATAAAAAAAATACTTGGTAGGGATGATCGAATAGGATGGTCCATCCCATTTTTTTTTGTTTTTATGTAAAATACAGAGTATTTACCTACGGTATTGACACAACCTTTTATATTCAGACTTCTACAAATGATTCCTATTTTTTAAAATGCAATATTACTATAGTATTTTAATTTATATGGCAATCGTTTGGGTTTAGGATCGGCTAGTATGTGTACTTAAACAGTATCAAATTTCAGTTGCTACTTTCCATCAAGTGGGTCGTAAAGTTTGCCATTTCAATTACATAAAAAAATCTAGAGCGAATGTCTTTTCTTCGAAATCGCATATTATACATTGTGAAATGGCTGATATTAAATTTCACGTAACAACCACTTTAATGCAATAATGCAATGGAGGTAAAAACCCCCATAATCTAAATTATAACTAGGTAATTATGTATCCAGAATATTTAGTACATTACGCATTTGGTTTTATTTATTTTTTTCACAAGTTTACAAAAGAATATACATCTGTAGAAAAACAGTAAATTCTAGGGAATACCGTTAGTAAAGTCGGATGCAGCTGTCTATATTACTATATATATATATATATATACTTGTGCTATATATATACATAATGTTATAAAAATGAAGTATTTAATTATACGTGAACTCTTTCACTCGATAGACTATAAGTTCTTAGTTTATTATGTTACATAAATGTAGTAAAAAGAATTCACATTTCTTTAGTTTTTGGTTTGGTTTTGGTTTTCCATGGATTTGTATTTCATTCCTTTTCTATTATTGACCTAATTTTCCATTACGGTTCCGAGATCTCTATTATGTTCATCCTTGTTGTGTGCCAATTTGCAGTCCTTGTCTAATATACCTACATGTATGTATGTATGTATGTATGTATACAAATATACTTCTTAATATCACCAGCAGCATTTAATTGTAAAGAGTTTTAAAGATTTATCTAACCTGGTTACATATACATTTATACCAAGACCGTTTCCACGCTGTCCTGACCTAGATCCATACGCCAACTTGTTTGTTTTCCTTTGCAACCAGCGAGCCATTATCAACCTTATTTCAAAGTATTAAGAATTTAGATAATTATTTAGCAGCGTAAACAAGAAAGTGTGATAAGATTGATATTGATAATTTTGGCTTCAACGTAACGCGACTGTTGCGCCTGGCCATTTGTACATAGCCATAATAACAGTTTACCACTTGAGTAAACTTGATTTGGTAGGCGTTTTATTATTAGTGTAGTTTACTAAGTAATAATAATATTATTTCTACTCTTAACGTGGAATACATTGACTTCAAAAAAGATGTTTCACGTGTAAATATAGACCCAACGACATCCAGACAAGAAGCTTCTGGTTACGAATGATTAGGTGAGATGACAGCAATTGTGGAATAAGGCCAGAAGAGTAATTATTTCTTCTCACAAACATATATGGTAATAATCACATGTAGTATTTTTGGATTACATAATGCAAAAAAAAACTGTCAAAAACAATTGCTGTAAGAAACTGGAGTCTCAAATAGATATAACCTTACCAGGTTGTGTGTGCATGTGATATATGTAGTTTGAATAAAATAAGATGCTTATGAGTATATTACACCAAATAAACTAATATCATACAATATTTACGAGTAAACAAAGAGTATCAATTAATGAATAGGGTTACAAGTACATTATAGTGAAAGGAGAATGACAACGTACGTAAAATGTAAAATATTGCTATTAATATTGAAAGGGAGTAAATAACAAGATGACTGTGAACATCTATGAATGGAATAGAAAAACATATTACGCCGCACCCAAATAAATGGGAATAAGGAAGACGAAGAAGAAGGTAACGATGATGATCCTTTCATTAAAATTTATTTTAAAATATATAAATTAAAATATGTTAGAGTAACGTAAAATTTAATCGAATTAGGTGTTATTTTGCGGTGAGACCACTCAACATGTTGATTGTGGCGGAATTAAACAAAATAATATAAATCCATCGAGTAGTAACGTAAAATGTTTTTACGAAAACTGATATGGCCTTTACCGAAATGTAAAGTAAACAGCTGTAAGAAAAGTTATTCATAAACCTATATTTCGACATGATAAACTATTTAAGACTTGGAATGAAGAAAAAAACTTATTCTACTTATTCTAACGTATTCTGTTAGTTTTTATTCTAAATTCGAATTTGTTCATTTAGTGTGCTAACAAAAACTTTAACACATTATAGATGTATTTATTCTATATGTGTACCTATAATAATATTTTTTTATTGTTTTAACATGGGCCATTGCAGAATCATTTGTGTACATGTTTAAATTTTCACAAAAACTCATTAAAAGGTACGTTAAGTCATATTAGTATGCATTGAATTTTCATGTTTGCTGTAATTTCTACCAGTACTTATGTGATTCTCGAAAGACAGAAAGTTTTGTTTAGAATTTGCATAGGTGATAGTGAATAATGTCTTTTATATTTTATTTCGTTGTTGAGATTTCTTGCATGAGATCATAAGCTGTTGTGGTAAAATATACTATGTTCTGGCAAACAATACTATGCTCTGTTAGATTTATGAATTAAATTTTATCCTCAATCGTTACGGAACTTAGGATTATGTGATTTTATCTGTAATTAACATCATCATAATATATACTATAAAAAAACATTTATCAATTTTTGTTATTTCGATTACTAATGGAAGTCACTTACTTACGTGTTGGATTGGGAGGATTAAAAAAAAACGGATAGTTTAATAAGTTCAGATAATAGGTTTAGGGCGTTAAAAATGCCTCAATTACTCGTATTAGCCTTTCTCCGTGAAGACTAGCGCGATAGTTTGTCTGCAATTTTGAACAACAACTCCTGCCGTGATAGAAATATATTTAGTTTACTGTTAAACTTATATTGCTCATCTATAGTGCCTTATCTATTTAATCAAGCAATAGTTACAACTGTTAGAATCGCCACTGAGAAAGTGAGCAACTCTTCTACACACGGGTTGATTGAATTTCTGGTTGGCATTTCTTTAAAATCCGTGAGGATATATAGAAAGGTCTCTCATTATTTATTTATTATAGTTAGCAAACTTCCCCGCGAATTCGCAATAAAGATCTCGTATTTGTTAAGGCTAATAAATGTTTCTGTATATTTGATAATGTTTAGTTTCACCGTACTATTAATATTACAGTTTGCGATGTAACGTAAATTGACTTTGTAAATATGTTTAATGTTGTCCAAGTTTTTGCAATCGTCCATCATATTTTACGTTTTCAACTAAATAATATTTATTAAAGATATTATTAAACTTGTTAATACTATATTATATAATATTATATTATAACGTGCAGAAAAATATTTCTTTATAATTCAGATATATAAAACATGTCTTTAAAAATTGAGGACAGATGTAAGAAAGCTGTGTGTATTCAATATGAAAGGAAAATCTTAATAAATTTCTTCGACTTAATTTGCTTCGACTGCCTCTGTTTTGTGTTACAAAAATATTATATATTTTCTGTCCTAATTTAATTTGGTTATCGTATCTATAGGCTTCAGCTTTTCGGCTTGCTTTATTATTTCTTATTTACAAGTGAATTATTTATCAGACTATTAGAAAGAATTTGACAAATTAGAAGCATTTAGAACCAAATAACTATGATTGTTAAATTATGCAATAATTAGAATATCATTCTTTATTTATGATGAGTAATTATTTAAAACTTAATATGAGAGGCATCGTAATCATTTAATCGACTTGGCATATAACTAACATTGAAGACACTTTGAATGCTTTCGACTTAAAAGTAATTCATGTACACAGAACTTATATACCTTCACGTTTATCGTTTAAATTCATCTTATATTTATTTTTATAACAATACATTGCAGTTATATCTAAAGTGAATCAATTGAACGGCAAGTTGCTACACGGGCAGTTGGAAAGGCAAGAGTTAATTACGCAATCCTTTCTTGTGTAACCAGTGAAAGAGCTGTTTGGTGTCGCTGCAGCGGACAGTGTTGCATTCGCCTCAACCACGGCCAGACCGCTGCGCGCGGCCGTGTTTAATATAATTCATATCTCTGTTTACCGCGCATTGTGTAACCGTATTGTATACAGTGTTTGTTACAAAAGATGTAAGTGGGATTAGAAAGCAAGTTTGACTAATGCGGGCGATATCTTGGACGTGACGTTTGTCACGTTACGTTTCGTGTATGGCTCGATGACCGTCCTGGTATTCCGTGTTCGTAAATGAAGTACTGTTAACTTGTCTATGGTCATCGGTTTGTTGTTTACACGAAGAACAGATGTTTTTAATTGTTTTCAAATTTCATAGCAGAGGTTCTAAATTCAAATGTATTTTTTGTGTTGCATTACGCGATGTCTTTGTCATATCAATTATTGTATTTATGAACTCTATTCGTTATCAATAGAGTAGTTACAATCGTAAAGTTACTACTACGACTGGTGACGTGTAGAAGTTACTGAAATGAACGATATGATTATGAGTAAATGCTTTTGATTTTGTTTGTTTACATCTATCATTACGGACTGCAAGAACTTGATGACTATTGATATTCGAATAATATCATCACTGTTCGGTTAATGTACGGATTTAAGATGATGGAGCAAAAAGTTTTCTTACACTGTATATATGTTTATGACCGGACGTACTGATAAAAACATATGTATTCCTAGAATGCATGTGGCCCATGACTCTTGCCTATGGATGCCAAGAATTAATGGCGAAGGAATCGGTCATCTTGTCTTTCTTGTAGTTTAATATTTTTAATGGTACATTTGATTTTAAATAGCTATGTAGACAACTGATAGACAGGTTTAAATAAATTTATTCTGCTATTATATACGCAGCTATTATATCATGCAGATTAAGAACTAAGTTGAAGTCGTGTCATATAAACAATTAAAGAGATTAATGGAAGATCCTGGAAAATGGCAAGGCGCCTCCGAAAAAAATGCGGCTCTTAAATTTTGAATGTATAATATATCTACATATATATAAATATAATGTTCTGAATGTCTTATATATTCAATTTGTGTGTAGTTCTCATAGAGATCTCTATAGTTTATGATTATATGAGCAATTGGCGCTAGTTTAGATGTCCGTACTTATTATTTTTTGTTTGTTAGATAATCACGCTTGACCTACTGAACGTAATCAGATGAAATTTGGCATGTAAATTATCTGTATGAATGTGTTTTCGTGAAAATAATAACGGTAATTGGTAGATACTTATTATATACTAGTTGAGCCCGCGACTTTGTGCCTCTAGTATTCAGAATAAGAACAGTTTTTAACTTTCATGTTTGTAGGTAAACCGTTTGAAATAAAACAAACGCCGAATTTTATGTGAAGCTTACAAATGTAGTGTACCTAATGTACATACAATACAATACAAAATATAAGAAAGCGTTTGTTTTTTCTGAGATTAGCCCGCGCAAAAGTACACACAAATACAAACATACAATTTTTTTAATTTTTTTTTTGCTTATTTTAGTCCAATACATTCGTACAAATAGTTTTTCTCATATATCTTCCATCTACACACAGCAATTAGTCACAGTTTTGTTATATGTACAGATTTTTACAATAATTCCTTTAGAATATAACCTCTCTAATTACATCGATTAAATAACAATTGTTATAGTAATAATGTAATCAATTATAATAAACCGTTTGACCCAGATCGCGAGAATGTAATTAACGAGAAATGAGGTCTTAAGCTTTCCATCCTATGAGGTGTTTTTCCATCTCTACGGTTCTAATAATAGGGACCATAAATAAAACCATAATGGAAACTCGTATTAAAGTGTCTGCGCGACGGTGTAATTAAAAAAAATCTTGATCTTTATGGGATGGTTCTGTCTTCCGGGTTTTCGGTTACTTGCGAACTTTATGTTGGGTCGCAATAAAATTGATTAATATTAAAATTAACGTGTTTATAATTTTAAATTACTATACAATAAGTGGTTTTATGATATTTTAATTTATGATACATATTGAATTCTTGATATGGTTCTACTTGTGCAACGGGGAATTTTATCTTCGAATGGGCCTTCCAACCTTCATTATCATACCAGCTCCGGGTTTTTATCAGTATTAATGTGATCCAATCATACAATTAAATGAAATCATTAGCAGCAATGTGGAAAACTTGCAATACGTCACAAGTCCAATGTGAATTGATTTCAGGAGTAAATTAACTGGTTTTGGCTGGAGGAGCGGGGCTTGTTAGTAATGTAGATTGATGGTCTTATTTCAGGGAATGTACCATTTCAGGTTGACCTCCACGCGGTTCCCCCTGGAAATCATCGTGTTATACCAAGTCAATTTATCACGATGTGCTAACTGACCTAACCCCATGTTCATCCTATCATCCTCCACTAGTGCCCCGCCAGCGTAAACCGTTAGCACTGATGGGTGCACCATTTCATTCTCATCCATTAGAAAAAAACTGGTTTGAGCTATAAGTCTAACTAGTTGGAGCTAACGATTTCACTTTGTAATTGTATAGTCAATCAACCACCCCTCGAGGCCAAATATAGACGTTATGCAAACATTTGGTAGGTTCACGTTTACTTTATTACAGAAAATTTTATATATGTATACACATACATGTTTGTCCATATCGTGATTTGAATCTTACTAGCTTGTAATAAAAACTATAATGTAACGATGCAAATATAGCATGCTTCCTTTGAATGAACTTATGTGCTTTAATGACTTATAAACAGTTTTGACCTTGATTTTGGCTGGGTTAAGGCAATAATTGTTGGTTTAGGGCTTTTATATACATAATTCTTATATTTTGATTATGTAGTTATAACTCCCACTTACGCCGAAAGGCCATAAGATCGAATCTTGCCGACACAAACCATATACTTAGAATAATAATTTATATTTCTGAGTCACTCTGTGGGAAGGTGATTTGTTAGTAATGGGGACTAGGACCATTGCTAGCAATGTACCATGTCTGGTCGACCTCCACGCATTTTCTCCTGGAAATCCTCCTGGTTATTTCCATGTGATATCATCACGATTGGCTAACTGATCTGACCTCATACTCATCTTATCCTCCTCCACTGGTGTTCCGCAAGCGTATACCCTTAGCACAGGCAAGTGCACCATTCCATTAACTCTCCGTCGATAGAAACACCGATAACAAACCATAATTTGGTTTGTTTGATGACGCGTTCGTGTTGTTTATGTAAAGGTATAGGCCGCCAGTTTGTTCGTCATTATATAAATAAACTCAAATGTCAGAACATCGTCTAAGTCAGACTTTACATTTCTCGGAATGTTGACATATTCGTACTGGCATACGTGATATAATAATTACAACTCCATACTGGTATTACAAGTTTCTCTGATAACCATACAATATTATGTAATTTATATTTCTACTCTCGTATTCTTGTAATCTACTAATTATGTCCGGCGATTTTAGTCGCTTTGTTGTATTCTAGAATATTCTCTTAACTTTGTAAGTTTAATTGAAAACTCTCCGCTTATACTCTGCTTGCGCGTGATTCAATAACAAACAAGTAAAGACCCGAACATAACAAACTTTCACATTTATAATTTAACTAGAATTTTTCCAGTTAAAGTTCAGTGACCGCATGTAGTTGTAAACTATTGTTTATCTCGTAATTCGCGGTAGTCATCGTCGCTTTAACTAGTAGATATACAGTTTTAAACCTATGTCTATTAAATTTTGAAAGTGCAGAGGTAGAAAAAAATAAATTGTACTTAATGACTTTGATATTAAAGTTCCATCTACTAATATCGTAAGAGGTAAAGTTTCTGAGTTTGTATGTTTGGGGTAATGTACGGTTCGGTTTTACTGATCCGATTTTGAATATTATAGTGTTGGATAACCCATTTATCGAGAAAGGATGTAGGCTATATAACATCCCGCTACGACACCGATAAGAGCGGAGCAGCGGTAAAAATGTTGTAAGAATGGGCAAAATGTGGCGCAGACGAAGTTGCGCCTGTCAGTTAGGTTTATATAAATGTTATAGACATATGGATTGTTCAATACAAATTAAAAAAATAATTTATTAATGTAGGACATTTTAGCCGCTTATGAACATTAAATTTTTTATTTATATTATATTTCCCTACCCTCCGGTTCACTATACAGATTTATTTGAGAAGAAATGACGAAAAACTAATTTGTTATTCTTTTTTTTTAAAGCCATTTTATTTACAACTATTGTCATACACGTTCGTTATTTAAGTAATCGTTTCTCAAGTATTTATTTTATTTAATAGAGTGAAATACGTCCCAAAAAAAGTTAATTATTAATTTCCATGTTAACGAAATTGTAATAACAAAATAATAGGCACCAAAGAGACAGTAATAAATTTTGTAATATAGTCCCTAAATAGAAATTAATTTAACTTTGCTATTTCGTAAATAATTTTCAACAAGTTAATATAATTTGTAATTGAGTTTATTAATATTACAATCTGAAAATGGTGGACCAGTGTATATTGAATCGTCGGTCTTTGTTAAACTCTTCTATATTTATATCTCTTATAGGTCATGTATATGTTTTAGAATTTGACAAACATTTTGGCCAATTATGTCCGTCTCTTTTACATTTTTAACCCTACTGCAGTTTTTTACTAATGGTTGATAATGATTGTAATTGTTCTAAGTGTGTATGTATGTATGTATATGGGTGTCTGTGTGCATATGTATATATATAAAATAAATGTAATGGATCGGTGGACTGTATGGGTGTCTAAATGATGAAAACACGTATCGAATATAATAGTAATATATATTAGAATATAGTTGCGAACTATACAAAAGACAATAAGAGAATAATACAATAAATTGTAGTATATCAAATAACATGACATAAAAAAGAACTCTTCAAAAATATAAATTTAAAAATATCAAAAGAGTTTTATATATATATAAAATGTACCTTTGTCAAAAGTGTAAATGTAATAATGGTTGTCAATAAATGTTTTTCTTTTCTTCTTTTTATTTTTCTTTTATATGGTGCACCCGTCTGCTCCGTTGGCAGGATACCAGTGAAGTACGATAAGATAATTATGAGGTCAAATCAGTTGGCCAATCGTGAAAGATTCACCAGGAATTAATAATAGTTTCCAGGGGTGACCGCGTGAGATTGACCTGACGTGGTATATTACTAGCAATAAGGACACTATTACCCGTTACTAAAAGTACTCTTAACAAAGTAATACCCTACATCAGTTCAATTGACTGAGAAAACTGCCAAGAAACTCAACTCGTATACCTTTTTTTTTAATCAGCGGGCTTGGATTATGCCGTAACGTAGAGCGACTTTCTTAGAATCAGCTCTACCGATTTAGAAAGAACCAGTTTGTTATTCAATGTTATGGTGAAATTATTGTATCATAAGTTCATAATGTTACGTATGCGCAGCAAAACTCTGTCTGGCTGTGTGTCAACGTCCATTTCACCTAAATATACTTTTACAGAAATATCTTCACAATAGTAAATAACTATATTTATATATTCAAGTAGGTGTATATACATGGATTGAGATATAGGTAATTATGTAAACAAATTTCAATATTCATATCTAACGGAGTTTTAGCAAGTTGATATTTTGACCCCGTTTAAAATAGCGACATAGAAATTTGGTATACATACTATTATATTAACTCGAATAGTATTAATATAAAGCCAATGCGGAAGTTCATTGGATTCATCGGAATCAGTATTGGTATTGCATTGATTGATTGTTTAAAAAATATAACCGTGAATGAAATGTGAAACTCTTCTATTTTATCTGTTGAACCTTTTAGATTATTTATTACTTACTATTTAACTTTTGATTAAAATAAAGTTATCTGCATGGTACAGCTTGCTTTATAAATAGACTTTCGGTTGTAAGATGCCGATTAGCTAGCCAAATTACAGGATAAGATAACTAAGATGGTGGATGGTGATGGTCTTACTTATCTGGAATGGCAAGATATAACTGGTATCACAGGTTTCATGATAAGGTGATGGTCGGTGCTATTTATGTATACATAAAACAATTAGCCAACAACGAATTTGTCATTTTAATTACATAAAAAGAACTACATATGTATTATATGTAGTTCTTTTTATAGTATGTATAATTGACGAGGCTAAAAATAACCAATCTCCAATTTGTCAGATTTAATGTAGTCTCTAGTATAGATGAATATTTACAACGCAGATTTTTTGCACATTTCGTGACTTTCGCTGTAATACATATAGATTGCTATTATATTACTTAAAGACGCCGTTATTAAATTAAGAGTAAGTAAAATAATATCACCCGTGAGGATTAACTGGCTTTCTAAAATATGCAAAGATTCTAAACTTACTCTGCTGGATCGACTTGTACTTTCTATTGATTTCAATTCAGCAAATAGTATAATATATATATATACGATAGTATGTTATACAATTTCATTTAATTGGATCATTGGACAGTCTTCATTTAATCAAATGGTATTTTCCTAAGTTAAAGGACCAAATGAGACTACAAAGTATTTTAGTAGTGATTGTTCTTCAACCGACCTATGGTGATGACGAATTAATACCGGAAGTATGAGTATAAAATACTAGAGATAAAATTGAGATTAGGGAAAAAAATAAAATTACAATTGCAGTAGCATACGCTAGCTGTCAGTTTATTCTCCCAAATTTGAATTTAAAAATGAGTCTGTATTTTTGTAAACGTGTACAACCTCATTTGAACAGCACTCCGAACTGACGGTAGATTTGACAAATCATAAGAGTCTGTAATAGACCTATATGAATAAACATATTTTTATTTGATTTGAAAAAGGTGTTTTCGTGGGTATCTCTGTATCTCACTTATTTCATCGGTCAATCTGACATCTTAGGCGCTGGAATGGCAGTGCATAATTGATATCACGGGTCTCACATGATAACGTGATATCCGCTGCGCTGTTCATGTATACATAAGGAAATGAACAATCTGGAAGGAAATTTCAAAGAAAAAAATTACGTACCGTAATATGCTATGTATAGTCATAGTAACATAACTCATATTCATAGTAGCCCTAAGCTAAGGTCTAAGTAAATATGTAAGTAGTACTTATTAGAAATAAATGTATGTGTGTAAACTATTAAGATTGTTTTGATTGATGATTTTTTTTTTGTATTCGTATCTGTCACCTTACTAACACGTGATGCCACTTAAGAGAACGTGAGACCAATTGACACACTCGCCCCTTTCAAATTGAAGTAACATCTGTGCTGTATGCGGGCTTGTTATCGTTTATTAATCAGATTCGATATGTTGTATACGTAATGGTAGGTATTTATGATGAATAAAAGAATATTCATTGATCAATTTAAGATTTTTTTCTTTACATGTGTTTAGAAACACAAATACACTTACATCGGCCTGCGTACTGTAACGTAATGCGAATTTAATTTGCAGTTTTAGCCAATACCAAATAGGAGGTAACATGCTGTCGTTTCCAGAAATATTTTGGTTTATTAACCAGGTTTCTATCACTGTCGTTGCCAGAAATAATTTGGTTTATTAACCAGGTTTCTATCACTGTCGTTTCCAGAAATAATTTGTTTTATTAATCAGGTTTCTATCACTGTCGTTTCCAGAAATAATTTGGTTTATTAACCAGGTTTCTATCACTGTCGTTGCCAGAAATAATTTGGCTTATTAACCAGGTTTCTATCACTGTCGTTGCCAGAAATAATTTGGTTTATTAACCAGGTTTCTATCACTGTCGTTTCCAGAAATAATTTGGTTTATTAATCAGGTTTCTAACACTGTCGTTTCCAGAAATAATTTGGTTTATTAACCAGGTTTCTATCACTCTCGTTTCCAGAAATAATTTGGTTTATTAACCAGGTTTCTATCACTGGCGTAAAAATTCGCCTCATTTGGAAATATTTTCTAGTTAGTGAACTTTATAATGACTACTATTCACCTACACACGAGGTGATCTACGGTCCGCACCAATTCTCTGATTTTAGGGCCCTGAGCATACCTTTTAAAGTGATATAAGGTGTTTTAGGATCGGCCAGATTCGAACTGGCGATTTTAAATAAGAGTAGTAAACCAATAGGCCGCAATGCTCTAATAAATATCTACATAAAGCATTCAATTAACACGTAATCTTAGAATTTCCAATGATTTATCTTTCCGTTAACCTGACGTCACGATTAGCGAGGTCAGATCGTCCATGATTCTGCTGGGCAATTTATCGGATGAAGGTAGTTAAAATAAAAAAAAAAGAAGTATGGAAATAAACTAAGATTGAAATTTGTACATAATAGATATAAGTTAATGCAAAAAAAACCAAAGTTCATCAGTAACTAGGATTGAAGTTTGTCCATTGCAAAAAATATCAAAAGTAGAGCAATAATAGCGAAGATCTCGTTAAATAAAAAATGCAGATAAACTGACCAACTGACTGCAAACAACCAACTTCATGAATAAAACTATTTTGTTTTATTTATGAAGTTGGTTGTTTTTAAAGTCATCTGTGAATATTGTATTACGTCTTATTTGATAATTTAGAATTCTCAAAATAATATTTAAGTTACACATTTATAAATTTATACATTATTTATAGAACAGGATATTAATTAATTAATAAAACGATATTTTGTTAAAGATTGTTTTTATTATACATACACAAATTATGTCAGGACCGGATTAGACTTCAGAATAATTATCTTGAAATACATAGAAGTACATCCCGTTCTGTCTGTCAATATTACGTTCTATAATTAGTTGGTAATTAAATACGTACCTATTATAATAATGACGAAACGAGTCAAGTCTTTTGCTATTTCATCATTATTATTCACATGCGATTGGAGGAAGTAGCCGATGCAAAGCGTTGACCATTAAATAACCATGATCTAGAATTTATTGACAGAACATCGGTAGTTGAATAACGACGTATGTAGCTTACGTCTTTTGCCTGCGTTAGTCAAACTTAACAATAGATTTACTCAACAGTGTTGTATTAAAATCGCATTAGTGTAACATTATACGTAATTAAAGTGTAATAAAGTGATTGGTGTACTGAATAGTGTGAAATGGTGATGTGTTGAGTGAAAATGTCGGCCGGTGTGTGGGACTTGATGCCGGTTCGGTGTCGGTGGATTGAAACGCTGAGGCATTGCGGCAAAACGCTGCTGCGCCGCCAACGAAGGATACTGAGGCGTATTAAAAAGGTAAATTCCTTGAGAGAAACGATACATTTTTTTCTTATATTTTTGACTTTGTACAAAGTCTGCGTGGGCACATCTGTCTCTCTAAATTCTACTGCTAGCGGCTGGTTTTGCAAGATGTGTTCCGAATTGAAAAGTGTGGTATGGCAGTGATAATACAGGCATACTATTTTAGTTTTTACAATGGCAACGTTATGTTGTGTACCATAGGTACCATGAGACGAAGGGGATTGTTAGTAATGTGGACTGATGACCCCATAAATAGCAAGCAATGTACCGTATCAGGTTCAACCTGGATGTAATCGTGATAATTCCTAGTGAATTTATCATGAACTGACCTAACCCCATAGTCATTCTTTTATCCTCTACTAGAGCCTCACCAGCGGAAACCCTTAGCACACACAGGTGTACCTTATTCCATTATCATCCATTAAAAAAGTAGGTACCACGTATATTGAAATTTATTTTAATTGTAGTATAGTATATATCCGATTTTAGGAGCTATAAGCATGTAATTAGGTTTTTAGCTTATAAGTAAACTACTACTCGCCCCGGCTTCGTCCGGATGTATTATACATATTAACCTTCCTCTTGAATCACTATCTATTAAAAAATAAACCTTTTCAAAATCCGTTTCGTAGTTTTAAAGATTTACGCATACATAGGGACGGACAGTCGGCGACATGTTTTATACTATGTAGTGATGATTCACCAAGAGTTTACCATGGTGGTTTCTAGGGATACCTATTGTGTACTTTGCTAGCAATGGTGGTTGTATAAAATATTTTAATCGCCACAGCGCCATCTAAACCGAAGTTAAGCTAAAGCTTGTGTTATGGGTACTAGACGATTGATACAAATACCTAGATATTTGTTTTGTAAATATGTACATACATAATATACATAGAAAACACCCAGACCGATACAAACAATCATACTCATGAATACAAATGTTTGTGCCGTGTGAGGAGTCGAACCCGCGACCTTCGGATAATAAAGCGAAATACTAAACCACTAGACCACCGAGGCTGTCAAATAAGCTTTTTAACGTTGCAGGCGATTCAATTAAAACGACCACAATGACCAGTGTAATATTTGATGTCAAAGAATATATATATATATTATTGTAAAATGGTGATATGAAACTGAATCATCGTTATTTTTCAGGCGATTGTTTGCTAATATAAAAGAATATTAATTGGACATGTGCTCAATCATTGAACCTGTCACAGATGACATTGTTAATTTCGACACCACATTGTACAATTTCAGGCATACGCAGTAGGACATACGAAATTATGAAACACTTGAATATAGTTCATTGTTTCAGCGGCTTATTTAATTGGAAAAATTTATAACTCATTGTCACTATAGTCGTTGTCGGTAAAGGATATACATGTAATGTTGTCTGTTTTGTTATTGAAACTCTTTGTGTTATCCTGTCTAGTGGCTATTGGAATTCTTTATTGGTACGTTCAATTAGTTTTTCCTGTTATTTTTAATCAGAGTATTCAAGGTTCATAGATTAAGTAACATTTTGTTTGGCTTCTTGAGGGAAATGATATATAATTTTTTAAAGTAAGCTTTTTTATTTATTGCTCAATTTACTTACAAACATAAGTAAATACATAGAATACATATATGTACATAAACATACGTAAATATTTAAGGACTTACAAATTTGCATGCAAAATATACATGGACCCTCCATGTATATTTCACTGTAAGGATTTTTAAAGATTTATACTGTAGTTCATCTTTCAGTTGATTTTAAGTTTGTGACTATCCGGATTATTGTATTGTCTAATAATATGAAATCCAATATAGTATGCCTTTATTTACTGACATATACGTGTTAAACGTGTTATAACAAAGTAACAAATATTTTGTGTAAACACTTTGCTACTTTGTTATAACATTCCGTATTCCGTCCATTGTAGCGATTTCTCCGAGATATCCGCGCCGATTTGAGATATTATTCTATTTAATAACCTTAATAATACGATTAAACTTTATTTACTATTATTAATATCAATTATTTATAATAATATAACATCCATAAGGTCTTAATCGATCCTAGTGTGTGCATAGTCTAAGATATGTATTTTACGGTTACGAAATCGTGTGAATGATTAGGATTTGTCATCATCAAAAGTCTGACATTAGTCTTAAACAGTATGCAATAACGTGTAACAATATAAATGCAAGTATCAAGTTTTAGGTATATAGTTATATAAATTTTCATAATAATTATTAATTATTTCGTGTATGTTTATAATATATTTTGCAATAGAGAAGGACGTACTACTTTTTGTCGCATAATAAATAAATAATGAGCCATCGGCCGAAGTTGCGGATAGAAACTAGTAACACTATAAAACTTATAGATCCCATTATGGGCACCAGTTAGAGTGGAGAAGTCATCTAATTGTCATATTATGGAGGCGTGGCCAATTGGTTAGCTGTAGAAGCACGGAAGGGTGCACCATTCTAACGTCCTTAAAAAAAATAAGGCTTGGCTTTCCATGTTTGTTTTGTTAGATGTTATCATTGAATATAAAATGTCGTAAGATGTAAAAGGCAAGTCTCCGCATCTTACCGTTACATTTATCAACATCATTTACCGTAGTGTCACAGAATATTTAATAATAGGTACTGTTGGTGTGTCATCAAGTTAAAATATAGCAAGTACTTTGTTCCACTTTCCATGTGGTGACGAAGTGAGAATGTGTCACTACTCAGCAGACCAGGATATCATAAAAGCAAACAAAGGAAAAATGGCCATACTATTACTAGGTCAAATCGCTAGTAATAGGAGAAAGAAAATTTGAAATACCAGGTCCTCTCATAAATATGATTATGGTAGTTATAGACCATTCCGTTATGAAGACATCATGAAGACGAGGCAGCGTCTGATTTTATTTAAGGAGGATCCAGGAAGTTTCCTAGCACCGTGTCCGTGTACGCCAATTGAGAGGGCTATATCCCTTGGTTGGTAAGCAATCGTTTCCCGGCCGTTAGGCTGTAGTAGAGTAGTATCCGTTTACATCCCTAATAACGAATGTTCACCCAAAAAAGAAGATATCCCGAATAAAAGAAAAAGGACCAGGCCAATTATTATGATAAGTTCCTTGAAATACGCGGAAAGGTACTGGTCGATATAATTATGTTTTTTTCCACAGAAATAAAACTCAAATTACAACACACATGTTACAAATTTTCAATAGTGGAAAAATTAATATGGGACCAACATTAATATGGGATCAATTAAGCATACTCCGTGTATGCTTAATTGATTGCAGAAAGAACAATCATAATTCTTGTAGAACATGAAGCTCTAACAAAGAATGAGATAAATAAGATAATAATGTTAGTTTTTGGAGTTGGTTCAGAATGTATTAATCATAGTGGCAGTATCATCGTAGGTCTGTGCGTTTTGCTTGTAATAGTTTGCAATTACGCAATCTCGACGGACGTGGCGCGCTTACCAAACTGAGGTTATATACCGGATCTCACATTTGCAGGTCTGCATGTTTTGATGATATGAGAGCCTTTAAAATCAACATTATAAGTGCCAATAGCACATGCCCTTTCTTTAAGCCTTGATCTTGTCGCATGGAAAATCTTAATATGTTCATTCAAATTAGAAAGAGCCTTACCTTAAATTGTTGAAAGGAAAACTGACGGTTGAGGAGAGAAGCATTTTCTACTAAGCAGAAAATTAGAGACAAACTTCTTAGCATTCCATGGAATCAAGTTACGGTTGTCGGATCCATCGTGTGGCAGAGAGGGAAACTCCGAGCCGTTCCCGGGACTTGTGACGCGTTGCCGACGTCAACACTCACCTTTACCGCTCGTGTTCTTTCCCTGCCCAGTCAAATCTAGGAGGAGCCTGCTGCACTAGTTTTAGATTCACGTTCTAGTATACAATCCACTACAGTTATAACAATATAAAAACAAATAGTATGTAGTTTCTAAAATATAGATAGCTGTATTAAGTCGTATAATAAGGCTTCTGTTATATTTTTGGAATCGTAACCTTGAATTGGCTGATTCGGATTCTGTTGTTATTAGCTTAGTTATAATTAGTAACCGTTAAACATATTAGCATAAAATATATATACTTGTAATTGTTATTATTGTGAAAACATTTTTGCCTTTAATATATTTTAATAGGTACTTAAAATGATAAATATTAGTAAAGTTTCCGATCTTTTCCTGAAATATGCGGAGCTCTTTACTCTTTGTACCTCAAAATACGTACCGGATCATTGCATTATAATTACTTTCATGGATTGTGCAGTACTGTGTTACAATTAAATGTAGTTATCGTCAATTTATACAAAAGGTCACTGCTTATTGATCCTCGGCTGTATTCATTAAATTAAGTATATTAAGCTTGTGATAATAATATACTTCATTAAAGTTTAATTTATAAATTTGTTGCGATAAGTTTGGATATGGTATGATTTTTTTTGAGACTAAAATATTATTTGGCATCAAAATTTTGGTATTTTATTTTCAGATCTAAACAATAAAACTTTACTATAATCTGGATCACAATCCAGATATTGACAAAAATGTGGTACGTGTATGTTTCTATATCATTCATCAATTCGGTACTAATAATTTTGATGATTCTTTTTTAGAGTTGGTATCATTTGGTCTTATTTTCTGTAGAAAAATATAATATCGATGTGTTTGCCTTATAAATATTATTTACACCAAATGCATTTACATAGCTTGACATACATAATAGCAATACGAAAATCGTTTGAAATAATTTCAATACTATACAATCCACTTTTATTTTTGCTATTTCACGCGTGCTTTTGCGAATCCGTGACACAACGTCCTCTGACCTGGAATCTGGAATGACTACAAATCTAAAAGCGTGTTTCTTTTTCTTTTCTCGTTATTTTTTCAACGTGATAAATGTGCCGTATTTTCGTTTGTGAACTTAAACATTTTAAACAGGTTCCATGAAATTGTAATATAGTAGTACGAGGAGAATAGTAGTTCAATCCATTTATGTTTTAGTGAAATTATCCAAAACGCTGGCAGAAATATTTATGCCTCTCTGCAATGACTTCTGTTACGTAAATTGACCATTAGACAGTCCCCTTACTCTTTCTCCAAATCTATCATCTCTTCCTCAACACGATTATGTTGATTTTCTTGTGGAAAATCTTAAACTTTAGCTTATAGCGGTCGAAATAAACGACACTAAATTGTAATTTGTATTACATTTATTTAAATAAAGATAATTTATATTACCAGTGTCCCAATCTTAATTAGGTATATACACTCGAGTAGAATGAATCACGTGTGTGGCAGCCGAAGGATAAAAAAGACATTTAGAAAATTGGTAATTAATATAGTTTATTAACTAAATTACAGCTAATATTTTAATCCGCGGTCTTATGCAGAAATATGAAACGCTGAATCAGCGACCGGATGGCGAACAGTGCAAACAGCGGACTATTATTGCTGACACTAGAATAATTTGTGGAACCTTTTGTTTACGTACAGCAATAAATTATGACAAATATTAGGTATAGAGTTATATATTATGTTTCCAACAGGAACAATAACCTTTCAAATGGTTAAAAAAAAATGGAATGGACTTTAACCTACCACAAACGGATTCACAAAATCCTAACTGTTTAGAATATTAGTATATATTTAATTATATGTATTTTTTAATGTACTAACGAAATAATTGTTTGCTTGTCCGCAGGTGTACCTACACAGTTGGCGCTCCGCAGACGAGCTGAACATGTTGGTGGGTGCGAAGGTCGGCGGCACGACTCCGCTGGTGATCGCCTGCCGGAATGGCCACTACGACGTAGCCGAGTACCTGATCGAGAGGTGTAAGGCGGACATCGAGCAGCCGGGCTCCGGTTAGTGTCAAATACTTGAAATATACCATCACGCGTGTAATATTTGTAGTCAAAACTGGGAATGAATTCATGAATTCGATATCACGCGCCTGATTGACCCCATTGACTTTTTTCTCATACTAAGCGCAAAAGATTAACCCTTTATATAGCGGAGAAGGGATAGTTCGGGAATAGTGACATCATTCGTCGTAATGCGCCTTGTTAGATCGACCTCCACACGGTTCTCTTTGTAAATAACCGTTGTTTAATTACTTGTAAACTCACCACGATGATCGATTGTAACCAGCCAGAGTATACCGTTAATGCAGACGGGTGCACGACACTATTATTCACAAGAAACATTACGGGGATTTAAAATAAAATAAATAAATTATTAAGGTCATTCATTTGCATACTGGTGAGGGTAATGTAGTAAAATAGTCCCAAAACAAAAAAAATTGACAGTAAATCTCCCCATTTCCTCGATCACATAGATATCCCAATTGGCAAACTTGATTGTCGCTGCTGTACATAGAACAAAAGATAAAAAAAAAATTCCTCAACTAATTATTACTTTCCCATTGCGTCAATAGTTTGGCGAATGGCCATACCACCTCACTATATCACTGTCGCACCTCGCCCAGAAAATATATATTTACCCAAGTCAGGTGGCGATTAAGGTAGGTATGTACACAATTCCGCGCCGCATCTATAGAACGCAACGCATTTTAGTATACTTTTTATAGTAGTTGAGTTTACACAAAGGCGTCTGTAGTTCGTGGGTAGGTCTGTATCGCGATTATTTTTCGGACATTCTAATGACGGTAGGTAAACAAAATGTCGGCACCTATCAACATTGACATCCACTGTTACTCCAGTCGGCTAGTACAACCTAGTCAAATGTATGAGTTTTATGTAAACCATAAAATTATTCGTGTTAAAACAAAATCCATTTCGACACATTTATTTTCTACAAATATCTGTCCATTTTCCAATCAGACATAATAATATATCTTAAATGATGTAAACAGTATGTCCAATAGGACATACAACTTACAAATGAACGTTGCGATCGATGCGGAACTGTAGAATGTAGAGACGCCTTTATCAACAAAATCCGTTATTATGATAAAACGTGCGTAGAATAATGTTCACCCAAATGAAAATAGTTATTTATAAAGCTGTTTGATGTCTTATTTTTGGGAAAATCCGGCATTAATGATGTAGTGGTTTTGTCAACTTAAATCGACGTCAGTTTAAAAGAACATTAATAATAATTAGTACCTGTATAGTAATTAACTGTAAGTCCATACATACGTCATACAGCGTCATCTAGTCCCAAATTACGCGGATGTTTATGTATATGTTATGTACATGACTAGCTGTAACCATTGACTTCGTCAACGTGAAATAGATCTTATTAAAAAAATATCTAGTAGTCTAAGTTACTCATTATAATATCAAGGCCGGCCGTTTCAGAGATTAGCAAAAACAAACAGGCAGACAAAAAAATTTTTATTTTTTTTATTTAAGTTCCGTATGCATTTAGTGAAAAGTTTTTAATTTAAAATTATTAACACACTTCTCACTTTACTAAATACTATACTGTATACTAACACACATTACCGCTAGTTTATCATATCATTTACATAAAAAAAAATCATACTTCTAGTGACAGTCAAAATTTCTCATAGTCAAGTTAAATAGACAATGAATCGCGAACAGAACTCTGAAAATAGTTTAAAATTCATAAATCCATAATGATAATATAAAATTGCGTCCTCGACGTTTTAATGAAAGAAACACCTATGAACTCATTGCTGTGTAGTATATTACGAAACGTGTATAACAATAATAAAGTGCTGAGAATAACTATATTCATTGTAGGCGTGACGTAATATAAACACAATAGTATATTTATGTTATAAACACAAATATATGCTCATACGATGCGTGTGTGTAGTGAATTTAATGAAGATGTTTTTTAATGGATGATAATGGAATGATGTACCAGCCTGCGCCAACGGTTTACGCTGGTGGGGCACCAGTGGAGGATGATAAGATGGACATGAGGTCTGATATGTTTGCCTATCGTGACTGATTAACAGGAATTACCATGGAGTTTTTTAACCCGAATTTTTAACTTTTTCGTATTTTATAAGACCTATCAAATATTTCAGTAAATGAATTATTACCATTTTATTTGGTTAAGACCCAATCAGGCGTTTTGTCGTAAAAACTGCCAGACAGACAGACACTATCACATTTATGTAATTAGTTCAGATGTGTATAAAGGATATAAAGTATTAATATATAAATAATTAACTTCTGTACATAATATTTTTAACCTTTTTATAATTATACGAGAACGATTCTCACCGCCAACTTTTCCTAAGTCATATATCCGAGGAGTCTGATAACCTAAATTAAGTTCCTAAGTCTTCCCAAGTCATCTATATTACGATGTGCTGTCTGTAATTGTTTGTCTCGTTATTTACAGTGACGTTCGACGGGGAGACGATAGAGGGCGCGCCCCCTCTGTGGTGTGCGGCCGCTGCGGGCCACCTGCCCCTGGTCAAGTTGCTGGTCCGCGCTGGCGCGAACGTCAACTCTACCACGCGCACACACAGTACACCGCTCCGGGCCGCGTGCTTCGACGGACACTACGATATTGTTAAGTTCCTAGTCGAAAATGGCGCCGGTGAGTGTTACTTCAATAGTATACAGACGACACTAAATTTAGGACAATATCGGAGCTCGGATACCTGCCTTTACACCTACGCTCTTTCACGCGCGAATACGCTTTCATGCAAGAAAGAATGAGCATTTAAATTTCTGCCTTTACACATACGCTCTTACACGCGCGAATAAGCTGTCATGCAGGAAAGAATGTGCATGTAAATTTCTGCCTTTACACATACGCTCTTACACGCCCGAATAAGCTGTCTTGCAGGAAATAATGTGCATGAAAATTTCTGCCTTTACACATACGCTCTTACACGCGCGAATAAGCTGTCATGCAGGAAAGAATGTGCATGAAAATTTCTGCCTTTACACATATGCTCTTACACGCGCGAATAAGCTGTCATGCAGGAAAGAATGTGCATGTAAATTTCTGTCTTTACACATACGCTCTTACACGCGCGAATAAGCTGTCATGCAGGAAAGAATGTGCATGAAAATTTCTGCCTTTACACATATGTTCTTACACGCGCGAATACGTTTTCACACAGGAAAGAATGCTTGTAAATGTAGACAATGAGAAAGACCGTGCCGTACACGTATTCCCGCGTTCTTCTAATGTGCGTGCTTTAGCGTCTTTGTGTAACATTGCAAAATGGCGGACATCTGCCTATGGATCAAAGACTAGAACTATTGATAAATCTTTGAATCTTAAACGTGTCTTTGGAAAATAAAATCTATGGTTTAAATTACAAGACGATCTAAAATGCGATTCAGGACGCTATAACGCCCTTTATTTTAGTGTCGTGTTTAGGTTACTTTTCTCCTCGTATAGATCAAATGATCAAGGCGTCTAGAAAGACCGCTTTATAGGAGTCATAATATGACTTGTTTTATATAATTCGCCGATGAAATTGTATTATTTTATTTCGCCCGTCACCCATAGCCGAAGATTTATTAAACTCTGCAAGTAATACAAGGAAAATTCTAATATGATTTAAACTAGACCAAGAGTAGTAGACTACCCAATCTATATATTATATATATATATATATATATATATATAACTCAAAGGTGACTGACGTAGTGATCTATCAACGCACAGCCCAAATCACTGGATGGATCCGGCTGAAATTTGGCATGCAGGTATATGTTATGACGTAGGCATCCGCTAAGAAACGATTTTGATTAATTCTACCCCCAAAGGGATAAAATAGGGAATGAAAGTTTATATGAAAATTTGTCAATTTTAAACCGATCGGACTGAGACTTTGCATACATAAAGCTACTATGACGTAGGAAAGGATTTTGATAAATTCCACCCCTAAGGAGATAAATTAACGCGAGCAAAGCCGCGGGCAAAAGCTAGTGTAATTATTCAATTCCTTAGGGAGAATTCATAAGAAGATTATTATTGTACTTAAGCACTCTCGTAAATAGTCTATAATATATTATGATATATATGTTATTTGATTGATCGACAATATAAATAAAGTAATACAAGTATTAGAGCTAAGCCTACGTTCCAAGTATGGACAAACGTTTCCGTCCTGTTTCCGTTTATAAGCGCACTTCAAAGCATGTTTGCATCTGTAGAAATGTGCTCAATTATGAGTTAAAATTTGAAGCTAGGTGCGGCACCGGGGTTGGTCAAATCTTATATGCATATATAAGATTTGGCCGACTGTCAAAGTCGAGGTAAATGCAACAACTTGATGACTGATGACCCATTTCTATGAATTTATTATTTTGAATCCAATGTGTCAACCGGGCGAATCTACCGTCTTTCAGACTAGTTTTTGCTTTGTTATCAATGTTTCAGTTACTGGAGACATAAATATAAATGGACGCATAATGCCCAGAGTCGAAGTCACGATCTAGGGGGTCTCAGAGCATCGACCTTACCAGGTCAAAATTATGCGATAGCGTAAATCATAACCGTTTACCAACAGATGCGCCATATGCTTGTGTGCCACAGTCGTAGTAAAAAAAAATAGTAAACTATAATTAAATTTTAATATCCAACATTTCTTTATATTTCAGACATAGAAATAGCCAATCGCCATGGACACACGTGCCTGATGATCGCGTGCTACAAGGGGCACATTAGAATCGCCAAATATCTACTTTCATTAAACGCAGATGTCAATAGGAAAAGTGTTAAAGGCAACACAGCATTACACGACTGTGCTGAGAGCGGGTCGCTACATATACTCAAGATGCTGTTGGGGCACGGCGCGACGATGGATGTTGATTCTTATGGTTAGTAGTCATAGATTTTAATTCGTAAATAGTGACTCATCCGAACCATGCAGACGGTCTCTCGGTTTACTTCGGATGGTCGCGGGTTCGATTCCTCGCATGGTGCAAACATTTGTATTCATGAGTATGATTGTTTGTATCGGTCTGGGTGTTTTCTATGTATATTATGTATGTACTTATAAAAAAAAGTATTTATTATCAGTTGTTTAGTACCCCTAACAGCTCTGCTTACCGTTAGACTGGATGGCGCTGTGTTAATTGTCCAGGATTATTTATTTTGTTTATTCTTAAATATATTATATTAGCTGTGCCCACTGCTTCACCCGCTTGAACTTTATAGCCTTTATGTTTAATATTGGTGTATAATTTATATTCAGTATAATAATATAGAATAGAGTGAATATTGTTTTATACCAATGTCATTAGATGGCGCTGTATTGTTTTATGTATTTTTCTATTACGCGCTGCTAAGATATTTTTGTTAGACAGATAAGTAAAAAGTATATTTTTTTGTATGTTTGTCTGGATTAAGATATAATAATAATATCATTTATTCAGCATCATAGTACACAGTAAAAAATAGAAAACTTAAAAACTAATATTTCGCTATGAGCTGAAAGGACCTCCACTCAGCTGGTGCCACAGTCTGTCACTGCAGTGCTGATTTTCAGTGGAGCTACTCGAAAAAAAAACGATATTGTGAGTTTTGAGACTAAATGTAATGCTCTGTGTGAATTGTCTTGGGTTATTATTGTTATTCTTGTATGTCTATCTCTTATACGTATAACTTATTTTTGTATATCCACGTTACAGGTATGACGCCCCTCCTAGCCGCATCTGTCACAGGCCATACACACATAGTGGAGCATTTAATTAGCGTAGAATATGGTTTAGTTACGAGACAGCAGCGGATCGACGCGTTGGAACTACTCGGCGCGACGTACGTCGACAAACGAAGGGACATGGTCGGCGCTCTATCGTTATGGAAACGGGCAATGGACGATAGGTCAGTGAAAATAACTAAACTATATAAACCTGCCCACGTCACATCACAGAAAAATTGCAATAATTGAAAATTATTAAATAAATATGTAATATTATCAAAGAAAATATTTAAAATAAGGCAATAAACAAAAAAACTAAGAATAAAGCAAAACATATAAATTGCGGGAATCCACAGTACATGTGTTCGTAGACCTAGAAAAGCGTAGAAAAAAAGATTGGACTAAAAAATAATATGCAATAAAAGACCTCAAGTCTATGTAAAATAAGGGCGTAACTTAATAAAAAAAAAACCTGCACGTCTTTCGTCTTCATGAGTAACGGGCCTGAAAACCAGTGCTGTATAAATACACCTCAATGAGTTTGTGCTTATATCAGCAACAGCTGAGGCAGTTTCTGTTGCCGACTTTGTATGTTTCTTTCTTATTCTTGTATATGCTTATTTTTTAATGTTGGTATTGGACACAGTTACCTAGATATTACATACATACCTACATACTTCAATGTAATATTTGAGATTAATTAAGACTAGTAAAACAAACTAAATATTCTCTACTATTAATATGAAAATATCGATTTTATATACTAATTCTTGTATATAAAATCGATATTTTCATATTAATTTGGTCATTTCACTTTCATTTATACTAATATTATGAAGAGTTAAAATTTGTATGTTTATTTGTACGGGGTATCCTCTAAGGTAATTAAAAAGTGGCAAAATTATATTCTATTTCAGTGCTTCCGATGCGTATTCTGCTTAAATACTTAAAGTTACGCAAAATATATGTATGACGGAATTGTTCTCCTTTAAAACTTCGCGACAACATATGAATGAATGAATGAATGAAAAACACTTTATTGTTCTTCTCACAGAAAGAATAATTACATAAATTATTATGTACTTCAAATATAAAAAGAAAAAACAACATAATTATAATATATATGTCTATATTTTAAAGTTAATTCATTATAACCTTTATTATAGTAATCAAATTTCTTCCAAATTAATGCATTATTTGCGAACGTGTTTTTATAAACATGGTATTAATATTTATCCAAATAAATATGTTGGTGTCGAACAATTTAGATGGTAATCAGATATTGGGCTCGTCAGAAGGCGGGGCGGGTTGCTTGTCTGTAATATACGTTGTAACCGACGACGTAGTACTGTCCCACAGCAGTTAGCAATAGTGGTAACTATTTGTCTATTTTATAATGTATTGTTTACAGATTTCCTGCCGATGGCAGTCAGCCAATACCCAAGCCAAAAGACGTGCCTCGCATAGAGGCGTACGACTTCGCGGTGGAACCGAGCGATGTGCGGCAACTGGAGGAGATCCTAGCGGACCCTGATGCGATGAGGATGCAGGCGCTTGTCATTAGAGAGAGGATACTTGGTTAGTTAGTTAGGATACTTAGTCAGTTAGTTAGGATACTTGGTCAGTTAGTTAGGATACTTTGTCAGTTAGTTAGGATACTTGGTCAGTTAGCTAGGATACTTTGTTAGTTAGTTAGGATACTTTGTCAGTTAGTAAGGATACTTGGTCAGTTAGTTAGGATATTTAGTTATATAATAGGAATGGCTAACGGCCCATCTGATGGTCTCGGGCAACCGTCGCCTCTATACATGAATTTGAAGATTATGGTCATCACCTTAATAATAATATGACATCTGTGATACCACTTATGGCACCGAGCCATTCCAGATGACTAGCATGTCATGCCTATTATCCTGTAATTCCACTGCTTAATCGCACCCTGCAACCATATCTATGTTATATTTTTTAATTTTTTTGTCCTAATCGCACATGAAAGAAAGTGTCGTGTAAAGACAGCTCATGTTACTACTTGCAGCAGTGACCTGTTTTAAGTAACAGACTAAGATCCATGACCAAGAAGATTGACTTATCCTAGTATAGTACACATTTTTTTTATGGATGATAATGGTATGGTGTACCCGCCTGCGCTAACGGTTTATGCTAGCGGGGCACCAGTGGAGGATGATCAGATGAACATGAGGTCAGGTCGTGACATATTTACCAGAAATTTATCACGATGGTTTCCAGGAGGAACCGCGTGGAGGTCAACCTGACATGGTACATTGCTAGTAATGGGGTCATGAGTCCATATTACTAACAATCTTCTTCCCCCTATATCGTACATATTAGCACTACTCAATCGTACATGTTTCTTCTATCAGACGAACATACTCATATACAGATCTGTAATTTTATTTATTTCACTAATGTCTAGTAATAATAGTTCATAAACTAACGTTTATATGTAATCTTATTAATATTTTAAACGCGAAAGTTTGTTATGGATGCATGTTTGTTACTTTTTGACGCAAAAACTACTAACAGATTTCGATGAAACTTTACAGTAATATAGATTATAGATCAGAATAACATATTGGCTATTAATTTCAATATGTTATTCTGATTCTGAAACCGCGGGCACAGCTGATAATAATATACATCGTCTCTGTGGTCTCGGCACTGACGACGATGATCTGGCACGGTAGCGCCAATACATCACTGCCTTCGTCCAGTAGTCCTCCTCGATGAAGGTGGGCGGCGTGTAATGGAACGTGTGTTGTGCGATATCAGGGCCGGCGCACCCGGACACGTCGTACTACGTGCGGTACCGCGGCGCGGTGTACGCGGACGCTGGCCGGTTCGCTCGCTGCCGCCAGCTGTGGCACCACGCGCTCGACATGCAGCGCGCCGTGCTGCCGCCGCTCTCGCCTCTCACGCAGTCCTCGCTCTACAGCTTCGCCGAGCTCTTCTCCTACATGCTGGCCGAGCGTGCGCGTCCCCCGCTCAGAGGTAATACCATCAAATCGGACGTTACAAGATTTCACTTCCGCTTCCGCGGTTCCGCCAATAAACAAATTAATCAGTCTTCTGACAAAATTAAGACCATCTGGGGAATTATAAACAAAGAAACTGGAAGGTCTGAAAAAGCCTGCAATCAATTCTCATTGGGTCGTATTACTTGACGAAATAAAATTTACGTATTATGTATAATACACTGTTAAAATGTTATTCTTTAAAAGTAAAATCTAATGAAATTGTAACTGAGGCTGTTTTGTAATATTAGTTCAAATAAAAAGGGCAAAACAGTTAATTAAAAATATTTAAAACTAAAATTAATCATTTCCCTTATCCCATTTCCATTATAAAGTTTGTTTTGATGATTAAAGTATGTTTGGTTCTAATAATATTGTATGTCCCACAGGTCGTATAGTTCCACCGGTGACGATTGATGATGTAGAACCAGTATTCACTAAAGCACTATCAGAGATCGACAGAGGCATGGAGCTTCTAGAGTGTTCTAAACTAAGTATTGACAGAGAACAAACACTGACAACTCTACAGAGGGTGCTAGTGATATCACTCCAACTAGCTACTGTGATGGCAAGGCTGCTCTCCGAGCCGGAGTGTACGGAAGCAGTCTCCAATAGAATTCATAAGGCTGTGTACTCGCTTGTTAAGTTAGATATTAAGGTGAGTGAGATAATTTTTATAAATTTTTAGACAGGTTATTAATAAGTTGTTCTAACACTTGGTCGATACTTGTAGCATAATATAGTATAAATTTAAATTATTTTTTTATTCAATTGTTTTGAGACGAAGTATGTAATATTTCAAATTAAAAATCATAATGTTCTTAAACTAATGCCACTAGAATAAATTAACAAGATCACGGATTTTATGTTTGTAATTCTTTACTAGTATTATTAAATGTATAGTAGTAGTAATTAAACACGTCATCGGTCAACACGTCAATTAAAGTTCTCGTTTCGAAGTTCCCATTTCACATAGCAATAGGGTAATTTTATGGATGATAATGGAATAGTGTACCCGCCTGCGCTACGGGCACCCGTGGAGGATGATAAGATGAGCATGAAATCAAGTCAGTTAGCCTATCGTGACAAATTCACCAGCAATCTATCACGAAGGTTTCCGGGGGGAACCGCGTGGAGGCCAACCTGACATGGTACATTGCTAGTAAGGGGGTCATAAGTTCACATTGCTAACGATCCCCTTCCCACCTAGCAATAGGGTTGTGACATGTGGGTGATTGGTCCGCAGGTGCGACAGGGGCGGTCGGCGCTGCACGTGGCGTGCTCGGCGGCGGCGCGCGCGGGCGGCGGCGTGTGGCTGCAGGCCCTGCCGCCCGCCGCCGCGCCCGCGCCCGCCGCCGACGCGGGCCCCGCGGGCCCCGGGGGCCCCGCCGCCGCCGCGGGCCCCGCGCCCGCCGCCGCCGCCGCCGCGCCCTCCGGCCCGCACGAGGCGGCGCCCTGCTGCGGCGCGCTCGTGTCGCTCATGCTGCGGCTCGGCGCTTCGCCCGACGCGCGCGATGCTGATGGCAACACGCCGCTGCATCTCGTCTGCAAGGTACCTTATTTTAGCACCGCATTCGACTCGCCATTCCCGTGTTTGTGCTTAATATGCTTTGTGCACTGAAGTTTAGTAGAATATAATAGTGTATTATTACAGTGTTACTATTTTTCTTTGTGATAAATATTTTAATGAATTTTAAGTAAGTTAGTAATGAGCCTAGTTACTGCGAACAAAGTTTGGTGTTTCTCAGGGTTATAATCTAGGGCCTTTCTTATTCATTGTTTTTCGAATTTGTAAAATAGTACTTTAAACAAGAATATTTTGTAATCAGGTCCATAGCCTTGTTCTGCATAACAAGCATATTATACAGTCAATTGAATTTACTCCATTATGAAAGCAGGGCATGATTTAATAAGAAGAATCATTGCATTATTTGTTATGCATGTAATGTGATTATTTCTAGATAACATTTATTCTACTAATATGTTATTGCACTGTGTTTTTAGTGTATATTCGCATCGCTTAACGCAGTTGTTATATAAACAGATATTACATTCGTATTTTGTGCATAGAGATAACGATAAGCGTGTGTAACAGCTGAAGCCGTGCCCGGCGGAGGTGGTGACGGCGCTGCTGCAGCACGGCGCGCACGTGGACACGGTGAACTACGACGGGCACACACCCGAGCTGCTGCTGCGCGCCTCGCACCAGAGCCTGGCCGCGCTCGTCAACCCGCTGCGGTACACCACGCTCAAGTGTCTCGCTGCGCGTACCGTCAAGAACTACCGCCTGCCCTACCGGCACGTGCTGCCGCAATGCCTCCACGCCACCGTCATCACGCACTGAGCTTCCGGTAACACTCTTGTTTAATCTCCCGGACGTGTCGTTAATTCCCCGGACATGGGCAGTATACAGGCTGCTCCTCGGATTCTCTGGACCGCCACGTGCCGCTGCGCCATCGTCATGACGCTCTCATCTCCGGTAACATGAGTGTCTTGTCTTGCGGACGTAGCGGTATACAGGCTGCTCAGATTCTCTACATCATATAGCAGAGATCTATCAAGATCTGCAAATTGACGCAGCATGACCGAACGGCAGTTGTAGGACGTGGTATACTTTTCACTAACTTACAGGCCGATTTCATTATGTATACTGAACCTACGGTAATACTCTTGTCTTATATCCCGGACGTGTTATCGCTTCTCCGGAAATACAGGCTCCTCTTATGTCCTGGATAATATAGTCACAAATGTCGGACACATAGGCAGTACAGGATGTTCGTCGGACTATCTGGATCATAGTCACAATTCTGGACACGATGCGTCAATATACAGAGACGGTTTCCTATTAACTGGGCGTGGTGTACTTTTCACTACCTAAGAGGCCGATTTTATTGTGTTACCACTTCTCCAGACAAAGGCCATTACTTTTTATAAGACATATTATTACTTCTGTTTTTTAATGTTATCGCTCTATCAGAGGCCGGTTCTCGTCTATTAATTTTTTTTGTTTTATTTCGAGTTTACACATTTACTTAGTTTATAGTCAACACTAAATGGAAAAATTCTAGCAGTCACCATGTCCTAATAATTGATTAAAACTAGTCTATTGCTATAAATGCGATAACACAAATGTTCGGAGAATTACAACGGCCTTTACAGTACTGTAGCAGCTTGAGCGTATTGGAATTGATAAAACATTGATAACGCTTAAAATAGGCTTTGTCTTACGTCATTTCATACCATTGCATTTTGAGAACTATATGTTTATAGCGTTTTATAATGGATGGATTTGGATCAGTATAATTAATATATTTGCGATTTTTGAGGCTAGATTTTATAATCAATATACCTATTATATTCACTGTGTTTTTCATTGTATATTTTTTTAACTGTCGATAATTGTAGCAATAAATTTAATTGTACGATATTATAAAATCACATGGGTAAAAGAATTAATTTTTAAAATACATTTTTATATGCATACAATATATTTAACTAAACATAAATTTATATAATGCAGTTTTATATTATTGCTTAATACATGATGGACGAATTATTAAAAGAATAAAGTGTATTAATGAACATGAAATTTCGAAAATGTGGTTTATATATAGTTATATAAATTAAGTATTATAAATACAATTTGTCATCTGATGTAATCAGATTCTTTCATTGGTAGATATATAGTTTTTTTAAATATTTCACTGGTGTATTCTTATAAAATTGATGTGTATATTTATAGGCTGTAAAATGTATAGATGGAAAATACATTAGTACTAAAAAAAAATAGATGCCGTAAATATCGCATGATTAAAATAAACTGCATTAAATTGAGGAAAAATGGACAGTAATTTTGTTTTGATTTTAAAGTTCCCTTTACAAAATTATTCGCTATTTGAGTTCAGGAGCCATCAATATGATGATTAATTTCTTAATTCATTTTTTTTACCACTCCCCCATTTTTCGATCGGTCATATTTGTGAGACTCTCCCATCATTTGTCACTACCACATATTATGCAATTTTATTGAATACTAGCTGACCCATGACACTTCCTCTGCATCACATTTCCCTCGTTTTTTGTTACATTTATCATTTCAGCTCCTCTCCTGTTAGTCATAGGGTGATGTTATATAGACTATAACCTTTCTAAACAACAAAAGTTTTTTTCAAATCGGTTCAGTAGATCCAGGGGTCTCACAAACTAACTCTTTATAATATTTCTATAGATTATTTAAAGATTTTTAAGTGTTAAGATTCTCGTTAATAGTTCTCCCACCCACCACACGTTACACAATGTCACACTTTGTCACACCCACCTCCCCACGTATCACTCTTCTGTAACACTTGACGAAATTTACAGATGTCTCCTAATGCAGTTTTATATTAAGTCAGCGATAGGTTGAACAGATTTTCTATACATGTTTTTAAATATTTGCTCAACAATTCACTGATAAAAAACGCAAATTGCCACTATCTACAACGATAACACTATTAGTAAATGTGTAATTAAGTAATTAGTGTAAATTACTACTCGTCTCTAGCGTAATTTTAATATTTTCCATCATAATTAATCAAAATTCAACTAACGTTTTCATGAAATATTATACCGCCTATAAAAATAACTTATACCCTTTCAACTTTTAGCTATCATAATTACATTAACGACCTTTCTGTGAGACCAATGACAGGACTCCTCGGAGATGGGGCTATAGTGTTCGAGTACAATAATTGGCTGCTTCGCAGATGAGTGTAAAATCGTCAGCGTGCCCATCTCTTGTCTTAATATTTCTAACGCGAAGAAACTTTTATTTTCTTTGTAAAATGTGTTTCAGTTCTACATAACTATAAGGAATAAAGTTAGAATGTAAAGCAGTTAAATTATAATGTACGGCATGACATCTTACTCTTCCGGAATATAAACACTTGACTCAACAGGCTTCACATGAAACTCGATCCTGTTCATGTATTTAGACAGTTACCAGTTATAAATAGACAGGCCATATGGTTGTTATTCCAGTTACATAAGAAAAAAAGTTATTTCTACGGGCGGCATAATATATATATAAGAAACAAATAGAAATGTTTAATTACAAATACTTTGTAGCACTAATATATTAACTGTCAAGTTATATTGCAGAAAAATCGCCTGATCTAACTCAACTCACATGTATTTGTCAAACTGAAAAGTAACACGATAGTGAAATTTTAGTTTTAACGTATCTCTCTTACTGTAACTTGAGTATATTATGTACTTGTGCTCAACTATTGCTGTGTGAATAGTTACGAATGACATCCGGGGCTAGAGTCAATATTAATTTAGTTTATTCTAGTGCGTTATCATGTACCTCTAGTCCTTATATAATACATTCAAGATAATTACTCTAAGAGCCATTTTATATTGTATTTGTGAAATATTCACATCTCATTGTATCTCATCAGTCATTGATTGCATATAACTCACATATATAAATGTTAAAACAAATTAGAATGTAAGTAGATATAGTAGGAATTCAATGTATTCCTGTGAAATGGAATTTAAATTTAAGTAGATGGGTAAATTACAAAATAAGTTAATAGAACTGAATTGTATTACAATATTATACTTTTATTTTTAAATATCATGAGCAATTTGTTATCTTGTGTGTATTTTATATAGTATATTTTGAGTTAGTACTATATTACTGCGTGATTCAATGATCCTAGTTATTTGGAATTCAATAAACATGCTTTAAAATTAATGTTGTTTTATTTCAAATTTTAGGGTTATGGTTGTCTTTTTTTCTAATTGGAATGACAAACAATATGACGTTTCACCTAGTGCTGACAACCGTTAATTATTAATATTATTATACTGAAAATAACAACCTTGGACAATCCACCACAGCGTCAACTAACCGCAAGCTAAACAGAGTTTGTGGTTTTTATTATCGATCATAACGGTGTAAGCTTGCGGGCTCCAGTGGTCCTCCACTGGACCTCTTGATAAGATAAGTGTCACGTAAGGTGCTAACTGACCATCGTGGCAAATTCACCAGGAATTTAACATGATGGTTTCCAGGAGAAATCGAATGGAGGGCAACTTGACATGGTAAATTGCTAGCAATAGGGTTAAATCCACATCACTAACAATCCCCTTCCCACCCAATTTGATATATTTATTGATCATATAAATTATTTTTTAAACCATTTGGTTCATCATTACATCAGTTAGGGCATTAATCAGGTTAATTTAGAAATAAACAACAACTAATATTACACAAGAATTTAATACAAGTATTTGTAATGACAAGGATTATATATAAGAGAATAATAAAAATTGTCTCAAAATAAATAACAATAGGAGACAATATACAGCAAAATATATTAATATGACCTTTAATAATACAAGTACATATAGATTATATGAGTAGGTCACATTATTTGCTGTATTTACGCAAAATGCATGTAAGCTATTTTGCAAATCACATCCATATTATAATAGGATAGAACTGCTCACACTTTGACAAAAACAGCAATCAATTCGGTTGGCATTGCCATCTGATTGATTGACGTTTTGAAGTCGGGAGCGTCTGGAAAAAATTTCCATAGACGCTGTACCTCTTCGTAATTCTGGCCCAAAATGTCGGACATACGGTTTCCGTTCGTGTTTTTTTTCTTCGCTATTTTAATAACAGTATCGTTGTTTACTTTCTTAATCTCCAATTTCCTTAATGCGCACAATAGAGGCCAATACGAGAACTGATCCTCGAAATGCTCCGCTCCTGCGACGGTAGACAAGTAAAACTTACATTTTTCAGCGTCTTCGTTGTCCCAAGTTAAACCCAGCTGAGTGGCCTCCTCCGCTTTGATGTTAGGGAATTTCTGACGGTTCTCATAAACGAACGCAGCCACCAGCCCTTTCAGACGATTTTGGGTGAATTCGAAATCACCCAATTCAACTCCTTTGCCCGTTTTTTTTACGAGCAGAGGAGAACTGTATCAGTAAATAAAATATTAATAAGCAATAAAAATGAAAAGGTCATAATAAATAATTTTCCTTTCCAAAAAATGTTTGAGATCCACTCTGTAGTGTATGATAGGATAAATAAGCAAAAATAATACTGTCCAAAAATATTTGCACTACCAAAATATACGGCCGGACCGTATCCTATTAAATGTCAAAGTAAGTTTTTTTATGAATCGGTGATTTATCGGTTTCACCTATGATCTTGAAATTTGGCAAAATGTGTGTGGCAAAAATTTTCTGAATCTTTTTATAATCTAGGCACAGCAATAAAATATTAATGTTAGACATATTAATCTAGTCTTAAAATAAGAAAGGAGTTATGTATATTAGTGGCTTCGGCCCTAAGCATGACAATCTAGGTAAAAGGGGACGGACTCCCTTACATATATATATATATACCGTAGGTACGTTTACATTTTAGTCACAAAGAAAGCAGTTCTTATACTATTCATGAGCTCATACTGATAGATGTGTCATTGTATTATTTTTATAAATACAGACTCTGACAAATATACACTTTTATCTGTGTTTATACAATGGAAGATTGAAACAATAACAGTATTGTATACAATACTATGATAATGACTAATGCGCGATCATCGGCATAAGCCATCGCATCCTGTCCCCCCATTAACAAGAGCGTTAAGTAACTATATAAAACAAACTTACTTGCGAGCCAGCCACATGCCAAGGTCAACCAATTCGCCTGGCTCCTTTTTCCTTAGTAAATTTCTCAATTCGTAACCTTGTTGCAGAATGCGATGAATGTTTTCGCTGCTTTGTAAAAATTCGGCATCCTTATATAAATTGTAAAATTCGATCCCAGAGAATTGAGATTTTTCGGTTCTATCCGAAAATTTAAATTTTGTTACTGGTGCAGCCCTGAAATTTAATATATAATGTTCACGACGATAGATAGTAGAAGGTTAATCTGCCGCCTTGGATTAAAATAGACTGCAGGCGACTTTCGGGTCAATTTAATGAAACCCGAGAGGAAATTCGAAATACAATCACACACAATGGAGTCGAACAGAGCTGATTATTAAGTCACTTTCACCGTCTACGAGGTCTGTAAATATGAGTAATAATTAGCTGGCTCACGGTGCTCTTAAAATAATAAATATTGGAACTGACCAGTTCTCAGACCACTTCTTACTTAATGTGTAAATTTGTGTATTTCCTGTAGATAAGTGAAAAAATAGAATAGAATAGTATAGTAGGTATAGAATAGCATAGGTATGGCATGGAATAGAATAGCATAGAATAGAACAGAACAGAGCAGAATAGAATAGAAAAATCCTTTATTCAAATAAACTTTTTAATTTATTTCTTAAAACTTTACCATTATTACCTGAATGACTTACGCGGACTTCACAACATAAGGCATTTTCTCCCATTTTAATCAACCGCTCATTCGGAAAGCTATCAATTTATAAATGATGAGCTATAGGTACTCAATGCATTATAATAATAATTCTTTTATTGGAACTAAAAATATATAATATTTTACAAAGTAGTGTAGTGTAACGATAACACTACCCTACTTTGTAAAATATGAAACATTAAACATGAAAAGTAAGTTACTAAAGTAGAAGTAATTTACGAAGATTTTTATATACTACATATTTGTAGGAAAGTGACTGCTATGATATTAAATTTACATTCAAACAATATTTAACTCTCATAGAATATCTGAGTACAATCTAATTACATTAAAATGTTGAATATCTCCTGCACATCACATCACAGCGTACAGGGTATAGAACCTTGTGCGTTACTCTTTTAAATAATTGTTGTAGCTTTACATTTTAAATTGAAATGTGTAAATACAAAATTATACTTAATAGAAAATCGTGGGTCGGTCAGAAGTACAACTAAGTATAATTAGTAAATTACTTATAAATAATGACTGCGTGAATAATCTTATCCACGGATCTTACCACGTTTCATTTTTTTTTGTACATTCTGAGTTCCTGATATTTGTAAACGTTGTATATTATATAATTAATAATTATTAAAAGACTATATGTTTTCTAATTATCTACTTATAAACAAACATGTAATCTCGTTCGATTGTACACTGCGTCGATCTTAAAACAACATATTTAAGTACAACAGATAACATAATTGGTACAACTAAATTGCCTACACAGTTTTTTTAGGTGTCGGCCAATTTTGAACTGACGACATTTGTACAAGTGGAGTTAGTAAATTACAAGGTCACAACGGTCTAGAAATATAAATAACTAGCTAGCCACCCCGGCTTCGCACGGGTGTACATGTATTATATCTACATATAAACCTTCCTCTTGAATCACCCTATCCTTTAAAAAAATTGCTGCAAAATCCGTTGCGTAGTTTTCAAGATTTAAGCGACTTTGTTTTATACTGCGCACTAATGATATTGATAATACCGCTCAACTGATACCTTGTAGGTAATTTATTATTATCTGATGCGTAGATAAGATCACCATAAGGATAATAAAGAATAACTTTACAGCTTCACCGGACGATAAGAGTGCAGATGGCACTTCAAACCCGTAGAAGGACTTATGGGGCGGCTGAAAGCTAACTCCCGCTCCCGCTAATCTGAGGGCACGGCTAGGGATTCGGACCTAGGTTCAGGCCGTTGCAATTTCGGTCCCCGTTTAAATTGGACGGGGGGTCAATCGGAAGATAACAGTGTTCTGTAGTGAGGTTTGAACCCAAGTTTGTTGGAGTAGCGGACGGTCCAAATATTGAGCCAGTACATATGTAGGTAGGTATATAGGTGATCATTAGGCCACTGGGCCACGGGGGTCCAGAACGTGCGTAAGCAAAAATGATGCAGTGGCGAAAAAAATCATTCGCATCACACACTTTCACGAAGGACAAAGGGCCTCGCCAATGGGTAAGGGAAAAAAACAAATACTTTCACGATTTCTTTACCCTTCGTAACAAATTTTTATATGGGGCAATACACGCTACACTTCTGATATAGATATATATATACTCCTATTCATCTTTAACCCGTGCTTTATGTAGGTATAATGAACAATATCTAAAATAATATCATTTCAGATCATTTTATTGTAGTCCGCCGAAAATCACAGAAGTTATTCAAAAGTATCTCGAATCTTTATAATGTTTATATTGTGTGTAAGTTGAAGCACCGATTTGGATATTCTGTTATGGTTTTGTGACATTGATATAAATAAAGTAGATATAGCTTTGTTATCTGTATACATATAGGTATATCTACATTAATACAGTTATATTACATAACTACTACTACTACCACGACTCCATATTTTAGAAACTATCAATGCTATGGATTCGTTGTTGGGGATAGTACCTATACGTATCTAATGCCACGCATCAAAATCGCTGATCAAAGTTAAATATCTCGTATTCCCAAGAAATTATTTATTTATATTATTATTATTATCTATATTAACAAAACAAATGTGATGACGTCTTTTTCCTGACTCATTCAGTACTTAGTCACGTTGATAACTATATGGAACATAGGTATTTTCTATTTATGATCTTTGGCTGTTTAATAGTGATTATTAAATAGCTAAAGAAGATTAAAGAGCTAAACAGAGATAAACACTACATTCTACATAGTTCTTATATGGGCTTTGAAAAGAATACTTACATTTTTACTGTATTGTAAATACCACACGCAATGAAATAACCGAAGACTATAAAGACACAATCCTCAAGTGTTTATAAATACTGTATAAATGGTTTGTGGATAATATATTAATAATAATCAATCTTTATCGACTACCAATATGAATTACTTAATGACTTTATATTTATCAATGTACTGAATGATATTGTCAATGGTCGGGCAAACACTGAACAATGATTACTAATTATTCGGATGTAAAATAGAGTCTATATATATATCGATTATATAATGAATAATAATCGATTTTTCCATAATCGAGTATTTTACTCTATACCTACGTTTCGGTGGTTTAGGGCTACTTGGCCTGTGGGATTTCGTTTTCTTCTGGAATTTAATCAGTTACTTAGTTCTAGTATGTGCATAAAGTCGATTCTTGATTGATCGACTTATTTGTATTGAATTTTGTCACATCCCTACGAAGTATGTAATCATTGTTTTACCGATAGTACTGTATGATGTATTAATGCAATTGTACAACTGTTTATCGATAGTAGCAGTTTTTTTTATTGAGATGTACACTTTTTTCTCTTTTGATAATGGAATGGTGCACCTGCCTGCGCAAACGGTTTACGCTGGTGGAGCACCAGTAGGTAGAGGATGACAAGATGCATGCATAAGGTCAGGTCAGTTAGCCCATCGTTAGAATTTCCCCAGGAATTTATCATGATGGTTTCCAGGGAGAACCGAGTGGAGGTGACATTGTACATACGTACGACATATACATTTACCAAACGATGACGGGGGATAGGTGGAAATCCATCAGATCAGTTTACCAGGAATTAACTACGACAGTGCCTACATAGGGTTAATCATGAAGAGAAAGTTAGACACAATCAAGCTGAAAGCCAGGTATGAATATTTATGAAACTGATTCACATGGTCTTGGTGGTTTAGCGGTATAGCATATTGCTTTACTTCCAATGTTCGCTTGTTCGATGTTCGCACGGGTTCCGTGGGTATAATTCATGAGTATAATTATTTGTAAGTTTTTCTAAGATATGTATTATTTATAAAAAAAATGTATTTTAGCATTTCTATCAGTTACCATAACCCATAACACAAGCCCTGCTTAACTTGAGAATATAAGGCGGTGAATTGACCTCGGTGATACCTACAAATTCATGAAACAACTGAGAAATCGTGCCATATTGATTAATCGGTATCGATAGTACTGAAATAAATTCTGATGAGATATCGATAAAATCCGTTGGCTTATTCTCGATAAATGAAGTTAAAATTGTCGATAACTTTATTATTATGCATCACTAACGTTAGACACTGAGTAAAGAGATAACTCATCATATAGCAATCATAATAAATAATAAATTATAATGAATGTATAATTTAATTACACTACCAAGTCTTGATATAGAGGGATTCTAAGAACCATTGTTCTGGTACTTAAGAGTATTTGTCTATGTTTATGAATATCCCCCATATTTATAACCATAGACAATATTCTAAATTCTATTCTACACCAGAGAAAAAGAAATCAGGTACAGAGTACTGATACTTAATGCTATAACCTTAAACTATTATACACCATGTTTCTCTGTCTCCGTAGACTATAACCATAGAGTTAGGACAGACTATCAAATTAAAGAGTATACGTAGAGGAACAAAGGGAAAACAGAGCGAGATGAGGCGTATGGACAATATAGTATGAGAGACAGAGAACAGTGGATATAATTATCAGGAGTAGATCTTAACGTGACACATTTTTACATTATTTTTTCTTTGAGCCATACAGACAAATACAGTGATTATTTCACTATGGTAGTAAGTTTATCTTTTGTCGATTACTGAACCAATTTTTAAAAACACTGCTTTAAAAAGACGATCATGTGCCACTATATGTTTGTGGCTCAACACGACGCAATAATCCAAACCAATGGTCGCCCAGTAGTCGAAAAGTCGACCATAATAAAAAATACAAAGATCTAGAACCAGTAATAACAATTTAACAAAATACTATACATATATGTTTCAAATATTGATTAGTGTATTTTTTATGAATAATTAATAAATATATACCATTCAGCACTCATTTATACAAAACTAGCTGTACTTGCGACTTCGTCCGCGTGGAATTTAACAAAAAAGTTAATTAGATAATTTTAAAAAAGTTGATTAGAGAAATTGTCTAAAATAAAAGTAGCCTAAGTTACTCCTTATTACATCAGCTACCTGCCAAAAAAAGTCCTGTCAAAATCGGTCCAGTTATTTCAGAGATTAGCCAGAACAAACAGACAGACAGACAAAAATTGTAAAAAATGTTATTTTGGTACGTATACCATATACCGTATTTATATTCATATGCATGTAGTAAAAAACGGTTATTTCAATATTACAAACAGACACTCCAATTTTATTTATATGTCCGAAATTTAATACTGCTTCGTCCGCGCAATTTTTGTAAAAAAAGTAGTACAAAGTTTTTGTTTCACGTATTAATTGGAAAATGTAAATTTGATAATAATAATTATTGGGTTCTTCAGGCCGAGTGAAAATAAAATAGTATATCAGTATTTCTAATATATTTGAACTTCACATAATTACCTACAATTAATATTAGAGACGCTGGCCCCATCCCATCTACATGGAACCAACAACAGAGCATTCGGTGTCGAGACCCTTAGTTCGTGGGGTCCTAGCGCTACAAGACTTTTCAAAGAAATAACGAAAAGGTTAGTCGACATCACAGAAGACCGAAGAGCTGGCAGCTACCTTGGACAAAGAATTAGTCTAGCTATTCAAAGAGGGAACGCTGCCAGTATCTTCGGAACGTTGCCTAAAGGGACCCCTTTTAATAATATAAGCTTTTAATTTTAGGTTCTTAGTTGTACAATTAGGTTATGTAAATACTAGTAATAAATATAATATCCCAATTAATATTTACAACATAATATACCGGCTCTCTATAAAATTATATATAATTTATAACAAATATAACAATCTCTACGCCACAGACTAACTACAAACATAGAAAAGAAATGCTCATCGCACATCGCACAGAGTGCAATTACATGACATAGATTATCGCGCAGGCGTAAAACCTGCGCATACATGTAAATTCTTTTTTTTTGCAAATACATTTTTTACGACTCTGGATACAAGTCGTTTTTAGCGCAACTTTAACAAGTATCGTGAGGATCTGGGGTTGTCAAGTGCTATAATATGCTGGTATATGTACTCCTTTCACAAAATTTTATAAATAACCTTTCTACAATAAAATTAAACTTTAAAGTGTGTTTAAATTCATCCACATATTATAAACTTTTCCAATCCATAGGCAACTTGTTATAGAATTGGAGCGGTAATGTGAACTAT
Organism: Achroia grisella; assembly: GCF_030625045.1. Taxonomy (NCBI): domain Eukaryota; kingdom Metazoa; phylum Arthropoda; class Insecta; order Lepidoptera; family Pyralidae; genus Achroia; species Achroia grisella. The sequence goes on along the minus strand of NW_026712613.1, from coordinate 408,859 downwards.
GCTTTGCCACCTCCAGTGTAGGTGACAGCAGACTCACAAAATGTTGTCTCTTTTTGCTCTTTTTGATTTGTTTCTCTTCATCAGTTTCATATTCATTTAAGTGTACATAATAAGCAAATATTTCGAACAATATAAAAATAATTAGCTAAAATGCTGCGTAAGAAAAAGCTGCGTTTACACTAGGGCCGGAGATATCGATATTTTTTAGGCTCGCAATGAATATTCGGTTACTATTCGGATTTCGGCTTATTCGGCGGCGAGATAAATTAATAATAACAAAAACACATTTCTAGATTTCAACATATTTTTATTGTAACATTTTTTGACATATATATTTATTTTTCTATACAAAAATTAATATAGGCTGCCAGTATCTAACTGTCAATCTGCAACACTGCATATTATTCGGACGAATACCGAATAATTAAGTAATATATTTTGTTACTAGCTGTACCCGCGACTTCGTCCACGTAAATTAGTGACATTGACCAAATAATGAAAACATTATATAATGACTAACCCAATAAAAGCCAAATGAAAAAGTTTCATCATTTTTGCTTCAAAAATGACGACACTTCCATACATAACTCTTTCAACCCCTTATACCTCGTTTTCTAAATATATATTGAATAAATAGGCTAAAAATTAAATTAGAAAAGGTTAGAGGATTTAAACTAAATAATACGGAATCTAAAGGTATTATTATAAATATTATTACAATACAAAATTTATCGTTTTTAAATACATTTTTGTTTAAATTTTGACAGCTTTTAAATTTTTTTTTATTCTTTAGTGTACAAAAACACGTGTACAAAAAGCGAGCTTAATGCCATATGACATTCTCTACCAGCTATCCTTTATGTACAAATAGAAAGCGTCGTAGGGCAATAATGGCGAAAAACTGTGATAATTAAAACTATAATAGATATATAAATATAATATATATATAAAATATACATAAATAAAGAAAAATGCCATGTATAATATACAGCAAAATATATTAATTGTAAATTTAGTATGCCTCGATATATGTGCCTATCTATTTTTTATGCCTGGGAATACTGGGCCAAAATTAACAAATGATGAATTTTTAACTATCCCATAAGCTACCTCCATGCAAAATTTCATTTAAATCCGTCCAACGGTTTTGAAGATTAGTCTGTACACACAAACATATAGACAGAGAAACAATAAATCTGAAAAAAATCCTATATAATTTATAAATGACGATAGTAATGAAATAGATAGGTCGCTAGGTGTGATCTTAACCTTTTCTTAAAGGAACCAATTGATAGACTTTCCTGTATCTGCAAACATCACTAATTACAATAGAATAAAGAGACGATCACATTTTTATCAAATTATAGTTTAATCTATATTTCTTTATCAATACGTTATTTATATCTATGTATCAATGTTTCTTATTTAAAGCCTGACCTCTTTGTACTTTCTATACTGTACTAACTGTACCTATTAAGATAATTATAATGAATTTAGTCTGAAATACTTTTAAATACTTAGATTAGATTACAATCGAATGATTATCGCAATGTTTGCGTTTATAATATGTGTATGTATCTATACTATGTAATTACGCCTAAGCAAGACGCTTATTATTTGTATTTTTTGGAATAATAATAATTAAAAACGTTTTGACTTGTTACTCGGTCGGCCATTTATCCAATAAGGAAAATGTCAAGACAGAACCGTGCTTTATTTGTTTTTTACTATAGATAACAATATTCTACAGATATACGATTCGGATATTTTTCACTACAACAACCGAAACAAACGAGACACTTTGTAAAAATAATGTACTAAGAATATTCCGTTTTTTATTTTTTTATGATTACTGTATTCTGTAGATAATGATTTTATATGCTAACTACTTTGCGCAGAATGTCAATAACTCTGTAAAGAGGCAACGCTGGCAGTATCTTGGGTACAGTGCCTGGATGTTGTATTACAGTGATAAAAAAAATATATAAAAAAAATTCCCCACTCCTATGTAGAGCAAGTGTTACTTTGTAAATATAGTGGAAATGTCCATCCGTCACAATTACCATTGGCGCGGAATAACTAGCATCTGACCCTCGGTAGAATAAACTGAAATAAGGAATATCTCTTGTTAGCTGAGCGCTCTGTGGCGTCTCATACATTTTTATGAGCATTTTATTTTATCTACCCATGTCTTGTGACTGTCGGCTGTATGTATTACAATATGATACAAAGCACAGTAAGTATATGTACTTACGTACATGTAATTGACACTATATTAAGATATAAAGACAAATAGCTTTTAAAATTCCTGTAAAACACGAATAGTATGTGCATCGCCAACAACTTATCTCTGCACCACCCATGGTTGCCTGGTAGAAAATATCTCATAAGAGTTTACAATTAAGTTATTTAATTTTGTTTCAATGATTCTGTCTAAAAGAAATTAAACTATAATAAATTATTTATTATTTGCACCGTCAACAAATTATTTCTGCATCACCCATGGTTGCCTGGTAGAAAATGCCAAGTGCTAAGTCCGTCATATATATCTATCGACTTTTAGTTTTTTTTGTGTTACGTGGATTAAATAAAAGATCAATAGAGTTAATTAGGTTATGATTATCGTTGTTTATAGGTATATAATGACGCTTAGGGAAATTAAAATAAATTAAATTTTTGTTTCAATGGATCTGTCTAGTAGAATTAAACATTGTTTTAAACTTTATCACAGTTTTATAGTTAGTAGGTATATAGGTATTAAATATAGGTATATAGGTAGGTAGGTATTGTCCAGGCAGTTTGTAAAAGTGTCAAAATATTGGGAGCTTTTAAATTATACTGTACTGTTGTTTTTTTTAATCCACAACAACCATATATTTATAAAAGCTTTTCTTATTTAATTTACAATACAATGTTGTATGAGATATGATATGAGAATAGAGTTAGACAGAGTAACACATTAATAATTATACATTTGCACAGACTAACTACGGAGAACCATAGATCTGTTGCGTATGTGGTTTCTATTATACATGGTGAATATCCCAGTTATGTAATACAATGGTAAAACTTAAGTACTTATTTGCTTATTTGCAGACTTGGAAAAGTAGCGTCTCGATGCGGTTTTATACTTTAATTTTAGGTGATTTTATACTCGCCGTCGCAATCATTGCGGCTCCTATTAGCCCTGCCACTTCGCAGGTCGTCTCAAGTGGAAATATGACTTGAAGCACGACACCTGAGGTAGGAACATTTATTTGGTTGTACCTTTTACTTGGATGTTATAAAATGATATAGTAATGAAATTTTATAGTCGATAGTGATGATACACAGATTCTGTATACTATAGATGCGTCAACTATAAACGTAAGATGAATCGAACAACGAATAAAAAATTATAAAAACTTATAACCTTGGTACGAACAGTGGGAACAGAGAAGAGTGACTGTGGGTGATATAATGAATGGACTGTATACTTGATATTATTCAAACAATGCATAGAAAATGGTAAATACTTATAATAAAGATACAACAAGTAACAAGGAAAAAGTGATAATGAAAAATATGACAAATATAAAAACTGTAAAGAAAATACATTGAAAATTAGTACAAAAATATGCAGAGTTTGCAACAGTGGCAATATATAGGACAATTATTTATTATACATTAATATAATGTGTATAAAAGAATAAATAGGGTAAAAATTTATACAAAAATGTACATAGGTAGTCTGGCACAGATTCAGTAGTGTCACATCACATGTAACCATAGATATTATAGAGGCAATAAATTAATATAATCTGTTTACTTTTGTAAACAAAAACTGTTTCAGTGATACACGTTTAAATACTATCAAAAGATATCTCCAAAGTTAACCCTAAAACGTAACATATTAATGTACCAACGCTCGGGTCAAATAGACCCCATTCAAAAACACGCGCCATGTCGCAATAGAAAGATGTCGTTAAACAAACAGGCTATTGTATCCGGAACGATCCCAGGCGGGCAGTTATTGTATAAATATAGCTGATTCGCGGAATACGAAGGGAGATGCTTAAAATTTGCGGAAAAAAGCGGTTCGCTTCGATGGACGCGAGCGACTGTGGTGCGGTAGGGTTGAATGCTGAAATGTTTTATAATAGAAAAATATCATAAAAATGCTTGTATTGTAAATATAACAATAGAATTTAATTCGCATTTTTTGTAGTCTTATACACGATTTATAGAATTATGTGTTCGTGCTAATTGATCAGTTGAGTTTGATAATAATGAGGAACAAAATACGAAGTAGTCTTGTATCAATAACTATAATTATATAATTGTATTGTACTATATAATTGTAAATATTAGACTTTGTAGTTGACTGCAATAAATTCGCATCAAGTTTATTGATAGATGAACTAAAATTTATGGCTATTTTAGAAAAAAAAAGTGATTTGACAAGTTAATTAAAGGTAATACCTGATAACACTTGTATTTTCGGGTATTTTTTACTACTATCACAGATAATATAATATTACATACTACTATCTAACTATTGTAGTTTAGAATAAAATGTAGAACGAATAATATTGATCACTGATACTTCTGTAGGAATATTTCTATTTGTAATAACGGTTGTACACCGCTTTACTTCAGATTGTCGTGGGTTTGATTCCTCGCATGGTGCTAACAGACAAACAACTATTCAAAATATTCGTGATTGTACCGGTAGGTATATATACTTAAAAAATATTTATATTATATTAATTGTCTAGTACCCATAACACAAGTTTTGCTTAGCTTGGGACTAGATGGCGCTGTGTGAATTGTCCAGGTACATTATTAGGTATTATATGAAATTCAATTCTTTCTTCAAATTCAAATTCAATAATCATTTATTCATGCAGAACATTTTAGCCGCTTATGAATGTCAAGTGTTTTTCCCTACCGTTCAGTTCAATATACAGATTAAGTTGAGAAGAACTGGCAAGAAACTCAATTGAATTTCTTGTTTTTATAAAAAAAGACAGTTTATTTATATTGTTTACTCATATGATATAGAACCATGTCTAACATTAAATGAAAATTCCGTGATTATCATACATACTCGTCATATGTTTATTGATTGTGGCAACCCTAAGTTGAGTTCGAAGTTATTAATAACGGTAGAACATTACAATTCAATTTGAGCGGCCGACGATCGCCCGTAATCCCATAATCCTGCAACAGCTAAACTGAACAATTATATTAAAAGCAAACATGAAAATCTGGCAAATCTCCCAACAAACGGTATTAAATCGCCGCTTAATAGCATCGTCAGCTGTACCTGTAATACCTTCTTAGGTATCATATAGCAATTTTGAGGATATATTGTAAAGTATTATATGTGGCCACACCAATCTTACTAATATTATAAACGTAAAGGTGTATTATAAACTATGAAATATGAATAGATATAATCTTTATTCAAACAAACTCTATACAACCACTTTTGCATAGTCATATTTTTTATTCTACCACTCATTCGGAACGCAGACTCATCACAAAAAAAAGGAACTAGAAACTTGCTATTTTGAATAGATGTTATTTAAAGTAAATAATTAGACAATAACAAGTAAGAGGCATACAATAATTAACACAGAAACTGCTACGCACATCAGATCATTCTTAGTGCAATCAGACAATATTGTCAGCGCTTAATTTTATACGGTAATTGTTGCCGATGGCAACCTTTTTGATAGTTTTTATGTTTTTTATATATATTTGAATTTTATATGTTGACGTTCTGTTTTTGTATACCGTTTGTTTTCTTATGCCATATTCTTTGTCTTTATATTTTTGCTAGCGAGCTGATTACACTTATTTTACCTCACCTAGGAACGTGTCTCATTTTTAACTATCCTTAATACAGTCCTTCCGTAACATTGCAATGTTAAAATTCAAATATATATAAAAAACAAAAAAACTATCAAAAAGGTTGCCATCGGCAACAGTAATCATAGCTAATAACATGAATTAAAAATAAACTTATTCATAATGGTGACAATACATGTTAAAAACTATTTGGTTTATATATTAGGTATATAAAAAATATCTATTTTATCTTACTAATATTATAAACGCGATAAAGTTTGTGAGTATGTTTGGATAAATAGATAGAAGGATGTTTGTTACTCTTTCACGCAAGAACTACGGAATGGAATTTAATTAAACTTTACAATAATTATAATATAATAATAATTATAATAATCTTACGATAAGTCACACAGCGCCATCTAAACATAAGTCTATCTAGAGCTTGTATTATAGATACCTACTAGACAACTGATACAAAATGCAGGTCCGTAAGTTATTTAATAATATAGATCAATATTACAATATATCTACATAAATAAGAAGATGGGTATATCCCAGGCCGCTCTTCCGTACTGGGCACACTGGGCTCGTGCTCAAGGCCCCGCGATGGATTGGGGCCCCCTAGTTTAGTCTAGTCCCTACTCCATTACCAAACGATAACCAATGTACACTACTTTCGGATAATCAGCAACAAATGCAGTCAAATAAATTGTTAATTTTTTTATAAATGTCATATATATTTGCCTGGTTTATTTTGTGTGGATTATATATTTAGTGTGGATTACATTATATTATCTATACATTATATCCCTCCGACCACACTTTTACAGACACACACGACACCGTCCTCGCCGGCGAAGACGACGACCTCAAACACACAATATCGCGCATTCAACCGGGCACCTACGCCCGGGCGCTCCACACCAGCGCCCACGGGCACCCCTCCGATCGATCCCCCGTCCAATTCAAACGGGGATCGATATTACGACGGCCTGAGCCCAGGGTCGAACCCCTAGTGGTGCCCTCAGACTAAAGTCGTATCCATCAGGCAGGAGTTGGACTTCAGCCGCTCCATAAGTTCTTCCGCGGGTATGGAGTGCCATCTGCACTCGCCCCCTAACGTCCGGTGGAGCTGTAAAGGCCAGCTGCGGCTAACGACATTAGAGTAGTCCGAAAAAAAAAACATATCTAATGTAATTGTAAACAAATGAAAATAAAGCTAAAACTTTGCACATCTAGGTTTTTACTTAGTGCTTTATTACTATAGTCACCCCCCTTATCCTAATGTGCCCAGGGCCTCTAATAGGTTTAAGACCCTGGTATGTCTATATATATATGTACATATAAATAAAAATGGAGTGTCTGTTTGTAATATTGGAATAACCGTTTTTTACAACATGCATATGAATATAAATACGGTACAAACACCAAAATAACTTTTTTTTACAATTTTTGTCTGTCTGTTTGTTCCGGCTAATCTCTGAAATGGCTAAACCGATTTTGACGAGACTTTTATTGGCAGGTAGCTGATGTAATAAGGAGCAACTTAGGCTACTTTTATTTAGAAAAATAAAATCAAATCACACGCGGACGAAGTCGTGGGAACAGCTAGTCCGTATTATAAACGAGTTATAGGTACCACAATCCGATCATATTTTACGAGTAGGTTTACAAGGGTTCCACGCACCAAATGATACTATCACGCAGATCCAGTAATCGGGTTAACCTAACTAATGCCATTTGACGCTCCAATAGTTTTCTGCTTTGTGTATTTATTTGTAAGTAAACACTGGCGTGATTACTTGTAGTTATGTATAAGAAACTCCAAAAAAGAAGGAAATAATGCTCAGTAAATGTACTGGTACCGAATTTGCTTCAGCATTTAAAAAAATAGTCTATACTTATATTTTATTCCTCTACTACATGAACTATAAACTAAATTGTAAGTGATTCGCATTGTCTATCTGATTATCTATTTGTTATTGTTTTACTACTAAACGATTAAATAGATGTTAATAAAATTATCGTAAAAATAGTGTGTATCGCGAGGACAGACACAGGATTTCTTTTATCTAAAAACAGCAAACGAAGTCGCTGTATCAACTAGTAATATAAATGCGAAAGTATCTGGCTGTCTGTTTCTTACCATTGCAATATATGTATGGCGGAATTGATAATAATGGAAATTATCGCTAGAAACGCGTACACGCAACACCAGGGGAAGAGTTAGTTACGTTACCGGCCTTTTAATAAGCTCTTTTTTCGGTTTGGAATACCATTGCAAGAAGGTGATTCCGAAACGTGGTTGTGTGGAAAAATAATCTTGATAAAGAAATGGATGCACGGCAGTCCTCCACGACTGCCGTGCATCCAGATAATCAGGATGGTATTTTAGTTTCTGGTGGGTAGTGCGATGGTGCAATTCATCAGCTGGTAGTAATTCTAATAATTCCTCAGAACACCCTCCGTGAAGTATTATAAAGATGTATTTAAAAATAGATATAGAACAGGTAAAAGAATAGACTATTTGTCGTATTTAATTAATTTCAGTGAAATTTTCGCCGGCGGCGCCCCGACGGGCTCGGGATGTGCGGGGTGGAGCGGCCAGGGGAGGGGAGGGAACATCCCGTTTTAACTTTCCGCCCTGGTGCACGCTCCGCACCCCTACTCATTGTTAGTATTTCAGACATTTAGTCGTGAGTGGGTACTTATGGTTATTTTAAGAACAATAAAAGTATACGTTTTTAGTATTTTAACCTTATAACTATTTCTTGTTGAAACTCTGTTAATATCTCGTAGTTTTGTATACAGGGTTAGTCAGAAAGAGAATGCTAAGCGCCTATCACAGTAACATACAGAAAAATTCATATGGTCTGAACCGTCAAATAGATGGTAATCATCTATTAATATAAATATATGGCCTGTTTCAGAATTATATTTATGTATCTATATATTAAATAAAATTGTAGAGCAAACGTCTATCTAATTTAATTTTCTAGGAGACAACAGATTGCGTGCGTAGTTTCGCATGCGCGCTGCCTATTCAACGTGTTTATATATATATACAACTACATATATATATTTCACAGCCTCAGTGATCTATTTACTATATATACCCTTTTACTCCCAATGGTCTCAGGTTCGATTCCTCGCATAGTAAAAGCATTTATAATCATGAGTATTATGTGTTTTCTTTTTATAGTATGTATGTATTTAAATAATAAGTATACGATATATATAATATAAGTTGTCTAGTACACATAAAACAAGCTCTGCTAAGCTTGGTACTGAATTCCGCTGTGTGAATTGATAAAGGATGTATTATTAGATATTATTATTTAAAAAATATATTTCTATCAGTTGTCTATTACCCCAAGATAGCACAAGATCTGTCTAACTTGGGACTGGGACTAGGTAGCTCAGTGTGAATTGTTCAGGGTTATTATTACGACTTTATATGAAGTAAAAAATACATTTAGAGAAACAACTCCAGTCAATATACAATGGTAGGGGACAGGATTCAATTAACTAGAGCCCCGTAGAATGCCTTCACACTTTTAGTTATATCTGACAGCGTTAGCGAAAACATGGGAATTGTTCTGTCTTAACAGCCAACAGTAAGTACCTACCAACTGGGGATGAGGTTGTTAGTAATACGACTGGTGGTCCTATTACTAACAACCCCCTCTCCAGCTAGTTAAGTAATCTAATGTCGGTAGTTGAGTAAATTACCTGCACTTACCAATGTCAACATTTGCTGTTACTCCAGTCAGCTCGAGACTTAGGCTAGTGCAACTTGGTTGAAACGATGAGAGGGAAGAATAACTTTATTTACCATAAAATTATTTTATTGTTATCTACCTGAGCCCGCGGTTTCACCTGCGAGAAATTTAAAGCCTATGTGTTATACCGATGTAGAAGCTATATCACTGTAAAGTTCCAACAAAATCCGTTCAGTAATTTCTGCGCGAAAGAGTAACAAACTTCCTTACAAACTTTCGAATTTATAATATTAATAAGATGTGTACTAAATGAGACAGTTTAATAATAAGTGCTGATGGTCCTATAACTAGCAATGTAGATATGCATGTAAGGTCTACCCTTTGGAAATGGTCGTGGTTGGTGATTTAACTTCAATAGGTGAACTCGCTACTATATATTAGCGCAGGCGTGTATAATTTCATAGTCAATCATCAGAAATAGTATTAATCTCAGGACAATTCACACAGCGCCGTCTAGGCCCAAGTTAAAGAAGCTTATGTTATGGGTACTAGATAACTGATACAAATACATAGATTTTTTTTCTAAATACACACGAACAATCATACTCATGAATACAAATGTTTGTGCGAGGAATCAAATCCGCGACCATCGGAAGTAAGGCAGTGTATTAAACCACTAGACCATAGAGGCCTGTAAAGAAAGAGACCAGTGAAAGAATTTTTCAGTAATGTTTTCAGAAAGTGCTTTCGCAATTTATTTTACTCATCACAAAATACTTTTTTTCTCTCATTCTAATATAGTAAAAGAAATATACTAATCAAGGGTATGGTCGACTTAATAACTTAAAATCATTTACAAATAAAATTATTAACGATTAGTATGTAGATATACCCTTTTCAAGTGGAAACAATTTCGATTCTATTAAAACGGTACCGAAGCAAAAACGTTTGCCCAAACCTCCAGGTTAATCACTTGGCAATGACATGTTTGTCTGTTTGTGTGTATGTAACACGAGACCACTGGGTTGGTCGTCTCATTAACTAATCTGTTAGTTTAGCGGGCACCGACGTCCGGCTTAGCCCGCATTAGGGGATGTTATTTGAGGGTAGTCTTTGATATATGGATGTATGGAAAAGTTCCTTGGACGTAGCTGTACGTTTAGATTTTGATTATATTTATAAACAACAGTTATACGCAACACCGGGTGAACTTTGTGACTGGAGCGCATACTACCCCTTTCTTTTTCTCTGTATCGAACTAACTTTCATATTTCAATCCATCGAGGCAACGTATTTGCCATTCAAATTGTTCTTTATGCTATATTTATTTTATATTGACCATAAATATACCCTAATACAAATAGCCGATACAAAAAAAACTTTAGTGTGTCAACTTATATTTCGACTGAATCTGAAGTGAAGGAAAAACCGACATAAAACAAAAAATTTAATGTTCTGTAATTGAGGCGTAATTTTTTTTTAAATTTTGATTTTTCAATTTTGCACACGCCTACGCTAAAGGTTTACACTGACGAGATCAGTAGAGGATGATAAGATGAGCATACCCCATCGTGGCAAATTCACGTCAGTAATCTTCACGGTACGTTGCCAGCAATGGCTTCATTAATCCACATGAATAACAATACCATTCCACCCGAGATTGTTGCCACTTACCATCACTTCCTTCAGCTTACCATTCCAATTAACAACAAAATATAACTACTAAACATTAACACAAGTACAGACTTTTCACCGCTTTTTTTGACTTGGAGAAAATTCTCATGTAGATACGCCCGACCCAGGAGAGACAGGTGGGAACTGTGGATATCCCTCATCCAACGCCAAGTACCGAGTTCGGGGATCTAATGACAGTCCGCTGCCACTCCATGGCAATAACCCACTTTAGCTATGAGCCCTATTTTGCAGACTTGTGATTTTATCAAGTGCCTCTTCCGGTATGTTTCGTCGTCCGGTAGGGTCGTTGGTAAAACCGTAATGTGATCTATACATACAACTGTATGTAGACTACCTGTGATATTATACATACATAAGTGTAGGTGTGTCTGTAACTAGTGATGTTTACGTATGACTAACGTAATCACCTTTTTGTTGACTGATTTCAGTTGCGTACTCTATTTAATAATAATGACATAATTAAGGTTTATATATCTACGTTCTTTTAATGGAACATTATGAAATAATGCATCCGCCTTCGCTAGCGGCTTACGCTGGCGTGGCACCAGTAGAGGATGCCACCCCTCTGCCTCAGTTAGTCCTCTCGTGGCAAATTCATCAGGTATTTATCACGATGGTTTTCGGAAAATCGGGTGGGGTCTCCACGCGATTTCCCTAACTTGACATGGTTCATTTCTAAAGGATTATAATGGAATAATGCCCGCTCTTGTGCTAAAGATATACGCTGGCCACCAGTGAAGTATGATAAGATGGATATGAGGTCAGGCCAGTTAGCCCATTGAAGTCGATTCACCGGGAAAGAACCTATCCTATATGGTTATAGCCCACTCAAACAAAAACGAAATATCTCCTTTGAAAAGTTTACACTCTATCCTGAGGAGGTAAAAACCATCGCTCCTAAAAATATTCTTCAATTCCTGTCCAGACGCGTCTAGATAGCGAATGCTGTAAAAGGGCGAGCACAATAGGTTTATGTAGGTTGCAGTGCTGCAGGTCCAAGCACATGACAATAGCCGAAACCCCCCAATAAAAAAAGGTATTATTCGAAGTTTTCGAAAAGAGAACTTGAAATTTTTATTTAAATATAGAACGAGTATATTTTAAGTCTATTCATCTTGTCTTTCCACTACTGGAGGTAAGCATCTATACCTCATACATTGCTGTTAATTTGAGTCTACCTTGGGACTAGAAGATACTGTGAATTGTCCAGAGATATTATGTTATACTTATTAAGTATTAGAAGGTTTCTAAATAAGCTATGCTTTGCATTTCCATTTAAAAATAGAACGAGTATATTTTAAGTCTATTCATCTTGTCTTTCCTCCATTAGAGGTAAGCACCCATACCTTAATCCTCAATTAATTGGCACGCGACTCACTTGGGTGAAGTTTAAATGCTCTCCAATTGTGTGCCTACATCAAGCATCTAAAAAAAATATGCAGCCAAATGGTTGTTTTATTTTCAACTTTATTTTTATTGAATTATACTTCATTTTAGAGTTGTTGAGCCTGTTGATGATATATTTTGTGAATACCTATTTTATGCATGTTTTAATGTATAATCGCCTGCTTTTAATACTTTTCTATTCTAACCGTAGTAATTTGTTCGGATGCAAGGTGATTTTTGGATGAAAGCAAAATGGAGATAAATTATATAGTTAAATATAAACAACTGTCCACTGCATTATTAGATGGAATAAACTTGAACTCAGATGAAAATGCAGGTAAAATTATTTAGCAGTTTGGCATACTGCTTTACTTTCAATGATGACTGGTTCGATTCCTCGCATGGTGCAAACATTTGTATTCATAAGTATGATTGTTTGTATCAGTCTAGGTATTGGGTGTTTTCTATGTATGTATTATGTACGTATTTACTAAAAGAAATGTATTTATGTATGTATTTATACCTGTCAATAGTACGTAGGTACATGAGTACTACACAATTGATATAAATATAGTACCTAGAAAGAGAAGAGTCTAATTCCAAGGCTTGTGTTACGGAACACACGCTGTGCTTACCTTGGAATTAGTTCGCGCTGTGTTATTTGTACAGGATTATTTTATTATTATTATTATCGTGCAATTTTTTGTAACATTGTATTCCTGTGGTGAGTAATAAATTTACACAACATTCTCCAATTAAGTGATCTATTGGTAATCAGTTAACGATACAACATAAGGGTCACCGCACACAACAGACGGCGCACAATGGCCAGAGCGGGCGTGTGCGCCGTGACGACACTTCATTATGTCAGTGCCTATACAGTATACAGTATTGAATAATGCAACTAGTGATGGGAAACTAAAGTGGAATATATCGATACAATTAAATAATTTTTTAATTATTTTATTATTTATGTATGATTTTTGTTATAATTATATGGATGTAATAGTAACTAATAAGTAATTCATTATTTGGTCAAACATTATCACATGGTTTAGCAGTTGAAAACTAAGTTTTTAAATGAGACACATTCTATTATTATACTCATTTTATATTAATAAATATATATTTCTGACACATAAAGTAGACATTATGCATGCATTGTTATTTGCGTGCTTTTTTTGTATTAGAAATATATGGTGTAATTATAAGTTATAAATTTTGCCTATCAAATTTATTTCATTATCTTAAGATCTCAGAGATGTAAACCAATAGTATTTCTCTAAACCAGAAATGTCTAAACTAAATATATATTTTTATAAAAAAATATACTCTAGGTTCATATTGGATCAATCACAAGACCGTATTATACACAATTTATACATAAAAGTTAAACAGTTAAAATGATAGTAGTTAGATACCTTCTATTACTCCATGTCGACCAAATAAAATTGGTATCTATTACGAGTTACTCCGTATTATAATGAACATTAGAATATCTGCAATACTTAATTAAAATACTTATCGAGAAAAAATGTACCTATACTATTACAACTTATACCGTATTATATTTAATGTTATATCTGAAATGTATATTTCTTAAAAGTATCGATAACAAATGCATTATAACATTGTTAATCTTAACCCTAAACTGGTCAATTGCCGACGCAACAGGGGCTCTAAACCCTTCATCGCGGCTTAATGCCATAATTGAGGGTTAAATCTCCAACAGACGGGTAGCTTGTTTATTATGACACCGTGATTATTTTCACTGTATACATTCTCGGATTCAACCCTCCGGCTGTTATCGCGATGACATTTTTTGCCAATTTAATCTTAGCGGATATGACAGCTATAATTTCAATCGATTGTTAATCAAAAGTTTGTTTGTTAGGAAATATTAAATCTATAATTTACTATTTTTTTTCTTTTGGATGTTAATGAAATCACCAATGGAATCACACCAGTGGAGGATGATAAGATGATCATATAAGGTCAGGTTAGTTAGCCCTCGTGGTAAGTTCACCATGAATTTATCACGATGGTTTTCAGGGGAAACCACGTGGAGGACAACCTGACATGACTAATAACCCTATTGCTTGCATATTCAAAACGTATTAATGGGGTTATTGGGCTAATAACCCCATTAATACTAACATTACTAACAATCTATACCTACTATTTTTTTTATGGATGATAATGGTATGGTGCACCCGCCTGCGCTAACGGTTTACGCTGGCGGGGCACATGTGGAGGATGATATGATGGGATGAGGTCAGGTCAGTTAGGCCATTGTAACAAATTCACCAAAATTTATCACGATGGTTTCCAAGGGAACCGCGTGGAGGTCAAGCTGACATGGTACGTTGCTAGCAATTAGATCATCAGTCCACATTACTAACAATCCCCTTTCCCCCTCTATACTATATATACCGGTTCTGCTCATCTGATTTTAAAAGTTTTTTCAATGTTATAAAGGTATATTATCTCCGAGTGCTATAGGCTGTATAACATATCTAACGCTACGACTATGTAGCGGAAGCACTTTGATCATTCATCACAGTGCTTCTGCTGCTGCATTAACAGTTCAAATTAAATATGTAGGTATAACAGATATGTCATGGACGGCCGTTCTTAAAAAAGTCTGCGACAACATATGTCTATCTTTTAAGGTTAACTCACTATAACCTTTTTTGCAGTAATATTTTTTTTCCAAATATCAATTCAATTTATGAAATAGAATTGTTCACTTAAGAAACCTAACAATTGATTTTAGGAAGAAATCACTAGGAACAGTAAACAAATCTTCAAATTGTATTATTACCTCCTATTTCCTCCACGAGTCACAAGTTATTTTCATCTCTAGGTATAAAGAGATTTGCCGAAACTATCCGATCTATCTACGCAGTATATAACTGGGACTAGACATGTTCAAATATGTACATTATTTAAAAATCAAATAATTTCTCTTATAGGTACGATAATTAAAATTTTAAATATTTTCATTTACAAATCTTGCCGTGACAACTACAAAAATGTATAGATATAGAACATACTGTAGTTTTGTAGTGATGATACATGTAAGCGATTGTAATTGATCTTTAAAATCATTATCATCATCATCATAATCAGCCCACTGCAGTCCACTGCTGGACATAGGCCTCTCCCAAGGCACGCCACTGGGTACGATCTTCGGCCCTTCTCATCCAGTTACTACTCGCAACTCTACGTATGTCGTCGCTCCACCTAGCTGCAGGGCGTCCTACACTACGTTTGCCAATTCTCAAATCTAATTTAAAAATTAAAATATATCTACATAATGCGATTTATACAGAATCAAGGAAATATTTTCAACAAAAATTCTTAATAATAAATTATAGTATATTACTATAGAAAAACTATAGTAACAAAAGTTTCTTACAAAGTAGGATGCTAAAATAAAAGCTATAAAATATAATGATAAAGAGAAAACACTTGTCCAAATAAATGCAACAGCACTTAGATATCTATATCTAATCTATATAGTAGGCACTATCTATGTATATTTAAATCATGAAAATCAGTCTTTGTGCATTCATATAACAAATCGAATGCTGTTTACCATTAGGAGAAATAACTCTGATTAAGTATATATAACCACATCCACAGTCGGTTATAGCGACTTAAATAAGGTATCTCCCAAACTTGCCATGTTAACCAACAAAATTCGCCACAAAACATTAACAAACTGCAATAACAAAGCATCCCAACCAAATAATAACATGGTTTAATCGAACAAGCGAGGCGCGAACAAATTAATACCATCATACTTGTAATTTCAATCACAAAATTAATTCAGCCGTTACCGCCTTAAATAAGTGCCGGGTTCGTCCAATCGATAAGATGAGGCGGTGAGGGCGGGCGATACCAGTAAATAAGGTTCTGGGACGGCCAGGGTTGGAGCAGAATGGAGCCGAGGGCGGCACCGGGCCGTAGGCGTGGTCTCGCTCGGTCGGAGAGACCGACGTGAGCACAGTACGGGTTTGACTCGCGGTTGAGTGACGTGGCGGGTTTAGTGTTTGGGATGTTTTGATTTGCTGTGACGTTTATGCGAGTGAACATAGCAGGTGAGTTAAGGTTTAACCTGTATATTTTTTTTAATTTTATATTTGATAGTGATTTATTAATGCAAGTTGATAAACAATTCGAATATATTTAACGATTTATATAAATTATTTTAATAAGATATACTTATCTATATGTTATTTATTTTAATGTGTTAAAAGTGATTTATTATTATAATAACACTGAATATTTTAATTAATTAAACAAGTCGAATATTTTTAATGACTTTAAGAAATTATTTTAACAATACATATAAATTTAATGAATATTAAAATCTCAATTATGTTTAATAAACACCAGATATATATAGGTACCTATTTATTATTTTAATTGCTTTATTCATTATAAAAAATGTCTTTCATTACAGTTATAAATTTTTAAGTAGGATATAAGTAGATATTTATTTAATATTAACTCTTTCAAACAAGTGTTAGATACATTTATTAAAATTTTATATTATAGTACAATTGATCAACCCGGCTAAACTCAGGGCGAAACACTTTTTTTTTATTACTATTATATCTGCATAAATAAAAATGTGTGTTACATCATTTGTATTATAATAACATAATTATATAGCACCATCCTATATAATTCAAATACCTACTGCACCATATTTTAAAGGATCTTTATAATCAGTAGTGGGATAAGTATTTTATTGATAGAAAATAAAAAAATAAGAAAGTACCTATTTGTTAAATTGTAGTATATAGAATAGTACTATATAATTAAATATTTTTTTTATAAGTATTATATACATACTAATGTTATAAATGGTTCTGTTTATGTCTGTCTGTCGTTACATTTTTAAGGGGCTCAACATATTTTAAAGATCGTTGTGACTATAGTTTATCCTACTAGGACGGATCTGTTATTACCGAGGTATATTGACTTTGTAAAAAGTCTGCATTGGTCTATGTAGGTAGTAATAATAGATAATAATACCTCTGGACTATTCTCACAGACTCACCTGTTTCATACGCCAATCAGCTTGCTCTGTAAGCTGTATTTCGGTTTAAGACTGAGATAAGGCAGTTAAATTATCGGATAAAGGCATGACATCTTAGTACTCCGAAATGGCAACGTGTGAGCAGTATCACGGGCGTCACATGATAACGTGGTGCCCTTTTTTTATGGACTAGGTACTCTAATGCTTTTGGTCGTAGCTGGCCTTTACAGCTTCACCGGACGATACGAGAGCGAGTGCAGATGGTACTCCAAACCCGCGGAAGGACTTATGGAGCGACT
This sequence comes from Achroia grisella, assembly GCF_030625045.1. Classification (NCBI taxonomy): domain Eukaryota; kingdom Metazoa; phylum Arthropoda; class Insecta; order Lepidoptera; family Pyralidae; genus Achroia; species Achroia grisella. The sequence continues at coordinate 390,866 of NW_026712613.1, read as the reverse complement.
TACGGCCTACTCCCGCCTGACGGATACGTCGTGGTGTCCGTAGTGCTGTTCATAATTTAAATCAGACGACTACTCATCACTGATGGACTGTCAGTTTGTTTACCATTTTTATTATTGTTTCCAATAATTGCTAGGTTTTGGATATCACGGAACTCAAATGTTAGTGAGAAGATTATTGAATATTCGTAGCATTTCGTAGCGTATTGGTGTAACCCGTAGTAGTTCCGAGATAAAAATATCATATTCTGAAAATAATCCTTAATTAAGACACGAACTTCTCAGCATTCCATAGGTTTATAGAGCCGGCTCCATGGTGTGGCATAGAGGGAAACTCCGTGCAGGACTTGTGACCTGAGTATAGGTTTAAGGGTTCTCCCATGCCGTCGTTTTATTTTATTAAAGTGTTTTTTAATTGGTGATAATGGAATGGTGCTTACTATGAATTTTGAGTAGGTATTTTTCTACAAAAATATTATCATCATTTAGAAACGAATTCTATAATAAGCTGTTTTACAAAGAAAGTGTTCTTATACAATATTGGTAACTTTTCTTTTGACAGATTTAGAACAGACTGTGTGACTGTTTGTTATAAAACCTTACGCAATTCCCATAAAACATATTACCTACTAACTTTAGTTAAACGGCATTTAGGTAGAACCAGTTTGTTGTTACGTAAGCTTTTATTAGTGTAATCGCTTACTATTTAGAAACTGTTAATATTTTTCTTGGTATACATGATATTTTCGTAAATGTATTGAGAAGCAACTATGAGAATATTATCCGCGGCCTAAACTAGATACCTACTAGTACTTTCATTTGAACGTAAACAATAATAATAATTAGATAATATGTACTAATAATGATAATACATACTAATAATGTTGCCGATGGCAACCTTTTTGATAGTTTTTATGTTTTTTACATATATTTGAATTTTATATTTTGACGCTCTGTTTTTATATACCGTTTGTTTTCTTATGCCATGTTCTGTCTTTATATTTTTGCTAGCAAGCTGATTACACTTATTTTACCTCACCTAGGAACGTGTCTTCACCACAATATTACGGAAGGACTGTATTAAGGCTGGTTTAAAATGAGACACGTATTAATCTTATGGGATTATAATATTAATGGTATCTTATCACAATTAGCTATTATGATAAGATCCCATTGGGTCAAAATGCCATAGAATATACTAACCACAGACTAAAATAAAGGTAGATTAGAAGTATCACTAATGGCCTCGGTGGTATAGCTGTTTAGCACACCACTTTTCTTCCGATGGTCGCGGGCTCGATTCCTTGGTGCAAACATTTTTAATCATGAGTATGATTGCTCGTATCTGGCTGTTTTCTTGGTGTATTATTTACGAAAAGAAATCTATGTATCAGTTGTCTAGTACCCATAACACAAGCTCTGCTTACCGTGTGACTCGATGGCGCTGTTTTAATTGTCCAGGGTTTTTTATTTATTAATACCATTTAATAATAATAATAATCTCAGGGCAATTCACACAGAACCATCTAGATCCAAGGTAAGCTAACTTGTGTTATGAGTACTATAACTGAAACAACTACGTAGATATATATTTTTTTCGTAAATAGCTAAACAGAAAACACCCAGACCGACAAATCAATCAACAATCATACTCATGAATACAAATGTTTGTGTCGTGCGAGGAATTAAACCATACAAATGTTTGTGCCCCCGAGACCGCATATTTAAACTTATGTATTTTTATAAATTTAATTATGTATGTAGCCCAAACATTACAATAAAACAAGATAAAATCATGGGAGTCGAAAATTACATTGTGTAACTTAGACAAGAGATTTAATTTCTATGCTGTTTAAATATAGATGCGGCTCTTGTTGCGTTGTGTTTAAACAGGAGGTATCAGAGGGGGTGAACATGAAGTGGGGGTGAAACTTCCCCTGGGACCTCCTAATTGAAAGACAAACAGGGGACGGGCGATTCGCGACGAATTCATTATTTCTACATTAAGTTGATACTACCGGATGTGCAGATTATTTTTAACTTTGCCTCTTACTTTGTTTATTTTTAAATACAATAACATTCAGTGGTTCTTATATGTATACAAATAAATAAAATTGGAGTGTCAGTTTTTGTAATTTTAAAAGCTTTATACTAAATGCATATGAAAGTGTATGTAGACGGTACCTGTGGTACGTCAAAAATTTTTTTCTGACTGTCTATTTGTTCTTGCTAATCTCCAAAACTGCTGGACCGATTTTGATGGGACTTTCATGGGACTGGATCATAGTAGATTAAATTTTTATTTTAGATTAAATTCCACGCGACGAAGTCGCCGTTAAAGCTAGTGAAAAATAAAAATTATTAAAGGTAGACTAACTATGATTTATTTAGGGTAGACTTTGTAAAAAGTGCGTAGATACCTCAGTTTCACCTATTTCAGACGCCAAGCAGTTTGCTTTGTAAGATATCTTTCGGTTGACGGCTGGCATTACGAGGTAACAGGTATAACATTAATTCTTCGGAATTGCTACGCATATGTAGTATCACGGGCGTCAAATGATAATGTGATGTCCATAGAACATATATATAGGCGACGGTTACCAGTTACCATTAGTTGAGCCTTCAATTTGCTTGCATTTCCAGTCCTATAAAAATATTGTGTAATCATCATTCACGACTCTATATAATGGTCAAATATGAGGCTAGGTGAGAACAATGCTGTCCTCATTATGTGCCCAGGCCAGGTGACTCGGAAGCCAAGTGGCCAGTTGGCTTGGTATAGTACGGAAGAGTGCATGTCACTTAAATGGTTACGGAATACAGACTGTTGCAAACTCAAAGCACATGTTTATATATTTACTTTTCTATTAATATTGAATATCTTTATTTAAATGTAATTGGAAATTGCCATTTTCATTTTGCTGTTCTTTTACTGTCCATGTTATAAGTATTTATATTTATTAATAGTATTTTTGATTCACCTCCATATACAGTTCATACCTGGCATGAAATAAGAAATGCCTACAGGAGTATTAAGTCACGCAAGTAAAACCACGGGTTATAACTACTGTAACTTCCTATAGGTATAGTTTAATTATCCATTGAATTGACGTTTAACTTATACTGAAATTACTCTATGTCACGGTACGTTGTGAATTTCATTTACTAGTTTCTCTGTAGCTTGACGGTACAGGGAAACTTGTAAATGAAGAACTAATACTGAAATGACTCTACGTCACGGTACGTTGTGAATTTCATTTACAAGTTTCTTTGTAGCTTGACGCTACAGGGTAACTTGTAAATGAAGAACTTATATCTACTGAAATTACTCTATGTCACGGTACGTTGTGACTTTCATTTACTAGTTTCTCTGTAGCTTGACGCAACAGTGTAACTTGTAAATGAAGAACTTATACTGAAATTACTCTATGTCACGGTACGTTGAGACTTTGATTTACTAGTTTCTCTGTAGCTTGACGCTACAGTGTAACTTGTAAATGAAGAACTTATACTGAAATTACTCTATGTCACGGTACGTTGAGACTTTGATTTACTAGTTTCTCTGTAACTTGACGCTACAGGATAACTTGTAAATGAAGAACTAATAATGAAATGACTCTACGTCACGGTACGTTCTAAATTTCTTTTACAAGTTTCTTCTACAGTACCTTGTAATGTCAAGCTACAGGGCAACTTATTCGTTTTGTTCCTCTATTTGTTTGCACCGCGAAAAAATGTATTGTGGTTTCCCGCAGTTTATCAATAAATAAATTAGATTATACGACTATAGTATTTTTCTTACGGTGACATTATGGATATTAATACCATTAAATTTATTATTTCATATGTAAGTATACCGGCTATGTTTTGCGGTTTCACCATCCGCAGTCTAATTTAAAAGAAACGACGACTGCCCTGAATCCTAAGATTAAGGAAAAAGTAAGAAGAAATCGATATTGTGAGTCTAAACTCACAATATCGATTTCTTCTTACTTTTTCCTCTGCTGCAAAGGGCTATCGAATATTATGACTAAGAACTGTATACCTACATACTATGCAATGTGTGTGTGTATGTTATAAATATGAAATTATATATACTTATATGTTATTTTATCTGCATTCACACTTAAACATTAGGTACATATGTTATATAAATATTATTAATGTTATTTTCTTATATTATGCAATATATTTTGTTTTGGATAAATATATAATAATATACATTATACGTACCTAGTTATTCTAGAAGAGAAGCGTACCGTCGTTTCTCGTAGTGGTTTGTTTTCAATTATTTGAAAGTTAGTAATATAAATTTACGCACAAAGTTTTTTTTGTCAACGAGATTTGAAGTCATGACCTTAGGAGACTTAAATAAAACAACAAGACCCGATGATAATAATAATAATATGCCGCAATGCGCTCAAGACAAGTAAAATTAAAAAAATATATACATTCGCGTAAACCCAATAAAAGTACAAAAACTTCTGTGTGGAGAGGTACAAAAGATAGAAATTCTTTTATTCCGTCAACATTACGTCGGGGGAAAGTTAATGAAAACAGCGCGGGCGGGCGCCAACTAATTTTCATCAAATCAAATCATCAGAGATGTCATTTCGCCGAGTCTGCCAATTCAATTACTTTTATAAGTAAATTCGGGACAATTTGCATGTTTATGTCGCTTGTTTGTAACGAACGCAACGCGGTGACGGCTTGTTTAAACTTCATTTCGAAAGTATAAAATGAGGGTAGGTACCTATATATATATATATATATATATTGACTTACATAAAATTGACAACTTTGAATAATTACTATGACAGCATATTAAAGTATCTCCTAAAATTACCTAACTTCTCGTACCTTCGACTATGTCGTTTTTCGTATATGTCGATATATATCGATATTCAATACAGTTAGTTTAGTATATGTCATAGTAATTATTCAAAGTTGTCAATTTTATATAAGTCATTAATATCTCAATAATATTATAAACGCGATAGTTTGTGAGTAAGGATGATTGTTACTCTTTTAACGCAAAAACTACTGAATTGAAATTTTACAGTAATATAGCTTAAAATAACACATAGGCTATATTTTATATTGAAATATATATACTGAAGTTTAACGCGGTGATACCGCAGCACGGCTAGTTAAGTAATATTCAGTTCAATAAATAAATAACCCTGGACAATTGTTAATTGTCTTGTTTGGGATACATACACAATTAAAGTTCTAAAAATACACAAGACTAAATAGTGCTGTGTAAATTTTTCTGGGTTATTATTTGTAAATAAATAACCCTGGATAATTAACACAGCGCCACCTATTTTCACGGTAAGCAGCTAGTGTTATGGGTAGTAGACAACTGATAAATACAAATAGATTTTTTGTAAGTAAATACATAATACACATAGAAAACACCCAGACCAATACAAAGAATCGTAAACATGAATACAAATGTTTGCACCGTGCGAGGAATCGAACCGGTGACCATCGAAAGTAAAGCGGTGAAAATTTCATTTAAAACGCATTTAGTAATTTCGGCGTGAAAGCGAGACAGAGAGTTTCTTTCGCATTTATAATATTACTAAAAACAAAAGGATTAAAGTACTTAATTATTATATATGTTGGATATTATTATATTCAGCAAGCGACTTCACTTGCTAGCGTTATATATGTATATCAACTTTAACCCTAAACCGTTGTCTTTGAATGAACACAATGGCACAGATACTCGTATATTGACAGACGGGTCGCACAAGCTCGCGGATTTTTCGCACAATTGAATTCGTAACTAACCCGCTCCCATTGTTATGGCTCTGAATCAATTTGTTTAAAGTTAAATAGTACAGACTTGTAACAATTAAGTTTATAATTTATGTATTTAGGGAGAGATGCAGTTTAGATAACTGGGGTTTCATTGGGTAAGGCTCTGCTAATAATATCTCGTTTATAAACTACTAGTAAAATAGCCCGGTTTCGCTAAAGTAGAAACATTGTCGTCATCATAATTTCTTTATCGTATAATTCCTCCTTTTTTTCAAGTTTGTAATAGAATGGTGCACATGACTGTGCTTGTGGTTTACGCTGGCAGGCTTTACCGTCCTCCATATTTACTATGGCCTCATATAATTTAAAAGTAAGCTAGCGACAAATTTATGCTTATCTCTTGCTCTCTCTAGGTAATGTACATAGGTGCGAGAGTGAACTACCGTTTGCTTTTATTTCCTCTAAGAGATTCAAGCGACCTTACACCATCGAAAGTGCGCAGTCCACGGCATCAGATATTATTTAAAATTCTTGCTTATCGACACAGATTCAGAAGCAACAACTTTAATAAGAATACACTGCGTTTATAATGAGTCAGTCAATGAGTGCGATGAAGAAGGTATTCTCAGTTAAGTCGTACCTTTTCAATTCATGGCACGACTATAAAATAACTTTAAAAAGTATACTTTTTAAAGCTGTTTTATATATTATCAGGAAGAAATCACGGTATCTTACCACATTTTATTTATTTTTATTGAGTTCCCGATATTTTGGCAGCGTTTTAACCGCCCCGATCACGGGTAAACTGAAGACTAACGGGTAAATGGTAAATAAAAGCTTTTATGTGCACACATATTCGTCTACCTTCACATCTTCATTTGTTGCTACTATTAAAACAGTACCTATATAATTTTAAAAAGAATACACTGCGCTTACAATGAGATACTGAAGATTGTGATGAAGAAGGTATTCTCAGTTTAGTACCTTTATATGTACCTTTTCATTTCATAATTCGAGTCCCCTCTCTGACCGATCCCCCATCTAACTTAAACGGGGATCGAAATTACGACGGCCTAAGCCGAGGTTCGAACCCTTAGCGGACGATAGGTGGCGAGTGTATAAGGAAGGACTTATGGAGCCGCTGAAGTCTCGCCTGACGGATACGATTTTAGTCTGCACTAAAATCGTATCCGTCAGGCGAGCCTTCAGCGGCTCCATAAGTCCTTCCTTATACACTCGCCACCTATCGTCCGGTGAAGCTGTAAAGGCCAGCTACGGCAAACAGCATTAGAGTAGTCCGAACAAAAAAGGTTCGAGTATAAAACAACTTTAAAAAGTATACACTGCGCTTACAATGAGTTGGTATTGCGGACTTTAGTCAGAACGATTGCGGGGCGCGCCCGTACGCCTCTCGCCGGGGCCCGGGGGCGTACTCAGAGCGCCCATTAAATATTAATCGTCGAATTAACTCCACGTCTTCGCCCGTCGACTCAATTAAGCGCACAAAGTAACAAAGTAAATAACGCCCGTTCGTCACGAATTAATTTTGTAGCTCAATGCTTTGCAACTCGAAACGTAGTTTGTTTAAAGGTCGATCCCCGCGCCATTGTTCCGATTGTCGTCGAGTTAAGTCCATTAATGTATTGATTTAGGTAATGAAATTGTTTGACATCAGTAATTTGTGCGATGAACAAAAATAGATATGTGAAATTAATTGTGAATTAAATTAAGTAATATTTTAACCGACTTTAATAGATTAAGTTTGGATTAATTGTCTTAAATGTATTCACAGATTATAATACGGTATTGGTATGAAATTACGTAATGTTACTAATGTTCTTACTAGGCTAATGGTCTGTATGAAGGAATGGAAGTAAGAAGTAAAAGTATAAACTATTACATTAGTTTCGTTTTTACATAGGTAGTAGATAGGTATGCAAGTTGAAAAGGTATAAATAACTAGGTTATAATATATATACAAGAATGAACCTAAATATAAAAACCTTAAAAAAAAAATTTCCCAATACTTAACAACTGTTTTATAGTAGATGTAATGAGTCAGCGGATCAGAGTCAGTAATAATATGATTCTCAAAATGAAATTAAATAAAAACACGTATTTTATGCGTAGTTTATAATATCATATAGCATTTATGCAATAGCAAAATACAGTAGTAATAATTAAAAACTAAATTTAAAGTCTTCGGAAAATATATTTTTTCAAATAAAAAGAATTATAGAGTTTAATAAATATAAGGTCGATAATAAAATAATAATAATTGAAAACTTGACTTCTAAGTCCTCGAATAAAAAGTAATATAGAGTTGAACAAATATAGTATAAGGTAGATAATAATCATCACTGTCTGAAGCGACCTATACCGCATATTAAATAATATATAAAGCATAAATAATATATATATATATAATGGTCTATGCGTCTATTATAGACGATTTATGGCGTAATGGTCCGTGAACAGCTATTTTCGTGGCTGTATAAACCGATACGAGAACGGCATGGCCTACCACAGGCCCGACAAGGGAAACTATTGGCAGTAGTCTGTATATAAATAATATATAAAGCAATTTAAGACTCCTATAATCTTAAACATAATATCTAAATAATAAATATTTTCATCTAAAAAAAATAATACTTATAACCTCAAACCTTATCCACCTACCCATCTGTCACCCCCTAACAATTTTTAAATCTCTACTTGTGCTCATAAGACCCTTAAATACTTCCCCTTGTTCGCAACAAATTCTAACAACATTGGACCGTAACAATAGCAGTTAGATAGCCAAATGGTATCTTATAAAGATTAAATAGTATTTCGCTATACAAAGCGCGTACTAGATCTCAACGGAGCACTTTCTATAAGAAACGATTCAACCGATCGGATTTTGTTAGGGTGACCATAATATTCGTATATCGGAGGATATTTCTTTTATTTTCTTCTAATGTTGTTAATTTCTTTTGAGTGTTGTTGATTGTTATATTTGGTAAATTTATAAATATTCTTTATTGCACTTAAATACATTTGTAAGTATATTAATTACAGCTAATGTTAACAAAGGAGGACTTATCTCTAAAAGAGATCTCTTCCAGTCAACCCAATAGAGCGTGGCATAGGAAGTGTTGAGTGGGTTAAAATGTGCAAATAATATTTTTTATAAAAATATAAAAAAAAAAATATTGATTAATCAAGAGCAGTTACTATTCCGTGAATTTTGCAACACATATTTCGACAATTCATAATATAATGTAGGAGTGTACGGTAAGTCTCTATTTTCAGTAAATAAGACCATCATATATTTATACTAAAATAATAATAATAATCAACGACAATCCACACACTGCCATCTAAGCAGCAGTCCCAAGCTAAAGCTTGTGTTATGAACACTAGAACATATATTTTTTGTGAATACATATACTTGTTACTTTAATTAAAGTCCGTCTCCTTTAGGCTAGTAAATATCGTAAATGTTTCTACTATAAATGAAATATACAACAACTGTCGCTATAGGAACTAATTATAAATTAGTTTATAATATACACAGACGCACATAAAACGTACGTCCATTAATACCCAGACCAATTTAATCATACTCTTGAATACTTACAAACTTTTCCTGTTTATAATATTAGTAAAGACTAGGAAGAAATCACGGTAGTCTACCACGTTTTATTTATTTTTATTGAGTTCCCGATATTTTGGCAGTGTTTTAACCGCCACGATCACGGATAAACTGAAGACTAACACAGGTAGATGGCAAATAAAAGCTTTTATGTGCACACATATTCGTCTACCTTCACACAACTTCGTCTGTTGCTAGTATTAAAACAGTATATGTATAATTTTAAAAAGAATACACTGTGCTGGAATCCGCGACAATTGGAAGTAAGTCCGTGTGGTAAACCTTTACTTGAAGACGTAACGTGGTGCTCTTCCTGGGTCATGTGGGGTTCGATTATCATAATAATCGAGTAACATAAAAAACAATATATTTAAGTTATTATAAACTCAGTTTGAAGAAGTTAAAGTGTAAGTAAATCATGGTCGCCCTACTCGGCGTCCCCTATCCGGGGCGCTTGACACAAGAGCGTCGAGTGTCCCCTTTAGTTACGGATTATCCGCAGAAATGTACAACATGTTGTCAATACAATCGGTTGCGGTTACGTTGCGTTATGGGCCCAGTTTGTTAACTGTGACCTGTCGCTGTTTAAGGGGCAAGTTCATTGTAAACCAACATGAAATAAGGAGGAATTTACATGTACTTTATGTATATTACGCAATTTATACCAATTAAGTATTTATTTACCGACTATTTTTGCGTCTATTGATGTATGATGTGAGTGATTTATGATTCTATTCTATTATTTGTATCCAATTGTAGAGGAAAATTGTAAGATGATGAACCTATATAAGATGGAGGTCCCAGGTGGAATCCTGTACAGCCTCTACATAATATATATATATGAGTACCTACCTAATACGCATATACATATTGTACTAGATGATAATGGACCGGTGCACCCATCTGCCCTGGCGAGGCACTAGCGAACCATGATAACATGAGGTCAGATCTGTTACCCTATCTAGGCAAGTGGCAATTAACCACGATGATTTCCAGGGTGAACGGCGTAGAGGTCAACCTGACATGGTATATTACTATAGGGCTATTATTCCATATTACCCCACAAAAAACAAACAAACAACAACAAACAAACCCCTTACCTCTCTATAAATAGGTTAATTGATGCAGTATAACGATTCCTTGAAAAGTATGTTATAAATGAACTGGCTGGCTTTCTTAAAAATATAAATCTGTGATAACTGGTTAATATATTTTGATTCAATCCCGATTAGTTCCGATACAAGTGGTCCACATGTGCAGCATCCCGCGGGGCTCGTCCCCACGCTTCTATCATATCTGCACCATATGGCTATCATAGCAGATTCATAATTACAAGTTCTGGTTATTAAATGATACAGACAGTTAGTTGTCGACAGTTGAACCGTGAAATTTAGTAATTATTTAAGTTTTTTAATTATTATAATTATATTTTTAATGGCTGTTATCATAAATGGGCTAGTGATAGGCATTGTTAACAGGCGACTTCGAGGTGAATATTTAAATTACTTCTATGTATATACATAGAAGTAATTTAAATATTCACCTCGTATATTGCATCATCATCATCATCATCATCTGCTTCTTCTTTATACCATTTATTTGGGGTCGGCGTAATTGCATATATATATATATTAATTTCATAGCATTTTGTCTTAACCACAGAGCGAATGAGTAAATAAAAACCAAACTTTTTTAATTTAATTGATTTTAAAATTAATACAACTACAAATATAATTCTCCTGGTCTGCTCATGGGCGGTGGTAATCACTTACCATCAGGAGAGCTGCAAGATCGTTTGTACCTATGCTATATAAGAAAACACTCACGAGTTACCACTCGAGAAACTTAGATGACATGTCTCCATATCCTGAAATTTCACTACCTTATCTCACCCATAATCGAAACACTTACAAAGGAAGCGGCTTGGCGGCTGAAATTGGCGAAATTGAATTGACCCGCCGGCTAGTTTTTGCACAGTCTAAAATTTAAACTTTCTGTAGCTCGATATTTTAACAATAAACTTATTGATAAATGTCAAACATTGATAACTGTCATTATATTTCGCCCAATTCACATAATATCTTTTTAAATTATAATGTATGTGTTATTCTGATGTATAAGCTATATTACTCTAAATTTTCCTTAAAATCCGTTCAGTAGTTTTTTCGTGATAGAGTAACAAACATCCATCTATCCATCCAAACTCACAAACTTTCGTGTTTATAATATTAATACAATTTCCAGCCCGATAACAAAATGAATTAACTAACTAATAAATAAAATCACTCCCACGAAAATCACCACAGAATACGAAAAAAAATGTGTCCGTGAAAAAAGCAACATATGCAATCATTACAGTAATGTAATGTCGTTTGACTTAATCAATTATTTGGCTCCAGCCCGCAGTGTGCAGGGGTGACATAAATTGACTAATCACACCCCATAATGATACGGTACGCCGGGGTGAAGAGGCAACCCTATGTTGATTTTCAACATTGGACCCGCTAGCTCTGTTTGAATAAGCGATTCATCATTTTGATGGAGAATTGTTTTGTTATAAATGATTTGAAAAGTGAATTGACTTTAGAAAATATTTATCATGACAATAAACAATACTCTACCCATCCTGGGTATACTGTTGTTAGATATAGATAGATAATATCTATTTAAATAGGAAATTCCTAATTTATGTATTTTATTTTAAAAAATCTACAATATTTGCCATTTTTTCTAACGAACTATTTAATGAGGGCATAGAAATATTATATTGTAATTTGGAGTAATATTTTGGTTTTACATTAAAAATATATGAACTTATGATTAACAACCGTACAATTCATAATATAATTGAAAAAATAGTGATAACGTAAAAAAATACCCATTGAGGTTTTTGGCAGTTCTGAACTGAAAGATCTAGCCGAAATGACTTATTTCTATCAGTACTATTACTATTCTATCCATAACACTCTTCTTACTTTGAGACTATAGGTAACGCCGAATGAATAGTCCTATACCATATTATTTGTTACTTAATTAATTAGTATAATTTTTATTACTAATAACTCATGAATAATTAAACAAATAGTTAATTATGAGTTACTTATTTAATTATTTATGAGTTACCTATAAAAATATTAAAATAAAGTCTACAAAATAACCTATGCGATCCGTCCAACTCGTGAAGGGGCGGCGCAGCACATTAACGCACCCTCCGATGTACCAATTGATATTCGATACACTAAATTCACACGCAAACTGCCTATTTGTATACAAAATGATCACTTTTGTTCCAATTTATTCACCGCTTGTTCTCGCCGTGCAGTTTTATTGCCCGGCAAAAGTAAATGTTGCTTTTTGCAATAATGACTTTCTTTTGTTTGGTGTTTGTTCTTTTATGGCTATGTCATTATTATTTCTATAATTTTCACGTTTATGTTAGTTATTTAAAGAAAAAATTATATTTGTAATAGTAAGGTACGCAGTACCACAGTACCAGTAACGCTAGACCACCCCGTAAAATATTATTTTATGGGGCGGTCTAGCGTTGTTTTTCCCTTTAAAGTTTTAACAAAAATTTATACAGAAGTATTATATATCAATTTAAAAATATTTAAATAATGATTAAGACAGCGTGGTTAATTTAATACTTACACTTATATAAAAAGAGGCAATTCTATAATAGCTTCTAATTTAGAAAAATGTCATTTTTCTATTTAATCGACGATATATATTCTAATATTTCACACAGAATATGAACGTGTCAAACTTGGGTACTTACGGTAGTCATATTAATCATATTTTCTTTAATTGGGGTCCACATGTTTATATGACTGACACCGGTTGGCGGGAAAATTTGAATTTGGAAGTGGTTGAGTGATAACCATTTTCAAATTCAAATTATCCCGCCAATCTGACGTGGAATAAATTGTGTGATTAATACAAGGATACCGTGATTAGGAAAGGATGTAAGAACAACATCAGTGGGTAGAATTCATATGGGTTAAGGTTACAGTAATGATATTGTTGCAGGATGGAGGCTACCAACTTGGCTCTCTCACCACGAGACACCATGAAGCCTCGTAACGAGCATAAAGGATTGCAGCTAAATGCCAAACCCAATCAAGTGAGTATTATCTTCCAAAATTAACGGCCTCGTGGTTTAGCGGTATAGAACAACATAATTTCCATGGTGGCGGGTTTTTTTTTAAGGATGATAATGGAATAGTGCACCCGCTTGCGCTAACGGTTTACGCTGGCGGGGCACTAGTGGAGGATGATAAGATGAACATGAGGTCAGGTCAGTTAGCCCATCATGATAAATTCACCAAGAATTTATCACGATGGTTTCCAGGGGGAACGTGGAGGTCAACCTGACATGGTACATTGCTAGTAATGGGTTATAAAGTCCACATAACTAACAATCCCCTTTCCCCCCCATGGTGGCGGGGTAGATTCCTCGCACACGATATACAAATTTGAGATTTTTACAGAGGTGACTGCTTTTTACAGTTAACCTCTGGTAAGATCAGGTAAAGATTCTGTCCTTACCTGAGGTAAGGCTATTGCTGTTACATACTAGGAATAATAATAATATCCTAAAACAATTTAGATAGCACCATCTAGTCCCAAACTAAGCAGAGCTTGTGTTATGGGTATATTGATGATGTATCGGTCTGGACTCTGGGTGTTCTCTTTTTTTTATGCAAGTATTTAATAAAGTAAAATGTATTGAAGTATCAGTTATCTAATAACTGATACAGTAGTATGTAATACTACTTACTAGTACTTAATTACATTTTTTTTAAACATTAATACATTTTTAAAAACAATCATACTCATAAATACAAATGTTTGCACGGCACATGAATCGAATCCGCGACCGTTGAATTAAAGCAGTTGAATATAATATACAATGAAGATTTTTCCGACAGGTTGGCACAGTGCTATTGTACGGTGTTCCAATAGTCTCCCTAGTGATCGAAGGCGTGGAGAGGCTGTGTCTAGCGCAGATATCCAACACCCTCCTAAAGCAGTTCTCATACAACGAGATCCATAACAGAAGAGTGGCGTTAGGAATCACCTGCGTCCAATGTACACCAGTACAGTTGGAGATATTGAGGCGAGCTGGTGCAATGCCCGTGTCATCGAGGAGATGTGGTAAGAGAAACAATCGTTTTAATTTGTTTATTGATGACCTCGTCTCATTTTAGTGCAATCTGTGGAAGTAATATGGAGAAAAGGGATGGAAGATCCTGTTCTTTTATTAGTTTTATTGTTGCACTACTAATGCAATGTACAATTGTTATTAATCTTCTTATATATAAAATTCTCGTGTCACAGTTTTCGTTCCCATACTCCTCCGAAACGGCTTGATCGATTCTCATGAAATTTTGTGAGCGTATTGAGTAGGTCTGAGAATCGGGCAACATCTATTTTTCATGCCCCTAAATGTTAGGGGTGGTACACCTCAATTTTTTTTTTTTAATTTAAGGCAAAACAACGTTTGCCGCGATAGCTAGTAATTTATAGTATTATACTTCTTAAAATTATAGATAATGAGTTTTGGAGCCAATATATAAATCTTGTTAATTATTAAAAAAATATATCAAATTTGGATGCCTCTGTAAATTTTAATTTCGCTAACTGTATAATGTAATTGAGGAAGTAATATTTTGTCTGTTCTAAAAGTCTAATATTAGTCGGTAGTTATAAACTAAGAATACACACTATAATGATACTGATAGGTACAAGAAAGAGTTTTCTCTTCTCCTACGTAAGTTTTTACGTAGTTACTCTCCTACGTAAGTTTTTACGTAGGAGCATGAAATTGTTTTTTTTAATTATGCATAACAAATACATTAAATAAAAAAAAACATTATTGCATACACTACCATCTATTTGTCACACACAAGCATATGTCAAATTGAAAAAAGATTAATACTAGCTGTACCCGCAGTTTTACGCGCACTGAATTTAAAGCCTAAGTGTTATTCTGATGTAAAAGTTATATTGCAGTA
This sequence comes from Achroia grisella, assembly GCF_030625045.1. NCBI lineage: Eukaryota > Metazoa > Arthropoda > Insecta > Lepidoptera > Pyralidae > Achroia > Achroia grisella. Next base: position 375,446 of record NW_026712613.1, on the reverse strand, counting down.
AAGTTTCATCAAAATCCGTTGAGTAGTTTTTGCGAGAAAGAATAAACATCCATACTTACTCACAAACTTTCGCTTTTATAATATTAGTAAGGTTGTCTGTCTGTCTTATGTCTGAAATTTGTCTATAACCTTACTGAAGGTGAAACATAAGCTCAATTTAAATCAATTATTGTCGAATTTCTACCATCGCGTGACTAATACTTGATTTAAAAACTCGATGGAATTGTAGTATTGTGTTTACGGATAGGTATGATAACAAGGCGGGAAGCTGAGCGTCTGTGCAAGTCGTTTCTTGGAGACAACGCCCCTCCGAGATTGCCTGATGACTTCGCGTTCGCTGTACACCATGAGTGTGCATGGGGCTGCCGCGGTGCCTTCCTACCGGCCAGGTAAGGAAGAAAGTCTACTCTTAATTTTTCTAATATCTCACTATTCTAATAGCCATAGACTTAATCTTACATAAAAGCGAAATAAGATTATGAAATGAAAACAGCGTTTTTCTATAAAAGTGAGTTATACGAGAAATTAAGCCTTTGTATAAAAAATTAAATTATATATAAGACTTTCTTGAACTTGCTAACTATTTCTACTTAAGGTAGTTACTTTTAGTATTAGAGAATAAGTAACGCTAGTGCACCTAACTATATAGGTATCTAATGTTGAAATATCCAAAATTTGAAAATAAACATTTATAATTCAACAAGTTATAAATGTTTATTTTCAATATATGTATATATTGTATTATATATTATTGTTGATTCCTTGTTCTTCCTTAGGTACAATTCTTCAAGAGCCAAATGCATAAAGTGCGCGTACTGCGGTCTCTTCTTTTCTCCAAATAAGTTCATCTTCCATTCCCACCGCGTTGGTCCAGGAGATAAATACATACAGCCTGATGCTGCAAACTTTAATTCCTGGAGACGTCACATGAAGCTGAGTGGTAGTCCTCCAGATGAAGTTGTTCACGCTTGGGAAGATGTGAAGGCAATGTTTAATGGTGGAACGAGAAAGAGGATGCTCTCTGCTGCTAGGTGAGAGTGAGATAGGTGCATTAGACAGTGGTAAAATTATATAGTTAATTAAATAAACAAATATAATTTAGAAGAAAAAATATGTTGTATTACAATATTTATTTATTCAATACGAAGAAACTAAAATTTATCTATATGATATAGAATTTTAATGAGAGAAAGACAGTATTGCGTGTTATAAATAGTCTTTTATATTAAGATGCCCGCTTAAAAGGTAACTAAATTATTTAATGTTACAAGTGCAAAAAGTATCTATATATGTATATAAAGAAAGAGAAAAAATAGGTGTCAATTTAGCATAGGACTTACGTATCTATATGAAATTTAATTTAAAACCGCTTGTACAAAACAGTAACAAAAATCCGAAACACTAACCCTTTCGAATTTACCAAATTAATAGGATATTATTGCAATTATTTACGTATTAATTTAAGAAAGTCATCAAACTAGTAATATTTTTCTTATACCAATTTGCATAGTGCTCAATTGTTATGCTAGCTGTGCTTTTTGCATGTAAGAGTAACAAACATCTATCCATACTCACAAACTTATCCATTTATAATATTACTAGCTTTTGCTCGCGGCTGCACTCGCGTTAATTTATCCCTTTAGGGGTGGAATTTATCAAAATCCTTTCTTAGGGGATGGCTACGTCATAGTAGCTTTATGCAAGCAAAGTCTCAGCCCGATCGGTTTAAAATTGATGAAGTTTCATATAAATTTTCATCCCCTATTTTATCCCCTTGGGGGTAGAATTAATCAAAATCCTTTCTTAGCGGATGCCTACGTCATAACATCTACCTGCATGCCAAATTTCAGCCCGATCCGTCCAGTGGTTTGGGCTGTGCGTTGATAGATCACAATGTCAGTCACCTTTGAGTTATATATATATAGATATATAGATTAAGATGTATAGAATACCTACTTTTCCTATCAACTTCACAATTACCGAACATTTAAATAGAAATCGTTTAAAAAACTTCAGCCTAAAATTTCGCCACAGAAGAGTGCCGATTTGCAGGCCAGAGCCGGAAACGGGGAGTGAGGCCAAGCGCCCGCCAGCCAGTCCGCCGAGCGCCCACGCCCCCGTGCCCCGGCTGGCCGACTACGTGTGGGGGGCCAGGTTGCCCCTGCCATATGCCATACCGTGGCTGAAGCCTTCATTGTGGACGCCAGGTTAGTTACTAATATATTCTATAGATTACAATTATGAAATCATATTCTGACTACAGTCGTAGACTTTTTAAATTACTTTAATCCGAGAGCATATAGATTACATACATATAGATATATATTATAGAATATATATGGTATTCTATAGATTACAATTTTGATATCATATTCTGAGGAACTTTCTCTGTCAAAGCTTTTTCAAATTAATTTAATCTTACAGCCTGGGAGATGGGATGATTTCTTTTTACTATCGATACATTGCTAATTTATTTTGGGATTTTTTGTACAAAACAAACACGAAAAATTATAATTTTTTCAACATCCGCTAACTGAAAAAAATATTTTGTGTATCTATGTGTGTGACCTAAGTTAAATTTTGCTAATCCTGATCTGGGAGATGGTTCCTGTTGCAATCAATACATTGGTCAGTTATTTTGGGATGTTTTGTATGAAACAAACAAGAAGAAATTATATATTTTCCAAAATCAGCTGACCGAAATATTGATTTTATGTGTTGTGTTACCAAAGTGGAATTTTGCTAATCCGGACCCGGAAGTTGGATCCTCTTTGCAATCAATATATTGCTTATCAACTATGATACCTATAATATTGCGTGTGTACATTATTTTAATGTAATTATGTAGGAGCGCTGACGGCCCTGAGCGGCGTAAGCGCCATAGAGGAGCCACGCGCGTTTCGTCCAGTCCGCGCGCATCACCTCGATTCGCCACAATTATCACCAGTCATCTCACCGCCACGTTCGCCAAACAGGTCAATATTTGTTCTACTTCCATAAATTAACATATTTATTTATCTATTAAATTCTAAAAATCACTATTAAATTCGAATAATTACCGCAAGGGTTGGTGTAGGTGCTATGTTAACAGACTATCGTCTCGTCACTATTGGTCATTTTACTTTGGCCAGGATAAATAGATATCACAATTTATCACCTTTAATAAATTAATAAAATTTATGGTAAAAAACTCATTTAATGATACTTTTTATACAAGTAATATTCTATGTAACTAACAAGCTGTACCCGCGACTTCGTCCACGTGGAATTTAACTTCAATTTTCTAAAATAAAAGTAGCCTAAGTTACTCCTTATTACATAAGCTACCTGCCAAAAATGTCTCGTCAAAATAGGTCCAGCCATTTCAGAGATTAGAGAGACAAAAATAGTAAAAAATGTTATTTTGGTGTACGTACCGTATTTATATTCATATGCATGTAGTAAAATGGTTATTTCAATATTACAAACAGACACTACAATTTTATTTATATATATAGATTTATTTTAAAATTACCTACTTAATAATAATAATCTCAGGACAAATCACATAGCGCCATCTAGACCCAAGTTAAGCTAACTAAAGCTTGTGTTATGAGTACTAGACAACTATATTGATACAAATACATAGAAAACATACTTGTTTCAAAATTTTACTTGTTTCAAAAGTATAAAAAAATTACGTCTGCAAAAAAGGTCTTTTAATATTTCATAATGATTTAGCACCTTAGCGATGCGAAATTAGTTTATAATAGTATTTATTGTAATATAACCTTGCCAGTTAAAAATTCGCCAGTATTAACATGTTTTATACTTCACAGAACATTAACCAGATCAAGATCACCGATAAGAACACCACCGCAACAGAACCGCTCACCACACCGTTCACCACATCGCTCGTCGAACCGCTCACCACATCGTTCACCACATCGCTCGCCACATCGCTCGCCACATCGCTCACCACATCGCTCGTCGAACCGCTCATCACCCGCACGCTCCGCCAAGAGCGACCGCGACAGCGATGAGAGTGTTGATATTGAGACTACGGAAGATGATCATCAGAAAAACATGGTGAGTTGTTTAATATAACAATATTTACATTCTTCTCTCACAGTTAGTTGTCATAGTTCTCCGAAACGGCTTGACTGATTGTGATCAAATTTTATATGTAAACTTGGTAAGTCTAAGAATAAGTTATCGATTTCTTATTCCCCTAGGCAATAAGGTTGACCACGCAATCTTTCTTTTTTAGACATAATTTTTTTACTTTATATTTTAACGATTCGGCATTAATATATAAAACAAAAATATTTCACTCTTTTACAATCAACCCCTATTTTTTAATACTAATGGTATAGTACTAATATATTAATTATTTTTTGATCAAGGTAGACTTTGACAACGTCGTCTGTGAGGACATTTCTGTCTCACAAAGTGTGTTTTAATTGAAGGGTCTGGTAGTGAAATTTCAGGGTATGGAGGCATGATATCTTAGTATGGAACTCTGGAATGACAACGTATAAGCGAACTACACAGCCGTGCCATTCACATATACATAGACGATGGTGGCCACTTACCGTCAAGTGGGCCGTCGCTTGCTTATAATTTAAACTACTACGTTTCATAAAAAAAATTAACAACTAAACAACCCACCTCAACCTCGCTCCGGTTCACTTATTGGAGGGGGTTTTAATCTTTTACGTAAGGGATTATCTCTTGAACTAGTAAATCGATTTTATAAGTTTTTCCACTAATACCTAATAAAAAAAATCTTTAAGCAAATAAACCTGTTGCTAGCAACTTGCCTATTTTTATAAATCTAATTTAGCTACATTTGCCTATTTTCGAGGTAAACATATTCCTATATCTACTTAATTGTTTTTTCTTTAATAAATAACATTTGCATATGAATCTCGCTAAGCTATAAATATTTCCCAAAAGAAATAGAACAGAAATTTACATTGGCGTTTTATTTCTAAGTACTTCCATAAAATTCGAAACTTTTATAACTCGTAAACGTTCTTCAAAGATGCAATCTAATATCGGATACCTACTAAATCGTATTATCTACTCTAAAAGGCATTCGGGGCAAACCGAGCTAGAGTTGGATCCAATTTAAAAAGTTGAAGGAGGAAATTTTTCCAATCACCTCAGTTGTGTGCTGTAATCGATTACTTCTTTTATTACGGCTCTGGAATCCTGTAGACAACACAGCGCAGCGCAGAACAGGGTTGCCACTGTAACGGATACATATTTTGTGTTTACTAGGCACACATGTGTATGCGAAAGTCTATTTTTTTTTGGTATATCACTCATTCGGAAATCTGTCCTATCACAAGATAAGAATTTATTTTTTAAAGAAATTGGAACGCATACAAGTTGACAATTCTACAGGATGGCACGTGATTTAATAGTTCTTAAAATAGATATTCCTAGAGATCATGGTATATATTAAAGTGTTGAGTGTTATTTAATATGACGACGACGATGAAACGGCATTTAAATTGCTACAATTAAATATTTAAACAGCAGAAATGAATTGGTATGACATAGGTACTCAATCCGTAGAAACAAATTATATGATGTTTTCTCTTAGCTCACAAGTGTCTAAAAATACCTAAAAATGTTTTCTAAATTGGTATATATATAGTTATAAACTAGCTAAATTCATGTAAATTGTTTTTTTTTACACGACATTCATGCATCTAAACATTCATGAATTTTAATCCACCAGAAAATGTAAAAAAATCTAAGTAGTGAATATGTCTAAAAATACATTGGGTAATTTTGTAGCCGTAACAAATACAAAACGGTATTATAGATACTTTAATTACCAAATAAAACCTTAAAAACTTGTGTAATTAATGCATTGATTAATATAATACAGTTTGCAACACTGGCCATTTAATTTCAAGTGGTGTCTGACCGAATCCCAAGTGGCGTCGGCCATTTTCCTAAAATGGCGTCCTGGCAGCGTTTGCACGTCGTAAACTCTGTAATTACTGGCGGCACGAATTCAAATGAACTTCATTTCGGTTTTAAATAAGAGAAAATGTTTAATTTAGTAGCGATCGGCTTCGCGAGACCAATTAATTGAGGATTTTCGTTTAGTAAGCCAGAACCTTTTTATGGTTTAGCTGTTTTTTGTACTAACCATTGAATAAGATTGGTTTTGTATTTGATTGGGTTTGTTTGAGTGTAATTATATAAACACACTTATGTTATGCAGATATCTGGAACGTTAGTAATAATGTATTGGTATATTATATGTGAAGTAAAATTACGATAGATAACTCATATTCCTTTAATGAAATCTTAAAAAAAAATCAATACTAACTTTTTTACAACATTTTCGTTAAAATTTGAATGGATTTTCTGTTACATCTTTATGATATTATCGCTTAATGCCGACTCATTTTAATGGTCAGTTTTGATCTAAAAGGATATAATATTATATTGTCACCTTTGTAAACAAACCTTTGTGAACTTGATTTTTTTTTTGTAATATGTATATACCTAATTGTTTACCAATCGAATAATAACATATTGTTGGTGCACATATATGTGTCTTTATACATTTTCACTGGGTTTCTCAATATAATAGGAACGTTATTTACCCAATGTTATTTAGTGAATAGATTGTGTTGTAAATAGAGGCGGCGAAGCTCCTCTAATGAGTGACGTAAACACCGATAATTAACGCGGCTTGAGAGCCCTCCCCTTAAGCCCTTCAAAGAACAGGGTTGCCATCGTTACAGTCCAATAATTACTTAATGCCGCTACCTATGTTGTTGCTTTAAAAGTCAATTGGCGATTATTAAATTCTGGTATTTACGAAAGAATATATTAATTTTATATTATTATAATAATATTTAAATTATAAGTAGATATATAATTAAACCAACACTGAGTAAGAGCGAATAGTGTGGTTTATATATTATAAATGAATATCTGTTCCGATTACTAACACATGTCTTAAACTACTACCGGAATTTGAAAATAAATCGTAGAATAGGTATATGTAAAAAATTACTTAAGCTTGTCTCTTAATTTAAATTCATAAACATTAAAAAAATACGTTTTAATATTTAATTACGCGAAAAAAGTAAACATAAAAATCCTCTGATAAAAAAAATTAAAGAAACGTAACATTCACATTAACTTTTCTAACGTTCCGCTCAATTTTATTTATTTATTCGTTCGTAAGAATCTTTTCCTAACAAAGGCAAACATACCAAACAAAGAATATAAGCGAAATCGGCCCAGCCGTTATGCGTGATTATGTGACCAAGGGAAATAGAGATTAATTTTTATCATTTTATTAATAAGTGAAGCCAATAACTTTATCTATATACCTTCTTACGAAAATTTCGCGGACGGAAGAATATATTTCGCACACTTAGATATAAAAGGAGTGCAGAATGCTAAATATTTTTTTAATTACATTACAACACTACCATGTATACCATACACACGTCTTCTGACACTCGAAGTCTTTGACAATATAACCTTAATAATGTTCAACTTATAATTTAAATTAATTATATTCGAATTCCGAACATTGCATTAGATATCTACATGTATTGAACATATTAACTTATGACTCACATACGCTATGACTCTTCTTATTCGATATTATTATTGCAGAACTGTAATATCGAATTAGAGATTAAAATGTAATCACTAAATCGGACGGTCATTAAGGGCATAGTCTAGTCTAAATCGGCTTACGGTCGGCGCCTCCGGTCGCTTTCAGCTTATTGGAGCGGGCGATTGTTTCGCTGCTCGCTCTTTGCTTTGTTTTGTTTCAATGCATACAGTTATACCAATATAGACTTCTATACAGATTAGTTCCTAGATTGATATATAATAATAACTTAGGACAATTTATATAGCGCCACCTAGTTAGAAGCAAAACAGGTTTTGTGTAATAGATACAAGATACTAATAGAAAAATTTAAATACATACATACTTAATGCAAATAGAAAACATCAAGACCGATACAAACAATCACACTCATGAATAGAAATTATTTGTATCGTGTGAGGAATAGAACCAGTGATCATCAAACTTAAAGCGGTGTACTAAATCAGTAGAACACCAAGGCCGTCAAAATAGTTAACGAAATACCAAGATTATGAGAAAAACCATAGATATTATAGCTATATTTTTCTCCATTCCAAATTTGGCATACGTAGGTACTTATAACTACCATTTGAAATGTAGAGGAACTCTTCATAGACACGAGCAAGCATTTAGGGAAAGAAGCTTATTACAATACTAATAGTGTTTGCGATCGCAAATAGCCCTTTAATATATTTAAAAATAAAATTATAAAAATTCAAATTTGGAAGGTCAGGCACAGAACATCGATGTTATTTTATATACATTTTGTACTTCTTCTCGAACGTTCCGTGGCGTCATTATTAAAATCAGTGTTTAAATGTATTAAATTTTTTTTATATCAATTAAAATAAATTAAACATGCAATATTCCTCCAGTAAACAAAAATAGTATACATTATTTAGCAAATATTGTTGATTCATACGTTATATTAAATTGGCAGCATATGTAGTCCCACCAACATAGTAAACCAGAAATTAATATGCAAAATATAAAATATTGCTGTAGCCGAAACTACAGCGCTGATTTTCAGCGGAGGCCTTAGGCTAAATAATAGCAGACTAAGAAAACACCATTTTAATAAACTACTTGATAACAATATACAAACAGGAACTCTCCTTATTTATAGATAGGTACTTACTCGAAACAGTTTACATTACAATGACAACCCTAAAACGTGCTCGAGGGAGTGTGTTTGTATTAGGCAGCACTCGATCATATGCGACAGTGTCATCAATTTATCAAATTAAACTAAAAACTATTTATAGTGAAAACGGATTTATGCAAGCTGTATGTGACACAAATATTTATAATTTGTTATAACTATAATTTTGTTATGTGTTGCGTGCTCTAACGGGGTCCATACTGGTCTAAATGAACCAATTGATAATATGGAAGAAAATTCATATTGATATTAAATTTACGATCCATTGTTTCGAATGGCATTCTAATTTGACAGGGATGTTAGAAAATGAAAAAAAAAAGGCGAATAATTTTCCTTTTAAAATAAACGGAAAATTATTGTGTAGGTACATGTGTTGAGGTAAAATTAATTACAGTCAATCTTTTTAAAACAAATTTAGTTAAAAGATTGGATCTAGGATCTATTCCATCGAAGAGCCAATCTTTTTAAATCCTAGATTTATTAATTTAAGATAATAAAATTTGCTTTTGGAATCCTAGATCCTTCTAACCCAATAGCAACAGAAATGGAAAATAAATAAGCTATTTCTGTATATATAAGACGAAATATTAATTTCATTTTCTTAAATATAATCTTAGTCCCATCTAACCGGAAGCATTGGAAATTAAGCTATTCTTGTATATATAAGAGGAAGTATTAGTAATTAGGAATCTAATTTTGATACCATTCAATTACTTGTTCCAAGAATCAAAAATCTTTTTTACACCGATTTCAATGTGGCAAATGGACATCAACGTTTTTTTAAATATCTATTTAACTGTCCAGATCTGATTGCTACTTAAGTTGAGAAGTAATGGCAAGAAAATCAAATCCACCTAAACAATCGGCAACGCATTTAAGCGCAAAAAACATAAAAAAAAAGGACTCAACAATCTTTTTAATATCAAATTATTCGTTCCATCCAAACCAATGGCAACGGCTTTGGAAACTAGACGTAAATACTTTTACACCACTACACATTACTCTGTACGCAGAGCACGTAGGTAATAGATACTTTGCGAGGATTGTACGAAACGATTCAATTGTGGGACTTGATACTGTTATAAATCACTGGGCGGTCACGTACCTCGTGCCGCGTACCTACCGGGGATTCGCTGTACGTTTTTTGCTAATATTAGTTGTTTTCAAATGATTATTGCCCCGTCTGCTGGTGGGATTGGATTGTTTAATCGCATTACGGTGTTTGTACATTTATAAATGCTTGTATTTTCTTATTATGTATCACTTGATGATGTAATTTGTGCTAGATAGAATATTTTATTTTATAGGGTTCTTCGGGCCGAGTGAAAACAAAAACGTGTTTTGGTACTTTTAGTATATTTTAAAAAAGGAACAAAATTATATATGAGTCTATTTACAATATTTACAACAAAAGATGCCGGCTCACTATTATAAAATTTCGGCACAGAGTATCGCGCAGGCGTAGTAGGCGTAGTCCGTAGAGGTAGCCTACGCGTACGCGGAAAAGTGAGGTTGCCAGATGCTATAATTTGCATTAAAAGAAAAATTACACTGAAACATTTATAAATACAATAATGCGGGCTTATATATATATATAGGATTTTTTTTTTCTTTTCAAGGCAGCCTTTGGGTAACGTATATAATTGTGGAACATATGGGTGACATGAAAATAAATTAACAAAGAAGGAAGATAACAATACTAAAGAAAGTAAGAAACTAATTTATGCCTAGAGAATAATAAAAATACTAATAAATACAGGTATAATATAGCTATGTACTAAGAAATACTATTGGAAGCATAAATATACATACACAAATAAATATATGCATTCTTTAAAATAATTAAATGTCATATTCAAAGACTAAAATTGAGGGTTATGGTCTAGATTATTGATAGTACTTATTAGAGATTTATCTATTTGTTTAAGTACATATAATACCTATCTAGGTTTGTGGGTTTCATTATATGAAAATCCCGTGCATGAACAATTATTGCAAAGCACGTTTGTTATTTAAGTGTGTAATCATTTACCAAATATACTACTAGTAGGCTTTGCTCAATAAATATAATTCAAAATTCAGAAATCGTTTATTCATGTAGGACATTTTAGCCGCTTATGAACGTAAATTATTTTGTATTATATTTTCTCAGTTGGATCTATATATAGATCCAACTGAGAAGAATAGCCAAGAAACTCAATTGAATATTTTATTTAATAGTATAATGTAACAGATGTTTTAAATTCATTTAAAGGTATTACCAGTATATTCTATGGTATTTTATTGTAAATTCTCATAAAAATAATAGTTAATAATTTTGTAGACAAATAAAAGTAAAAAAATAAGTAATTTTTCATTTGTTCAACAATTAACATTTGAAAGACCTGTAATTGAATTGGTATAAACAATTTTCGTACATGTGACACCAAATGCAAGCAACCTCCCCCGGGGCTGTTCCCCGGGGCACGCAGCAGCGCAGTTGATTACACGCTACACACACGGACGGACAATGCGATGATTTTGATATTAATAGATAGTTAATCTCATCTGATGTCATATGTCTCTTTTAGGTTATTTTATTTATATTTACATCAAATTTCATTCATTAAGATATATATATCGAGCGCTGCTTAGAAATAGAAATTCTTTATTTAAATAAACTTAATATAAGCACTTTTAAATAGTCACATTTTTTATTCTACCGCCCATTCGTAATGCAGACTCATCACAAGAAGAAAGAGCAAGAAACATGTGTGTTGCTATTTTAAATAAGCTTAGTTTCAGATTATTTAGTGTTGTTTGGATTATCCTGAGATATTATATAGGTGATTCAGTTCATGTCATTAGCTTCGTCAGCATCACACTCGCATGACATTTATCATTACGTTTAATTTTTGCGTGATAAAGTAAAAACCATCATCATCATCATCACCATCCATCCTAATCACAATCTTTCGCGTTTATAATATTACACAGATAAGATATTTAATTTGATAAAAAGAAAGATCAATTGACACAAATAACCAGACAGATAGACTTTCACGTTTATAATTTTAAGAGGGACTGGTATCGATTATAAATTGTGCTAACACTTGCATATAGTAATAGGTATGTAGTAGAATGATGCCTATATTACCTTCATAACAATTTACACAGTCCTCTGAACATGTATCCAGCTTACCAGATGTTGGATGCTGGTTTTTTGGGACTTTTTAGTGAGATTCCTTTAGTGAGTTAAATATTACACAATAGAGGGCTTGCCGCTGGTACGGTGGCCCAGTTTCATACTGCTTTATTATTAACTAGCTCTTCCCGTGAAGTCGTACATATACAACATTTTTATTTGTAAACCTATTGCAAAAAACAAACACTAGAAATAGAAATAAAATTTATTCAAATAAATAAATTTAATATATATCTAAACACTTTTGAATAGTCATTTTTTTTATTCTACCTCTCATTCGGAATGCACACTCTTTACAAGAAGAATGAGCAAGAAACTGGCATGTTGCTCTTTTAACTAAGTACACTAAATGCGAAGTGAAGCTTATCACAAGATATTAGTGACAACCGTACTGAAATCGGTTAAGCCATTTCTGATTAGCGTGTATAAAGTCTCTGTATTATATTTACGCGTTTCTTAATATAATTTCATTTTCCTCTCCTCAGGTCCTGAGAAATTTATATAATCGATTTAAGTGTTATTTTGCGGACGTACATTTCACTATTTAATTGAATTATATTATTTTGTTTTTGCTATATAGGTGTAGATACAATAACGGTCGGAATTTGATCACCATTAGAGAAGTTCGTAACGGTAGTCAAGTTTCCGCACTGAATATTTGTGATCTCATACATGCTAATTGTAGCGGATTTAAACAAAATAATATAACTATTAATTCCTGAAGAATTGTTTGCAAGAGTTCCCTCAATAGAACGACTCCGCTATTATATAATGAAACTCTTATTTAAATTCCAATACTACAGTTATTTATAAAAAATTGACTGAACTATCAATGCCAATAAAAGACGATATTTTGTTTGCATGTATACACAGAACAGAGTTGTAAGTTAGTTATTTTCCTATTCTATGTATTTATGATATCTGCTCACGGAAAAAGCATAGAACAGAATAGAATAGAATAGAAAATCATTTATTCAAATAAACTTACATTGAAGCACTTTTGAATAGTCATCACATTTTTAATCTACCGCTCATTCGGAAAGCTGTCTCATCACAAGAACGAGCAAGAAACTTGTGTGTTCCTCTTTTAAATAATTTTATTCTTACTTTACAATTTAAGTTTAAGTGTGTGAATACAAACTACCAATTAGCATTATTCAATTAAATAAATTTATGTTTCTGATCTGTGGATGCAAGGATAGATGTTTATTGCTCTCCCAAAAACTATTAATCAGAGTTTGATAAAAAAAAAAAAACGTTAGATATAGCTTTATACATCTAAATAACATAGATATGGGCTATTATGACAAAAAAAAACCTTGTGAAAAAGTCGAAAAACAATTGTCAATTTGAGATATTTTTTTGTCTACGTTCAATACGATAATACATGGTAAAAATATTGGAAGTTCACGGTTATATAAGATTATTTATACAAATACATTTATATTAAAAGTACAGACGAAGTATCTATATACATTTGATGAAATTCGGTACTTATGCCTTATAAAAACTATGAAATTAAACAAAACGATAGAAATTCGTGTTCCCTTTTATTAAAACAAAAGACCATTACGTTGACAACGGTTCCTCATATATAATTCATATGCTTTATTCAACAAACAACAATCAAATTATGTGAAACTAGAACACTGACAAACGATGTTATCAAAATTAAATTTCTGTGTTTCGAGTGTTGGGCGCCCCGCAGAGCGACTTAAATGTCAAGGTGACATTTACTTTTTTTTTTATTTACCGCGCTTGGGAGTTGGCATTTGGACGGTTTTATTGGTGGCAGAATGTGCGGAACATTAATTTTGCTGTTCAGACACACGCCTCTATATTTACCTTCTGGCAGTTCTACCACCCTATTCGAACCATAGATCCATTAAGTTATATTAAAAAAAAAATATATTATATTTTATGACATAATATTAATACCAATCTTTTGCCAAGGATATTCGGACAAGGACCTCAAGCTTTTTTTCTTGTTAAATTAGGAAAATAGAAAACAAATTTTATTTCTATCAATCCAAATTAAACCAAAAAGAGGGCAGATAACCAGTGGCTTCATTGCTATCAATTAGTACATATAAGGTCGACCTCCAAGCGGACCCTCCTTGTATTTTTCTCTAAAATAATGATTGTTATAACCACAATACTAAATACAAATATAAACTTTCAGGCAAATTTCGTTTAGATGGATTTAATAAATGAAAATGACAATAAAATTTAAAATTTGATACTGAAGGAGATTTTCGATCTGCCTTTTAATAAATTCAAAATTTTTATTAAGAAATTCTAATTGACTAATGCTTATTACCACACATAAAAGAAGTAGATCTTTTGATCTGTGCCTAGTACTCTGTAAACGATTATTTGGGAGACAACCAAAGAGTAAAGTAAATATACCAAAGAGACAACTTTCTATGGCTTTAGTTGTTCAGACAAGGATTTATGAATTAAAATAAATACATACCTATCTAATCTTATAGTCTAGAAAAGAAAAAAAAGTAAAGTATCCCGATTTTTCTTCTTTTTTGATCAAGTAGGTAAAATTAAAATTAATGCAGAAATTAAAAACACAACCTGTTTTGGTGCTTTGTTACGATACTTAGATATATGATCAAATTTATAGAAGTAATAAATACCTATAACCTACTGCTTATCTATGCCAATTCTAATTTTAAAAGGTTTCTCTATCTTTGCCCATACTTTTATTATGTAATATTATCTTATATGTGCTTCTGCGATTCAGATATACATACAGGCTGTCCTTTACCTACTTATTACTTTTTTGTGTAACAACACAGCCTTTAGGCGGGAAATTTATGATGGTCTGGTTATAATAGTAACAAATTTTTAATTTAGTACTTATTTGAAATGGATATATAGAAGATAGAATATACTTTATCTGTAACATACAGTGCAACAGACATAAACAAGACTTTGTTTTTTTTAATTTTATTATTGTAAATCGTGACGGTTTTCTTTCTGCTCTAGCATAAGTTTATGTAATTATTTTTAATCGCAAAAAGCACTGATTCAATATTTTATATCGGTTATGCACGCGACATTGGATGTGTGTTAATCGGACATGGAGACACCTATTTATTATTAACAACAAGGGTATTATGTGACAGTGGCGCGCAGTTGCCTTAATAATTATACGGAACCGATGTTGAATAGTTTATAAATGTGTTCTATGCAGATTATTAATGTAGACGGGACATATCATACGTTTATTAACAAATTATGCCTATTAACTAACAATTTGGATAGTCGACCTTAACTTTTAGCCTGAAAGTAAATTTTTGAAAACCAATTCATTCAATTTGGAAGGTAAATGCCTCAACAAAACAATTTACTAGCGCTGAAACCACAAGAAGTAGGTACAGATAAAATATGTCTACCTTTTCATTTTTTTATTTAAAGTAGGCATATATATAACATCGGTAAAGGTTTCGCCCGGGTTCTCTTAAGTACTTTGTAAGTTTTATATATGTTTTAAATAAATAAGAAATTTCGTTTAATATATAAGTACTAAATTCTGTTATCTGTAGTAAGGTTAATGGATTCTATAGGTACAAAACTGCTACAATATAAAAAAACTGTATGAAATAATAACTTTAGTAATAAACTAAACCAAACTAAACTTACCGAAAAATAGTAAATTATCCTTATACATTCATATACATCTAAATATTGTTCTTTACTTTTAGGGTTTGGTTTAACTGAACGCGATCTTGTGACTCTGGCTCCCACACCATGTAGTTTTTTAGTGAGTAACAATCTCTCACCAGAGGATCTATCTTTAGGTATAAAGAATTTTCCACATAAAAACTGTAACTCAACTAAACTAATATTTTTTTCCAAGTAAACGTATACCTACTTTTCACATGTGCACGACGAATAATCTCTGTACCACTACAATTGCTTTTAAATCAAACAACAATAATTACTGCGAGCTTTGTCTGTAATGTCACTATTTTAACCTGCTACACGCGACAGTGGTTGTCAAAGTGTTGAGTTAACAAACGGCCATTTGTAAATGGGTATATTGGAGTACGACTGTAGATTGTATATTTGGGAAATACTGCAGATATGTTACTTTTTTATGAACGCTCTTAGAAGATACTGATATCAAAGTCAAAATAATTTGTATATGATGACCCTGGTGGTTTAGCGGTTTAGCGCACCGCCTTATTTCGGATGGTTGCAGTTTGATTCCTGCCACGATACAAACATTTGTATTCGTGAGTATGATTGTTTGTATTGGCCTGGGTGCTTCCTATGTATATTTAAAACAATGTATTTCGGTATTTATAGCAGTTGTAGTCCACATTACTAACAATCCCTTTATATATAGGTATTTGAGAAGCTCTGTACACACATACGATGTGAATGAATCGTTATTAGTTAAGTGATAGCGTTCGAGGGGTAAGTTATTTAAGTAATTGTCGTGCCGCGTGTCGCATCTGATAACAGATAACACTCTCGTGCCGGTAATCGAAATAAACATGATTTTTATCGTGAACCAACGCGCGTCGCCGCGGTAAATGTCACTGTTCCACTGCTTTGTTTAATGGGCCGTAAAGGCCGCACGTAATCCATAGAAAAGTGTCACATCATATTACATTTAATATAGATACAGATATGATATATGTTTGTACATATCCACAAATATATCATATCTGTAGATATATGTTGTCTTTTTGAGATTAAAAATTACAAACACACAAATCTTTCCTGTTTATGATATTAGTGCAGTATTATTAATAAACACGAAAAAGGTTACTACAACACCTTACTTGTCACTGACTTCACCAGAATCGCATCAATGTCTTCACCCTCCAGGAATTTCTGAAGCTGGTCTTCATCATCAGAGTCTGAATCAGAACTGTCTGCTTTGGCCTCCTTTTTGCCTACTTTCTTGTCTTGCTGAAGTGTTAAAAATAACACTATTAGAATTATGCATTGCCTATCACTTTAGAAATGTGTTATATGTATAATAGTTTCATAACTATATATATAGAATCGCGTGGAGGTCAGCCTGGCATGGTACATTGCAATAAGATCATCAGTCCACAGTACTAACAGTCCCCTTCCCCCCCTAAACCTAGTTATTATTATTGTAAAAATTGCCACAGTCGTTTATTTTTATATTGTTTATTTATATTATTTTTATTATAAAGTAGAAGAGTTTGTTTGAACGCGCTAACCTCAGGAACTACTGGTTCGAATTGAAAAATTCTTTTTGTGTTGGATAGTCCATTTTTCGAGGAAGGTTTTAAGCTATATAACATTACACTACGACCAATATGAGCGGAGCTGCAATGAAAGAAGATGCACGGGTCAGCTAGTTTTAAATAAATATATCGTTACTAAATAAAAAAACACAAAACCTTTAAAAGGCCGATTTAACTCGATTTCTTTTCCAGGGATGTTCATGGCCGTGCCGCACTGCTCCCACTCCTCGCCCTGAAGACTCCTGCTGGAGCGGCCTAGTGCCTAAAGTTGAAAGAGAAGAGGATACGAGGGTAGAACCCTGGCGGTTACCAGATCTCCGACCCGCTCTACACTACATGCACGACCGTGGTAAGTTTAATTTCATTTTGGTAATTGTTTTATTTTATCGTCATTTCACACACACACACACACACTGCAAGTGAATGATGATAAGCTTAAGTTAATACCTTATTTGATTGTCTTTTTATAATTTGTAATTCCAATCATTATGAATTGTAAGAGAAGGGATCTGGTACCTAAAATACAAATTTCTATTTAGTTTAGGTTCCAGGGAACAATTGAAATTGTAAATATTGGATGCAAAATAAAAAATATTATTATTATTAAATGTTTAAACCCTGTTCTTTTGAACAGATTTCTGTCAGCCGTTTGGACATCCTGCAGGTTGTTTAACACATTGTTTTTTTTACCATCATAATGCTGTAGGTAGCAGATGGCCTTTAAAGCTTCACCAAACGATAGAGGACGAGTGCAGATGACACTCAAAACCTATTTAAGGTTTATTTAAGGACTTAGCCTACTCTTAGAGCACCGCTAGGGTTTTGAACCTCGGGTCGTCATAATGTCGATCCAAGTTTGAATAGGACGAGGGTTCGATCGGAGCGAGAAGACATTGCACATACTGTGCCTATAAATACAGATAAAAAATATAACAAATTGAGAAACTCCTTTTAAAAATTTTCAGTAGACATTAAAGAATAAATGAAGTTCTTATTTCTATTGTTTGTAAATCTGTTTATAGTGGCCCAAACATGGTATTATTGCACTTAATCACATAAGTATTACGACTTTGGTGGACTAGCGGTTTAGCCAATTGATGGTTACGCGTTCGATTCCTCGCTTGATGCGAACATTTGTAATTACGCGTATGAAAAATATATATATTATATAAAATATTTGCAGCAGTTGTCTAGTACCTACTTATAACACAAGATCCGCTATCTTGGGACTAGATGGCGCTGTATAAATTATTATTATTGTCCTGTGGTTATTATTATTATTGTCATTAAGTTTAGTAAAGGAATTCTGTGTAGTTTAGGCGTCTATAAAAAAAATATCGTAAGTTCTCTATCAAAATATCGTTTATGTGATTATTGTAACATATTTACTGATATGAGCGTTCAACAGACTAATTGCTTGTAAGGTTCTCTACAGGGTTGCCAACCTTAAAATATTTAGGTTTGTACGAAGTAGTAAAGAAATCTCGTATTTGACGGCCTCCGTGGTCTAGCGGCTTAGAGCCGCTTAGGGCCATATTTTCAATGGTCGCGAGTTCGATTCCTCACACGGTATAAACATTCGTATACCTCAGTGTGATTGTATGTTCGTATAAATTTAAGTATTTTCATGAATATTATGTATTTTCAAAATAAATGTATCTATAGATATATTTATATCAGTTGTCTAGTACATTTAACACGAGTTCTGCTTAGCTTGGGTCTAAATGACGCTGTGTACTGTACTGAGATATTATTATTAATATTATTTAGAGTTTTACACTCAATTTTCTTTTTTCTAAGCTCATAACCCATCATATTTTGACTATTTGATATTCGTAAGTCAAAATCTCGGCCTTGGGTACGAGCACATTTTCATCCTAGCACATAGTGCAAGTGCTATGATGAAAATGTGCTCGTACCCAAGGCCAAAAACTTCGTACATGTACCAGAGTTCGCGTACGGTTGACAACCCTGGTTGTCTGTCTCAATTATATCGGGATTAGGTGCCAGGCGACGGTAGATCGATATCATTTATATTTTAAACTGTACGTACATACATGAAATAAAAAATTAATAAAATACAACCAACAACAAAGTTAACTAATTGTATGAAATATGTATATCTTCTTGAGTTTATTTCGTTAAAAGATTTTAAAATTCACAATTACATTTTATTTTTTGTGTGTACGAGTAGGTATCTTATAGGATATGTTTGTCAATCTGAAATGATTTTGATTTTTAAACAAGCTAAGTAGAGCTTTTATTATGGGTACTAGTAAACTGATGGAAATAATTACGTAATTATTGTTGTATATATTAAAAATAATTTACGTAATTATTGTTTTTGTAAATATATATATATATATATATAATTTAGGCATCTACATCGATACAAAGAACATTCATGATTCTAATTTTTAACACCCGCAAGAAAAAAAATCGGCAATCATCGCAAGTGAAGCGGTGTGCTAAACCGGTAGACTACCGAAGCTGTCAAAATGTTTTATGTTATACCAACATTATAAGATAAATCATAGACACTATACCATAGTCAAGAGTTAGTATAGTATGTAATATTATTTTATCTGTGGTATAATTACTTTTTTAATTTTCAGAAAGAGACGGATGTGCAGCTTGCGTCGCTCCGTTACCTCTACTTCCTCCGCCTGCACCGGCGCCTCATTAAAACTCAAATTATAGTTAATATATAGCAACACTATTTAATATATAACATATACTTACCTGCTAACAATAAGTTGCGTTCACCACGACCGAACAATGCTGACTACCCTATGTAGGATTGCAGTCGTGAAGAGTCGTCTCTATAAGGTTAAAATATAACGATATATTACGATTATGAGGTAAAAACTTTCAGTTAGTAAAGTAATGAAATATGTATATATACTAGTAATATGTATATATTCCTATATTATATATAATATAGACATATATATCACGTGGTAGGTACTTTACTAACAGATCCACTAGTCCTTTTAATAACAAAACGTGTCAATTTAAGTTTGTAGGACTCCAAAGCGATTGTATATTTTTGAAACTTCAAATTACTAAATATATCTTTCTTAGTAATTTGTTTTATTAGTAAACTAGCTACTCGCCCCGGCTTCGCACGGATGTACATGTATTGTATAATAAATCTTCCTCTTGAATCACTCTATCAAATATTAAAATCCGTTGAGTAGTTTTAAAGCATGCATAGAGACGGACAGACAGCGCCAGCGACTTTGTTTTATACTATGTAACGATACTAAAGCAAAAACAATGAATAATAGTAATTACTAAGGTCTGTTAGCTGTTAGCATAACAACAATGTCATATAGGTAAAAACTGCCCTCTTTATTATGTGTATGATGTGAATTCACACGTATAACACATCTATATGTAGTTAAAAAATACTTACGAATGTGTGGAATGTAATTCACAGGGAAAATGATTCAGTTTCCTGTAGGCACAGTAATCGTTGTGTATTATTTAAAGATTACAAACAACCTTATTTATACGAAATACGATATACTTTAGACAATTCTAGGAAAGCAATTTTTAGATACATATCGTATTCCTATATATATACCTATATAATTATAGACTTTCTTAAACTTGTCTCTATCCATCTTTGACGTTAATCAAAAAATTACGTCCCAGGTTAAAGAAAGAGGTGAGGGAGGGGGGTGTTCTATAAAGTGGTACATTATCACAAAGTGCGTGTCCCCTTTCGATCGAAATTACGAGGGCCTGAGCCGAGGTTCGAACCCCTAGCGGTGTACAGACTAAAGTCGTATCCGTCAGACGTTGGCGTGTGTCCGCTTCTAAGTCCTTCCGCGGGTTTGGAGTGCCATCTGCACTCGCCTATCGTCCGGTGAAGCTGTCAAGGCCAGCTGCGGCTAACAGCTTTAGAATAGATCGAAAAAAAAGCATGTAAAGATGCCTGGAAGATAGGACCCCTCTCTTAGGTCTTAGATTTGTATTAACATCATATTGGAGTATTAAAATGAGATTAACCGTGACAGTGGAAGATGCTCAATTTGCTACAATTGATCTGACGTTACTTATGGATAAACCCTCATTACATGAAAATAATTTCTAGTCAAAATTACCTAATTACTCAGTATACTATAATTCTATCATATAATATAAAAGTCATAATTTTATCATAGATATAAAAGCAGTGGTTCTCAAAGCATTATTAACAGTTTACATTTATACATATAAATTTTAACGTATAACATTTGTCGACATAATTATAGACAGTCATAATGGCAGAGGAAGGCCGAAAAAGAGATGGATGGACTGTGTGAAAGATGATATGGTAAGAAAGGAAGTAAATAACGAGATGACTGCGAACAGGGATGAATGGAAGAGAAAAACATATTACGCCGACCATAAATAAATGGGATAAGGAAGAAGCAGATGACGATTTGTTGACATGATTAATTTATGTCAACAAATCTTTCTCTTTCTCTTCTTTTTTTTCTTTTTTTTTTCTCTTGTATTAATAGTAATTATTTGAGAACTTCTTGCAAAGAATCTAGTCTATAGAATCTAGTCTGTTAGTTAATAATGTATAAGTTATTGTTAATTTATTATGTATACAATTAAATGTATATTAATTAATATTGTATATAAGTTGTAACTTTATTGTACAAACATTAATGTTAATTATTTAATCTTACTTTAACTAACTTTACCTAACTAGCTGCTCACGTGACTTCGTCCGCGTGGAATTTAACATTATTTGTCTAAAATAAAAGTAGCCTAAGTTACTCCTTATTACTTTAGCTACCTGCCAAAAAAGTCACGTCAAAATCGGTCCAGCCACTTCAGAGATTAGCCGGAACAAACAGACAGACAGACAAAAATTATAATAAATGTTATTTTGGTGTATGTACCGTATTGAATTTTTATGCAAGTAGTAAAAAACGGTTATTTCAATATTACAAACAGACACTCCAATTTTATTTATATGTATACATAATCCTCGTGCCGTGGACTCCTTTCAATTGGCGCATTAGCAAAGAGAGCATAGCGGAGCAACTAATGCGAGCTTAAGTGTGGATTCACATTATTAGGTTTGGACCGGATGGCTCGTGCCCATAACGTAGTTTAATTGACTTATTGGAACTGTGCTAACTGAACGGCATCGCTGGCACGGGTCGTCCGATCTGAACTTGTAATGTGAACAAATGTTTTTTCATGAAAACGTCGAATGTGTAATATAAATCTATTGGTGTCTATACCTCAGCTACAGGTCTCTTATTTTCTTTATGTGATAGAAAGGGACAAAATATTTAAGTAAAATAAGTTGGTAAAGGATTTGAGTTTTTGTAATTATTTTGAGTTAGTACAGTTAATAACAAAATGAATTACAACTAATAAAAATAATGTCGAAAATTGTTCATTACATGTAGATAATACTCGTATAAGGAAGTACTTAC
This sequence comes from Achroia grisella, assembly GCF_030625045.1. NCBI lineage: Eukaryota > Metazoa > Arthropoda > Insecta > Lepidoptera > Pyralidae > Achroia > Achroia grisella. The sequence goes on along the minus strand of NW_026712613.1, from coordinate 352,780 downwards.
GTAGATAAACCGCTCGATATCAGGGTTAATTCAAATGAATATAGCCTACCCCTATCGTCCTATGAATTGTAACTCTGCAAATCGCCAATTCCTATGCCTATAAAACATTTAGCATTCAAAGCGGTATATAATCTACGATGCTGGGGGGAAGGGAATTGTTAGTAAAGTGGACTGATGATCTCAATGCTAACAATGTACCATGTCAGGTTGACCTCCACGCGGTTCCCCCTGGAAACCATCGTGATTTTGTCACGTTGGGCTAACTGATCTGACTTCATGTTTATCCTATCATACTCCACTGGAGCCCCGCCGGCGTAAACCGTTAGCGCATGCGGGTGCACCATTCCATTATCATCCTTAAAAAAAATCTACGATGCATTCCCTTGGCGGCAACATTTTCAATTTTCGAATCGAATGACTGGCCGTTTTTTTAGAGGATGATAATGGAATGGTGCTCCTTTCTATGGCACCGATATAAGCGGGGGGAACATCAGTGAAGGTGAAATCATTAAAGACAGTTTTTCTATGGATAAATATAAAATGATATGCCCACCTGCGCTGTCGGTATACACAGGGGCACCAATGGATAATGAAAGAGTCAGGTCAGTCAGTTCAATGGCGAATTTTCCAGCAATTTACCATATTATAGAGTGTGTGGAGCCCCGTAAATGGGTTTACTAGTCCCCCAATAGTAATCTCTTCCCCCCTTCCTTCCCATCGCTTTTAGTCATCACGTATCAATAATATATGAGGTCATTTATTAGAAAATTAAAGCTTTGATACATATCAATACAATATGTAGGGTTATTGAATTATAAAATTTATCCAAATTAATTATATATAATATCATGTAATTATTGTATTTATTTAATTGTAGTTCTAGCTGCACAAATAAAACATTGGAACTCTAATGTTTTTATCTTTTATTTAACCCCAAACCTGATAATTATATATATTTATAGTTATATTACAAATTTTGATGATGGGTACCAGAATACTATGAATTTTAAGACAACTTCAATTAAAATAATTGTGGGTTCTATCCTTACTCATTTTTGGTCATGAGTAGGATTATTTAAATTATTATTTACCTACTTAAAAATTCCTTGGAATGTATGGTATACAGATCGTTTAAGATTTTATAGTAGAAAATAAATAACTCCGAACAAATTAAAGAGGTATATTAGAAATGATGATACAAAAATTAAAAATAAATATTTAAAATGATACCACTCTGTAAAAAGTTAACAGTGATATTTATGTGGACGACTTCAATTTTTATTTATTGTTAATGTTAGGCTAAAAAAACTTAGTATTATAAACCATTTTAAGAAATGTTGTGGGATAATTATATTGTCGTAGTGATAACTTGCCTAAAGGTACTTAACTCTGTCTATTGTCTGTGGTGATACAAACATCACGGACGAGAATGTCAATTGTCAATGTCATCTATCTGTCAATATTGTCAAACTTTGTTCCATATTCCTTTTCCTCTTAAATTGTCTTACGAGAGGTTGGTTTCGTGTTTATAAAAATCTATTTCTATCTGAAAAACTACGAAAGTTTTTGTTTAATCCAACTATGATCTTTCTTCTTTTATTATTCCCTCGCCACTTTCATGTTTATTTCAATGGATGAGTGAATATTTGTTAATTTAAAAAGTTATAACCTCTATGGTGTTGTGTTGAAATATGCCGCTCTGTTTCAGGAGCAAAAATGGGTCGTTACTCCCGAGAACCAGATAACCCAGCGAAGTCATGCAAGGCCCGTGGCTCAAATCTCCGTGTTCATTTCAAGGTATCTAAATTTTTTATGAATTCCATAGTGTTTCACATGATCAACGTTGTTTACAATAAAACTTACATAGAATCATGTACATGCTTACTTAAATATATACATTTTATAGTTACTATTATTTACATTATACTTTATAAATTCTGTATGGTGTGCTACATTTTTTTCATAATTAAATACTTACAATTTAGGATCCGACTGTTGACTAGTGTTGGTAGTCGTAAATTTATATTAAAGTACATCTTCATCGAAATGGTATCCATAGCCTAACAGGCTATGGATATGCAACTATAAAAAAAGAAAATCTATATATATTGTGGGTATTAGAGAATTACCAATTTTAGTCCTTATGCACGCCATGTTACGCCAATGGATGGATTTTATACCCAATAACTTCCAATAAGTATGAGTACAGATGTATATATGACTGCATAGCAAGAATAGATGACATAAATTATTCCACACAGCAGAGATCATATAAAATCTCTTTGTTTGTATTTGTGAAATAGTAATTTTTTAAAATGTGCAATATCATTTTCAGAACACATATGAAACAGCAATGGCAATTAGGAAGTTACCTCTTCGCCGTGCTATCCGCTATCTTAAAAATGTAGTTGATAAGAAAGAGTGCATACCATTCCGCCGTTTCAATGGTGGAGTTGGTCGTTGTGCACAGGCCAAGCAGTTTGGTACCACACAGGGTCGCTGGCCGAAGAAATCTGCTGAATTCCTTCTACAGTTATTGAGGAATGCAGAGTCAAATGCTGATTACAAAGGTCTAGATGTCGACAGGCTGGTCATTGATCATATTCAGGTCAGTAAATTATGTGTGATTAAATAGTAAATAGTTTATCTACTTGCTCACCTTACCATAGAACAGTATGTGCAATAGCTAAAACACCATCATATCCTGGAGCTAGAAGACCAGCAGTAGCTCTAGGATGCAGATGAGTAGAAGTTTTCAATGGGAAGCCACTACATGACAGCATCACAGAATAGATTCACTCATAGTCTTGGGAGTGATCACAAATATACTCAGAAAAAAAAACATAGTTTTCAAGACCTATATCAGATGTGAGTCCAAACTCAATTTGGTTTTATTTCTATATCTCATTCATCTACAGAAATAAGTTAAAAATGGGAAAGTAACATATATTTGAAGAGATGGCACAGGTTAGGTAGGTACCTAATTCAATTACATCCAATACATTTACTCAAATTGTATAGTAGGGGACACGGACACTATTGCAAATTAGAAATAGTTTTGTATTTGGCTAACTTGTATTACATTATTTGTAATTAATCAGAGTAAGTAAGTTTTATATATGTGATGATTATTATACACTGCCTTAAACACCAAGCTTATGATACATGGCAGTGGGTTCGATTCTCATATGGTCTGAATACTAAATTCATGTGTAAGATTGTTAGTATGTTCTAATTTATATACAGTAGTGATATTAAATAATCTGGGGTTGAATTCTATATTAGATTGCCTTTTTTGCTTGACAGTATGTTCCTTTTATGTACAGACTGTTTTCTAAAGGCAAACAATATTAGCAATCATGGTTTTCTATTTAAAAGAAAATAATTTTCTTTTTATGAGCATTGTTGCAACATTAACCTTTCGAATTTCTGTAGTTTCTCCCAGTGATCGAAAGTGAAGAGGCGATATGTGCGCGCCAGCTGTATTTTTTCAAATGCATTTCAATCTTATTTCATTTTAAATAAGGACTAAGTTAGTTAAAAAGAAGTCACTGTTTTGTATATGTTATAAATGTTTTTAACACAATACAACTGATAGATTTCAATGAATTTGCATACAGACATATCTTGTTTTCATAAGGATGCATTCAAATTTATAGTAGTAACACCACACCTGAAAGTAATGGTAATTTCTGGGTACCTTCGATTATTTATGCACTGTAACCATACCGGGAAGTACCTTGCATCTCATGCTTACACCTGATTTTGGAGAATTTATTTTCCTTAGTCTATACCAGCTGTATGAATTTCAATTTCAAAAACTTTTCTTTAGAAAAGTGTGTTAAATATTACGTCATGCACTGAATACTAGAACTAGATTTTTGTACTAAAGTATAGAGGAGATTCTAAAGTAGAAACCCAAACACCTTACTATTACATACTTAAGTAGATACTGTTAGAATTGTGGCCACTGATTAGATTTCTTTTCACACAATTGCAATAGCATATGCTGTTGTGAACCACAGCGTATGTAATAAAAGTAGAGACATATTCTCTCTATTTTATTTTAAAAATGAATTGTATTTTGTACATGTTTACAAAATGTACAAGCTCATTTGAACAGAATAAGAACTGAGTTTCTTTCAGTTTTTAGACTCGAAAGCACATCAAACTGAGTGTAGATTTGATGTATAGTCCATATAGACCTACATGAATAGACATTTTGATTTGATTTGACATAATTCTTGTTCAGGTAAACCGCGCGCCATGCCTCCGCCGGCGTACATACCGTGCTCACGGTCGCATCAACCCCTACATGTCATCTCCATGCCACATCGAGGTGTGTCTCAGTGAACGCGAGGACGCTGTAGCACGTGCGGCACCCGCCGACGACGCGCCCGCCAAAAAGAAACTCTCCAAAAAGAAGTTGGCTCGTCAAAAGGAAAAGATGATGAGAGAATAGGCATTTAAGGGTTAATAAATGACTTACCACAATTTCGTCTTTATCTATAAACCTTAAATATCCCAGAAGAAGCAGGTGTTTCATCATCCAGCACAGATATGTTCATATATCGGTTCATACTCGATCGAAGTGGAAGCGAGAGGTATACCAGCGAAATCTCTTGGCTTGTTTAGAACTGCTGTAAGTTCTATACTATAACGTTCATCAAAAGCTGCATTAGTGGGCTCGTACTAGACTTGGCTAGAGGGAGAGAAACACGAGCGGTGAGGTCTGTAGGAGCCTCTTTTAACACCTTCACCGCTTCCCCCGGGGCATAAGTCCTGGGAACTGTTAGGTGTTTCCCTCGCTTCTACACTTCCATGGAATGCTAAGAAGTTCGATATTAAATTTACAAAGATAGTTTATACATAAGTCATCCGTGTGAGCAACGAGCGTTTCAATTGTAATTGTATTCTGGAATGGCAACGCATTAGTGATATCACGCATGTCACAATGTACTATTCATAGACATGCGACGGTAGTTCAATACCCATAAGACTTAGTGGACGACAGCACCGGATCTTCATTTTTTCAAGGCGGGGCTAAAACTAAACAATGCCACCCCCCTAACACTCACCGGCCCCTAGATCGACTGGTGGACTTTGTGATATATAATGCTGTATGATACAATGTATATTGTATCATACAGCATTATATAGGAATTTTAATGTCATTAAGAATAAAAAATTATTCACAGTTGATAATTACTGACTGCTCCATCAGATCTAAATATTCCAAAGGTATATTATTATTAAAAAATAAAACAAGAATATAGGTATTAATATTCATTTTATTAGATTAAATTAGCAATATTATGAAATGGTGACGTCACAGTAAAACTAAAATATTTAGCAATATAATAAAGTAAGCAAAGTATTTTAAAACTAGAAATTTACCAGAGTTTCTTACATACAGTACTAAAGTGATCGAAACTGGACGGTGAGGATAGTTATATATATTTTTTAATTATTCACGTGCAAGAAATATAAAAAAATATCCTATATAGATAATTGATTTTGTCTACGAATAAAATAGTCTTCAATAAGCTGCGTACTCCACTGAAATAAAAACAATATTTCATTAAGACCTTTGCCATTTTTAGTAAATGCACTAAAAGTAAAATGTGGAAGGAAAACATTGTGAGGCACCTATAAACACAATAAAGTATTAAAAAACAGTTCTATAGATTAAAAAATGGCAGCGCTAAAACACAGAGTAATTACCTTTTTAATTACAGAATTGTACGGGAACTAAAAAATCAAGCTTAATATCCTAAATACAGTGGCGTATTAACTTGTAGCAATGGTAGCAAATGCTACGGGCCCCACGCTCTGACTTAGTAGGGAACTAAACGTAATATTAAAAGAAAAACAATTGCAAGTATTTTTTTTATAAAAACCCAAACTGAAGAATCTAATTTCGTACCCAAATTATGTGCCTAAAGACCCCGCACTGGCTTAAATACATGAAAAATACATGAAATTTCAGTAACAAAGATCGAAAAGTCGAATTACTTACGGCACGGCTGCCTTAAACGATATATAAAATTAAAAATATTAGATAATATATGTATACTAATATAAAGTAAAATAGAGACAATTTAGTTATCAGGAAATTAAACTCCGGAAGCACTGCACCGAATTGAGAAATCCTTTCACTGCCCATGTTCCCGAGTAATATAGGCAAAGCCGAGTCAACTAGTTGGACTTTAGCTGGCGAGACATTAATGTATCTAATATATAACTCCTTAGTCTTCAATTAGATCTAAAAAATCATGAACAGAAATAAAGAGACAACATGAAAATGACTAAACTACGTAGGGGTCACGTAATGAAAAATTGAAGAGCTTCGACTTAAATATTAAACATGGTGCTGGAAGAAAATGCCCTAAAATATAATGCTATAATCATAATAGATAATAATAGATGAAATACTAAGACAGGAGAGTGAGAAGGATCTGCTTCTATTCTATTATACCTAAAACTATGAATCTAGAAAAATGAACAAATGATTCTACTAATGACTCCACAAAACCCGTCTTTCTGTACAATTAAAGATACCTGGAAGTAACAAGCCTAAAATAACAAAAGTACCTAATGTACACAGGAAATGAAAAATGCTAGGTAAAATTTTTAGTTTATATTCTAAAATCATAAAAACTATTTTGTATCACGATTTGGAAAATGGCACGTTTTATCGACTGAAATAATCTTAGATTACAGAAAACAAAACAGTTATATACTTGAAGAATTTGCGTTACCTGTTTTTAGAATTTGTAGATAATGGCTGGAAGAGTTACTATGAAATTTTCACAGAATATGTTATTAAATATGATTCACCATATAGGCTTGAAAGGGCTAAAAAGTTTTCATCGACAGATGTCTGCAAATCTAGGGCGGTAGGCATATTGATAAAAAAAAAAGATGTATACACAAGGCAGAAAGGTCCGTGTGAATAAATGATTTTGAGGTTGATAAATAAACACAAGTTGTGCACTTGTTTAAAATATACATATGTAGGTATGTAAAGTATAGTATTTTTATATACATTACGCCACTGATATTTCAAATGTAGTTTAATAAAACTGTAAAACGCAAATATTTGATAATCCAATCAACTAACAAATACAGCATTATATATTTGTTTCCTTTGAGTCCAATTCTCAACAAATTTGGATAGCTAAAAAAAAGCCGTATGAACAGATTATAAAAGAAGCAGTGATATCCCAGCTTGATATTGGCAAAATCATCGTAACCCTGCAGCCATAAATATTAAAAAAAAGCTATTACAACGCAGATCAACCTATACAAATTTATCTCTAACCCAAGAAATTATGACAAGGAAGAAGGAATGAATAATGGAAAATCTGTATGTATAAGTTCAATTTCCCTTAAAGTTTTACTTCAATCTTACCTTACTTACCTCACACCGACGAGTCTGAAATACTCACTTTTATTTACAGGTATTTCACGTTTATTCTTTGTCCATCCACTTTGGAACGATCTAACAGTCCTGATAAGTCAGTTAAGGAGAGTTATTTGTTAAAAATGTTGTAGTCATGTCATTGAATATAAAATACAATTAATTAAAACTTCAGCCATCTTGTTACATGTTACATTCAAATTTGACGTACCATGGTTTCTAAACCAGACTTGAACATGAACATAGGGACTGTAACTTTAATGGAAGCAGTAACAATACAGGTGGAGACTACCTGTACTCATTATTGTATACTATATTACGAGTGTAGTATTTTACAATCCACACAGCGTCATCTAGTCCCAAGCAGAATTTCTGTTATTGCTGCTAGATAACTGATAGGAATATTTAGATAGAAATGTTTTTGTAAATACATACATAATATACATAGAAAAGCCTAGACTGGACCGGAAAGCAATCTGAAGGAATCCTCGCCTAGATACTGTTTTATCCATTCTCTGTTCGTTGTGGATATTAAATAGAAACAGGAATTATCATTATTATTAAAATAAACTTAATATAAGCATTTTTGAATAGTCACATTTTTTGCTACTATCATTTATTTGGAACGCAGACTCATCAGAATAAGAATGAGCATAAAACTTGCGTGTTTATTATATAAAAAGGATACTGATACAACGTTCAGCGTCGCGAGTATTGTTGAATTTCACGATGGCCTTATTGCCTCCGGTCAACTCCACGAATTTCAAATCGCCTATTTCACTCATTTTGGAAGACAGCGTGTCCGCGTTCAAACTTGACGGTAGCTGAAATTAAGAAATATAAAAATAGATTTCTAATTTGAAACAATACAAGAAACGGATAAATTAAAAAAAAACATAGAGACTTGTTTACTATTCCAACTACATATAAATAAAAAGCGTTCATTTGGACTAATTTAGAGTCATGTATATGAATTGCTATTATATATTATACTAGTTACCAGGCACGGCCTCGCATGGGTGTTCATGTATTATACATATAAACCTTCCCTTTGATTCTCCTATGCTATGCTATGTTATGCTAAAAACTGCATTATAAGGCGTTGCGTAATTTAAAACATTATATTTATTTATATTATGTAAAGATATATAGCTCTAACTTACATTTGTGAAAATTAACAAATCAGAAGATGTATCAACACTGCTATCAGAATGTTCGCTTCTCGTTGGTGATACTCTACGTGTATATTTAGTCTCTGGTTCTGAAAATATAGTCTTTAATTATTAAAATTCTCAGGGCCTCGATGCAGACCCTTTGCCCCGGTATCAATAAAAGGAGAAACAAGTCTCTTTTTTAATTTACATATATTTTACTAAAACAAAGATTAATTGCGATATATATAAAATAGTGACCTTCGTATAGTGTCATATTTCATGAAACAACCTATTTAAAATATTGTTTGAAAGAAAAAATAGTTAAGTTTTGAAGATTAAGTTCGTTTTGAAATAAAAAGTAGGTTTGTAGTTTAATACCGTAAAAATATTAAAAACTACAACCAAATTCCTGATATTGCTAAAATACTAATTTATACTACATTAATACGTGAAGCAAAAACTTTGTAGTCCTTTTTACGAAAATTTTGCGGACGGAGCAGTATTTCGCGTCCTTATAGTTTATATAGAGAATGAGGGAGAAAGCCAATATTTTTTAAATTATGCTTAATAAATACATTAAATCAATAAAAAAAAACATTACGCATACTATCATGTACTTGACACACACTTTAAACTCTAGTTTATTGTTAAAATCTGTGGTCAAATTGAGAATATTTATAGATTAATATTATTTGTCTATAGTTTTACTGAATGTAATGGATGTTCTTATAATTCAAATTAAGTTGAAATTTGTGTTAAAATCTCGACCACTGCTTGCTGCCAGTGCTCGAAATTTTAACACAATAATACTATTAGAAGAGAACACAATAATAGAACTAGTAATAATAAATATATCATCCAATAGTAATAATTAAAATATACTGTAATATAAAACACAAACATTAAACTAACCTTCCAAGTCGCTACTATACATCTTATCATACAAGTACTTCTCATAACTGTCGCTTTGTGTTGGAGAACTTTCTTGTCTATGGCTTTCCTTACTCTGCTTTCTTTTTAAAAACGTATTAACTTCATCCGTTTTATTATGTGCCTTATTTCCAATAATATTCTGGTCTATATTACTAAATTGATTTTGAATACCAGCCATTGGATTCTGAACCGTATTAGCTATATTTTGATTCTGGAATACTGACATAACATTGCTTTGCGGTTGTAATCCTGGCGTCATTACTAAATTTTGCACACCTTGACTGTTCATCATGTTATATGTATACAAATATTGATTATATGGGTTAAAGGCATCAACATTCAGCAGGCCGTTAAGATTCTGAGTATTCTGGAAATTGCTCATGGCTCCAATGGAGTTGTTTTGTAGAATACCTTGATATCCGGTATTAACATTACCTTCTTGTGGTTTTATTGTTTGTAATTTAGCAATTTCCTGCAGTAATAATTGCTTGAGGGGCTCCAATTCTACGGAATACCTGACCGCTCGCAATGGTTGCCCGTTAGGTCCTAAACCCGGCCCCGATCGCTTTAACTGCAAACTTCCATTGTTGTCCATCTTGACTATCAAAGTTCTATTCATATACATATGGCCATGGAACATCGATATAGCCTAAAACAAAACGAAGTTCATCATTGTATCAAAATATCTTTATACTTTGTACAAAAAGAGTCATCAGATTGGACTAGCGTTTAACACAGATTGCCAATTAGCAGTATTAAAAAAAAATCATTCGTTTTTGCACTGTCTTAGATTCGATGGTCACGGGTTCGATTCCTCGCAGGGTACAAGTTTGTATTGTATAATATGTACAAGTTCATCAAGATCTGCTTTTTCCTTATCCCACACATTTGGGGTCGGCATAATAATGGGCATGGAGTTTTCTTCCATTCATCCCTGTTCGCAGTTATCTCGTTATTTACTCCTCTTCTTGCCATCATCTTTCACACAGTACCTCCACTTCTTTTTCGGCCTTGCTCTGTTCTTATAACCATCCATATTCACATGTAGTACTCTCTTTAAAATATTCTCTTCATTCCTACGCATTACATTCCCATACATGACCGATGATTATTTTTCAAATTCTCCGATACTGGCGCCATTTTCATACTTGCTCTAATGCATTCATTCTTTATCTTGTCCATTCTTGTCACACTACACATCCATCTCAACATTCGCAATTCAATTGTTTGGAGTCGTCGTTCATCAGTCGCCTTTTGTACAAGTCAACATATAAAATGTTAAAATACCGCCAACTTATCTGAAATATTTCTTTATTCTGTTTCGTCACAGTTTTTTTAATGCCAAATTTTAATTATTGTCAATACAAAACGATTAAATATTATACATACCTGTACAGCTTCGACCGGATGGTCATATTCAATCTTGGCAAATGTTTTCGCTTTCTCGGATTTCATGAGCATTATGCCATAGATATGACCAGCATGCTGGAAGAGTTCGCGTATTTGTTCTTCAGTTACTGATGACTCTAACTGAAAATTATCAATCACATTGAATTAGACCTTTACTTAATCTTATTAACCAGTGATCAGCAGACCACTTGTGGTCTATGGGTTGAAGGGGATGGTTAGTAATGACCCCATTGTCAGCAATGTACCATGTCAGGTTGATGAATTTGGTCATGCTCATCTTATTATCCTTCACTAGTGGATCTAGTCACTAATCCATTATACAGATGATAAATTTGATCATGCTCATTTTGTTATCCTTCACTAGTGGATCTAGTCACTAATCCATTATATAATGTGGCAAGTACTAGCAATAACCATTAATGTGTTGCCATGCCTGAGGACTAAGATGTCATGCTCCTTATCCAGTCATTTCACTGCCTAATCTGACGCTACTATCCAAACAGCTTACAAGCAAGCTAACCTGCTTAGCCACTGCAATAGTTTACGAAACAAGCTGCTTCGCTTCTGAATGGGTTCTTCAGTTTCAATTGTAGAGGCGACTTTTTATAACTCTATCTCAGGTGACTTTGGTATCTCAGATGGAGGTCCTTTCACTAAATGCTAAGTGATTACTGCCTCCATATGCACTTTCAACACTAGAAGCAAACTGTCATTAAAAAAAGGCCCACCACTTACATTTCCAATGAATATTATTTTATGCAGCGGTAGTTTTATCTCGAGGTAATCCAAAAATTCTTTGCTCAGACCATATGTTTCGTTCGAAGAACCAAAAGATGTGTTTGTTGATTTAGTGACGTTGTTAGTTGGTTTTGTTGTTCTGTTGGTAAAATAAATTATTTAAAAAAGTAAATAATTAAGTATATATAATTATCATTACTAATTACATATAATCATGATGAATAATTACATATGATTATCTTGCACGCGTAATACAATACCGCATTATGATATAATTTAGCCAAGCAATTAGACTTAAATTTAAAAAATAGAGTTGTTTTTATAATTAATAAATATTTTTTTACCTAATTTTGTAATGTTTAGTTATTGTAGTATTCTATTAAGTGTAGGCGATATTATTATGATGTATTATGGAAATACTTAGATATATTACATTTGGGAATGTAACGTGGGCGAAGGACTGTATATATGTTAGGCTGGTAAATATAATTATGGAAAGGTTTTCAAGAAGGAATATTATAATTGTACGTATCAAAACTAAGCAAATAACAGAAGAATAAGAATGTCAAATATAACATTCTTGTATAATAATATATAAATACATAAATAATATCTCAAAATATGCGTCGCGCACAGTGGCGGCACGCAATTTAGGACCACTGGCGGCCTTGGTCAAACTTTTTTGACGGTCTTCCACCAGCTCAACGTGTGACATTATATGATGACTACTGAAATATAAATATTCTTTTTCAAACTTGACATTGGAAAAAAGATCATAACTCCGATGGAGCTATAATTAAAAAAAAAGATAAATGATTTCAATTCATCTGCCCAATTTTTTTATACACTTTGTCGACCGCCACTCACAGGCACAAAGTGTATATTATATGATGACTACTAAAACATAAATGATCTGTTCCGAGCTTGACATTTACAATTGACCGTCGAATCTCCGATGGAGCCACAATTAAAAGAAAAATAATGATTTCGCTGTATCTGCCAAATTTTTTTAGGTAACTGGAATTGGAAACCAATTAACAGGCAACTTGATGGTAACACCCCCTCCCCCCAATTCGTGACGTGTTATTTGTGTGGTTGTTTCTATACATACATGTATGTATGTACCTATACAAATAAAATTAGGTATCTCTATCCGTTGTCTAGTCTATACAAAAAGTATATTAAGCTTAGTATACAAACGTCTTTTTTTTTATTGTACACTAGCTGTACACGCAACTTCGTCCGCGTGAAACTAAAATAAAAGATTTTTTCTAAAATAAAGGTAGCCTATGTTACTCCTTGTTACATCAGCTACCTGCCAATAAAAGTTCCGTCAAAATCGGTCCAGCTATTTCAGAGATTAGCCGGAACAAACAGACAAAAATTGTAAAAAATGTTATTTTGGTGTCTTTACCGCATTTATATTCATGTACTGTATTACAAACAGACACTCCAATTTTATTTATTTGTATAGATTTTATATAAAAAAAAATGCAAAACTTACACTGTATTTGGATCTGTATTGTTTCTTAAATTTTTATAATGTTCAACTAGGTTACCTGAAACAATATAATTCTATTAAAATAATAATGCCTTTTATAGGATTTCATTCATAAACAAGGTTATGACTTAAATCTTTTAAATTTCTTCTTTAATAATGTTAATACTCATATTAGTAATAACATTGCGCATATAGCTATGTTGCGCTGGTCATCCTACTGCCTCCGCACGCCGTCGAACTTTGCCCATATGTGGCGCATTATCTTCGCGCGGGAAAATAAAAGACTTCTTCTGCAGACATACTGATTACTTGTTGTGCTCGTCATTATTTTATACTATTTATGTCTGCAATTTACTTTTATTATAATAATAAAAAAATACCTATATACACAACAACCCCGAATATAAATATAGCCAAGTAACATACCTAACAAATAATTTAAAATGTATTAAGTTTGAGTTCTTCATTAAATATTATAAGTATACTATAATATATATTTGCAGTATTTAATAATATACACATGTTTATTGTGTATAACCTTATATACCAATAATGACTTTTATGTATTATTTTTATTTTACAGTTTATTTGTTTTTTTTCCTTCGTTTCATTATTTTAGTATTTGTATCAGTTATCTAGTTCCCATAACACAAGCTTCAGCTAGCTTAACGTGGGTCTAGATGGCACTGTGTCAATTGTTCTGAGATTATTATTAGTAATAAACAGTATTATACTATAATCAAATGGTAAGCTTTAGATTTGATATAATATATGATAAATCTATGGATGAATAATATAGAATTATATGTTATAAATAATGCTAATATTGATAATTTGTTATAACAATAATTTTGTTGTTCACATACCCTAAAATGGTCCATATGGATCTAATTGTACGAAATGCAAACATCTAATATAAATAAAACATTATGGAATGTGATAAAATATAATATTGAGTATTGGAAAGTTTTAAAAAGGTACTTACTCTTGTCAGAAGCCAAGTATGGATTTAATGCAACATATAAAGGTATCCGACCAGAATCCTGCATGACTATTATCTTCTTGTTATCACATTCTGCACCTCGCAGCAGTTTCATTGCCATATGACATGCATTTGGGTTTGCAAATGTCAACAAACACTCGCCTTTTGAATTATCTTCTAAATCTCTTAAAACTGTCACATGTTTTAATGTCTGTTCAATTACCTGAAACATAATATTATTGTATTATAATCATATTATATTATATACAAAGAGTGCAAATGTGATCTCTAAGATCTCTTCACACTTCACTCAATAATATACATATAAAATAAAAGTAGCCTAAGTTACTCATTATTACATTGGCTATCTGCCAATAAAAATATACATATAAAATAAAAGTAGCCTAAGTCAATATCAGTCCAGCCATTTTAGAGATTAGCCGAACAAATAGACAGACAAAAAATTGTAAAAATTGTTATTTTGGTGTATGTATCGTATTTATATTCATATGCATATAATAAAAAACGGTTACTTCAATATTACAAACAGACTCTCCAATTTTATTTATATGTATAGATTAATATCTGTATGCTTGATATAAGTCAATGTTTTACATAAAATCTTATAACATATGTATAATCATTCACTAATAAAATTTTTTTTGGACTACTCCATTGCTGTTGGCCGCAGCTGGCCAATAGGGGGCGAGTGCAGATCTAAACCCACACAACTCCTGAAGGTCCTTACGAATATGCCTTTAGTCTGAGGGCACCGAAGGGTTCGACCCTCGGCTCAGACCGTCGTAATTTCGATCACCGTTTGAATTGGACAAGAGATCGATCGGAGGGAGGCATTATTATTATTAACAGCAGAAAATTTGTAGCTGAAATATTGTATTTGTCTATCATGATCAGTTGTTGTGAATAGAGGCAAATGTCCATGTACTGCTTAATGCAGTTATGGGAAAAGAGGTGACAATGTCAATTAATTATTATAATACATATTTCATATAATACACCATACATGCAAAGCTGTAGGCAAAAGCTAGTATATTATAAAACTTAGATACTTACAGGAGACTTGCATGTTTCAAAAACAAATTGCTTGATATCATTAGGTTCCCAGTATTTGGATATGTTAGCTACAAACAAAAAGGCATCTTTTTGTTGTGTCTCTTCATTAACGAGTCCCGAAGGAATAATATAATTAGAATGACTCCTGTTACCTGTAATAACAGATTTAGAACTATACTGCACATTAATACGTATATGACTATATACCACTTCTCCTAGAAAGTTACTTCTGTAATTTATTTTCTATAAAATTCGGTGATTTACAAAATTCAATAAACATTTCTTAACTAATGTTTTTAGTTACTACATTAATTATTTTTAAGTAAAAACAACTACAAATTAGCCTTACTTTGCATTGTAAATTAATGTTAACATCAGAAACAAATAATAATAACAATACATTTGAAAATATACTTTCTTATAATTAGATTTCGTGACAATAATGTATTCAATACAGTTCATGAGCACTGTTGTGAATTTATAATTATCTTATCCTCGAAGTACTCTGTAATCAGTGATCTGTCTGTCAATTGCTTACTTTTTTTTTGGTTCGTTTCCTAGTCTTATTGTCAAACAAAGGCAAAAGTACTCAATCCATACAGCCACTGTTTTCGGCTGCTTACTATTCGTTTAAAGTTTTTAGAAAACTGCGTTCAAATAAATTTAATAAATGAGATAATAAATAAATCCTCAATACCGAGTGATATACTGAGATACACTGCGTATAATGTCGTGCCCCTCGCACAGTTGTAGAACGAGTAAAACTGAAAGCATAGTATTATTTCACTACGTACATAAGTTTTTATGTGAATGTCATAAAAGTTTGTAGCTTATTTGTATGGTAATATTTTGTCTATACAATGATTAAAATCATTGTATGGATTTAGACTGTATTGTACTCAGGTTTAACCCTCAATAAAACAAAAGAATTGCAATATGAAACTGGAGTATTTCTTCTTTATATATTTTTGTGGCTGAATTTATTATATAACAAAAAAAATGTAATGCTAATTTCTCTCCATCATCCAATTCAAACGGGGAACAAAATTCCATCCCAACCGGAGGTTTGATCCCATACCGTTGCTCTCAGATGTCTTCGTCAAGCAATCCTTCCACTGGTTTGCAGTGCCTCTGCGGGTACTTGTTTATGTTTTAATAATTAAGTATGTTGTAATCTGTATTCAGATTAGAATTAAGATTACATTTATAGGTTACTTGATACCGTCACGCCTGTGGTTCCAGCTCCAACTGTCGATCTTGTGACGATCACAACACTTGGCATGACCATTTTGAATACAACGTAGTCGACGCTGAGCCTAAAGCCGTCACTCTTATTAAATTTTGATTTAAATCGTTTCCATCACTGGAGAATCAGGCAAAAATATAAACATTACAGTTAAAATATAAACTTTATGTTGAAAGTTTTTTAGTGTCAGCCAGATTTGAACTCACTACCTCTCGGGGGTTATTCTGGATAGTAAACCAGTAGTAACTAAACTTAATGTTCATTACTCAATGTTCCTGTAAATTGTTCTAACAGGAGTGATGCAGGTGATTTGTTTGTACTGACTTTTTATAATAATAAAAAAAAACCACAAAGGCAGTATTAGACACTTTATTGAAATAAAATCCTAATGCTAAAAACCTCTACGAAAGAAGATAATGGATGCAAGCTTATTACTAACAATGAAAATAACTGTCTAATCACTAAGAATTAAATGTATTTAAAAATGGGTCTTGAATTCATCACCAAACTCCACTGAAATAAAAACAAAAGAATCATTCATATTGGTTTTATTTTTCCTCTAGTAAAACTTCATAAATCGGAGGAAAATATTTTAAGAGTCAGATCCAATATTAAAGTCTAAAGTCCAACCCAACTGCAAACGGTGAAGAGTATAAACTATACAAATATGGATTATATAATATTAAAGGTAAGAAAAAAAATGGGTATATAAGACAATGACAATTAATAATATGGCAACATGTTAGTACTTATTAAAGTAAATAAAAGATGAAAACTTTAATAGAGAAGTAAACTGCATTCCATTGATGAAATTTGTGTCTATGAAAGGTAAAATTAGCGTCTTGACTTCTCTGTGAAGTTCAATAATGTTGCCAACTTAAATATAACAATTCTCATCTGGTCAGTTGTAATTCAACTCAAGATAATGCGAGACAATAATTATTGCAAGAAGTTCGCATTGTCTTTATGTTACGTATAAAAATACCAATTGGGGTCAAAGATAATAAAGTCAAAAATAA
The DNA here is from genome assembly GCF_030625045.1 of Achroia grisella. Taxonomy (NCBI): domain Eukaryota; kingdom Metazoa; phylum Arthropoda; class Insecta; order Lepidoptera; family Pyralidae; genus Achroia; species Achroia grisella. The sequence continues at coordinate 335,300 of NW_026712613.1, read as the reverse complement.
TTTTGTATATGTATATTATATTTATGTATAACAGTAGATCGACTTTGAATATAATTAAACTATAATTCACCAGACATTATGGGACCTAAACAAAAGTCTGTAAGTAATTTACAAAGATTCGAAACCAAATTCCAAGAATGCAATTAAACTGGTAAATTACGAAATCAGGTCCTTAGATGGTGCAATTTTTAATTATAAATTATAAACTTAATGATATGTACAATTTTCATAAAATTTCAGTAATTCAACTCAATTGTCTCCTAAGTTTGACAAAATTTTCTTGTTTTTGATATTATTTATAGTGGATTAAAAGAAAAATATAAACTTAACACTAGTCCATAATACATACATTTGGCAATTTGGTGGCGAATTATATAAGTTTATAACATAATCATGAGATGGCAAACTACAAGTTGTAAATATAAAACTTTTTGTAACCATTAACATTCTAAATCTACTTATTGTTAATATTAACTTCGGTTTCACAACATAATATCATTGGTATAGTATATAGAATGATATACATACATACATTAATGTAGGTATTAAAAGAAAATTGTGTTGAAAACTGTGGGACCTTCTGGAAATCTGGTAAGCCCACTATAACAATGTGGTTGATGACCAGCGTCATAACCCTGTACCCACAGATAAAAAAATGGAAGAAAACTTCAAGATTGTAGGCTAAGAGGCGTTAAATTTGTAAGAGGGCATGGGACAAGTTTCGCATGTAAAAACTAGTTACTATAAACTACAAATAATAATAATAATATTCCTAAACAATAAAGTCAGGAAGACAAAAGGTTTATACCATGCGAGTAAACGAACCCGCGACCATTGGAAATAAAGCGGTGTGCTAGATCACCGAGGCAGTGTTAAAATGATCATATAAAAATGGATGGTATTTGCAGTAAGCAAATGTCAGGGGGCCATTTATATTTCCGTGATGAGAATAGAACCTGTCGAGATGGGCGACAAACAATATCTATGGGCGAAAATGTGAGAGGACAATTCCAAACACTAGTCAATGGAAATGTGGAGGGACATACAGCATCGACAAAGTAGAACAATTCGTTCCATTGAGACATATTTAAGTAAGGATATTTTTGTATCCAACTTTTTATAGTTTGAAAACTAGAAAACAGCATGTATTTCTTACAATTGAATGGACAGTGGCAGCAGCACTGGTTTTTATGTCAGTTTGGTAGATCCATAGATTAGGTGTAAAGAGGACTCAAGATGAATCCACAGTCCACATATGTCAAAATCTTGGGTAATAATTGAGGGAAATACAAATACACAAACTTTACTATTAGCGTTTTGAAAATATTGGTATTTTCCATTAATTTGACATGGAAATCACTTAATAACAGGATTGGAGAAGCTTTTGGTATTTTATATATATTTTTACTAACTGATCCCGCAAACGTTGTTTTGCCATATATAATATAATAAATAGCCATTTAAAAATTTGGGGGTTAGTGATAGAATGATGAAAATTTAGGGTTGTATGCCATATTATAAAAAATAAAAAAAAAGTAAAAAAAAATATGTCAGGGGTGACCAACCCCTTATCACTTAGGGGTATGAAAAATAGATAGTAGCCAGTTCTCAGACCCACTGAATATGCATACAATATTTCATAAAAATCGGTCGAGCTATTTCGTAAGAGTATGGTAACTAACATTGTGACACGAGAATTTTATGTATAAGGTTAATATTACCACGTCGGCAAACAAGCATAGGACCCATCTGATGGGCCTGAAACATCGGAGGTGTCACATGCGCGTTGTTGATCCTTAAGAATAATAATAGTGAAACGGCAGCTCCAAGCTAATCCAAGTTTTGGCGGCAATTTTGTTTGTCTATTGCTGTATAAACTATAGCATCACCAAAGACCACGACAGAGGTCGGTACTGTCAGGATCAAATTTTTAAATACCAAATTCTCTAACGCTATGTAGGGTAGGAAAATTATATTACGCTATAAAAAATATATAGCGAAGACAATTTTAAAAATTGTAACCGGATATTATTTCTGAAAATTGTTATACGTACATAACAGAAAAAAAAAAATTGAAAATAAATGTCTACTTTGTTTTTTGTGGTGCTTCATTTGTGTTATTATGAAACCAAACTCAGAGACATATATCCGTTTATATTTTTTATGAATCATAAAGTATTAAATAGATATAAATATAAATACTAATAAACTAATAAAAAGCAAAACTTCAATAACAAAAAACAACTAATAACTGCCAAAAATATATCCTTTAAAGGAAACAAAAAATATATATATTGTTGTAGTTTAATTTTTATATATGTATAGGTAAATAGAAAATACAGGAAAAATACTAGGAATCTCCGTAAGATTTGTACAAACAATTGACAAGTATAAAAAAATCCTAATATTTTTCTTCCATTTTCTATTTACCTATATAGGTACATATGTATAAAAATAACACTACAACAAATAAAAATACTACTAAGCTCCTAAAACTACAATGACAACAAACTATTAATAACTACCAAAAACAATTCCCTTAAAGAAAAACATTGTTTTTTTTTAATATATCTTTATCTATACCTACTTACCTTACAGCCTTATATATCTGAAAAGTTCACTTACCATTATTTAGAGAAATTTCACGTTAATTATCTGTCCGTCCACTTTAGAACGATCGAAAAGTCCTGATATAATAGTTAAAAGAAATTATATTTAATAATAATATTTCAGCAAAATTCACACAGCACCATCTTGGGACTAGATGGCGCTGTGTGAATTTAAGCAGAGCTTGTGTACTAGAGTACTCGAGTACTAGACAACAGATACATATATATAGATTTTTTAAATATATACATAGAAAACACCCACAAACATGAGCATGAAGCTGAGCTTGTGCTATGGGTACTAAGACAACTGATAAAAATACTTGAATACTTTTTTTTTGTGAATACAATGTAACATACATAGAAAACTCTTAACAAATATATTCATGAATATAAATGTTTGCATCATGCGTGGAATCGAACTTGTGACCGTCAATATATTAAACTATGTGCTAAACCACTACACCACCGAGGCTATATACTTGTCAGAAATTACTGCCAGGGTGTGTTATGACAAATTTAAAAAGGATACTAATACAACGTTCAGCATCACGGGTACTGGTAAACCTCACGATGGCCCTGTTCTGCCCGGTCATCTCTGCGAACGTCACTTCTCCTACTTCACTCATCTTGGTCGACAATGCCTTTGTGGTCACACTTGAAGGTAGCTAAAATTTTTTTTTATATATTCTTATATCCATCCATATTATGTTAGCAAAAAACTAATAACTATATTAGTAAATTATAATTTATATCTTTATTATTGTAATTCATATAAACTACACATAATACCGCGATAATAATAATACCCCGAATTCTACACATAAGTGATGCATCTCTGATGCGCTATAAATCTGAAAATAGATGCGTTTATACGTACGCTCACGCACGATTAGGCTTTTCACAATGTAAACAAAAAGACCGCCCGCGTCGCAGCTCGCTCTGCGTACGATTGAAGAACCGTACGTGCTTTAGCGCCTTTTTTAATAATCAATAATCATTGCAAAATGGTGGACCTCTGTCTGAGTAACGGAAATATAATCATAGATATATTTATTAATAAATAAATTATCAAACGTGTCTCTGTGATATAAATACTCTGTGATATAAATACAATGTAAAAAGAAAGTGAAATGACATGAACCATAGGCGTCGACCGCTGGCTTTCCTACGCTAAATATCTCGTGAAAGAATGTGTCGAGTAGAGGCTGTTTTTTTTTAATTTTTACATTTCAATACTTACATTGGTGAATAGTAACATTGCCGATGACATGATATCACTCTCATCACTTTTCTTTGGTGTTCCAGTGCGTCCGTACATAGAATCGGATTCTGAAATTAAATAAATCCCAGATGGGTTAATCGGTTTAATTTAGAAAAAATCGGGTTTTAACCTTCTGCACTCGTATGTCCCCGGTACGTGGTAAATCAGTAGTTTTACCGTTGCACTCTTATATCCCCGTACGTGGTAAATCAGTCGTTTTACCGTTGCACTCTTATGTCCTCGTACGTGGTACATCAGTCGTTTTACCGTTGCGCTCGCATGTGCCCGTACGTGGTACATCAGTCATTTTACCGTTGCACTCTTATGTCCCCGTACGTGGTAAATCAGTCGTTTGCATTAAAAAATATATATGATTACATCACAATTGCTAACATTGCATGAACACAACACTTGAAGATCTTTTTACCGTTGCACTCTTATGTCCTCGTACGTGGTACATCAGTCGTTTTACCGTTGCGCTCGCATGTGCCCGTACGTGGTACATCAGTCATTTTACCGTTGCACTCTTATGTCCCCGTACGTGGTACATCAGTCGTTTTACCGTTGGACCCTAATTTCCCGTATGTGGTACATCAGTCGTTTTACCGTTGCGCTCGCATGTCCTCGTACGTGGTACATGACTCGTTTTACTGTTCTCGTATGTCCCCGTACACAGGATATCAGTCGTTTTATCGTTGCGCTCGTATGTCCCTGTACGAGGGACATAAGTCGTTTCACCGTTGCGTTGTATGTCACCATACAAAGGACACTAAATCTCAACTTTTACGCTAAATCCATACTATTTGCTAACTTTCTAAATCATAATTACGAGGCAAAGGGTTAATACTTAGATATATATTAGATTTAAAAAAATAACATTACGAAATTTAAGTCTATCACGCCCTCTTATCACATACTGTTACTCTTTGTCGATCACCTTGCTCCATTAACGTCTGAGGTAATTTATGGATAGCGCCTTATGGTTCAACAAAATAAATATATCAGTACATATACAGTATATATATGACTACAGCTATTGTATGCCCTAAAGAAATACTAACCTTTGGAATATTTCGAGTCAGCATAACTAAGGCGCTCGATGTCAAACTTATCATAGTTTTTTTCATAACTGTCACCGCGTTCTTGAGAAATTCTATCTCTCTGTCTATTATTAATTTGGTTTCTTTGTGTAAAAGAATCAATTTTATCCGATTGATTTTGAGTCATATTTCCAAAGCTACTCTGTCCAATATTGCCGAACTGATTCTGAGTCACACTACTACCCCATTGTGTCTGTGACAGATTGGTCAACGGATTCTGTATCGTGTTTGACACACTTTGTGTTTGGATACTTGATAAATCGTTGCCTATAGTTTGTTGTAGTAATCCTTGTAACATTTGTAAGTTTTGTGTCCCTTGATTACTAATCATATTGAGGCCACCCCAATTTGCTTGATTGAGTGGATTAAATGCATTTACATTCAATGTACCCATTGGATTCTGTAAATTCATCAAATTGTTTATGACACCTAATGAGTTGTCTTGTGGGATCGCTTGGTTCATGGCCATTGTGTTCAAATTTCCTTCTTGCAATTTCATATTTTGTAGCTTAGTAATTTCTTGTATTAGCAGTTGTTTTAGAGGTTCAAACTCTACGGCGTTCCTAACTGACCTTAATGGTTCTCCATTGGGCCCTAAACCTGGTCCTACAGTCTTAAGTTCTTTTGGTAGATTGTTGAATTTACCATTTAAATTGTTATCCATTTGGACATGTAGTACTTTATTCAGGTATTCGTGGCCGTGGAACATTGATATTGCCTGTAACAAATTGCAGATTTATTAGTAGTATATATAAAGTATAGTATCATTACATAGTATAAAACAAAGTCGCTGTCGCTGTCTGTCCCTATGTATGCTTAAATCTTTAAAACTACGTAACGGATTTTGAAGCGGTTTTTTTAATAGATAGAATGATTCAAGAGGAAGGTTTATATATATAATACATGTACACCCATGCGAAGCCGAGATGAGTAGCTAGTAGTATATATAAAGTATAGTATCTAACATTATTACATAGTATAAAACAAAGTTGCTGTCGCTGTCTGTCCCTATATATGCTTGAATCTTTAAAACTACGCAACGAATTTTGAAACTGTTTTTTTAATAGTTAGAATGATTCAAGAAGAAGGTTTATATATATAATACATGTACACCCGCGCGAAGCCGGGACGAGTAGCTACTTATATATAAAGAATTTACCTATCTATCTACAATATATTGCCATTGGGCTCATTTATTGGATTCAAATATGGCCCACTTGAATACCGTTGTCAGTATATATTGAAGAACAGCACAACAGATCACATCATCATGTGACATCCATGATACTCCCATCAGTCTTTGCCATTACAAGGGACTAAGATGTTCTTATGTATGATAACGGAATGGTGCACCAACCTGCGCTATCGGTATACACTGGCGGGTCACTAGTGGAGGATGACAAGATGAGTGTGAGGTTGGGTCAGTTAGCCCATCGTGGTAAATTCACGGTGAATTTATCACGATTGTTTCCAGGGTGGGCCATATGGAGGTCAACTTGACATGGTACATTGCTAGGGTTATTAGTCCTCATTGCTAAAATTTCCTTTCCCCTGAATAAAGATGTAACATCTGTATCCTGTAATTTCACTCTCATATCTCATTCCCCAATCAAAGTACAGTTTACACCGCAGCTGACTGCTGAGATAAAGGCAGCTACAGGTGATGCGAGATTTTTACATATTTGATTTATTTCATACCTGCACAGCTTCCACTGGATGATCATACTCGATCTTGGCGAATGCTTTCGGTTCAGTATCGCGGTTCTGCCTCACAATCAATACTCCATAAATGAGGCCAGCATAGCCAAAGAGGTCGCGTAACTTGTCTTCTTCTATATCACTCGGCAACTGAAAAATTATAACAACAATTTTAAAATTAAATTTTAATTGTTATTAAGGTTCTATTGGCCTTTGTTCAGCAGTGGACATCTTCCTGACTAAAATGATGATTCGAAGGTTTATTGCTTTATGGCTATAAATACGGATTACCTTAACTTATATACCGTCATAATATATATAAATTTATTAAACTTGGCCACATTTCGCTCCATATATTAAAAAGAAAGAAAAAACTATTTATATTATCATTGCATTGTTGCACACACTTTTTGTTATTTTAATCAAACGTGCAGGGGCTAGCGTGGCTATATAAATTAATAAAGTATTTTTTGGTGTCAGTTAGACTTGAACTCACGAGCTTTTGTGCGTAATTCAGGGTACTAAACCGCTAGGCCATATGTTCTCAACAAGGCTAATTGATGTCATAACAGTACTTACATTTCGTACGAATATCCTTTTTTGCAATGGCAATTTTATACCCAGTGTTTGCAAGAAATTCAAGCTAAGTCCATATGTTTCGTGCACCCCTTGATGTTGGTTCCTATCTGCAGGTTTTGGGTTATTTGGTGTTTGAATCTCGAGTGGTAAATTGGTTCGTTTGATTACTAGGTCCATTCTAATAAATTACAACAAACAAATACATTTATTTATGTTTTTAAATTAGGCTGCTTTATCGAGTGCTGCTTGTAGTGACTGGTCTGCTCTAATCACTACGACTGATTTAATTTTATTACTCAACCAGTTGGTTGTTTATTTATTATTTTGATTCTAATGAATGCAAGTTGGTAGTTCATATTCACACATTTCAATTTAAAAATGTAAAGTTACAACTAAATTATTTTAAACAGCAACACATACATTTCTGTTCATTCTTCTTGCGATGAGACAGACAGTTTCTAAATGAGCGGTAGATTTAAAATGAAAAAGTAAATTTTAATAGTCGTTACATATTTTTGTTAAATGTAAGTTTATTTAAATAAAGATTTTTTTATTCTTGACATAGACATTCTTGAACAGAGATAAAGTGCGTAGCGGTTTCTATGTTGATTGTCGCATGCCTAATCCTTGTTGTTAATTAAATATAAGTAAATCAATATTTATTTAAAAGACCAACACACAAGTTTCATTCTCATTCTTTTTGTGATGAGTCTGCATTCCGAATGAACGGTAGAATAAAAAAAACTTGACTATTCAAAAGTGCTTATATTAAGTTAAATAAAGCTTATATTACTATTTGAATAAAGATTATTTCTATTCTAATGGATGGTAAATATACGGAAGCAGTGGAGGATACTAAGATGAGAATGATGTCAGGTTAGTTAGCCCGTTGCAAGGCATCAGGAATTAATTGCGATGGTTTCCAGGGGACCCAGCGTGGTGGTCGATCTGACATTTAACCATGTCAGGTAGCAATATTCCAAGCAATAGGGTCACTAATTCCTTTTATATTGTAATTTCACTGCCAAATCTCAACCTTCAATCAATACACGTCTTACAAAGCAAGCTGCTTGGCAGCTGAAATAGGCGAGAACCCATAAAGGAACCCACGAAGATGACCTTGTAACGTAAAGGTTATCTCCGATATATGATGTGATAAGATGTTGCTACGTAATTTATAAATTGTGTTTGTTATCATAAATATATAAAAAATATAAGTTAATAAAAAAAAGTACTCACAATGCCTCCGGTTTCTTTTTATTTTTGTTGGAATTGTCAAGTTGCTCGAAAAGTTCACCTGCAATCATAAATCGTTGTAATGCATGGAAAGAGCAATATAAATTATATTATACTAGCTGTTCCTGCGACTTAGTCCGCGTGGAATTTAACTTTATTTTTCTAAAATATAAGCCTAAGTTACTCCAAATTACATCAGTTACCTGCCAAAAAACGTCCCGTCAAAATCAGCCCAGTCATTTCAACTGTCCAACTGGAACAAACAGACAGACAAAAATTGTTATTTTGGTGTATGTACCGTATTTATATTCTATATCGTATATCACATTTTATTTGTATATTGAAATAACTGTTTTTTACTACATGTGATATACGATATAGAATATAAATATGGTACATACACCAAAATAACATTTTTTACGATTTTTGTCTGTCTGTTTATTCCAGCTAATATCTGAAATGGCTGGACCAAATATGACGGGACTTTGTTGGCAGGTAGTTGATGTAATAAGGAGTAACTTAGGCTACTTATATTTTAGAAAAATAAAATAAAATTCCATGTGGACGAGTCGCGGGAACAGCTAGTAATTAAATAAAATCAATATTTTCTTACCGGAATCTGGCATCACAACTATTTTCTTATCTTCACATTCAACACCTTTTAGTTGTTGCAAAGCCATGTTACAAGCGTTATGACTTGAAAATTTCAGTAAGCATTCTCCTTTAGATTTTTGTTTAAAATCTTTTAAAATTGTTACATACTTCAATGCTTGTGAAATTGCCTGTAATGTAATTGTTAGTAAATTTTTTAATGAATAAATAACTCACTATAATTTATACAGCACTAAGCAGTAGCTTCTATTATATTAAACAACTTATATTAATATTAAATTATTTTTTTGTAAATACATGCATGATATACATAAAGAATACAAATATTTGCACTGTATGAGAAATGGAATCTGTGACTATCAGAAATAAAGTGGTGTATTAAACCGTTAGACCACAGAAGTGGTGGAACTTATAATAGGAGTACTCACATTAGAGTTGCATGTGTCAGAAATAAACCGCTTGACCCTAATATGGTCCCAGTGAGCAGGCAAATTTGCAATAAACAAGTAGTGACTCTTTTTAAAGGAGTTCCTGTCATCACTAGTGGAGTCATTGTTGGATTGTGATCTGATTGGTGAACGGGAACGACTTCTATTACCTGTAATTATAATATTAATAATTATAATATAACTCTTTATAGGACTCTGAAAAATTTGTATAAAAAGTACCTCTTACAAAAGAAATCTTTTAGTCTGTAAGAGACTTCCCAAATATTATGTATATATATATATATATATATATATATTTATTGTCTAATCCGATACTTTATTTTATTATGATTTAGTGCATACAGATACAAGTTTTTTTAATGTGGAATGGCAAACAATCTGACAAGGTATCTAATGGCAATTGGTAGCCATTACATTATTATTGTATTGCCATTCTGGATATATAAGCTTGGCGGTAGAAAAATTTGATTTTGATTGCATTTGATTCATAAGATTTTGGGCAGATACCAGTTTGTATAGATTACAAATCACATCTTTTACTACATATAAAAAGTGTAAATATCTTTCCCATTCTTACTTTCTAGGTCATATACACATAAATATAGTAGGTAGTCAAATAATTTAGATATTAAACTTAAGTATATAAAATCTATACATACAGGTATGTCCCAATTTTATCATTATTAAAATCGTTATCATAGTAGGTACATAGTAAGGTAATAATAACCATCAGGCACTATTTATTTCAATAAAAACACTTGAACTTACTTTGCATTATTGTTTAACTTGTATTTGATTATAATTACTACAACTGTGGGGCTATAGATAACAGATAAGATGAAGTATAGCGTTGTAACTATATATGTATAATACTCTTTAAACAAAAGAATACGTTTATACAAATTATAAATATAAGTAAAACAGCGAAATCAAAAACAGACTTTATTTTTTATATATTTATATATATATGTGTTGCCGAGAAGCTATTAATCTGACAGTCCAGGGTTGCCAACCTTAATCACTTTTTACTGACATCACACTAACATGTACAAAACTGACATGGAATATTAGTTCAATTTAGCTCTCTAACTTCGTACTTAACAGCATTATAACCGTTTATCGAATGTTAAAAAAAAATTACAATTACTCATTTGTTTTCAAGTGAAATATATTGACAACCTGTGCCTAAAATTATTTATTATTTAATTTAGTTTAAATAGTACAATGAATTGTAATTTTAAAAAATTTGGCAATGTGTAACTTAAGTTTCAAATATTTAAAGTCTGTAATCATTATGATGTTTATTATTTTGGATAAAGAATGTTGGTCCTAGTTTATTATTTCTGCCTACAAAAAATGCAACTAAACAAAAATGAATAAGGTGGCAACACTTGCAACCACAGATCATTACAGAAATTCAGAGCCTACCGCAATGTACATACTATTTCTATCCTTGTTTATACATAAGTTTATGATTCCTATCATAATTTCCTGTATAATTTGTTGGTATCAAATATTTTAATTCCGTTAAATAGAACTTACTGAAAACTAAACAAATATTATATAAGCTCTCAGTAAATGGTAATAGTTACCCTATTTGTTTTCACTCTCTTAATTAATTTTTAGATATGACATTCAAAAATTGAGAGATAACTCGATGAATACTTGAATGAAAGATATGCGGAATTGTTGAATAGACATGTTCTGTAATCTCCGGTTCTACTGATCATCTAAATAAAATTCTTTCACTGTTAGTAGGTCAGGGTCTATTACCCATGAGTAAAAAAGTATGACTCAAAGAGAAGACCTAATTAATAAATAACAATACCTACCCAGCTACATTACTAAGTACCTACATTCCTAAATGACATGCAACCAAAGCTTCTAAAACTTGACTTTATCAATTCCACTTTGCCGAGTTATATATATATAAAAAAAAAGTCTTTAACAATTTACAAAAGTGCCTCCTTTGTATCAGCCATTTTCATTTTCAAATTTTGAACCTCGAGACAAACTTCGTGCAGACAGTTTTCTAAATAATAATTTGCTACAGCTAGACTTTCAGCATTATTTTTTGCTTCACAGCGTTTATTTTTTGTTTTAACTATTTGTTTCTTTAAATATTCATTTTCCATCTGGATTTTTTTTATTCTGTAATTACAAACATGATGCATTTTTTTTTCATAAACGCTATTTTGTAACCGTAATACGAGTCTAGATAATTATGTGTTGCATTAAAATTGTGCTTCTAGTTTCTTAATCTTCAATATTTCTATTTTGGCAGTATGAAATTGTTCTTTAAGCTTAATATGTTTTTCTTTTAGCTCAATAGCTCTGGACATTTCTTGGTGTTGTTTTTCAGTAGCTATTTGAAGTTCATAATGCAATTTTTTATTTTCTTCGAGAACTCTACTTAAATTTAATTTTAAATTAGAAAAGGAGGGTCTCTTTTTCATGCTTTATTTTTTGGCCACCATAAAAGTAAATATAACTAGTAATTTTGAATTAAGTTTATACATGTATTACCTACTTTCCAAGTTTTTGAGTTAGTTGTCAGTTTTTTTCTTTTTCTAATAACTTCTGTGTACTTATGCTTGAGTGCCAGTGTTGTTTTATGTTTACCAATGTGTAGATATAATTTGAAATGAAATTTACAGTCAAGGGACGAAAAGATCAATAATAATTATATTATGCATACGATAACTACGGGCACGTCGATCCGTAGGAAGGTTTGATGCTGTTATGGAGGATCATTCCAATTGATCATAATTTATCGAGACTACACTCGGCATTTTCTATACGCGTTTCTGTACTATTTGTAAGAACATTTTATGCATTTTAATCCCATAACCATATTTTTTATTTTAATTTTACCGGGGACTGTTTAAGTCCATTAAATTTGTTACAAGCGTACCAGACTGCGTAGGCATGACGTTGCGTGTAGGAGCTTTATTTATGACTAACAGCGCCCGTGGTTTCTCTCCCGTGGTATCTTTATTTATTTATTTTTATTTCTTTACATATTTTTTTTTATAAATAACCGTAAAAATTAATTAATAATAATCCGGTTATTTTGCTCATCTTGTTAGTATTGTAATTTTCTTAGAGTTAATAATAGTAAATATAGACTCGTATTATACACATAAAAATATAAATAATACATAACAAAAATAAATTCGTGACGAAAAAAAACTGTCAGTTGGTCTGTTCGATTGGAGGAATTAGAATGATTTTTTTTCAGAATATAATGTTAAATATTGATCAGGCTTAAGACAGACATATTTTTTTTAAATATTAAATTTAGAAATAAAATATAATAGAAGGCGTAGTAGGTATATAGAAGGATTTATTGAACATTATTAATGCATTCCTACTCCTAATAATGTGATAAATCAAGGAAATAAAACAAACAGCAGTGGCGGGCCCTAGGATACAGTGTACTCGTAACTACAGGCCTATTTTTAGTCATAAATCATATCTACTTTGCGTTTGGTAGTTTTAAAAATTAGGGGCACATTCCCAGACCTTGGCTCGCCCCTGACAAAAAGTAAACATTTTTTTAATATTCAATGCACAGATAAATTGCCTTTTATGATTTTATTTGCATACTACCAGTGTCCGTGACTTTGTTCGTGGAATAGTAACTTTGCATAGCATTTTTAGGCTGATTATAAAAACCCAAAGAAAAACGTTTCAACGTTCGAGCTTCAAAAATAAATTATATTGAATTTCCATACATAGTTTCATCCCCTATTTTATTTTACCCCCATGAGGGTAAATTTTTTACAAACTTTGAATGTCATATCTATTTATATTAAATAATCTATTTATATAATTCAACAACCCAAACAATAAGTACTGGGGGGAGGGGATTGTTACTAACGTGGACTCATAATACCATTACTAGCAATGTACTATGTCAGGTTGACCTCCACGCGGTTCCCCCTGGAAACAATCGCGATAAATTCCTGGTAAATTTGTCACGATTGGCTAACTGACCTGACCTCATGTTCATCTTATCATCCTTCACTGGTGCCCCGCCAGCGTAAACCGTTAGCGCAGGCGGGTGTACCATTCCATTATCATTCATAAAAAAAAACAATAAGTACTACGCTTCGAGCTTTAAAAATGATAATACTACCATACAACCTTTCATTTCCCCTTTCAACCCTTTCAACCCTATTCAAACAATAGCCTAAAAATATGTTTCAAGCTTCAATATAGTTTTAAAAGTGACGATACCTCAATACAACCTTTAACATGTAAGGGGTTGGAAGGGGAGATCCCTTTCAACCCCTTACATCCCTTCTTTATATTAAAAAGTAACCTATATCCTTTCTTAGGTTCTAGACTTCTATATATCTACTTTCTATACTATGTACCTTTCAGTTAAAGTTCAGTAGTTTAGGCGTGCAAGCGCGACAGACAGAGTTCGCAGACAGACAGACAGAGTTACTTTCGCATTTATAATATTAGTAAGGATGATAATGATTCCGTTTGGTGGGCGTTGGGGCCGTGGGTTTGTGGGGCAGTTGTTATTGATACAGTACGCATGTCGCACGCTCGTATTACGTTTGTTGTTTGCGCGTGCGCGCTTATTGTGGTCGTGATTGGAGAACCGGTGCCACCGCCGCCTGCGACCATCAAAACGCCTAACAAAGGTGGGGTTTTTAAAGTTAAACTTCTATACAAATAGAGTGTATTAGGATTTTTCGGTCACGAAATAGCGCTATCGCGTGGATGTAGCCGATATATCGTGTTCACACATTCTTTTTTTCTTATAGCATAGGTAACAAACGAGCTTGCGGTTTACCTGATGGTAAGTGATTACCGCCGCTCATGAGCACCCGTAACACCAGGGGAAATGCAAGTGAGATTTTACGGTCATGAAAAAGCTTTACCGTCGTGTGGAGGTAGCCGTATCGTGTTGTTCGTTGAAGTTTTACTTCTAGTATATATCCCAGCACACATTCCTCTTTTTATAGCATAATTAAAAAATGAGCTTGCAGCTCACCAGATGGTAAGTGATTAGTGCTCATGATCACCCGTAAAACTAGAAGAAATGCAGGACAGTAGCTTATCTTTTAAGAAGGAATAAGCACTTTTTTTGACGGTATCAATATAATATCGTGAAACAAAGGGGAACCCATCCCCTGGGTGGAATTTTTTATAGCAGGAAAAAAACGAGCTTGCGGGTCACCTGATGGTAGATGATTACCGCCTGTCATCCGTATCACCAGGGAAAATCTAAGTGAATAATCCCTTTTAAGAAGGAATGAACTTTTTTTCTTAAAGTAAACATCGCCACTTGCGACGATCAAATCGTGAAACAAAGGTGGTATTTCTTAAATAGTATAGGAGACAAACTAGCGGTTCATCTGGTCGTAAGTGATTACCGCTGCTCATGAGCACCCATAACACCAAATGCAAGTGCGTTGCCGGTTTATTAAGAAAGAGTAAATATTTTTCTTGAAATTTTCAATATTGTATCGTTTAGGAAATACTTTATTTGGAAGGTAATTCCACAATATTGTTGTAGATGTCATTTGTTTATTTGAAACTTCACCTATTGCACACCTAATGTAAACTTCCCTTTGTTTTTCTATTTATTGTTGTTGTTCTTCCTTTTGTCCTCAGCTACATGTTTCTCTTTAATATTTCTTAATATTGTGTATATATATATCACATTATTATTGTTATTACTTGTTGTATATTATGTTTCTTCTTTCTGTGTATTTGTGACAATGAATGAATTACAATATATATATTATTATTATTAATAAATATAATATTGGATTAGCACAACTCTTGAATTCTATTTGGAATTAGACTTTAAAGTTAAAGGTTTAGAGTAGATTTTCTAAAGTTAGTAATATTTGAGTTGAATTGATTCAGTACTTAGAATTAGATCACACTATATTTTTGGATGACCCATGGTTTTACCTGAAGTAGATTTTGTGCAGTCTACGTAGATAGTGTCGCCTATTTCAGTTACCAAGCAGCTTGCATTGTTTTTGGTTGGAGGGTGAGATATGGCAGCGAAAATACGGGAATCAGAGCCACGACATCGTAGTTGTTTTCAATGGCAATACAGGTTTTTTTTAAATCAGTTTATCATTTAATACGAGTGCATTATTTTATTTTTTATACTCTTCATTGCACCAGATATATTACAGGAATAACTTGTTAGACAATGTAGCACACGATAAATGAACTTGCTAATGTAGTACAATCATTCCACCTATATACTACCTAGATACCACAGGGAACAAATAAATTAATCACAATCATACATTATAGCTTAAGGTATGATTGTGATTAATTTATTTCTTAAATGTTTGTTTTTTAGTGATGATACTGATGCAATGACTGATTCACTGATTCAACCTCATCACTCATAGAGGTCTGCGAAACATTCCGCCAGTTCTTGGATCATTAATAATATGGACTAATGACCAAATTGTTTTAAATGTACATGAAAAGCATCATTATAAATTACTGGTGAATTGGTCAGGGGCTAACTGACCTGACCTCATGTTCATCTTATATTCTTCCACTGGTGCCCTGCCGGCGTAAACCGTTAGCGCAGGCGGGAGCACCATTCTATTATCGTCCATTAAAAACTTAAAGAAAATATCTTAGTCATCTAGGACGGTGAGGCATGGGTGGTATCAGGGGTATCACATGATAACGTGATGTATGTTGCGCTGTACATGTGTATTCGATGTTACATTATTGTTTGCAATCCAGTTACATAAATAAAAAAATTAAAACAAACTATATATCTTTATTCATGTAAATCTTATATAGATCCTTATAATATGATCAAATCTTCCGTTAGAGTGCTTTCGAGATAAGAGATAACAAAAACTCAGTTCTTTTTTGTTTCAAATGACTTTGTACATTAATGTACATTCTTATAAAAATATATATTAATTTTTAAATTCAAATAGGGAGAATTTCTTCACCTACATTTTTCTATTGATTTGATCTATTTTTTATGCACAATTAAAAAAATAATAGCATTCTATACTCCTTCTCTGTATAAACTATAAGTGTGCGAAATATCATATTCGTCTGTTCGCGTAATTTTCGTAGAAAGGGGTACACAGTTTTTATTTCGCGTATTAATAATAATAATAATAAGGAATAACGGGATCACTTACTTAATAATCTCTGTTAAGATACAAACCGTATAATTACTTTTGCTTAAGATTCAAATTCAAATTAAAAAAAAAAAATTATCATACAAGACATTTTAGCCGCTTAGGAACATCAATATTTTTTATATTATATTTTTTCCCTACCGTTATTTATGATTATTTCTGTTCTAAAAAAAACTGTGTTACTAACGTCTATACCCCAGTATAGAGTGCGTCAATAGGTCAGTGAGTTAGGAGTGTAACCGTTCTATATGTGGTCACAATCAGCGGGTTTATTGAGAGCACTGTCACATCTGTAACTAGGTGAACTCACTCATGTGTCAACGGCCACGCGGCGCCTTTGATATCCCTGTTGACCTATAAACAAACAATAATGCACTCGACACCGCGACCGGACGACGTAACTGGTTCACAATACTTGAGTTCAACGTTATCGTTTGGTAATACTATGTAAGATTATTATATCTGTGGTAATATTAGTCTCGTAAGTAAATCCACGAAAACGATTTTGAGAAAAGTCTATCAAGTAAGTTCATCTTTTTATATACCTAGTATTAGTAATATGAATGTTATTATTAATTTAATTACTTATGCTCTAGTCACTGCGACTGATTTAACTTTATTTAAATTATTAACCGGGTCTTAACACGAATAATTTTATGGCAAATAAAGGTATTTACCTCTCTCGACGTTTCGACTAGGTTGCACTAACCGTGGTCACGAGTTGACTGGAGTAACAGCGATGTCAATGTAGATAGGTGACAGCAGTTTTTTCTTCATCTACCGTCACTAGATTGTTTAACGAAAGTTGTTTAAAAAGTAAATACCTTTATTTGCCATAAAATTATTCGTGTTAAAACCCGGTTAATAATTTAAATAATGATTTAACTTTATTGGGTTACCCGCATGAAATTTATGCCCTATATGTTATTCTGATGTATAAGCTATATTACTGTAAAGTTTCATCAAAATCCGTTCAGTTGTTTTTACGGGAAAGAGTAACAAACATCTATCCATACTCACAAACTTTCGCGTTTATAATAATAATAATATTGACTTTAACAAAATAGTGATAGTTTTTTTTGTTTATGATAATGGAATGGTGCACCCGCCTGCGCTAACGGTTTATACTGGCGGGGCACCAGTGGAGGATGATAAGTTGAGCATGAGGTCAGGTCAGTTAGCCCATCGAGACAAATTCGCCAATAATTTATGACGATGGTTTCCATGGTGGTAATGGGATAATTACTCTACATTACTAACAACCCCCTTTACCCCCAAATAGTGATAGTGGTTTGTATTCGCACATTTCGACTTCAAAATGTAAAGTTGTAACAATTATTTAAAGGAGCAACACGCAAGTTTTTTGCTCGTTCTTCTTGTGATGAGACAGCTTTCCAAATGAACAGTAGATTAAAAGAAGGACAACTGTGACTATACAAAAGTGCTTAAATTAAGTTTATATGAATAAAATATTATCTATTCTAGTAATTTATTATTTTAGTAGTTCTTTGTTTCTATCGAACGAAGTATAAATGGACAATAGAATGTACGTAATTTGTTTGTTTAACCGATCGACGACATAATATGTGTAAATTCTAATTCAAAATTTATTAAGTTTAAGTTTATATGTATATCGGCAAGGAAATATATAAACTGACCCATATTTTGATATTTGAATTGTGGCCTACTCGTTTATATCCGCGACAACATTATAGATTTAAATTACTTGTTTTGTAACCTACATATATAGATTATATTGCCTATTACTCGACGGCCTCGGTGGTCTAACGGTTTAGCACACCGCCTTACTTCCGATGGTCGCGGGTTCGACTCCTCGCACGGCACAAACATTTGTATTCCTGAGTATGATTGTTTGTATCGGTCTGGGTATTTTCTATGTATAATATGTATGTATTTACGAAAAAAAAAATGTATCTATGTATCTAGAACCCATAACACAAGCTTTAGCTAGCTTAATTTGGGTCTAGATGGCGCTGTGTAAATTGTTCTGAGATTATTATTATTATTATTATTATTACTAGATATATGCCTATAATTTGTAAGACTGATTACTCTACGATTATTTAATCATAATTATTATCAACTATATAAAAACATATTTTACTGACCTCTTCGTGTAACAATAACGTTATAGTAAAATTTCTAAAATAAACGAAATAATATATCTTATATATAAAATTCTCGTGTCAAAATGTGAGTTACCATACTCCTTCCAAACGGCTTGACCGATTTTTATAAAATTTTGTATACATATCAGGTAGATATGAGAATCACCAACTTCTATCTTTCATACTCCCCATAAGGGTGTTATTATTATTATTATTTAGTATCGAAAAATACATTTAACTTCGAAAGTTCACTCTAATAGCATCTACCTCTATTTTTTTTGGAATAATATTTTTTATGGTAGAAGAACGTTGGGCGGGACAGCTAGTATCATCATCATCATTACATAGTATAAAACTAAGTCGCTGTCATTGTCTGTCCCGATATATGCTTAAATCTTTAAAACTACGCGGATTTTGAAGCGGTTTTTTTAATAGATAGAGTGATTCAAGAGGAAAGTTCATCTGTATAATACATGTACACCCGTGCGAAGCCGGGGTGGGTAGCTAGTTATATATAAACACACAATACATATACTATAAAGTTCAGAGTAATTATATAAAAAGTAGGAACAAAATGGTAGGTTAATGTATTTATTCATGAGTGATGATTATAAAACGAGTAAATTACATAAAAATCTGCTCTGACATGCTAATATAGGTTTTAAATCGTTTCATATTTCCATGCATATTGCTCTTAAGTGGAAAATGGTTACCCAACAATCAGGAAGTGCATTGCAGTTACACTTACCTACTACAATTGTGTACATCGATTAAAGAATAAAGCCGAGATACGTATACGCAATTTAACCCTTGGCTATTCTCAGTCGATTCCTTATTGCTGTGGGTTGCAATCACCAGGAGTTCTTACTAATATTATAAATGCGAAAGTAACTCTGTCTGTCTCGCTTTCACACCAAAACTACTGGACCGAGTTGAATGAAATTTGGTACACAGATATTCTAGATCTTAAGAATGCATATAGGCTACTTTTTAATGCGAAAAGAGTAGTAAGGGGTTGACAGGGGAGATGAAGGGTTATATGGGAGTATAGCAATTTTTAAAGCTAGAAGCTTGAAACTTATTTTTTAGGCTGCTGATTGAGTTGTATGGAATTCTATATGGAAATTCGTCATTTCTGAAGCTAGAAGCTTGAAACTTATTTTTTAGTCTGTTGACTAATATATAAAAAGAAAAAAGTGTTGTAAGGGGTTGAAAGGGGAGATGAAGGGTTATATGGGAGTTTAGCAATTTTTAAAGCTAGAAGCTTGAAACTTATTTTTTAGTCTGTTGACTAATATATAAAAAGAAAAAAGTGTTGTAAGGGGTTGAAAGAGGAGATAACATACGGAAGAATCGTCATTTTTAAGTTAGAAGCTTGAAACTTATTTTTTAAGCTGATGATTAAAATATTTAGATGTGTAATTATACTAGTTCATGTGTAATTATACTAGTTCAAAGCAAAGCGGAGCTTATTTTATGGGTACATGACAACTGATATAGATACTTCTTTACGCAACGGATTTTAATGCAGTTTTCATTAATAGATAGAGTGATTCAAGAGGAAGGTTTATATATATAATACGTGCGTGTATAGAAGTATAGAACAAGCCGAGAAATTCGATAGTAAGAGTTTCTGGGGCTAGTTACATAGTTATAATGTACGTACAGACAGACATTCTATTTCGATGATAAAGTCTACTAATAATAGTTGTTCTCGTATATCTTCCATGAACATAGCGTTCAGGTACATTTTTATTCTATGTGTAAATCATACCTATATTTATAGGTACATCAGACATGTAATACGCGTTCATTATTCATACTTGAAACTGCTACAAATATTCCACACATTATAACGACTTTGACATTGATACCTTCGATGTCTTCCTAGTTTTAGATGAGGAAGTGGATTCGATTACCGCCCTAACACTTCCTTGTTTACAACGGACAAGCGTATGTTTTATTTACAGGCTTCCTTATTATATTAATATTATGATTTCGAAGGTATGTCTGTCTGTTGGTCTGTTACTTTTTTATTAACGACTGTTTATACAACTAGGCGGCAGACATCTTGTTTTTCTGATAAATTACTGTCCTGGAAATTCATTCATTTTCATTTAATTAGGTATGTATGTGTCGAAAACAAGGTAATGCGTGTAATTATTTTTAAAATTAATTTGATTAAGTTTTTTAAAATTAATAAAAAAAGTATATCTAAACGTACTTTATGTTAGTATATTTCTCTTTAATGGATTATTATAATGGAATGTTGCACCTGCCTGCGCTAACGGTTTACGCTGACCAAGGACCAGTGGAGGATATTAGGAATAGAATACAATAGAAAATCATTTATTCAAATAAACTTACATTGAAGCACTTTTGAATAGTCATTACATTTTTTTTTAATTTACCGCTCGGTTGGAAAGCTGTCTCATCACAAGAAGAACGAGCAAGAAACTTGCGTGTTGCTCTTTTAAATAATTTTATTATTACTTTACATTTTTAAGTTTAAGTGTGTGAAATACAAACCACGAATTAGCACTAATTCAATTAAATACTCAAATAGAAAAAATATTGAATATATAACCAACTGGTTAAACAATTAATAAGAGGAAATCAGTCATAGTGATTAGAGCAGACCGGTCCCTACAAGCAGCACCCGTTCACGAGTATGACGGATGAGCCAGCCATCACTGCGCTCTACGGACGGACGGATGGCGATGAGGTCAGGTCAGTTCGGGCGTCACAAATTATCCAGGAATTTATTACAATTGTTTCTAGGGGGAATCTCAATCTCAATGGGGTTAGCAGTTTACATTACAAAGTCCCTTTCCCCCCGATGTCAGTATATTATATATGTGTAAAAATGTATTTAAGCATTTACATAAGTCGGTTGTTAGTTCCCATGACAGAAGCTCTGCTTAGCTTGAAACTAGATGGCGCTGTGTGAATTACCCTGGATTATTATTATTAATATGCTTATGATATATCGCTCTATCTGCGCAGCCTTCGCGAAAATTGAATGTTTTTAAATGACTTATAAACGTAATGATTTATTTTCAGAACCCAAAATGGTGCAAGAGAAAACTACAATACTAGTTAGAAGGTTACGGGCTGGATACTATCCGTTTAGTTTGTGGCCGTTATATCCAGTTAAAGGTATTGAATCTTACTAATATCACAGATAACATAATATATCTTATATATAAAATTCTCGTGTCCTTGACGGCTTGACCGATTCTCATGAAATTTTGTGAGCGTATTGAATAGGTCTGAGAATCTGCCAACATCTATTTTACATCCCCCTAAATGTTAGGGGTAGTCCATCCCTAAATTTTTATTTTCTATTTTAAGGCAAAACAACGTTTGCCGGGACAGCTAGTTATATATGAATATTATAAAAATAGAAGTTTGTAGTTGTGCATAGATGGATGAAAAGCTCGATGGTTTGTCTTTCTGGTAAAAATTACTGAATGGATTTTAATGAAACTTTAAAATACTATCATATACCTACATCAGAATAGCACATAGGCTATAAAAATCACGTAGGTGAAACCGCGGACACAGCTAGTTATTAGTTATCTGTCCTCTTGTTAGATCTCATACGATACTTTACCTAAACTGTAAAAGATAAGGTGAGTCTGCGTGCAAAATTCAGTCTCACCTATTTCAGCCGCCAAGCAGTTTACTCTGTAATTTGTTCGGTCGCAAGATGTAGATTAGGCAGAGAAATTACAGGTTAAGAGGCGAAACATTAGTCTGGAGTGTTTTTTTAATTAATGATAAAGGAATACCACACCCGTCTGCCTTGACGTTATACGCTGGCGAGACTCCAGTGGAGGATGATACGATGACAATGATGTTAGGTCAGTTATTCTAGTGTTTATTAAGTTATATATGGGGATTAGTGACCTAATCCCCATTACTTACAACCTTGGGCTCTTCCCATGGAATCTGACAAGTATGACTAGCTGTGACAAACTTATGAAAGTTGTATGACGTATTTTTATGGACTATCCATACAAACAACTCAAAGGAATGAGGTAATAACTAGCAATGACTCGCAACTTCGTTTACTACTTTGAGACATTTTTTAAAAAGTTATTTTATTCGTCCCTAAGACATCTACTTTTAGGTCAGCATTTTGCAATTGGAATAACTTTTTAATCAGATATGTTTCTTTCTACATTTTTTCAGCCGTGGAGATGGAATCTCACGAAACATTCCACAACAGACGACGTTTACAAGAACAAGCGAAGCAGGATAAGAGTTGGTTTTGGATATAGATGCTAAATTTAATTAGGGATACTGTGAGATAATTTCTTTCTTTAAGCAGGGTTGCCAACCTTAAAAAAGCATTTAACCCTCGTACAAAGAAGTCAAAAATCTTGTATATTGACTTAATTGAGTTCTCTAGCCTTATAGGTATCCCGTTTTAACCGATTTTTAGGTAAAAACCTTGAATATATTTTTTTTAATGTAACATTAATACTAGATATAAAAACAAATTTGCTGTTCCTAAGTATCGTTTAGAAAAGTCAATGGGTCTTTTATGGGAATGGGACTTTCTTGTGATGGCAATACCGAGAACTAATCTTAAAATTTCATCCGAGAGCCGGCGGTAGTGTCGCCTTTGTCACATGTGACCACGGCTAACATTTGCAAATAGAATATTTCTTCTGTGCTGTGTTCTATTTCTAATGTGCAGGGTGTGAATTTTTTGAAACAACAATACATTAATTTTGAAAACAATTACACATGACATTGGATATATCTTTCATGGGTGATAATGGAATGGTAGGTATACCCGCCTGCGATAACAGTATACCTTGGTAGGGCACCAGTGGAGGATGATAAGATGAGAATGAAGACAGATAGTCAGGTCAGTTAGCCTCTCATGACAATCTCACCAGGAAAATTGTTACTATTAATTAATAATAAACATGTGTATTAATTTCTTCGTTAATTATTATTTTACAATTGTACTTTTTTAACCTGCATCTCATGCGTGCTCAAGTTAAATTTACAAAATTTTGTACCTAGTGATTAGTTGATTTGATTTTAAAGAGAAAAACTCTATAATTATTCATTATAAATAAATGACATATACTATTTAAGGTATTTTTATATAGTTATGTATTTATTATAAATAACTTTATTGTTTGTAAAACGATTGAAATAAAATACACGCAAAGATTTGTATTAAGTTTACTACAATACAGTTGTAAAAGAAAAGCTTTTGAAACTAGTGTCATTCCACACTAGTTATCTACAAAATTGTCACACACTTTAAACAGGGTTGTAGTATGTATAGTTATTATATTGTAAATTTATTGTATATGTATGTGTAACTATAAATATGTACCCAGTTACCACTACTCGGTTACCACGTTTTAGATTGTCGCACATCAATGCACAGACAGACAAACATGTAAGTAATCATTGTTTTGAGTTTTATTATGTTGATAAAGTTCCCCAATAATAGTTTTCTCGCACATCTTTTTATTCTTTATACCGATTTAGATTTATGCTATAAATACCAACATATGTATAAGTTCCTATTATTTCTGAAAGTTATCAATTATTGTTTAGACAATAAAGTATTTTTTTATTACTCCAGGCTTTTATTTTTTCCTATAACAAAATACATCTTAATCAACAGACTAGAATATTTATTTTCAGTAATAACGCCATCTATGGCATTATTTTAGAACTTAATAGTCCTTCGTAGCACGTCTACGAATCGCTACGTATGCATGAATCTCCCAAATTCGCAATGCAATGGGCGTATCTTACCATATATATATATTTGTTTAGGTATTTTATTGATCACGCATGCGCAAATTCACTTTTTCTCGATGCACAGCATCCTGTCATTGTAAACATGATATACTGAAATGATAAAGAATTAAATACTAAACAGTGCCAAAATGAAATTAGGAATTGTGTGGTTACTTTTGACCTACACCAGGAATTGTTTCTGTAAGTATTCAATATATTATAAATTATTTATAGAATATATCATACAGATAAACAATTAATAATTAGCTATTACTTAGTAGTTAAGCACTACGGTTTAACCTTTCCGGAACACCTTATCTCACATTCGTGTTAGCTCTTATTTTTTTTAAATGTGGTGCAATAAAAATTAGAAAAATAAATAATAAAAGAACTAAATAGTGATAATTTTTGACTGCTCTTATGATTCTATTATTCCTAGTTCTAATAAACTAAGAATATGTTAAGAAAATTATTTATTCTATTTAAATAAATTGGATAATGGAAACGAATATGTTTCTGAGCATATTTATGACCTAGATGGTGTATTTCCGCATGTTGCAGAGATCGCGGGTTCAATCCCCACACTTTAAAATATTTTGTATTTATGATTGACGATTGAGACTGTGTATTCATTATTTTAATAAAATTCAAATTCATTAAAATAATTAATTTAAATTATTAATTTTATTACAAAACAGAAATATATTTATCTCATATTTTCGGTAATGTATAGAATTGTTGGGAATGTATAATGTATGGAGTTGTTATAAAAATAAATAAAAAAAGTGATAAGTTTAAATAAAAAGTATAGTATCGGCGACAGTATATATTATATTACAAAAAAAACCTAATTCTTAATATTTTCACATTATTAATATTTTATAATATTTTTATTCATTAGTTATATGTTTTCTAATACAATTGAACTATCAACACAAAGCTTTAACTTTTTAATTGAATCGCCTGCAACGTTAAAAAGCTTATTATCCGGAAATCGCGGGTTCGACTCCTCGCATGGTACAAATATTTGTATTCACGACTATGATTGTTTGTATCGGTCTGGTTGTTTACGTACGTTTACATTATAATACCTATGTATTTACAAAAAAAAAAATATATCCATGTATTTATATCTATTGTCTAGTACCCATAACACAAGCTTTGCTGAGTTTCGGACTAGAATTGTCCACGGTTATTATTATTATTACTTGTCATCTCCAGGTGTAAAGCTATTAGAAGCAAATCCAGATGTGAAACGGCTATATGACGATTTATTGAGCAACTACAACAGATTAATACGGCCTGTCACCAATGTTACCGACATACTCACCGTCCGACTCGGTCTCAAATTGTCACAGCTGATGGAAGTCAATTTGAAGAATCAGGTCATGACGACGAATCTATGGGTTGAACAAGTAAGTACACTCCATAGACTTCGGTATTTTTTTTAAAATCAGTGCACATGTTATCATCTGCTTGTTCCTTATCCCATTTATTTGGGGTCGGCGTAATATGTGTTTCTCTTCCATTTATCCATATTCGCAGTTATCTCATTATTTAATCTTTTTCTTACCATATCATCTTTCACAGAGTCCACCCATCTCTTTTTCGGTCTTCCTCTGCCCTTATAACCATTTACATTCATATGTAATACCTTCCTTAAGATATGATTTAATAACACATGTATGTATACTTATTTGCACCATTGTAGCATAAGCAAAAAATTAAAATATTCGAAAGATGGAAGGCGAGCCCGTCACGTGGAAATCAAAGATATTTTGTATTGTACAAAATTTTAACTTTTTTAATACACATTATAATCGTGCTTAATATCAATAATTGGAGGGAGGGTGATTATTAGTAATGTGGACTAATAACCCCATTGATAGCAATGTAATGTCAGGTTGACCTCCACGCTGTTCCTCCTGGAAACCATCGTGATAAATTTGCATCATTGTAGCAAAAAATTAAAATATACGCAATATGATAGGCGAGCCCGTAACGTGGAAATTAAAGATATAAAATAAAATATTTAAATTTTGTTTAATACATAAATTTAAATTAAAGATAAAAATATTTAAATTTTGTTTAATACACACTATTAAACAAAATTTAAATATTTTATTTTATATCTTTAATAGTTACGTTATGATTTAATACCAATAATTGGGGGGAAAGGGATTGTTAGTAATGTGGACTAATAACCCCATTAATAGCAATGTAATGTCAAGTTGACCTCCACGCGGTTTCCCTTGGAAACCATCGTGATAAATTTCTGGTAAATTTTTCGATATGGGCTAACTGGCCTGACCTGATTTTCATCCTATTATCCTTTACTGGTGCCCCACCAGCGTAAACCGTTAGCGAAGGCGGGGCACCAGTATAGGATCGAGGAGTCGAGCACCATTACATTACCATCCATTGAAAAATTCTAATAATTTTGTTTTGTCGTTATTTTATATCTTCAGTTGGACAATCTAGTGACGCTTATGCTAGAACTGAATATAAATCTCTTTAATTTCAGAAATGGTATGACTATAAGTTGACTTGGAATCCCGAAGATTACGGCGGTCTCGAGATGCTGTACGTGCCATCTGAACACATTTGGCTACCTGATATTGTCCTCTATAATAACTGGGATGGAAATTATGAGGTAAATACAATAATATTAACTAAGGTCAACCTACACAGCGCCATCTAGTGCTAAGCAAAGCTTGATTTATAGTGGGTACTAGACAACTGATATAAGTACTTAAATACATTTGTTTGTAAATACATACATATTGTACATGGAAAATACCCAAATCGGTTTCACACTCATAAATACAGAGTCTGTGAGTGAAATTGAATTTGGGACCAAAATTGGTTCTATTTTTATGACGACATATAGTGCAGTAAAACACATAAATAGCAGTTGATGCGTAGTTGTAAAAGACATGTACTCAAAAGAGAGTCTTTTTTAATGGGCAGTAGTGAATAATATTCACATATCTGCAACACAAGATGACAGTACAGACATATAGTAAGGCCAGCTAGGCTATTGTAATTAAGTGAAGAGGAATTTAATACGAAATTTTTTTTTTGTGAGTTTCTAATTTTTGGTTTAATATTGGTTTTTTCATCACCGGAAATTCAGTTGATAACACACAATTATTGTATTATTAGTATGTATTTCGTGTTGGCCACTTTGAATTTACTACCTCTTGTGTATAATTTATAGTTAAAAACCATTAGACTATGACGCTCTAGCTTTCTTATTAAAAGTAACTATTATTATATATTTCCAGGTGACTCTCATGACAAAGGCAACTTTAAAGTACACAGGGGAAGTGAACTGGAAACCCCCAGCTATTTACAAGTCGTCTTGTGAAATCAACGTAGAGTACTTTCCGTTTGACGAACAAACTTGTTTCATGAAGTTTGGTTCTTGGACTTACAATGGTGCTCAGGTATTAGCTCAGTATCTTTATATTTCTTTAGAAAACAAAATAACGGCACATCAGATGGTAAGCCTATATAATAAATGCATTGCACCATAGACATTATACGAAGTTAATATCCGTCATGAGGTGCTATTTCTAGAGGACTAATGTTACACCAACCATATCCTGAAATTTCACTGCATTATTTCAAGATTACAAAGCAAGTAGAAGTAGGAGATACTGAGGTATCTCCGGAAACGACATTTTATTGACAAACCTATTTTGGGAGCGGGTCATGCGTTATGGAATGTACGCCGCGTGTTGCACCTGATGGCTCTCAAAGTTTTGGGACACTATATCTCGGCTTTGGGACATTATATGACGAAGACCTCAGAACCGGCACTTAGACTAACGATTCTAATAATTATGAAGTCTAGTTCAAAAACAATAATTTCACTGTAAACCACTATACAAAATGCGAGCTAAGTTTGGCGTTACTCTTTTCGTAATTTCATTAAACTTTGTATTTATAAGGTGGACCTAAAACACATGGACCAGTCTCCAGGAAGCAGTTTGGTGCCTGTAGGAATTGACCTCAGCGAATTTTACCTGTCTGTTGAATGGGACATATTGGAAGTGCCCGCTACTAGGAACGAGGAATATTACCCGTGTTGTCCAGAGCCTTTTTCTGGTAATATTTTTTTATGTTTTTTATATCCAAGGCTATTTACAGAGTGCTATCTGATCATTAGCTAAGAAGAGCTTGTGTTATAAGGACTAGACTACTACATTTTTTTGTAAATACAGACATAGAAGAGAACTCCCGGACAAACAATTATACTCATGAAAACAAATATGTGTACCTTTAGGTATTACATCCGCCACATGCATCTTTATTTTTGTAAGCTTTAATAAATAAATAAATAAACTATCTTCTACGGATTTCCTAATTTTGGATTCTATCATCCGTTACTATAACTTGATGTACGACTTCGATGGTCTTTATACTTATACACTACTTACTTAAATACTATTATTTAAGTAAATCATTAATCATCTAATTTAGTTAATATTATTCTGTGTTGATTACAGTTATAATTAACTAGACACTGTTGTTTGTTTCAGACATCACGTTCAAACTGACAATGCGCCGTAAAACCCTATTTTATACTGTTAATTTGATTATTCCTTGCGTTGGTCTCACATTTCTAACTGTTTTAGTATTTTATCTGCCATCGGATTCTGGTGAGAAGGTATGTTTATCCATAACATTTTGATGATCTAATGTTTGTTTATGTTTGTTATAGAAGATATGTGGAGAACGCATTAAATATTAGTCTGCAAATTAGACAACTGTTGTGCCCTTATCCTTATTGCTTGGCATTAAATAAAAACCTTTGTAATCTTACAAATATGGTAACAGATTATGAACATCATCATTATTGTATTTATAGTACTGTGGAGTCTAAATTGCAGAAGCCAAATCCTTATTTATATCAATTGTTCTGCTAAGTGTAATGTGTGAAATTACGCCTGTACATCGAAGGCAATCTGGTTTTATTAACCCAATTACAAACAGAATTTAGAAATAGGCGTTTAAAGAAGAGTATTATTCATCTAAAACTTCAATTGGTATGTATCAATAATGAATATGCATTCTACAACATATATTAGGATAAGTGTAATAGTTTTGCAATTAAAATAAATCATAAGATCAGATACCTTTCGATGTCTATATTTAACAGGATAGAGTGCATTAGGGGCATGTATGTATCCATCCTTTAGTCCATTGTACCATCCATATTCCATGCCTTTATAACACCCATCGTTACCAATAGTCTTTTTTGATTCATTAGTTAGATGTGTGAGTGTGTTAGTATCATTAAAAAGGGTTTGTTCATCATTATTGTCTTTCCACGGGAAATAATAGTGAAATAAATTTGCCAAAGATATATAATCAGGATTTCCTATGTTAACTTCTATTTTACGATTCATTCTGAGTGCCATTGTAGTGTATCGCACTCATAATGAATAATAGATGTATTGGAACAAGATTGACAAAGTCTTGCCTCCAACATGCTTTTTGAAATTCAGTCGTGGCAGATTTGTTTTGTTATGATTCACTAGGAAAAACAGTTTTTTATATTATTCGAATTTTTTCCAATATCTTCTAAACTTAACAGTTTAATAGAACATATAAAAACTATTAAATTACATATATATTTCTATTTTTCTGTGATTATTGTACTACCTATTTTTACTACTTTAATCAATTGTAATGCAGGTACATACTAGTATTTGCATGCTGATTATTCTACTATTTCTATAGACATCATTTAGAAAAAAAGTATATATTAAACTGTACTTTAATATATCATTAAATCAAAAGCGTGGATATCTTAAAATGTACATATATGTAACAATGATTATTTTTGTGAAATATTAAATTATAAAATGGTTTAAAAACCATGATTAACAGAAATTTACAATAGTGTTCTTATACACTTGAATGATTCTTAAATAGTACAATAAATTTTCTTTATTGTAATCTGGTATTTGTACATTTCTGTTATTGTTAAACTTCAGAACCTGCATAGCTTAATCAGTTTACGCTTATGTCGTTGATTTTGTTAAAAAACCTGTAGTTATCTTGTCTTAGTTATCTGTACCAGTAGAAGCAGTTTCTTGCGATTTTGCTTTACTAAATTGTATAAAATAAATACTATTAATATTTAAAGCAAAGCGTATATTTTTAAAATAAAACTATACACGACATTTCATTATAATGCTACACGTTCAACTACAATTTCATGCTGCATGCTAAACACTTCAGAATCACTTAAGCAATCACTACCAGCTTTAAATGCGTCTTTAATGACAAGAAAACTAACAACTTCGCATAACAATTACACAAGTGGAAAGACAATTTCAGCTTTTCCAAAATTGTCTAATTCAAAAAGGACTTCTCTCCCTTAGATATCGCTCTGCATCTCCATCCTGGTCTCCCTCACAGTGTTCTTCCTTGGTCTGGCCGAGATCATCCCGCCAACATCCCTGGCGATTCCTTTGCTTGGGAAATATCTACTGTTCACGATGATACTCGTCTCGCTCAGCGTATGGGTCACTGTATGCATACTTAACGTCCATTTCAGGTAATATATGTGTTTTCTCGTAGATATCATTAAGCATCTCTATCCTGGTATCACTGACGGTGTTTTTCCTGTTACTGGCTGAGATAATACCGCCGACATCACTGGCGATACCGTTGTTAGGAAAGTATTTGCTGTTCACAATGATTTTGGTATCGCTCAGTGTATGGATGACGGTGTGCGTTCTCAACGTACATTTTAGGTAAGTATTCTTAATGTTTGCATTAGTTCTTATTAATGCTCAATAATATTCATCATTCAGACATCAATTATAAAGCTTTAAATTTTAAAATACCGTTTAAATATGTTCTATGTTATTAATAATAATATGCAATGAGCACAATTAGAGTTACTTTAATTACTAATGAAATTAAATATAAATGCACGAAAGTAGAGGCAGGCAGCTTACAGTACATCTTAAAACTCATTTAAAATAATAAATAATATAACTCTTATTACTATTAAACATGTTAAGCATACTAATTTACTAACTGAAATACTTTTAACTGTAATTAGTATCTGTAAATAAAATGACATCATATGTGTATATATATCACTAATAAAACATACTAACCTCTTATTGAATTGTTAAACAATAAATTATTAATTTAATGTCAGTATTTAAGTAGTTATAATTAATTTAGTATGCACCCATGTTTTCGTGAAAACAGCTGTGTGACTAATACTGCATCCGCAATGCGTATTGGCTTAGTTTTTTTTAATTTGAAGGGTAAACGAGTTGTCGGTTCTCTAAGCCCAAATGGCAAAAAACATGTAAAAATCCCTAGTACCAATCCTGCTATACCATTAATGAAAAGTATGATGTTGTGCGTACGTTGTAATTTCACTGTCACATCACACTCATAGCAAACCTAAGTGATCTCCACAATAAAGAGATTTTGAATTTTTTATCTAATTAAACATATGTGTAAAAAAAAATAAAACAATGAAAATAAAGTTTTCGTGTGACGCATTCCTATCTACATTATATGTATACATACAGTAGCAGACCCGACCACGCGTTGCTGTGTCAAAGGTTCTTGATTAAAATAATATTGCGACTATAAATTGAGATTTAAGCTATCCCATATCGATAAAGTAAGCTATATCTTTCAAGTTGGAACAAACTGCACACAATGTGTAAATTAAATTAGCAATCGGTTCAGTACTTTAGGAGTTCATCGCGGACAAACAACGTCACACGTAATGTTCTTATATATAAAATTCTTGTGTCACAGTTTTCGTTCCCATACTCCCCCGAAACGGCTTGACCGATTCTCATGAAATTTTGTGAGCGTATTGAGTAGGTCTGAGAATCGGCCAACATCTATTTTTCATCCCCCTAAATGTTAGGGGTAGTCCACCCCTAATTTTTATTTTATTTTAAGGCAAAACAACGTTTGCCGGGACTAGCTAGTTTTTGTATATAAAGATTAGACCTTTCTACTATTGTAATACATAATTTTCACCCATACATAGCCTGCTTCCAGAGTTTTAGCAGAATAGTATAAACGAAATTTCGAAATAGGTGACGTCATAACAATATTACATAAAAACATAAAAATATGCTGTTACGACTCTTATGTCAGATGGGGTAGACAGAGGCATTAAAATTGTCGATGTTGTGGTGACTGCCTTCACCACCACTTGATATTACGCTTGGTTTTCAAATCGACCGTGGCAGGCGCCCCATGCCCTCTTACCGACTACTCTGGGATTAAGTTTGTTTTTTAATATCGATACCCTTCAATGAAGAGTTAAATTAACATACAAATTATTTTTTTGGTGTTGGCTAGATTTGAACTCAGGATCTCTTGGGCGTAATTTAGGGTATTTCACCATTAGTCCACGTCGCTCTCTATAATATTTAAGTTTAATACAAATATAGTTCACTTTATATAAATATGTAATCACTTGACCGTAGTCATTGAACATTATAGTCGAAAAAAATACCCTCATAATGAAATAGCTGACCTGTAAAATAGCCAAACAGACTCATAAATCTTCCGTTCATTGTAACGATGTCACATCGATAATAGGACAATAGTGTGTGAAATACGGCTTATGGGGTAGTGAGGGGATGCTATTATTGAATGCACGCGGCTCGCCCAAACAATGCGTATAAAATTATACGGAACCCTATACCGTCCAGGACACCGTTTATTAGTTTTGGAGTTTATTCAACCGTAACATTTTGCAGCCCGTTTTAAAAAAGCGGAGGTAGCAAATATAAATGTATTTCTAAATAATCTGATGGAAGGAGATACCTAATCGTCGTTTATATATACGAGTACATACTCGTACATGAATAGATCCGTCAGACAGTTGGACTTCAGTCGCTCTATAAGTCCTTCCGCGCTGGAGTGCCATCTGCACGCATTGTCGTTTACCATCAAGTAGGGTACCAACATGTTTGCCTCCTTCCGATTCATCTCTCGTTTAATTCAAACAGGGTTCGAAAATACGACGGCTTAAGTCGAGGTTCGAATCCCTCAGACTAAGGTCGTATTTGTAAGGCAGGAGTTGGCTTTCAGTCGATGCACAAGTTCTTCCGCGGGTTTGGGTTACCATCTGCACGCGCTCCCTATCGTCAGGTGAAGCTGTAAAGACCAGCTAGGGCCAACGTTAGAGTACTCAGAAAAAAACACCCATCAGGCGTTAGTTGGCTTTAGTCGCTCCATAAGTACTTCCTAGGATTTGGACTGCACTCGCCCCCCTCGTTCGGTGAAGTTGTAAAGGCCAGCTGTGGCCTACAGCATTTTTTTTAATGGAATGGTATTCCTACCCGCGCTAACGTTTACGCTGGCAGGACACAAGTGGAGGCTGATGAGATAAGCATACGGTCAGGTCAGTTAGCCCATCGTGAGAAATTTACCTGGAATTTATCATAGTGATTTC
Source organism: Achroia grisella (assembly GCF_030625045.1). Lineage (NCBI taxonomy): Eukaryota > Metazoa > Arthropoda > Insecta > Lepidoptera > Pyralidae > Achroia > Achroia grisella. The sequence goes on along the minus strand of NW_026712613.1, from coordinate 301,211 downwards.
CAGATTCCCTTTCCGCGTGGCGGTCAACCAGACGTGGTACAGGCCAACAGCATTAGAATAGTTCTTTAATAAACACGACGGATGGCACGTTACTTGACAGTCATGCGTTGTCACTCCCGAAGACTAAATGTTATCATCATCATCTCAGCCCGGAAGACGTCCACTGCTGAAATGTTATCACCCTTACTTACTTCATATGCTAAACGCACCCTACAATTACATAGTTTACAAAGCTGCTTGGCGGCTGAAAGAGGTGAATCGACTTTTTGCAGTCACCATCCAATAAATTTACAGGATTTACGGGCTCATGGACTATATTTTTGTATTTGTATTTTTAATTTGTCATTATTAAAATATACTTAAATCACAGCTAATATAATAAATATAGCCTAGATTGTGCAGCTGACTCTATAAACAATATTAATAGCGGAACCCTTTGTAATCAGGCAAACGCGACTGGAAGACTTATTCGCTAATTAACGTTAAAATTAACTTTAATTAACACGTTGACGAAAACGACAAGATTAACAGCTTGTAATGAAATGAATACTTGAACGATTGTGAGTGCGTATGTTTAATGTTTTGTTAACGAGCTCGTTTGCGAAGCAGTTGTCAAGTTATTATCTATTAAGTGTTTAATTGTAATAAGATTGTTATGTGTTTTGTTAATGGCGAGTTTAAAAATTAATATATGTACTAACTGTACAGCAAACTGCGACTTAATAATTTTTAACGACCAACAAAAGATGGATGGATTGTGTGAAGGAGGATATGAATAAAATGAGAGTATGCTCAGATATGACGGCCAATAGGGATCAGTGGGAAAGATTGATATACTTCAAATAATGGGATAAAATCAGGCAATGATAATAAATTAAAAAAATCGTAGAACATAGGTAATTAACATCCGTGATTTTTTGAGATTTTATACTCTCTTTTCTCTTAGATAGATAGATATATATAAACTCCGTGATAGATAAACAATTTATTTTCATGTCAATTTCCATTAAGATCCTTTTAGTTGTTTATTTGTGCAACAGCAAAGGTAACAGCAAAACACACTTTATAATATTTATATGACACTTAAAATATTAACTTATTAAAAATTAAAAATTTTATTCACAGTTACGTCGTTTCTATGACTGACTTTAGTGACATTCTCTCTCTTTGTTTTGTCTATACTGTTATACAGTAAAGTAAGAATGTGTACATAGATGGATAACTACCTACTCGTTCTTCAATTACTAAGAAGAGAGATTGGTCTTTATTGTTATGTTTACATAACCTCGTCCATTGTAGCACATTCAAGTCAACCTAGAACTTATATATAAATATACACTGGAAACAAATTCATAATAAATTAAATTAAAGTCTTAAAAAAATACTGTTGAGAATATAATAATTGTCCGTCACATAGAAAACGCAAAACTATATAAGTAAAAAAAAGTATATAAAAATGAATATTAATAATACATCAAATAAAATTAATGATATATGTATAAAAAAAATTGTTCAAGCTGCTTGCAACAGGTAATAAAGTGTCCTTTATTCTTTAGGTCTCCGTCCACTCATACAATGTCACCATGGATGAAGAAATTGTTCCTGCAGCTGATGCCGAAGCTCCTCATGATGAGAAGGACCAAGTACTCGCTGCCAGACTACGATGATACCTTCGTGTCGAATGGCTACACAAATGAATTGGAAATGAGGTTAGATAAAAAAATAATTTCATTTGTAACTTGTTCTTTTTATATAATCGCTGTTTTTATATAAACTAATCGCCCAGTGGTCGAAATTCGATCGTAATAAAAAATACAAAAAGATCTTGAACCAGCAGTAACAAGTAAACATATATATGTGTGTCAAGTACATGGCAGTGTGTGTAATGTTTTTTTTATTGACTAAATGTATTTTTTGCATAATTAAAAAAAAAATTAGCATTCTGCACTCTTCCTCTATATTAACTGCAAGTGTTCGAAATTTCATACTCGCAATTTTCGTAAAAAGGTTTTCCTTCACGTATTGACATAATACTAGATAGAATTCGCCACCGAATGCGATTCTGCGCTTATCTTTTCTAGATATGGTTTTTTTTAATATCATCTTCCCATCTACGACGCTGTCTCCCTTTCTTTCATTAGCACTGTCTCGGTCATCTGTAACATGTACATATATATTACTTAATGTTACATTACACATCTGCAGTTATTAAGTGGAAAATGTAGGATTTGTTAAGCGTAGTGTTAAATGCCTCTGCTCGAACCTAAACTATGCATCAAAGAGCTGAATGCATTTCATATTGAGCTCACATTACCCGAACAAAAGCCAGTGCCTTGTACCGTTCCAGTTGGATCCAATTAAATCCGGTTAAACTCAGATAATACCGGAACATCCATTAATTTGCTGGTGCATCGTAGGAATATCATTTGACAACAGCGTTGATTTTCTATAATAATTTAAATAGTGCAGTATATAATACTTAAATTGTACCCTTCGATTTAGTACAAATGTTTTAATTCATTTATACAAAAGCTTAACGAACACAAGTAATCTTGCCTCAGGAATCGTTCTGTTGATAGGTATAAACTCTATGAAAATCTGTTCAATACTTATTGAGAATATCGTGGACATACATAACATATACATGTTTTGTCTGTATATGGAAAAATATTTTTAATAATGTCATGTAAAATTTATTAAAAGTAAAAAAATCTATGGAACAAACATTATTTTACCTACTATATAAACTATCCTAATGATTTTTTTCACCTTTATCACTTAAGAGTATAAAAAATTAACAAGGACTTATTTTCAGACCTACTAAATAATCACCAAAAATGAAAGATTTTTTTAATTCAATTTTTTGATTTCATAAAGATTTGTCAAATCGTTTAGGAGGAGTTCTGACAAAGACTGTGAGATAAGAATTTTATATGTGAGAATTACATTTTGTTTTTAGCAGGGACAGTCTTACTGATGCATTTGGTGACGCAAAGGGTGGCGAGAATGGAGACTACCGCAAATCCCCAGCGCCTGAAGATGACATCCTATCTGCTAGTGCCCATCAAAGGCCTTCAGGTTATACATAAATTTTACATTTATTTACCAAGAGAGTGTTTTGATTTGACACTGAAGTGGCAAATTCGTCAATAAGATAATTGGAAACGAGTTTCAAAGGAGGACAGTGTAAAGGTTCAGTAAACCAGGTCGATATAGAAAATCTGCTATTAGTCCGTTTCCTTCATAACCAACGGTTAAGTATCATTTTCCATCTGGTGAACCAATAGACTTTTTGCCATTTTAGTACCATAAAAAAGTAAATGCGTTTATTCATCGTAGCTGTTTGTTCTAGTGACTGAATCGGAGAATATGCTACCTCGGCATCTATCTCCGGAGGTAGCTGCGGCGCTGCAAAGCGTCCGCTTCATAGCTCAGCATATCAAAGACGCCGACAAAGATAACGAGGTTAGTTTAATTATACATTAGAAAATAATTGTACGGGATATTAATGGCAAAAATACACAGAAATGGCTTACTTCGTGGGTGTCTTTACCCAATTTGGAGTTCTAACTGTATTAACTGTACTAGCTAGCAATCTAAAGTAATAATAAAAACAAATTTAAAAAAAATATATAACTAAAAAATATTAATTGTAATTAATTATTTATACTAACACTAAAACTCAGAGACAACACTAAAACATGCAAGAAATAAAATATCATTTTTGTCATCACAAAAAAATATTTCATTCGGATATATCGTTCAATTCGTCAAGTCACTTCATTTGAGAAGAATTAATAAGAAACTCAAGTGGTATCTTTTTATATTATTTTAAGTCAGTAGAAATAGAATAGAATAGAAAATCAATATACTGAGATAAACTTACATGAAGCACTTTTGAATAATCATCAGTTATTTTCATTTAATCTACCGCTGGATGGTAGCATACCATTATCATCCACTAAAAAAGCAATATTTACAAAAACTTCATTACCTACATTATTGTTTTTCTATAAACAATAAAGTCCCCTCATTGTCTAAATAAATAATCAGTATTTCTTTTGTTTGCAATACAAAACTCGCTCGTCATCCGTTCGGTATAATTATAACAGAATTGCTTTTATGTTGTATTGCAGTGCTTCTCAAACTGTAGTTCACGCACGATGCATTGATAACTTCTTTAACACATTGAAGACCGGATTCAAAAATCTTATTTCTCACACAGGCACCGACATTTTTTTTACTGTTAATTACGTAGGTATATTATTTTTTAAACATGTTTTTAGTGTACAATAATTTGAGGTGAACATTATTTAACCCCAAGATTTATATCATTTAAAGCGACCACGGGTGATCTCCCGATCTCAATGTGTAAATTTAAGCAAGGCAAGCGGTCTTTAACATGTTAAGAACTCTATTTTTTCTTTTGTGGCAAAAAATGAGGACGGCTTTTGATGAAAATATAAGGACAGATGTACAAAATCGCGAAGTTAATTAGCAGTTTGATGTAAGAATTATTTTGTTACTGCAATAGTAAAAAAACTGATTTCTACATAATTTTATGTCGCACTGGTGGTAGTCAGGCATACTGTTGTTTTGATGGTAACCTTCATCTACATGAATAGCACCACGGCCGTTACGTGAACAAGGAACGCCGGTGATACCGCTCAAGTGTTGCCATTCTGGAGGACTAAGATGTCATGCTTTTTCTATGTAATTTCACTATCGTATTTCACTCTTCACCCGAAATATAGTTTACAAAGCAAGCTGCTTGACGGTTCAAATAGAAAGGGATATAATAGATAGACGACTTTGTATAAAGTCTATCTTGTACAGTAAAGTTCTGTATTACCTGCTCTAGAACAGTGTCCTAAATTTTAAAGTTGTAGCTCAAATAGCGGATAGCTCAATAGAAAAATAGCGGAAAGCACAATAGCCCAATATAGGTATCCTTGGAGATGACTTTGAACAAAGTCTCATCATCATCTGCTTCTTCCTTATCCCATTTATTTGGGGTCGGCGTAATATGTTTTTCTCTTCCATTCATCTCTGTTCGCAGTCATCCCGTTATTTACTCCCTTTCTCGCCATATCATCTTTCACACAGTCCATCCATCTCTTTTTCGGTCTTCCTCTACCCTTATAACCATCCACATTCATATGTAACACCGTCATTAGGATATGATCTTCATTCCTACGCATTACATGCCCATACCAGACGATAGACGATTACTCTTTAACCACTCCGACATCGGTGCCACTTTCATATTTCCTCTGATGTATTCGAACTAAGCAGAATTTGAACAAAGTCTATCTTGCCTAATAAATATATTTCTCTTCTTGAGTAGAATAATACCTCTGGAAATGCGTGCCAAAGTTGGAAGTAGTTATTAGGTTATTCGTATTGAGGTTTGTAATCTCACATACAGAAAATGAAAAAGTGTTAGTTATTTAGTAACGATTGTTAGCAAACAATAAAATTTTACATCTCAACACCGAATAGCTTGTTTTTCTAATATGTCGCGGGGCAGTCAACTTTGGGAACCGCTGGCGTATTGTATAAAATATCAGGCCGCGTCACGGGCGGACCATTTTTCCTGTTCAGGAGGACCGTTACGTTTCGGAGGGTGCATGAATATTTAAACCGACCCCGAAAAAGTTAGTAATGCTTTTTCGTTCTTTATTATTCGACGATAATTAAGACGGCTGCGGCAACTTGCGCCTGTTATGTTTCAGTTATGAATATAGAATGTTTACTTTGGGAATCCGATGAAACAGTAATGAGAGAAGGATTTTATTATACACACTTTTTTATGTAAAACATATATCTAATATCAATAATTTATAACACCTTTTATAACTAAAGTAGTTATAAAAGGTAGAGTACCTACTCATGTGGGCCTAGTAGTTAAAAAAACTACTTATGGTAGATATATATTACACCTTACTAATATATCTAGTCCCAAGCTAAGCAGAGCTTGTGTAAGCTAAGCAGAATTAACATGCTTGAGTTCATTTTTTCGTAAATACATACATAAAATATATAGTAAATATCCAGACCTATACAAGCAATTATACTTATGGATACGAATGTCTGCACCGCGCGAGGAACCCGCCACCATCGGATGTAAAGTGATGTGCTAAACCACTAGACTACCAAGTCACCAAATCACCACCAAGGAATCCTATACCTAGTTGATTTTTATAAAAAACTAGCCGACTCCGCAAACGTTGTTTTGCCATATAAATTAAAATCGGTTGTATCTATTTTTTAATGTCAAATCGTAATAATAATAAAAAAAAAATTGTTCAACAAAAAAAACAAAAATGTTAGGGGTGGACGACCATTATAACTTATTGGTATGAAAAGTATATAGTAGCTAATTCTCAGATCTACGAATATGCATATAAAATTTCATCAAAACAAAATCGGTCTAGCCGTTTCGGAGTATGGTAACTAACATTGAAACACGAGAATGCTATATATAAGAAGATATATAATAGATATAAACAATAGAGATATTATAAAATAAATAAATGTAAATGAAAAGAAATCTAGTTATATCAAAAATATAAAAGCAGTCAAGTTGAAAACGAGCCTAGTTTTTTAAGGCAGTTAAAAATTCTGTGCACATCCCCAAAGCTGTGGTTTCTTATTAAAACTTCATATAAAATGGCGCCCTCAAGTATTATACGGCTTCAACTCGCTTCCAATTTCCTTAAAGCAGTAGATACATATATATAAGTACATAAAGTTTTATTTTTATGCAGTGTTTTGTACTGTAAATTCTCGAGTTCTTAAAATAAACGGGGTCATTTCTTTTTATCTTCTTTATCTTTATTTTGCTTTACATATTACAAAACCGTGACGAAGCCACATACTCGTATGTTCGTTTGTAAAAAAAATAACAATATTGTTACAAATTATTATGACAACATATACAATAGGCTAGAAAATTGTATGTGTATTCCATCAATTATACATTCAAAAAGAATTTGAATGTAGAAATTAACTAAGAACCTACATCAATTTGTTTTCAATAAAAAAACCCTAATAATTAGTCCATTCGTTTAGGAGATATCGTATCTCCTAGCCACAGACAAACAGACACGTCGAACTTATAACACCGCTCTCTTTGCGTTAAAATTAACAGAAAACAAATACAGCGATTAAGTGGATAATCACTTTGTCTGTTGTTAATTCAAATCAGAGCAACAAGACCAACACCGTCTGAATTAAATATCCAACGGCGAATTAATTAATTGGATTAATTAATAAAGTAATTTACCTTACCTTAAATAAACTTACATAAACCAAAGAAGTCCGTACTAAGAAAGTTTTTGTCGTAATACTAGTTAAAAGTTAAGAATTTTTAAACCCCCTCCGATCGATCCCCTGTCTATTTCAAACGGAGATCGAAATTGCGGTGGCCTGAGCCGTTTGAACTCCTAGCGATGCCCTCAGACTAAAGTCCTATCCGTCAGGCGGGAGTTGGTATTCAGTCGTTCCATAAGACTTTCTGGGGGTTTGGAGTGCCATCTGCACTCGCCCCCTAACTAACGTCCGATGGAACTGTAAAGGAAGCTGTGGCCAACAGCATTAGAGTAGTAAGAAAAAAAAACTAGTTATACAACGGACTGTGTTCTGAGCAATTGTTCGACATGAGACCATCAACAGAGAATTCATTCCCACATGCTGGAATCTAAGTGGTCTCGGACAGTGGGGTTTCAGAGGAGCTTCCTCCCGCATACACTTAGGTTGTGGAATGAACTTCCTGCCGAGGTTTTCTTACGAGACTACAGCATGGGGTTCTTCAAGAAGGGTATATTAAGGTTTCTTAAGGGTCGGCAATGCGTGACACCCCTGGTGTTTCAGGCGTCTATAGGCTACGGTAACCATTTACCATCAGATGGGTCGTATGCTTGTTTGCCACCATAGTAGTATAAAAAAAAAGTTATCTATAATAGGTACAAGTTGTACTAGTTTTTTAATTAAATTGGTATACGGGTATAAACCCGGCAACGCCATTTAATTCAAAAACCAAAAAATTACCATAAGGTAATTAGCGTGTTTTTGTATCGTGTTACATACGTCTTTATACACATTTATTATTTTATCGTTATCTGTATTTAATGCAATCTGTAACTAAATAGTAACTACTCATACTCTAATATTATTGTTTCAACAACAATTCGAATTGGTCATAATAATATTTACTTTTTTATGTCCTGTGACTCATGCGATGTTATTCCAGAGAGCTGAGATTGCTTCGACATTTCAGAGGTCTAAGATATTGTACTTTTTATCCTCTCATTTCACAGCTTACAAAGCAAGCTTGGCGGCTGTAATAAGTGTAATAGGTGAGATTGAGGTACACATGCGACTTTGCATTCTTTAGTACAAACCGGCTTGCAAAATTTCTACACGTTGTTTCTATCTTTACATAGTATAAAATAAAGCTTCGACCTTGTTCGCTTAGGGTTTATAGTTTTTAAACTACGCCACGGATTTCAATACAGCTTTTAGCAATAGATAGATTGATATAAGTGGAAGGTTTATGTGTATAATACATGTACAATCGTGCGAAGTCGCGGTGGGTAGCTAGTTGTTAATAAATAAACTACTTGTATGTACATCGCGTGACTTGAGTGCGGTAATTGCTAGATTCCATGCTGTTGAAAGTAATCCGTCTACCTTCTTGAAAATTATTAGAGTGTCTATGGATTTAATTAGCTTTACGTACTATCTGGAGATTCTTACTCTGTGTTCTCTATTAATTCTACAACTAAGTGGATTATCGAATTTTGTTCGGTTTAGAGAGAATTTGTTTCCTGAATCTGATCCAATATATACCTAAAGCAACTTTGTTTGAATGCGCTTTTCTAAATTTCTGATTCTATTACTTACAATTGAATTTAATTTTTACATTTTATAGCTTCTTTAAAGAAGGTTTGAATTAATTATGGTCGAATTTCGAGCACTAGGTAACCACTAGTCATAACATCTGTAATCAAAATTATCTAATTAATAATTTCCAATTAACTTGCTCAGTTTTGCAATAATCGTTGGCTCATAAAATTTCAATCACATAGCCGGCCGTAGTAAACCTTAAACAAATTTCTATTCTAGGTTAGGGCCTGATATAAAAATTGATTAAGCAATTTTCCGGCCAGAAACACTTAGGATATTCTTCGTAGACGATAATTCCAATTTAAATATTCAAAAGGAACAGATGAGGCATTAAAATATGTCCGTCCGTTGATTAGAAGACATCTGTTAAATCGATGTTATCATAACAATTTAAGACTATGTAAATTTTGACACGGCATCGACGTGGTTTAACATGATTCAGAACGCTTGTTTACATAAAATGGCAATAAATTCTGCCATCAATAATTCGGTATTGTTTTATACTGATTGAGACATTATTGCTGGCAGCTTGGCCACCATTCTTTTTATATTACTTTAAGACCTTTTTTTATATATCACTTTTGACATTTGTGCAAACCCAGTATTCATATGTGAAGCAAAAACTCTATGTACCTTTTTACAAGATATGCGCGACGCGGGAGCACAAATTTTAGCATACTTATAGTTTATATAGAGAAGGAGTGCAAAAACGTATTATTGTTTTAAAAATACATTAAATCAATTTAAAGAACATTACACACACTACCATTTATTTGACACACACACGCATACATACACTTTTGTTTATTCTTAAAGTCTGTGGTCAAATTGAGAATAGATTGTTTGTCTTCAATACATATTATTTGTCTGCAGTAAAAAAGTTATTCAATGTTAAATTTATTATGGACTTAATTATACCTGCTTTTTTAATAATTGTATATCCATCCTGCTCTAGTTATTGTATTTATAATGATTCGTTTACTTGAAATACATCAGCAACTACGTCTTGTGTACCTCTATCTCACCCATTTCAGCTAGCCGCAAATCACCTACTTTGTAGCTTCTACTTCAGTTGGAGTTTGAGATATGTCATAAAACATTTATCTGTCTATATATCATTTATATCCAAGGCAATGAAATCACGGGGTATGCAAATAGCATCTGAGTGGAGAATGGTAACACATCATGGGTATTAGTGGCGTCATATGATGTTGGAGGTGCTGTTCTTGTATATATATAGTCGACGTTTGCCACTTACTATCAGGTGGGCTATTAGTATGTTTATCATTTAAATAAAAAAAATCAACATAATTATAAGATAAAAAAGTTATCATTTCGAACACCAAGTGTACATCGAATAGTTCGATATCGCTCGTGTTTTTTTTATTATAAATATATGTATATAGATCTGTTTATGTCATATTATTTATATATTGTATCTGTAATAGTTACACTCCGAAACTGTTCTTAATGTTCACGCATTTTATGCCACTCCAGACTTTAGTGTCCATAAGTATAAAGTTGCAATAAAATTGACATTGTTGTAGATAAACGTTGACAAATTCACTTAGCAGCCTCTCTGCAGTTGCAACACAGTAGCAATCTGAAGCGGGGAATTGCCCTCAAAGATCGTAACTCACTTTGACGAGCTCATAAATGTTATATAGTGTGACAGGTTTACTATACTTCACGGGTGTTGATCAAATGAAGAATGCATGTTTGACAATAATACATTACTTTGCTGGCAGTATAATTACTATTGAAACTATTTATTACAGGTTTACTTTTTTAATATTATTAGAAAAGCAAACACGCTTACGGTCAATCCGACTGACAGTAGTAATAATATTAATAACCCTGGACAATTCACACAGCGCCATCTTGTCCCAAGCTAAGCAGAGCTTGTTTTATAGATACTAGACAACTGACACAAATACTCATATACATTTTTCTTCTGTATAACATACATAGAAAACACTCAGAGCGATACAAACAATCATACACATTAATAAAAATGTTTGCACCGTGTGGGAAATTGAACCTGCGACTCTCAGAAGTACAGCGGTGTGTTAAACCGCTAGACCACTGAGGTAGGACATGCTCATATTTCATACATGTGTATATTTATTGTCTATTTACTTGAAATTACAGTACAAAGGATCTACAGAAATACAGAAAACAAAGAGTTAAATTCTTTTAATATACTGTTTCGTTGCATGCTAGTACCCAATATACCTATAGCACTGTAGTATTGTGGAGAAATTTTAAGCCAAGAAAAGACGTGCACAAACGGCGAGCTTAATCCTTATAGAGATTTCTAGTAACATACCCGTGAGTGCTATTGTGTATTAGACGTTAATTTAAAGTATTATTTATTTTCTGTTCTATGTTTGTAGAATTCCATTAAAAATAAGTATTTTAGTTGAATATGTCCATTACTATGCGCCAATGACACATTCAGCCTTCGCATGAACGTTGGCGTTTAATCTGTTGATATTGGTCAGAAGCCTTTTTTCTCTTTAGTTTATCTTTCACCAGTAAAAAAATATAATCTTTCTTTTTATTATGTTCCTTTAGATGACTATATATATGAGTATAATTATTTGTATCGGTCGTGGTGTTTTCTATGTGTAATATGTAAGTATTTACGAAAAAAGCCTATAGTATTTATAACAATTATGTATCTATTGCCCATAACACAAGCTTTGGCTAGCTCAACTTAAGTCTAGATGGCGCTATGTGAATTGTCCTGAGATTATTATTATTACGTCTAACAGAAAACTATTTATACATCAACAATATTTTGCGTTAGCAACTAGATAATAAGATAGTTTCTTTAAATTTTTATTTCAATTATTACACAGAATAACTGACGAATACCATTCCGAGGCAAAAGAAAAAAATAACCAAATTAGAATGTAAAAAGATGGGCGAAATATTAAATTTTCTAATGAAACATCAGTAGCAAAGCGTAAATGGAGAATAAGGAATGAAGCCGGGGCTCTCAATAATTAAAAGTCATCAAGTAAATCTTACTTAATTTGAATTTAAGGCGGTGACAATTTCCCTGGCATGCCTGTAGAACATTGCATAATTTGAAGTACATTAACTAGATTAATACTGGTAATGGGGTTCGACTCGTGTCATGATCGTCCAATGAATGGCCCCATTGGGAAGAAGAATGTACGAATGAATGGTGTTCTAAGAAGAATTTATCAGTCACTAGATTTTGCTTGCGATTACATTCCTGTGGGATTCCATAGTCCCAATATATACGTATTTGGTATTACAGGTTATATGTTCTAAGTGTTTAAATATATGCGTCTATATATATGTTACAGTATTATAAACGTGAACGTTTGTGAGTATATATAGATATAGATGGCTGGATGAATGTATGTTATTCAATGACGTAAAAACTAACATGTGTTGCCAGTTTAAGATGGCTAAGATGCCATGCCTCTTAACCTATTACTAAGTAGATAGATAAAACTTTATTTGATTATTAATAACATACTATTATACTATCATAAATGTGCACTATACATAGTTCGATATAATATTATGAAGATGGTGTCCTTCTGTACGCACCAATACTAAAAGTTCGTAAGTTCAGCGTGGTAGATTGTTCCGAGTACAAAGAATTTTTTAAAGGAGTTTGGGCTATTTTTTAAAACTAGTAGTACTGCAACCTGCATAGATCTATTATGTTCGCCTTTTTTTAGAGTTGAATGGGTCTTAAAAAAGGGTAGACCTATCAGGGACAAGAATTGAAAGATATTCTCAAGAGAGAAGGTTTTCTCTCCACAGGATAGTGTGTAACTTCCAAAGGAGATATTTTATATATTAATAGGCTATATTTTATCTACAAAAAATAGATGAAGCCGCGGGTATACATATACATGCAGAATTACTTATATTGTATTGGTTTAAATAAACTGTATTATATACTAATTTGTAACTAAGCCTATATTTGTGTAATAAAATACAAAAAAAAATCTTATCTATAACAATGACACACCGCTTTACATTCAATCGTCGCGGGTTCGATTCCTCGCACGATGTAAACATTTGTCTATGTATATTATATTATAAAAAATATCTAAGTATTATATATCAGTTGTCTAGTAGCTATAACACATGCTACTTGCCTTGTAATTAGATGGCACTGTGTTAATAATCCAGGATTATTTATTTATTGATCTAAGTTTTATATGTAAACATTTGTATATTTAAGCCATTTATTTTATGTAAATTTATAGATTACAATATTGTGATTTTAGTTAGTCAATCACGTCTCAGGAATTTAATGTAATAAAGTTGAAATTAACTTGCAAATTGCTCTATCCATCATGGCATCGTTCAGATCCCATTACGAGACTATGACAAGGGAACACCATCTATACCATAGTGTTTTATAATATACATTATATAGTATAGTTTTACGGCTTGATGTCTTAGTGGTTTAGTACACCGCTTTACTTTCGATGGTCGGGTTTGATTCCTCGCACGATGCAAACTTTTGTATATCATTGTTCGTATAGGTCTGGGTGATTTCTGTGTATTAATTGTATGTATTTATAGAAAAATGTGTCTAACTATTTATATCAGTTATCTAGTACCCTATATAACATATAGAACTTATATAACATACTATATATATAGTATGTTATATAAATTCTGCTTAACTGGGGTCTAGATGGAGCTGTGTGTATTGTCGTGAGATATTACTATATTTTAAAAACATATGATAAGCTATAGAAATGTTAATTAATCGTAAATCAATCTATTACATTATTACCTGAGAATTAGAAGCTTTGAACAGTGAAAAGGTAGGTGTCATATTATATATATAGAATATATCAATACAAATACAAAAGGTATACATAAACACTAAAATAAACGATTCTAATAAAATATGTATTTACTTATTACATATATAAATATAATATAAGTAAATACATAAACTAAACACATAGGATTATGTATACTTTAAAAATATATATATATATATATATAATAAACAATTTTAGTGCTTGTACTGAATTCCAAATTAATAAACTAAATACATATGTCTATGTAGATACATAAATAAAATGAAATGAACGTACGTAAATAATATACATATTTAAACAAACACAATAATTTTATTTTAGTGCTTGTTTTTCTGGAAACAGTAAAATAGTTCTTATTGAATGCAGAATGGCATGGCTTCAGAATGGCATAACACAGCATAAATTATATTCCCGCCAATTCAGTTAATTCCAGAGTACTGTAGTAATGCCAATTCCACAGATAATTCCAGAGTACTGAAGACTCAAATTATAATTGAATACTATTTGAGATTCATAGCAGCACATTCGCGGTTTTAACTGCCCCCCGGGATCCGGAAGCAGTCTATTCGCCGAGTCTCGATATTTCCTCGGGGACGAGTAATCGATACCAATTTAAATGTGCTGATTTCTTCGAACGGCTCCGTAATGAGGTTCGAGTCCAATTCGTGTAACCGCTTACACTAATCGCTTCGCCAATTGGCACACAGATGACGATAATGTTCAGGCTTTTATAGATATCTGATGGTGGTTGGTATATAAATGATTTTCTTATACAAATAAAGGAATGAGACTATATTGAGTCTAGTTGATTACTAGTTCAATATAGTCTACACGCGACTTCGTATGCTTTTGGCTACTATTTATCTAAAAAAACATACTAAAACGCAGTTAAAAACTATGCCAGTTCTCATGATACAATGAATCGTTCTATAAATTTCATTAAGATTCGTTTAGCCCTTAAGTTATGAAAGGTAAAGACACATTTTCTAAATTCCAATATCATGAATATCGCACACTCAATAATCAATAAGTGTTAAACTGTATTAACTCACGAAATATGTTTTAGGAAAATCGTCTTTAAAGTTTTATAATTAAGAGTTAAGTTAGAGATTATATAACGGGATACTTACCGTGATTATGTTTTTAATGAGCTCCCGATACTTCGACGAGTTACCTGAATCTCCAGCTACATATTACAATATACATGTGTACATAAGACTTTTAGTTGGTCTAGCGGTTTAGCACACCGCCTTATATCGGATATTCGCGGGTTCGATTCCTCGCACGGTAAAACATTTGTATTCATGAATATGTTTGTATCGATCTGGGTGTGTTTACGTATAATATGTTTGTGTTTACAAAAATGTGTATTTAATTTGTGTTCTTGTATAGTACCCATAATCTAAGGTAGTACATCTTAGCTGTAAGGTGTACGACCTTAGCTTGAGACTATATGTGGCTGTGGGAATTTTTCTGGTTTAATACTACATATAGCATTATTATCAGAACTCTGTTAGCGTAAAGGAATGCACATTATGATGTCCTGTAAAATAAAAAAAAGTTACAATCTGTAAAAATTGTCTATAACCAATCTCAAGAATTGGGTATCACATTTTTTTTTAATCCTGTAATATGAATAAGAGATTTTTTTTATTAATGGACAAAGATTTATTGTGTCGAATTTAACAATAATTGAATGCGCAAAATATTTGGCCATTCAAACAAACAAACTCTATAGATGTATTATATTGATACAGACAATTGTATATTTTTGTCAACAATTGACCTAATTCCTGGTACCCAATAATATGTCGCTCAGAAAACCGCTTTTCCCTTAGAAAGTGTGGCGCCAAGACGGAATAGGCTTGTTGTAAAAATATCGATATATCGATATACTTTAGTATAGATATATCGATGTATCTATATATAAAATTGATTTTGTTTTATATTAATGATGGAATAAAAGCACACGACTCACTTGAGTTGGTAAGTGGCAACCGTCGCCTAATATACATGAACAATAATACTATGGATATGACGTAGATATCACCCACTGTACTCTATCATCAATAATTCTTTGCAACTTAAGTACAATATGAGCGGTACAGAAGAGGCTGAAGAAGGTTCTATATGATTAAATGTAATTTGAAATTGAAACCACATTATGCATTAACGAAATCAACAAAAAAGTAATGCAATCCTTATCAGTAAATGAAATGCAATATTACAATCCACTTGTGTTTAATTTATTTATGTAAGAAGAAAGTAGTACAGAAGTAGTAAGAAGAAGCTATTAAGTTTTTAATATATTCATTCCAAAATTAACCGATACATTTTACACCGATATTGGTATTGTAATACCAATATCGGTATATCGATATATCGAAAGACGCTGTTTTTGGCACATCCAACATCCCTTTAGAGGGAACGATTGGCGAATTATTATTCAGAGCGCGTTCTTACGTCTTAGAGATAACCGCACTTCATTTTTGAAACGACGATATAAATAGCGCCCTTGGGACGAATAAATTTTAAAACCATCACGGCGGATTAAGCAAGCGATCCATTTTGACTCGGTGTGGATTAATCTTCCGTTTTTTTTCACGGTAAATAGATATTTTTTTTATTAGCATTCCGGTGACTTACTGCTTGTTCAAGTTATGGCTGATTAAGTAATATTCAGGTTTCCAGGGATTTCGAAATTTTCATAATAAAACATCTTAATGTTTATTAAAATAATATCCAATTTCAAATTGCTGAAATTAATATTTTTATTCAAAAAATACGAGATACCATGGAATCCTATTTTAACTATAAAACTGTTCGTCCTTTTCTCACGAGATACTTTCTTCATTTCATAGAAGGGGATAAAAGTTCTAATGTTCAGTTATAATGTCTCTAAATATTCCATCTCGGACTATAGTTGTAAAAATATGTATGTATGGCAGAAGTAGCTAACACAATTTTTCCATAAGTTCCAGTTCCAGGACTCCGTATCGTCACTTAGCTTTGTTGAATTTCGAAATGTATTTGTAAATACCAGAAAATACCTCGATCCTCCTAATAAAATAATATTCTGTAATTCTACTGCCTTATTTCTCTTTTCATCATTCAAACCAAATTGCTCGGCTGAAATAGATGAAACAAAGGTACCAACGCAGATGATATCGTCCACAGTCTTACTTCTTTTTAATTCTGCATTTAATACACTTTATTAACATATAGTTAAACTGGTCATAATCTACTAAATCCTGAAACTAATCCCTGGTTAGAACTGCATGCGTCTAAAGTCCTTTCTACCTGTCGCCGCTATCAAAAACATCGGTCAATAAGTATATGGATAACGTGAGCACTGTGTATCGTTTTTCGTCGGAAAATCTAACGACGGTAGTTGAGCAAACTGCCGCAATATCAACATTAACATTCTCTGTTACTCCAGTCACCTCGTAACCACTGCTTGTACAACCTAGTATAAAAAATATCAACTCCATGTACTGGTAAATGTATGTATTATAATAAAATGATAACTATATAACATTAATATAACTATGTCTCTAACACAATTCACTTAAGTATAAAATACAACCAGCACATCCTTTGCTCAAATGCCGTGGCTTACAAAAACCCTTCTTTTATACAGAGAAGATCTTATGCGTGGGGGTTGTACGCAACTAGTTTAAAGATACCGAGTAATAATGAAACTACCTTCTTTTAATATTTTTAAATAATAGGATTTTTCTCCAATATCGATGTGAATTAGTCGAAACGTGGTAAATACCTTTATTTACCATAAAATTATTCTTGTCAAAACCCGTTTAACTGTATTATTAATTTATTTAAAGTCTACCTCTATTTTAAAATATTGGTAAGATTAATGATAAACTAAAATAGGTTTTCAATATTCATATAAATGGATATAGTGACGTTTAAGAATGGTCCATTCGCTTTGTTTGGTGTACGGACTTGATATTAATGGTAGCTGGTCTTATCTTGCAAGTAAGACGGGCTGTGAATGCGAAACGATTTTGAGATATGTCTAGCGATTTACTTGCTTTCTGCAAACACATTTTGGATATTGTAAGCTATTTATTTTTAGTTTTATGTATTGTAATATAACTAATATCTGTATATTTATAACGTCATACCACAGGTATGATTTTTAAGAACAATAATAAGTCTGTTTGGGTTACGAAAACTGATTACTCTGCTTTTGACAAATTGCTATAGCATTTACTAGTGGTGACTCTATTCTCCCAAATTTGAATTAAAAATGATTCTGTATTTTTGTAAATATTTACATATTTGAAAAGAATACGAACTGAGTTTCTTGTCAGTTCTTCTCATCTCGAAAGCATTCCAAACTAGCGGAAAATTTGACAAATCATAAGAGTCTGTAATAGACCTACATGAATAAAGATACTTTTATTTTATTTGATTGAATAATTAGAATGATAATTGTTTTTCTGAACTATTCTAAAGTTATAGCGTAGCTGACCATTATAGCTTCACTGAACGAAAGAGGGTGAGTGCTCACTACAAGATCATGGAAGGACTTGTAGAGTTAGTCGCTCTATAAGATTAACTTCTTTTATCCGTCAGGGATATGACTTTAGTCTAAGGGCACTAAACACTGAATTGAACTTAATTTAAAACTTTTAGTTACCAATCCAGTTATACATCTAAAAAAATGATTATTTATCTTTAAATTGACTCGTGTGATGTACTTTTTCTGTATTTGTCCAAATAGTTAATAAATAAATAGTATTTTGTAAAGCTGATAATCAGTTTACATTCGTTTGTCTGTTTTGTATTTGAAAATGAAATTTACGTATTTCTATTAGTTGTCTGGTACATAGCAATCTTGTTACTTAGTGTTGAACTAGATAGCGTTGTATGATGTATACTGGGGTATTTATTTAGTAGCAGGTACATACTAGAACAAACCACTACATCGCCAAGTTAATTTCAATAATGGACTAAAGTCCACGTACTAACTGCATATATACACTTTTGTGGGCGAACGTAAGTATATCGAAGCAGCTCGCATCAATGTATACAAGGATTCTTCTCGTGCCTGGCTATTTGCGAGGGGATTTCCTCTAAGTATATATATATAGCAAGTTTATGTCGACACATGGGGCTTGCATCTCTAGATAAGCAAGCGTGTTATGGAACACGGACAAAAATGTTGTGTGCGCTGAATTTAAAGCTGTTTAAACGGATTTTGTTTAGTGTTAGTGTTCGCGTGTTGCTTCGAGACGAACTTTATAATGTAGTAAAACTAAATTTATGCTCAGATAGGGTACGGAAAATCGAGTGTATACAGTTCTAAGACTCGAGTCTTTTCAGTGTTTACTTTTAAAATGATGAAGAGTAAACAGTTGAATATAAAATCAATGCAAATACGTTTCGGGCCTCACTGTATATCTACTATATATACTTACTATAGGTAATTATAATTGTATTGACTGTATCAAAATAAAATAAAATATAAATAAATTCAGTAATTGATGTACATTTTAGATACCAGCTTGTTTTCAACAAACAAGTCCTAACCAAGAATCTCGTTCCGATGATATTAGTATAAGTTATTTATCTTAGATGTAAGCTATGATGCCTAAAATATATAAGTATAAGCGAAACTTATTTCCAATATTTTTTTAGTAGGTATTACGTGTATTTTTCTAAGGGTGTGGTGCTGTTCCGTCTCATATAAATGTGAGACGGAACAACATATTTATAGGAGACGGTTACCACTTACCATCAGGTGGGTGTATGTTGTGTTTGCTATTCCAGTTACATATATAACTTATTTATTTTTAAATTTTGATTCAAAAGAATATATATCAACTAATAAGAAATTTAAATAATCTTTATTCAAACATTTTTATTTATGTATTCTACCACTCATTCCGTAAGCAGACTCATCGGAAGACGAACGTGTAAGAAACTTGCGTGTTGCTTATTTCAATAAATGTTGTTCATTATTATACATTTAAGATTATACGTGAATACAAACTGCGAAATAGCGAGATTGATAAAAGTAAATAAATATGATAGCTGGCTATTTGTGTAACATAAATTATTAAGCAGCAATAAGACCGCCTTATTGTAACTATACATGTGTTCTTTAATATATTGTTTATGCCTTTTCCTTACTGTATGTTATAAATAAAGTATATTCTATTCTATTCTATTAATGAGTCATAGTTATCAATACAGATCAGTCCCTACAAGCAGCACCCATCCAGAACTATAACAAGAGAATAAAAATAAAATGTTATAAAAGTAAATAAATATTTTACCAAAAGCGGTGTTTGATGAAAGGCTGTTTATGTGTCGAGCGTCGACAAAACTGTTTTATCTAGTCTGAGGTAAGTTTTCAGGCCACTGGTTGGAAATAGACGGATATCGAGTTTCAATTGGAGCCAGCGCATGCCGTCGACACTGTTAGTGGTTTTTCACGACCATTGACACAAAATGCACTCGAAATGCGTTTTTGATAACGGAAATCTGCAGTGGAAAACGAAACCGTGCGCTTCGAGTTGCAATCATAGTGTAATAGAACTGTGTTGATACTATGTACGGCAACCCTGATATACTACTATGCTACTATATACTACTGACAGTATTGTATTATGTATAAGGGTATAGGAATGGTCTCACGTATTACTGTAATATATAAATGCATCTTTTAATAGGAAGTATGGAAAACTTATCTTATGTTGTTTTTCTAATGTCGCATTGCATCTGTAAGATACTCGTACAAGTGCAATGCAAGTGAGAAAAATAATCCTAATAAAAAAAAATACAAAGTCTAATAAGATATTATTACTAGCTAGAAGTCTTTAGTTATATTTATGTTAATATCTTAATCTTAATCTGAATACACAACAACTCTACATAGACGTTGACAGATTTTTTTAAATGGCATATCGTACAGTTCAGAACAAAATCTAATATTCAATTCCATTTCCTTGTATTTCTGGCTCAAGTTTCTGTCGGAAGGAAGTATTCCGTGTCTTGGCTAACTACGTTTCCATTTCTTGCGCATCTCTCAGAAGGAATCGAGAAGTTCCTTTTATACGGGTGCTAGATACCGCCGAGATGAATGAGAGTTGATTGAATGACCTTTTTGATCACCTTCTGTTTTTTAGCATTCTCTTTAATGTTGGTTTATAAGTAATGAACAAGCAATTTGTTATTTAGTAATGCTTTGATAATCGGAGTGTATTTGCTTTGGTATTGATGTTATCTTGTGGGTTACATATAGAATTTTCTACAATAAAACGTGAACCATAGAGCAGTAGTACTATACAACTGATATAAAAACATAGATATATTTTTCAAATATCATACAGGTTCTAGTCATCATCAGATAGGTAGGTACTACTGGCCGAAGGGTGTGGTATATCGGCGCTACCGTTGCAGATTGCCTTCGTCAGTGCCATCACCACACAGGCAATTTCAATGTCTTAATTTTATAATATTACTTCATCTGTATGTTAGTCTATAAGGTATTTATAATATGGGCCCAGTAGCCTGAAATAAATAAATATAGATACATAGAAAGCACACTTTCAGCAATTGTGTTTTCTATGTATAATATGTATTTATTTATAAAAAAAATGTATCCATGTATTTATATAAGTTGTCTAGTACCCATAACACAAGCTCTGCTTAGCTTGGGACTAGATGGCGCTGTGTGAATTGTCCTGAGAAATTATTATTATTATTAATTTTTGCGCCGTGTGAGGTCTCAAACCTGCGACCATTAGAAGTAAGATGGTGTGTTAAACCGTTAGACCGCCGAGAAAATTCAAACAAGGATTATTTCTATTGTATTCTAATATATTCTGGAAATCTTTTCTCTAGATATTTCTGAGGATATTTAGGAGAGCGCTGCTCAGTTTCTACATCATACATCTTGCAATAGTCTAAAAGCCTCTCTGACCACTACGTTTGTATAAATTGAACATTATAGGTCAAAGTTTTGGCAAACGAAGCGACAAGCATCACCAAAATTGCTTTGAGCGTGTCTCGATCCCTTGAGATGAATGTACATAAACTAGTTCCTATCAGGCATACCTAGTCTCAGAGAATGTTGGAGCAGTTGTCTGCAACTTACTATTTCATGGACTCCTGAAAAGGAATTGATTTGCGATTGCGTTCGTTTCGTATATTACCCAAGTATTCAAAGATGGTAGACTGGTTTTAGATGTATTTTATATTAAAAACGTTTGTATTACATAGTACCTAATATTATTTTGCATGTATTTATATACTGTGTGTGTGTATGTTGTGAAATCTGTAAAATTCGGTCACAAGTATGCTGATTTCTACAAAAAAGGAGATGATATAGAACTTTATGTTCGATTGAATTAAAAACAGAATACTTTTAGAATCTTTAAAAATAAACAAAAATAAATTACACATAACTTAAAATACTAATAATAATAAAAAAAAAATATCAACATCTAGGTCTATTACAGACTCTTATATCAAATCTACCGTCAGTGGTTTCGAGATGCTTCTCAACTCGAAAGTACTCCGAACTGACTCCGAAAAACTCAGTTCGTATTCTTTTCAATATATTACTTACAATTATAATAATATATTGAAAAGAATACCAACTGAGTTTCTTGTAATGAAAAATATGGCTGATAAATATATTAAATATAATTTTATCTGTATCACTATCGTCAACATAACTACATGTCAATAACATTCTACAGAGAAAATATTGAACATCCTATTATATAAAACACATGATTTTTTGTGCAGTTGACACTTAAAATGAATTGTTTCCGAGACAACCGCCAAGGGATTGGACTGAAGATTTCCTGTTATTGTACTGTTGTTTATAGTAACTGAGAATTACACGATATATTGTAATACTAGTTGAAACAAGAGGCTTTGTTTACTTTTGATTGACATTATTTCATAAATATAATTATTTATAACAATATTATTCAGAAGAAAAATACAATTTCCTTGTAAATTATAGTTCAGTTTATGATATTATATTTTACTCATATTATAAACGTATAATTATTAGATTATTGTAGTAGTACTCCTGTATCTGAGTATACACTGTTCACAGTTAAATCAATGTACCATTTTCAATTAATTAAAAGTGTGTCAATCATCACACAATCCCTCCATTTTTTATTTGGTTAAATAAAAAAATGGATGGATTGTGTGAAAGATGATACGTATAAAAGGAGAATAAGCGCAGATATGACGGCCGATAGGGATAGTGGAAGAAGAGGATATACTGTGACGACCACACATAATGAGGTAAAGACAAAATAACGACCTATCTGTTCGTTTTGCTTTTACTATATACTTACTGCTGTCGTACTTACGAATCATAGTGTAATACGTATAACAAAATTGAAAATTATTTATGTAAGTAGGCACTTCCTATTTCCATAAAATAATTTAACTACGATTCGTAATATAATCTTTAGAACGTCAGAAAATCCACGTCCCGTCGATTTTCCATTCATCAACAATGATTTAAAAGTTTTTGAAGAAAATCCATCCAATTATGCTAAAGAGCCAATTTCATGTCCGCCACTCTTGTTTACTGTTTTCAAAGGGTGTACTTTAATTGAACCCGTTCTAAGGACAATGGGAAGTTTTCACAAGCATTTTTTTCATTATTTCCGCCTCTTAGTCTCTCAAGTTTAAAATAATGAGAAGACGCGTATCAAGGAGCAATTTCCTTTAAAAGATTAAGCTTTGTAGCGGCATTATAAGGAACAATACAACATGATGCCAAGTAAAATTTTTTTTTGATCATATACTCGTACAATGATTTCATCGGTTGCGTAAAAATGTGATAGCGATATGTCTTTTATACTTTTTATCGAGACAACAATATTAATTATTTAGTTGATATCTTTTATTATTGTAATTGTTGGCGACAGATCAATTTTAATATATTACTTATTTGTTTTATATACATCCTTTTTCACACACAGTTTTTTACTTTTTTTAACATCATTTAAGACATGCTTGTTGTGAATTGTCACAACATTTATTATTAGTATATATAAGCTATGTATAAATAATACAAATATGTATATGTTATATTTATATATTTGCACATTTATGTACTTATATGTTAAAGGCTAAAAGATAAAGATATGGTGCCTTCATTGATAGTAGCCTTATCCAAACATTGTTGGAAACATTATTCATGAGTACTGATTTGATGTATACATGTATTGTAGGTTGCTCTCTGCCGAAAAGTGACAAGTTTGAATGTATATTTCACATATTATTGGAATATGTCATAACTTCTGATACATGAATGTTAAAACAACAATATACTCCTTTTTTGGGTAGTCATGTAAAGGACATTATCTAAATGAACATAACAAGACAATGCTGGCGAACTTGGCAGCCTTATTTCCGAAATGTCAACAGTACTGTTAGTGGCGGGCATACAAAACAAGGGGAACATCTTGGCGGGAATTTTTGCTTTATATACGAGTACAAAATGTTTATTGATTGGGAGGATAGAGAAACCAAAGTAACCGTTTCTAGGAAACGTTCTTTTTCTGTATCTAACCACTGTTTAAAAAAGGGAGATTGTTAGTAATGTGGGTGGCATATTTTAGGTTGATCCTTTTTTATTATATGTAAATTTATACCTATATTATGTATGTTTATTTATTCGTTTAAAATTATAGTGTAGTGTGTATGCCCAAAAAAAGGTATACTTTGTTTTGGATTTTTGTCCTCTCCTCTTCTTCTAATAAAACTGCCGTTTGTTATTAATTTTCTACATACAGATTGTTCTACTTACCTGATAACCAATGATATTCCAATGGTGCCCTGCTATAGTATACAGTTACTTGTAGCTCAGCGGGCACCGTTCTATTATCACTGACTGACTGGTCTGCGCTGATAACTATGACTGATTAATTTTATTGCAGTAACTATACTATTTATTTACTGTTGGTAGTTTGTATTCACTCAAAATCTGAACAATTTTATTTAAAAGAGAATTTAATTTTATTTAAAAGAGGAACACGCAAGATTCTTCTCATTCTTCTTCTGATGAGTCTAGTTTTCGTTTAATGAGTGGTAGAATTAAAAAAATATGACTATCCAAAAGTGCTTATGTTAAGTATATTTGATTAAGATTATTTTTATTCTATTCTAAAAAATACTAACTGTATCTGTAACTAATAATAACTGTATATTTTTGAAAAGAATAGAGATCTTTACAATTATTGCACACGTGAGATGCTGGGGTGAGTCGCTAGGTTCAATAAATAAGGGTCGTTATAGAAATACTCGTAGCGTGTCATTTTCTGTAAGGTAGAGTGAACACGTCATTCGATAGTTACGCTGTTATCGCATTGATTTGTTTTCAGTTGAGCAATCTTAGTTCATGGATGTCACACGTAGGAAAATCCTGATACAGGTTTTTTTACTGTGTGGAAAAATCGTCAAAAATCCGTTCCCCCGATGGAGGAGTAACGAAGAGTGAGTGGGATCTTTACCGACTAAAAATGTACTTACGAGCGTCATTGCCGGAGCATCCATCCATTCATCCATCCAAACTTACAAACTTCCATGCTTATAATATTCGTTATATGATATTTACTAAAAACAAATGAAGGTTAGAGAACCAAACTGATCCAGTATACGATTTTTGATATGTTGGCAACCCTAGTTCAGTTGTATGTGTTGACTGATTGAACTGTTAGTAAAGTTGATTATTTGCTCTCTTTTTATATACTTACTATTTATTTGTTTGTTTACAATAATACCATTAGAGGTTGAAATCTTTTTCATTATACTCCAGAAAGTTATGCAATAATTATGTAACACTAGCTGTCCCGCCAAACGTTGTTTTGCCATATAAATTAATAACGCTATAAAAAAATAGGGGTTGATGATAGAAGGGTGAAAATTTAGGATTGTATGTATTTTTGTATGTTGTATCATAAAAAATAGAAACAAAAAATTTTGGCTAAAAAATAATAAAAAAAAAAATTGTGTGGACTACCCCTAATTTAGGGGGATGAAAAATAGATGTTGGCCGATTCTCAGACCTACTCAATACGCTCACAAAATTTCATGAGAATCGGTCAAGCTGTTTCGGAAGAGTATAGGAACGAAAACTGTGCCACGAGAATTTTATATATAAAATTTAAATAATATTGGATTAATATTTCCATGAATTCTCTTCATTCGTTATGCGGATTAATTTTTAAACAATTACCTTGTCACAATAACAATTTGTTGGTAATACGTAAAAATATTCAGAGCCGTCAATAATGTCATTGTGATAAAGTACTAAAGTGCTTATAAATGACTAGCTAAACCCGACACGCCTCGCTGTGGCTCAGTCCGCTATTAATTATCGCGAAACGCTTTCAATCTCCCGTTCCCGAGGTACTTCCGGATGAAAACGATACAAAAATACTTTGATATATAAATGCAATGTTGTGTATAGAATTTAAGGCAATTCGTCGATTACTTTTCAAGCTATGCTGATACAAACTTACATAAGTTAAGCTACATTTTTAAGTATCGACTATTTTCTTTTAAAAAAATTACAATGGTATATGCTGTTGGGTACTGTATTCTCACTAATTTGAATTTAAAAATGAATCTGTATTTTTCTAAAAAAACGTACTCATTTTAAAAAATAAGTTAGTATTAAGAGTTTCTTGTCAGTTCTTTGAAAGCATTACGAACTGACGTTAGATGTATGTCACATCTACCGTTAGTTCGTAATACTTTCGAGCTAAGAGTTACATCACAAGAGTCTGTAGTAGACCTACATGAATAAAGATATTTTGAATTTAATTTTATTAATATAATGATATGGATATACAAAATGTTTTATTGTAGCTATACTGAGCTCCCGGAGTTTTATGTAAGTTATTTGATTTTCTAATATATTTTTCTTTTTGTCTACAGGTAGTTGAAGATTGGAAGTTCATGTCAATGGTGTTGGACCGCTTCTTTCTATGGTTGTTCACAATAGCGTGCTTTGTTGGCACTTTTGGTATCATCTTCCAGTCTCCATCTTTGTATGATACCAGAGTACCGGTAGACCAGCAGATATCTTCTATTCCCATGCGGAAGAATAACTTCTTTTATCCGAAAGACGTCGAAACCTATGGTATTGTCAGTTAATTTGTTATACAAAATTGCATCCTACCTAATACTAATACTCTAAAGGTAACAGTGAATTTATTTTCTTTAATTATAATAGTTATATGTAATGCGAAAAACATATTACGCCGACCCCAAATAAATGGGATAAGGAAGAAGCAGATGATGATGATGATGATGAGTCGAGATGAGTTATAAGTATAATGTCTGTACTCAAATAACAATTATTTATCATTATAATTATATAAATTAATCATTGATATAATTATTAATAAATAAATAATAAATGTTATTTTTAGTGTTAATTGTTTATTGACGTCGACTTAACATATATAATATATGTATATATAGGTTATCCTTACTTTCCATGTGGTAGGATGTAAGTTCTTTGGTGGGTAACTTACCTTTAAATAACCTGTCATAATTGCGAATTTAAGTAAAGCAAGTTAAGTTTTTTAATATGTATTTTAAGTGTAAAGGTTATTTGGAAAGTAGTCTTTATATGCGTATATGTATAACTTACAGGCAATTGATATCGTTTTAAAATTGTGACAATTTTTGGCGGGAAAACAACAAAAATTCTCATAATCAAATATAATGTTACACTTAATAATATGTAGGTACCGATAAGTTAATAGTAGGTAGGTATTGAATATAAAAAATTTAATTAAAATAATTTTTATTTATTATTTATTTCATACATAATCCTGATCGTCTCGATAAATGACGGTCTTCCACAGTGCAGTTTTCTAGAAACTTTTTGCCACGCACAACTACATTGTGGAATCACCTTCCCAGCAATGGTATTTCCGAACCGATAGGATATTGAAACCTTCAAGAGCTTATTCCTTTTTAAAAGGTAAGTCACTTGCAATTCTCCTGGTGTTGCAGGTGCTCATGGACGGCGGTAATCACTTACCATCAGGTGAGCCGCACGGTCGTATGTCCTCTGTGCTATAAAAAAAGCTTATTGGCATTTGATAAAACATATTTTCTCTTTAATAACTGCATCAAGTTATTTTTGTAAAGAATCACTTACACTCCAAGTATTACACAGGTAGCTGAACGAATGTTTTCTCAAGACTTGCTTATTTATTTTAACAATAAAAATAAATGCTCGGAATAGAGGACTATGTTTAAATATTACAGCGGAAAAAAACGAATCGGCTTTTTCCTGCTTCTGTTAAATGAGGCAGGTATTTGCCGAATAGGAAATTCTTTTGCTGTGTAACGAGAAACAATAAACGTGCTACATGTATCTTGTTATGCGTTTAAATACATATGTGTTTGTGGTTGTTATCATATTAAACGAAAATTATCGTATGTTTCTAGCTATTGTATCCATTACTGTTAGTTATAGGGAAGAATGTTTATCTGCCTATTTGTTACCATTTTACCAAGCCGCTGAATGGATTTTTATGAAATTTTATATAAAGATTGTATCACATAGGCTATTTGATCTTAAGAAATAATCTTGAAGATAATGAAATAGAAAATTAAAGTTTCTTCAAACGGAGTCACGAGTAACAACTAGTTAAGTTAAACAAAAATGGCAACAATATAAAGAATTTATAGAATAATATTACAGTTACATTTATACAATAACTAGCTTTTGCCCGCGGCTTCGCTCATGTTAATTGATCCCCTTAGGGGTGGAATTTATCAAAATCGTTTCTTAGGGGATGCCTGCGTCATAGTAGCTTTATGCATGCAAAGTCTTAGCCCGATGAGGTTTAAATTGATAAAGTTTCATACAAACTTTCATCCTCTATTTTATCCCCTTGGAGGTAGAATTAATCAAAATCCTTTCTTAGCGGATGCCTACGTCATAACATCTACCTGCATGCCAAATTTCAGCCTGATCCGTTCAGTGGTTTGGGCTGTGCGTTGATAGATCACTATGTCAGTAACCTTTGAGTTATATATATTTAGATAATATTGTAATTACATATATTAAGCCTATATATATATATTAGTATTTATTATAATTGACGGCCTCGGTAGTCTAGTGGTGTAGCATACCGCCTTACCTCCAATGGTCGCAAGTTCGATTCCTTGCACAGTACAAACATTTGTAGACACATGAATATAATTGTTTGTATTGGACTTGGTGTTCTCTATCAAATCGTGCATTTACCATAGCTAATGAATTTAAGTTTTTTTTTATACCACGTAGGTGGCAATCAAGCATACGGCCCATCTCATGGTAAACGGTTACCGCAGTCTATGGACGCCTGTGTTTACGATCATTTGTCTAGTACCAAGCAAGTATAAGCTCTACTTAACTTAGGACTAGATGGCGCTGTGTGAATTGTCCTAGGTTATTATGACTATTAATATATTGTTATTTTATTTCGGAATATATTTTATATTCCATATTTTGTTAGTAAACAACTTATAAACTATGTTAATAAATTACTATATATATATCCTTATTATAATTATTATGACTGTAGTTAAATAGAGAATGTTTTAAAAACAATTAAATAGTTACTCGTAATAATAAGTATATAATATACACGGCTGTGAATTTGGGTTTTGAAAAGATTTTATAAATTATTAATAAGAATTTATTTAATGCATGTGTAATAAACGATTGTCACAGAAATTTCGTGCACAATAAATATTATGGTAAATTAAATATATCTTGTTTTATTTTAGAATTTATGAACACAATTAAGAATTAGGGTTAATTGTTTTTTCAAAGCATTTTGTAATAAAATGTTTTTATATATTTTATAGATATTTTATATAATGTATATAATATAAAAATATTTTCAGAATATATTATGAAATATCGAACACATTATTATTTTATTAGATTCAATTTTATATTTATACTTGGTGATCACACTATTTCAATGTTTTATTACAGTTAATGATTTCACGTAACTAAAACAAAGAAATCTAAAATAATTTAAATTACATTTCGAGTATTTTTGTTTAAATTACATGCTAATAACAACTGACTTGAATAATTAAAATACCTATTTATTATAATAAAATATTTCTCAATTTCAAGAATATTTAATTCTCGGACGAATCGTCAAATCGTAAGTGTCAAGGGTTCATATTCTTGAAGTAGGTAAAACAGTTGCGGCTATGTATAAAATCACCATTAAATTTATCTAATAAAGCTGAAAGCTTTATGATTTAGGTGCTAATGAACTTGTAATTGGTAAAAGAAAAGATGTAGCAGGCGTCGCAGCAATTAAGAATTTTATAGTTCTATGAAATTGGGTTTTTTAATAAGTTATTGGGAGGTTATATATGTAGGTATTCCATACTTATTAAGAGTTAGATTCTAATATATTTATTTATTTAAGTTCAATGCACACAATACAAAATTTAGTAAAGTACATTTGGCGGACTTAACACATTATCTACTGCATTTTCTACCAGAAAACCATAGCTGGTGCAGAGAATATTGGCGGTGCAGATATAATAAATGACGAACAAAATGCAATAATATTCTAGTCCAGTATAAAAAAAATCTTATTTAATAAGGATTTGTAGGGAGATTGTAAAGATGTTCATTATTTACTGAGGGTTCTATAGAAATATATATATATTATAGTTTAAATCTATACAAATATAGTTCAGTTCAATGCCATTGGGTTTTCAAGGCCCTGTAGATTTTATAAACAGACACTTCTCATTTATTAAGAACCCGAAGAACATTACTAAGAGTCCCATATTTAATAGATATGAGAGCAGTAGAAGAAGATGCCGACCCCGAATAATGTGGTAAAGGTAAGAAATAATGATGGTAGCTATACAATTTTGGTCGTCTAACACGTGAACCACCAATATTCTTAATAGCTAGTTTTTCATGGAAATTTACCTTAGGAGATGAAGTCAACTACATCGGTAAGTAAACTAATTCTACCGGTAGGTAAGAATAGAGAAGAACATAAAAAATGTTGTATTGTAAATGTATACCTTGGTGCTTAAAGAGTGGACTGTATTTTTTTAATAAAAGAAAGGAATTATTTTAGAAGCAAGAATCAATACAATTTCGTCTAGAAAGAAACTCTCCGCATACCCCAAAGTGTAGGAAAGAAACACTAAACTCACTTTACTTCTAGAACGTCCCAACGTGTAGTATTTATGTAGGTTAATGGCCATTAACCTAGATAAATAACAACTATATATTTTTTTTGTAAATAATATAAAAGGATCGTATTTTTGTAATAGTTCTAATTATATTTTTTTTTTATAATTATTAAGTTTTTTTCTTTGTGGCCAGTAATGTCAAGTGCCCTTTATTGGAATACGAGCGAGGTTATACAACCTGCTTCAACTATGAAAGTGTTCAGAATACGAAAAATACAAACAAAAATGAATGGGTGAAATAATGACACATGATAAGAACTAACCGTATCATAATATTTATTTTATTTATTTATTTAAACCTTCGTCAGTGTACAGTTTGATGCATTCGTGCAATTCGATGCAAACTAGCGTGAGTTGTATATATAGTATATCAGGAGTCAGAATAATGTATGTAGATATCTCTAGATCTGTGACACTTTTTATGAACATTTGATGTTTACATCATAATAAAAAAAACAAAGGAGACATATTATATGTATATTGGTTTATTTGTCAGCCTCAGTATTCTAGCAGTTAAGCACTCTACCTTACATTTGATAGTCGGTGGATCGATTCTCGCACATACAAAAATTTTTTATTCATAAGTGTGATTGTTTGTATTAGAGTGGATGTTTTCTATGCGTATCATATGAGTATTTACAAAGGAAAATATTTTATAGTTTTTTCCAGTTATTTAGTAACCATAGTACAAGCTTTACTTAGCTTGGGATTAAATGGCGCTATGAGAATCCTATTATTATTGTAATTTGTTCGCAAAAATACATATAGCCAGTTCTTGTACAGATGAAATCAAAATTCACGAGTCTTTTATCTCAACTAATCGTGTTATAATGTCGAACAAGCTGAAGGGACAATCGTCTAGATATCGGTCGCAATTTCCTTTCTGCCCTTCCAATTCGGCTGCATAATACTGGTCATCGATTCCCTCCTCTCGAGATGATGATGGTCTGGAAATTGATTAATGGTGTTAAAAATCATAAAAAATAATGCAAGTTCATTCCACCATCAAAGTGTACGCGAAAGATACAAGGTAATGAGTTTCTTACGTGAATATAATATGCATGATGTGACCTAGAAGGCCATTGTGATGTAGTGGAGTTTCAGCTGCTTCGCAGATATTCCTCAGCATGCACGCTTTACCGCTCATGCCGTATCTGAAAAAAAAGAAAGTTAAAAAGTTATTTTTATAAATTTATTATTGTACTATTATAAATTCGTGCCATTTGGTAGTTTGTATTTACAGAAAACACTAACATAAGTGGGATTATAAACATGAAAACGTATTATTTGTATTAGGTACTGATTATTCCAAATTTTATTGAGAATACTATTGGAAGTACATAGTTGACGGGGAAGAGGATCGTTAGTAATGCAATACCCCATTGTTATCAATGTACCATGTCAGGTTGGCGTTCACGTCGTTCCACCTGAACACTATCGTGATAAATTCCCAGTAACTTTATCACGATGGGCTAACTGACCTGACTTCATGCTCATATTATTATCCTCCACTGGTGTCCCGCCAGCGTAAACCGTTAGCGCAAATTTATATGCTAAACTGGACGGTAGGGAAAAAATTATAATACAAAAAAATTGATATTCATAAAAATGTGCTACATGAATAAATGAAATTTGAATTTGAATTAAAAAACATAGTAAATGGACTGGTAAAGAGACAAACACAGTAACATGTTAATACCACTATTTTCCAACGGTCGTGCTGCTGTCTCTGGAGAGTTAACCTCCATTCTTGCTTCCGAGTCCATTAACAAAATGAATGGCACGAAGTTAACGTCGTGTCAGCGGACCATATGTTACTTTATGGTTGCTTTTGTATTCGAAATCACAGGAAATCCAATTGATTGTGAAAATACTTATTAAGAGGACAGAAAACCTGGTAGTCTAGTGAAACTAAAAAAGACATGAATGAAGGAATAGATGAATGAGTGAATGAATGGTTATTTACAAAATATTGGTATATGCACAAACGGTGGGGAAAAATGATAATACAAAAGATTTGAGGTTCATAAGCGGCTAAAATGTGCTAGAATAAATGATAGTTTGAATTTGAATTAAAAAAACATAGTAAACATGAAAGAGACAAACACAGTAAATAATATGAATGGTCGTGAATGTCTCTGGAATTAACCTCCATTCTTGCTTCCGAGTCCATTAACAAAATGAATTGGTATATTTACTTTATGGTTGCTTTTGTACAAATCAAAGTCGATTGTGAAAATACTTATTAAGTGGACAGAAAAGAGAACCTGGTACTCTAGTGAAACTAAAAAAGACATGAATGAATAAATATATGAATGAGTGAATGAATGGTTATTTACAAAATATTGGTATTTGTATATACATAAAATATAGCCATAACCGTATATATATATATAAACAGCTGTGCCCGTGATTTCGTCCGTGTCTTATCTACTATAAGCTTGACTAAATAAAGAAAAAAAAGCAATAATCTAATCCAACTTTCATATCCTATTTTATTTACTCCCTTAAGGGTAATATTTTTGCAAATTTTGAATGTCATATTTAATCAACTGCCTAAAAGTAAGTTTCAAGCGTATCTTTCGCCTTCCATTACAACCGCATTATTTGCATTATAAGGTACCCTATGTCCTTCCACAGGTTCTAGACTATATGTGTACCAAATTACATTTAAAGCGATTTAGTAGTTTTTTACGTGAAAGGTAGACATACAGACAGAGTTATTTCGCATTTATAATATTAGTAAGAATAACAAATGTTCAGCAGTATTTAACATTATAGGCGTGTAAATTACTTTAAATTTTTATTCCATTTAAAACAATGATTAAATTACTTAACTTTAATGATTTAATTAATATACATTTCTCTTTCATAAATTGCAGTTACATAGTTAGAAAATGTTCTACAGAATTAAAACAATACTCACTCTTTGAAACGATTTTCTAAAACCATATAAGCGAGTTCCCTGGTGATACTGCGGCTTTGACGTGAACCGATAATCTGTAAGTATTGAGAAGTAATTATTTAAAAAAATATATTGTTTTTAATTATTTACTATTTTTAATTAATATTAATAACAACCATAGATCTATCCTACTTAGCTTGGGATTAGATCTCCAGAAGCTAAAAAAAGTTTATATTATGGGTACTAGACAACTGATATATTGTAAATATATACGTAATATATATATATAGTATACAAACTGTATGCATTGTGCGAGGAATGAAACCTGAGACCAAAGTAAGGCAGTATGCTACAAGTGGCCACAACGCTAAACCATAAGTAAAATCTGACACAAGTTATCTTTTATGTCAACCAGAGAACCCAAGACCTCTTGAGTGAAACTCAAGGTAGGGACCCACTAGGCCACTAGGCTCTTTATAACATAAGTTTAGATAAGTAGACTTACCGGTAAATTGGGGAACAATACTTCGTCTATTTGCGTGATGTTGGTGACAACGCTGTAATTCGATTCGAAGTTATAGGAGACGAAAACATTTTTATCAGGAATATCTACTGGCACTGCGATGGCTACGAATGTCTGAAAAGGTAAGAATTTTATATTATCACTTTACGTATCTAACACTTTCTTAATGAGAATCTGTAAGAATAAATGAAATGAATAAAAACTCGTTAATGTTTCCCACACAGGAAATATAATTACATAAACTAATATGTATACATTTGTATTATATAGACACCAGAATACAATAAATAGTAAAGTCTATATTAAAATAAACTTATAATTAAGCACTTTTGAATAGACATAATAATTTGTTTAATATAACTTTCATTCGGAAAGCTGTCTCATCATATACGCTTAAAATAGTAATACGAATCTTTAAATTATGAAATTTATATGTTTTTTGTAAAAGTAAAATCGATACAAATAGAAATATATATAAGAGTATAATAACATAATGTTTAGAAACTTATTTTTAAAGATATAGCCGTAAGAAAATAATAAATACAATAAATAGTAACATTAATAAATAACTCTTTAAAAACATATTTAAGTACGGTTTGATAAATATAACTATATATTACAAAATGTATTAATTTCATTATTTTAAATAAAATTACACAAAAAATATTTCGATTATGTCCTTCTCCAAGTTTTTGGCCTGTCTAAGAACTGCAGTGGGTTATATACTAGAACGTATATATAAAGCTGCACTAGCAGGCTACTAACAGATTTGGCTGGTCAGGGAGAGAAACATGAGCGGTGACGTGCGTCGGAAAAGGGGCCCTTTAAACGTACACCAGGCTCACAAGTCCCAGGAACAGCTCGGAGTTTCCCTGTCTGGCACAACACAGGGACAGGGACCCGTACAGTGAATTCATGTCGTCGACTGTACGCGTTATTATTTTATTTTAATTTTATTTTATTTGGGATACAAACAGTTTCACAATGTAGTATGTATATAAGTACATAGATATGAATTAATAATAGTAAAACCAATACAGATATCCACGGGTTAATACTTATGTTATGGTACTCTTATTATTATATACATTATTTATTTACTGGTTTCTAACCAATATGTCTAATAGGGTAAAGTATGACAAATCAAATATATCTAAATCAGGAAATTTGGTGTTAAATACATCAACAATATGGTGAAGAGGCGCTCGTGCACCGGCGTACGTCAGATAGGGAAAAGAAAGTATTAATAAGCCATGTAGCATACGAACAATAAACTTAATAATGTACAATAAATTGTGCAATCATTTTACTGGTACACTCACTACCTACATACTACAATAAATAATATATTATGTAGCGCCACCTCATCACAACATATATAACGCTACAGTGATGAGGATAACCATCGCGCTACAATTTGGTGTCGAGAAGTTCGTGTCTTTCTAGTATTATTATATTTACCCCATAAAGACTGGTAGGTGGAAATATAAGACCTCTTCTCTGTCTATCGCTCTTATATGAGGAGCAAGTGCATAGAAGTGCCCTGAAACAGTAATACGTGCACATATTAAAAATAAAACACTGTTCGTTAGTCTCGTTGAAAGATAAAAATGGCTGGCTGAAAATAGATTTAAATAGTTCTTTTAAACAAAAAAGATGTATGCAAAAATCTTGGGCGTAGTTCAGCATTAAAATACAAGTTAGTCTGATCGTGTAATTTAAATCATAAACTGCTACAGTTTAGATCGTAAAATTAATTCTAAAACTACACATAATTGGTCATTTTTATTAGTAATCTTTATTTATAAAATAGGAGACGGTATACAAAATCTACTACGCAAATGACATTTCTAGTTGAAGTTTTTTTTTTAATTAAAAAAGAACTGATATCTTACGATTGGTTTACTTCGCGTTCACTTTTCTCGCAAAACACAAACACCTCTCATTCCAATTTCTACGATACTTTTTAAATCAAGAAATAATAAGATTACATTGTTATTCCTGGCACGGGTTAAATCGCTTAGTCGATTTGCATAAGACGTGTCAATACTAAACTATTTTATTTGCTGCACTGCTTCAGATCCACTAAACTACCTGATTTACACTTGCATCGATATCGAAATCATTGTTATATTACCGATAAATCTTACATATAAAATTCTCGTGTCATAACGTTATCTACCATACTCCTCCGAAATGGTTTAACCGATTTATGAAATTTTATA
The DNA here is from genome assembly GCF_030625045.1 of Achroia grisella. NCBI lineage: Eukaryota > Metazoa > Arthropoda > Insecta > Lepidoptera > Pyralidae > Achroia > Achroia grisella. Next base: position 264,548 of record NW_026712613.1, on the reverse strand, counting down.
TGCATATTCATTAGGTCTGAGAATCAGCTACTATCTATTATTCAAGTTCAAATTTAAAAATGTATCTGTATTATTATAAACATGTACAACATTTATTTGAAAAGAATACGTCCGAATAATTGTCAGTTCTTCTCATCTCGAAATAATTTCAAACTGACGGTATTTTTGACAAGAGTATGTAATAGATCTACATGAAAAAATATATTTAGATTTTTTCTTAATCAATGTATTTATAATGTTTATATAATTTTATCATCTACATATATATTTTACAAACATGTCAACGACTTTGACGACAGCTGGGTGAAAATTAACTTTTTTTTATTAGGTACTATAAATAAAATTTCTAAAATAAAAGTAGCCTAGTTATTCCTTATAACATTAGCTATAGCTATATACAAGTAAAAGTTCTGTCATAATCAGTAGATTAGCAACAAACAGACAGAGACACGGATAAAAAAAAGTAATGTGAGTATTTAATTAATTGTTAGTAACGTACTCGTATATACTTTCATACGTAGATATATATTAAAAAGATGTTAAATTGAAATTACAAATAAAAACTTAAATTTTATTTAGTAGGTACAGATTTAAACAGAAATGAAGGAATACTTACATATATATAATCACTTTAAACCACTTCATATTGTATAATCACATAGAATACTGCACTTTATGTATAACTATAGAATACTAACTGAACCAGAAACCGAACCGTGAACTGGATCCGACTGAAATTATCAGCTACTCGCTAAACAAATGTGCGGCGGGAGATTCCTCCTTTTTTTATTAAACTCGAATGGCAAACTAGTTGGCGGCTCACCTGGTGGGGAATGGCTATATACAGACATGACTGTCGTGTGAGGATCGTGGTTTCTCTTATGCAGTTCTTCTATTCCTTCTTCTTCTATTTCCGAGAACTAAGAAGTCAATGTAATGTCTCTTTTCTCGTTACATTAAAACTATAAAAATGTACTTTATATCCTAGTTATTAAGGTTAATATTTAAATTTTGTTTCACACAAATAAAAAAAAATATATAATATATTGTATGTAATAATTTTAAATAGTTCTTTTACTGTTTTGTTAAGATACAATAATAATTCATTTGAGTTAGTAAATAGGCTATGAAATATATATACATAAATAATTTTTTGGTACTCAATGTACAATATATTGTAAAAAAACGTTGATATGTACATTTATATTACTGGCTGTTACCAAAATAAAGAGAAAAAAGAAATAAAAATAAATATTACTTTCCAATTGTTAACTTAAGCGTAGACAATCATAAATTTTAAAATAAATTTATCATCTCATTATGACATGTGGTAACCTACCAGGATGAAAACTCAGTTTCAAGTACTTTTGAGTCATCCTAGGTTATAGAATTTTAGTATGAATTTCTTTTCTTTAATTAATTAAAAAAAAAACGATATCTATCTAAAAAAAATCTATCTAAAAAATCAGTTAATAACTAAATATTGAGGTTTCACCCTATTTTGTTGTACAAACTGTACTTGGTGCCCGTTATGTGACAGAAGCTTGTCTGGAAAATCGTACCAGTTCAGGTGTTAATTAACTTAACCACGATGTGACCTTAAAATCTGATCATGACGAATGTCGTACTTTCTTACATGATATTTGATATCAATATCGAAAATTGTAGTGTTACCTATTATATTGAAAGAATAGATATATTTCTTATAACAAGTAGAACTATATTTTGCCCATTTTATGTTAGAAATAACGATTACAAAATTTCGAGCATTTTTTAAATATTATTTACATACACTCACACACACACATACATACACACACGCCACTAACTCAGATACACCATACCTAACTAGAAATTGTATAACTTCATCACACAAACAGAATTATTTATATTTTTAATGATGTATTACACAGTACAGTACTGTAAGTCGGAGAGAGTTCCTGGAGACCTGTAATACAGGCCATTTAAATAAAATTTATTTGCATTGTAAGATTCCTTGTGAACAGTTTATAAAGATTATTATTCTTTATTTTGAACCAAATTTGTAATAGTAGTTTTAATAAAGAAAAATCAGCAAGAAGCTGAGCACGACGGTTATACAATCGCTATATAGATTCCTATATAACATTTTATTTGTGTGAATACAATATCACTATATTGTATTCACACAAATAAAATGTTACTGAGTATCATAATCATTCAGACACAATGACGAAATATACTAATACTTAATAATTAAGTTGCCACTGATAATCAGAGAGCCAGGAGAGCTCAGCTGAGTCAAGAGTCAGCTAATTTGCCATTTCTGTTACAAAAAAAAGGAAACTTTTATCTGCCTATACTCGTATAGTAAACAGAAAAATATCAACAGGCTTATAACTAGAGACCTATCCTGACTTTGCACGGACACATTACAAATCTTTGAATTTCTCATCTCTCTTATTCTATACACGCATGTATTACATATAAACCTTTGTTTTGGATCACATTATGTATTAAAATCAGTAGCGTAATCTAACAGATATAAATGAACAATGTGGTGGCGACTTTGTTTTATACTGATTACTATGTAATGATTCCTTAATGTTATTTCTTTGAACAAACCATTAATAGAATTAAAAAGTAAAAACAAAAAAATTGAAATTTGAACACTAATAAACATTTTCGTAATCAGATCGAATTTCATTTGGCAAATATAAACATTCCATTTAATTGATACGAGTACATGCTTACATTTAAATATAACCGACATCTAAACGTCATTTGTACAGTACCTATGGGTATATCAATTTGAAATTTACCCCTTTGCCAATAAAATTCAAAATATAAATAAACATAATTGCACATCAGCAAGATTTATCGAGGTAGCGACACGCAAATTGGCTTTGCGCCGTCTTGACATACGTAATCGTACAATTTACGTGACAAAACCCGCTCAGTGGGTGTCGTTGGGGGGACTATACACGTGGCTTACGAACTGAGTGATTTTGGTTGCCTTTGACGATCAAAATACTTATTCAGAAAAGAAAGTAACGAAGAAAAATATTGTATTGACACGCAATGTATCAGAACATAACCAAAATGAAGCCAATGATTCAGTGGTTAGCGTATTGCCTCAATTTTCCAATAATCGCAAGTTCGATTTTCTATGATACGAACAATTGTAGATACGTGTAGTTGTATTCAAGAGCATGTCTACTTGTGTTAATTTTTTTTATGATTAACTACTGTATTAGTATGTATTAGAGACATGGTCACTAACTATGTGCCTCATGAATAAGCTCAGAGTCACTCAGAGGGCAATGGACAGGGCTATGCTCGGAGTTTCTCTGCGTGATCGAATCATTGAGGAGATCCATAGAAGAACCAGAGTGATCGACATAGTCCGAAAAATTGCGAAACTGAAGTGGCAATGGGCAAGGCATATTGGACAGATGGCCGTTGGGACAGTAAAGTCCTCGAGTGGAAAATTCCGCGTGGGAAGGCTTCCGATGAGGTGGACCGATGATCTAGTCAAAATCGCTGGAAGTCGATGGATGCGAGCAGAGCTGGACCAATCTTTGTGGAGATCTTTGGGGGAGGCCTTTGTTCAGCAGTAGACGTCTTCCGGTTTAAAATGGTGATGATGATGAAGTTGATGAGATAAAAAACAAAACTAAGCAACTAAGTTTTAGGTGTCTTAGTACCATAATCTGCGAGTCTCTCCACCTTATTACGGGGAAAATCGAGCACCATTGTACTGGGTTTTTTTAGTACCATTCAAATTCTTCTGCGTATTTTTACACTAGTTGGCAATATGTAAGTTGTCCAGGTTTATCTATTTATTAAAATAAACAAGTAAATAATTATTTATTCATATTATACAACATACACGTATACACACCCATAACACACACATAGATAACCGAGAAATGTTAACAATATTTTTACAAAATTAATTTTACGAGCAATAAAAATATAATTTATTTGAATTTCTAAAATTGGACCTAAATTATATATGCATACGATTTATTATTGTCTATACAGAATGTTAATAAACAGTCGTTTTATTTTGTAAATATATTGTTTACATTTGATTTCCTGAGCGCTCCGCTCCATGACTTTCAAAACGCCAGAAAATAGGGAAATAAAATGGTTACGTAATGAGAACATATATTTTCCGCGTCGCGTATGGCAGCACATTTCCCGAAGTCAACAGCACTTGTGATGATGTCAACACTTGTCCATTACTTTTTGAGGCTGGCAAGTTATACGGGCTTTTATTTTTAATGTTGCCATGTGATATGATAACTTTAAAAATATTTTTGTTTTAATATGTTGTAATGTATCAACATAATTAACAATTTAGAAGTGTAATATACCCGTATTTTTATTTTTAGCGTCTTGGATAAATAATAATAATAATAGTCATCCACAACAATTCACATAGCTCTATCTAGCGCCAAGCAAAGCAGAGCTTATGGGTAGGTACTAGAAGACTGATATAAATATTTCTATTTTGTGAACATATACTTAATATACATAGCAACCAGAGAATACTTGACATAAACAATCATACTCATGAATATTTGCATCATGCGAGGAATCGTACCCAAGACCATCGGATGTAAAGCGGTGTGCTAAACTGCTCAACCACCGAGGTCGTTTAAAGTATTCTGTTCATGATGTATTTGAATTATTAATTTTAATATTGATAACAAAAATAATTACTATAAGTATAGTAATACTGATCATTTTCATTTGCTCTAAAAGTACAACCAGACATGCTTTAATTCTAAATTCAAAAGTTGCTTTACTTATTTTTTATTCTAAATTCAAAAGTAGTTTTTTTTTATAAATGTCCAGCATGGTAAAATTGTATCAAATAGGCCATCGTAGTATCTGCATCGTGATAAACAAGAAATCGCTGAGTGCAGTTAAACAGATCATTGATTTGTACTGAATTGGAATTGCGTTAAGTATGACCGGCCATCACTTGAAAGATAAAATTACTACTATTTATTATTAACAACAACCAGACTCACGTAACTTCACCTGCATCACACTTGCTTGACATATATCATTATAATTCGACCAATTTAAATAAAAACCTTTTAAATTACAGCCTATGTATTATTCTGATGTATAAAGCTATATTATTGTAAAGTTTCTCCAAAATCAGTACAGTTATTGTTGCCTGAAAAAGTAATAAATATCCATTCATCCATATTCATAAACTTTCGCGTCTATAATATTAGTAAAATTGTTCCTACATGTACTTATAATATTTCTGTGAACAATCGGCAATCTTGCATTTCTTGACGTCTCCACATTATTTCGATTTTAGTTCAAAGTCAGTCGGCACTACGACTCCGCGTTGAGTGTTCCCGTTTCTAATAAGCCATGTAGTACACGACCAAATGAACTTGCTAATGTAGTACAATAATTAAAGATCAAACGAACTTACCAAGTGAAGTTCGATCATAATTATGTGACAGCTTCATTCTTAGCGATTTGTGTTTACATATTGTAGTAGTATTCCCAAGCACCAGCCTCGCACGGTAGTTTATAGTTTTTTTTTTTTTTTTTATAAAAATAAAAATTAGTTGTTGTATTGACTATTCCCTTACTACCTCCCACTACTTACCCGATAAGTTGGGATATTCTTGTTACTGCGCTCATTTTGTTTAAAGTAAAGTTTTCATTTCAAATTTTATGTAGTTTTTATTTTATTTTTCGCTTCACACTTCTCACTTTATTGTCCGGGTTTGGGATATTAGAAAGAACCTCAGCTAAATTATTCGATTTTTACAATACGCACATAAGTATATACATATATGAATGCATTAAGTGGGTGGGTGTGAATAAATCGTAAGAATGAAGCTGTCACATATATATATGATCGAACTTCACTTGGTAAGTTCGTTTGATCTTTAATTATGTTTCCAGCTTCATTCTTAGCGATTTGTGTTTACATATTGTAGGATGTTCAGAGAATTGTCAATAAAGTGTGCGGAAAATGTAAAAATGTAAATAGGTAAGGTAACATGCATATTATAACACAATACTTTTATTATGTTATAATATGCATGCATAACACATTGTTCTGTTAATTACAGTAGTAATTAAGGTAGAATGTATCTCGCCTGCAGTTTTTCTAATTACATCTACGTTGACTATTGGCTATCTAAGTATCTATCTAAGTCTATTGGCCGCCGACGTGGAACGTACACATCATGGTGTACTATGCGCGATGAATACAGCGGTAACCATGCTACTATGTAGCAGACAATCCTTAACCCATTGACTCATCCGTTAACAAGAAACATTGTTATGAGGTTTTTTATGACTAATGAATAAATTATTACAATTAGATTTTCATTAACTGTGTGTTTTGTTTAGATATGCACTCAAACACATCTTGCAGGATAAATTTCGACCTTTTCATTGTAGAAACACGATTTTAACATAGGTTGAAACTGTTAGGCTTTGAGGTCCTTATGTGTTTTCTTGCAAGCGTTATCTTTACATATCTTGATGATAAGGACCTTTTAATTAAACCTTCATGACATTCTCGCGGCTACCATTTACAGACTGCAGCGTAGATTATGGGATCGTTTGAAAGGAGATTTGTGAAATGTAAACCATGGCTCCAGTATATTATTATCTAGTATTATAGTACGACTGCTAAATTTTCTGCTTTGGCATTTATTATTTCTAGAATCAGTTTCCGAATTAATACAAATGGTGGAAAATAAAAATAGTAAAAAAATGAGTATTTTTACCAAGAAATTGAAAATGCATCAACTGCAAATGCTTCTGGATTTTTTTTTTTATACTATACATATGACTTGCAAATCAATAAAATCACTAATTTATCCTGTATTTCTAAAAGCAAGAATCGGCTAACTTCTACTCAGTTCAAAAATTGTAGTGTTCATATAAATAATAATGTTAATATTAATTATTTTACGCTTCTCATGCAATTGGAAGATTTGTTTTGTATCTGTAATTTAAGACACACCAAACACCCTCAGGTGTTGCACATTTTACATTATCTATTCTAAGCATATAATTTTAAACCAAATAATAAATTTCTTATTTTATAATGTGTAGTGAACGTTTGTTATCTTTCGAATACCCATTCGATTTTTTATTGCCACAGAACATTCCCCAACCGGTACCTGACGTGTCAGAAAATATGTCTACACAAAATTATTTTGCAATTAGAGATCAGAAAATTATTGAATCGAACTAGAAGTTTATGGTGGATGAAACATTCATCCACCAATTTTAACTCTGTTTGCATTTATGAAAATTGATATCTTGTTTTCATTAATTGTATTTTTCGTCTTAAGTTAAAAATAAATCCAAGGGCAATTCACACGGAGTGATGGGTAGGTATATATATATTATATATATATATATTATATTTTTTTATATTATTTTTCTCGACTTTCGCCGGTAATCTTGGTATGTAAATAGGTTATAAATATGCCAAGTACATAACAATGTTCTATTTCAGGTGGATATACCATAATACAAATGTAGGCCTAATCTGTCTGTAGAAACTTTCTAGCCATGCGGCATGTGTTCGACTGACATGCATATTAGGGTATTTTTCAATAAACTTTAGATGTAAAGGTTCCAAGTAGTTTTTTGTGTCAGTGTCTAATGCAGTGAGTTGAAGGTAAGTTCGCAATATGAACAAATTCATTTCAAGTGTCCATCGTTTGCGTTTTTGAAGAGCGCCAGAGATGGGTGCAAGCTCATTGTATTATTATTATTATTTCTTAATTTTATTATTATTACCATTATTTATACTGTTATTATTATTATTATTAAATAAGTAGTGATTGGAAAATACAAGTGGTATCATTGACATTAGAATAACATTCAGCATATGAACGGCCAAAACAAGTAAATTACAGACACTAACGTTCTGGAACTTAAATATTACATAACTGGTATTATATTACATAACAACAATCTCACACACAATATGTATGGGGCTGTACACAGGCCAAATAGTAATCAATTGAATTGATAGATAGATAGATAGATAATTTATTTGCTTCAACATTTACAACAATAGTACAATGTTCGGCTCATATTCAGGGGGCATGCAAATTACAATTCATAACAATTACTTTTACAATTAAATTACATTATAAATAATAATATCAGATGTCAGGTCAATTCCCGCAAATTTGAATAACAGTTTTTTAACGAGCCATTGGTGTATTCTTTTTTAAATCTATTTAATTTCTCGAATTACCTGTGGTATTTTATTATATATTTGTATGGATAGCTGAACTATGAGTTAATTTTAATAATTAGTTCTACACGGTGGCATATAATTTATCGGCATATTTAAAGCGTAAATACTTTCTTCGTGATTGTCAATATTAATTGAAAGCATATACTTATATCAACGGATGCTATGATATCATATGGATGCCATCACTAATTTTAAGAAATTCTATCTCTCTTCCAACTAAAAGTGTGTGGTTGTTATAAATCTCTATAATGTTTTTTAATTTAGAATAAATCTGTTTTTATGATATAACTACGCTGGATATAAATTAGTTTGGTTCATGACAGCACTCTGAGATTACATTATTTCATAAAAACCGTCCTGTATATAGCATCACTGAAATCTATCGATTCCTCTAGTGTTTTTGGGTAGACACTTGGAGGTTTTGTGTCGGTACGGAGTATAACGTTATTGTATAGCCGGCACACGTCAGACAAGCAATGTCTCGTTTTAACTGTTCTCACTCCACCGTGGCACGGTGTATATTAATGTTTCAAACGGGATGCATAGTGTACCTCGTAAGGATCCTGCGCCTGCGCCTGCGCGCCTGCTGGCTACGGGTCGCGGTGGTGGCTTCGGTTGCATTGCAAAAGTTGGATGTCTTCAGATGCAGGGCTCTGAAGTTTAACTTGTTTTTGGATGTATGATCTTTATTAATGAAGTATTTCATACTAAAACGTTTATTTAGATTTTTTTCTCATGGCCGCTTGATTTTTTTTTTACCTTCAAAAAAAAAATTTTTTTTAGCGATGTTCTCTCCAGACACGTAACTATTAGCAGAAGTATCATCAATGTATCTTTATTAATATGTAGTCCACTATTAACAGATGCAATTACAACGGATTTTTGTTTCTAATTTGTAGCTGTCGCACAACAAACGACTCTCATTGTTTATAGGTTTTAATATATATATTTTTTTTGATTTGGCGCGTTCTCGAGAATGGCGAGTATGTCTGCGGCATGGATAACCTCATCTTCTGTACCTATATTTTCTTGTGGTGGTGCAGATGGTCCTGACTGTGGTGATGAAGACATCGTTGTCATGACAGGATTGGAGTGCAACGGTAATAATAGGCTCGAATGACCGATGCTCTGGTTTATATAGCCGTTCTGAACTAACGCTTTGTGGATTAAAATCGATCTCGTCGTTTTGCACATCCACACATGAAGACCTAGAGAATATAAAACATTGAATTTAGATAATGACAGAAAATAACCAATGTGGTAAGCTTACATCACACTTTTACTTGACACAGAATGCCCAGTATGGTAACCTCGCATCACATTTTTACTAGACGGAGAATACCCAGTATGGTAAGCTCTCATCACATTTTTACTTGACGGAGAATACCCAGTGTGGTAAGCCCGCATCACATTTTTACTTGACGGAGAATACCCAGTATGGTAAGCTCTCATCACATTTTTACTTGACGGAGAATACCCAGTGTGGTAAGCCCAGTGTGGTAAGCGCATCACATTTTTACTAGACGGAGAATACCCAGTATGGTAAACTCGCATCACATTTTTACTTGACGGAGAATACCCAGTGTGGTAAGCTCGCATCACATTTTTGGTTGACAGAGAATACCCAGTATGGTAAGCTCGCATCACCTTTTTGGTTGACAGAGAATACCCAGTATGGTAAGCTCGCATCACGTTTTTGGTTGACAGAGAATACCCAGTATGGTAAGCTCGCATCACGTTTTTGGTTGACAGAGAATACCCAGTATGGTAAAATCGTATCACCTTTTTGGTTGACAGAGAATACCCAGTATGGTAAGCTCGCATCAACTTTATAATTTTCTACCTTCAGATTCACTCTCCGATGAATAAATTACACGAAGATTTTTCTTTTTTCAGAGTCTCTTGTAATTTTCTTGTTTGAATGTTTTCTTCGCTGTCTTCGTTCCTTCGTCTTCTCCCCAGGTTGATAGTAGCTTCGTATATTGTAGACGTGCGGAGGCTTCGGCAAAACACAGAAATGAGCGCAGTAACAAGAATATCCCACCTTATCGGGTAAGTAGTGGGAGGTAGTAAGGGAATAGTCAATACAACAACTAATTTTTATTTTTATATAAAAAAAAAAAAAAAAAACTATAAACTACCGTGCGAGGCTGGTGCTTGGGAATACTACTACAATATGTAAACACAAATCGCTAAGAATGAAGCTGGAAACATAATTACACCTGTATACTCACTACCTAGGTACTATAGGAAACAAATAAATTAGGTAGCGACACTACATTACGTCATGTATAATGATGTAGGCAATAACCATCGCTCGACACTTTATTTAAAAAAATAAAGATTATCAATAAATGTTGTTACCGAGATCACAAGATTAAAAAATAAAATTTCGTAATTTACAAAATAATAAACTATAAACATAATTAGTATGCATTTAAAAAAAGAACATGCCATATTGTGACCTCGTTCACGTACATAATATAACCTCCCGGCTAACCAAAATTTGAATTTAGAATTAGAATTTACGAACTGTTATTAGCTCTAGCTGACCATCAGTAATCCGCTGACTGTCTGTTGGGAACTACTGTGTAATATAAATAATTATATGGCCATGCTCTGCTATTTTAATGTATATTGTTATTTGGGATCATAAAATTAAAACTTCCTAATCCTTATAATAATAAACTATAAACACAATTGTTATAGATTCAAAAAGAGAACATGTAACATTGAGACCTCGATGACCTACATATCTTCAACCGGCTACCCAAAAATTTGAAATTAGAATGAATTATAAGTTCGAAAATTTAAATCTTATACGAACTGTTATTGGCTCTAGCTGGCCATAGATAATCCGCTGACTACTTGTTGGGAAATACTGAGTAGGATAAATAACAGTATGGTCATGCTACAGTAAGCGATATGGCAAGCTGTAGGTCTTGTTTTCAACGTTCGCATTGCATTGTCGACGTTGCCGATTTTGTGTACTAAAGCCCGGTATGCTGTTACAACAATTGAAATGTGTATTTTATGCACTCCCATTAAAGTTAATATTTGTTTGTACAACAAAGTTTACCAGATTATACGATGTTGCTAAAGGCAATATTTGTAGTATGAGAGTTTAGTAGTGCATATTTTAGATTAAGTAAATAACGGTAGATTTTAGGATAAAATAATATTGTGATCGTTTTACGACTTAGACAAAATTTTAATTTATAGTCTATGGTTTAGTACGATTTATTTTTCACTTAATTTTAAAGTTAGATCAAGGTTTCTAGTTTATTAAATAATATTAATTTTCTTCGTAAAATCACAGATAAGATAATTTTAATAATTAAACTTATAATATGTGTAATTACATTAATATTTTATTTTAGTTTGGAACAACGTCAATTCAAACTCTTTACTTCATTCGATACCGTGACGTATTTTTGCTATGAGAGCACCTCGTAATAAAACAAACGCTCTGCCTGATTGAAAGCAGATCCCAGAACGTATGCTCGAGACTTGTTACGAAACTACTTAGAGACTTTTATTTATTATTTTTTAAAAAAAGTGAGCTAAATGGTTTTATTTCACCAGCTAAGATTAGGTATACAGAATTTTTTGTGACATAAGGTCTTGATTGATCTAGAAAAATACCGAAAAAAAAGAAGTAGAATTGGAGTAGTAGAGAACGCTGTATAACCACACGTAGTTGTGGAATATATGTAGATGGAAATACCACACCTCTTCAGAATATCATACATTAAGTGTTATTTCGTTTTGCATGGTGAGTCAAAAGTATAAATAAAACGAAAATAAATAATACCACGTTTATTGTCTACATAACAAAAGATCAATTACTTGGATTATACGTACAGCTAAACTTTAGTGGTATTTCGCCAATTACCTAAATTATAAAGGAAGTAAAAAAGAAATTTTTTGTTCAAATTTTTCAGTAGTAACCAATTTAAAGTTCTTTTTTTAAATTTAAATGATTCTAAAGAAATGTGGTTGGTAAATATTCCATTTTATTGGCGGCAAAACTGACAATTCTAATACGGAATATTCTATTTTCAAAATGTGTCCAGTATTTCAGAAATAGAACTAATATTAATTATTTTTTTAAAATTCAGAAACAGCAAAGAAGTGTGTTCGTACAGCCAAAGCTCATTCGTGATTTTTTCACGTCTGTCGCCTATGAAGTAAATTTATTAGAGAACATCATCAATCCGTGCTGATATGTATTCCAAAGGATCATCAGGACATTCCAAACTGTATTCATGACACTTGTTATCCAAGCCGTAATATTCTGCTTCATAAAAAATATCTTCTATTGTATCTTCGGAGACAGATGTTGAAGGTCTGTAAAGTGAAAAAATAAATGAAAAACCTAATATCTGCTCCTGACAGAGATACTTAAACATTTTATACAAAATTCCGACATATATATGTATATATTATGTTATATTTCTATATACTAGGTATTTATGCATAAAGATCCTAATATTGTAGTATATATAAAATTATAAAAGTATTTAATTACTGTTATTTTTTCTGTAACAGATTTTTTAATTAATTTGTTTACATTAGGAAATTCAGCCAAGATGTATGCAGTATAGAGCATGTTGTTTGGCTTGATTTTTTTAATACAATGATATTGCGATTATCAGTTTATTTGTTTCTTACATGTTATAGTGGCTGGACAAATTATCATGAAATTTGGCATTAATGTAGAATATTGGATGGAGAATGAAATAGGTTACTTTAATAATAGATATTATCTGTGATAATAGTATCTTTCTAAAGCCACACTCAGCCAATAATAAAACTTGAGTGATGCATTTTTAACCATAACCTAGAAAAAATTTACATGATTTTTATTCTGCTTTAAGCAAACTACCATACTACCAAATATTCCCAGAGGTACATACAAAACATTTACATGTATTTAATTTTGCGTGAAAACAAAGTACCGAATATTCCTTTCACCAGGTCTATGCAGACAAAGCCGAGGGTAGAACCTAGTGATATAACAAATTAATCGTAATAACATACTTACGTAAGTATAAGGTGAAGGATATCGCCTAATAATCCGTTGTGGGGATACTGTGCAGTACCAGACTCACAAATAGCCCTGAGTAAGCACGCCCGGCCCGGGTAGCCGTGTCTGTGGAGAAATAACCTTATTATCAGATAGAGTTGCCGATTAATACAATTTCCTTATAATAGGGCGATTGGAATAAATGTAATACCGATTATTATTTATGGCAACACTAGTAAACTATCTCGATGCCATAAGGGTGATATATATGTGGGAATATCGCGAATGAGATTTGAAGACAAGTCTTATCATCCTTATCCTTACCAATATTATAAATGAGAAAGTAATTCTGTCTGTCTGTCCCGAGTTTATATGCTAATTTATGTATTATGGACCGATTTTGATGAGACTTTCACTCGCATAGCTTCTGTTATAACCAGTAATTTAGACTGCTTTTAGTTTTTAAAATTTATTTAATTAAAAAAAAAGTTAAATCTACAGGGACGAAGACATAGGTATCAGCTAATAAGTTATAATAAATAAAAATAATAGAATATTACGTCCATTCTCTAAGAAAACTAAGGTGATTAAAATAGTAAAAATCCCATCTCTAATTTCGAATACAAAAAAAATTTACAACGAAATCGCAGTAAATGAACTGGAAAACGGAACAGAGCGTCGTGCCGCAATCAAATTCCATTTGGAATCAGAATCAACCAACATTCAGCGTGGTGAATTTAATTTCATAAATCGCAAAATCCACATTACATTATTTGCATAATACATCCGCGTAACTTTTGTATGTTAACTATTGAACGTTTGTGTATGCTCAGTAGAGTTAATGAGATGATATTTAAGCGGGTTTGTAATTTTTAATCTGTGGTAGTAGTAGTAGTTTTTGGTAGGTTCCGTTACGTTCCTAATTTGAATTAAGAAATGTTATATTTTTGTAGACATGTATAAGCTTATTTGAAAAGAATAAGAGCCAAGTTTCTTAGCTAGAGTGCACTCCGACCTAATGGTAGATTTTGACATATAATAAGAGTCTGTAATAGACCAGACTTATGCTCAGTAGAGTTAATGATATGACAATTAAAGGGTTTTGTAATTTTTAATCTGTGGTAATAGTAGTAGTTTTTGGTATGTTCGGTTGCGTTCCTTTTTAGAATTTAGAAAGAAATATCATGTAGTTTTGTAAAGATGTACAAGATCATTTGAAAAGAATAAGAGCTGAGTCTCTTGTCAGTGAAATGATGGTGGATTTTGATATATCATATGAGTCTGTAATAGATCTTCATGGATAAAGATACAATATAAAAATATCTATATCTACGAGTGGTTCCTGGCCCAGGAGTCTAAATTCGACTATAATTAATTTAACATTCAGTAAGTCTATAGACAAATAATACTAAAGACAAACAATATTATTCTATTTTTAATTTGACCATAGACTTTAACAATAAACAAACGATTATATATGCGTGTGTGTGTTAAATATATGGTAGTGTGTGTAATGTGTTTTAATGTTTAATGTAGTTTTTCAGTATTAAAAAAAATTGAATTCTACACTTTTTCTCTATCTCATCCGTTTAATTTTCGTAAAAGGAATACTAAGTTTTTGTTTCTCGTATTAATATGTAGATTAGGTACTTACTTTTCCAGCATAGATTCAATAATAAGATACATGTAGCTTCTTGTTAATCCTTTGTGGCCGTTCACACTTCTCTCCTTCCTATCTCTCGCTGTCTGCAGTAAAAAAACATAATTTACATTCGATATAAAATGTTTATATATATATAACGTTTTTTTACTTATTATATTTTACAGCTCTGGATACTAGTCCTTAGGACCAATTACATATAAAAGGGTTGCCAGTTAGGTACACGCTACGTTGTTTCGGATATGCGAAAGTTTCCGACTTTAGAAATAGACTTTATAAAAAGACGCTCTTCAACTTCAGTATTACCTATTTCAGCTACTAAGCAGCTTATTATTTATTATTCTATAAGCTGTTACAGTTAAGGGTGACATAAAGGTAAAGATATAGATACATTATTATATCGATTTATGTTGCTTTTATAAGTAGTAATGACGAGTTTCACAACTCTATTTAGTTAAGGCATATGTATGAGGTTTTTTGAGGATGGAAATAAATAAATAAACCATACTGTTACAATTTGTGAAAGCATGTTAGTGGCCTTATTTGTTTGTTAAATTATTTTTACATATGAAATAGAAATAGAAATAATCTTTATTCAAAATAAACTTAATATAATCAAGTTTTTTGATTCTACCGCTCATTCGGAATGCAGACTCATCACAAGAAGAATGAACAAGAAACTTGTAAATGTTAACTATAGATATAGTTTTCCTATAATAAATAAATAGTAAACGATTGAGTCATGACAATTATCAGTGAATTTTTAAATGACATCGTAGAGTCGCCTTCTAGCAATGGTATTTGCGAATGCGATATTAAATTTTCAAAAATAGAGCTCACTTCTGCTTAATACAACGGCAACTCACCTACAATTTCCTTGATAGTTCAATCGCAAAGTCATCACGGCGTCGATGATCTAGTTGTTTAGCACACCGTATTACTTTCGATGGCCGCGGGTTCCTCGCATAGTACATTATCTATGTACCGTCATTATCATCATAATTTCAGCCCGGAAGACGTCCACTATCGAACAAAAGCCTCGGCCAACTGCTATCTGCCTTGCCCATTGCCACTTCAGTTTCGCTCGCGCTATGTCGCTCACGCTAGTTCTTTTGCGAAACTTCTCATTTCTGATATGATCATGCAGAGAAACTCCAAGCATAGCTCTCTCTATTGCCCTCTGAGTGACTCTGAGCTTATTTATGAGGCCCATAGTTAGCGACCACATCTCTATGCCGTAAGTCACCACTGGCAACACACATTGGTCGTAAACCTTCGTCTTGTGACACTGCGGTAATTTAGACGAAAGTAAATCGGAATCGAAAATATATCGGAGCTTCGCGAAAGCTGCCCATCCGAGTTGAATTTGACGATTGATCTCTTTCTCAAAATTGGACCTACCTAGCTGGATAGTTTGCCCTAAGAATATAGTATATTATGTGTGTATTTACAAAAAATGTACCATATGTATTTATAGCAGTTACCGCTATGTGTATTATCCTGAGATATTATGATTATTTGTTAGATAGCCGCGAGTTCGTTTGTCTCCTACACTATATAAAAAATGTAAACATAATGAGATAATACTTACAGCGACGTCTCCTAGAAGCGGGTCCAAGTAGCTTGCGTTGGCGACTGTATAATAATTTGCTTCGAAGAACCAAGCCACGCTGACTGTACTGTCAGGGTGCAGAGGAATCGATACTGTTGCAAATACCTGGAAATATATTGTAGTTTTATTATATAAAACCTTCTATACAAATGCAGGAGCAGTATCACGAGGTTAAGATGATAACTACGGGTATAAAAAATCATTTGTTGACAAATGTCCATGGTGCTGCCCCAGTGGTCTGTCGGTTTAGCAGACCGCCTTGCTTTCGATGATGGCGGATTCAAATCCTCGCCCATATAAGCATTTGCAATTATGAGTATGAATGTTTGTGTAGCTTCTGTGTATACAAAATGTATGTATTTACAAAAAAAATATATATATTTTTCTCTATTATGTGTAATTTAATATCTCTCTATATGTCATAATTCAAGTTCTGCTTAGCTTGAGATTAGATAGCGCAGTGTAAATTATTCTAGTGTTATTATTATATTGGTTTATTATTATGATTATTTACTTATTTCAGGCTACTAGGCTCATATTATAAATATCTTATTGACATATATATGATTTAATATTATAAAACTAAGATATTGAAACACTGACGGTACTGATGACGGCAATCTTCTACGAATTATGGTGACGGTTACAACTTTCCATCAGACGGTACATTAGTTTGATTCTCATTTTCTTCTTCTTATTATTCGATACGTTCTTGACCGAATGGCCATGGTTATTATATACTGGAGTGTGAGACAGATATCATCCGCCTTATGACAGCTCACCACTTCTCCCTACTATCTACCATTCTGGTACACTCGTGGAGTGGACCGTCTACAATTGCTTTGACTTGGTCGGTCCACCGCATGGGGTCGACTGCTATTTGAGTTAAATATAAGAAATACTTACTCCAGATTGAGTACCCGTTGTGAAGATAAGATACCGTCTCTGACGTTTGTTGACTTCTGCATGACTGGTAGTTGCTATGACGAATGTTATGAATCTGAAATAATATATAACTAGCTCTTACCGGTGATATTGTTAGCTTTTTTTATATTTTTTTAAATTGTATAATACAATAATGTAATATGCTATCATATAATGCTGGGGTACAATTTAATATAATTATAATAATTTCGCATTTCTTCACATGAAGCGGACTGTATAGAACCCTGTACCCATTATATAACCACTGTGCCACATTCATTGCAAAATAAACAATTTAATATAATTTATTTATTTATTTATAATTTATTATACTATTATATTATTTTGATACTAACCTATGACCACGTCTTCATAATACAATCTATTTTTACGTTTATTTTAGTATTTTTAAATTTCGTGTAGTAGTAGTTAATTCCACGGTCATTTTTAAAATACACACACTAATATAAAATTCTTTCAAAAATTGTGTAAGTGGCCTGTCACAGTTTGCCTTATTTTAAACAGGAAGTACCTGTTCAAAATAAGTGACTTAAATTTAAATACACAATCAAATATTATATACCCCTTAATATGTCCCTTAATTATATTTTCACTGCACCAAACACGTATAAAATGTCATTAAAAAATGACACTAATCACGGCACAATAATCACTACAACATTTGTAGACCGCTAGCACCCTATTATTCAATCTTTATATTTCCATCTATGGATACTTCAATCAATTTTAGGCACAGGTATGCGGTGAACCTTAATTTGAGGATATTGGACACCGATGGCCTAGGAACATTAATTTCCACCGTACAATATATTGAGAATATTGAGGCCCGAGGAGTATAGTCTGATCTTTATCCATTTATGCAGCTTTTCTGTCACGGTCGCCATGTGATGACAGGAGGTGGTGATTAATGGTGAGTAGTTAACGAATTATATCAGTTTGATAATATATATTAGTGATATAATTAATGGTTTACATAGATTTAAAGTACAATGTTAACAGACAAAAGTTGAAGTAACGAATTTATAAATAAACTGTAAGATTAAATGAATGTTTATGAAACGAATTATACTATTTTTATGTATTTATATATTTATTTACGTATTTTTAGAAATTCTTTTATTCGCTATGTTGGTGCTTTTAATGGGTACCGAGACATATTTACTGGTCTTGTTTAAGTGGGCGGGAAAAATTCATCTTAAGTGCGCTCACTATTAAAAATATTACGATGCAAAAGCGAAACAAACTAGGTTATAGCACAGATAAGATAATATTACATATTTATAGTTACTAGTACTCGGCCAATAGTCGAGATTCGACCATAATCAAATCAAATTATAGGTATGTACATAATAAGGTTCTATTGTTTAACCTATCTATTTTAATAAATATTTTTTTCTTTCTTTCATTCTATTGTTTAAGACTATACTTTTATGCCGGTGTGTGACAAATATTATACTTGGTAGTGTGTGCAATATTTTTTTATTGTATTCATAGATTTTATTACTTATTTTAAAAAAGGAAATAGCTTTCTGTACTCATCTATATAAACTCTATATCCTAAGTGTGCGATATTTCATAATCCTCCGTAATTTTTGTAAAAAGGGGTACATAGTTTTTGCTTTACATATTTATATACCTAATGATATTTTTAAATTTCTGTATTACAAAATTTCATATTAATGTCATTTTATTATGTAACTCTAGCTTTTCCAGCTTCACAAATGGTGACAGAATTCTATCAATATTAGAAGAAACTAAACTAACGTAAAACTAAAATAATTATATTTAAAAATAAGCATACATATCGAGTTATGATGACTTTGTCTTTTTTATCAGATTCTAATTAATTCTTAACTATAATCACCTAGACAAAATAAACTAAAAAGTTGTATAGGATTATTTAAAACTTCGTAAATTCTAATTTCCAGTACCATTTATTCCATTTCATCAGATCAGCTCTACCGCCAGGGTATTGTAATTCCAGTTGTACATATGTATGAAAGTTTTACATAGATTCCAGCAATTGCTGAAAAATGCGCTACATATATAGTGGAAAGGGGAATGGAAAGAAAGTTATCTAGAACTAAGCAAGGTAAATAAATACTTGTAATTTTATTTACAATTTCATATTAGATGAGGTAATGGTGACAGCATTTGGGATGGGAACGGTTGCACACAGGCCAAACTGCTACATTAATTATAATTAATTTCAGTTTTTTTTTAATTGTAATTATATATTGTAGTGTTTATAGGATAATAGTCATAACATCATGGTCCTTTAGGATGGCAACGCATGAGTTACATCTCGGGTCACATGATAACGTGAAGTCCATTGTGCTGTTTATGTATATAGGCGACGGTTACAGCTGATCATCTTGAGGGCCGTCAGCTTGTTTCCCATTCCAAATACATAAAAAAAAATAAGAGAAATATAAAAATATACATACATTAGAATATAGTAAACAATCCACATGGCGACACTAAATAACATTATTTTACAGTGCAAGTACTTATATTACGAGCAAACTACGGGGTACTGCAAGTACAGTGTGACAAACTTGTAATGTCGTGCTGTATCGTTCGTCACAGTTTATACAAACAATTAGATGAATCGACGTTGACATCGCGTCAAGCCCTGTTAATTCTGCCTAAAAAGGCGCACTTTCGTGCAATTAGCAGCAAAGTACCGCGCTTTCCGACGGTTGCAGGTTCGATACCCGCACGATATTTATAAAAAAATATATTGGGTTTTTTACGCGGGTCAAAGCGGTTATATGCGTTTTGTTTTTTCACAAACGGCCCATCTGTTGGTAGACGGTTACCGCAAACGTATATGGTCGACGATTGTTATCTGATGACTTTATAGGTATGTACCTACATAAAAAATCGTCATCATCAACCCAATGCAGTTACTGCTGGGCATAGTACTTTCCCAAGGCATGACTCTTTTAGGATTTAGAAAAAAAATATCCATTATTGAAAATATTGGAAACAGGTTGTCTTTTGTAGTAGTAGATGACCTATATATTATAGTTTATTTTGTACCAGTTGTTCATTGTGTTCTTGCATTTACTGATAAATTCTTTATTTGTTTGGTGTGAGTATGTTATTGTTAGCATTGTTATGACTTATATAGACAAAACGTGTAAACTGGCAGTACGACTGGTCCATCGACTCAGTCCCTCAATGAGCTATAGAAAGAGATATGCTTGGAGTTTCTCTGAGAGATCAAATCCGAAACGAAGTAATTCGCCAGAGAACTAAGGTTACTGATATAGGTCTTCGTATTCACAGGTTAAAGTGGCAGTGGGCTGGTTATATTTAGCGCAGAACCGATGCTCGGAGTAGACGTGTTTTAGAGTGGAGACCACGGATAGGCAAATGTAGCGTAGGACGCTCCACAAATAGATAAAACGCCGATGTAGGGTTGCGGATAATAACTGGAACTTAAGGGCTGGATCTCGTGCCCAGCAGCGTGCCTTGGGAGAGGCCTATATACGACATTGGACTGCAGTGGGTTGATGATGTTATACTAAATTTATTCTATTCTATTCTGATCTTTCGACTAACATCAACCATTAGTCATCCTGTTCTACCACTAGATCTACCACTAATTGCTTCTACGAACTAGATTGCAGAAGTTTGTTCCGTACGGGACTTCCGCGCACAAGTGTCCATTAATTAATTCTAACTCTACCGATATTTGTTCTAACACTAATTTAGTGTTAACTAAGAATTAGAATTCTAGATTTATCATGAAATTAAAATGTTAAAATTACACACACGTGTCGATATGTATTTGTAATTTATGTAGTACCTACATACGTGTGTTCAATTTTATTACTTTATTAAAATCCTCTAATAATACATGGATGTTCATATGACATGTTCGTATTGAATTAACTTAATCCTCTTTTTAAAGATATCAGGTAATAAATAGGCAATACATGTTCCATAACAAGTTATTCCATTTATCTCATCCTGCCCTAGTGCTCTGTTAGCTGAAATCGTCTTTATAAAGTTATGTAGTGTACATAATTAAATATAATAGTTTTGAAGATATAAACGTATTCGCAATTTGCTGTAAATTTATATTGTACTAGTTTTTGCCCGCGATTTCGCTCGCGTTAATTTGTCCCCTTAGGGGTGGAATTTATCAAAATCCTTTCTTAGGGGATGTCTACGTCACAGTAGCTTTATGCATGCAAAGTCTCTAAAATTGACAAAGTTTCATACAAACTTTCATCCCTTATTTTATCCCTTTGGGGGTAGAATTAATCAAAATCCTTTCTTAGCGGATGCTATGACATAATATCTACCTGCATGCGAAATTTCAGCCCGATCCGTCCAGTGATTTGGGCTGTGCGTTGATAGATCACTATGTCAGTCACCTTTGAGTTATATATATTTAGATTAATTGAACTAAATAAGTAAAATGAAAATAAAATAAATATATTAACGTACAGTAACCAAACAAGATAATCAGAATCATGTAAACGCTTCTTATATCAAATTAATTGCGCTCCAATTATACGGACTTCTCAAACACAAAAAGGTACATCGCGGCTAATTAGAAGAGATTACGAATGACGATCCGCTTCTTAAATTTCTAATTACAACTGCGTAGAAATAAGAAAAAATCAGACAGAAATTTAATTATGCAACCGCATTTTATGAATATTAATTTGCTCTTTACATTATTTTTATTGAACGCTGTGTGCTGTGTGGCCTTGTGGTTACCACTCTGATGTACTTCGAAAGAAAGTAGATTCGAATCAGGTTGGCAGAAATAAATATTGTATTATACACACAATGTGTATAATATAATATTTATTTCTGATTAACTCAGAAGGCGACTATATACGGCGACTATATACTGAATTTAGAAGGCGCTCCAAGCTAAGAAGGGCGTGTGGATTATGGGTACTAGATAACTGATGATTAATATGAACTAGCAGTCGCCCAATGGTCGAAATTCGATCGTAATTAATTTAAATTATAAGTTTGTATATTGCTAGTAGTTATGTGAGCCAAATACAGTGTTATTAGTATGTAGTGTTATTAGTGTGTAATGTTTTTTATAGTAATTTATTTATTATGCATAATTTAAAAAATATTAATATTTTCTATTTTTCTCTATATGAACTACTAGCAGTGCCCGTGATTTTGTCCGTATTATAGTGACCTTGACTAAATAAAGAAAAATATTAAATAATCTAAACCAAAATGTTAAAACAAAAGTTCCATTGTTCTAGCTTCAAAAATGACGATTTTCCATACAAACTTTCATCTCCTCTTTCAACCCTTATTTTGCATTAAAAAATAGCCTATGTCCTTTCTTAGAGTCTAGAATATCTGTGTACCAAATTTCATTTAAATCGGTTTAGTAGTTTTAGCGTGAAAACGAGACAGACAGACATACTTACTTTCGCATTTATGCGAAATGTGCGAAATTTGTTACTGGAGTAGTAGTCCATGCAATTTTCGAAAAGAATGGTACAAAGTTTTTGCTTTACGTATTGATAAAAATATATCTATATCTTTTGTAAGTACATATTGTTTATAGAAAACACCCCTAACAGTACAAACAATCCCAGTCATGAATACAAAAGTTTGCATCGTGCGAGAAATCGAACCGGCGCCCACCGGAAGTAAAGCGATGTGCTATAACCGATACACAATCGAAACCATGAATATAGTATATACAATATCTACATACAACATTTTATTATTGACTGCCTCGATATGGTCTAGACCATATAGCATCCTATGGGCGCTGGTTAAATTTCTTTCACGATGCAAACTAAATGAAAGTATGTAAGTAAATAAGTGTAAGTAGCTATGACGTGGTCTAGTGTCTTGAGTAGTCAGGCTCACTAAAATATCCAGACATGTGGCGGCGTGGTGGGCCGGGTCATTGGGCTCCCTAAAATATGGTCGAGCGCAATGATGGCTGGCTCCATCCATCATACTTGTGAACGGGTGCTGCTTGTAGAGACTGGTCTGCTCTAATTACTATGACTGATTTCTCTTATTAATTGTTTAATCAGTTGGTTGTATATTTAATATTTTTTCTATTTGAGTATTTAATTGAATTAGTGCTAATTGGTGGTTTGTATTCACACACTTAAACTTAAAAATGTAAAGTAAGATTATAATTATTTACAAGAGCAACACGCAAGTTTCTTGCTAGTTCTTATTGTGATGAGACAGCTTTCCGAACGAGCGGTAGATTAAAAAAAATGTGATGACTATTCAAAGGTGCTTCAATGTAAGTTTATTTATATAAATGATTTTCTATTCTAATAAAATAAAAGAAAGCGATGTAATCATTAGTATTATTGAAGTATTATAGGTACTTATTATATCTAATAGATCGTAGCTGTTCTAGCGAAACTACTAAAAGTTTGCAAACGTCAAAGTTAGCGTTTGTCGACAGGCACCTACTTTTGGGAATAAAACTTTTTCACGCAAACTTATCCAAATTCCAATAGAGGGGATGAGTTAACGCAAGGTCAGAGTGTTATGGAATCGGAAGGAGTTTCTAACTGCACGTATTGTATTTGAAATAGTTAATTGTTTGTAGATTGTAGGATGATCGTAGTCACACATTATAATTATAGGAGATTATTTACAGTACAGTATACTATATACAGTACATAGTAAAGTATTATAATATTTACTAATGTTATAAATGCGAAAGTAACTCTGTCTGTCTGTCGCTTTCGCGCCGAAACTACTGAACCGACCTTGAACCTAAACCCTGAGAAAAAACATAGGCTAATTTTTAATTTTGAAAGCTAATAGAAATCTTATTTTTTAGGCTTTCTTTTTATACCACTTAGGTGGCAAACAAGCATACGGTCCATCTGATGGTAAATGGTTACCGTAGCCTATGGACGCCTGAAACACCAGGGGTGTCACATGCGCGTTGCCGACCCTTAAGAAACCTTAATATACCCTTCTTGAAAACCCCCATGCAGTAGTCTCTCGAGAAAACCTCGGTAGGTAGTTCATTCCACAATTTAAGTCTTAGGCTATTGGCAGTGTACCTATATTCTTAATTTATTTCTCTATTCAGGCTCAAAAATCATTAAATTGTCAATACTCCATCTAAGCTTACGTAAAGGTCATAGACAATAGAATCAAAGACGCAACTTGATTCCAGTTGCTATAAAAACATGAAACTACAGATTTGTGTTAATATACAAATGTGAATTACATGTTTTAATTAAAGTCGATAGATTAGCCTTCTGTGTATCTGTATTTACCTACAGCGACCACATTGTACAGTCGACGATATAAATTTATTATATTTTTATAAATACAATAAATTGTCAAAGTCAAAAATTCAAATTTGTTGAAGGTTTATTTTATACGTGTATAGGTAAAATGAAAAGTATAGAAAAAGTCTAGGTATGAGAAGATATATATTGGAAAACCGGTTAACAAGGTAGAATTGATGTATATACAAGAATGTACAATATTTAAAACAACTATAAATTTAAAATAATATGAAATAAATATAAATTTAAATACTAATTTAGAATATGAACATACATTTTCCTTGTATATACTTCAATTTTGTCTTGTCAATAGTTTCCCAATATAAATCTCCTTATACCAAATCTTTTTATATAGTTTTCGTTTTACCTACACACATAAACTAAAACTGCAACAAATTCAAATTGCTGAAAACAAACTTCTGTTACAAATTTTGTGTATTTATATAAATACAATAAATTCTAATTCTAATTGCTATCATATATCTGAAAGCAAACTTCTGGCAACTGTAAGGCAGCGAATTAACGATTTGTTTTCGAATATTTTGTTAAATTTACTTCTTGCTACTGTTAGTTACACTAGCGTTAGCTACTCATTACTAACTGTGCCAGGCTCTGTTGGCTTGACTGGATGAGATCTCTTTTATAAATAAGTTTGCTAATTATTTGTCTCGACGTGCTAAAAGTGAAATTAAAAATATATAAAAATAAAGAATAGTGATATTAATGCATATGACTGTACATACACACACGATCTCATGCCGCATCAAAGGAGAGCCTCTCTATATTCTGAATCGGGGGGAATTTATTGAAGGGTCGAAATGGGATTTTGCGGTCTTGCTATTGCCATATATGTATATACGTATAGATGTTTTTGCTGTGTTCATTAATTTTGCATTTAATTTGAGCGTTTTATATTTAATGCATCCAACATTTTGTATTCACAAGTTAACCGTATGCTGTTTGAATATGAAATATTGAATGCTTAATGACTTTTACTGTGGATTAGTTTCAATGACAGCTTAATTAAAGTGTCTAGCTATTATGTTAAGCCCGTCAAATTGCATTGTTATTGTATTGATCACGTATTTATTGAAATTATTTTTAAACGAAAGGAACAAAACAAATGTATTCTCGACTAACCTTACTAATATTATAAACGCGGAAGTTTGTGATTAGATAGACGGATGTTTTTTTTAATGAAACTTAGAAATGATATAGTTTATACATCACAATAACACATACCCAATTTTAACGGTGAAATTAGGGTAAGGAGATAAACCTCTTTTATTCATCGAATTTATTGAGCACGCGTATCGCAGAAACGTTGTGACATCACAGTGATGCTTTTCGGTTGATTGGTTGTTATTTACTAGCAGTCACTAAGTGGTAATTGAAGTTGTACCTCTCATGCATTGCCATTATGAAAGATTAACTGTGCCCGAAGTTTTACTAGCGTTAAATTTCAATATAAAATATAGCCCATGTGTTATTCCGATGCATAAGTTATATTACTGTAAAGTTTCATCAAATTCCGTTTTGTAGTTTTTGCGTGGAAGAGTAACAAACATCTATACTTATTTTCGCGTTTATATAATAATATAATATATATATTAAGACTACCTGTACTCGCGACTTCATCTGCGTGGAATTTAACTTTGTTTTTCTAAAATAAAAGTAGCCTAAGCTACTCCTTATTACATCAGCTACCTGGCAAAAAAGGTCCCGTCAAAATTGGTCCAGCCATTTCATAGATTAGCCGGAACTAACAGCAGACAGATAGACAAAAATTCTAAAAAATGTTATTTTGGTGTATGTTCCGTATTTATATCCACATGTATGTAGTAAAAAACGGTGATTTCAATATTACAAACAGACACTCCAATTTTATTTATATGTATAAATGACATGTTTCAGTACCTCTGCATTATTATTATTATTTGTATTATTTAGCCACAGGGGCAAGAATTGACAGTCTTTTAAAATCTTCTCAACTACTATACTTACTCTTTGACATCCCATAAATCAGATGAAACTCTTTTAAGAACCTTTACTCCATCACAAATAAACATTCGATTCAACGTTATTCGGTACAACTTTCCAATAAATATATGTACGCTACAGTTAGATGCAGTGAATTCACGCGAGCGTATACCAACTGGCCCGTTAGGTACATCCCAAATCGTAACGAAAACATAACGGTTCATTACACACGGCGCCGAAGGCTCTGTGCAAACATTCTACATTTTATCTCACACGCCACCCATATACAGACGTAAGGAAAAAAGCTGAAATCACGCAATGTTGCTACAGTTAATTTTTCTCAATTTTCTCGCTACGATTGGAGCCGTTCGACACAAAAGGTATCTAGTGTACCCGGACGGAGGGCCGGCCCGTGCTCAGGTATGTATTTGCAAATTTAAACAACCTAGCTGATTTAACTTAAGTAAATGATGTTTTCTTTGCACTCTGGATCAGGCTTAACGAAGCCGTGTTTTTGTTCGAGAATTTAAATGCAATTATGTCGGACGACTGCCGTTGCTGCAGATTTTTTATTTATTCTGTAGTGGGAGTTAAAAGTCGCGATAAGTGTGAATGTTGACCTAGTTGCATAAAGATACTGTATATCTTATCCCATTCGGTGTCGAGACCCTTGGTACGTGGGGTCCTAGCTATAAGGCTTTTTAAGGAAATAGCAAAAAGGTTAGCCGATATCACAGAAGACCAAAGATCTGGCAGCTACCTCGGACAAAGAATTAGTCTAGCTATTCAAAGGGGGAACGCTGCCAGTATCTTCGGAACCTAGCCTAAAGGGACTCCTTTTAATATTATAATTTAGTTATTACATTATATTTTTAAGGTTTTTACTTTTAGGTTCATTGTTTCAATAATTTAGTTGTAACTTTATATTTTTACGTTTATTTTTCTATACTATGTATATAAACCAACATACTATCATTACGATTGTTATCCGAATGGGGTAGACAGAGATTAATTGTGAATTATCGACATCATGCTTGACATGCCCTTTTTCTTCTTCTTTCGTTTCAACGGCACCTAAATATAGACATGCTATTGATATTTTGCTAGTAATATCAAAATTCTACGTGGTAAGGCTACTGGCTGAATGCTATCTCTCGGATTTGGTTTGAGACCTGTGTTTCTTTTGTCGTAGTTACGGTCAGAAATATAAATTGACACAGTTTTATGTGCGTCCGCCATATTTGATCTCACGACCTCTTGGACGTTATTCAGAGTAGTAAACAACTAGGTCATGACTAATTATATTATTTTTATAAAGTAGAGCTTAGTAAAGCATACATCCTCTGTTGAGAATGTGTATCCTTAGTAACTTGACAGATAGAGGTTGACCTGCATCATTATATCAATGTACATACAATTTTAAGTTCCAAAAATACTATCTTAAAATACAATATTAATAACCCAGGACAATTCACGCGGCGCCATCTCGTCCCAAGCTAAGTAGCGGTTGTGTTATAGGTATTAGATAGCTGATAGAATACTTAAGTTTTTTTGTTGTAAATACATACACAATATACATTTAAATATTAAAAACATCGAGTCGAAAACAAACAATCACATTCACAAGTACAAATATTTGTACTATGCGAGGAATCAAACCCGCGACCACCGAAAATATAGCAGTGTGATTAACTGGTTAACCACCGAGGCAGTCACTTTCTTCTTTCAAGATATCGGTTAAAATCAACAAAATTTCAAACATTGAAAATACCTGACAGAAATTTAAATATTACCCCGCCCAATGCCTTATTGCAGGCGTTATTTGTATTTCGTTCGAGTAGAATTCCTCGTCTTGTTCTTTGTTCTTTGTTTTCCAGAATGCTAAAGTAGATTTACAGTCCAATTAAAGGATTCCTTTTTTGGAGTGGAACAAACTGAGTAGGTACTATTAAAGTAGAATGGACTTTTACAATTAAACAGCCTACTTGTGTAAACTTTGTACATAAAATACCTTTGAATGATATACAACGAGTAACTCCACTTATAATGAGGTATTAAAAGTTAAGGCATAAATTGAAGAGTTTATTTTGTACAGTAATTCTCCCGTAAACGTTACGTGCGGTTTTATCCGCTTGAATTGGGACAAAAAGAATCTTGAAATAGGAGAAATGGGGCTTATTTGTTATAAAAAATAGTGGGACCACGTGGTCGTACAATTGTTGTTAATTTCTGATGAATTAATAATGCGCCAATTAAAATTACCTCATGTGGGGGAAAGAGACTAATGACTCCATTATTAGCTATGTACCATGTCGGGTTTAACTTAATTTTCTATTTAAAGAAGTTTTTATAATTATTTATGTAATATGAAAATTAATAGGTGCACCTAAAGTAATTAATTCTACAATAATTTACTTTCAGTTCATTATTGGTCTTGGTATACCGGTAGATTTGAAAGAAGCATCTGTAACTGTAGGCACAGTTATTAAATTTCAATACGATTTGCCAACAAATAGTTCAGACTACACGAGTAGAATATACGGATTTGCAAATACCGTATCTAGAGATATGTATGGTGTAACAACAGATGAAGAATCAAATGATCTTGGTGATGTGGCTAAACTGAGCGATACAGAAAATGTGATTGATGACGGTAAAGAAAGAGAAAAAAATACATTAGTTGAATTAACTTTTAATGAGGATAGACGAAAAAGATCATTAGTTTATGCTGAAGGCGGTGCTATAAATATTAACACGGCAGATGAAACTACCGAACTGTCACTAGAAGAAGCTATTAGGCGGCAAGAAATTATTGACAAGAATAATATAGAAGATGAAGAGCCGCAGAGAATGAATAGATGGGACTTTTACAAAATCATTGAGCATATGGCTGAAAGGTAAACTATATTCTAATCACAATTTTATAAATAGCATAGTGATCTTCTGGGAATATTAAATTTATATGTATCATCTGGAATTGTAATTATATCTATGATAATGTATTAACGTAAATAAGTAGAAACCATTGCTCATACACAACTCTTGTCCAAAATAAGATTTAGAAATTAGGAAGAGAGGGATGGAAGGGAGTTGAATAGAAAGATAGAGGGGGAAAGATAATTAAGTGTGAATCTTAAAATTTGCAAACGACTACAGTCTCTTAGGGTTATAATTTATTCTACATCAACACACAGCGCCATCTAGATCCAAGTTAAGCTAGCTAAATAGCTTATGTTATGGGTACTAGATAACTGATACAAATACATAAATATATTTTTTTCCTTAATTCCAAAAATACGTAGAAATAAATAATTGTATAATATACATAGAAAATACCCATACCGATACAAACAATCATACTCATGAATACAAATATTTGTACCGTGAGAGGAATGGAATCCGCGACCATCAGCAATAAGGCGGTGTGCTAAACCACTAGACCACCGAGGCAGTGAAATCTTCTCAAGTAAGACATTTCTACAAATAAATGTTTTGAATGTTTTACATTAACATTACTGCGTTCGAGATATCTTTGTGTGATCATCATAAATATCTTACTGAAAATGTTTTCAGATATGGTTACTCAGGCCGGCCGTGCTTGCTGCGAACAATCTGCGAGGCAGCGAAGATTCCTTTCACTCGCGAAAATGGCTTGCTCGCAGAAATTGGCCATATATTATTCACGTAAGTAAATCACAAGCTTAATCAGGTATGGTAAATATGTACACGGAATGTGAAATTTTTATAATGAATTCGTAGCCTTATCTCGCCTTTTGTTGTAATATTGACTTAACCTCTGTATAGAATACCTCCTCGAATTTCCAACGGGTTTGTATTTTTTAATTTATTATTCATTCAAGGAAAAACTTTTATTCCTTTAATTTACATTTTGTATAAAAGAAAAAGTTTCAGCTTGCTTTTCATCAGACATTCCCAACATTCGTACCAATATGGCCCCGGTGGTCAAGCAGTTTAGCATAGCGCTTTATTTCCGATGGTTGCGGGTTCGATTCCTTGGACGACACAAACATTTGAATTTCTCATGAATTCATCAATGTATGTGGTTATTAGTATTGATATTTTATCAGTTGTCTAGTACCCATAACGCAAACTCTGCTAGCTTGGAACTAGATGGTGCTGTGTAAATTGTCTAGATATATTATGGTTATTACTTATATGAAAGTCTATGTATGTGACTACTTTTTACGATTAAACGGCTTAATAAATATTAATGAAATTGGACGTAACGTATACGGATAACGTAATGAGTACTCTTATTACACATTTTGTAGAAAGTTCTTTTCAAAAAATAAGGTTACAGATTTGATTTTTAATCGTGTTAATTAAAGTTATTAGAAATCATTAACACATATAACAAAGTCGTTTGTGTAACCTGTCTCACATACTTGATAAAGCTCCTTGCTTTGTAAGATATGTTTCTGTTAAACGGTTTAATAAGGCTGTGAAATTACAGGTACGTGGACAGTAAGCTTAGTGTTGACTGTTAGTTGTAGTTTGATCGTCTAACAGTCAACACTATAAACACTTTCAAACCAACAGGATTTTTCTACTTTGTCACCCAAAGTTATTCGGGAAGAAATTGCTTGGTGATAAACCGCCTTTTGTATCACTTAATGTATATTTTCTATTTTATTTTTTATATTTGGTTCAATAAAGTGTATAAATAAAAATTCATTAAAGATCTTTATGAGCTAAAAATAATGTTTATATTGGATATCTCATAGGGTATACTACAATCGTATTTATAGAAACATAATTTCTTCCAGTTGACGGCCTCGGTCTAACGGTACAGTACACCACTTTAGTTCCGATGGTCGCGGGTTCGATTTCTCGCACGATGCAAACATTTGTATTCATGAGAATGATTCTTTGTACCCGTCTGGGTGTATTCTATGTATATTATGCATGTATTTACAAAAAAATCTAAGTATTTAAATCAGTTATTTAGTCCCCATAACACAAGCTCTGCTTGCACTGCTCCATGGGACTAGATAGCGCTGTGTTAATTATCCAAGGTTATTTATTATATATTTATTTCTTCCAGCCCATCAACCACCAAAGATACCCTATCTCATCATACAGATAATGAGTATCATGCAGCAGAACGGTTCGGAAGAGAACTCGGTGTAAATTGTGAAGATTTGTTCCCCGAATGTGAGGATTCCATATTGGAAACGTTTACGGAGATTGGAGAAGAAACTATGCATAAATTTGGACTGTTCTAATTAAAGATATTACATCACTTGTTTTCTTTCTCATATACGTTGACCGAATCAAAACCAATTGTCTGTCTGTGTAGATTTATTACATGAACTTCTGTTAAGTCAAAGTTGCCATCTGTTCGAAGTACAATTTGCCAGAAATATTTACAAGAATTTTCGCTCCAGATCTTGAGGATTATGATAAACAATATCTACTGTCGGTTCGGGATCGAAAAAATCGGGTATCGCAGTTTAAAAATAAGAGTATACATTTATAATACAATAATAGTGACCCATATATAATTTTGTCCCCCTGAAATCGATATCCCGTCCAATTCAAACGGGGATGGAAATTACGACTGCCTGATAAGACGTTGGAACCCCTAGAGGTGCTCTCTGACTAAAATCGTATCCGTCAAGCAGGAGTTGGCCTTCAGACGTTCCATAAGTCCTTCCACGGGTTTGGAGTGCCATCTGCACTCGCTCCTGATCATTCAGTGAAGCTGTAAAGGCTAGCTGCCTCTAAGAGCATTAGGATGGTTAGAAAAATACATAATTTTAAGATTAATACAGTAACCACCAGCTGTTATAATATTAATATAAAAAAACCATCAGCAGCTATAAACTGAGTAGAATATATAGTATCCACAAGCAACATTCGTTCAAAGACAAAATAACTTATCAAAAAATTCTCTGCAAGGATACCTTTGTTTCACTTATTTTAGCCGGAAAGCAACTTGCTTCGTTTTGGTAGTATTTTGTTCGTTTAGATTAGGCAGTGAAATTACAGGATGAGAGGTATGACATCTTTGTCCTTGAAATGGCAACGCATGAGTGTTATCATAGATGTCACATGATATCCGTAATTTTGTTTATTTTTTTATTTATTTCAGGCTACTAGGCCCATATTATAAATACCTTATAAACTATCATACATATAATATTTTAAGAAAGGTGTTACACATGAAAGTGGATGGTTATAAGGGCAGAGGAAGGCCGAAAAAGAGATGGAAGGACTGTGTGAAAGATGATATGGTAAGAAAGGAAGTAAATAACGCGATGACTGCGAACAGGGATGAAAGGAAGCGAAAAACATATTACGCCGACCACAAATAAATGGGATAAGGAAGAAGCAGATGATGATGATAAACTAACATACATATGAAATAATATAAAATTAAGATATAGAAATTGTTTGTGTGATCACGGTACTGACGGCGGTAATCTACCGCAGTTTGTTTATGTATGTAGAATGCCGATATCACATGATGTGGTGATTGAACCCTCACCTATGTATATGAACATTACAGACAGTGTTGTTCATGTATATTAATGACGGTCACCATCAGGTAGACCGTCAGCTTGTTTGCCGTTCCAGTTACATAAAAAAATATTTACATCAGATTTACTTTGTATCCGTAAAATTTTGACATTACAAAAGTTTTGATTTAGGCTTTACAAAAGTTAGTAAACAAATATTTACCTGATATTTTATCAAGTAAATGTTCATGCTATTTATTGTAATGCCTACCTATATCTTACCTCATTTATACCAAAGGTACGGAATTAAACAATAAAAATTTTCAATACAGTAGAATGAAAAACATTGTTTCATAATTAGATATTTTTCTATACTTTACAGAAACTTCAACTTGTATGCTGTTGTATGCAGTATATTACTGTATATTTTTACATCTAGACAGTAGTTAATAAGTAATATCTTTTATCTAACTACAATGGCAATCCACCTGACCTAACACAATCTGATGATGAGTGGATGTGGGTACTAAGTCAATATCTGTTATATATAAAAAAGCTTATTTTAATCCATCCCCGCCCCGATTTCCCTTTGCCACTGTTATTTTAGAACTTATCAATATTTTAAAAAATAAAATAAACCAAGTTACGAAGTAATAATTTTTTACAGAAGCATCTTAAGGGACATGAAGACGTAGAAGTCGATCTGGAATGGTACATTGCTCAGGCAACGGGGGCCTGATAAGTTTTAGTAATGGGGACAAGAGAGTCCATTACTAGCAATGTACCATGCCAGATCGTGTTCTACGTGTAAACCCACTATGGTTAGTTCCCAGTGATTTCGCTACCATCTTCATGTTCATCCTTTACTTCTCTACTAGTGTCCCGCCAGCATATAACTTTAGCAATGGCAGATGCACATTATCATTATAAAAAAATGTAGTAATGAGTTTTATTATACCTACCAATTAAACGTGGCGATGGTACATGCACCAAATATCGTTATCGAAAAATGAATTTTCTAATATTAGTTAGGTATATTTTAAACTTAATACAAATTTACATACAAAATATAGAATCTTTCATCTTTATAATAAATGTTTAGTCAGTCTTTATAGTAAATATGAACAAAAAGCTGTTTCACTTGTTCTATTAAAATTGTTTAAACTTTCTATAATGATAATAATTATTCATACACAGTCTTCTACCACAGAGAACATATCAGAAAGAGATATAGTACAGTTGTTATACGTATCCATGCAATTTTGATTATTTTGTCCAAGTTCATAAGCTTCAACATACGGATGCACTTCATGGCTATACTTTGGAGCGAGTTCTAGATCATTCTTGGGGCTGAAATATGAAATAAATATGCAGTAAATAATAAGTGGGTAATATTTCGTCTAACTACACTTTACCACCGAAACTTTACCCGTGGAAATTCCGCACATTCGCACTGAGCTGTATGAATCGTGTGTGTTCCCGGAGAAATACAATCCCGGATTCTTCAAGTCTATGATGAATAGATATCTTCTGGGTAAGCGCGTTACATCCTAGGTCTTGCCATCATTTACCATCAGATGTGGTAAGACCAAGCGCAATCCCATTAATAATAATAAAAAAAAACCTAATTAACTGCTTATAGAAGCAGTATTAAACTACTCTTACTTAAATACCATGCAACGGATTTTCATACGGGTTTCTATATTTCGTATAATACATGCATATAGTTTGATATCTCTCACATTGACTTGCATTGCAAAGTCAATAGAGTTAATTACAATCATCATCATCATCATCATCGCAGCCCGGAAGACGTCCACTGCTGGACATAGGCCTCCCCCAAAGATCTCCACGATGATCGGTCCTGCGCTGCTCGTATCCAATGCCTTCCAGCGATCTTGACCAGATTGTCGGTTAATTATAATATGAGGCTCAAAACATTATAAGTAGGTATACCTACTACCATTATAAGTAGGTTGAAGAAGAAATAAGATATCTTAGTTAAATTGTAGGGTACGGGGTTAACTTAGTCATTAATAAGTATTATTTAGTAAGTTATCCTTTTACCCCGTTACATATTATATCGTTATGGTTGCAGATATATAAAAGGTACTACGGGCATTCCAACATTACTCCTCTCCTATCGATCCCCGTTCAATTTCTATCATTTCAGATTGAAATTACGGCGGCGCTGATCCGAGGTTCGAGCTCCTAGCGGTGCTCTCAGAATAAAGTCGTATCCGTCAGACAGTAGTTGGCCTTTAGCCGCTACATAAGCGCTTTCGCGGGGTAAGAGTGATATTTGAACTCGCCACCTATTGTTCGGTAAAGCTGTAAAGGTCAGCTGCGGCCAACTGTATTGGTATAGTTCGAAAAAAAAACAACATTGCTGTTGCTCTTTTAAATTAACCATGATTACTACTTTATTAAAATTTTCAAATAGTGCTCTATCCTTAGATGACAGTACAATCTATCTTATATATAAAATTCTCGTGTCACAATGTTAGTTACCATACTCCTCCCAAACGGCTTGATCGATTTTTATGACATTTTTTATGCATATTCAGTAGGTCTGAGAATCGGATACGATCTATTTTTCATACCCCTAACGACATAATATTTTATATTTTTCGACATAATATTTTATATTCATTTTATTATTATTTAAGATTGAAAAATACATACAACCCATCCATCATTTCCCAATTTACATCCATCTAGCATCAACCCCTATTATTTAATAGCGATTTTAATTTATATAGCAACGGTTACGTCGACTATCAGCTAGTCTATGTATCAAATTTAATTTGAATCAGATCAGTACTTATTATTTAAAATAGCAACAAACCTCTCTCGTCACAAATATTTTCATTTAAAATATAGGTAAGTAAGATGTGTATATGCGTAATACTATTTTACTCTAAAATGTTTAGCTTTAGTAGTTATTTCGTTGCCAGGGTAAGGTACATTACAAATACTATTAATTACAATTTCATATACTTACTTTAGTATAAAATTTGCTATTTCATGAAGTAAATCATCTTCACTCGGTGAATGCAACGGATCAGCACCAAGCTGACACAATGTGCGCAGAACACACGATGTACCGTTGTGGCCAAAACTAGAAAATAAAAAAATATAAATTGATAACAAAAAAAAATAACAAATAAAAAAATCTTAGAGCTCAACGATAGAATTCCGAACTAGCAAGCGAATATTGACTTATATTTTTATTTAAATATAGATACCTCTACATTAATTTCAGTAGCATGGAAGTATATTTTGTGTAAAGTCATACACGTCTCTTCGATCATACTCGCAAATGGGTGCTACTGGGGGGAAGGGGTGGACTGATGACTCATTGCTGCCAATGTACCATGTCAGGTTGACTTCCACGCGGTTCCCCCTGGTAACCGTCTTGACAAATCCTGG
Source organism: Achroia grisella (assembly GCF_030625045.1). Taxonomy (NCBI): domain Eukaryota; kingdom Metazoa; phylum Arthropoda; class Insecta; order Lepidoptera; family Pyralidae; genus Achroia; species Achroia grisella. Next base: position 227,862 of record NW_026712613.1, on the reverse strand, counting down.
TGAATTTATTATGATGGGCTAACTGACCTGACTTCAAGTTCTTCTTATCATTCTCCAATGGTACCGCGCCTGCGTAAACCGTTAGTGCAGGTGGGTGCAACATTCCATTATCATACAAGAAAAAAAAATGGGTGCTACTTGTACCGTAGACCAGTCATCAAAAGCAGCACGTTACCAGTTCAAGTTATATCTACTGATTTTTTTTTAATGAAAATTTATTACCTTGATCTGAGTATTCAGCCTAAAACCAACTTGTTATTATTCTACATTATTGTGGGACTGAGATTTGTGTCAGTTTTTTGACTCGAACTACCTTAAGAACTGATAGTAGAAATCATAAGTATCTGTAGTTAGACCCAAGAAAGAACCATCGCTCCTAAGAATATCCTTCAATTCTTGTCCCTGACGGGTCTAGGTAGCGAACTTTGAAAAAGGGCGAGCACGATAGATCTATGTAGGTCGCAGTGCTACAGGTGCTACAAACATCCAACAATAGCCCAAACAACCCAATAAAAAAAAATAAAAAAATAGACCCAAGTGAATAAAGATACATTTGAGTTGCATGGGTACCTCCTTTCCTACTCACCTCTTTTTGCCGCCATGAACATGGTTAAAAAGTTGTATAAGTTTGACGGCTGTGATTAAGGTTAAAATTACATAATACGGAAGCAAAAATGTAGTTCCATAGAATATCAACGCATGAGATATCATGGGCAACACACATATAGATAGATAAACCTTTTATTTGCAGAAAAGGATACACACAAACTATAGTACTATAAAAAAAGAGATACAAAGTAAAAAAACACAACTTTTTAGGTCAGGTTTCAATATAGGTACAAGCACAGATAAGATAATATTACATGTACATATGTGTGTACATAGTACACGCTAAGAAGCAGCATCTCGGTGTATTATTTACTAGCGTAATGTAGCACTAATGCAACTAATTTTCAAATATGACCCAGGTACATATGCGAGGACGTATGCAACAAGACCGCTTGACTAACTTAACCGTTGTGCTACTCTTGCATATAAGACAGCTGCCACGTACCATAAGGAGATCGTTCACTTTATTTGTCACTACAATTAGGTACATAATAATAATAACCCAAGATAATTTACACAGCATCATCCAGTCGTAAGCTAAGCAGAGCTGGTGTAATGGATACTGAACAACTGATACAAATACTTTACTACTAGCTGTGGTTTCACGGCGGTTTTACCAGCACATATATATAAGCATAAATTTCAATAAAAAATATAACCTATATATTCCGATGCATAAGTTATATTACTGTAAAGTTTCATCAAAACCCATTCACTAGTTTTTGCGTGAAAGAGTAACAAACATCCATACTTACAAACTTTTGCGTTAATATTATTAAGATTGAAATATATATACATAATATACATAGAAAACAACCAGACCAATGCAAACAATTATACTCATGGATACAATATTTTTGTACCGTACAATAGTCGAAATCAAATCCGCCACCATTGGTACTCCCAATGGTGGTGTAAATCGCTAGACCACCGAGGATATCACAAAACATAAATAATCCGTGTAACTTGTTTTATAATTATTTAATTATCTGTTGGTCCAGACTTTTACTATGTAATATTATATTATCTGTGCTTTTACCTATTTTCGCTGACATAAGTATGTTGTACGCGAAAAACATTTACGTTTTTCTTTCAGTAGTCAGAAGGACACAATATGTTTATGTCCATAATAAAAGAAAGTATTGATGAGTTTTAAAAAATATCAGTATAATTGCAGAGAATATAAATGAACATTATTATTATTCACACATGTATTATACATATAAACAATCCTCTTGAATCACTCAATCTATTAAAAAAAACCTCTTCAAAATCCGTTGCGTTGTTTTAAAGATTTAAGCATATATTAGGACAGACAGCGACAGGGACTTTGTTTTATACTATGTTACAATGTTTATTATTTCACTTTACACTTTTATCTAATTACGCTAACGTATGTTATATGGGAAAAATATTTTCTTTCGATAGTCATAAAGAAATATAATATATTTTTGTCCATAATCTCTGTGGTTATTCTGTTATTTTCAAAATCCATCTATACGCTTCTCAATCGAACTTTGACATTGCGTATTTGCATGCCCAAAAAGAGAACGTGTTGTTTGTAACAAAACCCATTATTATTCCCTTCAATAAACAGCAATAAATTATACTATGACATTTGGAAAATAGGAATTGACAAAAGCAATTTATGCGTAAATTGCTTCCGAGGAATAATAATTGTCATGGTGTGATAAATCACGCGGGACTCGTCGTTTTCCATCTGAATTTTATTAGCTGATTGGTACATGGACAATGATATTTGATGGGAACGTTAAAATTTCGGCGAGCTATAATACATATATTAGTAGAGAATAGAAAATCCAATTAAACGTAATTTAAGTACTTTTGAATAGTCATATTATTTTTTTTAACCTACCGCTCATTCGGAAAACTGTCTCATCACAAAAAGAACTAGCAAGAAACTCGTGTGTTGCTGTTTTAAATAATCCTTGTATTTTTCAAGTCGAAACGTGTGAATACAAACCATCAAATAGCACTAATTTATTAGGATCAAATATAAATACACAATAAGATTAAATCAGTCGTAGTGATAAGAGCAGCACAGTCCCTACAAGCAGCACTAATTCACGTGTATGACGTATGAGCCAGCCATCACTGCGCTCGACCATATTTTACAGAGCCCAGTGACCCAATGAATAATATTCGACTTACAAAAATTCGAAGATAATAAGGCGGTGAAATTTAATCAGTAATACTGAAATATAAAAATAATATATTATAAATATATATACCTACCGATATATATACTCATAAAAATAATTAATTACATAAATAAGCAAAATATGTAAGTATGGATTATCATATTGTAATACCAGCCTATCTTTTTATTATACCTGCAGTGGTTGAGTTGAATACACTATTAATCCAAATTAAAACATTTAAAGAAATATTCTATTGAGATTTTAAATGCGTGTATGTAAAATAGAAAATGCGGGAAACAGTTTCGCCGACATTTTTGGTCGAAAAAAATGTCGGCAGAAACAGTCGGTGTAGCAGCATATGGCGCGGCCGGGCGGTCTCCGTCGAAATTTTAGGCGGGAAATTGCACTTTTCGTTATCTCAGCTCTTTTAAAATACATGACACTAATAATAATTATTATTTTTATTTGTATTTGCAATTAATAAAACATAGCTATTGTGAGTAAATCACGAATAGCTACATAAATTATGGTTTATATTTTTTCATTTGTGAAAGGAGAGATTAGTCTTATTTGTTCTTTAATCGTGTACGTTTTACTTAATTTTAAATCTTAAAAAATAATTCTTTTATACGACTGTAGATAGATATAGTTCTTATATGTTAAGAGCTGTTTTTAATAATTTCCATGTGATGATCCATTTTTAATGATATTAATTTAGTTTTGTTACACTTCTCTAAGTAATATGAGCTGTTTTCTTTGAAGAAACAAAAATTAAATAGTATTCTTTTTTTTGATGGTAAATGGTTACCGTAGCATATGGGCGCCTGAAACACCAGGGGTGTCATGTGTGCATTGCGGAATTGTTTCATTAGTTAAGCATATAACGTGTTATATAATTTCTGCATTGAATTAGTAAAAGTCTGTTTTACTTACTTGTTTAAAAAATCTTCAACATATTTATAAAAATGATAAAGTCTTGCGTCGCTTTCATAATTGCTGTGATTCTCCTTTAAATCTAACGTATCATCTATGCTCTTTTTCTTCCTGGTGTCCCCGTGGTAACCGCTGTTAGCTTCCAACAGGTCGATAGGTATCTGAGATCGATTCCAGGGTAATTGAAAGTTAGCTTGAAACGCGTAGTTTATAGTGATCAACTTCATTGGCGTTGGTGTTCCTATGCCTACGTTGAACTGGAATAAAAAATATAAATCAATTAAATATACTGAAATTACTGATATTAGGTAGTCAAGTAGTCAGAATCACCTTTAACGTAACACTTCCCATTTTTTCAAGTATATTTAAATGTTTTTAATAGTTATTAAGTTTTTTTGTCTATCTTCTTAGTATGTAAGGTAATGATTGTTAATTGTAGGTATACCCCAAAAATTTGTATAATCTACAAGTTTTGTTATATATACAATTGCTGTAAATATTGTGACATACATATTTTTTAATAATAAAATTATAATAAGAGAGCATCTATGATACTTTCAATTAGAAAAGAATCATCCGATAAATTTGTAATAGGTACTGCAGATATATGGCCTAAAAAAATAAAATTAAACAATCAAATTTAGCAATACCTTGGACTTGAAATGAATTGAACATTCTTCCTATACGAAAGTTACATACATATAAATGACTACCACATCTATACAGAGTCAAATCGGAACCTAATTATTTTGACACGAACAAAGTGCAACTGCAAAACGAATTATCAAAAACAGTGTAGATTTTGTGAAAATATTACTTTAAAATAGTGAAATTGTAATATTTTAGTTTCGAAAGTCGATTTAAAATATATTAATTCTCAGTATGAAGATACTCGTATTCTCAATTAATAGCAATAAAGCAAATTACCTGTAACACTGAAGAGTTTGGAAATAAGAGTTGTCTGCGTGTCCTATGCGACGTGTCATCGATTGATATATCTGTTCTGCTCACACATATTAGGGTCTGAAAGAGAAGGCTTGTCAATACTAATACGTTTTTGCCAGAAAACATGATGCCTTATAGAAGCTTAAGCCACAAATGAGCTGTAAATGTATTAGAATGAATGGCACGCAGCCGTATTACGTGTCATGTAGCGATTACTAATATTCTCATGGAAATTGTATATCAATAACAATGATTGCCATAATTTCAGAGCTTTTTTATGGATTTTCTTAAGTCAATTAGGATTAAAATTGGTTTATCTTAATATATGATTAGATTTTTTTGTGTAATCACAATAACATACCAGCAACGGCCAGGTGGTCAGCGGTAACCGTCGCTTATACACTTGAATATCACGTTATCATGTGATACCCGTGATGTTATCATGCGTTGTCACTTCAAAAGACTATATTATTATGCTTTATGTAATTTAATTTTAAGTATCATTGTAATGAAAGTCTGATCTATCCTTCGTAAGTTATGTAATTCATTCAACCAATTATTGCATTATTTTCTCTTATATATCAATAAAGAGAATTTCCTTCGTAAGTAATATCATTCATGCAGTATTTTTTACATTTTTCTTTTATATACGTATATAGAGAATTATTCTCAAAGGTGTTAAGTTTTGATTAATATGTCGGTGAAGAAGTCATCTTTACTACCCTTAATTGCCAATTTCGTCCAATTAACTAATTCAATTCAATCTATATTATATATAGTAGAAGATTCAGATTTTTTTTCCAAATTTGAAAAGTCATGTATTAATACATGAACCAAATAAGCCATCGTTATTGCTATCGTAAAAGGAATAGTCTCCATTACAATATGTAATAGTAGACACCTTACTGTTGTTGACTACCACTAACATTGTGTCTGTTTGTGTATACATAAATCATTGGAAAACCTGTTAGTGCACTACTAAGTGGAGTCATGTGAGTGGAGATTTAGGAGATAAGTGCGTGCTCATATTAGTCTCAATGCTCAAACTGACCACAGTACGGACAAATTAATTATTTTATATATATACATGGTGCGATTAAAGTTATTCTAAACATGTGAGTTTTGTTACAATATGTAATATTTATGCTTATGTTATATAAAAAGTAAAATACGTTTTTTAGTTTATTATAACATTTAATATTAAAGATGAACAAAATTAATCCGGTTAGGATTAATTTTGTTCATAATCAGAGTTATTGTTCAAATTGAGTGTAAATAGTTATTCTGTTATACGTCCCCGGGAGCGAGGGGGTCACTATGATAATTTACCCCAAGTTAAAAATTAAAAGTTTAAAAAGTTACAAATAATGTTACATAAGAGAGCATTCATCATATTTCATCACTTATTATCATATATCATAATCAGAAAAGATTAAATGTATGATACAATACAATAATGTATTTAAAACTACTGAAAATATTCACACCATATTTTATGCAATTTTTTAATAATAATTTATTATATTTGTGTTTTAAAGTCATATTTCTTATGAAATATTTTTAGTGGAGTTTACAAAGCAAATTGAAAGTTATGAGATATTGGCGTATTCAGGCTTCTATACACTAAACGGATTGTCGATCCATTAAACCAATGGAAGCTAGATGGATTTAGAAGCACTTTTATGTTCACTTTAATCCTTTGACTTGGGTTAGTGACGTTACTGTATTTTTTAGGACATTCGAATATCGAAAATTCAATTGTGATGGTGAACAGTATGTTCTATGTATATTGTTTAAACCTGATCGAGGATTTGAGGGATGGTTGATAGATATTTATTATATTTATGAAATAAAAATGCAATGCAATGCAATAAAATTTTAATGAACAGAGACATGAACGCATAATGTCTCTGTTAATTTCAATTTTATTCTTTTTTCAACTTTCTTTTTTTATTAATGTTTTGCAGACATGGCAACGCACATGTTTGTAGGTTGCCAGTTACATTTACTTTTTATATAGAAATTATACATATATCTACAACTAGGCTTAGATCTACAGATTAGAAAGCAGATCTATAGTTTCTAGTTTATAATAATAATCTTCATCATCATCATCTCAGCCCGGAAGATGTCCACTGCTGGACATAGGCCTCCCACAAATGTTCTCCGCGACGATCGGTCCTACGTTGCTCGCATCCAATGCCTTCCAGCGATCTTAACTAGTATAATAATAATAGTATTTTTATTATACTACTCAAGAGTTAGTTAGTTAGTTATTAGTTATTATATACTATTATTATTTTTAGGACATTCGGATGTCTAAAATTTAATTGCGATGGTGAACAGTGCGCTTTGTATAGACCAGCATCCAGCAGACCTAGAATTATCATTGAAATAATTTATTACATCATTTGTTTATATTCGTATTAAATCGTTTATTTTAGTTACAATTTGGGATTTAGAATGTACAATGGAAATATAATTTTATTTTCTAAATTTCAAACGGGAAAAGTAGAAAAAATAATTGATAAAATACAACGTTTCATATACCATATTTCACTAAAACCGACTGCCAATTGTTTGTGAACGTGTGCTTACCAAAAATTGTCAAGTAAAAATGATATTGTTATTATACCATTTACTTTTAATTCACAATAGGATATATTAATAGATGTAAAATATAATTATAGTAAGTCTAACTTAATTTTACATATAACCCCAATTTGTCAAAAAATGGTCTCCGATTTGGTCCTCTACCAAATCGGAGGTTTGGTTAGGTTCAGTAAACATGAGTGTAATACATATTTTTGAAAAATAATAAATCTATAACACGGATTCTGTATAAATTACTTTCAGGGACCGTAATAATTCATGTTATACTTACATTTTTAGAAATTCAAAATCCCCTAAATTACATAATTATGAAATTTTTTACTTCTAAGGAAATCTTCTGAAAATTTAATTTGAACATCATTACATAGTATAACATAAAGTCGCTGTCGCTGTCTATCCTTATGTATACTTAAATCTTTAAAACTACGCTACGGATTTAGAAGCGGTTTTTTTAATAGATTGAGTGATTCAAATTAAAAACTATTCAGATTTATTGTGTTAACATTTTCGACCATTTATATGCACAATCATCACCAACACCGATCACCATCACGTGTGCTGTAGGTATAGCTTTAAAAGAGAGGCCATGTAATTTTAACATAATAAGCAAACTTACAAAATAAAAAAACACATATTTCTATTTTTTATATATACAAAGATCATCACCATCACCGTTCACCATCACGTGTGCTATAGGCATAGCTTTAAAAGAGAGGCCATGTAATTTTAACATAATAAGTCAACTTACATAATTAAAAAAAACTGAATTTAACATATTTTTATCTTTTATATATACATAGGTAAATCACCATCACCGTTAACCATCACGTGTGCTATAGGCATCGCTTTACAAGAGGCCATGTAATTATAACATAATAAGTAAACATACAAAATTAAAAAACTGAATTTAACATATATTTATCTTTTACATGTACAAAGGTAATCACCATCACCGTTAACCATCACGTGTGCTATAGGCATCGTTTTACAAGAGGCCATGTAATCATAACATAATAAGTCAACTTACAAAATAAAAAAAGAAACTGAGAATATAACATAGGTTAGAAGAAGAATTTAATTTTTTATATGTACAATGATAATCACCATCACCGTTCGTCATCACGTGTGCTGTAGGCATAGGTTTATTAGAGGTCATGTAAATAATGTTTCAGTAATCGTATTGGATGTTATCGCTCTCAGATCCGGTTTAGTCGACCACCATTGACGTAAACTAGCCTTATGTGGTTATTTATGTATTTATCTGTGAACTTAAAATTATTAACCCCTTTTTACTAAAATTAACGATCGAGTAGTATCATATTTGGCACATTTAAAGATTATATAGAGAATAATAATAGATCAGTAACTTTTTTTCTTAAAATATAAATATAATTAATGAAAAAAATATTACATACACATTACTTTATTATTTCTACGTGGTTTAGCGTATTGCCTTACTTCCGATGGTAGCGGGTCCGATTCCTCACACAGTCCAAACAATTGTATCCATGACATGTATGATGGTTTGTATTGGTCTGGGTGATTTCTATGTATATTATGTATCTAATTAGGTAATTATATCAGGTGTCTAGTACATATAACATTAGCTATTCTTAGATAGTCCCAAACTAGATGGCCCGTATGAAATGTCCTGGTATTATTGTAATCGTTATTATTTGTTGCAGGTATTCTTTGGTAGTTTTTCTGTGTTTTTTCTGTTTTCAAAATGTCTTACCCGGACATCTCAGTAGTTTGGAAGACGAATTAAGAACAAAAAGACAGTTAAACAGTTTACCTCTTGTATATCCATATGGAAGTACTTACAAGGTATGAAATTTATTTTATACTTGTAAATATATAGTCTCTACTTATGATACTATTGGTCCATCAACTCAAATCCGTCCAGGAAGCTATTGAAAGAGTTATTTTTAAAATACTTCTGAGTGATCAAATAGAAAGTAATTCACCAGAGTAATTGTCACCAGCATAGATCAGCGAATTTGCAAACTGAAGTAGCAATGCAGTAAGTCATATCTATCGTAGATGTGTTCTAGAGTGAAGACCGCGAACCGGCAAATGTAGTATGCATCTAAAGCGACGAGAAGAAGAATAGAATAGAATAGAATTGAAAATCATTTATTCAAATAAACTTAATTTAAGCACTTTTGAATCGTCATAATAATTTGTTTTTTGTCTACCACTCGTTCGGAAAACTGTCTCATCACAAGAAGAACGAGCAAGAAACTTGTGTGTTGCTCTTTTAAATAATCCTTATAAGTTTACATTTACAACTCAAAACGTGTGAATACAAACTACCAACCAGCACTAACTTTTTGGGTCAAATATCAAGAGTGGGTAAATATTTTTCCACGTGATAAAAAATTGGTGCAACAATGTAGGCAGGTAATGACTGGAAAAGAAGCATTGAAGATCATAGCCAAAAACGTTCCTTACTAGGTGGCTATGTCCAACAGTGAATTCAAGTGTTTATCTATTAAAAAATACACCCAGTTAATAACTGAAATGTTTTATTTTTACAAAATCTTAGTAAATATTTGTTTCGTAGTAATCTATTATTGTATCACATATTTGATTGTGTGTACAATATTTAGTTTCAAGTCATCATTGCCTTGCCTTTCTCCACCGTTATATCTGAGTTTACTCTTTATATGTATGATCTTTCATTGCATCCATCTTTTTTTTTGGTCGTCCTCTCCCTTTTCATCTATCCTGTCCCTTAAATAAACACTTGTACACAATGGGTGCTACAGACAGGCCTCTTTGTCGGGGCTGCTTTGTAGCTGAAGAAACGCTCACGTAATCCTAGAGTGTGTAGCAGTGGCTATATAAAAAACACAAATCCTCGGAATGGTGAGGTCTCTCCGTGAATCCTGTGATGATATCAGGAGACTTCTGCGCTGCTGAGAGGAGCTTGGTTGGCTACTTTAATAGTTTCGGCTCTACACGCAAAACGACCCGATGAGAGGTTAAAAGCAGAGAATATTTTCCATCTATCCATATTTATTTGAATATTTTCTTTAAGATATGGTCCTAATATTTAGTGTTAAGTATTTGTTAGGAAATCTATCTAAATATATATAACTCAAAGGTGACTGACGTAGTGATCTATCAACGCACAGTCCAAACCACTGGTCGGATCGGGCTGAAATTTGGCATGCACGTAGATATTATGACGTAGGCATCCGCTAAGAAAGAATTTTGGTTAATTCTACCTACAAGAAGATAAAATAGGGGTTGAAAGTTTGTCAATTTTAAACCGATCGGGCTGAGACTTTGCATGCATAAAGCTACTATGATGTAGGCATCCCCTAAGAAAGGATTTTGATAAATTCCATCCCTAAGGGGTTAAATTAACGCGGGTGAAGCCGCGGGCAAAAGTTACTATGCCTATAAGTATACTTACTAAGGTGATTATTTATTTTAATCATTTTGTACCCAGTTCATCGTAGGTTTTAGTCAGCCTGTACCCACGCCGGACTATATCAGCCTCTCGTTCGCCGCAAACTTCCAATACCAGTACGTCCAATTCCAAAACATCTCCGAGCTATCCCGGTACTACGTCATAGAAGATATATCCCGGGAGCAAAGGGCGGCCAATCTCGCGGTCAGGAAAGATGAAAGGTTGACGTTTTACAGAGCTATGTCCGACATGTTGGATACGTAAGTAGACTTATTTAAATTCCTTACTTCTTGTATGTTTCGTGCATAATAAACTTAACAGGACAATTTAATGAATTTGCTATATTTATACTTTCGAGACAACATATGGATGTCCTCTTCAGAGTACCTACATAAAGTGATTACAGTTCTTTTCTGTCGTCAGAGCCGCCTCAAAAAGAATACATTAAACTTCTGTACATAGTTATAACATTTAACTACCTAGGTGACCCGCTTCGTCTACATCACAGCTACTTGACATTTTTCATTACATTTCACTCTAATTTAAATAATAGCTTTTAAATTATAGCCTGTATGTATTATTCTGATGTATAATCTACATTACTGTAAAGTTTCATCAAAATCTATTCAATAGTTTTTGTAAAAGAGTAAAATAATCCATCCATCCATCTATCTATTAATACTTACAAGCATTCGCGTTTATAATTTTAGTAAGATTTATTAATGAAAATATAAATATAAATATAAATAAAAATATAAATATAAATATAAATATAAATATAAATATAAATATAAATATAAATATAAATATAAATATAAATATAAATATAAAAATAAATATACATATAAATATAAATATAAATATAAATATAAATATAAATATAAATATAAATATAAATATAAATATAAATATTAATATAAATATAAATATACTTGTTTTTTTTTAATTGCAGTAAAGGTTTCAATGGTCGTGAATGTATGCTGAGAGCAATCTGTGAAGCTGCTCAATATCCTGTAGAAGAAGAGGGTCTGATAGGAGAGATAATACATATTTTGCTAACGTAAGTTTTTAATGTTAGTGTTACTGCAAAAATGATAAACAACTATGTTTTTTGTTATGAGTGATAATGTGATAGTTTTTCGTCAATTGTTGTGACAGTAATAGTTTCAAAAATCGAATTGAGATGTATGATGACAATATTATACATATATGACAAATATATATTATGTATTATATATTACTGTCCCGGCAAACATTGTTTTACCATATACATTTAATATTTTTAATGGCACATTATAAATAATAAATATTCGGAAGTGGACAACCCTTACGAAATGTATGAAAAATGTATGTAAATGTATGAAGGTATGAAAATAGATAGTAGCCGATTCCCAGACCATGCAGTAGGTTTGGGAATACATATAAAATTTCATAAAAATCGGTCAAGTCGTTTCGGAAGAGTATGGTAATTAACATTGTGACACGAGAATTTTATATATAAGATTATTTGCATCAGTCGTTTAGTAGCCGGTGTTTTTGCGTACGCACATCCTTACATTTTAAATGCGAAAGTAACTCTCTCTGTCTGTCTGTCTCATTTTCACGCCAAAGCTACTGAACTGAATTAAATGAAATTTGGTACACATATAGTCTAGAACCTGAGAAAAGACATAGGCTACTTTTAATCCGAAAAAAGGGTTGTAAGGGGTTGAAAGGGGAGATGAAAGTTATATGAAAGTATCGACAATTTACGCGGACGAAGTCGTGTACATCTAGTAGCTGTATAATTAGATTTAAAAATAAAATTCAAATTTGGAACGTCACGCATGGAACATCGATGTTGTTCTGTTTTACTTTATATACATTTCTTCACTTCTTCTCGAACATTCCGTGACGTCACTATTATATTCAATGTACAGTACAAACCATTTTTTATTTCATTATTATAACAACTTAAACATTGCAATATTCCTCTAGCAAACAGCCGGTCAAAGTCTTTTTTATGTAATTAAAATTGCAAACAAGCTATTGGCTCATTGAAGCGGCAACTGTCGCCTATGTATATGTATATATATATATATATATATATATATATTTGACAATTCACACAGCGCCATCTAGATAAGCTAGCTAAAGCTTGTGTTATGGGTACTAGACAACTGATACATATACATAGATATTTTTTTTCTAAATACATACTTATCATACATAGGAAACACCCAGACCGATACAAATAATCATACTCATGAATACAAATTTTTGTGCCGTGCGAGGAATCGAACCCGCGACCATCGGTAGTAAGGCGGTGTGCTAAACCGCTAGACCACCGAGGCCGTCATCAGCAGCATATTAACAGCATTACGAGCATCACGTTATCATGAGACATCCGCGATAACACTCATGCGTTGTCATTCCAGAAGACTAAGAGCTCATGCACTTTATACAATAATTTCACACCCTACAACCAGAACACAAATTACAAAACAAACTGAAATTGGTGTTTAAGTTGATTTCTCCAAACTATATAATTTATCAGTTAACAGGTCTTTAGGTCAAGTTTTATTGTAATTTCTGAGGTAACGCGGTTTATAATTAAATATGCGAATTTTATTTAAAACACGACGGGCTCAGTGGTATATTGGTTTAGTTCCGATGGTCGCGGGTTCGAATCCTCGCACGGTACACACGTTTGTATTCATGAGTATGATTGCTTGTATCCGTCTGGGTGTCTTCTATGTATATTATGTAACTATTAAAAAAAAATCTAAGTATTTATATCCGTTGTCTAGTACCTATAAGACTCTGCTTACAGTGGGACTAGATGGCGCTGTGTTAATTGTCCAGAGTTATTTATTTATTTATTATTATTTAAGTATAAAATACCTTTACTGCAGTGTTAGGTAAGTGTAAAGAGTACAATAATAGTTGGTGCGCCTCGTTATTCGCACGTAAGTTGTTGTGAGGCAGTAACGCCCAGGGTTGCCAACAAAAAAAAATATTGTAGCCTCTAACAATAGAGGTCAAATATCTCGTAAATCGACACAATTTGGCTTAGAAACTTATAAGTCCATTTACTTCCCTTACTAAAGGGGGACATGTAAAAAAGCAGTCTAGCTTTATATAGCGTAAATCTATACATATATAATAAAATTGGAGTGTCTGTTTGTAATATTGAAATAACCGTTTTTTACTACATGCCTATGAATATGTAAATAAGGTACATACACCAAAATGACATTTTTTACAATTTTTGTCTGTGTCTGTTTGTTCTGACTAATCTCTAAAATAGCTGGACCAATTTTAAGGGGACTTTTATTGGCAGGTAACTGATGTAATAAGGAGTAACTTAGGCTACTTTTATTTTTAGCAAAATCTATAATTCACTTTTTTGTTAAATTTCACTCGGACGAAGTCGCGGGTACAGCTAGTAAAAATATAAGTTTATAATTATTAACAATAATATATATATCAGTAATATACAATAATATATATAATATCTCTGAACATATCACACAACGCTCTTTAAGATGATCACAAATTCGATTCCTTATACTGTATAAACATTTGTATTCAAGAGTATAATTGTTTGTCTAATCGGTCTGAAAGATTTCTATTTAATTATGTATAAATTATAAAAAAATATCTAAGTATTTATATCAGTCGTCTAGTATCCATAAAACAAGCTCTGATTAGTTTAGCGTCATGTGAATTGTTCAGGGATATTATTATATTAAATAAATAACCCTAGACAATTAACACAGCGCCATCTAGTCCCACTGTAAGCAGAACTTATGTTATGAATACTAGACAATTGATATAAACACTTACATATATATATTATTGTAAATATGTACATAATATACAAAGACAATACTCAGAGTCTGATTATTTGTATCGGAAACAATCATACTCATGAATACAAATATTTACACAATGCGAGAACTCGAATCCGCGACGATCGGTGGTAAAGGTGTACTAAACCGCTAGACTACTGGGGCTGTATTTAAGTTTTTCTATCAGTTGTTTAGTAGTCCCGTCATATAAGTTCTGCTTCTCTTGGCGTTATGTGAATTGTTCAAGGATATTATATTATTATATTATATGTCATACGGTTGGCAACCCTGGTAACGGGCGCATAATCGCTTGTATCTTACGATTAATGGCCACAACTGACCGAGCTATGTGCATTAGAGTACAGGTCGGACGGTTTGTTGTAATTCCAATGCAATAACATTCAGCGGAATATTTTCACTTCATTTTTCCTGTTTCCTTCCAAATTGGTGAATTGGTGAACTTACATACTTGATAATGTCGCATTAAAATTAGATACAGCTCTAAATTACCAACCCCTATTTTTTAATAGCGGTTTTAATTTATATTACGATAGATTTGACATATCATAAGAGCCTTTAATAGACCTACACGAATAAAGATATTTTGAATTTGAATTGAAATATAGCAAAACAACGTTTGCTAGCTTAGCTAGTATATATACATATATAATTAGATAGATATATAAATGCTTTTTTAAAATTACAAACATATAGCATACATAAGATACGTTTTATAAATAGAAATAAAGTTTACAAATTAAAAATGCAGGAATATAAATATTACAAATTAAAAACTGGTAGTGGATTTATGTATCGCAATGATGAAGAGGCAAGGCAAACTCAGCATGAAACTACAGATCATACAGATAAATCTGCAGCGCTGATATTCAACAGAATATCAGCGCGCATTAGTATGTATTTAATTATAGGAGCTAACAAGCTCCTATAATTAAATACATACTTACATACATATATACGTTACGACATACTTACATACATATATATACGTTATGTTATATAATTACAGGCCAGATTATGGAAAGTCGCCGTTTGATAGTGAAGATTTGGAATGGGAGGAGTCCATGGCAATCTACACGGATGCTGCGACAGCTGGCCGTCAAATGTTCAGCTGCCCAGCAGTTTACAGCGATTGTCCTGAAGGTCAAGGCGTGATGGAGCTAATATCTATACTTAGAGATGAATAAATAAGATGAATTACAAACATTTTGTATCTATATCTATGTATAAAAGTACATTATTTCAGAACGGGTATATACATTTTGGCTAATTGTTTCTTTTTTATAATTTTCTTTTTTCTAATTTATAATTATTAAGGGAATGTGTATATCAAATAAAAGATTTAAATTTTTTTTGTACTGGAAATAAAAAAAGGATGGAATTGTCTATATATTTTAAGAAAATAAATTACAGATTGGTGTTCAGTGAGTACACTTTTTTTTGGAGTACTCTAATGCTGTTGGCCGCAGCGGGCCTACACAGCTTCACCGAATGATAGGGTGTAGTATAGTGCAGATGACACCACAAAAGTGGAAGGACTTATGAAGCAGCTGAAGACCAACTCCCAACTGAGGGATACGACTTTAGTCCGAGAACACCGCTAGGAGTTCGAACCTCGGTCAGGCCATCATAATTTCGATCCCCGTTTGAATTGGAAAAATATTTTTTTTATAGTCTACACAAAGTCTGAAACGAGCATTCTCAGTAGAAAAAATAAAACTATGAGCCTCCTAAAAGAATTTCCTAGAGACTTATTACAATAAGAGCACAATACTCCAATGAACATCGTTTCGGTTCCTTACACGGTACAATAATTTGTAATCATAAGTACGATTGTTTGTATTAGTTAATATTATTATGTAATAGATAGATAGATAGATAAAATTTTTATTCACGTTAAAGGCACACACACACACACACACACAAGGCACTGTAATAATAAGAACAAAAATAAAAACAGATATACACATTACATTAGTGAAGTCAAACAAAATACAATACACAACAAATATACAGCTAAAATAAAATGCAATACAGATAACAAAAAAACGGTATGAGTAACGTAGTGTGTGTGCATAGCCCGTACGTAAGAAGGCAGCACCTCAGTGTATTGTTTGCAGCATACAAGCAGCAAACCACTGATATTCAGGCACTGCCCAGAGACTTACGCGAGGACGCATGTAACAAGACCACAGCTTGTAATCAACCCTATTATATTATCATAAATAGTAATATATTAAAATAAAAAAAACTATAATAATACAAGAAATAGGTATAATATATTATAATAATAATAATTAATAATATACATAGTGTTAATTATGTATATTATGTTGTGTTAAAAAAATGGATCTGAGTATTTTTATCAGTTGTCTAGTACCTATAACATAAGCTCTGCTTAGATTAGGACTAGATGACGTTGTGTGAATTGTCCAGGGATATTATTATTATATAAATATTTATTGTTATTTATTTATTTATTTACTCTTTAAAGAATATTACAAAGAACATAAATACATAATAAATAATAAGGCACAAAAGGCGATCTTATCGCGTAAGCAACCTCTTCCAGACAACCTTTGGTAGAAAATAGTAGATGACGCAAGAATGGTCTAGAGAAATAAAAAAGGCATACTAAAAACTAAATAATAATAATTTACATATATATGTATAATACATTTATTTTTATATATAAAATATTTTACATAAATTTTATCACTACTAAAGCACACGAAGTCGCTGGTTTCATCTTGAAAAATAAATATTAACACAACATTATTTTTATTATAGTACATTTTTATTATATATAAAAATGAATGTATTGTATATATATGTAAAACCAAACATTGTTAAATGCAATGTAAAGCAATATATCCAGTCAGAAGCCGTCGAAAGTGTCCCCACAATGGATGCTGTGTTTGTCGAGACGCCTCACGTTTTGAACGAATTAAGTAAATCTTATAAAGAGTGCAGGTCACGTGCTGGCGATCTTTCGCTTAGAATATTTACATTGGCTTAGAATGCAGTTACTATTGGTTCTCGATAATAGTATTTACAACAAAACAGTTTTAGTTATTAGAGATCATGGTCTTCTACGCCCTTTTAGGAGATTGTAAAAGTAACTCCCGGATCCAGGGTTGTCAGAGTATGTCAGCCTGTTCTCTTTTCTCCGGTAGTCTTCTCGTATTTTTTTTAGTATCAGTTGTCTCGTACCCATAGAATAAACTTTCTTTATTTTGAAATTAAACAACACTCTGAGCCACTGTGTGAACTTTTCTGGGTTCATTAATATAAGATGTTTTGTTAAAATGAAAGGGTTTTATTTGCTTATTAAATGAATAGTACGGTATTAGAGATTTTTTCCAAAAATAGTTTATTTAATAATTAACTAAAGATCTGGTTGTTTTCTATATTACATAATATATGTATGTATAGAAAATAAGACACAAGCTCTGCTTAGCTTGGGACTATATGGCGTTGTGTGAATTGCCCAGGGATGATATTATTATTATAAATACATACGTATATTGTATTACTAAAAAGCACACGAAGTCGCAGGTTTTAACTTGTGAAATGAATATTAACACAACTTTATTTTTATAGCTATAGACTAGACGGCGCTGTGTGAATAGACCTAGGTTATTATTATTATATTTCTAGACCGGAACCAGACTACAGATTGCAAAGCAAGTTGCTGGAAGTAGAAATAGGTCAGATAGAGGTACCCATGCGTACAACTTTGTGCTAAGCACAGCTTTGTTTGTTATTTGTTTTGTTGCATTTATTCACTTAGTACTAATTAGGACATTTTCAGTCTTGTGTACGTTAGGCATTAAATGTATAAACGAAACATCTCTTTTGGAAAGTATACATTGTATTCTGAGGAGATAAAAATCATCGCTCCTAAGAATATCCTTCAATTCTTGTTCCTCGTAGGTCTAGGTAGCGAACTTTGGTGTAAAATAAGGGTGAGCACAATAGATCTATACAGGTCGCAGTGTTAGAGGTCTTAGCACTAGCACCTGACAATAGCCCGAACAATTCAAAAGTAATTTATTCATGTAGGACATTTTATGAACGTTAAATTTTAAATTAGTAGTGTTACAGATAACATAATATTACATGTCGTGTCAAATCAGTATATATACCTATATAATATATGCGTACAAGGACATGATCAGTATCTCATTATATTTATATAGTATATAATATGTGCTCATGCCAATGGGCCAAGTGACCTGACCTCATGCGCATCTTAATATTTTCCACTGGAGCTCCATCAAGCTTATGCTGCAAGCATAGGTAGACACCAATTCCATTATAATCCATAAAAAATATTGGAATATGGATTATATCAAAACAATATAAATACCCCTAATTACAGGATTAATTTCTAAGAAAATCATTTTTTTACTTTCTTTGAAATCTTCATTTATAAATCCAGCCGATGACATTTAGGAAGTACAAAACGTTAAATAAAAGGGTACCTTTATTTTAACATATTGCGATATAAATCTCTCGTTTAACCACCTCACCTTAATCGAGAATCGATGGTAACTCCATATGAGGCCCAATGGGCAATCAGTTCAGGACGGGTCGATTTAGATGCTCTGGGAATTTATTGACTAGTCTGCCAGTAACTAACTGGATTTATTTTGTGCTTACACCGCGCTGATCCTTCATTACAGTACTGCGGCATGATGAGGATAGAAATATATATTTATGTTCAAGGCTAATCGCAGATGGGGTAGTCAGATGCATTATTTGACAGCCTGGGTCTAGCGATTTAGCACACTGCTTTACTTCCGATGGTCGCGGGTTTGATTCCTCGCACGGCACAATAATTTGTATTCATGAGATGATTGTTTGTATCGGTCTGGGTGTTTTCTATGTATAATATGTATATATTGACGAAAAAAATACATATCTACGTATTTGTATTAGTTATTTAGTACCCATAACACAAGCTTTAGCTAGATTATCTTAGGTCTAGATGGCGCTGTGTGAATTGTCCTGAGATTATTATTATTATTATCATCACCAATCAATGGTGGTGAATGCAACATAAATTTGGTTTATTAGTCTTGCTATAACAATTATCTGTGCTATATGACCTCAGTAAGTTTTCTGTATGCTTGTTTACCATCGTATATACCTGTATAAAAAAAAAGTTTTTGGTGACGGGCAACTCGATCTCACGAGGTAGACTTTAGTTCTATGTACATATGTATATACGTATATGTACATACGTATGTAGAGTTTATTGTGTATATATGTATATTTGTATATATACTAATAAATACAGTAAATATTTTTTCATATATATAACGTATACTTTTGACTTTGTTGTACTTTTAATATACCTACTCTTATCGATTACAATATCCTAAAGATTATCATTAAAAGTCATATGAAAATTTTACTTCTCTGGCACAAGATTATTAATTACATCTTGAGTACTTTCTTTTATCAGTACGTAATATTTTTAATCCGGATAATATTTATTTGTCGTATACAAATTTTGAATCAAAACTTTTCAAAATTTTGTTTTGGCTCGAAAATATTGCGGCCATAGTATAATTATATTTCTTTCAATGATATAGCTGAATAGGTTACATGCATTTGTTTATGGAATTATGAAATAAAAAATATTTATATACTTCATTATTAAAAAAGAAATTCCATTCAAATACGTGTGTTATAAATATATTTCATACCCGTAAAATAGAATAACGTAGGTATATCTTAAGGTTATTTTTGTGGATTTGAAGAAACACGATTTTTCAACGTAACGAGATTCATAGCTGGCAGTACAGAAAAATGTCAACAGACTACGTTCACTCAAAGACGAGCACAGATTAATCGGCACAGATTAACAAGCCCAACTGACTCGACAGAGCATCTGTTTAATAGGCAAAGAAAATTTTAATAATGTTTAAGAAAAAAGGTTTTATTATTTATAAACTGTCTTTGAAAGATTTTCAATATCTTCTTTATTTTATTGCGAAATCGTTTCAAAATTTTATAAATAATATATGAAATTCGAGTTAATTTAAGAGGCGATGAGATCTTGATTTACATGTCTGTATAAAGTGACACGTCTAGTAATGATAATGGACACAAGTTCATGGACATTGGACATTCTTCTTTTGTGACGTTATGCCATTTGTCTGTCGCTGAAGATTGTCGCCTGAAATAAAAAAAATATATTTAACTATACCTTTACTTTTTGTAGATATATACAGGTATAAATACATATATTAGCTGACCCGGCAAACTAAGATATAAGATAACGCATAAGTTATCGACCGCCGAGAGCAGAAAATAATTACTAATGATGGTATTTGTAAAGATGGGTTGTATGTAATTTTAATGACGTATTATAAGAATAAAATAACAAAATGTGTCCTATAAAAAAATCGGTAAACAACCCGGTTATCATTTAAGAGTACGAAAAATGGTTTACGTCTTATTTTCAGACCTGCTAAAAATACAAACTAAGTTTCATAACAATCGGTCAAGTCATTTTAGTAAAAAAATCTGTGAGTTGAAACAATTTTATATGTAAGTTCCCCCGGTTAGACAAGACAGTCTTTGTACAAAGTCTACCTATATTTAAATACCCTATTCGAAAAATAAAATTTACGTGAACTTTTATTTTCTCAGACCTGCTAAAAATATAGGGGGCAGTGCAGACTCCAAGTTTCATAAAAGCCAACTCGGTCAATCCATTTCACTAGTATAGCCACTGGCTGTCGGAGATCCCCGTTTAAATTGGACGGGGTAGAGAGACGTCTTTTTTTGTAAATAGAGAACTTCTTTGTCTAGAATTTTATGTACTAGCTATTTTATATGGTAGGCATCCTGTATTGCCATTTCGAAGGACTAAGATGTCTTGTTTCATATCCTGTAATTTCACTGTCTTATGTAATGCTTACCCTATATGGGAACATCAGATACAAAAATAATAAATGCATTTAATAATGTCTAGTAAGACAAATTCAATTTGTACAAAGTCTACCTATATTTAATATAGATCATTATTTCGTAATATTTATAAAATATACATAGAGGCAATAGTGAACTTTTATTTTTTCAAGACGAAAGCTGGGAAAACGACGAGATCAAGCAAGAGATCTCTAATGCTTCACCAAACGATTGCACTTTCCATAGGGGGTCGAGGTACGGAAATTCAAGAGCAGACACTGGCAAGTCCAAACTGACCGCCATATAATACTGGCCAAGGTTCAACTCATCACAACGTTAACAATGGCTCGTCCTATGCCATAAAAACAAACATGCCAACTCCCATGTCTGCCACTAGCTGATGGAATAACCGTCACGGTTACCTTTCTGGACAGTCTCGCCACGTTTGTGGTTTGCGACAATCATAAATATAATACAGAATATCCAAACTTGAGGTCGTCCACCAAGTCAGCGATGCCACTCCACCACCAGAGAATAAATGTCATTAAAGACAGATTGATCGACTGTTATGAGGAGAGCGAGCAAAGACGTTTAAAACTGCTCGCAGAAATGAACCTGGGAGATCAAAAACCGTCCCAGTTATTGAGGAAAATGAGAGAAGCTGGTTGCGGGAAAATTAATGAGGATACCATTTTATGGATAAATCAGTCACAACCGTTTTAGTCTAGCAATTGGAAAATTAAGGTGACGACTCATTTAATACTGATCAACAGGCACCGCTAACGTAAATACGGTCACACACCTGTTATCTTTAGAAGCCTGTGGAAAATCGAGTCATCCTGTATTGCCATTTCGAAGGACTAAGATGTCATGTTTCATATCCTGTAATTTTACTGTCTTATGTAATGCTTACCCTACATTGCAATTATTATAGAGCTATATTGAAAACAGGAATATCTAAAACAAGCTGATTTAGGTGAGACAGAGGTCACACTGTGTACAAAACCTCTGGTAAATAACAAATTATATAAATATATTCAAATATTTACATTTAATAGCTTACCTGAAGACCATTTTTAAAATTCTGTAGTAAACCCCACGCGGCTCGCCGATCAATCTCATTTCACAAATGGCCCGCCGGACGCAGTGGTACCCACTCATTCCGTTACTGAAATTGATTGATAATTTTGTGATATTTATATTTTTATAATTCCAAAATACTTTAGGTATCATTAATTTCGCTCTACCATATATATAATATTTATTAGCCGTTTCCCACAATTTTAACTGCCTTTATTGAGATATACGTTATCTACATTTTCATTAGTTTACGCACAGTTTTGCATTTATAATATTACTATTAACGAATAATATAATTCAAAAAACTAAATTACAATAGTACAGCTAAAAAAGCGTGAACTCACACAGCGCCATCAAGTCTCAAATTACTGTACTTTAGGTATTAAACAATTTATAAAGAAATACAAACAATGTTGGTTATAGATGTTTGTATATTGCGAGGATTGAATCCGCGTTAATACCTATAATGGTATATTGCTGAATCGCTGGACCACAGACTATTTAAAGCTATAGTACTATTAATTCGTTACTTGTCCAATAATGTTTCCAAGTTGCTGTAAACAGTTCTTCTGTGCAAATGGTGGTAAGGGTGGAAGGAGTCCGGAGGGTCATCCCAATTTATACGGAATCCTATTGCCTGTGCAAATATTTGATTCCACCATACCATATTGGCCTTGAAATTGAGACGCATCTGAAAAGGAATGATTTTTATATATATACCAGCAGACCAAGCTACGTGTTGTAGTGACCAGAACACGCGTTACAGTGACTAGGCTACGCGTCGTTGTGACCCGTTCACGATAGTGTGAACAGATCACCCGTAGCTGTGATCAGGCAACGCGTTACTGTGACCCGACCATGCGTTGCAGTGACTAGGTTACATGTCGCTGTGACCAGGTCACGCGTTTCTGTGACTAAGTTACACGTTACAGTGACCTGGTCAAGATTTATAGTGACCTAGTCACGCGTTGCAGTGACCAGACGACACGTTGCTTGTACCAGGTCATACGCTGCAGTGACCAGGTCACGCATTTCACTGATCAGGCCACGTGTTGCTGTCATCCACTCAAACGCTACAGTGACCCGCTTGCCTGCCATTAGATAAAAAGAAATGTAAGAGAATTAAAATATTTATACTTACAAAAAAATGTGTGATGTTTCTGAATGCTAAGTAACGTTTTGGTCTTGACACTTCATTTTTGTTTGCATCACTATATTCGAATAACAAAAACATTATTAAGCAAACGTAACAAATTATGACCACTTGATATAATATCTTCATATTAAAATATATTAAGTTATAAAACAAATCAATTAAGACAAGTTAATAAAAGATTATTTCTTCCATGATATTGATGTTTTATATATATGAGAAATCAAAACGTTAAAGAAATTATTAGCTTTTTAATTAATGTGCTGTTCTACAATAGAAGTTTTACATATATGGCCACAATACTAGTTTGATCCGAGTATGTACAAGTAATACAAAAATGAGATGAGTCTGTTCCATCAAAACTAGGTTTTGCTTACTGTATTCGTTAACGCCGTACATTTTTTGGTTTGTACGGCCTGTTTTTTTTGCACGGCACCGTTTCGGTTCGGATATGTAGTGATTTACAATAAGAGATATATCTACAGGTTGATATTTTTTATTAGTTTACAAAACAGATTACAATTAATACAATAATATAATTAGAAGCGTGTAATTCGGTACCAAGCTGGTTTGTAATCCGACACTATGTATGCCTAGAAGCTACATTATATAGACGCATTCAGTATACACTAGATAAGTATAATATAATCATATAGTAAAAAGTAAACTAAATAGAAATTAATATTAGATGTAACTACGTAATGCTATGAATCATTATGTTAACAGAAATTTATGTATAGTAGGTATATAAAAAAAAATAGGTACAATATTAAATATAATCGGACTGTTAACGATGGAAATTTAATTGTCTCCGGAACTGGACTAGTGTTGAATGGAAAATATCATGGAAACATTTCTATTTGAGGCAAGAATTTAATTTAATATTAATATTGAAGGTTATCCTTTTAGATGTTGATTTTGTATAGTATTATAATGTACCTATTTTCATTATCTATTTTACTAAACTAATTTTTATTCGTTTTCAACACATTAATGTTACAATGCATTTATTTGCATGAAATATGGTATAAATATTAAAAGAATGGCAGTATTAATAAAATTGTACACATATTTCGCCATTGCTTTGGCATGCAACATTTTATTAATTTACAAATTATACAATAGAATTAATTAATTTTCATTTACGATGATATAGATAGATTATTAGTATTGACTGGGAAAGGAATGTTTTATTTATAATCTAGCCCATTTCTTCTTTGTTAACTAATAATAAGTGTCTAGTACCTATGTATAGAGGTAGAAGTGAGTAACTCACACAACTGACTATTTTATATATACAAGTATAGTATATGTATAACTCTCCCGTTGTAACTGAAAAGTTGTAGAAAAATGGACTTTTAGTATTCTCCATCCTCTTAATAATTACTCCATTTCGGATATATTATCGGAAATATTGCTTTAACATTATATGTAAATAATGTATTAAGTAAATTTGATCTCTTACATCTTTTCTTTCAAAGATTTTTTACATCTTTATAACTTCAATTAGCTGATATAATAACCCAGTTATATCTACAGATGTGTAATTACAATTCAATAGAAAAAATCTATAGAATTTAACAGCCCGGTCTAATTTTACATCGACCTGTACAAATCTTATAACGGTTTCTAAGCTGCTATTTGTAAATCGTGATTAACGGTTTCCTGAGCTACGGTGAGGATATGCGATTCGTTATTGAAAAACTTCAACCAACGTGTATCATAGTCTATAATTTTTTAAAAGAAATGAAGTCATTCCATTTTTAAAATAATTTATAATCACGCGTTTAAAATGGCCAGACTGAATCGAAGGTCATTTTTCTGTTTATTTCTACTAATGTTTGAAATTAGAACAATAGATTTAGTTAATAATAGTGACGTCACACTTCATGATAACGGTGAATTATTATCTAGGAGGAAAAGATTTATTATATTCCCAGAAGGCAGTTCTCTCCAATTAGGTAAGATAAATCATTGCGTAACAAATTCCATAACCATGTACCTGATATATACTCATTTATCTTTAGTATATTTTATTGTAAAGTCCCATACCGATATATGACTTCATAGACATTATTTTTGCTACCGCATTAGATTGCACAAACATTCTTTTTATATAAGTTAAGCGATATTTTTTACAAAACTGAATGGATATTAATAGCTACAACACTTTAATTTTCAAATTTGTAAGTTATCCAGAGAGCATAAAGCGTTGTAGTGACATTTAACGTTCTCTAGTTCTAGCGATTTAGCATACCGTCTTTCTTTGGATGGTCGCAGATTCAAATTTAATTCAATTATATTAAATTAAATGTGCAGTGTAACAAAACAACATCTATATAGTAAAACAGCCTGTATATCCATTAGTCATTTTGATTAACATAAGCGCTGACTATACAGTAATATAAGTACTCTGAGAAGTGTGACATTTAAAAGTAGGTGCCAAACAGAAACAAAGTAATATTGATTCATCTCTAATACTTATTTTGTTTCTAGTTCTTGTTTTCACACTTCCTTTAAAGTCCCATGGGCTGCGATAAATAATATGTATAAATATTGAAATCTCTCCAGTATATATTAAACAATTTCATTATGAATATTGAATAGAATAGAATAGAATAGAAAATCCTTTATAGTCATCACAATTTTTTTATCTACCACTCATTCGCAAAACTGTATAATCACAAGAAGAATGAGCAAGAAACTTGCATGTTGCACTTTAACATGTCCTACACGAATAAATTATTTTTGCTTTGATTTGATTTGATCAATTGTTGATGTCAGGGTGAACGTGATACGTCACATGTCCATGTTTCCTTGGTAAATCCAATGTGAAGAGGGTGAGGGTGTCAGATTAATTTATGTTTAACTGTCCGGTGATGGAATCACGGACGGTTTTAATCATCGGACAAGTAGAATTTAAACTGTGATATCCATTACATGTTCATATGACATGTCCATGTTTCTTTTATAAATTCTACGTGAAGGGGGTGAGGCTGTCGGATTAATTTATGGTTAACTCTCCGGTGATGATAACACCGACAGTTTCCATCACTGGAGAGGTATGAAACATAATTTGATGCATAAAGACTTTTTGGTGTCACCCAGATTTAAACTGTGATACTTAACATGTCCACATTTCTTTGATAAATCCAACGCAACGCAATCACCAGAGAGTTAGTACGAAATATAATTAGCCGCAAAAAGATATTTCAATGTCGGCCAGATTTGAACTGACTACCTTTTCGGGGTAATAGTAAATCACAAGGCCACAACGCTCAAGACTATCGATTTACTTAACATAAATACATATATATGTATCTCCTAAAGGTGTCTTGATCTTAAGCAACTACAATAGAATTGCAAATGAACTGCACGTGTACGAACAACTGAATAGGTACAACTGTTAGATAAGATTCTGTACAAATGGAGCTACTCTGTGCCATGTTATCGATAAACAAGAAATACTTATTTACAGAGAAATAACATGTAAATAAGATTATTTACATGTAGTAGATACTTTAAATGAATTTCAATGTTATGTATTTAATATGAGTATTAAAACTGCTTATATTATATTTAAACTAGTTGTGCGCGCGGTTTCACTCGCATAATATTGATGTATAAGATACTCTAGTTCAGTAGTTTTTACGTGATATAGTAACAAACTTCCATGCACCTACCATGCTCACACAGTCTCGCATTTATAACATTAGCAAGCTTCTACATAAATAATGTGCATAGAAAACACCCAGACCAATACAAACAATCATACTCATGAATACAAATGTTTATACCGTGCGAGGAATCGAACTCGCGACCATCGTAAGTAAAGTGGTGTGCTAGACCGCTAGACCACCGAGGTCGTCAAAAATTATATAGATGATGAATTTGGTCATCCTCATCTTATTATCCTCCACTAGTGGATCTAGTCACTATACACACATCTCAATACACTCATTAGATAAACCCCTGTTTCATATTTGCTGGACAATATGACTTTATGGTGTATGGGATGTTTAAATTTACTGTAATAAATTTATCTTTCTTTCTTTCTGTTATTCATAATCTTGTACATAAGCTACAACAAAAACGTCATTACTGCCTTGCATTATCCCATTATTTGGGGTCGACGCATTATGTCATTCTCTTCTCTGATCTTCTGATCATATTTGAGCATACTCTCATTTTATTTATAATCTTTCAGATAATCCATTCATCATTTTTAGGCGTTCTTCCCTTTACATCCATCCACGTTCATATTATACACTTTCCTTAAGACATGATCCTCATACCTCCGCAAAACATGTCCACATCAGCTCAATTACATGTTGCTTCGATTTAAATTTATTACGTTTTTGTTGTAAGCTACAACAAAAACATAACAAGTTTCTAAGCAACATATAATTCTTT
The DNA here is from genome assembly GCF_030625045.1 of Achroia grisella. Classification (NCBI taxonomy): domain Eukaryota; kingdom Metazoa; phylum Arthropoda; class Insecta; order Lepidoptera; family Pyralidae; genus Achroia; species Achroia grisella. Next base: position 199,755 of record NW_026712613.1, on the reverse strand, counting down.
TACAATTTCGAAATATATATAACTGTATAAAGCATTTTTTTTTCTGGTTTATACATATAATCTTTGATTATGTATAATTATTTGATGTATACTATATTATTATGTATTCATATGTATGTATATATATGTAAATTTGTGTATGTACTATATTTTGTTTACATAAGTGTATATAATTTTTATGTTTCCACTCATGCGCCACCTACTCTATTTTTTTTTTGTAAATACTCTCTTTCCAAAGGATGTCTGTAAGAGATTGCATTAGCGATAAGACCGCCTTTTGTACTTAGTTTTTATTTTTTTTTATGTTTTGTAATTTTGTTCATGTCGTTTATATGTTGGTGCTATAAAGTGTTATAATAATAATAATAATAATAATAATAAAGCATGTTAGTTATTTATTCATATATTTTTCTGTCGTTTCAGTATTTTGCCTCACGTTTCCTAATATAAATGTAATAGGAGATATAGTTCTGTGGGGCTACACAGCAGCGCTGGCATATGAACTACCACAGGATCCGTACTCTCCTTTCATGCATCACGCCGACCCCTTGCATCGAAGGGTTGATACCAAGTCCATTTACTATACGAATGAAGAGGGAAGGGTCATATATAAAAGACCTTACAAAAGGTAAGTAGGTAAAAGTAGGTATATTTTTAAGATCATAGTTCATGGATCTTAAAAAAAAATTTGTTACTTTAATTATAGTATTTATTTTAGCTCTTCTATATAGCCAAAGAAAAACTCGATAGCTGAAAGCTCATCTGCTGAATGCTGGAACTAATCAATGGATAAAATTGCTATGCACATAAATTTTACTAATTCTCATTATTATAAACGAAATTATTTTAAAACTGAATTAGTTTCTACATGTCACAAAAGTGTTGGATTTTTCGACATCGTTTACCTAGAGCACAGATCAGAATTAAAATAAAAGTAACAGTTTATAGACCTTTCTATGGTTAATTATTTATACTTTCCATTTAGTCCAATGTCCAAATGATTAACTATTAAAAAAAGGTATATAACAAGTATCTATGCAGCATAAAATAATACTGGCATGTTACACTTTACAGGAAGTTCATAGTGAATCCAGCATTTGCAAAGCGAAGCATAGAATTTGGCGGTATAAAAGCGCGCCAATTCGAAAAAGGAATTCGAGAAAATTTTAAAATAGACAGAAAACAGATGCATGCTTTGAAAAACAAACGCGACTTTTTGAAAAGCGAACACATGGAAGGAAAGAGCGTTGAGTTTCACAGGAGCAGTCGCGGCACTTTATATAAAAAAATAGAGACTATGTTACAAGGGTGTGTGTATTTTTAAGAGTACCCATTTATTTACATTATACGCCAAATATACCATTAACAATAGTCTACTTAAAGACGTTGATATAAAGGTTCAATTTTAATTAATGCAAACAAAATTGTATTGATATTACAAGTCTTATGTTGAATTTCGTTAGTTGTTAAATACAAGAACAATACCTAAACTAATAGCAACCAGTTCAAATAGGAAAATAAATCTTATAATTTTATACAAAAAGTTATAAAATTATAAGATTTATTTTCCTAAGTTCTAATTCTAAGGAGATCGCATACATAAATAACTATTAGAAATTGCGTAGATTTAAGAAATGTTACACAGGTAAAACGTAGTTCATCGAATAACGATAAAATGAATCGATTTATGGAAATAGAAAATAGAAATAGAAATACAATATTATCTGATTACACTAATAATGAGTGCGTAGCAATTTCTATGTTGATTATCGCATGCCTCTTACTTTTTATACTGTAATTATTTATATAAAAAAACATCTATTCAAAAGAGCAACATATAAGTTTCTTGCTCATTCTTCTTGTGATGAATCTACATTCCGAATGAGTGGTTCTATGTAAACTATTCAAAAGTGCTTGTAATGAGTTTATTTGAATAAAGATTCTATTTCTAAAGATAAAATCGATCGATTTATACACTTTCCTAATATAAATATCAAAACGTATAATCATTTAGTTATATCTTAGATTAATTTTAGTAGCAGTGTCCTAGTCGATTTTTCACGCACAATAGGGCTAAATGCGGAGAATAGAGTCCATATTATATTGCTAGTCGATTCATCTGTAATTTATAAAAATGTAATAAATAATAAAATCATGTATTTATTATTATTAACTATTATTGTAAACGCGGAAGTTTGTGAGTGTGGATGGATTTACGCAAACACTACTGTATGGACTTTAATGAAACTTTGCCATAATATAACTTATACCTACATCACAATAACACATACAATAAATTTCACGCGGATGAAACACAGCTATATATGTTATAAATGTAAATATATATAAAGATCCTTAATTTTAGGAAAGTATCAATAAGATTAGTACTATGACTTTTTGAGAAATAACTTGGCAGATAGAAAGAAAACGCAGAAGATTATACTATTAAACAATATAAACTTCAAAATATTTTCACAATATGAATTGTAACAAAAGTACAATATTACGCTCATTTATTTTTCTTAAATTTTCTTATATCTTATTGTTACTAATTTTAAATTGTATATTCCAATTAATCAACAATTGATGTTACGGTTCTAATTATATAAAAAGGAGTAAACACTATTCGTGTTTCTCTTTTAAGTTTTAATTGTTTATTAATTAATTTGTAGACTTGGCGGAAACGGCAGAGAGTGCATGTTGAAAACACTGTGTTTAGTTGGTCAGAGCCAACATCACCCGCAGGGCTCTTTCTTGCAAGAGATTCTGAGAGCTGTGTTTACGTAAGAGTTTGAATTTATACTTCTATTTGTTTTGAATTTCGAAATTCGATTTCGGTTATGGAACACGTGTAGATAGTAATTTGAAATCTTGTTATTGTTTTTAAATGTCTTAAGTCGCCAATGACATAAATTTTCGATACTTATTAATATTTCTACTATGGTACTACCCTTTTCAACAGCCAACTATATGTTAACTTTGAATTTCGAATTTCGATTTCCTTTTATAGAACATGCATAGATAATAATTTGAAATCTTTTTCTTTTAATAAATAAAGCCCCCAATGACATGCATTTTCGATAACTTTATTTGAGCTTGATTTTCGTTTATGGGTCATGTGATGTTATTTTTAATAGTTAAAGTTGCCAGTAATATTCTAGTCAGTTCTAGCATAGAGTAATATTTTTTTTATCAACAAACAGATTGCCTAAATCACCCATTCAAGATGAGGAATATGAAGAATACGATGCAGCATTAACTTCTACGGAACCATGCGAGAAACTGTACCCTGAATGCCCAGAAGACCCTAAAGAAGCTGCCATAAAAACTGTTAAATATAATTATTAAATTAAAGATCTTACTGTCTTGTGTATTAGACACCAAATATCTTAATAATATGTTTTAACTATTGAACTTACCAAGGTACTTTTACCTATCAGTATGGGAGAGTACCTTTGTCTTACCTATTTCAGTCGAATAACGCAAGATTGCAAGATGTTACTCCATTGCATGGTAATGCAGTGCAATTACAGGATGAGAGGAATGACTTCTTAGTCCTTCAAAATGGACATTCACACAGGCGTCACGTAATGTCATAGCATAATTGGAATTGCCATTCATCATGAGCCTTGTTTGCCATTACAAATACACAAAGCGTATGTATTAGTACTGTATATTATATTTATAGATTATTTTTACTCAGATATCATACTTTCGTTACTTTCATTTTGCCATGTGATAATGTAATTAAAATTTTTTTTGCTACTAATGTATATAAAAATATAGTATGGCTGTATTTGATTCAACTTGCTTTGTTTATTTAAGTATATGTTTGTAATTTGGAAGTATAATAAATAATTAACAAAGATACATTTTAGGTAAGTAAATAGTTAAAGATAATTTTATAAAAATTACAAACTCATTATAAAATTGTTTTTTTTTTAATCAACGATATCAAATTTCCAAGGTAAGTGTATCTTGGTTTAGGTACGTATAAATCTGATATTTGTTATTATACTATATATTATATAGTATACTATATATATAATATATAAGATTAATCTAATTGAAATTGGTTTTGGTGAAACATTTGTACCTTGTATGTATAATATACATAAATAATACCTAAAAATAAATATCTGTCAGAAATATATGACTGTTGTGACAATCGAAATTAAAGAATTTCGATTGTCACTGTTGCCTGATTGGGTATGTGAAATTATAAGTATGGGTTAAAACTGGTTTGAACTGGTTTGATTTGCTTTCTGTTCATCTTGGAGTACTATTCTGTATTCTATTGTTTCTTCTTCAGTCGTTCACTCTTAGCAGAGTGGTCGTGGCTTTCATGATGTTATATTTTGTGATATGGCATCGTTGTGATCCTTGGCGAAAGAGCTCCTGCAATTTGCCTCCACTTGGTACGGTTTTTGGCTGCACGAGAACATTGTACCATGGACTGCTGTGTAACCGATCTTATACTGTCAATCCATCTCGTTGGTGATCGACCCCGAGAACGTCTGCCCTCAACCGAACTTTGGATAATTAGCCGCTTCATACAGTGTTCGTTCCGGCTAATGTGACCAAAATACTTGAGAATTCGTATTTGCACAGTCGACGATAATTCTATTGCACATTATGTTTTTACATATAAATTTATTGTAATGAAATTTATCTATAATACAAAACTATGTAGGTACAGTATTAAAATTTGAATAAAGAATGACATATAATCCATACAGTGTAATAAAAGAGTTGATGAAACCAAATTTTATTCTGCTGAAAGTCCTGATAATTTATGAAATACCTTACAAAAATATATATGTAATATTTTTCTTTTTTTTTTGTTTTCCAAGTACAAATTCGGAGCACGAATATAACTGTAAATACATTGACACGGAGCATGTTAATTGATGTTTCATTTATACACATTCACGTGCCCAGAACGGGATGAGGTTGGGGCAGTACGTTTCACGTTTTCCACCAGTCAACTATGTGTTAATTTTGAATTTCGAAATTCGATTTTCATTTATGAAACACGTGTAGCTAGTAAATTGAATTATACTTTTTTTTTAATATACAAAGTTGCCAGTGATATAAAATATTTGAATTAATTTGTGTTGATTCTTTCGTTCGAAATTCAAATGCAATGAAAATGCAGTTGACTGTTGAATTTCTTATATTACTATTATTGTTTGAAATAGTGGTTAGTGAAGCAACCTGTCTTAATGGTAATTGTACAATAAATTCCGAAGAAAGTGAGACAAAAGTGCTTTCAAGACGAAAGAGGTATTTGATATTTCCAGATGGCAGTTCATTCCAATTGGGTAAGTAAATAATATCATTAACGGGCATTACTCCGTTTAAAGCATTGTAGAGTAATTAAGACATCTATTCGTGGACTCTCGAGCGAGGAATGAACACAAATTATTTATTCGTAGTTTAAATTTAACGAATTACACTCTTTGAATACTATATTTTGTTAAACGTGTTATGTTTTTTTTAACTTTATTCAATTAATAAACAACGAATAAGATTGCATTATTTTTTTACCACAGACTAATCTTTTGTCTGTGGTAAAAAAAATAATGCATTTGCACTAAACTGAATCTTAATCTTAATAATAACATGTTTAATATTCCAGTGACATGTTTATTTTAATTTAATCATTGACTAATATAATGACATAAATATAATAATATATAAAAATTTGGACTCCTGTATGCAGGCTGAATACACTGGACATAATATTTAATATTGTAAACATCTATAAGCACTGTATTCTGCAAATAAATGATTTGATTTGATTAAGTTTAAGACGACTTAGGCTAACATAGTGTTTAGGAGTAAAATAGATTTTGGTATATTGGTGACCTCTGCAATCTAGCGGTTTAGTTCCTCGCTTTAATTTCTGTTGGTAATGGGTTCATCAATATATATTTGTTTTTTTTTGTATGTTGTAACTGTTTTTATTGATGAACTCGTATTTATTGGAAGATGAAGTTTAGTCCTCAATTTTTTTTGTGAAATATCTAACAGATTGACTGTTGATGGTAAATGGTAACCGTCGCCTAAATATGAACAGTACTACGGATATCACATTATCACGATATCATTTACGCATGGTCATTTTAGAGGATTAATAATAATAATAGACGTGTACAATTTACACAGCGCCATCTAGTCCCAAGATAAGGAGATAACGTCTTATGGGTATTAGACAACTGATGTAAATATATAGATACATGTTTTAAATGCATACAATCATAATATACATAGTACATACCCAGATCAATACAAACAAGTATACTCATAAATACAAATGTTTGTACAATGCGAGGAATCGAACCTAGGACCATAGATAGTAATGCGGTGTGCTAAACCGCTAGACCACTGAGGCCGTCAAAGTCGAAGTTATTGAATGAGATAATGATACTGTAATATTTATATTTTCAGTTCTCTGCGTACAAACATCAGCAATAATACCTATAGGTGATATATTTTTATATGGCAACACAGCGGCATTAGCCTGGTCTCTGCCCACAGACCCACAATTTATATATATGTTGAAGAAATTCGACAAAGAAGCATTACGGAGAGGAGATGTGGCTAATAGCGTAAATTATCTAGATGAGAATGGACATGTTGTTGGGAAGGTGCCGTATAAGAGGTAAGAAACTATTTTAGTACCCTCCATACTCTGGTTTGTTATCCTTACTAATGTTATAAATGCGAAAGTGACTGTCTGTCTGTCTCGCTGTCACGCCGAAGCTAGTAAACCGATTTAAATTAAATCTGGTACACAGATAGCCTAGACTCTGAGAAAGGACGTAAACATATACTTTTTAATGGCTAAATAGGGTTGTAAGTGAGATGAAAGTTTGTATGAGAGTATTGTCATTTTTAAAGGAAAGCCTAAAACTTATTTTTTATTAATTAGACATAAATAAATATGACATTCAAAGTTTGTAAAAATGTTAGGAGGGTAAAATAAAATAGGGGATGAAAATTTGTATGTAAATTCATCATATTTGAAGCCAGAATGATAAAGCTTTATTCAATAACTTTTTTGATTTTAGACTTATTGAATATTTTTCTTTATTAGACCAAGGTTACTATAACATGCGAAGTCGCGGGCACAACTAGTTTAATATAATCCTGTATCTACCCGATGCCGCCACTTCGTATCTGAACGGCGAGGTATTCAGAATAACAATAAATAAATAAATACATAACTCTTGATAATTATCACAGCGCCATCTTCAAGTGAAATCATTCGTTCGTATATAACTCAGAGTTGTCATTGCGAAAATTGTTCCAGAAAACAAACAATAAACCCGACTTTCGCTACGCAAATTTAATTAGTTTATTATTTTAATTCAATATAATTACATTTCATTTAATACCAGATGAACATAAATAGAGTAAAAACAATATATGAAATAGATTTAATAACGCATAATTGCATTTGCAAATTACTCGTTCGTATATAACTCAGAGTTGTGATTGCGAAAATTGTTCCAGATAACAAATAATAAACCGGGCATTTGCTAAACTAATTTAATTAGTTTATTATTTAAATTCAATATAATTATATTTTATTTAATACGAAATGAAAATAAATATAATAAACACAATATATCAAATAGATTTAAAATCGCACAATTGCATTTGCAAATTACTCGTTCGTATATAACTCAGAGTTGTGATTGCGAAAATTGTTCCAGAAAACAAATAATATACCCGGCGTTCGCTAAGCGCAGCGTCGACGAACAAATTACATACAAGGAAAAACTGAAAATCAAAATAGACCGGATGAGAATGCACGGAAAAGAATTCGGCAGAGATTATTTGAAAAAGAACCATTTGGACGCAAACACCGTCGACTTCCACAGGAACAGTCGGGTGGAATTGTATGAGAAATTAGAAGCTCTATTTACGGCGTAAGTAGAGAGCATTTGAATCGGAAAGCGTTCCAATAATGCACGTTTAAAGGTGGATTTAGACTAGAAGGACAAACAGTATAAAAATAGAAACCGATGTACTTTTTTATAGCATAATGGGCGAACCAGTTTCAGTACATCTTAATACAAAGGATTACCGGATTACCGCCGCCCATGAGCATTCGCAACACCAAGGGAATTACAAGTGCATTCCCGGTCGTTTAAGGCGTGAATAGGAGTAGAAATTAGGAAAAGGATAGGAAAGGTATTCTCTCTCCTTGAACCTTCTCTTAAAGTCCTTATTACCATTACTAAGGGTCGTAATTGCCCCGTAGAATCACTTTTCCTTGGATAATATTTCTCCGTCTATGTCTTTGGCATCAAGGATAACATAGTGTTTAATGTTATCCAGAGATATGTGGTATCTGTTTTGAATCTCTTGTTAGTGCTCTTATATGGCCATTTACCATATTTTAGTACACTGGTAATCGATATGGGAATTGCTAGTAGCCTGGCAGTCATTCTCTGAAATTTAATTTTAAAGTATTTTATGTTTACAACGCGTTTATTTTAATAGCGTATTTGTTCTCTAGTTACCGATATCTATATCGTTATCGTTAACGATATCTTTAATATCCTCATTGTCCACCAGTTGGAGGTTCGCTTGGTTTAAAGCCACCTTTTCTAGGAGAAAATTCCTCGACTTTTCCCGCTTGGAACTTGGTATCTCGTATTTCCGTGTATACTTTATTCTATTCTATTCCTAGTGCTATTTGTTTTTAAATATTCACGTTAGAAAACATAATTGATGTATTTTTCCCGTGTTTGTCTGTGTGTCTGATGGAAAATAAATAGTATACTAGTGTGACAATTCGAAGACACTTTTTTAAATATTAACTGAGAATATTAAGTCTCTATTGTTCAAAACGGATTCTATACATATATGTACATATGTATATCGTGTGTAATATTGTTTTTATAATAAATAATGAACTTTTTAAATATTATAAATATACATTAGCTCTTTATACTTGTACTATATTTAAAATGTAATATTTGTTTAAAGTATAAAATTTTTGGTTTACATAACAATGGAATTAAATTTAGCTTTTAGCATATTATCAACTATCCCATTTATCAATATAATTGTGATGGTAAATTATTCGTATAACAAAAATTACATATGGGAACTTATAAAATCTTCTTATTGATATTACTTTGTCAAAAACTTTTAGAATAAATATTTATTAATTATTAAAATCTTACTATACATGATCAACACAATGGTAGCCTGGTAACGAATGCCATCAGGCATTAAGTTCGCACATGTATACATAATAGAATCAATAAAAATTAAATTTTGCACCTTTGGGAAAGGACTTGGAAAATATTAATTTTACGACAATACAAAATGTAATATATAATATGATATATAAACTACCAAACAGTAAGTTTAGAAAGATGAATTTTGGAACCTTTATATAAGACCAACCACGCGTGCAAATCTAAGTGAATCAACTAGTGTAAACATAAAATCTGTTTACAGACTAGGCCAAGATGGCCGACAATGCGTGCTCTACAAACTATGCGAGGCGGCGCAGACCGCGGAGCAAGGCACATTCCTGCAGGAATTCCTGAGAGTCATCTTCACGTGAGTATGGATTGTTGTTTCGCTTGGAATTTATTTTAAACTCGCCTGTGTACGCCGCGCCGCGCCATTTATGTATAATATTCCTGTGGTAATATCAACTCTATAGAAGTAATTTTAATAAATAATTTATTCAAAAATAATTTAATTACATGATTAAATTATTTTTTAATATATTATTTACGTTACTTCAGAACTATTTAGTCGTCTTATACAAGTTTTTGTGTTAATTTTTTTTCCTACCGTCCAGTGCAGGCTACAAATTCGTATGAGCAGAACTGTCAAGAAATTCGATTGATTTGTTTTTCAAATTTATTAACGATGATTATCATGAAAATATGGGATTTTCATTTAATGGTAGATCATAGACACTCGTATATGATAAGTTGCTGGTCTATACAAGTAAATAAATTGAAGTGTCTGTTTATTTATTCTTGTTAATTTCTAAATCGGATCTATTTCGACGGGGTTTTGACTCGCAGATTACTAATATTGTAGAGTAATATAAACAATTTTTTTTGAAAATTTTATTCATTCAAATAGGTTTATATGTATAAATCAGGTGTATTATAGAAAAAAAAGCTAATAAATTCAATCATTTGTAATGCACCCGTGCGAATCCGAATCTGTAAACTAGTATCATATAAATTATATAATCGTATCATGTAACCTAAATAATCTAATTTCACAGATTACCCAAAGGAAAGCAGTTCATGTTTGACGAACACAGAGACTACGATCAAGCCCATTTGCCGGCAGAAGACTGCGCGGCCTTGTACCCGGAATGTGATAATTTTGAATTGAGAATATAATAAAATATAAAAAAAAACTTTTTTTTATTTATAATTTTTTATGTCTTTGGAATGTCCACCTGGTTGTCCACCTTATGGTAATCGTTAACTATGACCTATATAAATGAACAGTACTACGGATATCACGTTATCACGTGTCTACTATATTATTCCAAAGGAATAGATCTTATCTCTTATCCTGTAATATGAACCAAAACACATTTTACGAAGAAAGGTACTTAGCGGCAATTGAAAATCGATTTCATATTTACATATATACTTAGAAATTATATCAATGAAAACCATTTATCCTCTGCTTCATATATTTTTTTTATAATACACATCATATTATGACGGCCTCGGTGGTGTAGCGGTTTAGCACACCGCTTTACAGTCGCAAGTTCGATTCCTCGTAGTATGCAAATAATTGTATTTATGAGTTTGATTGTTTGTATCGGTCTGGGTGTTTTCTATATATATTATGTATTTAGTTACAAAAATAATGTATTAAAGACTGATAATATTTTATCAGTTGTCTAATACTCATAACACAAGCTCTGCTTAGCTTGGGACTAGATGGCGCAGTATGAGTTGTCCCGAAACATCCTGAGAAGGATTACATATTATATATAAATTTTATTTAGATCGGTTCTGCCGTTCATTGGCGAAAAGGTAAAGATTAGACTGACAGACAGAAGTACTTTTGCATTCATATTTTCATTAAATAATAATTATCTATACATATAAATAAAATTGGAGTGTTTGTTTGTAATATTGAAATAACCGTTTTTACACATGCATGTAAATATAATTAGGTACCGTAAATACATCAAGATAACTTTTTTTACAATTTTTGTCTGTTTATCTGTCTGTTTGTTCCGGCTAATTTTGGAATGGCTGGATTGATTTTGACGGGACTTTTATTGGCAGGTAGCTGATGTAATAAAGAGTAACTTAGGCTACCTTTGTTGTAGAAAAAATATTTTATTTTAGAAAAATAAAGTAATGTTGCAAAATTCCACGCGGACGAAGTCACGCGTATAGCTAGTATAAAAATATATTTAAAGATGTTTCAGCCTGACCACAAAGTAGGTTATAAGTTAAACTTGATTTGTGTTCTACGTAAAAGGTTCTCGAAACATCATATATTATAACTATTAACACCTGTACTAATAACTAATTTAATTATAATTTCGAACTTTTAAACAATAATTTCATAACTACATGAACTACATTCTTATTACTAGGCTAATAATATAAAGTACGATATTTTAAAGCATTTTTTATAACAACGATAATGTAATTAATATTTTTATTCTAACGTTATAAACCTGTCGATCAAACACATCAAATATTGGTTATTCATTTGATGTAGCCGTTTGTTACAAATTAGTGTTAGTACACTATTTAGCATCTTAGAGAGAAGTCTTTCGTATGGACCAAGTAATTGTGTAAATAAGACCCCCTTTGTTTCAAGTGCTTGCTATTGTCACACGTCTGTACTGCTATCTTCAAATATCTAGGAAAAACAGGTAAGCGAGAATCCATATATAACTTAAAAATTATTAAACAGAATATAACTTTCTTAAAGTTTTTTTTTTAATTATATTTTCTTCAAAATTAGGTCTTTAATGACGTTGTGACTTCAGATTTAAATTTCGAACTGTTAAAATTAATGAAATTAAAATGTTCTTAATAAAATCTGTAAATTAAAACTTGTATACTTACAAAATTAAAAAATATGTCTGTTCTAAAATGCTTCTATTAAATTTATGTATCTATTAAGTTAATTCGAAAGATTATTTTCATTTCTATTTCTACTTTATAATTATTAGAAAATTGTATTGATTGAAATAATCTTATTTATGTATAAGTTATAGATTATAATTTTATATACTGATATTAAAAAATGGATATTTCCAGAGCACAATGGTTAATAAGTGGTACGTTTGGATTACTTTGTTCGTAACCTTGGACTGCGTAAGTGGAGAAGAGTGTAATTTAAACTATACTGATACTAAAGAATTGGAAAGTTTTGGACATACCAAATTATTGTCAAGAAGGAAAAGATATTTGACATTTCCTGATGGAAGTTCATTTCAGTTAAGTAAGTGATATACCAAGTGTATTTGTGGTTAGACAGGTTGTGGAAAAATTACAGGCATAACGATTGTATTGATAACATCCACATATTTATTAGGGACTAGCTGTTCCCGCGACTTCGTCCGCATGTAATAAAATTTTATTTTTCTAAAATAAAAGTAGCCTAAGTTACTCTACTACCTACCTGCTAGCAACCTGCCAAAAAAATTGCGGTTAAAAGTCCTGTCCAGCCATTTCAGAGATTAGCCGGAACAAACAGACCGACAGACAGACAGACAAAAATTGTAAATAATGTTATTTTGGTGTATATATCGTATTTATATTCATATGCATGTAGTAAAAAACGGTTATTTCTATATAACAAACAGACACTCCAATTTTATTTATATGTATAGATTATTTTTTATGGGTGATAATGGAATGGTACAGCCATCTGCCGGCGGTATATGTTGGCGGATTACATGTATCCTCCACTCCACGATTAGATGATTATAAAGTCACGTTAATTAACGCATAGTAGAGAATTTATTAAGGATTAATAAGGACTGGTTCTTAGAGGGACCACGTGGAGGTCAGCTATGGGATCACTGGTATCTACTACTGATAACCCCCCGCCGTATTACAATGAAGGAGATTATAATTTTGTACAATATATATAATAAAAAATATACGAGTTATTTTTATTCAATATACATTGCTTTATTAAATTGCTTATAGAAAGTATGATACAACTATAAAATCGGACATGTACATATATGAACACTAGCGATCCGAGTCGGTTTCAGAAGCATTACAAATCTTTAAGTTTTACGCATGTATTATACATATAAATCTTTCTCCTGAATCACTATATCTATTGCTGTAAATTGTATTAAAATCTATTGTGTAATTTAAAAGATATAAGCGAACAGACAGCCGCGGCGACTTTGATTCATACTATGTAAAGTTTAAATATATATATGAGTATATTTTTAATAATACTATCGACAAAATAACTGATAAAAATAGCAACTGCCGTAAAGATTACTCGTATAGAAATTAAAAATATTTAATATTTGTATAATTACACTAGTGCCTATTTATTTCAGTCTTTTGTGCACAAAATCAAGGATACCTCCCTATTGCCCATTTGATGTGGTTTGGGACCACAGCTGCGTTAGCCTGGGAGCTGCCTACAGATCCAAATTTTTTTTTAGCACTAAAAGAGTACGAGAAGGTTTCTAACGCTCATAGACGGCAAGATATTTCCAAGCACATATACTATTTGGATGAAAATGGTAAAGTCATCGGTAAAACACCATATACTCGTAAAAGGTGAGACAATATTCAAAAACAGTTTCATGAATGACTGTTAACTACTGTTGCTATGGAACTAAAGGGCATACAGTTATGATGAATGGCTCGCCGCGTGAATTTTAATAATCTGTGGCGCTTCGTTTAGCGCGGGAAACTGAATACGTTTGTTCTCTTATTTTGTAAAATAATATTAATTAACTCTGCATACTTATATTTATTGCTAAATTAAAAATTATATATTATTTTTGTTATACAACTGACTCAAGTTCAGAAGACAGGACTATAGAAAGATTGTAATTGTATTAAAAGTATTGTATTGTATTGTATATTGTATTGTTCATACTACCTTGTAACTTAAACAGCCAACACTAATATATATGTATACAAGAATCTTATTTTAGCGACTTTAGAAATAAAAAAAATAACAAACAAAATCTAGCATGCACTAATTGAAAATATATATTACATATTATATAAAAATCGAATAAAATTCCTGTAAATGTAACCACAGAGAGACAATCGCACCTAAGCTATTCCGGAAAATTGCTGTTCTGGAATTCTGTCGCATTCACCCATGTATTTTATTCCAGGAAACCTATTGTGAATCCTGCATTCGCTAAGCGCAGTGTAGATAACATACAAGAAAATAAAATGAAGATTTCTATCGCCGAAATGCATAATGTACAAAAAAGGAGAGATTACCTCAACAACATAGAGGAATCGAGCGTAGAATTCCACAGAGCGGGGCGAAAAGATCTTTATGAAAAACTCGAGACGCTGCTAGACGGGTGAGTGCATATCTTGAGTTTAAAGAATCCCTCGTGTTTTCATCCTACACACCAATTGCCTTTTACATCTACATGAAACTCACAGAAATTACCATGAAATCTTTATATATTGGAAGAAGCTTAAAGAAACTGATATAATGATAACGTGATGTCCGTAGTGTTGTATATTATTATGTCAGTAGGCTACGGTTATTACCATCAGATGAGCCTGATTGATTGTTCCTTCAAAAACATAAAAATCTATCGTATCTACTTCGCCCATAAGTTTGTATCTATTGGAACTATACGTGTGAATATGTTTTTCACTATATTACATAAACATAATCAACTAAATATAATAATAGAGGCATAAAACATTAATAGTACTATTGTGGGAATAGTACTTATTCCTATATATCGCCATGATATCCCTCACTCCGTTAGGACTTAGGTGTCATGCCTTCGTACCATGTAGGGTATGAAATTTTATATTACATTACAATATATTATCATATTATAATTTTCAATCAGCAACTTGGATTACGAAGTAATAGTAAGGCAAAGGTATCCGATAGACTGTACAAAGTCAAAAAGTGAATGTGGGTTTTTTGGACTCGTATACTCCAGTTATATTCTATTAGTGAATGCTATATTTCAGATTGGGTTGGAATGGCAGAGAGTGTATTCTACGGTTTCTATGCGAATATGGCAAAAAAAACAATGCACAGGGAACCTTTTTGGAGGAGATTATAAGGGCTACTTTTACGTAAGTATTGTCAGACTGTACATATTGTACATACCTATATGACGAAGGCTGATTTCCCATTACCTTAAAGGCTTAATCAATTATAAATTATCATTAATCATAGAAAACTTTGACTAATTTAATCATTGTAATGTCAACTTAGAGCAATTTTTGCATAATAATATATTTTTTTAATTCTTTAGATTACTACAAATAATAATATCGTAAAAAAAGGACAAAACGTTACTTTTACGACATTTATTGGGATTTACTTATTATGTAAAAAGTTTAAAAAAATAGTTTTTTGGCTCTTTTAAAAAGTTAGAATTTTGTATTAAATCCTATCTCACTGAATGGATGAAATTGACGTTTAACTGTATTTTTTTAATAAAAAGGACATGACAACAAAATATCATTTCCAATAACTTATTTTAATTTAATCCCGATTTCAGCCTATCAAAAATGACCCTACAGATATATACATAGTAAATTTCTCAGATCTGATGGTAATGCCGTGTTCTAATAGCGATTTGATAATACCCTAAACACAACATAACCCGCTGCCCTAAAGCGAGATATAATACTAACAAATGATTCTCCCACACTCTTTACATTCTATACCTTACGATAGTTATATTAGAGTATATTTAACGTATTCTCAAATGTGATTTATTTCAGAATTTATTATGTTTATTTGATTATTTTTAACTGCAATAGCAGACAAGCAAATAGCCCCACCTAATGAGAAGTTTCTAAATGTTTTTTATATATACTCTCCAACTTTTATATTTATATATAAATAGCACCAAGAACGTCATGATATAAGTTTGATGGCATTCGTGATCTAACGGTTTAGCATACCGTCTTACTTCCGATGATTGCGGGTTCAATTCTTAGCACGATACAAAGATTTACTCATGAGTATGATTGCTTGTATCAGTCGGGATGTTTTCTATGTATATTATGTATGTATTTTAAAATAAAATGCATCTGTATATTTATATTAGTTGTTTAAATCCATAACACAAGTTCTGCTTAGCTTGGGACTAAGTGGGGCTGTGTGAATTGTCTTGAGATATTATTATTGTTATATTATTATGTGACACCTGCTATATCATAATGCGATGACGTACCTGAAGTCTAACATATTTTGTCTTTATACCCTGTAATTCTACTGCTATATATCATCCTTCAAGTTCAGCTTATAAAGCAAGTTTTGAAAAATTATTCGACATGATGCCACCGCTCGCCATCGACAGGGAATTCATCCCCACACGCTGGAACCTAAGTACTCTCGAACAGTGCGGTTCAAAGGAGCTTCCTCCCGAGTACATTTAGATTATGGAATCTACCTTCTGAGTTAACTTTCTAGAGATTGCAGCAATGAGGTTTTTCATGTAGGGTATATTAGGGTTGGTTAAACTCAGCTGGTGACGCAGTATGTCTCTGCAGAGTTGATTTTCATGGAGCCTAACTCAAAAAAAAAGTTTTAAAGTCCAAATAGAATTCTGTGTAAAAATAGATGATATACTATTTGTCTCTAGGTTGATACAATTAATTCACGTAAGTGATCGCTAGAGGTGGAACTTTATTACCGTGATATTGTCTTCTAACGGTGCGGCTTAGTGCAATGAGGCTTGGAAAATGGGTTTATTCCAATGAATAATTAATAACTTTGCGAAGCTCAGGACTAGAATCCGCGACGGGATGAAGTTTAGGTACTATCTTAACAATTGTTCGAGCATCACTATCTACCTATGGGGGATTCTTCCGTTATGTCTCTTTACTGAATATTGTAGACAATATCGGTACTTTATTGAATTGATGTCCTTGTTGGTGTAGCGGTTTAACATACCACTTTACATTCGATGGTCGCGGGTACGATACTTTGCACAATGAGTTTTTTTATTGCTATAAATAGATTTGAGCTTGGTCTTACCTCATGTGCTGTAACACTATAAGGATGTAGCGCTTTTCCACAAAAGAAATCTATTCACTATAGAGTGTAATTAATTGTATTGGTGTTTCATATGAATTTAAGTATTGGTTGTCTAGTAATACCTTACTTATTTTTAAATTTTCTCGTTTAGTACGCATTATTAATATAGTTAAATGGGTTTTAATGCGTATAATTTTATGCTATAGCCGTTGTAAACTGTGAACAACCTAGTTGAAACGTCCAGAGGTAAATACCTTTATTTGTCATAAAATTATACGTTTAACTATATTAATAATAATAATACATTGTGTATTACTAGACTCAACATAGGTAGATACTATAAAGCGTTGTGTGAATTTTTATTATTATTAAGTGATAAAGTGAAATTACATAATTAAAAAAAAATTAAACAACATTATTCTATTTTTAAATTGGAAACCAAAATTATATTATGGTTTATTGTTAGATATTATTATTGTGTTAAAATAAAATTAATTGATTTAACAAAATATCTAAATAACATTATTCTATTTTTAAAATTGGAAATCAAAATCATAGAGTATAATGGTAATAGAAATAAGTGCGTGTTTTCTATTGTTCAGATTGCCTCGAGGCGGTGAGTCTGCGATCTCTACGAGCAGACAATACGATGTCGCCCATGGGACAGATGGGGAGTGCGCGAGCAAGTATCCACAATGCGAAGACATGCACGGTTTCCGATTGTATGATAACTAATAAAAAGAATACACGAGAATATCGCGGCTGTTATTTCTGTTTCGTTATTTCAATCTTGATGTTTCTGGATGATATTATATTTAATCTAATATTACATGCGCGAATGGGGTTGTCTGTTTGTTACTGAAATTTGGGTCTTAATAATTATTGAATAGTCAGATTTTTTTTAAATAAAATTTTGACATGAACATTCTTTCACGAAATTGACGAGAATACTGAAATCTTACCTAGTCACTAGAAATTTTTAGAAAATTTAAAACGCATTAGTCATTATATATGGAAAACTTATTTTGATGAAAGGTCAAAAAGTTTTTGGTATAAAAGTTTACAATGTGAGCCTCCTCATGTACCCTGGTTTCATTTCATTAAGTACAATAGGAAATTAATTGTCACAGCATTAAGGCTGCGTTCCGGACATTATCCATTAAATTCATTTGCCTTTTTAATGATAAATCGGCGAAACATGCAATACTATAGTATAGTGTCTTCTATAGAAGATCTGCATCACATATTAATGGAGTGTGTCCGAGACGCTGTTAAAAGGGATTGTTTTTAAAAAAATTTGGACTGAATCGGCTTGATGTTGGTATGTACCACGGTATACTATCTGATCCTGTATCATCGCCAGTTTTTATTTTCATTGTTTAAGATTAGTAATAAGATACGATGGGACTGGCATTATCATATTATGATAAAAATCCCTAAACAAATGTAAGAAAAAAAAAAAAAAAAAAAATTGACGTAGGTTATCTTTTATCAGGAAAGGGCTGAAATAGGGGATGAAATTTTGTTCAGGCGTGATTGCATGTAAAATGCTTGGATATTATAAAGTTGAACAGTTTGTTTGTTGTTTGGTGGAAGGCTATAATCTCAGGAACGTCGCTTAGCGAAAAATAACTAATAGCACGTAAAAATTATTTTTTTAATTAAATAGCGGGTAAAACCGTTGGCACGAATAGTATTGTGTACATTACATTTATAATAAAAATAAGCAGTAACAGTATAATAACTTTATAGAAAGTAGAAACTATTGTATTGTAACAAAACACTTGCTAGAGAACGATAACGGCTACCTATAGATATATTGTAATAGTTTCTGAACTGAGGTATACTGTAAAAAGTGATGTCATCCACGAAATTTCAGTCCAATATATTTCATCTTTTTTTTTTTTCGAGTTATTCTAATGCCGCAACTGGCCTTTAGAACTTTCTACCTTTTAGAGTTTGAACAATCGGTGACACTGTAAATTGGGGGAGTGTGCAGGTGTCACTCAAAACCCGCGGAAGGACTTATGGAGCAGCTGAAGCTCGACCTCTGCCTGCCGTATATGAGTTTAGTCTGACTCTGGCTCAGGCCGTCGTAATTTCCTTCCCCGTTTGAATTGGAAGGGGGCTCGATATGAAGAGAGGCTGCACAGATACCAAGCAGTTTGCTTTGTACGCTGTGTTTTGGTTTACAGCTATTATGATTATATTATATTAGTATTTTTGCGTGAGATTAGGTAGTGACAGATTTGGAGAAGAGGCATGACAACTTAGTCTTCTGGAATAACAACGCATGAGTGGTATCACTGTAATATAATAAAATGATACCCATGGTAAAGTTCATGTACCTACAGAGGAATATGTTGTTGTCATTCCCATTACATACATAAAAAAATCCATATTATAAAAGAAAGTCCGCCTCACGATAATTTCAAAAACTACTAAACTAGTTATCTAGCTCTTTCAATTCATCAACAGATAGATCTCTAAGGTAGATTTAGATGTGTAATTCGTTAAAGTTTTATCTATTTTTTTTAAATATGGATGTAAAACCAGGGCGTGTCACTTGACACACATAAACACACGTTTAAAAGTATATTATCTGTATAATGAGGCTGTAAGTATATTTTCAAATTGTAGGTACATTAAAAAAATTACGTCGATTAAGGTAAAAGCCAGAGTTCAGTAGCGTAGTGTTGTTTTACATTTATATGGCCCTTAAAAGCTATTATATATACTTACATTAAAGTATTTCCTTACGAAAATAAGCGTCCTAAAATAAGGACAAGATAAAGAAAATTCCCTCGAGGCATAAACGTTTCTTTTATGTATAGCTTAAAAAAATATAATGACGTCAATTCACTTACTGGAATTTCGAATATTTTGTAATATAATATTCTGATTTGCAAGTATTACTGCAAAACAATACAATCCAAGAGATTTAGAGTGATATTTTTTGAAGTAATCATTACCTAATATGAAGGTAAGAGAATTGAAAGTCGAATGGCAATACGAAGAAATGCCAAGACGGTGTGAAACGTGACTAAGCTAATGAGTGGAGGCGGCTGTCGCAGTCTAATTCTTTGATCAAACATCCCGGGTCACTGAACAAGTTCAAGAATCTCTTCGTAAGGTTGTTTTAGTATGGATATTATGATTTGTCCAATGACATATTTCATATAATAAAAATTTAACTGATTGCTGTCTGTACATCTTACTTCTTCTAATATTATAAATGCGAAATTTTGTTAGTATAAATATGGATGGGTGAATGTTACTTTTTCACGCAAAAAACTATTATAAAGGATTATTTTGAAACTTTACAGTAATATAGCTTATATATCAGAATAATACATAGCCTATAATTTAAAAAGATACAAAGTAAATTGGATTAAATATAATGATAATAGTCAAGTAAGTGTGATGCAGGCGAATTAGCGCGATCAGCTAGTGGAAGATATATCTGATTAAATTTTCGTCTGAGCTTTTGTTATATCTGTATTGAAATAAAGTTATAATATATACATATACATAAAAAGATCTCATTCTAATTGTATAAAATTGTAATAAAATAAATAAAAACCGTTATTCAAGATTACTTAATATTTTTATGTTTTTTATTCCATTTGGTTTAGATACAATAAAGTTTCAAACTACATATGTTTATTCCGAACAGTATTGTACAAAGTCGCGGGATTAACTAGTAAATAGTAAGTTTAGTTCATTCGCATTTTAGATTATATTATTACTGTATTTACTACCTCCTATATTTCTGTGGGATGATGTTTATTTTCACGGAAATATAATAAATATATAAGGCAAAGTATGTAATTAAATATATAAAAATAAATTTAATTACATACTTAATAAATACGTATGCGGATGTACGTATACATATTCTATTTTAATATTGTATAATAATGCCATAATTAAATTTCAGTTTCTTATCCATCCTTTTTTGAAACTTCTCTCAGTGGGTGTACGACAACAAAAGTTGAATTCAGTTTATTTGTATAAATATTATTTCTATTAAATTTTTTATGCTGGAATATAAAATGTGTACTTAAATTATTTCAAGTATATATATTTCCGTTTCTTTGTAAAAAGACGGTATAGTGATTTTACAGATGTATTAATTGATGCATAGGTATATTTTGAATAGTTATAATTAAAATTAATTTCAATTTCAAATAAAATTTAACTTATTTTTAGTTTTAAGTTTTGTTTATTTCTTCAACCATAAATTAAATATTAAAAAAATACAAAAACATATATATTGTATAAAATAATAATATTTAGTGAAAATATATATAAATGTATAATTTATATATATAGTGGGAACGGTTTATCTACACCACGCTAACGTTAATAAACAAAGACCTGTGGGCTAATTATGTAACACGATATGAAATTGTTTCTGTTGAAGTTGTGATGCAATATAAAATCATTTCAATTTAAGAAATGCAAAGTAATATGCTGACGGCAACATAAACCATTTCTATCGATAAAACACTACTATGAAATTGCAGCGGAATATTGTTAATCCGACCAATTTAAAAAGTCAGTACATTAGATAGTTATACCTTTAGAGGGATACATTTTAAATTATTGGGTTAATACACTAGTTGATTGATTTGAAACAATTTTTATTGCGTTCAAAAATTACAAAATATACTGCAGCGTTCACTTGTTCTTTTATTTTAATTTTATTAATAGACATTTAATAAAATAAAATAAAGAAAGTCTATTCTATTCTAATGAAAAAATAAGGTTAATAATTTTGAATATAAAAGCATATTTTATACAAACTATTTATAATCATTAATAATATTAATCTAACCTACAAATTAAATTTTCTTTTCTGCTATAGATACCTAGGTAAGTACGTAGGTATCCATATAAATTTAAAATGATACAGCACATCTTTTTAAATTTGTACATAATTGTAAAAACTTTAAACAAATAAATTTATTTACTTTAAACAAATCACAGAGCATCATAAACGTTGTATTCCGTTCACAGAGCACCGTATTCATTGAAATAGTTTTTTAATCATATTAATATCATAATCAACCCTAATTTTATATTAAACATTTACTCTAGTTAATACAACATTCTATGTGATTTGGAACGAAAATAAAATATCGAATTGGCAACACTGATGTCGTGTTGTGAGTCGGGACAATTTTCCCATTTTAATAAATTTAAAACCTTTTCACGACTTTCTACGTAATATTTAATATAATAAAAAAATATGTAATACTGAAAATTACAAAACAAGATAAATAATATATATTTTAAAGATTGTAACCAAAAGAAACACCTTCTAAATTGTTTCTCATAATGTAAAAACCGTTTCAATTCCACGCTGTCATTTCGGCAAAATAGCGATTACGTGACGTATATATAAATCGACATTCGATAGAAATATTTTTTATATATATTGCGTTTACGTTGCAATGCTAGTTGACAGCGTCAAATGGCGTCAATATGATCGCATTATTGACAGATGACGTCATTTTCACTACGTTACATACGAAAATCGTTGCGAACGAAGTTACATAATTAGCCCACTGTTCAGAACAACTTCTAATGGAATGCACGTGACACCACGTGGTGTTACAATAGATACTATACTCTATGTACAACATGTTCATAGTGTTACGTAGATGTAAATGAAACACAAGCCACAATGCATGACAGAATCGGACTACTGGTGGTTGCAGTGTGCGTCCTGACATTAGTGTGTGAATCTGTGGATACCAAAGAAACATGTCCGAATGTGAAGAATTCCGTAGATTTGTCAAGAAAAAGGCGACATCTCGTGTTCCCAGATAAAAGCAACATGATTGTAATTAAATTTAATATTTAATAAATAATATTTAATTATGTGTGGTGTTTATCTAAATGTAATATTGAATATAAGACATTATATAATTAATGTAATATATTTTTACATAAATTATATATACATATTATTATGTGTGTAAATGTGTCGTTTTTGAAGACAAATTGTAATTATTATTATATTATCTTAAAATATGATATTAACTAAATTTAAATCCATGCCACAGTAAAATCATACGTTTATTCTGTTTTTTCAAGTATTCTTTTTGTTTATCTTTAAAATTAAGTTAATTGAGTACGTCAATTATTTAAAAGAAATACAATTATAGAAACCAATTTAATGATATAATAATTTATCAATACCTCATATTAAAATATGAATAAGTATATAAATATAATCATATTTTAAAAATTCTACACTATCAATGCCACTACAAAAACAGGATATATATCATAATGTGAAATAATTCTAATTTAAATTGTTATACACACAATATTTATTCTGCATCTGTTTTTAAGAATATTAATGGGACAATAGTTAATTGTGTATTATTTATTGTGTGTGTGTGAAATTATATACTTATTTATATATACTTATTTTAATTTATATATATAAAATTATAATAAATAAATGTTGTCACGTTTATATTTATATTAATTTTATTTAATAAATTAATTAATATCTGAAATGTTAACAGCTCACCATGTCCATAGTGAAAGCAATAATGACTCACGCACCGTCGGGTTGGAATATAGCGTTGGAAATAGATGTCATGTTCCCACTGCCAGATTCGAAATTCACACTCAAACATCTGAGAAGGAAGTTACATCATCGACAGATACGACAGCTATGGGAGGGCATAGAGAATGCAATTAATTTGTAAGTAATATAACTTTATAACTCCTTTTTTGATATGACAAGCGT
The DNA here is from genome assembly GCF_030625045.1 of Achroia grisella. Classification (NCBI taxonomy): domain Eukaryota; kingdom Metazoa; phylum Arthropoda; class Insecta; order Lepidoptera; family Pyralidae; genus Achroia; species Achroia grisella. Next base: position 175,754 of record NW_026712613.1, on the reverse strand, counting down.
AATTATATATCTAATGTATAATTTTAATGTTTAAATTGCAACTTATATAAAATTAGTCTTAAAATTAACACAGAAGAGAGAAATTTTAAAATTTTGTCTTTATTATATTTATAATATAAATATATGTAATAGATATATAATATACGGTATGCATATTAAATCAATATTATTAATTATCATATTCAACTATAATAGCCGAACGATTATTTTTGTTACTAGTAATTTTATGTTAAGATCGACAATCAATGGCGTTTTATTTAGTATTAATGCATATCTTTATATATATATATATATATAAGTATTTTTTAATGATTGTACGTGCCAGAATAAAAATGAAAAAATATATAGAAAAATATTTACAGTAGATTTGTGGATATTTGATATATTTCTATATATATTTCTACTTTAAATTGCGTAAATCGAACGGCGTCATTGGCATTCGTCTGGATTAAACCTAATATATTATTAGTTAGAACCTAGTTTTATTGTTTCTTAGTACTTACTCGGAAAATAGACGGTTATCATAACTTATAGAGTAACGACTCCAATGCTATCTTCTTTTATGGATGATAATGGAATGCTGCACCGGTTTACGCAGGCGTGGCACCAGTAGAGGACGATAAGATGAGCATGAGGTCAGGTCAGTTAGCCATTCATGGTAAATTCATCATAAATTTATCAGGATCTTTTCCAGGAGGAACCATATCTTTTTTTATGGTTGGTAATGGAATGGTGCACCGGTTTACGCTGGCGTGGCACCAGTAGAGGATGATAAATGAGCATGAGGTCAGGTCAGTTAGCCCTTCATGGTAAATTCATCATAAATTTATCAGGATCTTTTCCAGGAGGAACCATATCTTTTTTTATGGATGGTAATGGAATGGTGCACCGGTTTACGCTGGCGTGGCACCAGTAGAGGATGATAAATGAGCATGAGGTCAGGTCAGTTAGCCCTTCGTGGTATATTCACCATGAATTTATCAGGATGGTTTCCAGGAACCACGTGGACGTCAACCTGAGTATATTAACAATTCCCTTTCAGCAATCCACTCGGACGTTATCGATTCATGTAACTTGTAAATGTTGTCACAGTATCCATAAATTTCATTGTCATAACTAATCTTGCGAACCAGAATATATCAGACGAGGGCGCTAGTTGGCGGCAAAATTTATTGGTGAGGCAAATATACCCAATTACCCATGTAGATAACTTTTTTATAGTCTTTAGTTATTCTATTTTATTGTTTTTGGAAATTTATTTAAAATATAACTTACCATTCGCGAATGTATGTATAGAGTTCAGTATTCTCACTATTTCTCTTGTTAATATTTTTTTAGGTAATCAGTTATAAATTACCGTACAATAATCCTTACTAATGTTTTAAATGTAAAAGTAAATGTCTCTTTCGTGCTTTCACGCCAAAACTACTGAACCAATTTAAATGATTTCTGGTACAGCGATAGTGTAGACTCTGAAAAAGAATGTAGGCAACTTTTTACTGCGTAAAAGTAAGGGGATGAAAGGTTGTGTAGAAATATCGTTATTTTAAAGCTAGAAGCCTGAAACTTATTTTTTAGGCTGTTGATTAAATAAAAATAATATGACATTTAAAGTTGGCATTTATATATATTTTACTCTTAAGAGGGAAAAAAAAATAGGGGATGAAAGTTTGTAAAATAATTAGCCTAAAAAGCTAACCAAGGTCACTATTCCACGCAGACGAAGTCGCGGGAACAGCTAGTTTATTATAAAAATTTATATAATCATTTTTATTTTTAGCCAAAACTTGAACGGCCGCGCTTGTATCCTCAAAAGCATATGCGAAGCGAAGTTGTATTTGGCGCCTCCAGGGAAATCATTAGTTCATGACATATTGAGGGCAATATTTGCGTAAGTATCTTAGAAATATTTAAAGATTTGTGTAACACGAAGGAAGAATTCCTTCTCAATAAATATAGGATCTAACTACAGCGGCAGTACCTATACAGTTCTAATATATATAGTCTTACGTATAATCTATGTCTAAGGTATAATCATATAATCTCTGTTGGATACTTTTGCATTATTAACGTACTACTAAATTTTATTGTGCATTCTTTACATAATATTCTCTGTATCATTCAATATATTCTTCTTCTAATGTACCTACATATAAATTTTAACACGTAAGGTCTAGTGGGGGGACCTGGTGACCCGTGACACAGGTTCATCGGATGCCTAGTACAGGCACCAGTTCTCCACAAATCTGTATATATTTTACATGCCTCAAAGGCTCTGCAGCACTCTATAATATGTATGATTTTGTGGAGAAAAATAAATATATTATTATTATTATTATATACTTAGTATAAATATAGTCTATGATATTTGTAACGTACTCTGTGCAGTTGATAGTCTGGATTGTAAAAATGGCGGGAACGGCCTAATTAAATGTGAAGCGCAAATTAGTATTTTATTTATTTAAATACAGTACAAATTGGCGATGAGTAATAATTCACGTGTGTAATTAAATCTGCATTAGTAAAATTGTATTGTAAATGTATGTAATGGCTATTTACGGAAATGTAAAGTTCGGCGATATCCTCAACTTTGACACCGCTCCAGGAATGAAGCATATTCAAAAGTCATTTCATTCAATACTGCATTGCAAATTATATTAATGAAGAGAATGATAAAAGTGGAATAAAACGGCGTGCATTATTATTAACGGCTTTGGTGGAAGACACATACCGCGTAGCGAGGGATATAATATTTCCTACGCCAGTAGAAAGTGAAGAATATAAATGTCTCTTGGAGAAATTAGATACTCATTTTGCTTCAAGAAAGAGTACATTTGCAGAACGTTATCAATTTTATAAAGCAGAACAATGAATTGGAAAGGATTTGGCTGAATGGGAGGCAGAGCGTGTGCGAATGCGCTAAATGTCGCACATTTAGCGCAGTATTGCGGGTTGACAACAGAGTTAGATACCGCTTTGAGAGATCGTTTTGTATTGGGATTAGAAAACACAAGAGAGAAAGAGAAATTGATTGCGGAAACGGTTAATAAGGCGTTAGAAATAGCGCAGAATGTACGGTGTGCCCGGATCGCGTTGCAAGTGTCGCAGACAGAAGTGAGCGCGGGCGGCGCGGCTGGCACGCGGCGGCTTCAGCTCCAGGAGGAGCCGGTTTATGCTGCGCACTCTTATTATTATTTCTTAAACTTAAAAAAAAATCTCATCTTCTCTCTTAAGGAGAGGAGATGGCAACTTATCCCCGGCAGAAGCACAGTCGGCCGGGGTTCAGGGCCCCAGGGAGAGAAACCGGCGTACAATGCGGGCAGAATCTAAGAGCACCGCTTTCTGCATCTTTCCCGGGAGTGAGCCGCCTCGGAATCCCAACCGTCTGAGATGTTGTTCCAGACTGGTTGGGATAAGACCGTTCACCGACATAACGATTGGAATGATTTCGGTGGACATCACCCCCCACATTTCGGTCACCTCGTGAGTCAGGTCGAGATATTTTCTCTTTTTCTCGGTTTCGGCTTTCACGAGGTTCTCGTCATGCGGTATGGTGATGTCCACCAAAAACACCCTCGCGAGTGCCCGATCCATCACCACGATATCAGGTTTGTTCGCAAGAACAAAATTATTATTATTATTATTCCACTATTCTGAAAATACATGTAGTTGGTAGCATTATAGTGATAACTAAGACTCAGCATGTCCTAGTTATCTAAATGCCTTGTACCTAACTAAGTACCTTGTTTTCATGATTTTATTCCTATGTATTTTAAAATGTTCTTCTATTACACGTGTATACGATTTAAATTTACCTCATAATTTACATAATATTTATTAATATACCATTTATGCTTTTACAGTCTTATATTAGAATCTTTTCTCATGCTTGTTATATCATTACGTGTGTAAACCTCAAAAGCGGAAGGTGCACTTTCAGTTTCCAACTCGATATGCACATATCCTCTTTAAACAAAAGAATAAATAGAATGCATGTCCCAGAGTAATATATTAGTATCAGCTGACCGGGAAAAACGTTGTTTTACTTTATAAATTAATATTAATATTAAAAATAAAAGTATGATGATGGTAGAAATTGAACATTTTAGGTTATTTATTTATTAAAACTTTAATGCACTATAAAAAAAATGCACATAATTGAAAGTATGGCGGACTTAACACTATGCGGCATTATCTACCAGTCAACCATGGGTGGTGCAGAGAATAATTGTTATATTTATATGGTTATATATTTATATAATTGGATAGATGGATATTTGTTACACTTTCACGCAAAAACACCTACATATATCTAACAGTGGATTGCAGTGGACTAATGATAATGACAGTAGATTACATATGTCATAAGAATCTGTACTAGACCTACATGAGTAAAGGATATTTTGATTTGATTGCAAAAACTACTAAATGGATTTATATGAAACTTTACAGTAATATAGTTTACTAGCTACTCGCCCCGGCTTTGCCCAGATGTACATGTAATATACATATAAACCTTCCCCTTGAATCGCTCTATCTATTAAAACAACGTTGCGTAGTATTAAAGATTTAAGCATACATAGAGACGGACAGACAGCGACAGCGACTTTATTTTATACTATGTAATGATGATACATCAGAATAACATAACAAGCGTCGATGTAAAGAGTTACATATACCATATATTATCTATCAGTCTCTACCTGGTATCAGTATAATAACGTTATAATCCTGCTACGTGTTGCCACTTGTTCAGATTAATTGTATTTCGATATCACAGCATTGAGTTGCCGCCGTGTATTTTCATGCCTCATTTTAATCACTAAATTCCCTGTCTATTATTTCAGTATTGTAGTACTTGATAGTAATTTGAACGGAAAATCGTGTTTAGCTCAACTCTATTATTTATACTGCAAGTAATTAGCATTTATGTATTTTGTATTATTATATATACAAAATAACTATGTATTATTGTATATATTCATCTAATTATATAATTTGGTAATATCTGAAGGTCTCAGTGATATAGCGGTTTAGCAGACCGCTTTATTTTCGATGGTCGCGGGTTCGTTTCGTCGCCGGTATAAACATTTTTAAGTATCAATTTTTGTATTACTCTGGGTGTTTTGTATAGTATATTAGAAATCTATTTACAAAAAATAGAATTGTGTTTTTATATTGTCTTATTAGGATTTAAAATTACAATTTTTCTTATGTATTTTTTTTTAACAATAACATAAATCATATCAGTATCATGTAGTTCTATTATAAACTTTATAATGGCGTCTCTTTTATTACTTGTGGTGGTGGTGGTACTTTAAATATTATATTAATACGTGAAGAAAAACTATTTTAACTATTTTAATAAAAATTACGTAACAGAACAATGAGATTTCGTTCAGATATAGGTTATATATAGATGTTAGGTTATATATAGATGACTTTGTATGGATCTGAATGTTGGGCTGTAAAGGAGATGGACGAAAGACGTGTGCATGTGGCAAATACGAATGTTAAGATGGATGTGTAGGGTTACCAGGAATGACAGAATAAGGAATGTGTATATACGTGGAAGTTTGAAAGTTGCACCGGTTATAGAAAAGTTGCGAGGTAACAGATTGAGCTGGTATGGGCATGTTATGCGGAGGAAAGAGGATCATGTCTTATGGAAATTGTATAATATGAATGTGGATGGATGTAAAGGGAGGGGACGCCCTAAGAAAAGATGGATGGATTGTGTGAAATATGATATGAATAAAAGAAGAGTATGTTCAGATATGACGACCGATAGAGAGCAGTGGAAGAGAACGACATACTGCGCCGACCCCAAATAATGGGATAAAGGCAAGGCAATGATGATAGGTTATATATAGATAGAGTACGGAATGCTAATATTTTTTAAAAGTCATGCACAAAAATACTTTAAGTCAATAAAAAAAACATTGATAATGCCTTTATTCTTTTATGCAAGTGTGTGTCATTGATATTTGACACACACTTGCATCAAAGAATAAAATAATGTAAAAAATATTATTTAAATATTTATGGTCGAATTTTCACTATTGGGCGACACACGTATTTAAGAAAACTAGGCAAAATTTCTTCTGCATCACACTTACTTACCATTTATCATTATATTTCGCAATACTTTTAAATTTATAGTTTATGTATTTTCTGATGTATAAGCTTGTAAAATTTCATCAAAATGTGTTCAGTACTTTTATTAGCGTGATAGAGTAAATATCATCCGTCCATACTCACAAACTTTCGCGTTTATAATACTAGTAAGATAGTACTTAAATGGTGAAATATACAATACATATTTATACATATACACGTATTTTAGAAGCAATTATGAGTAATGTTCCTTGTTACATTCTTTCCTTAGATAGAAAATAAGTGCAATATCCCATGGCGGAGTACAATGCATCATACTGCCACCTAAGGACGCGGCAGCGCACCGCGCACCGGGGGCTACACATTTATTATGTAACAGGAAATACTCGCATCTGCTCTTTATATTTAAAATTAAATTATTTTTTAATCATAGCCAAAATATATTATTTCTATTTTTAGACACAGTTTACAAAATTTTCATTTCTTTTTCTTGCTTATCCCATTTGTTTGGGGATGGCCTATGTTTTTCTCTTCCATTCATCCCTGTTAACAATAATAATAATAAATGAATAAGCACTGGACAATTAACACAGCGCTATGTAGTCCCACGGTAACCAATGCTTGGGTTATGGGTACTAGATAACTGATATAAATACTTAGATTGTTTTTTCATAAATATATACATAATATGCATAGAAAATACCCAGAACGATACGAAGAATCATACTTATGAATTAATTTTTTTGAAGACATAATTAAAACAATATATATGTTTACCCTGCTAACCTTTCAATTATCTTTTACATTAATAATAACACTAAATCACGCTGACACGAGGCTGAGGTCCTTATGATAGTATCATATTATGGTATATTACAATAATAGTTAATAATTGCATAATTTATTGCTTGCATTTGGTATATTTTGCACAGAATACAATGGGAAAATTATGGAACCCATCACTTAGAGTTTAAGTGGACCGCTCCGAGCTGTACAGACCTCAAGAACTCCAGACTAATAAATTATTTACGTAATTGGTTTCACTGGCATCCCAGCCACGAACCTGACCACAATTTAGGGTTGTTTAAAGAAAATTTCTATTCTTTCTGCAGTTGACGTTAATTTTAACCGATTTAACAAAAGTAAAATTTCTTACATTCTTTATTTTTAATGTACTTGATAAAGGCAAACAAACTGCAATTTTATTATCTAATACTGCAACTAAAATATAGTTTACAAAGAAAGGTGCTTGGCAGCTGAAGTAGATAAGATTGAGATACTAAAACAGACCCATATGCGTTACTTTTAAAAAAGACTAGCTTGGGTAAAAAAATTGTTAATTTGAAATCTGATATGGAAACACATGAAATATTAGATTTCAAATTATAAACTAACTAGTTTTGGTATTATGCTCAAAAATGCGATTGTGTCGGTTTTTCCTTGGCCTGAAAACTATATTTCCTTACTTTAAAGAATATGAAGTGATACATATCATGTCAGTTTAATATGTTTTATGATTCTACTCACGGCCCATTCCGACTTTACTCGCGTACTTGGGTTGAACAATATACATAATATATACGTTATGCACATCTGACATAATGAAATGAAAGATCACAGCACTGAAATACTGTAAGATTTCGAAAATTCACTCAATAAAATTCATAGAAATAGAAATAACCTTTATTCAAATAATAGAAACACTTTTGAATAGTCATGATTTTCATTCTACCACTCATTCAGAACGCAAATCACATCATTACAAGAAGATTGATCTAGAAACTTGCGTGTATATACATACATGTTCACTCAATTATATTACATAATGTTATGTATATACAGATAAAAATAAATAAAACTATTCTGTGGTTATTCCATTAGGAACGAATGATTAAGTTCTTTCTATTAATAATCAGACAATTAGGCTAAAAAGATTTGCAAAAAATAATGTGCTGTTTGAAATTTTGTGAGCGTATTGAGTAGGTCTGAGAATCGGCCAACATCTATTTTTCATCATCATTTTTTTATTTTAAGGCAAAACAACGTTTGCCGGGACAGCTAGTATATATATATATTATATAGTTAGCTCTCTACCAAAAACTGCATTTAATTGACAATTGACATAGTAATTTTGATCTGTGTGTATACAAATATACAAAAACTCTTAAAACTGTTGTAACAACGTTCGTGTGCTGATAAAAACTCCAATAAGAGTTTTTTTTTAATATCTACAATGCATAGACAACCGCCTTTTACAATTTTATTACAATTATATATATACAGATAAGAATAAATATAATTACTCTGTGGAAGTTCCATTACGAACAAATGATTAGCGTTTTTTTCTATTAACAAATTTTAGCAATGTGAAAATTACTAAATACATTTTTCTAAACAATCAAAGTATTATGTTATACAGAAGATTTATAAAAATAAATGGTGAGCTAGCGAGCTCGATGTCACAGCTAAGAATCCGTGAAAGTATTCATGTTACAATCTATTGACAGCCAACCGCCCGCGTAATCGCTTTTAATTTGACATGCGCGGAATTACACTGTTATTTTCCCGGAGTGACACAATTGATATGGCGCGTAAAATTGGTACAACTAGAATGTGTTTTATGTACGAATGGGATATTCTGCATAAAAAAAGATAGTATTAAATAATAGATTTGTTTGCTTTTAATTGATCATTAGGCTCACAAAAACTTTTTATGATTTAGGAGGATCTATGTGGTATAATAGAATTTGATTGGGCAGTGAAATTATAGCATAAGAGGCATGACTTCTCACATCACTAGAATGACAATGTATGAGCACTTGCTGTCTGACCATTTATGTATATATAGTAGATTAACACTTACTATGAGATGACCAGTAAGCTTGTTTGCCTTCCCAATTACTTAAAAAATATTAATAAATTAGATTTCCCTAACCGGCTTTAAGAAACTAGGATATAAAAGTTTGTAACGAATTAAATGATAAAAAATCTATTCAGAAACAATTTAGGACATTTCTCAAGCACTAATAGAATAGAATATTGTAATACAAAATAACTATAATACAGTGAAACATTCGGATATTAACGTGGTTTCGAAATTTAGAAAATTCAAATCTCTCGAAAACACATTAGTAAACATGAATCAAACTCGCCTATTTACAATTAAAATTAAATAACGATTTAATATTAATATATACATATATAAAAAATCTCTTATTTGAGCATGCCGCGGCAACGAGTAATTAAGTCAATAACACTATATACCTGAACTTCTTGCAATTAAATAATAATTGTAAATATAATAGATGTAGTGTAAATTATTGGTCACGGAAACAAATAAATAAATGAAAATAATTTTGTCGGTATTGTATTAAAAAGTGAATAAACATAAATATTAATACGTGAAATTTATATGAAATGTAATTTAAAAATAAAAGGATCATTAAACTGGCAACAAACGAGTTACGTATACAATGCTTTCTAGATTTACAGTTTTCCTAGGCTCTACACAGATAGGTATCCATTAACAATGGGTATAAAAAAGGCTAGTGGGACCTCCGGAGCGTCCGTAAACTACAGCGTTTGGTAACAGAATAATACTATGCCATTACATACAGACGTTCATATATAAGGGGTGCAAAGCATAAGACTATAGCGGATTTCTGCTTTTTTAATAATAATAATCTCAGGACAATTCACACAGAGCCATCTAGACCCAAGTTAAGCTAGCTAAAGCTTGTGTTATGGGTAGACAACTGATACATATACATAGATATTTTTTTTGGTAAATACATACATATTATACATAGAAAACTTATATAATACAAATCACCATCGGTCGAAAAGCAGATCATGTAAAATATATCACTTACTAATATTATAAAATAGCTACTCACAGTACAGGTATTATATATATAAACCTTCCTCTTGAATCACTCTATCTATTAAAAAAACCGCTTCAAAATCCGTAATGTAGTTTTAAAGATTTAAGCATAGGTACATAGGGACAGACAGCGACAGCGACTTTATTTTATACTGTGTAATGATGAAGTAAAAGCGTCTGTCTGTTTACTTATATACAAATCAGAACAGATCTTAAACAAATATGGCATTAATTTAGACTATTACTAGGACGGTCAGGGCTATCTTTTATCTAGAGTTCAGAAACTAACAACAATTGGCCAACTGACTTAACATAATGCTCATTCGATCATCTCTCACTATTGCCATATCAGCGTGTATCATTAGGGAGAATATAAAATACAAAAGTGTAGCCCTGTATATAATAGACAATAATTATAATAATCGTTTTTTGCGTTCGTTTTTTATTGAGATAAAAATTACTTATTTTTTATTTTACTTGAGATACAATCTATCTTCAAATGAAAATATGTTAAAATACGTTAGTTATTTATGTAAAGGTAATGAAACATAGACATATTTTACGCTAATCGACTTCAGAGGTAGACAATGATGAACATGTAGAAATGGCCAATTAGAAAATTAAAATACAATGCAGACCTGAAATCTATAGACTTCTATGCGATGCTTTTAATAAATTATCTTTATATCTGCGATCGACGGACAAACTTTATTAAAATATCTTATTGTTAAAATATCCGCTCGCGGCTTATGAAATACACTGCAGACCTAAAATCTACGGCCTTCATACAATGACTTTTATAAACTTATCTTTTAAATCTTTGTTTTATCAATCGACGGACCAATTCGTTAAAAATGGCTTATAGTTTAATTATTTCCGCTCGCTGCTTATGAAATATACTGCAGACGTAAAATCTACTGCCTTCATGCGATGGCTTTAATAAATTATCTTTATTTCTAGGGCTCCACTGTTCGAGGAAGAGTTCGTGCGGGAAGTGGGCTGTCTCTACGATGAATTATCGGACCCACACTATTGTGACAAAATCAACGACTGCCCTTTCTCTCTGCTATATTTTCTTATAACAAAATAGATTTGTTGCAATAAATAATTTTAATATAAGTATGCAAAAGTTTTTTTTATTCATTAATATTTGCCGAGGGAGATTTTTAAAGTCGCTTAAGATGGTTATTTCAGTTGGTTATTAATAATAATAATATTCCTGAACAATTCTCATAGCGCCATCTAGTCCTAACCTAAGCAGAGTATGTGTTATAGGTATTAGATGACTGATATAAATACATAGATTTTTTTTATCTATGTATAAAAAAAACGGAGACCGACACAAACAATCATACTCATGAATACAAATGTTTGTATCGATCGATAACTCGAATCCGCGAACATCGGAAGTAAATTAAATCGATAGATCACCGAGGCCATCATCTTGCTTAAGATGTGTTTTTCTTGAATGGTTTCACCATTCAAGAAGGCAGCAAGCATTTAAATTACAGGAGGCATAGTATTTTGTTCCTCCAAGAGAGATGGTGGTAGACCACCAAGCATGTGCCTCGTTGGATTTCACCATCAAATTGTGGGCATCTCATTTACCATAGTAATCACATTTGAGATAAATAACTTATATTCCGATGATATGCGATGACGTCATCAGCCGAGACGTATGTTAGGTCAGAGAAATCGTTATAAAAAGAGGTTCAGCATCCAACATTCAGTTCATTTGGAGATTTTACCTTCAATTAATTACGAACAAGCTCTTAATGTACTGTTTAAACTTTTAATTGTACTTTGCCATCCATTTCAACGCATAATTCACGATTACGCCACTCCGGAGAGTTAAGCAACCAACATTAAGTAAATGTGTGAAACATAAGCTAATCTACAGAATTTTAGTAGACGCTGAAATACTTTTTTTTAATTGGGTTGCTAAATAAGTTGGTTGTTCACCTCATGGTAAATGGTAACCGTCGCCTATATACGACCTATATTTGACGGCCTCGGTGGTCCAGCGGTTCAGCACACCGCTTTACTTCCAAAGATCGCGGGTTAAATTCCTTGCAGAGCACAAACATTTGTATTCATGAGTATGTTCTTTGTAGAGGATGCCCACGTTATAGTAACTTTATGCATGCAAGGTCTCAGCCCGATCGGTTTAAAATTGACAAAGTTTCATACCAATTTTCACCCCCTATTTTATCCCATTGGGGGCAGAATTAATCAAAATCCTTTCTTAGCGAAATGTCATAATATCTACCTGCAGGCCAAATTTCAGCCCGATCCGTCCAGTGGTTTGGGCTGTGCGTTGATAGATCACTACGTCAGTCACCTTTGAGTTATATATATTTAGATATTTAAAATAAAATCCGATTTCAATTATTGTTTTTTTTTTATTGAGTAACATATACATTAAAATTAAGTTTAGGTTTAGTACAACTACAAAATTCAAACACAAAAGCAATACATGACGATCGAACATTGTACCTCTTTTTTTAGTCGGTTAAAATGGCTAATTTATATTTGCTGCATGCTTATTCTGAGAAAATTTCTCATATTTTCTATATTCATAAGTGCATAATGTTTCATTCACGTGTAACTTTAAGGTTTTCTCTATTCACACGGCTTCTACAGAATATCAACTTTGTGGCAATTAATTTTCTGTGGTAATTAATTTTCCGTACCACATACTGAGTGGCGATTACGTGGGGCAACAAAACTTAGGTAATTATTATGTTGTCATATATGTAGTACTTTATTCTATATGTTTCGTAATAAGAATGAAAACTATCTAATATTAGCGACCCGTCCCAGCTTCACAAGGATGCATTACAAATCTTTGAATTTCTTGTCTTGTTCTATATTATAACACGCATGTATTATACCCGTAAATTTAAAACTTTCTCTTGAAGTGCTGTAAATTGCATTGAAATCAGTTGCGTTGTTTAAAAGATATAAGCGAACCGACAGATAACAGCGGTTTTGTTTTGTACTATATAAATAATTCTCTTGACACTGTGTTGTCCTACTTTGTTGTTCTTCGAAACGACTTTACCGATTTTGGTGAAATTTTATATGTGTACTCGGTAGAATAGGTAGGTCTAAGTATAGGTTGTTATAATTTTTTATATCAATTAATGATAAGGGCTGTCCACCCTAAAACTTTTTTATTTAATTTCTTTTATGGTTAGTTATTAAAAAATTCATAGAACCCTAAATTTTCACCCTTCTGTCATTCTTAATAGCAATATTAATTTATATGGTTAACGACGTTTGCCGTGACAGTTAGTATTGCATACAAACGCATCCTTTTTTTCTTTATTTTTTATTTACATCTTCAATTTTCTTGACCTGGAGAATATAAAAATAATATAGTAAAATTATTAATTAGGGATGTAAGGGAGCGCGAACACCAGCCCAGTGCTCTAAGTCAACCTCACCTGCTCGCGGTACATCCTGCTAAATAACAGACGAGGCTCTGACGACCGACAAATGGCGGTATAACCATTCTATCTACACAGTTTCAAATCCCACAGACTGATGATGGGCAGCAGCGTCATCGGTGCGAGAAACTGTGTACTACGATCGCCAACCCGCATGCCCAGCGTGGCGATTATGGGCACATTCCTCCCATGACAGGTCCTACACAACCATGGCCCCTAGTTCCCGGCCGCTCTGCTATTCCTGGCCAAGGCGGCGGTCATGGTAACGGCAGAGCAAGGGGTGCTAAGAATCCCCGGGCTACGGTAGGCCGCCAACACTCATTGACCCTGGCTACGTATAACGGACGTACACTGCGACTGGATGAACACCTCGCGCAACTGGAAGAAGAACTGAAATATATAGGATGGCATATTCTTGGTCTTTGTGAAGTCCGAAGAGAGGGGGAGGACACCATGACTCTGGAATCTGGCCATCTTATGTATTTTAGGGAGGGAGAACAACCTTCCCAAGGTGGTGTCGGGTTTTTGGTCCATAAGACCCTAATAAACAATGTTGTAGAAATCTCCAGTGTGTCGAATAGGGTTGCGTATCTCGTATTAAAGCTAACTGAGAGGTATAGCCTTAAAGTTGTGCAAGTATACGCACCGACATCGGCACACTCGGATGATGAAGTAGAAAGTATGTACGAAGACATATCCAAGGCCATACATAACACCTCAAAGGCATTCTACAACATTGTTATGGGGGATTTTAACGCTAAAGTGGGAATCCAAACCGGCAGTGAATCGACAGCTATGGGACCACATGGTTTTGGTAGTAGGAATCATAGGGGGCAAATGCTCGTCAACTTTCTAGAGAAAGAGGGGTTGTTCTTGATGAATAAGAAACAACCTCAACGAAAGTGGACGTGGCAGAGCCCCGACTCTATGACCAAAAACGAGATCGACTTCATCTTGACGGATAAGAAGCGTATATTCAGAGATGTCTCTGTGATCACTAGGTTTAAAACCGGAAGCGATCACAGATTAGTTCGTGGCTCTCTGAATATCGATCTTAAGCTGAAAGAATACGCCTGATGAAGTCGACGCTCAAATATGCTCCAAACCATTGTTGGTTCTAAAGCATTCCAATTAAAACTGGAAAACCAGTTTGCTGTTTTGGAAACCACAGACGGTATTGACCAAAGACTCGATACTATAATAGCTTGCCTCAAGGATGAAGGCACGAAATTTTGCGAGAAGAGGCGTACAGGAAAAAGGACTAGACTTTCGGGAGAGACTCTGCAGCTTATTCAACATCGACGCGACAAGTCCTCAACGCTAACATCACCAGAACACCGGGTATTGAATAAAAAAATTTCTAAATTGGTACGACGTGATCTCCGATCCTCGAACACACTTTTAATTGAAAAAGCAATTGAGCAGAATCGGGGATCAAAAGTGTTCGTCCAACAGCTAGAAAGAAGGCACTTGTCGAAGGTAACCACATCTGCAGGGACGGTTACCGCTTTTAAGCCGGAGATTCTCTCGGAAGTTGAAGACTTCTTCGGAGAACTGTACGCCTCACATGCATATCGGCCTGAATCTCTTGTTGTCGATTCCAGAGCTCCTCTGACACGCCACTACACTGAGGAGATGCCCGAAATTAGTCGTGACGAGATCGTGGTGGCTCTTAAACAGCTCAAAAATGGAAAAGCCCCAGGTGAAGACGGAATAACCACTGAGCTCCTGAAGGCTGGAGGTACTCCTGTACTTGCGGTACTTCAGGAACTCTTCAATTCCGTTCTCTTCACCGGGAGAACTCCACAGGCATGGAGTAGGGCCATAGTTATTCTGTTCTTAAAAAAAGGGAGATAAAACCCTACTGAAGAACTATCGGCCCATCTCATTGTTAAGCCATATATACAAGCTATTTTCAAGAGTCATCACGAATCGGCTTGCGCGAAGGCTTGATGAGTTTCAACCCCCGGAACAGGCCGGGTTTCGAAGTGGTTATGGCACCATAGATCACATTCACACAGTAAGGCAGGTTATACAGAAAACAGAAGAGTATAATCAACCTCTGTGTCTAGCCTTTGTTGACTATGAGAAGGCCTTTGACTCTATCGAAACCTGGTCTGTTCTGGAGTCTCTGCAGCGATGCCAAGTCGACTGGCGATACATCGAAGTGTTGAGATGTCTCTATAACGCTGCAACAATGACCGTCCAAGTACAAACCCAGCAGACTAAGCATATCCACCTAAAGCGTGGTGTAAGACAAGGGGATGTTATATCCCCTAAATTATTTACAACTGCGTTGGAGGATATGTTTAGAATGTTGGATTGGAAAAATTACGGCATTAATGTCAACGGCGAGAACATCTCTCACTTACGATTTGCTGACGACATTGTCATCATGGCTGAATTGCTGCAGGATTTACCACAGATGCTGAACGGCCTGGCTGAATCGTCTCAACGCATCGGTCTTCGGATGAATTTGGACAAAACCAAGATCATGTTCAATGATCGCATTCGTCCGGAACCGGTCGCCATTAATGGAGTATCTCTCAAAGTTGTTCAGGAGTATATTTATCTAGGGCAAACGCTCCAACTAGGTAAAAACAACCTTGAGAGGGAGGCCAAGAGACGAATACAGCTAGGCTGGGCGGCATTTGGGAAACTTCGTCAAGTCTTCTTGTCGTCGCTATAAGGTTTATAACCAGTGCGTCCTACCCGTTATGACTTACGGTGCCGAAACGTGGACACTGACGATACGACTGGTCCACCAACTCAAAGTCGCTCAACGAGCTATGGAAAGAGCTATGCTTGGAGTTTCTCTGAGGATAAAATCAAACGAAGTGATTCGCCAGAGAACTAAGGTCACCGACATAGCTCTTCGCATCTTTGGTCATATCTGTCGCAGAACCGATGCTCGCTGGAGTAGGCGTGTTCTAGAGTGGAGACCGCGAATTGGCAAACGTAGTGTAGCTGCGGGGCGCAGCTAGGTGGAGCGACGACTTACGTAGGGTTGCGGGTAGTAACTGGATGAGAAGGGCTGAAGATCGTGCCCAGTGGCGTGCCTTGGGAGAGGCTTATGTCCAGCAGTGGACTGCAGTGGGCTGATGATGATGATGATGATGATGATAGTAAAATTTGCACACCAAAGTTAATTTTCATATTATATTTAAAAATAATAATGTCTTTTCACAACTTTTCCTTCATTATTTGAATCCAACATGACAGTTGCGGATCTAAAGTTATCTCTTCATCCAATTAATAATAATAATCTCAGGACAATTCACGCAGCGCCATCTAGACCAAAGTTAAGCTAGCTAAGTCTTGTGTTATGGGTACTAGATAACTGATACATATAAATAGTTATTTTTTTTGTAAATACATACATATTATACATAGAAAACACCCAGACCGATACAAACAATCATACTTATGAATACCAATGTTTGTGCCGTGCGAGGAATCGAACCCGCGACCATCGGTCGTAAAGCGGTATGCTAGACCGCTAGGCCACCGAAGTCGTCAAATTATTCCCTTCAATTAATTTCAATTTATTCCCTTCAATCCTTTATCCGTCCAATTCAAACGAGGATTGAAATTGCGGCCTGAGGCGAAGGTCGAAAGCCTAGATGTAGCTAGACTAGTCGTATCCGTCAGGCAAGAGTACGTCTGAGCCGCTCCATGTCCTTCCGCGAGCTTGGAGTAGCTGTGAAGGCCAGCTGCAACTAATAAATATACAATAGTCGAACTATTATAAAAAGAAAATTCTATTGAATCGGTGCTTCCATCACCGGATATTGAAACAGAAGTGTAAATGAACAAGTAGGTTTTTGGTAGTAAACATATTCGTACTTACGTCCTTATGGTCTATGTAAGTTATTAGTAAAGCACTTGGTCGTGACGCTTTCATTCTTTAACCTTATCCGTCTGGACGGTGTCCATTAGCATCGTCTATGCCAACCTTAAGGGCTAAATAGAAATAGACAAGGAACTGGTAACGCTCCGGGAGTAGAGGTTGCATAATCTGTGATCACCATAACTTATGGCCTGTAACTATTACTTAGTTGCCTGTTAAACATGTCCAAACATCGGTCCTTCATTGTGCGCCTGCCTCTAATTGTAACATCAAACATGCAAGTCACAGACAAAATTAATATAACACGATATGATAAGGTGGATATACCTCATCGTAAATATAGTATGTTGGTAAAAGTTGACTGAATAATTTTTGGAAGTTCCGAATACGAATAATTTCACGACCTCGGTGGTCTAGCGGTCTAGCACACCGCTTTACATCCGATGGTCGCGGGTTCGATTCCTCGCACGGTACAAACATTTGTATTCATGAGTACGATTGTTTGGAAAATTCCGTCACATTTTCACGGCACAAATCCCTCAATGTTTGAAGACAAAAGTCTTTAACAAATGCATTCTCCCTGCAATGACTTACGGTGCAGAAACATGAACACTGACCGTAGGCCTACTTTATAAATTAAAAGTCGCACAGCGGGCGATGGAGAAAGCTATGTTCGTTTCTCTAACCAGAACCAAAGTGGACGACATAGCTCTCAACGTATGTCAGCTGAAGTGGCAGTGCGCCGGTCATATCAGCAGAGTCAGCGATGATAGATGGGGAGGAAAGGTTATGGAGAGGAGGCCGCGTATGGGTTGATGGTGTGTCGGGCGCCCTCCTGCAAAATGGACCGACGACATTATAAAGGTGGCCGGGACTGGATGGATGCGGAAGGCGGAAGAGCGCACATGGTGGAAGTCTTTGGGAAAGGCCTATGTCCAACAGTGGACAGACACAGGCGGTGATGGTGACGATGATTGTTTGTATCCGTCTGGGTGTTTTCTATGTATAATATATATATATTTACGAAAAAAAAATTATCTATGTATTTGTATCAGTTGTCTTGTACCAAAACACAAGCTTTAGCTAGCTTAACTTGGGTCTAGATGGTGCTGTATTAATTGTCCTGAGATTATTATTATTAATACGGTGTTTGATGCATGACGGTAGACTCATCTCGTCTTGTGTTTTTTTTTTTTCATCTTGTGTTAAGATTATTCACTTAAATACGTTAAAATAAATATGGGCATGTTTATAAGTATTTAATTTTTCTTATACAGTAAACAATTATAACATAATAATAAATAAATATGTAATATTTTTTCTCCCACGTAAATTGAAATCGTGGTAAAATTATTAAGCGATAGATAGTACTTGGTAAAAATAAGACCAAATCAGGTGGCATGCTAATGAAAAATGAACTTTTTTACACAGAAATGAAGTGGGAATCTTAAACTAAATCTTAGATCCTCCAATCTAAACGAGAGCATTACAAGAGTTTGTAAATTATTTTCAAATTTATTGATTACTTCATTTGGAATATTATTTAATCATGAAAACTATCTCTTAATTCTAGCTTGGTATATTCAGTATTGAGGATTTTGTCTTCCTTTATTCCTTGTTCCTTCTTAATGGACAGTGTTTTACCTGAAATAGCTTAGTACTTTTGTAACTAATCTTCCCGGCCTAAAAAGACAATATCAGGATTTTGGATACTGGCCAATAAAACACACCTGTTGTTCATAAACCAACACAACAATAGGTATATTTTCTTTTATAACCATTATTGCCTTTATTTCATCCTATCATTTTGGGTCGGAGCGGTGTCATCTTCTACTATCCTCATCGATCGCCATATCAAAGTTTAGTTTAGTTACTACCCTTCTTTTATGTATATCATCTTTTGCACAGTGCTTCTATGCCTTTTCGGTTCTCCTTTCTTTTTACAGTAAGTACTAAATTCGTCCACGTTCATAGTCAGTACTATATCTTCTTTTATACTTGTAGAATAGCAATATTTGACATTAGCAGATATTTAATACGTACGTGTGCTATTTGGAGTAATAACAGATTATAAGTATTTTATTTACAAACTGGACCACCACTTTCAACCAACGCGTGGAAATCAGTGATAAATAAGATTAAACAAAATTCAATAGCATCAGCCAATAATGTAGGATACCGTGACTGTTGTGTCGCGAATATACACAATCAAGTGACGGTAGTTGAAAAAACTGTTGGCACCTACAGATATTGACATCGCTGTACCTCAGACAGTTCGTGACCACGGCTAGTGTAACCTAATTGGAATGCTGAGAGAGGTAAATATCTCTATCTACCATAAAATTGTTAGTGTTGAGAACGGATTATAATATTAATATTTGCTCAATTGTTATTAAAATGTTATTGCAATTGTTGAAAAGATTTTTGCTAAACGACTTCAAACTTTGACCTGCTAATTGTATCGTTAATGCATTAGTGTTATGTTGTAAAATTGAGATCAACGGTATTGGTGGTATTAGATATAGGTATATGTTGTTAATTATGAAGTTTACATTGCATGCACTATCTATTGCAATAAACAAAATATCAACCGAGTGCTTAGGAAGATTTAGATTTCATCAGTAAAAACTGAATTCAAATTGCTTACGATTTTGAATAAGCCTATATGTTTTGGACTTCAGTAACTGTTGGAAACTCTTTTATAAACGTTTTTTATTGTATATATTTTTTATAAACAATATATTATTTTTATATAACAAGTCTAATAAAATATTGTACGCGTTGTTTTTTATATTGTTTTTCATGAATTATTCTCAACCATCATCATCTGCTTCTTCCTTAACCCATTTATTTGGGGTCGGCGTAATATGTTTTTCTCTGATTTAATAAACAGAAGGAAGTCCTCAATTTGACTGTATTTTGTTTTATGCACATGTGTTACCTCAAAATATTTGTATATGTGAAACAATTTTTAAAATATTTTTTTTTAACAATTTATGTGTTTATGAGTTATCCTTACTAATGCGATTGGACTTGGTTTTACGTATAATTATGATCTTTATACGAATAATTTTTATTATTATGAAAACTATTCAATACACAGACATGGTTTGTGTACGATTACATTATTGTACTATTTTAAATTCCTAAAAAAAAGTATCTAACTAATTCCAAAGAGAAAAACAATGTCTGTCGTGTTATATATGTACTATGTAAAATTTTATATATTATTATATTCATAGTATTCACTCATGCCATCACAATCTCATGTATTTATCTATGAAAATATAAGTGCCAAGATTTTTTGTACTTTTGACTAGCATATACAAAAAATCGAAATGTACCCCTGATACTCCAATTTCATCTATTATATCTACATAGTTATTCATAAAAATGGGACAGACGTCGAAAGCCAACGACAGGTCATAAAACTCGAATTTCCCGTAGAAGTTTCCTAATATTGAAAATTGAATGTAATTTTTAGTCTTCCATTAATATGCGTGGTCACGTGATCAATTTGGTGCGAAAAGTGCAACGTTTAGTTTCAGATTTCCACCATGTTTCTTGGTGAAGGTAGTTCACTATCAAGTGCATTTCCTTTTCCAGCTTTCAGCTGATTATACCCTTTATAATACATATATATATATATATATACATAATATTGTCTATATCAATGTACAGATGTCAATAAGAGAATATTTAAACGAATGACAGTTATACGTAGTAATATATATTTTTTCGAATCAACAACTATATACATATTTACATCGACTTATATATACTCGCGTATATAAAAACGAGTATAAAAGGAACATCCAAAGGTTTCTTCCATTATTTAAAATCGTAGGTTGCATCCTGTATTTTCGAACGATGGCGTAACTGTCATCTCATTCCTACTAGTCCAAAGCACCGCTACCTCACTAATGTTAGAAATCTGGATCAAATCACTCAGTATATAATTTTTATTTATTTATCATAACCGATATAAAGTTATATCTGATACTTATTTATATATAGAACACTGATTACAATATTAAAAATAAAAAAGTGACATTCGATATTTAAAATTACATCCAGAAGAATAAAAACTACTAAAAGAACATGGATATACGTAGTGTTATGGTAGTTTTTATATATTTGATTATAGCCGAGTGTAATACCGTTTTTGATTTATCGAGGAATCATTGTCCTAACACTAAGGCACCTATAAGTATAGTAAGGAAAAGAAGACATCTAACATTTCCAGCTGGAAGTAATGCTGTTGTGAGTAAATCACTTTACTTTTACGACTCTTCGACTACAGAATGTAAGAAATAACTCGGGCGACATATAATAGTTATTAATTAAAACTTAAATAAATTTACAATTTTTATTTCTTTATTTAATTATAATAAAATCAATACAAATAGAAATATATCTAAGAGTATACCAACATAATATTTATACAAAGACAATTAGTATTTTTAAAAATATAACAGTATTTTAGGAATATTAATGATATTTTACATTTTACTAATCATATTGAATGTTCATATGCCAATTAATAATCTTCTCAGATAGTAAATAAATAAATAAAGTAATATATATAATATATAGGATGATCAGAAATAACTCTTTCAAAAATATTCATGTATGGTTTTATAAACATACTTACAGTCGTATAATTACTTGTTACAGTATATCCCGATCGAGTACTCGTATAGAGTGAAGTATATTATAAGACATATAATGTCAATAGTTGCGTATATCTATTTTAACAGATATGTTGTCTTTTTTAATATATTTTTTGTCTAGTTTATAAATTTTTAAATTCAGTGGACGTAATAAAAGTGTCAATGTTTCACAGTTAGCCATGTATTATGAACGATGTTGGTTCAGGTGTATTTCTATTCGCTAAAAATAAAATTTTGATATTCGCGTTTCTCCATATAGTTTGCTTTTATTTATAAACTCAAAAAGTATGTTCGCAGTTACAAAACATATTTTTGTAATTTAAGCAAACCTACTTTTTGAGTTTATATATAAAAATAACTCGGTACCACTTAACAGAACTTAACTTTGTTTTTGGTTTAAATAAATAATTTAATTATTTAGTACTATTACGGTAAACAAACTGTTATAGATATTTTATATATATTTATGATTGTACTAGATACATAATACCAGTAGGAAATAATAATAATCACCATCGATACAAACTAATGTACTTATAAATATAACAAAAATACAAACCAAATACTATTTGGTTCAAACTCGTTCCCTTCATAAAGTAATACGGTATTCTAAATTATTTCATATTTAATATCTAATATACATATATATATACATACATATCTTGATATTTAAGACTGGTATTCTAAATCTGTTATCGCCGATATCTTATATCCGATACATATCTTGTTACTTTATTCTTTTTTTTATTTTTCAGACTTACAGCTATTTTTATAGGTCTTAGCTTATACAATAGTGTAACAAACATTTTTTTAAAATTATTTGTAGCTTATCATCATTATCATCATCATCATTATTACATAGTATAAAATAAAGTTGCTGTCGTTGTCTGTCCGTCCCTATGTATGGTTAAATTTTCTAAACTACGCAACATAATATTTTGAATCGGTTTTTTTAATAGATAATGTGATTCTAAAGGAAGGTTTATACATATATTACATATGCGAAGCCGGGGCGAATAGCCAGTAATAGATAAAGCGATCTTCGTGAATTCATTCTTTTACTTAAGACAGTTTATTGTATATCTGCAGATCACGATATCACTTGCGAAAACTTTTCTGACGCACATACCGTCTGGATGGTATATGACCACAGACTTAAATGTCATGTATCCCTTACCAGATCCAAAGTTCACAATCGCACATTCTAGAAGAAAACTACACCATCGACAGAAGAAGGACTTATGGGAAAGTCTTCAAAATGCCATCGATCTGTACGTATACAAATTAAATATTAATCTTAGACGTATTAGTTATTATTTTAACTTCTTAATAAATATATATATATATAATATTATAAACGCGAAAATTTGTGAGTATGGATGTTTTTTACTCTTTCATTCAAAAACTACTGAACGGATTTTAATGTAACTTTACAGTAATATAGCTTATGCATCAGAATAACATATAGGCTATATTTTTTATTGATATCTGATGACTTTATACACAATATGTAAAAAATAATCGACTGTTGTCCCAGATATGATGATCTGAGATGTTGTGGTAAACTCAATATATTATTGCTTTGATAATATTTGAATCCAATATGACATAAGGCGAGCCTATTGCGCTAAATCTGTCTCTGGGAATAATTTTGGTAACCTTCACCAACACCAACAGATATATATAAATAACCATAGACAATTAACACAGCGCCATTTAGCTCCACGGTAAGCGGAGCAAGTTATAAGTACTAGACAACTGATACAAATATATTTTTTTGTAAATACATACATAATATACAAAAGTATACTTGCAAAAACTACTCTATTCGCAAATAATAATAATAGCCTCAGGACTATTCACACAGCGCCATCTAGACCCAAGTTAAGCTAGCTTATGTCATGGGTACTAAATAACTGATACAAATATCTAGATTTTTTTTCATGAATATAAATGTTTGTGCAGTGCGAGGAATCGAACCCGCGAACATCGGAAGCAAAGCGATGTGCTAGACCACCGAGGTCATCAAAAAATGTTTATAGATATGCAATGTTATCACAATTGGTTATATTGCAGTTAGATATCTATATCTCTCGGACCACTTCCTGATTCCGGTATTGATACAGTAACGGTTTCTCTGCTGAGCGACTATAACTTAATGAGTATATGTTTCCTGCTGTAAGGCCGGTACTGAGCCAGGAATTATTTATTGAATTATCATATATCGAAACGATACCGAATACCGATAAATAAGGAAATGGTTTCTAATAAATTTATTTCATCGTATGACCATTGGATTTGTTCTAATTTAATAAAGATTTACCTATATCACTTTTTCTTAACTTATTCCACTTTGGCTTTAGTGGTTTAGCGATTTATCACACCGCTTTACTTCTGATCGAGTCCGTTCGCGGGCTCGATTCCTCGCTCGATACAAACATTCTTGAGTACGATTGTAGTCTTCTATGTATGTATTTACTACAAAAATGTATATGTATATTTGTATCAATTGTTTAGTAGACATTACACCACCTCTGATTATCTTAGTACTTAGATGGCGCTGTATAAATTGTTGTGCAAGGAATCGAACCCGCGACTATTGAATGTAAAGCGAGAGTGTACTAAATTGCTGGACCTCAATGGCTCCATTTTAAGAGTAATAAGACACAAAAGATAGAATTAATGCTCAAGTAATCTCTTTCAGCCCAAATGGTTCTTTTGGGCAAAAAATAATGGGGAATAGATAATTGATCTGTAACTTGCTATAATATTCTTAACTTAATATTTGCACTCTAATGAATTAGTGGTAGTTAGTAGTATGTATTCACACATTTATACTTACCAATGTAAAGTTATATAAATTACTAGCTGTCCCGGTAAACGTTGTTTTGCCTTAAAATAAAATAAAAAAATTAGGGGTGGACTACCCCTAACATTTAGGGGATGAAAAATAGATGTTGGCCGATTCTCAGACCTACTCAATACGCTCACAAAATTTCATGAGAATCGGTCAAGCCGTTTCGGAGGAGTATGGCAACGAAAACTGTGACACAAGAATTTTATATATAAGATTTAAAAGAGCAATACGTAACTTTCTTGCGCCTTCTTATGTTGAGACTTTCCGATTGAGCAGTACATTACAAAAAATAATAGATATGACTATTCAAAAGCGCTTAACTTTATATATATTTGAATAAGAATTTTCTATTCTATTCAAGAGTTTTGTTATTTTTATTTCAGCAATAATTACAACGGACGGGCTTGTATTTTAAGAAGCATATGTGAGGCTAAAACGGAACTTGCGGAACCAGGGAAATCTCTAATACATGATCTGTTAAGAGCTATATTCACGTAAGTATTAGCCGCATATTTCTTTCGTTATTGGGAATAATAAAAAAAATCAAATATTTATTCCTGTAGGAGATTTTAGTTCCTTATGTCTTATATATATATGAATAAAAAAAACAAAAAAACTTCATATACATGAATGTCAAGTTTTTTATCAACCTGTACGCGATTCCCCCTGGAAACAATTGTGGTAATTTGCTATTATCCAAGATGGAATAATTGACCTGTCTTCATGCTCATTTTATTATCCTCCTCTGGTGCCCCGTTAACTATTAGTGCAGGTGGGTGCATCATTCCATTATTAACCTTAAAAAGACATGATATTCTTGGTGCTTTTTTGTACTTTCCGGTAGGTAGCTTGCTTGCTGCAGTTACATAAAAAATATAAACGCACAATTTTAGGCTTAGCAGTTTATTACTAGTTTGTTTAATTAAATTTATTACGGAAGGACATTAGTTCTAATTTGGTAACCATAGCTTACGGGGACTTCTGAATCTTGTTGGCTCTACCATATGTTCCGTAGTAGATTAAAGGTGTCACAGCTGCGTATATTACAGGATTATTTCGTGTTAGCAGACGCACGAATACGAATAAAACCCGCACCAAGACAAATTATGTCACTATCTCTTAAACACGGACTCGTATTATTATGTAATTGGAATCAAATCAAATCAAATTTATTTGCTATCAACGTAGATATACATTGGTTGTAATTGTAGAATTTAATGCCCCATTATGTTTTGCCTCAATAGGCATGCAAAATTTTAAATTATTTAATTATTTAAAACATTTGTAGTCACGGCAATTTGTTGCAACCTTTTATATTGCAACACTAAAATAAAATTTATATTTTATGTAATATAGCAACAATCCTTCTTCTCGCCGCTACATCGGAGACAATACAGTACTGTGAACAAATTTTGGATTTTATTTAAAATTTCACCATTTCATCACGCCAGCTTCTTTCAAAGCACCCACAAAGTTCCGCTGCTGCTCATGGTCCTTTGACATATACAAAAACAAGAAGATTGGTGAATGGTGCAAATTCGATGTAGTGGCGAGAAAAAGGATTGTTGCTATATTACATAAAATATAAAATTTACTTTAGTGTTGCAATATAAGAGGTTACAACACAATTATAAATACACTAAATCTGGCCGTGGTTTCATCCCCATGAAATTTATAGCCTATGCATTACTCTGATGTATAAGTTATTATTAGATAGTGTAAAGTTTAATTAAAATCCGTTCAGTAGTTTTTGCGCGTAACAAACATCCATCCATACTCACAAACTTTCGCGTTTATGATATTAATAAGATATTATTATTACCATTTTCACATTATTAGGCATTTAAAAACTCGTTTATAGAGTAGCACCACTTGTCGAGTAACCAATTATTTTATTTGTCAATAGTCTTCGTTGAAGTTCTTTTAGTATTTTATTATAATGTTTTATCGCCATATGGAAGACGTTATTTTCGACCATACTTAATATTGTTCCATGTAAGTATAATATCGCAACAAACTGACGGCTCACCTGATGGTAAAAGGTAACCGTTACCTATATAGATGAGCATTACTACGGATATCACGTTATCATGTGATGCCTGTGATACCACTCATGCGTTGCATTTCAAAGGACTTTTTTAGCATTTAGGCCGTTTAAGTATTACTTAAGCACTATTTCTTTACTTTGCTTATTTTGAGTGATATGGTGGGAAGGGGAGTCTGGATGAAGATTACGTCATCGGCAGTTATTTACTTTAGTACACGTATGGCAACCCTCACATTGCTAAAAAAAAACATTAATTGAAAAATGTTTACGTAAGCATAGGGGAGTAAGAGCTTTGTATACTTTTTCTGATAAGGGGGATGGGGGGTGAATAATTGTAATAAATCTGCTACCTCTTTAATATTTCTGATTCATCATCTGAGACCGTCTGATAGATGAATAAAATATCCAATATTGTTGCAGGTCACCATCGTTTGAAAAGGAATTCCAAGATGAAATCGGTGATACGTACCTAGAAGTGCTTGATAACAATATCTGTGATATATTTCACGACTGCCCCATTTCGTTGATACAATTCGTTTTAGCGTTCAATAAACCAAAGAACAAACCTCAATGAAACATTCACGCAAATTTGTTTTGTTTTACTGCTTCCATTTTTTATACTTACAATTACAAATAGTTCAATGGTTAATAATAATCACGTGTTTAAAGAACAGTATTATCAAAACACTAAGAACAAAATTTATTTCTAAGATTCCATTTTTATCTTTAAAACTAAAATGTCAAATGAATATTCAAGGCCAAAAAAGAGATGGATGGACTGTGTGAAAGATGATATGGTAAGAAAGGAAGTAAATAACCATTGCAGATACATCTGATTAGTTTAATCTGCTATCAATTTTGAAATTGCAACAACATTTATATATATATATGAAATAAATAAATACATAGTTCGAGCTAAGAAGAACTGAAAAGATACTCTGCATCCATTCCCTTCAAATGCATCATTATAATTTTAATCATTACATAGTATAAATTATTATCTTATTAAATCTTTAAACTACGCAACGGATTTTGAAGCGGTCTTTTTAATTTAAATAGATAGAGTGGTTTTAGAGGAAGGTTTATACATATATATAATACATGTACACCCGTGCGAAGCCGGGGCGAGTAGCTAGTAATATTATAAAAGCGAAAGTTTGTCAGTATGTATAGATAGATGAATGAATGTTTGTTACTATTTCACGCAAAAACTACTAAATTGATTTTGATTATACTTTACTGTAATATAGCTTATACATCAGAATAACACATAGGCTTTATATTTTATCCAGGCAAAACCGCGGGCACAGCTAGTAATACATAACAATAAAATATATAAGTAATATAAAAAATTACGTTTAGGATGAATACAATCATCAGCATGTGCTAATAAATTAGTTTAATTTATGTTAATTAGATATAATACAGATAATTAAGGTACCTTCTACATAAAATATTTACATAACACAGCCTCGGTGGTCTAGTGGTTCAGCACACCGCTTCACTATCCGATGGTCGTGGGTTCGATTTCTCGCACGGTACAAACATTTGTATTCATGAGTATGATTGTTTCTATCTGTCTGGGTGTTTTCTAGGTATAATATGTATTTAATTAAAAAAATGTATCCATGTTTTTATATCAGTGCCGTGCGAGTGTGAATTGTCCTGAGATATCTTAGGACAATTCATACAGCGCCATCTAGACTCCAGTTAAGCTAGCTAAAGCTTATGTTATGGGTACGATAACTGACACAAAAATACATATTATATATATAAAACACCCAGCCCGGTACAAACAATCATACTCATGAATATAAATGTCTGTGCCGTGTGAGGAATCGAACCCGCGACTATCGGAAGTAAGTCGGTGTGCAAAACCACTAGACCACCGAGGCCGTCAAATACATATATGTATAAATACGATCCAAAAGTATTACCCATGCTTATTCTATAGTAGTAAATGTGACCATGATTTGTCTGCGACCACTGCAAGAGTAATGGTGGTCACATTTTTGTTCGGACCGCGGATCTAATGTCCCTAATGGAATGGCTGTTATTTGTCATCATGTATTCCGGGGTTCAGTTCAATGGCAGCACAATAAACTAAAAGTATATTTGCAAAAACTACTCCATTCGCAAATAATAATAATAGCCTCAGGACTATTCACACAGCGCCATCTAGACCCAAGTTAAGCTAGCTTATGTCTTGGGTACAAAATAACTGATACAATTACCTAGTTTTTTTTCGTAAATACATATATATTATATATAGAAAACACCCAGATCGATACAAACAATCATACTCATGAATACAAATGTTTGTGCCGTGCGAGGAATCGAACCCGCGACCATCGGACGTACAGTGGTGTGCTAAACCGCTAGACCACCGAGGCCGTAATTTTTTATATGCAAGTTTTAGTGTAATATAATATATAATATATCTCCACATCGTATCTCCATATCGTTTCGACTTGTAAAATGTGTACTTACAAGGATTGTTTAAAAGAGCAACATACAACAAGATGCTTATTCTTCTTATGACGAGACAGCATTCCGAATAAGTGGTAGATCTAAAAAAAAATTTTTGACTATCAAAAGTGCTTAAATTAAGTTTATTTGAATAAATGTTTTTCTATTCTATTCTATTCTCGTAAGAACGTATCTGGTAAAAGTAAGCTCTCGAACCAATAGGTGCAGTAAAAATAAATGAATTTTATCACCTGGAATTCTAACTTACCTTCTAGAGTTCGTAGTATCAGTATTTATTGTACTTTAAAAAAATACTACAAATAAAAAAAATTGGTATTCCTCACCCAGATAAACGATTTCGATTTTCATTGCGAACATGACAAGCTGTCAATTCTTCAGAAAACATGTCCGTAATTTCAACAGCGAAATTCGCCGCTTGTTCTTTTTTTATAGGCTCTGCGTTTAAGTCTCCCTCACACCACGCCGAAGCGTCGAATGTAACCCAATTTACGAGTAGCACTACCTACTCTCAGACAGGCACTTTTGTGTTATTTTTTTCACAAAATCCATGTCTGACCCAATAAATCGTTGTGAAAAGCTTTCACCGAGTTGCTGATAGAATTAATCAAGTTTAAAGGTAAATTAAGAATGCCCATCCAAATCTCCCTTGGGCCCTTTGGTAATTCTGTTAACGTTTACGTGTTCGTTAACGTTAACGTTGTCAAATAAATGCGGTTTTAGTTAATTGGAGCGGAGTAAGAGCCGCAGTATTGCTTTTGAAGTTACTATAATTTATTAAGTCTGCTTGTAAATTTAGAACACATTAGCTAATATGTACCTGTAATATATGAAGTACTACTATATCATGCTTCTATTTCTTGCTTTATCTTTCTTTCTTTTCCTTTTCTGTGGATACTGTACTAAGTAACTAAAAATTAGACTATTATACATGTCTAAAATATAATTTTAATGATTTTTGGAATATTCGGGAATCGTATCTGCAATTTATCGGAATGTTAGGCTAGTGCCTGACATGTTATCCCGTTAAATCAAGATTATCTATTATATTATACTATCAGAGGGATCAGCATATATATGATCTATCATCATATGATCAATATGATCATCAACTATTATTTATTATTTATTAGTCACGATTCTCTCTGATTTTTTTTACTAAAATATGTTTGTTTGTATGCCTATGTTTAAAGTGCTGGTGACCCCTTTTTACACTAGGCCCAATGTTTTAATAATTCTAGTAAAACTAACTGTTATCCGCGAATTCTTCTGCTTTTATTGAGATAGCCATTCACTACAAATTTTATTAAAATCCGTTCACACATTTAGTTAAAAAAAAATAGAAATATAAATATTTTTTATTCAAATAAACTTAATATAATTTTGAACAATCATTTACTGTATATGACAGTATTTTTTTTATTCTACCAATCGGAACGCAGACCCATCACAATAAGAATGAGCCAGAATCTTCCATGTTGCTCTTTTATAGTATTTGTTGTTCATAATTATGGTTTTAATAATTTTGTGTTACATTCAAAATGTATGCATCCACATTCATAATATTTATATGAATTAGGTCGTTTTTGCTTTTCTACTAACCTCTTACTTTTCCAGGCGTAAAGAATCAATTCTGAACCACGTGCATCCGTTGACTCAAATATATCATATTGCACTTTTATAATACACACAAATGTTGTTCATAATTACGTTTTTAATAATTTTGTGTTATATTTTTAAATTCTTACATTTATAATATTTGGGTAAATTAGGGAGTTTTTGCTTTTCTACTAAGCTCTCACTTTTCCTGGCAAAAAGGATCGATTCTGAAACACGTGCATCAGTTGACTGTAACATATTTAAGGTCGTCCCTCCATCTAATGGGGGTTCGGCCCATATTGCCTGTGGTTATATGGGGTCGCCACTCAACAACATTCTTTTTTATGGGCTTTGAATTAAAGCTGTAGACATCTCTACTTTAAGTTTGTAGATTATATACGTTAATGTAAATTAATACATACATACTTCGTTTAAATGTTTACAGATATATATTAATGTGTATATAATTATAATTATAATATAATATATAATTTGTTTAGGTAGAGGGACAGATAAGTAGATATATCTTTGAACTCCGTTCTTCCTCCATTCATGAAAAACAGACAACTTTATTATTTTATTAGATTGATAGGCAAGTGATTAATTTGTAGAGAAAATTATTATTTCTCAAAATAAATTTTATTAAAGTTAAATATAAATTCGTGAAGTATAGAAATGCGACATTCATAAAACATGAAATGCAAAGTAACACTTCATGCGAGAGTTGATTAAATTATAGCACAGGCATTAAAAATTATCTGAAATTGTTAATAAAACCAGATAGTAACAGCAGGTAATTCTAATAGGCATAATTTATAATTAACTCTCGAAGTTAATTATTAATTTGCAAAGAAAATAAAAAGACATTCGTAAAACTTTGTATAAATTAGCAAATGTGACACTTCGTATAAGATTTTGATTCATTACTAAGAGATGTTATAAATTATTAATAAAATCAGTACAAGATTTTGATTAACTTATTGCAAATGTATTAATGTTTATCACTGGAGTTGCTAACAAAACCATGTAGCACTTTCCTATGACCCTAATTTTAACGGCTCCAACCATACAAGTTCAATTCGTGTCTCTTAGTGACGCCTCTAAATTTGTTCACACCCTTACGAGAATTGTGACAATTACTTCTTCCGTTAGCCGACTTGACACAGATTTTCTGTTAAACTAGAACCAAACATCAGTCCAGCAAACATAGTAACAATGTAACATATTGTGTGTGGAGATAGGTAATAACATTCGTCAAAATTCTTCAATAATTTTTTAAATACAGTGTTATAGTGAATATATCGTATAAAGATGATATTGAATTTAGAATTACTATTATTTTTGCTAATGGCCAGTCATGTAGGATTTAGTTTGTCGAGAGATGTTGAACATGCGGGGAGAATTTTATCCCGTAAAAGACGATATGTGACATTTCCTGAAGGCTCTAGTTTCTCGGTGAGTACTATTTTTATTTATTTTAAACCAAATGGTGTTAAAGTGCAAGGTATACTAATTTGTGGCATAAATTAGCTGTTACTAATATAACAATTTCTAAATCAACAAAATACCTTAAGTTACTTCCTATAATCTATTAAAATATAACACAAAGTACCTTAAGCTATCTGCGAGTGAAAGTATCGCCAAAATATCCGTTTCAGAAATCATCAAGAACAAACAAACAGACAGACATATATTTTTTAAGCTGGTTTGATATAAGTACCGTTGTATGTTAAAATAAGTACTAGACTTTAAGGTAAACTGTAAAAACTCCACGTATGTAGCTCAGTATCACCAATTTCAATTCCCAAGCAGATTTTTGTAAATTATATTTCGGTTGGTTAGATTAGTCAATGAAATTACAGGATAAGAGGTCTCATTCCTCTAGGATGGCAACACATAAGTGATATCACGGATGTCATATGATAACGTGATGACCGTAGTACTATTCGTGTACGTAGGCAACGGTTACCACTTACTATTAGATAGTCTTGCGGTTTGTTTGCTATTTCAATTACTTTGTAATCATGAACCAACGTCTAGTCTATTATTTGTATACAGATTATTCTAGTCTATACTCTAGGAGACAAATATTATATACAAGTTGTACCTGCGGTTTCACATGTGTGAAATTTATAGTCTATTTGTTATTCTACTGTATAAAGCTATATTACTGAAAAGTTCTTTGAGTAGTTTTTGTGTAGAATAGTAACAAACATCCATCCATCCATCTCCACTCACAGACTTCCACGTTTATAATTAGTAAAATGTGCAAGGGCCCATTTGTAACAGACAGACAAAGAAATTTTGAAAGGTTAAAGTACACAATAGGTCTATTGCATTATTTTTAGTATAAATGTATTTTAATTGTAAACAATTTATTTCTTCCCAGTGCGCTGCCTGTATGACCGTAGGTGTAATAGGTCAGCCAGCACCAAGTACCGCACCTGGCACCTTCACGTTTGGCCTCAACTGGGGCATAGCATACGAACTACCAAACGCGACAGAGACCTTAAGTTTCTATCACAAGAAGTATAGGCTGAAGAAACCAGTTGCACAGAGACGAAGCAGACGAGAACTTTATGGCAAGATGGAGACCATATTGGATAAGTAATGATAATTTGATATACAAATTGTATTATAATCCCCTTATATTAGGAGATAGATACATAAAAATGACTTAATTATAGCAAAACAAATACGGATGATTAAAAACATAATAATGATTTAGAAACATAACGAAACTAACATTTTAATTATTTTTACTAATTTAATTTAATAGTAAATATATAAATATTTTTTGATTACCATATTTTGTGTGTGTATCAAAATACTTTCTAAATAACATACCTACTAAACTTAGGCTGTAATTAAAAACTTAGGAAACAATAGAATAGAAAATTATTTATTCAAATAAATTTAAGCATAGTCATCACATTTTTTTTAAACTACCGCTCATACGGAAAGCTGTTGCAAGCTGTCGCTAGCTCTTTTAAATAATCATTGTACATTTTTAAGTCGAAACGTATGAATTCAAACTATCACCTAGCACTAATTTATTAGGGTCAAATATAAATAAGATTAAATCAGTCGTAGTGACAATGTATATACAACTCTAATATTGTTTTGTGATTGTGATATAATAAATGTTATTCTATAATATTCTCTTCTATGTGATGTAACCAGATATAAAAAGTGCTTTAATATTTAATAGATTAAGAAGCAGCATTAAGCACATTAGCTGAAATGAAAAGGTTTATTCCATCGTACCTATTTAAAATTAGCACTGTTCTGTTGCTCCTTAGTAACTGTAGTAACATAATCTGATATAATGTAATGAAAAATATATTATATTCATAGGTATAATTAGTAAAAATCACGGGATCTTACCACGTTTTATATTTATTTGCTGAGTTCCCGATATTTCGGCAGTGTTTCAACCACCATGATCACGGGTAAACTGAAGAGCAGCGGGTAGATGGTAAATGAAATTGTTTTATGGGCAGATATGCGTCTACCTTCACACGTCTTCGTTTGTTGCTACTACTGAAACTCGCTCGATATTCGTCTCGGCAAACTGTACTCACAGTATCTGGATACTGTGAGTACAGTTTGACGAAGAACATGGAAACGTAGAAGAACGTGGTAAGATCCCGTGATTTTTACTAATTATATGTATAAATAATGACCGCGTCAAATTTAAAACAGTATACGTTATATTTACTGTTATATATTTAGCGATTATCCCATTCTCTCTTTGTAAATATGTTTCCTTCTAATCAACTTTGTTTTTGTGATATATAACATAGTATATTTCTTTTCTTGTGTGTATATTATTTATTTAATGTATATTATATGTGTAAATTTGTGTTATTTATTAGTACTCAATTTTTTTAAACCCGTACCTTGTAAAATACTATGCTACCTATTTTATTTATATAAGTGTATGTACGATTAATTTTATTTTCCTTACTTTTTTCCACTCATGCGCGCCACCTTTTTATTTTTTTGTAAATACACTTTTTCCAAAGGTTGCCTGAAAGAGATTGCATAAGCGATAATACCTTTTTCTATTTAGTTTTGTTATCAATATTTTAATTTTGTTCATGTCCCTTCAATATTGGAGCAATGAAGTATTTTAATACAAACTGCTAGATTTAGTGGTAGCAACTGAATTCCTGTTACACATAACTGGTTATGCAAGAAGCGATTTCTCTCTATTGTAATATTTCTTTTGAAGAACAATGCATTATTGAAAGGGAAGGAAAACTCTAAATAAAACCCTTTACCAAGCCGCCTGGTCAGCGTACTAATGGGACGATAATGGGTTGCCATGATAAAGTACAATAAAAATACAAAAAGATTTACTGTACAAAAATACAAAAAATGGATACTTGAGTATTTATATCAGTTGTCTAGTACCCATAACACAAGCGACGCTTAGTTTCGGACTAGATGGCGCTGTGTGAATTGTCAATAAAAATTCGATGATGAATGTGGAATAAAGATCGTTGATTGAAGAACCAGTACAGAGATATGCAGTGATAATATCAAAATGTAGCAACATAGTTTTTACGATATCAACATAAACGCTGCCGAAAAATTCAGAAAAAATATAGGAAGCCCATTCCTATATCAATCTTAGCATATGATGATGATATATTGAATTCTGATTTATTTTTATCTTTTATTACAGTATGGGTTACAACGGACGACAGTGCATACTGAAGACTCTGTGTGAAACTACACAGCGTATCGTACCACATGGAAGTAACATGATCGAGGAAATATTCAGAACCTTATTCACGTAAGTAATAAGATTGAAAATAAATTCCAGTTACGTATATTTATATTACTAGACTTATTACTAGGCATATTATACTCTTGTACAATATTCGTTATAATTTGTTGCTGCTTTATTAAGATTTCATTCTTCGTGTTTAAAATTGTATTCCTAATAAGAGCTTGAATAAAAAAAAACGACTTTTAGAAATTATATAAAATTAGGTTTATTGAAAAATTATTATAGTTATTACTATTTTGATTACCTTGGTAAATACCTTTATCTTCTCTGATTGTTGCTATATTATTTTAAGATCCGAAAGATAAGGATATTATACTTAAATTTCAGGGTGCAGTTTCATAGTTAGGTCAATAGTACATAATTATAGTCTTTAAGAATGACAACGCATGAGACGTGGCATGATTATGACAATATACTATTTGACTTATGTGATATCGTTCATCTATTTGATGAAGGTTTCCACCTACCTTTAAGTGAGCCCTCAGTTTGTTCGCAATTCCAGTCAAGTACATAAATATATAAACGTAAAGTACATAATATGTAAATAATTCTAGACATACATATAAAACAAAGTAGTATAATGGGTACTACATCACTAATTCTCTATTAGTAGACTTTCTAATAATTCATTCATTTAAAATGACTTTGATCGCTTTACTTTCAGATTGCCTATATCCAAAGTGCTACCTGAAGAACCAGTAGAACACGTAATATATGATGCTGCTCATCGTCTCGGTATGCTTCTGGAAACGTGTGAAGCATATACATGCCCTATCTCTTTAGTTGACTGGGCTCTAGGCTATTACAATGCACCGGCCCCAAAATTGGACCCTGCGACACACCCTTGGGCTTTATTTAGCAGTAACTTTGGATAGTTCAATATTTCATTTTATAGCTTACAGATATAAGTTCCGTGCCAGTTTAATTTAGAAGATTGAAATATTTTCTTCAAGTTCCTAATAGTAATGATAAGTGATTAAGTATTTAATAGCTTATTTCTACCGAAAATAACTTAATATAATATTTATGTTACTTTCGAAAAAATGATAGAGGAATCTAGTAATAGGTGTGGCATAATGTATATATTAAATAAAACTACTCGTAAACCGTAACTTTGTCTGCACAATCATTTTTTAAAGATTTAAATGTCCTCGTGATGCAATACATTTTCATGTCAAATTTAGTTAAATAACCGTTTAGCCGTTTAGTTGTAAAAAAATAACAAACAGACATACTTTCACATTTATAATATTAAATATGAATGGAACACAAATATGCTTGTAAAAAATTCGTAACCTTACCATAATACACCAGTAGTAATGTTTCTTTCTCTATAGTGACCATTTAACAGTGAAAGAACTTGTAACCTACCAACCTCTTTGCATTAACAAGCCATATAACATAGATACATTTAATAAAAAGTATATTGTAAACATGTCAGATTCATTCGCTTACAAATTATTGATTTTAAAAAGATGTTGCATTAATTATTATTTGTTATTTTTATTCTGATATTATATCCACACACTTGTCAAATCGGTGTAATAGTTCCGGAGTGTACTGTCCCCATAACGAAATTAGCTCTCTCTCTCTTTATAGTATAAAATTGTAAATATGTATTGTATGTATATAACTGTATTTCATTGATCGTTGAATACTTACGTCATCCTTTTCATTATTCGGCATTCTATAATGTTTCCAGAAGTTTCTATGGTAAAAACATTGACATAAATCTGTCTACCTATAGTTCCAGTGGTTGCAGCAAAAACTATAGACATATTATAATTTTTGTGAATATTATTATTAAATATATGTTTATATACATACGTATATGTATATAAACATATATTTAATAATAATATTCACAAAAATTATAATATGAACAATGAACAATGAACAACAACAACAATGAACTTGCAAACTTATCTTCTAACAAGGAGGCTATAAGTAGTCCATAATCGTTTGAAATATATACCATTGAAATATAGGCCATATCCCTAATATCACAAAGTTCCTATTAATTTATCATGAAATTAGGTACAATATGCATGGACAAATATTAAATAAAACACATATAATATTATTAACGCATAACATTTAATATTTATAGTTCATATTTATAATACATTTCAATATTAGCAATAAGAAATCATGAGTGTAATCATTATATTATGTATGACGTAGGTCGTGCGGATTTTTAATTAATTTTAACATTACAAAATGGGACTTAACATTAAATTACACTTCTAAATTATTCATTAAGTATATTATTTCACGTTCCTTATTCATAACCTTTCATATAACTACTGTATTATAATTGCTTACTATATTTATTACACATTTCATAGATCCGTATATTATTGAGCTATTATGACTTAGAATTACGAACATATTTATTTGTATATGTATTATATAGCATAGTGCATAAACCTTAAAATATTATTCAGTGGCAATGATCATAATTTTGAGATACAAACGTCTACAATTCTGACGGTCTTAATATCTCTAAGCTAATTCTATGAGTGATCGTTCATATACAAGTATATTATTGTATATTGTAACATTATCTTATATTAAAATAAATTAGGAATCCACTCTCGTGTACTATCTATTAACTATTCTGTATAATTACTGTGGTGTTCGTTGACAAATGTCACTTTCAACCGTATGTCTGTTTGTGTAAAAATTGTAGACTACAACGAAGATTTAGTCCGCGAAAGCTGAGTTTGTAAAGTAGAATTAATTTTATTTTTACAATTTACTTTTTCTTTTCTATGTGTTTTGTGCGTTTATTACCTTGTTTGTAATTACCTCAATTATAAGACATTGAAAGTCAGTGAAAAAATATTATAAGACATAAACTTATATTTAAAATATATATATAGAGTAAAGCAATATTTAATTCACAAGATAATATGTAGTTAAATTTTTAAACCCTCTTCTAAAAAATAAATATACCACATACCACATTCTCTATGAAAAAATAAATTTATTCTAAATCGAATGAAGATAACTAATTATTTAAAAAAGATATACATAAATAGGAGCCAAGAAATTAGAAGTTACAAGCTTCCGAAACCAGTTTAAAATATAATTAGAAACGACTATATTTTACCATCGAGTAGTGAAATGGACTTCCGCAAAATAACACCTAATTCGATTAAATATATGACTATATCTTAATTGAAATCAGATTTATAGTGGATACGTCTTCAATTTCTACACACCAAACACCGTTACTCGTGACTAGAAAGGTGAAAGAAACATCATAACAAACTGAAAATTCCGTATCACTAGTATAGGACATTTACATTAATATTAACGATAGACAAAAGTTTCAAACATACATCCTTAACCTATTATGCCTCTGCAGCTATAGTTCAAATAATTACTGAATAACAATCAACCTTAAAATTTCAACTCGCGCCCAAATATACAATTTCAAAGTAAAATATATAATAATATAGCCTCATATATATTATGTACAAATTAGTGATGTGCCGGACATTTAGTGTCTAGATCCATGGATATATAATAGATACGGATACGGATAAAGAAATCTTTTACTATTTTACCCAGTTGGTGTATTTAAGAAATGATATTTGACACTTTTAGTAATGAATTTTAATCATAATTACAATAAATGTTTAAAAAAGATTTAATTTGTGGATTATTATTTTTGGAATAATAAATGCATTTAATATGTGATTATAGGAGATGAAATTAATTGAAATCAAAGTTAGTTATATTTCTTTATAACCTATATTTAGTATTTCATATACGTAATTAAGTAAAATGCATTAATATGTGATTATAGGAAATGAAATTTATTGATATTAATTTATTATATATTTATTTATAGTTTATTTGTACTTCTATGTAACCTTTATTTAGAACTTATATATAATATTTAAAGTAAAAGATTCGTTTTAGATCCTTAATAACGGACATGGGTACAGAACTTTTCTCTCCCTTCAATATCCGCGGTTATGGATAAAAATACGAGTGTCTGGCACATTACTAATACAAAGTTTTAACTGAACATTAACTTGGAGATTACAATAATGATAACGCAGACTAACAAAATAAGGCACACAGAATGTCTACAATAAATTAAACGGAAGGATTAAAAATAACAATCACAAAGGTCAGAAATTGCGAACTCCAGTTCTCGCAAACTAAATGAATCTACGGGGACATTTAAAAAATCAATAATAATAATCGAGAAATCAGTATAGTAATTTGAAATGCTATAAAAACAAGACATAAAGACATACAATTCACGTACACTAATAAATTATATTTCGTGAAAGAAGTAAGAGTATAGTGTGAAAGTGGTTTATTATCTCTGTATTTACAT
Source organism: Achroia grisella (assembly GCF_030625045.1). Lineage (NCBI taxonomy): Eukaryota > Metazoa > Arthropoda > Insecta > Lepidoptera > Pyralidae > Achroia > Achroia grisella. The sequence continues at coordinate 135,628 of NW_026712613.1, read as the reverse complement.
CTAATCGTGTTGGAAGCTCAACGCAAATTTCGTGTGGTTTCGACTACTTATTAAGTATATATTATTCTATTATATGTATTATATTATGAGTATTACTATTATTAAAACACAAACAATATATCATACTTAGCATTAAACAAAGAAAAGCTCACGTGATAAATAACCAAAGTAATTGATAAATAATTTTTTATATACTAAAATTTAATTGTACAGATAATTTTTAACAAAATTTGTATAAAGATAAATAAATATGAGAAATTATAACTTACGTCACTTTGGAAGACGTTTGATTAAACATGCAAATATGCCTAACTTACATAAATATTTATATGGTATATAGAGTATTAATATTACGTAGATATTAAAGTGAGATTACATTTAAAAGAAAGAAAGAGAAATAAAAGATAACGTGCAATAAAGTAAATATAATGTGTTATCGAAGAAAATGCTATTCGAAATTCTAGATTTCGTTCAACCTAATTATAAAGCGTTATGGATTATCTGTTAAATATCGACTTTAAATGTCAAAGGAAGCATTAAAATTACACGTATAATTAACAATTATTAACTAAGAATATGACAATAGAACATAAAACGTAAAATTTATTGCTATATGACATATTTGTACTAGTACAAAAAGAAAACGAAAATGTAAACATAACTATATTCACTACGACGTCATTCTACAATGCTACGTTAGCGCTAAAGGTACTGTGAAAGGAATGTAGAAAAATAACTTGTCAATTATAATATTATTTAAATTTCTATGTTGATCTGCTATATTTACATGTCAACATTTTTGTTAAGTTGATTCCTTAAAATTATTGACAGCCATATGATAGCTGACTATGGGTTTGCAACTCCATAATCCGATGCAGACAAACCTACTGACACATACCGAGAACCAAGCAGCTGGTAAAGCTAAAATTCAAGTTATTATTAAAAATAAAATACTTACTGTTTTAGAAATAAATATTCCGTATTATTATGAGGGACTAGCATAATAACGTGTTTCATTAAAACTATGGATACCAGATATACTTCAGTTAATCAACAATAGTTTTAAATAGTGATTAAGATTAGATGATTTATTATCTAGATCGATTTATTAAAACGAAATGTTTTGCTGTAAAAATAACGAATAATGTATTTTATAAAAATGGATCGTATAGTAAAAGTGAATAACATTAAAATATATTTAAATAAATTTTAAGTATAACTATTTAAATTTTCAAAAGTACACTTTTAAGAAATCAGGGAAGGGTATAAATAAAAAATGTAATAAAACTTGAATAAAAAAATAACAGCTGCCGGTACCTGTACGGTAACAAATTTATCTAACACCGAATTTCCGAGCTGACCCATTCGTCGACTAACTCTAAAAAACATTGAGAAGCTAATTTAATACCACTTACAATTAATACAAGTACCCATTTAATTTACTTATTAACAAACATGGTTTACTTGTTCAGTTTATTGTTAAATTCATTACCTATCTACCAGATATACGATATTCACTACTTTCCTTGACCCGTTTATCACCCGAATCTCTATATAAACATTTACACAAAACGTAGGTTTCATTAACAACTTTAAAAGACCCATTAATCATCACTTACACAAATATGAAGTTTTAGAAACAATAATACATATTTATTATGTCTTTGAGACGGTATCAAATAACAATCATTATAATAAAACATCATAAATTAATCCTGATTTGGTGACATGTCTAGGTAACATGGAATTCAGACTAGAATTAGTATTGGCAAACTTTCCTAAGTTGAGAACAGTTGGTAAATTGTTGTAATAGGTTAATCAATTTTCATTCACACTACAAACCTTTAGGGTCATTAGTCGTTGTATTGACTTAACTCGTTCAATTCTGGAACTTAGGAATACATTTTCATATACCATATATAAAAACATTTCCCGGCTATGCACAAGAACTACATTTTCTTGAGATTCTTTTATTGATATTGCCTAAGTATTATTTAAATCCACAGTTATTACATTACTAATCTTAGCTCCATATTTCAGACTCTCCTTACTAGAAATATTTACAATATATTTTTTCAATTCAGCTTATCTCTTAACATCCCAATCAATCGTCCCGGCTAATAATTAAGTTAGCCGCAGCATACATTCCTAAACAACCATTAAACCTATGGTGTTTTTAGAAAATCTATTATCATTTGCAGTCATATAAAAATAACAACAGACCCGTCCGTTTTCTAGCAAATATCTACAATAAAACTTCTGAACCACGAAACAATACGAAAAGCCTGTGGACTTAACTAGTATTTAAAGATAATAGTACTCAATAATACTAAATTGGTGTATTTCGGTGCGTGCAATAGCACATTCCTACTTCCAATAATCGACGTGTCTGTGAACCTTATTAGAAAATTAATATTAGCAATCAGTTATACACAATTCCATCAAAATTCCATTGTAGGACCAGACATAATTAGAGCCATACAAAATGTAGTCCAATAGTTTTAGAGACGGAGCTAACATTTTAGTTTCAACCTTTAGCGAGCGTTTCACAACTTCCTCTAACATTAGACCGTAATCACGTACGTTACACTACGTTTACGTATCATCTAAACTATTCTAGCCCAGTGTATGCATTTATCAGATACGAACAGCTATACACATCCAATAACACTTATATATATGAAGACGAATCACACAAAACAATATGATTTATTTTCAATATAACCATCCCTGTTTTCCAATCTGCTCGCTGTTGATTTCATAATTTACTGAGTTATCTAAGTAATCTTTATCTAATAAACATTATCATGAGTTACTTTGACATATCAAATACGCGGCTCGAAATATTTTTTTTTATTACGTTAGACTGCTACAATAACCCTATAAAATGGGTCGAAGTGAGGTAAAAACGCTTATGATGCGCGAAGTGTTTGAAATAATCTTCAAACGTACCAACTACGAAACCAACTATTCATAGAAACGTGAACAATGTAACACTTAAGTGTAACCAAAATGAAATAGGTGTCTAATATTGAATCTAATCTATGTAGGTACAAATAAATGTATGGTTACCTAAATCGTTACAGACTAGGTCATAAACCTCAACAATGACCTTACCTAAAAATGTGAGTGGTAAAGTGCCGATAAGTGAGTAAAAGACATTACAATCAGTGAAAATATGTGAGAATGTAAATCAGGAGAAGAAACTTGTGTACTAAATTTACCCTGTACTCTAGGATTTATTAGCAAAATTACTGTTATTATTAATTGTACAGAAGAAAATATTATACGCCTCTTCAATTGCAAATAGGCGTTTACAAAATAAGCGTTTCAGTATGAGATCCTTCAGTCATTACTTTTAGGCAAGCATTCGTTTGATATCTTACGATTACGTTAGAATCAATATTATTTCAAGCAAAATTTAAAAAAACGTATCGAATATCAAATATACAAAACACTAACAAAAGTCCAGCATACTTTGGCTTTCATTCGGAACTATATTGCTATACTGCTGGCAGATTTGGCACACCGTTTAAAAAATCTAATAAAACAAGTTACCGAACTATCTAAGAATATCGACTTTATAAAAATGTAATTTACAATTGGCAGTCAATTGTGTTTCACAAATATATCTCTAGTCCAATATCACCGTCGCGACATGACTCTATAAACTATATTGGCTTTATGATTAGTGTCTCCTCCATTACTGATGACTAGACTTATAAACCTATTATCTACAACTTCATTACATCTACAGGTGAATTATTACCATTCGTCATATTATCGATATTGTCCATATGATTTTTACGCGAGTACGCAGTTTATCAAATATTAAATGTATAATTCAAAATTACATCACCATTATTTAAGTACACCTAGAATGTCCGGCTCTCATAGAGGACGTTTGCACAAAACTATCATAATAATGTCCGATGCTAATCGACTTCAGATTAAATAGTACCAATTTACAATACTTAAACATTACTAATTTGAGCTGGATTTTATTCGAAGTGACTCTTATAGGTACGTAACTGTTAGTACAGCACATGTGTTACCTAACATTCGAAATTATATATAATATGACGCAAGAAACAATACAAACTCCTAAATATAAACTGTACAATCTTTGTGCGCTCGTATTAAACAATTCCAGGAAAAGAAATCACCACATGAAAACATACAAAATATGCGTATGATTAAAGTATAAATATTCAGTACAGCATTTCTAATTATAAAAATAGTTGCGGCGGATCCGGCAGTAACAAAAAACGGCTGTCTTGAGGTTGCCGTGTTCCGACTTCCACTATCGACGGACACAGTCTCGAGTTCGAGTTTCTATTATAAAAAGACGGCTTTGGATACGCTTACGGCGTTCACACGTCCTATAGCGCACCTGGCGCTTGGCACCACACTGAGCACTAAATCATGTCCTCGCCTAGCAGTTCCCAACTGGGAGCCTTACATGGATCATCCATGCCACCACATAACGATCAGCTCCCAGAACGTCTTCGGCGGCGGGTGGCCGAAGACGTGAGACGAATTTCAGAGACCCGGGTCTCCTATGGAGCCCATTTTGAGCAACTCCAGTTTTTTCTTTGCAATTTTCGAGTACAGGATATCGATTGGTTTGCTATTGTCGTAGAAGGTTGGCGCTCGAAATATAATGAGCGCTGTACCTAGGACGCAAGCTATCGTAAATGCGAACAGAAAGATTCTGTCCAGCACCATTGCTACATACTTCCAATCATCCTCCACCTATAACAAATAAGATACATATTAGCTCAGCAAAAATACGAATAGTTAAACGATATAACAATGAAGACCGTAATACAACTTACACTTTCAAACTTATCCTTATTTTTCACATGCTGAGCAATAAATCTGGAGCCTTCTATAGTCTTTTCCATCTCTCTCACATAAGGTTTCTCTAGAGATGGACTACCGTCATCTAAGTCCAATCGGCATGGAGATCCCGGGGATGGGGAGAATAGTTCATCGTCACCCCCTGGAGGTGGTGGCGGCGATGGAGGCATGCCTGGTAGTTCGTATTCTTCGCAACCCCATTCCTTAAACTTTCCATCCATGTCATCTCCACCGAATACATCCGTGAGGACCTAAAATATTAATAAATACTAAAGCAAACCGCAAATTACAGGAATAGTATCGATTGTATTAACAAAGATAGAAAACTAGAAAGAATACACAATAGGTATACTGGCGTACGTTGAAATACTGAGAGATTAAAACGTCAGTCGGAATTCGCGAGGGCAGTGTATCGACACGTAGCTTAAGCCGGCACACAATTAGGCCGAAGTGGAGGTTTCGGTTTCGGGCGTCTACTGGCTCGTATATCGCACGATCCGTCCGCAGCCGCCAGGGGAACATAAATAACGGGGGCCGCTCATGCTCGTTAAGCCCGCCGGCGTTGAGTAATAAAGGAAAATCGAAATGGAATGAAATTGGGCTGGAAGCGATATTTTCGCGATACACACAGAGCACAATGGATTTAGAATACCGTTGAAAGGAGCGTTTCCCAGAAGAGTATCGCGACTGAGGACAATTAAAATGGTTATTGTTGAGGGCGGCTCCGACTTCACTGTAATAGCGTTCTGTTTGTATTGAATCCGCTCCGATGGAAAATGTTTTGAATGGAGGAAACTGGATGAGGAAAGGCGGCGTGTTGTTTTTTCGCTTTAAAAGGAATCCCATTGAAGACTTCATTTGTGAAGGCTTTTATTTTACAAATTTAATTAAAACGCTATCACTCGGTTTATTTTAATGTGCCGAGGTAGAATAGACGTCAATTTCTGGCGTACGATTAACGGCGTTTAACTGAAACAGCTTCACATCCGGTGTTTAATATAAATAATATTGTTGATTTATTTATTAAAGCTACATTTCTTACCTCTGTTGGTTTATCGTTTTCGTCGTCATCGGGCGGTTTTTCTGGCCTTTGTATACACAATATTCTGGGTAAAAAATCTATAAAGACTTTGCGCACCCACGGGGCCATATGGTGGGTAACTGGGGACCTAAAATTTACGTTTAGCACCACGATAGTGACAACTACTGATAATGTAACTAGCATCATAGTAAACAACAAATATTTTCCCAGCAACGGCACCGTTAGAGATGTCGGTGGAATAATTTCTGCTAACAGTAAGAAGAACACGGTCAAAGACAAAAGAATGGAGATGCAGAGTGAGATCTTTTCACCGGAATCTGATGGTAAATAGAACACCAGGACTGACAAAAAAGAGATGCCAACACAGGGAATAATGAGGTTGACCGTGTAAAAGAGAGTTTTCCTTCTGAGAGTGAGATTGAAAATAATGTCAGGATACGGTTCTTCACAGCATGAGTAGAACTTTTCATTTCTCGTCGCAGGAACGCGCATTATGTCCCATTCAACAGATATATAGTATTCTGATAAGTCAATTCCCATTCCTATTTTGTCAGAATCTGGCGTCTGTTTTAAATGCCTCAAGTCCACCTGCAATAGAAAATGTAAAAATATATATTTATAACTAGCTTTTGCCCGCGGCTTCACTTGCATTAATGCTCTTAGGGGTGGAATTTATCAAAATCCTTTCTTAGGGGATGCCTACGTCATAGTAGCTTTATGCATGCAAAGTCTCAGCCCGATCGGTTTAAAATTGACAAAATTTCATACAAACCTCCAACCCCTATTTTGTCCCCTTGAGGGTAGAATTAATCAAAATCCTTTCTTAGCGGATGCCTACGTCATAACATCTACCTGCATGCCAAATTTCAGCCCGATCCGTCCAGTGGTTTGGGCTGTGCGTTGATAGATCACTATGTCAGTCACCTTTCAGTTTTATATATATTTAGATTGGAGTCATGACATCTTAGTCCTCCAGAATAACCACGCATGAGTAGTATCACTGGTTTCAAAGGATAATGTGACATGCTTAGTGCAGTTCATGGGTTACCATTACCAATGGATGGTGGATGATCAGCATATTTGTAATTACAATTAAACACATTGTAATAATCATAACTATATAAGAACATTACACGGTTATTGCATAAAACAAATTAATAAAAGTCAAATGTACCTATTTCCGATTGTAGGGTCTTTCCGCTGAAAGGGTTTAACAGGCAGGTGTAGATCTAAAGTGTATTAACACCTTGTTATTCTATGTTATAAATCATAGTCCACTGACTGGCCTTGACCAATAGCAGGAAATTACTGTCCAAAGTTCTATCCATGTTATAGTACTAACAGACTATGTATAATTTATAAGTTTTATTATTCAATGCTATGAAAATTACTATTTTTAAAGAGAATGAAATATTTTTGTCAGAATATTATGTTAAAATAAAAATGATTTTTCGATTCCGTTAAATATAATTAACTATAAAAAGAATTTATGGATATTATATTAATCATTATAAATGAATATATAGGTAATGAAATGATATTTTATAAAGATTTAATAGAAATTCAAGAATTCAATTCTGCAAATTTTTATAACTATAAAAAGTTTTGATACAAATTATGCAGATATTTTATTTATACAATTGTTAAGTTGCAAATAATGTTAACAGTTATTTAATATTGGGTTATTCTTTAATTCGCCTTTATAAAACTGTACATCTAAATCATAAGGTTTAATTTAGTTACAGCTATAGAGCGGCAAGCGCTGATTATAGTAATTAGATTTGTGGTTATATTTTGCCAAAATTGCTAGAAAATTACCTATATAATATATTAGCAGATTCTGCGAACTCACTACACCTCAAAATTACATATGTTAAAGGTTTTTTTGAAATGCAGTTACGCACTAAATTTCTGAACGCAGCTTGTTTGACAGATATCAGCAGTTTGTATGGAAAAATAATATTGTTGTTTTTACTATTTTACATGCAATTTCTTCATATTTTATTAACCATTTAAACCATCCCTAGACTTATACATCACGAATATTTCCTGGACTAAAATTAGGCAAATCGGTTCAGCCGTTCTCGAGTTTTAGCGAGACTAACGAACAGCAATTAATTTTTATATATATAGATTCAGAATTTGCAGTAACAACTATTACAACTTCATTAATGAATTTCAATAGTGACGTCGCTTTATAGTAAGATGTTGCTATTTCGATCGACGAATCGAAACGAACGATCAAGGCGTGAATAGTTAAGTTTACGGATCCCAAGTGAACCTTAACGTAAACGATTTAAGGTGCAGAGTAAAGCCGCATCTTTATTTACGTGGTAAGAACCATACTGATTTATTAGCTTCGTAGCATCGATGTATCGTTGTGTCTTCCTCAGAGCCTATTGCTGAAGACTGCTTGCGAAACTTTTTATCACTCCCGTCTATTGCTCGAATATCTCATTGTCCATATTATTTATTGCGACCCGAAATATTTCACTTGGTAGATATTGGAAAAGGGCTTTTGTAATGCGGAATTTCGATTACATTCTGCCTTTAAGCGTTCTCTACAATAATATTTATGTTAGAATTGTTATTTGTGGAAATGTGCGCAATTAAAAAAATGAGATGTGATTTTATTATTTAGTTATTCCACTTTTAAACATAAAATTTTATTGCTGTTATATGTACATATTTTTTTTATAGTATAGGGGACAAGCCAGCTTGCTACTCAAGTCATTCAGTGATTGTTGCAGTTGCTTACTTCTTTCAAAAGAAACTGAAAAGTATTTTTTTTTAAACTAAATGGTTTCAAGACCTTGTTTTAAACTATATATATTACTGGCTCTCCTAGCAGACGTTATTTAGTCATTAAAATTATATCGCTATATATATATATAATAGGGGTTGATGGTAGACGGGTGAAAATATAGGGTTGCATGTGTTGTATTTTTTTGAGATAGACCACTCTTATCATAACGTGTATAAAAAAAACCTATTTTCAGATCCACAGATTATACATTTGAAATTTCATCAAAATTGGTTTCATAGTACAGCATTCCATTGCGGACAAACAACATGCGCTATTTTATTATATCAAGACAAAATAATGTGAAGTTGAAGTTGAAGGCGAAGTTGCTTAGCATTCCATAAATTAAATTCTATACATTCTATAAAAAAAAAGTTCTTTAATATTCTATTAAAGAATTTTTTACTAATTCTTTAAAGTTTTATAAATTGACTCACCGTGTACCCATCGTAGCTCCAAGATCCGAATTTCATGAAACAGGTTTGCTCATCGAAAGGGAAGTACTCCACGTCAATCTCGCAGAAGGACTTGTAGATGGCTGGTGGCTTCCAAACAACCTTCCCATCATGATGTAGAATCGCTTTTGTCATGATTGTCACCTCGTAGTTACCGTCCGCGCTGTGGATGATTAACTGTGTTAATTGGTTTGAAAATATTTCTTTTTAAATAAATAAATTACTCTGAACAATTAACATAGCGCCATCTTTTCCGATGGTAAGCAGAGCTTGAGTTATTCGTACTATACAACTGATAATAAATAGTTACATATTTTTTTGTAAATACATTCATAACATACATAGAAAACACCCATGATTGACATGATTGTTTGTATCGTTTCGAACTGTTTTCACCGTGCGAAGACTCAAACCCGCGATAATCTGAAGTAAAGTGATGTGCTAAACCGCTAGACCATATGGGCCGTTTTTATCTTCGTTTTTATCAGTTTTCGTTGCCATACTCCTCCGAAACGGCTTGACCGATTCTCATGAAATTTTGTGAGCGTATTGAGTAGGTCTGAGAATCGGCCAACATCTATTTTTCATCCCCCTAAATGTTAGGTGTAGTCCACCCCTAAATTTTTTTAATTATTTTCAGGTAAAACAACGTTTGCCGGGGCAGTAGTGTTATGTTATTAGGTATGGTATACAGATTCTTCTGCCAGGTACCCACGTACCTCAATTTCATCTATTGTTACCTCCAAGTAGCTAGCTTTGTAAAGAAGTTCACATATGTTAGTGAAACAACAGAGAATTAGAGATAGTTTTCCAGGTTCGCTATTAGTCTCTTTATGTTAATATACATACGTGTAGGTACTAGTTTAGCACATAGCACACTGATTAGCACTCTGCCTAACTTCTGATGGTCATGGGATCAATTCCTCGCACGGTACTACTATTTGTTATTTACATAAGTATGATTATTCGTGTTGATCTGGATGTTTTCTCTGTATATTATGTATGTATTTCTAAAAAAAAGTATATAAGTATTTGTATCCGTTGTTTAGCTTATCTCTGCTTAGCTTGGGACTAGATGGCGCTGAGTGAATCGTTAATATTTTATATAATATGTCCTATTGTTATACATAAAAATTGGACATATAAGGAAGTACGACATACTCAAAATAAGACTCTCTAAATAAGGTTCAAAAATAAATCATTAACAATAACGCAATATAATAATTACTTTCTGAGCCTTTTTTATAGAATAATAAATGTTATTCTATTATTCTATAAAAAAGGCTCAGATATAGAATAGAAAATTATTTATTGTCAAAAAAATAGTATATATAATCTACCGTATTTGTATCACGAAGAACAAGCAAGAAAATTGTTTAGCTTATCTTACTTACAATTTAAGTTTAGTGTGTGGACTAGATGGCGCTGAGTGAATCGTTAATATTTCATATATTGTTAATATTTTATACAATATATCCTATTATTATACATAAAAATAGGACATATAAAAAAGAACAATATACTCAAAATAAGACTCTCTAAATAAGGTTAAAAAATAAATCGTTAACAATAACGCAATATAATACACCGACATACCTCAGTCTTGCAAAATTTCGACGTTGACGCTTGTAAAAGCTTTGTCATAACCAACTTTTGCTCATTCATGAAAATTGTCTCGCAAAACAGGTCACGTTCGCTTCCATTAAGCTAACGTGGTGCCATTAAAAATAAAGTTAACACCAAATATTCGAGGAGCTTTTAAGGAAGCAGCAGGTGCACGGAGTGTAACCTGTATCTGTTTAAATTTAAAAATATTACTGCCATGTCCATGGATATTACGGCACTAAGAGGGTAGTTTGAGCTTGTGTCGGGTGTATACAGAAATTTTAGGTGACATTTTCATATAGGTACTTGTTCTCTTCTGGTAAAATTATTATTCATTCTAGACTTTATTATTGCTTACTGTCCAAATATATTACTTGTTAAGGTTAAATAATATTTATTTATTATTTATATTTATATATCACCTGAATTATACATACATATATTATCTACATCTTATTAATTTGTTATTTTTTAATAAATAATTAAACCGGATATCATAAATTAGATTAAAAATTCACTGAACATGAACATAGAGAAATCTATTTTTTTGTGATAGTATTATGTTATAGTATATTAGTAATATATATTTAGTAGCAGCCCGAAATAAATAAATATACTTATATTGTTGTTTTAATTACGCTGTTTTACGTGTGATTATAATTTGTATATAACAGCATTAAATCACGTTTCTAAATTAAGGAGAGCTTGTTGAAGGAGATACTGCTACTATGAACTACAAGTGGTGTTAATTTGTTCTTTTTGCTCTTTATAATCGAATCGATAATATTTCTTTTAAATTAAAATAAATTATACTTATTTATTTACATTTTTGAAAATGAATTTCTCGTTCTGTTTTACACAAGATTTCATTTTATAACTAGTAGAAGTACGAGTAAATGACGAGGAAGACAAAGTTTCTATTTCAAAACACTTCAAACAATTACTTCACAATAATTATACCTTACACGACTCATTGGTACATTAGTTATCAAATCTACCGTAATTTCAACTCAGTGGAAGACAAAGGTAACGGCCGATATTTCAGCCTATTGACCAACTCTATTGTTACTTCATATTTCTACCTTTAATGTAAAATGTTTATCACGGCGTGGTAATGTGATAGTATTTAGATTAAAGACGGCACTTATCTGCCTCTCTTCCGCCTGGCCAACTCCCGGCGCATCTCGGCTCTACTTAGATAGAGTTACCATTCGAATATCAGCCATATTTCAAAAGGGGTAAGCTCTAAAAGCCATCTATGTGTGGTTTGTGGCGTTAATGCACAAAGTGCGGTGGGCTGTCGCTGATAATGGCCGATGTTGTGAGTACCTACGCGTCGTTTTGAAATGGTGTTGTTGACGCTATTTATGTACTCAGAGAGCTTTTTAACCGATTCTCAATTCGAATGTATTTTTTTATGTTTCAGAACCTTTTGTATGTAAACGGATTTTTTTTTATAAAAAGATACTTCCCGAATTATTTTTATGTACTGAGTACATAAAAAAGCTGCTTTTTTAACTGAGACTTCCGAAAAGTCCAATCGAATATATTTTTTAGGTGTTACCTCAGAACTTTTTTGAAGGTAACCGATTTTTTTTAAAAGATTTTTTTCCGAATTTTTCAATTTATTTTATTAAGATCAGATCATAACTTAACCTGCACCTTATTCTGCCTTTCTATGTGTTACCTAAGAATATTTTTGTACGTAAACCGACTTTTTAAAAAGAAAATCTCTTCCCTAGTGATTGCAAATTATTTCACTAAGAAGATCGTTTAATCTGTAGCTAATTTCGTTATTCTCTAAAAGAGTATTCTACCTTTATTATTATTTATATCTATATTATACATCATGCTTGTATGTACGTTTATTCTCCAACCAAAGGTTTTCTTCTGGAAGAGGTTGCTTGAGTGAACCCGCCTTTTGTGCATCAAACTTTTGTAGGTTTAATTCTTGTATTCTTAAAAACTTTATAAATTAAAGTTTAGTCAAAATTCTAATTCTCGGTTAATAATACAAGTTCGTACTTATATTTTTTTCTAAATACAAATAAGTATTTAGAATAGTGTTATTTTATATATAGTAATCTTCAACAATAAAAAAAAACTAAATAGTCAGATCTCGTAATTCGTCTGTATGTACCATATAATAGTAGTAAAACCAGAAGTAAAAACCCTGCATTCTGGTTATAAAAATGCTTTCCTCTTTCATAGAAACGCGGTGTGGTACGTAACGCCCATCGATTTATTGTCTTGAACCACTGCCAGCGGAGTAATGACTGTACCTAATGTAGATTTATATGGATTGAATGCCGTACTATTCATATTTCATCATGCATATATAAAAATACATCTTCGCGACATTTTACGACGATTTTTCTTGCAGACTTTGTATAAAGTCATCTATCATCTACATATATATATACATCACCTATTTCGCCCACTAAGTAGTTTTCTAAGGTAGCTATGTCTGAAGAGTGAGATTTCATGGTTAATGTAATGTTATTTCGTTTCGAGTTATTTTGGTTGGACTATGATTAGTAATCTGTTTAAATGACATTATTATTATTATTAACGGAGACTAGTGACCTTTTTGCTATAAGAGAGCCAATTCAGATTCATTTGCACGTGATCCCTTCTGTATTATTGATACATGTGGGTGTACATATATTATCTACTAAAAGAATGATATTTTTGCTAGCAAAATGTACAGGATAAACTATATTTAAATTTAGTACTAATTCAGTTAGAATTAATTCTGTTTGTTAACAAAAATATAATAATTACAATTTATTGAAATTAATAGTTGTAAATGACTTGTAAACATTAATTATCCGTTTATTGGACAAAAGTTTTTGAAGTTTGAAATACCCAGATAATAGATTCACTCGAGTAGTACCACGTGTTAGATCCAGTCTATCATAGAATACTTGAAACGTGGTTACCAAAAGACACTTCAAATCTTACAACGTATTCAACTATTGAGATAAATAAGGTAATGAAGAAATTAATAAAAATTAACTAAAAACTTACACTCTTTTTTAGTATTCGTATAATACAATAGTACATTATTCAAACGCTAAATTAAACTGCATGTCTTTCAAACTAAAAACCTAAAGAGCGTAACTTGTAACTAGTCTAACTTAAATTTTTGTACGCGGTTAAAGTTCCCGAGATAAACTCGCCGACTCGTCATGATAATGCAGAATAATGGGATAACTCCAAGGAAATAAGAAGATAAGACCACCACCTAATAGAAGAAGAGTTTATGGCTGTTTGCAAAGAAAAGTTACATTGAAAGAAACGTGGATAGTGTGGGGACATTGGGGTACGGGGAACTGTGAACTTTCTTAAATTGATTCAATAGTAAACACGGTTTGAGTGAGAGTAATGTCAGGGGTGCACGACTGAGAGTTACGAATGCCTTTTTCAACTATTTCCCTTAGTCACTGAAACGTAAAATTGTACTATTGAATAATTGGACAGTTTTAATGATGGTTCCAAGAATAAGGCTCTAACTTCGAATAGAATAGAACTTTATTACTATCTGTGTGGGTATATTGATTTGTAGTTTGTATTACAAGAAAGTTATAAAGTTATGTATCAACAGTTAAACACTATGGGACATGTAACAGATGACAACAGATGAGATTTAAGATGTTGAATATATTATTATTGATTTAAAACTTTATGTGTCCTTTAATTAGGTATTAAAGATAATTTTTCATCTTTATTATTGTTAAGATTCTTAGACTCGTTATGTTATGCAATTCTACAACACTTATACTAATAATAATATCTTAGGACAATTCACTTAGCGCCATCTACTCCCAAGCTAAGCAGAGCTTGTGTTATTAGTATTAGACAACTGATGTAAATACATAGAGACATTTTCCCTAAATACATACATAATATATATAAAAAATAGTTAGACTAATACTAACAATCATATTATGAATGTTAGCATAGTGTGGAAAATCGAAAATCGAACCCGCGATCATTGGAGGCATAAGGTGGTGTGTTAAGCCGCTAGAGCACCGAGGCAACAATAAAGTCACGTCTGTAACTTACTTGTTATAAAGCACGATGTCAGGGAGCCATATGTGTTCTGAAGGCACGTGCAATGTGTCGACGCCGCCGTAGTCATCGGGATTCCATTTTAATTTGTAGTCGTTCCATTCCTGCACAGAAAATATATGATTATAGTATTGAAAATGTTAACAATAAAGCACAATTTGCTACAGCAGACTGTCTTGTAATTGACTGAGAATATAGTTTTGAGAACAAGTTTTGTTTTACGTACGCACACGTTGCTAATTTATTAAGCTATTATTTCTTGAAAAGTTTTCCTGCCGTATAAATTCTATGCGTTTGATACTTAGAAACTTTTTCAGGTATCGTCTGGCTGAACAAGTCCTATCTTACTAATTTATATAGTATTTTTTTTTTTTAAGATTTGTTGTCGTATAAATTTGTGGCGAATTTATTTACACCGCGCAGCAACACTGTCGCCTAGTGACTGTCTACCATAGTAAAATAACCTAGCCAATTATTCGTGACATTCGGTCACGTTTACTCTTATTATATATCTCTCTCTCTTATTATATACATATCGTATTAATAAATACTTCTATAATTTAAATATGTACTCGTTGATAGCCACAAGAGAGTCTCAGAGATAAAAGATTTGGGAGTAACTTTTACAGCTGAGTTGTCTTTTGATACGTGTAAAACAGCTTACAGGATGTTAGGATTCATACTATGTTAAGAATATTTCAAGTATAACTGTAATATTCGCATTGTACAACACATTAGTATGGAGCCCTCTTGAGTGCAACGCTGTAATCTGGGATCCATATGACGTAAAATATAGACTAATGTTGGAAACATTTCAAAATAAATAAATTAGGTATATATATATACTAGTATATATACTAGTATATATGAGGCAATATGTGGTATATCTCTTGTATCCTTTGATGTATCCCACTCTGTTCATATTGGGCATGGTGGGATATAACGATATACGAGTACGCAGGGAATTGGCTATTGTCTCATACATATTTAAAATTTTTCGTGGTCAAATCAGTACAGTACTTATAAATAGTGTGCCGTAATTAAAGTAAGAAGGTACTAATAGGTATAGCAGATATAGTCCTTATATACTATATCTGCTACAGGGTTTTATATAAAATACATACATAAAACTTAAATGAACCTAGTTGGTAATACTTTCTTTTAAAATACATTTTAAGTTTCCAATACGGTCATTTTCGTATATACGAGTAGGTACGTATCTACTGAAGTGAGTTTTGCACTCGGACCTTTGGTCCGCGGCGGAAATTGCGGCACCTTATTGGAATCCGGACTATTCCGGACAGACATAGATTGGAACTGCGACAGAGTGCGCCACACCCATAGCTTCTGGAAAATAGTGAATTGATTTACGAAACTGGCTGTTGGACTACTTAAATATTGAATTTTGTTTTGTTTGTAAAATATTAAACTGTGCTGACGTACTTTATTACAAAGAACTGCCTATATTTATTTATATTTTATTTTACATTTTAACAGGTATTCTATTTTGGGAGAAAAAAATAATTCAATGTAAATGATATGGTATGCCAAAGATGTAAACTATGTAATAAATATATCATATAGTAATGCAACATATATGAAGAAAAAGTTCTGTATTTATGTATATTGTATTAGTCTATGTGGGCGATAGAACGAATGAACTGTGTGATGTAAATCAAACAATGCATAGAAAATGATAATTACTTATAATGAAGGTACAGACAGTAGCAAGGCAAAAGTGACAATAAAAAATATGACAAATCTATAAACGAAGGAAAATACTAGAAAACACATGTGCAAAGAGCTTGCAACAAGTTTATATTAATAATATCGCCGTATCAATATTACTTTGACTGTTTAACTTGCTTTGACTTCCACGATACAGGTATATCCTAGTGTGGAATCATAGATAAATTGTTAAAATTAATTTAAGTTTTCCGAAGTAAAAGTTATTCTTATAATAATAATATAAACTTTACATAAATGTGCCAAACAAAAGGGGGTCTTATCGCTTAAAGCAATCCCTTACATAGTCTAAGGACTCGAGAACCCTTGGATAAAGAATAAAATAAAAATCTTTCTGTAGATCAAATAAATATTTTAGTTATGAATCATGGTATGATTGTACTATTAATGTTAGACATTAGCCCTGCACATCGTAGGTACATAGACACTTAGAACTCATGTGTTTTTTTCGTTTAATAAGAACTTGACATTTAATTTTTATGAGCACTAGTACCTATCAGGTAAATCGATCGATTAAGATCTCATGTAACTTCGATTATATATACTCTTATATAAACTACCCTCACACAAGTTATAATTCAAAACGCACACTTAGTATAGACACGAGATATAATAAAAAAACAAATTAGATATAAGAACTCAAGTCGTTACAATTAAGAAATCTGTTTACAAATTAACGAAGATCTCGCGTAACATTACAAATAAACAAAATAAAAACGGCAATGTTTTTTGTAGTCACTTGAATGTTAAAACGTTCAATGTTTATTTGGTGAAATTTAAACGGCCCGCGTGGATATTGTATTAATTATTTGTAAGACATTCCCCCGTAGTAATTACACTGTATAATCTTTCCAATCCACGTTTTAAATTATTTTGATCAAAGAAAGTTCGCCGGATCCGCTTACCTAATACAATCATTGTAACATAATTAATAGGTACTTATTACTCTTTGTACGCGGTTGGTAATAGAAGTAGAAAATCTTGTTTATGATAAATACTTACCAGTGTATATAATTTTGATAAATATATATTCTGTATGACTGTAAGAATAAACTAAATAAAAAAATAAAAATGCTTGACATTGATAATGTTAATTTATTTTAGAAAAGATAAATTATTTCTAATAATTAAAAATGAAGGTAATTAGGGTAAAAGATAATAACAAATCAAATCAAATCAAAACATGATTATTTTCATGATATTATTTTAAGAAAACATAATAAATAATGTAACTTACATAAATTGTGATATTGGTTCAAACACAAATAATAATAAAATCAACTAAACACAAATTACTTAAAACCCTGCTATCACTGATCGTAAAATAATCTATATTATGTAGAAATTATTTTGCCATACATGCCATACAGCTCTGTTTTGTTAAAAAATTAAAAAAATAGCTACATTCTAACGTCTTGTTGGATTTTCTTCTAAACAAGTTGTCCTTTCTTGCAGCGTGGTGTTCTCAATTTGAATATAGTTAATATTAAAAAAAAAGAAATAAGCAAATAAAATATCTGTAAATACGAATTTGAAATGAGAACTTCATACTAATTTATGTTTAAATTATTTAAATTTGGAATTCGATTTTCGACTTGGAATTTGAATATCAACACAAAATGTAATTCCAGAAAGACAGTGAATTAAGTTCATTGGTAACTATGTAATTATTCTAACATTTTACGAATGGCATAAAAAGCCAAGAATTTCTTCAATATGTATAAATCTTTAAAATGTGACTCAATCATTATTTTGGCGAGCTTGTGTAGCTACGTAAGGCGAAATTACAGTTCCAAAACTCAATTTAAATTCGTCTGCGCTGTCTTAATTCAAAGCTTTCCTTGTGTATAGGTTTTATTATAGCTAAATGTTTAATTGAATTACTTATATGGAATGCGAGCGAAGGAGCCTTTGTTGTGAATTTTGTTTATACATAATTATATTAACATGTTCTGAGAACTTATTCATGTTAATATAATTATTTTATATTAGACGTCACAAAAATATTAGCGTATTAAAACTTCAGTACTTAGTAATATAATATTCCGTAGTAATAATAATTTTCCGCGACTTCGCCTGCTGTTTACTATATATTCGTCATCATCATATAATGTAATAATAACCTATTCACACAGAGCCATCTAGTCTCAAGCTAAGCAGAGCTTGTTTAATTGGTATTAGACAACTACATACATAATATATATATAGAAAACATCCAGACTAATACAATTCAATACATAATACATGGAAAACACCCAGACAAAAAATCATACCCAATAATAAAAAATATTTGCACCATGCGGGGAATCGAACTATCAGAAGTAAAGCAGTATACTGTACGGCTAGATCCAGTGTTCTTATGATAAAATTAATAAGAAATGTTTATAATATGATAATAATTTAATTTACTATCAGAGAATTATTATTAATAAAGAAATTTGAAATAAAATATTTTAATCGCTAATTCTATTTATTTAGTAGCAACAACATTTGAAAGCAGGTACCACCATATACGTGTATGATAATAATTCAAATCATTTTCTGTTAACAAACGCGTCCTCTATATTTGAGTAAATAAAACTATTTCTGGATTTTTTCACGATTGGCAGACCGTTTCGTTTTAGAGGACGAACGAGCCGCCGGCTTTCAGGAAACGACGACGAGGCCAAGTGCGGTCAAAAGGTAACTCTAGCTGCTCGTCCCGACTTCCCGAGTTATGTTAAATGCACTTAATTCTAATATAAGGAAAAGACACCGCCGTTTTTTGTTCGAAAATTACGAAGCGTTTCATTTCGGCCGTTTCGGTTCTCGATTGCGCAGTGATTGTGAAATGTGTGATTCGAATTTCGAACGCTTGGATGCACGCATTACTTTTTATATTACGCTTATATTTATATTTCGAATTCATCAGTCATTTTAAAATTTGCCTTCATACCATATTTACTGCTTATATTTCGGAAATTTAAATTTCGAATTCCATCAGTCATTTCGAAATTTACCTACATATCATATTTAACATTTATATTTTGGAAATTTAAATTTCGAATTCCATCAGTCATTTTGAAATTTATCTACATATCATATTTACCACTTATATTTCGGAATTGTAAAACATGTTATCTGTATATTATATGTGGTCTTAATATAAATATACACACCTAGGTAATCGTCAAACTGTCGTTGAATTACGAAGTCAAAGTTTGCTACCTTTATTTAACGAACAATTATGAAATAAGGCGTATTGGAAATACAAAATGATATAGCTAATTTTTCATTACTACCAATTCGTCTTTCGAAGTTATGCGGGCAGAATCGCGGACAGATGCTTGTAAACTTATATTTTTTTCGTAGTTCTATACCATTATTACAATATTAATATAAACTTTTCACTGTTATATATTTTGTAAAAAGTTATCTGCTCGACTAGCTAAGTCTCACCTGTTTCAGCCGCCAGCAGCATAGGAAATTACATAATAAGAGGCGTGACATCTTAGTCCTTAGGAGTGGCAAAGCTTGAATAGTATGGCGAGAGACACAAGATAACGCGAAGACCATAGGGCAATTTATATTTATGTTGGAGACTACTTACCATTTGGTGGGCCATATGTTTATTTACCATTCAAATTACTTAAAACAAGATGAAGTTGTTATATTACTTTTTTTTGGTTCTGTTTATCCTTTATCGGAAAGGCAAAGGGAATTGCGCCCATACAGCCATGTGTTATATTACTATTGGTGACATACCTCCTTTTGATAGCTCTTTCTTATTTTGAACAATGTTTTTTATTTATAATCATTGACATATATATTTTCTGTATTGTTTTTCTTTTGTTGTGTCATGTACTGAAATATACCACATATATTGCAATGGTCGTTGTCAGCCGCATTAATTACTGTTATAATGATTTCTTGTTTTCGCATTTGTCTTCATAAACAAAAAAATATGTTATGATTGAATCAAGCGGGAAGTCGCAAGTGTTATTTTTGTTTACAAAAACAATTCAAACAATGAGTAACGGAATAACTTCGAAATGAAAACGGCCAAAATATCATCAACAAAGCGAAAAACAAACTGTCAGTAATACTCGGATTGTTCGGGCAAAAATGTTACCGGGCCGGGCCGAAACTCGGCAAGAATTCAAACTGAAAGAACGCGTTTTCGGCTTTTTTAAATTATTTCATATTTATGAAACACAAAGCCGAACTCAAGATTGTCCGAAACGAAACGGACGCCGATTTAAATAGGTTTATATATTCTCTTGGAATTTTAGCGGAATCAAAATGAACGGAAGTTTAATTTGGCGCTCTGTAAAAGATCAATTTCAGTTTTAAGTGAGTTGCGAACTTTCACTAGATCAAGTTAGATTCCATTTAAAAGTTTTGGTTTCCTTCAAAATAGAAGTAGTAATCCAATAGTGATTTATAGCTGCCGAAGAAATCGTTTAGAGCGATTGCAATGCTTCGTGCAATCAAGGGATTATCATGCTGAGCGTGGCTTGACCTAATTGATCAACACTTTACTAGTTCAAATATACCTCGTATGTACGATGATAATTTAGTAGTTTCACATAAAATTATAAAAATATATTAATATATGTTATATTTAAATGAGTAAACGGCAATTGTTTTTTATCTATGAGTGGTAGATAAATTGTTATGACTATTCAAAAGTGCTTAAATCAAGTTTATTTGAATAAATGATTTTCTATTCTATTCTATTTCTTGTTCAGTTTTTTTGGCTGAATTTGCATTCTGGATAGAAATAGAAATAATCTTTAATAAAGATTATTTCTATTTCTTGAATAAACTCAATATAACGTTTTTTTATTATTCTACCGCTTCTTCGGACTCATCACAAGAGGAACGAGCAAGAAACTTGCATGTTGCTCATTTGAATAAATACTTTCTTAAGTAGATTTACATTAACAAGGATTACGTACTCATGCCTTGTGAAATCAGATAATATTGTCAACGCTATGAATTTTAAGTTATGCCTATAAAAACATTATTAACATTTACAAACTCATATGCCAAAAAAAATTTATTATTAACATTTACCAACTCTTCAATTTTATAATGTTTTGTTTACATACAATGTGTTTTATATGAAATTTGAATATTTAAAAAAAATGATCGTTACAATAAAAAACACTATTATAAAATTATGTAAATTTTGTTTGTATTTATAACTATTTTTACTTCGTGACTTAGAGCTTACATCATTAATACATACTTTATATACGTTTGAAGATGGTATCTTCCGAATCAAACACAACTGCGGCATCCAGTCCCTTCACTTCAATATCACTTTTCTCCAGTTGTAAAAGACAAACACTGACCTAGACAAACCACTAGACCCCTTTATTTCATCGTATATTTTTACCGCATTAGTACGGGACTACGCAAACTTCCCAGGGTGTATCGAGGAGTCCGCAGTATAGGAGGGTTTTTGCGAACTGTCCCTAGCAGGGCGTCATAAATCATTCCCGGGATCGGTTAACGCGTTTTTCAACGACCCACAAATGTGGCGTGACACCTTCTATATTTCTATACGATGGGAACATTGAAAGTCGATTATGCGAGATTAAAATTACCGTTCTATTTTTAAATATTTCCAAACAGTAATTATGGCGTCGTTTCAAACAATGACTGGTCTGTATTGCAGTAGTCCGTAGAGTAAAAAGCATTCCATTTTTAAATATATTTCTAACACTAATTTATGATATTGTTTGGAATGATGACTGGTCATATAATAACCATTCCATTTTTAAATATATTGCTAAATTGTCTATATTGTTTGGAATGATGAGCGCTTTTTATTCCATTTTTAAATATATTGCTAAAAATAATGTCATATATTATTTGGAATGATGAGTGCTCAATATTTGGATATTTGTAAGAACAAAACTGCTGTTCTATTTTTAAATATATTTCGGATGATAATTGTGATGATGTTATAAATAATTACTTATTCCATTCTTTAAATAGTACTTATATTTTGTAACTGGAGTTGCTATGAAAATATTATTTTTGAAAATGTAATCGACTTTTTTCTAAATTTTAATATATACACAAATACACGTACAATTTTAAAAAATATATACCTATATTTATATGTTATCTCTATATCAATAGAACTTTAAAAAGTTGATACAAGGATAAGGACAAGACTTAAATTTTTATTACAAATAAAAGCAATAATGAATAAATTTACATAAAAATTGGCATTTGGCCTCATTACTTGTACCCATTTGAAGTTTAAAAGTAGACTAGGCTGTACGGTCTAAGGTCTAAAGATTTTAATTAACTGCAGGCAATAATTACAATTAATAATTAGTAAGAAACTTTAATAATAAAATATTTATAAATGTGCAGTAGTATCAAGACTTTCTAAACTTCATGTCTGCAAACACTCATTGAACAAATAATATCAATTGAACTGACTCTACACACTAAGTATAAAAACACATTCGTTATACTTCTGAACAATCTCCGACGAGATAAATAAACCGTAAACTTAACTCCGACGATCATAACATTTTTATTGTCACAATAACTATTCGTAGCAAAACTTGATCTTTTGATAGAAAGAAAGGGATGCCAAAATGGGATTTTAAGGTTGACGAAAAGAGATAACAAGTGTTAGTAGTTAGTGAAAACATATTAATGTGTTACTAAGTTGAATTACTATATTTATAGTTGTTTGGTGATGTTATTGACGTCATTACGAGGGTTCCTTGTGCGAATAAGAAATTATTACTAATTGGTTTTCCTTCTCTATGGTTCCGTATCGTTTTCTTAAGGAATTTAGAATGTGGAAAATATTTCAATTTTTTTAATTAAGAAAATGATGACATACTTAATGGAAAGTGAACTATACATATATATACAGTATCTTGAAATCATTCCGAACTGACGGTAGATTTGATATGTAGGTACGTTGTCTCGTGTGTGGGGGCCCCACTGAAAGTCAGTGCTGTGGTATAAATTAGATATACTACAGTATAAATGTTGAGTGGGAGTCAAATTCAGCGTTACTAGTATGAATAGAATAGAATAGAATATGTTTTAGCTTTTAAGTTGTATAGTAAATAAGAATACTGTATAGGTGAATAAATGTCTCTATTATGTATTATTATATCATAAGAGTCTGTAATAGACCTACATGAATAAATATATTTTGAATTTGAAGCATGGTTGTTATGCGGTGCATTTTCTAAGGACTAAGGAAACAGTTTATGAAGTGTCACTTCAGCAAGTCACTTGCTAAATATGGCGGTTAAAATAATAATAATAGATCTCGATAATTCAGTGCTATCTAGTCCTAACCTAAGCAAAGCTTGTGTTATGGGTACTAGATAACTGATATAAATACTTTTTTTTAATAAATACAAAATACACATAAAATACACATAGAAAACACTCAGACTAATAAAACAATCATACACGTGAATACAAATGTTTGCACCGTGTTAAGTTATTGAATCCGCAACCATTGGAGAGTAATGAAGTATGCTAAATCACTATATTATTGAGATTAACACATAATAGGTAGCACGAATACAAAGACATGGAACAAAATACGGTTACCGACTTTCTATTAGTCACGTTCAGTTGTCGACAACCCATAGAGTAGGTCTGAAAGAATTAGACGCCCTTTGGAGTCCACACGTCCCATAGGGGTGCCAACTGTACGAGAATTCTCGTACAGTTGTACGAGATATTGTACAAGATACGAGGCCGTATTCATTCTCGTAGAATTTTGTACACGAGATTTTTTTAGATTTTGATCTATCTACTAATTTACTAATGAGTAAATCTCATACAGTTGTATGTATAGTACAACATACGAGGCCGTCATCATTCTCGTGGAATTTTGTACGAGATTTTGACCTATCTACTAATTTACTAATGGGTAAATCTCATACAGTTATATAGTATAACATATGAGGCCGTCATCATTCTCGTGGAATTTTGTACGAGATTTTGACCTATCTACTAATTTACTTATGAATAAAATTTTACACTATCGCTATATTTTTGTATTACTTCTTCTTTTTACATATTCTATTTTGTATACTTACTTTAGTTAGTGTATATAGCACTACATGAAATAGCTATGAAAAGCCTAGTAAACAAGTAACTAACGACATGGACAGGGAGGGGGGATGTCATTAAATAGGATTAGTGACTCAATTGATAGCAACATACACCTATCAGATCAACCTCCACGCGATCCTCTCTCGAAACCATCCTGATTAATTCCTGGAGACTTAGGCACTATGTACTAATTCTTCTGACTTTATTCTCATCCTATCATCCCTTAGTGACATCCCGCCAGCGTAGACAATTAAGCGTAGGAGGTTCCACCATGGATACACCATTCGATATTCATTCATTAAAAACCCGTAATGCACTTAGTATCTAGATAGCTATATACGATACGCCCCTTGTCCTCTTGGTAGACGGAGATTATTCTCCATTGAATAATGTTACAATAACTGTTGACAAAACATTAACATAAGAGCACTATGGATCTTAAGAAATTTTAATTATTTTGTATAATATTTTTTCTGTATTTATATATTCACTCATATTATAATAAGGATATATATTTTATCTTCTTGTATATTCTGGTAATTTATTTATTTATATATTTTTATCGACATTACCAGAAGATTAAATTAGAAAAAAGCTAAATAGGACAAAGTTTTTTTAAACTTTTTTTAAACGGCACAGAATAATTAAGTTTTATTAGAAGCAATATACAATATTTTTGATGTCTCTGTATGGCAACCCTAGCCTGAAAGAATAGAGCGGACGCCTTTTGGAGCCGTCACGTCACCGTCCCTTCCGGATAGCGACAATTTGTCAAAGGTTACACCATACAAGAACAATATGGACCTTAAGAGACTTTAATTATAATGTATACTATTTTTTCTGTGTTTATATATTCACTGGTATTATATAAAAAAAAAGTAGTATTTTTTTTTAATTATTCATAAATATTTTATCTTTTTTTATATTTTTGAAACATTCCGGTAATTTATTAATATTATACATATTTATCGACTTCGTCAGAGGACTAAATGTGAAAGAGGATGAGACAAAGTAAGTTTGAATTTGGAAGCATTAGTCTGTGATTAATCTGTTTTTCAATGGCACAGATTAGTTATGTTTTTATTTTATTATTAGAAGCAATATACGAGATTTTTGACGTCTCTGTATGGCAACCCTGTTCTGAAAGAATAGAGCAGACGCCTTTTGGAGTCGCCACGTCACCGTCCCTTCCGGACAGCGACAATTTGTCAAAGGTTTCACCATAGATAGGTTTAACGGTCTCCGGGAATAAAACATGACCTGTTTGTCCCCTACAATTTTACGATTCATCCCTGTTGCGATGGAAATTAGAAAACATTCACATGTCACCAACAGACTGGGTTGTGACAACTGTATTTGATTTCGGATAGCGGAATTGCTGTAAGACCCCTTATGTGAATAGCAAATGACATGGAAAGATGGACAATGGAAATCAATTTATATTTTTATGTTACCTGTAATTTTTTTTATTAATAATATCCTTGGACAATTCACACAGCACCATCAAGTCCAAAGTTAAGCCGAGCTTGTATGACTACTAGATAATTGATATAAATATCTAGATATTTATTTGTAAATACATATATAATATACATAGAAAACACCCAGACCGATAGAAATAGTCATATTCATGAATACATTTTGTACCGTGCGAGGAATCGAACCCGAACATCGATAGTAAAGCGGTGTGCTAAACCACTAGATCAGCGAGGCCATGTGCTGCGGTGTTTGTATCTATTATAATGTTTTTTTTGGAACAAGGACATATCTGGAATCCAAGGAGATTAATTCCTGGTAAATTCACCATGATGACCAAAGGGACCTGACATGTCATCCTATTATTCTTCACTGGTGACACTCTAGCATTTTGTGACATTACCGTATATACATACAAGAAATAGCCTAAATGGTATCTACTTTTATGGTTAGAAATCCCTTTAACATAAGTAAGGTGTAAAACGTACTTACCTGTTCTACCCACACGTTCGTTGTCATGATTTGATTCTTAAGATTCTGGAAAGAAAGAAAACATAGATGTCAGCTACATGTGTGTGGGAATTGTATTATGAACAAAATCGTTTATCCTGCTTCTATATGGTTTTCTAAATGTAGTAATAATTTACTTGGAACTAAAGTACCGAAACGATAGTCATTCTGTTATAAGAATTAGTTTAAAGAGGTTTACTGTTAGAATAATAAAATATTTATCTTGATAGAATTTATAAACTTGTCTGCACAGATAGAGGTACCCTTTGTCTCAACTACTTCTGCCGCTAAGCAGTTAGATATGTTTTCGTTGACGGTTGAGATATGGCAATGAAATTACATGGATGCAAATACATATGAGTTCTTAGTACTAACAACACATTAGGGGTATCATTGGCCTGTAATCGACGTTGCCATCTACCGTCGGTGGTACGCTAATTTTATTGTCATTCCAGTCATATAAAAAATATACAGAAATTATGTTACAGAGGAAGTTTTGCAAGTGTACAATATACTGGTGTTGATTATTACTAAGATTAAACTAAAATCCAAATATGTAATACCTAACAGAGTTCGCTACAAATAAATAAAACCTCATAATAAATCGGAAACAAGAGTTTATAAAACATAAGATGTAGATAAAGTCCATGGATAGCAAAAAGAATTGTCAAAATCCGTTTAGTTTTAGCAAAGATATCGCGTAACGAACAAAACAAATCTGTCGAATTGAGATCGTCTTTTTGGCAGACGTCTCAAACGAACAACACATCACATCACAGACAACCGTGTGTGTGTAAGTAAAGTTATTCAGATAAATAATAGAGTTGTTGCAAATTGTATTTAACAAGTAATATGTAAGTAGCGGTTCAACAGTAACGAAGTACTGTAACGTTATGAGATATGTGACGCCAGTAGTACATGTTTCAAAAATACATTATTTTATTGTTTAACCATTTATAATAATGTTAATGTATGTTTTTATGAATTTATCTTATTATAACAATATTACAAAAAAGTATATTTTAGTGGTAGAGAAGTACTCATAAGTAATTAGTATTATTATTTATATAGTAATTAATGTAACAATATACGACTTCTAGGTTTAAGTAATGAAATGGAAGTTGTATCAAAAGTAACCAGTATCGAATCGATAGTGCCAGTTGGTAACGGTTACCAATTGTTTTAGTAACTATTAACTATAAATACTTCATTTATCGTTTCTTCCACTAGTATATAACTTAGTCATTGACTGAGCACTCCCGCAGGCACTTTAATGAAATTTCTTGGGAACGTCCGAACAAAGTTATCTGCAACGTACGGAAAGATAAGCCTCGTTATGATCAGAGGTACGGTAATTGCTATTGGCTTCTAGTTGCGAGTTTATTATATTTTTCCTATATTATTGTATGTTGCAGAGAGCGTAGCAGCTTAGTAGCTTAGTAATATAACTTTAACTCGATAGTTTATGTGTTTAAATCTGGCTGACACCAAAATAATTTTCAGTTTCAATTTATATTTCTGAATGATTCTCCGTTGAGGAAAATCTTGATATCAGACCAAAATATATCCAAGTAACAGCCGTAGCAAGCCTTCTGTATTGTTTACTATTTTGTGACAGCTTTCAACCTCTGATTAGTCAATTTGGCATAACAGAAATAAAGATATATTGTTATTGTTTAAGTAACGGATAATGTTATATCCATTACTTAAACAATCATTAAACTTAAAATACATTTTCTGAATACTGAAATTCAACGTTGAAATTCAAACTGTTTGCACAATATCGTATTGGGAATGTAGTAAAGAATGCCAATACTTATAGGAAAACACATTTGAATTCCAAGAATTCAGAATACAAGACTTCAGGAATGCGGTGCGCGAGTCGAGCTCAGCACCCGCATCTTACAAGAAGACGGAATGCAATTTTATCTGATCCCAACTGCTAACTCCACTAATTAAAGTTTAGGAATCTAGAGTTTGCTCAGCAATGGAAAGTTGTAAACTATTGATTTTTCTATCGTACATATTGATTAACATTTATCGTTCGTTATAACCATATTGGTACATTATTGCAATAATTTTGAGCCCTTCTTTAAACTTGGTGTTCAATATGTTTGCGTGTATTTAACTTTAGCGTGATCGCTTAAGCGATAAAACTGTCTTTTGTACCTATATACATTAAATATTCTGTTTTATGTATTACTACTTACCATCACGTGAGCTATCACTCTGTTTACCATTCAAATAGCATAAAAAAGGTAAGAAAGACGCACGTAAACGACCTAGCTAGTTAAAAGGATGTCGCATATTTATGCATGCGTTTATTTTAATTTCAAAACACTATTCTTATAGAATCAACTCATGCGACAAAATATTTGACACATTCCAGTGTACCTGTATAATTTAGTAAATAAAAATGTCATTAAGTTTCCATTTATGGCGCAAGATGGCGTGAACAATAAAAAAGACGTTGGTACGATTTTCTTGGATTTATGTATTTACTCTTTGTTACACTATAAGTAAATTATAAAGAATATAAATAGAAGAAATAATGTCCATAGAGCGGTCTTAATTCATAAGCAAACTCTTCCACTTTTGGGTAGTGCAGAGAAGATAGAAAGTGGTAGATACCGCAAGAATGGACTAGAGAAATAAAAGACAGCAATACTAACTGTGACTGTAAATAATAATAATTAATATATACTACTTACACATGTATACCATAAATACAATGCATTTTATATAAAAAGAAATTTTTCATTCGATTCTATTCTGTTCTGTTTTAACCAGTTCTGGAAAGAATATATCCACCATTCTTCATTATTGTGTTTCATTTCGTGATTAAATGTACATCCTTGATTTAGTGTGAACAGTTCGCTGTTCAGTACCTATATAAAAGTAGATTGGCAAAGTATTTTTGTTTAATTTTATATTACAATACTTCCAAATGAAACGAAATTAAAAAATCATTAATGAATTGCAAATTAGAAGTCGGGATTGTTTCAGAAGCAGAAAATTAAACACTCGCAATTGTATTGACTCTTTTTCATCTTTTTCCAATTTTCCTTAATTCATTGCCTCGTCTATTTACAAATGGATATTACAATAAGTATTATACTTCACGATTAATTATTTTTTTATATTTTAATATACAACAACACAAGCATACTTTATAAAGTATGCACGTATTAATAAAATATAATTCATTAATAATAATAATAATAAAGCGGAGAAAAAAAATAAAATATAGAATAATAATAATAATAGTGTGGTATTCGCCACAAACCGTAAAAATCCAGCAAAAAGGTTGAGAAAGCGAAATACACAAATAATAATAATAATATTTCAGGACAATTCACACAGCCCCATATAGTCTCAAACTAAGCAGAGCTTGTGTTATGGGTACTAGACAACTGATATAAATACGTGGATACATTTTTTTTGTAAATAAATATTATTCATAGAAAACACCCAGATCGATACAAACAATCATACTTTGTACCGTGCGAGGAATCGAACCCACGACCATCGGATAGTAAAGCGGTGTGCTAAACCACTAGACCAATAGGCTGTCATTAATAAACATCTACATTTTTAATTTCACTGTAATTCTATACTTGTTATTTTTATATTGTTTTCATATTACATACATATCTTGTTCATTTATTCAAAATGTTAGAATAACAATAACAAGAAGAAAGTGAAGATTATCACTGAATGTGTGATATTAATTTTCTTTATTTCTATTAATAATAGTATATAATTTAATTAATGAATAAATTAATTCAAGGATTGCTATTATCATTCTTTAATCTTCTTTATTTAGTATAAAATGGAGTCGGTTCACTGTATGTTCGCTTAGATATATTAAACTATGTAACCGAGTTTAATATAGTTTTTAGTAATAGATAGAGTGATTCAAGAGGAAGGTTTAAATGTATAATACACGCACACGCGTTGCGAAGCCGGGGTGGGTATGTTTTTTTTAACGAATGATAATGGAATGTTGCACCCTCTTGCGCAAACGGTTTTCGCCTGCGTGGCACCAGTGGAAGATGATAAGATGAGCATGAGGTCAGGTCAGTTACCCCATCTTGACAAATTCACAAGAAATTTATCACGATGGTTTCCAGGGGGAACCGCGTGGAGATCAACCTGACATGGTACATTGCTAGCAATAAGATAATCAATCCACATTACTAACAATCCCCTTTTCCCCCCGGGGTGTGTATTTTTTTTTTGTGAATGATAATGGAATGGTGTACCCGCCTGCGCTAACGGTTTACGCCGGCGGGGCACCAGTGGATGATGACAAGATGAACATGAGGTTAGGTCAGTCAGCCCATCATGACAAATTCACCTAGAATTCATCACGATAGTTTCCAGGGGGAACCGCGTGGAGGTCGACCTAAAATGGTACATTGCTAGCAATGGGAGTTACTAGTTCCCATTACTAACAATTCCCTCCCCCCCGGGGTGTGTATTATAAAGTGTATTCTAAAATCACTCTTTAAATGATCACCTATAGATAAGTATGATTTGAAATTATACGTAAAAAATATATGTAATAACCTTTCAAGCTGTGTCTTTTGTAATACGATGCTATAAATAAAAATAATGGGAAAAATATTGCTGTACGTTTAAGTAAATACGTCATTAGGGTGCCTTTATAAGAATCTCGTTTCGACTTCGAGATTATTGTATTTACGTAAGGGAACGACGCGAAATAGAAAATTTATAGATATTCTTAAGATAAATGTTTTTAAGGACGAGTATACGGCTTTCCTTTGTCATCTAAAAACCAGAAAGTAAAATATACAATTAAAAAAAACAATGACATGTCTGTTTTCGTCTGTACCGAGGATTTCAAACAAATAATATGTTACGAATATCATAAACGCTGAAATTGATCGTGAACCTATGGTATTCGTAGATAACCCTTCTTGTGAAATATCAGACAATCTTACTAATATTATAAAGTCGAAACTTTCCGAGTGTTTCTGAACGCAAAAACTTCTGAACGGATTTTGATAAAACTTTACAGTACTATAGCTCATCATTGCCTTGCCTTTATCCCATTATTTGGGATCGGCGCAATATGTCATTCTCTTCCACTGCTCTCTATCGGTCGTCATATCTGAACATACTCTTCTTTTATTAATATCATTTTTCACACAATCCATCCATCTTTTCTTAGGGTGTCCCCTCCCTTTACATCCATTTACAGTACTATAGCTAATACATCAAAATAAGATATAGTCTATAAATTTCAACCGCGGGCACAGCGAATGCTTAATATTTTTTTAATAACAATAATAATAATAACAGTAATTCATATGTGGTTAACGACTTAGTAGTCTTAGTCACTGATGTATACGAAGCTGTCTGCGTGTGGACCTCTGTTTCGCCTATTGCAGATTCTATATCATCTTTATTTTGTCTATATAATCTGGTTGCAACTTGAGATGTAGCAGTGAAATTGCGTGGCACGGTAGCATGACATGCATAAGTAACCTTTGAACTAAATTTTTTTTTAATTCTTTGGCATAGTGAAAATAAACGAAAATGTCATGTTATAGTCAAAGGAGTGTAATGGAAAATTATGGTCATCATAATGATGGGATGGGACTGCTGTTTTTGTTGTCGGTTATTACTTACCATCCGGCAGATGGTCACACTATGTACGTATTGCCATTGTAATTACAAAGACAATTGGTTTTTAAGTTTGCATTAGGGACATGCGTCCCTTCTTGCGTTTATAGGATAAGGTAAGTAATATCCATGTTCACACTAGTTAGATTTTTTTATATATATATACGTATTTTTAAGTATGTTTTAGAATTTATTTCGATTTTTACCAAATAAAAGTACCATTTTATTTGATTAAAATCTAGCTTTTCAATTAGCACACTCGTATGGACAAACCAACACATTATAATTTTTTTAGAAGAAAATTCAAGACTTTGAAATTATAATGAAATTTCAGAATAATGAAAAAAATACTTTTGTATTTAGTGTAATAATAGAGTATACTGAGTAAAGCGGAATCTAAATATTTAATGCAAAATTTCAATTGAAAGTATTGATATTGAACTGTGAGAGAATAGACATATAACGAATACTAAAGAATACATATTTTATATATCATAATATAATTGCGTCGACGCATTTCTTTTAAACTAAGCCCATAGACTAAAAATAGGATCAATAAAATAGACATCGTCATAAAAAAAAGTGATATATTCAACTTTCATAATATCCGATCAAGATAAATACTGGATAGAAATCGTTACATTATATAATTTTATTACGCACATAACACAAATTGCTATGGCCTTTACCAGGTTTTAGGATTTGCGAACGATTATTGCAGGGGTGTTTGAATGACGTCATAAATGGTAAACGACGCATAAAAAGTTTAGCCATACAATCTATTGTTTATTCAGCTGATCCACGAACCGTTTGCTCAACTTATCCGGTATCGATTTCGTATTTGTATGAATGTATTTTTTCTAAGTGCAGTTGTGTAGTAGAAGAGTTTAATAGTGGGGATTACGGACGCTATTGACGCCCTGGTCTAGCTGTTTAGCACATCGCCTTACTTCCGATGGGTGCATGTTCGATTCCTCGCACGGTACAATCATTTTTATTAATGTGTATGATTATTTGTATCTGTCTGGGTGGTGTCTGTAGCCATTTTCTTTTTTGTGATATGTTATGGCATTTTTATCTTACTAATATTATAAACGCGAAAGTTTGTGAGTAAGGATGGATGTTTGTTACTCTTTCATGCAAAATCTACTCAGCTGATTTTGATGAAACTTTACAGTAATATAGCTTATACATTAAAATAACAGATAGGCTATAAATTTCATGTGGGTGAAATAGCGGACACAGCTAATATAATAGTAAAAAATGACATCAGATAAATCTTTGAGAAATATTTAATACTAGATGTCCCGCGCAACTTCGTCTGAATCACACTTACTTGACATTTATAATTATATTTCGCCTAATATATATAATATATGAGATTGAGTGAGATTAACTGCATTCCGTTGTCATATAATATATAATATATATAGTAGTAATTTCTTGTATATATATTTATATATTTATTTATTATTATTATTATTATTTATATATTTTTGATTTTTTTGTATATATATATTCATAGGTATGTAAGCTTATTACTATCGATATATATACCTAAGTTAGGTAAATACAAATAGTATGCCTTTTCCCAATACTGCCCTTCAACCGCTTTCTGTTTCTACCCAATGGTTAGCTGGTAGAGAATGCCATATGGCATTAAGCTCGCCAATTGTACATTATTTTAAATAGTGCAATAAAGGATAAATAAATAAATAAATATATTATTGAATTATAGCCTACTAGCTTTGGCCGCGGTTTCACCTTCGTTAAATTTCTATATAAAATATAGACTATGTGTTATTCTGATGCATATGCTATATTACTGTAAAGTTTAATCAAAATCCATTCAATAGATTTTGCATGAAAGAGTAACAAACATCCATCCATACTCACAAATTTTCACATTAATAATATTACTATGATACAGACAAAGTGCTACTGGAAATTTTATTATAAGTACAAGAATAATAGCGTTAAGCATGACACGCGTCCTATATTAAAAGTGATAAAACTTTCAACAGGGGATGTGGAGGCTGTGAGGCTTATTATGCTGGTTTACACTATATGTGGACCCGACGGCGTGTTGGTGGCAGCCAATTATAAAGTTTAATCCACATTGTCCCACACTTGTCGATATATCTACATGCATTGTGGTATAGGCACTTAGCAAAACTTACATTGCTTCCGTTAGGGTTATATCGCGTTGTAAGTAATAGCTGAATAAGTTTAATCGTGTTGTGTTTAACATATTACCTGTCTGCAAATAATTATAGTATATAGTATGTTAATTTTATATTCATGAATGGCTATAAAAAAAATTATGACGTAGTATAGTAGAACTGTTGGAGAAATTAGGACGAAATATTCAAACATTCTGTTCTTAATTTTCTTTTATCTTGGGGAAATCCAAACCCCGAGGTGTCTCACAATTGTGACGAAGCGAACATAATCACTTAAAACTGTTGGATGAATTTGGATGAAATATTCACACATTGGGTTGTTATATTTTTTAGGGGATATTAAACCCCAAGGTTTATCTCTACCGCTTATTGTCGGAGCTACGGGTATGCGAGAATTCTTCTCCATATATCGTGTTGTTAAATATATATCAACAGCTGTCAAAACAATACTCAAAGAAGTGGAATAATTATTATTAATACGCAATGTGTTAATTAGTTTATATATTTTAGACAATTAGAATATATAATTTAATTTTGGTCAAGACATAGTTATAAATATTTATTGTACAAAAATTTATACATTTATTAGCATACCACAAAAAAAAATTAACTTTCAAATTAACACCACAGCACCACACCAACAGCTTTTCATTAAATGTATACGAAATTATCTTCCATTATTAATTTTATAAATTTTTGTTTATCTGTTAAGCTGGACCCATTGTGACGGGATTTGACTCGCTGATAGCTAATGTTGTAAAGAGTCACTTAGGCCACTTTTGGTTTAGAAATTCCATTAATTTTAATTTCACGCGGATAAAGTCGCGAGTAACTGTGAATCCGAATTACAATTCCGATTCGCTTCGTGCAACTAATACATCTTATTATCCAATAACTATAGATTATACAATTTTTAGTCTGTTGAGATTCATTCGTTTTTTCTATGCTAGATAGCACTGCTCTATTCTTCAACACAGTTTC
Organism: Achroia grisella; assembly: GCF_030625045.1. NCBI lineage: Eukaryota > Metazoa > Arthropoda > Insecta > Lepidoptera > Pyralidae > Achroia > Achroia grisella. Next base: position 100,138 of record NW_026712613.1, on the reverse strand, counting down.
CTATATTCGGTGGAGTTTCCATTTATAATTAGAAAAACAGTAATTAGGCAGTCATAATGGGCCTTCTATTAAGATGTTCTTATGTGATTAATAAATAAATCTCTAGTGCTCAAGCAAGTGTCAGTCGTAACAAGTATCAATAACTTTATACAACATTTGTGTTATAATATAGTATTAGGTACACTAATATATTGGTCCAAGGCCAATAATAATTGTTTAAATTAATAAAAAAATAGTAAAATAGTGTCAATAGACAAATAGTATTACTACACCCCCATCCAAACTATTTTAAGAAGTTCAGACGGAGAAAAACCTATTAGATGAATGTTTAAACGTAGCCACAGGTAAGATCGAGTATTAGTGTAGATTTAACTCGGCCAAACACAGCCCTACCTTTATGGATATTATATTACCTACCAGACAAACATTAACTATAATATTTCAACATGAAATACTACATGTCTGATAGAAATCTGAAGGGTTGGGTTGGTGTAGTAATTAGATAAGGGGTATCAAATGTAGGGGATGCGGTCGGGTAACATAACCTATGGATGTACCGAGAATAATAGTAGAATTAATTAACTACTAACCATTATATTTTTTTTCAACACACATGCTCGTAAAATGGATCTAATTTTACTGGTTTTCGATATATAAAGTAGCACATTAAACACAAAATTTACATATACGTTTCAAATAAATAGTGAAGTTATATTCTATAACAGCCGATTTTTTTATTTTTTTATTGAATCTTGAACTGACCGCAGTGCCAGCCACCAGCCAATAGACAATGCGCTAATTTAAAAGTAACTAGAGGGGAAAGCCACAGTATGTGTCACAGTTTTATGGTTGAGTTTATTTAAAATTAAGTATATTGAAAAACGTACGATATAGTACGTGCGTATTTAACACACTCGGCTCTATTACGCCCTCGCCTTGGGTTCAGGCTGAAATTCCGCCCCGTGTGTTATAACAATTATAACGCACTTATATCGTCATATACTATTATGTAAATGGAATAACATACAAGCTGACAGCTCACCTGATAGTAAGTGGTGAATATCGCCTTTTTTGTCACAGTGGTGGCAAAAAATGGCACGCTTTTACTAATTGCAAAAAAGTGGAGGATCATAAGATGAATCAGGTCAGTAAGGCCATTGAGCCAATTCACCAGGAGTTTAACACGATGGTTGCCAGGAGGAATCGCGTGGTCAACTTGACGTGGTACATTGTTAGCAATAGGGTTATTAGTCCACATTAGTGAAAATCCCCTTCCTTCTAACTCAGCATACTTTTATTTTAATCATGATAATTGGAATGGTGCACCCGTCCCCGCTAATGGTTTATATTGCCGGGGCACCTGTGAAGGATGATAAAATGAACAGGTCAGGTCAGGTGATAGCAGCCAATTTGTGGAATTTACCACGATGGTTGTCAGGGGGGTCACGTGGAGGTCAATCAGCAATGGTATATTGCTAGCAATGGGATTATTAGTCCACATTAGTGACAATCCCGTTCACTCCTAATTCAGCGTAAATTGAATGTTTCACAAATCCCTAGGAGATTGACACGTGCTACTTTTGCAGCCTTTGATTTCGCCATAAACCTTACACGTTATGGGCCTAGCATTATGAATTCCTTCTACGCGCCTACCAAAGTGTTGACTAGAGGACGGGGTTCACCGTAATCGAAAATGTCACATAAACCCTACTCAATTTTTGTGTTAAGATCATGTAGGATTTGTTGAGAGTAATATATGAGATTCATGAAATCTTTCACGTCGACGCGCGTTACGCGTTTCCACGGATATTTATTTTAAGGCCCACGACGATGTCTAGTAAACTCGTGAAGTATTTACTTTGACTTGGAAAACGAGCGAAAAGCATATAAATAGGATGTGCGATATTTACAATGTTTAAGTAAATAATAACCAAGGACAACACAACGCTTTAACTGATTCAAAAGTGAGCAGATCATGTACTATGAATTAAACATTAAAAACAAATAAATTGTAAATGAAATAAAACTCTGTAGATGTCAGCTCTATAGAAAAATATTATAACAACGCGTAAGAAACAAAACTAGCAATGAATTGCCATTCAATGCTTTATCGCTGGAAGACGATCTCAGAATTAAATAAAAAAAATTTGCAACATTAATAGAAGCAGATAGAAAATATTTCGTTTTATATCTACTGGAAGCGAACCAGCGACAATTGAATTAAGGTTGTGTACTAAACAGCAAATCACCATGGTCGTCGAATCGAACCAGCAAAGTACTTTTTATCCTGACGTTTTATTGACTTAGATTTAAATTATAATTAAATTAACTAACACTTTGATGAAGTAAGACACACACAACACAACTTTACGCAATTAACATAAAACCAAATTACTAAATTAGTTGGTCGGCATTAAGGTATACTTACCGCATGCCAAAGTGTCAAGGATTTTTCTAAAGCTGATTGAAAAAAAGCCTATGGACGCATGTAACACCAGAGTTGTCACGTGTGTATTACCGACCCTAAAGAAACCTTAATATAGCCTTCTTGCAAAACCCTATACTGTAATATCTTGAAACTACTTCGGTAGGTAGTTCATTCCACAATCCAAGTGTACGCGGAGGAAGCTCCTCTGAAACCGTACTGTATTTGTTATGTTTTAATATGGTGTTAAAAGGCAAATACTGATGACTCACCTGACGGTAATTGACAACCTTCATCTATATTATTATATAACATCGTATTAACCTTATACATTCTTGAGGATCAAGACTAAAGCCAAATAAAGTGTTTAAAATAAAGCCTTTATCTAACATGAAACTCTATTATTTCAGTTCTACTATATTTCACTAACCTGCGCAACTTCTTCAGTTTACCTGACATTTATCATATGTCGCCGACTTTACATAAAAACTTTTGAAATTGTAACCTATATGTATATTCTGATTTATAAGCTATATTACTGTAAACTTTCATCAAGATCCGTTCAGTAGTCTTTGCTTTATAGAGTAACAAACATCCATTCATCCACACAAACTTCTACTTTCATAATATAGATAGATGGATGGATAATTTATTTGCTTCAACATTTACAACAACAATACAACAATATATATTAGAAAGATGAGCAACGGCCCCTTTGTAATATACAGACAAAAAACTTTTAAAGGTTAAAAAACACAACAGGATGGCTACTGCATAATTATTAGTATAAATTTATTTTAATTGTAAACAATATTTCTTCCCAGTACGCTGCCTGTATAACAGTAGGTGTAATAGATCAACCAGCACTATCCATCCATCCATACTCACAAACTTTCCCGTTTATAATATTAGTAACATTCTCTGATATTTCAAAATGGTTATCTACAAATACGACCTACCATGATCAATTTCAAGACGTCGTTTGCAACTCAAACGCCTTTCCAGGCCGAGCCATCACTGACCGAACCTGATACAATTATGAAGTTTAATTACTTATCAGTTAATAACTCCTGTGATGAACATCAATATATCCGCTCAAGTAATATAAGCATGTATTTAATTATTTAACCATGTATGTTAGAGAAGTAGACGTATCTGCAAGCTTCTGGCATTCCAGATACATTTAAAAATATAGTGATCCGTCCACAATTTACTCAGCGCCATCTAGTCCTAAGCTAAGAAGACATTGTATTATGGGTACTAGACAACTGATAGATATACTACACTACTTACATGTATATTTTTGTAATTTTTGTAATCTTTGTAATCAAACTCATGAATATAATTGTTTGTACCGTGCGAGGAATCGAACCCACAAGCATAACTACACTAAGGCCATCGTTATTATAATTACGGTGATAATTTACTGAAATACCATCAACATCTTTTTAGAATTTGCAAGCTTATGATCGGATATTAACTTTTCTATTCTAAAGAGTGAGACTAACCAGAGCTAGTGTTATGACACTAGCTCAGGTTAGCTTGGGACTGGATACCGTTGCATAAATTTTACACGATTATTATCTAAGCTTTTTCTCTTTGATTTATATGTATGAGGATTTGTTCTGAAATGTCTGTGTTGCGAGTAGAACCACATAAATATATCTATATTTTCAAGCGGAGTAAATTAAACATAAAGCAAATACAAACATAATGCAAATACTTCACCATTCACCCGAAATGTATACGAAAGATTTTCAAAGGGTAATTGATAAGTTTTGAAATGATTTTGATGTATCGCATATTGTATAGATTATTCAATGTAATTTATACTTTACGAAGCCTCTGAGATGTCTATTGACGTTCATTTCATATTTAATTTTAAAGCAATCAAATAAATGAGAAGTCAAAGTTACTCTATTAATTTGATTGATTAAATAACTTAGGGCTTGCCATTTATATTGTGATTGTATTGAAGTTAATGATTCACATTTGGAGTTCATTAAATAAGCATTATTAATTTAGTTTTACAATATGTTTTACGTATACTTTTCTATTAAAGATCTAGAATCTTCTAAAAGATTCTTCTACAGAGAGTTCTGTACAAGAACGTGTATATAAAGCTACGATAGCAGGCTTCTACTAGATTTGGCCGGGCATGGAGAGAAACGAGCTGTCAAAGTGAGTGTTGCATGACTTCTTAATTATCCAAAATGGCAACGCATATATGGTACCACACGTCACTTGATAACGCAAGGGCAATTAGTAATTGACACTGTGTTCTACACCCCCCTAGAGTGGTGAAGGTTGGGACCTCGGGGTAAACCCTTTTGCCCCGCCATCGACTCCGGATAAATGGGTTCACAGCATATTGGGGCTGGTTTCTAAAACTAACTTAAATTATTAGATCTAAGTTAGTGATTGAAAAATATCATTATTTAGATATATATTATTTAAGTTATCCTAACTTAAAAGGTACCATATTTGGGGACTTAGTTTTCCTTAGATTCTTTTTATAGTTTTTTAAATAAGTTATTAAGATATTCATGTTCACATGTTCTCATGTTCACAGACGATGGGTACCATCACCAGGGGAGCAGTTAGCTTGTGTACCGTTCCACTTATACAAAAAAAGATGTTCGCAACGCAGATGAAAAACAAACTGACACGTTATGTTTTATTGTGTAGAGAGTAGCCCGGCTTAATGAGCTCTTACCCGGCATTACATAACACAATTCCATTATTACGTCCACAATAGCATCCCATAAATCAACACGGCCAGTAGAAGTTGACATCTTTTTTAATAACAATAGAGCCAATGTCACGTCATCCTTTGTTGGTTGGCTTATCGCAAACAAGTCTGAATAAGGATGCCCGACTACAGACATTCTTTTCAAGCGAAGATTCCTGTTAGATACAGGTGGGGTTAAATTTGGGTATGATAACACGATGGAGATTATCCATCTACTTTCATGCTTTATTCCTTTTTGGAGCGGCTTTAAACGGAGCTTTCCTGGTTGCGTCTAATCTCCCCGATTAGCTTCGCACACGCTGAGTTATTTATGACTAATATCTTCTCGAGCGTGGTAGTCTCGAGATTTAGTACACGTAATGAGTTCAACTCTCGCCGATATTAAAAAAACTTGTGTTGTCAATTTATATTTCTGACTGTACTTTTATAACAAATCGAATTAAACGTAAAATATTGATTTTTAATGTACTATGTTAATAATAATTATACTTGTTATAATATCTTAAAAATAAATATTTATAATTTGATTGATACCGACACTACATACATAATGTATATTATATAAAATCATATAATATACATATATGACTGCCTCACTGAGATAACTGTCACGCAGATACAAAATATAAACGGCACTTTCATAGTTATAATGTTGTCGATTTGATCTAGTGTTATATTTATAACATAATGCCAATATAATGGATCTGAAATTTTGAATAGTTTCAGCTTCATTTATTTTTAACGAAAATAATAAAAACCAATGAAAAGGTAAATTACAAAATACATACTTTTTGTTATTTGAAATTTGACGTGGTCATTATTTATACGTAAAATTAAGAAAATCGTGAGTTACCGGTATTTTGACAGGTTGTAACACTGTCGAAATAAGTTTTTGTATTTTATGTTGGGCTAAAAAGGACTTGTATCCAGAGCCGTAAAATATTATATAAAAAAAAATCGGGTAGTCAATAAAAATATATAAAATGTGGTAAGATTCCGCGATTTTCTTAATTTGAAATACAGTTCTAATTACTACACACGAAGGTTTGAAATGGGAGATTAAAATTTAGAAATAGACCTATTGGCTTACATAATACTTAACATATTATGTTTTCCCCAAGGCGTTGTTGTTTTTCCATCTTGATTCGCAACCCCATTAACATCCCTACTACGTAAGCGTCTCACCCCATAAGAGGAGGATACTTGCCTCCTATTATCACAGGGCCCAAGAGGTTTGGCATGGATAATTATAATGTTAATATTTTATAGTCATTATAATAAACAATGAGTTTATTACTAAAAAAGTGGAACTCATGTAACATAAATATATTTTTTATATCTTCTATATATATAAAAAAGAATTGCTGTTCGTTAGTCTTGCTAAAACACGAGGACGGCTGAACCGATTTGGCTAATTTTAGTCTTGAAATTATTATATTGTAAGTCGAGGGAAGATTTAAACGGTGATAAAATATGAAGAAATTGCATAGAAAATAACAAAATTAATTTTTTTCCATACAAACTGTTTGTACCTGTCAAATTGGATTCATTCAGAAATTTATTGATTTACTAATCTTCAAATAACCCATGACATATTATTTAATTCTAGAGTTTGCAGGGTTAGGTAGTGAATTTTATAAAGATGAAAAATGTGTATTTTTTATACTACGTAGATTAAGCATACGGCCCAGCTGATAGTAAAAGGTTACGGTAGCCTATGAACACCTGAAACACCAGGAGTGTAAAGTGCGCATTGCAGACCCTAAAAAGATTATTTGTTGACATTGAATAGACTCTGTAACTACTAATACCATTAGAATCCTACATAATCCCTGATAAACATAGGAGAAAGTATATTTAAAAAAACGTTAGAGCTCCGTATGAAAACTTGGATAATTTAACTCAACATGTGAAAAAAAAACTAACAAAATACTTATATAGCATATGTTACAGATATTATTGTTAATAGATCAAAGTGATGTACGAGCTTCAATATGATAATCAAGTACCTACATCAATATCGTAGAGCGTATGTATGCGAGTTAAAAATTATAATTAAAAAAAATTTGTTAAATACGTGCGAAGTCAGGGTGGACTGCCAGTTTTAATCATGGAGAGCGTCGTGATCTAGTGGATCATTATTCTGACATATATACAAAACTGTCGTAAGGTCAAAACTGGATAAAAATTAAACTTAGTTCGTGTTTAAATTTATATCATCAGGAAACATCGATTTCAAACTTTGACATCGCTAATTGACAAAACCTCTTGTTACCTCATTTAGTTTAAAAGTCGATATAGTATCTATACTTTAATAAATTAAAGAATACTATATACAATAATACTACAGTCCGTTTGTCTTGTAAAATATATTAATATTGAAAGTTTAATAATACATATAAGAGAAAACATAAAGTTTCAAGATTTGTTTGTTTACTTCAGATACTATAAATGTCTCGAACTCCGTTTTATTTTTCCTGCTATATAGAAGCTGACCTTTTATTTGTATTTGTCATGGATGGTACAGAATAAAATAAGCATTCAGACTTTTGGTTATGGTACAATAATTTTTTTATGATAAATATAAGTTTAAATAAATAACGTATATAATTTGAAACTCGTTAATTGTATGTAATAAAATTTAAATAAATATGGACACAATTAAGTAAGATAAAGGTGAATATCTTTTCTAAAAAAAATAACGTAATAACTATTATAGTAGAGTGGCTTATAAATTAAATTCAAGTTCATTAATCATTTATTCATGTAGGACATTTTAGCCGTTCAGAAATGTTAGATTTTTTATATTATATTTTTTCCCTACCGTCTTATTCCAGTGTATCCTTTGATATCTTATTATATATTTTATACCTATTCTCATATACCTATTGACTTTTTCTAAAATATAGTTATATATATCTAAACTATAGTATTCATATTCTGCTTTAAGGAAATAAGTGAAGATTTTTGTGAACATATAGAATATTTGCGTATATAAATTCAGAAGCAACGGTGACAGTTTATTCGCTATTAAAAAAACACTTATTTTTATTCTAAAGTTGAAAAGACAAAATCAAGCTCAAAGGCACATTCCATTAAGGCACAATGTTAGGTACACAAGGCACTAAGTCACAGCTGCATATTGGTCAAGCATTTACAACATAATACATAACATTGACCTATTTCTCATCACGTCATCAGGTAAACAATACACCCTATGTTACAACAGGGAGCCCCGTCGCTCCGTAGATAACCAAATAGGGTCTATTAAGACCCATTGTGGATAAGATAATAGCGAGATTATAGTCCAGTCCTAAACACGGACGGCACAGTTCAAACCTAATAGCCATAATATAGTTATTGCAATTAGGCATTGTTATATATAGGTATTTAAGACATGTATGGATTCCAATCAGATACATTATTATAGGTACGTAATAAGAAAGTCATCAATGTTTATAAAAAAGGCAGTTAGTCTTTAATTTTAGTGAAAGATAAAAATCTATTTTGATACAAGAATCATATATTTATTAATACCTATACTTTATTAATTCTGTGATATTGCCTTTAAAATAAACAACTATTCATGATTTCTGAGTATACTCCTATATAAATTGGTAATTAATATTAAAAAACCTTAAAAAAACAAAAAAACAATTGTCGTAAAATAAATTTACATTATGGTACTGTTTACCATAGGCCGTATGCTTGTTAGCCAACGATGTAGTATATAAAAAAAACCTTAGTCTAACCTATTTCAGTTGCCACGTAACTTGCTCTATAATGTGTTTAATTGTAAGGTGAAATTACAAGATAAGAGGCATGGCATCTAAGTCCTCTAGAATGGCACGGCATGAGTAGTATCATAAATGTCACATGATAAAAAAATATAGTATATAAAGATACTAACTGTTCCCGCAGTTTCATCTGCGTTAAATTTCAATATAAAATATAGCCTATAAATAATAACACATAGGCTATATTTTCTGATGTATAAGCTACATTACTGTAAAGTTTCATCAAAATCTGTTCAGTGGTTTTTGCGTGAAAGAATAACAAATATCCATACATATTATTAAACGATTACGAACGCGAAACGTTTATAATATTAGTAAGATGTTTATCGCTTATCATCAGGTACTTGTTACCTATTTTAATTACATAAAAAAAATAACTGCAAGAAACAATTTATATAATGCTAAATTGTCTAGTCTTTTATGTGATATGTAATTTTCTAAAAGGGTTCATAGTCCTTAAACGTTAGGTAATGTTTTGCATTAAACGCCATCAGTTGCAGGTCTGTTTTTCCCACCGATCCCTCTACATTGCGAGGGCATAAATAAAAAAAGGCTCAAGAGTTCTGGACGTTTTAATAACAAGCAGACCTTCATCATAGAACCCTTTGTTGCATACGTGACTATGATAGTTACATTCGCCAGTTTAAGGTGACGTGTACGTCCACTCCGGGTGTTACGTACTTTAGAGAAGATAGAGGTAAATGTAGGGCAAGGAAAGGGTCAAAAGTAAATGGTCGTTGCGAAAGGGCTACAACAAAAGATGCCGGTCTGAAGTCAGCTTTTTTGTTACGTGATGAAACGAGTAACGACATGTGAGGATGTGTAAGGGGTTAGGTGTTCTTATTGTTTTTGTAATTTTAAGTAAATAACAACCATTACACAAGGTTATAATTAAAGAAATGTAAATTTAAATTAGGTAATTACATTTTATAATATTGTACATATTATAAAACTTAGAATTTATAGTAATGTACTAGACAGTATAAGAAACATCATTCTACCTTCTTCAACAAATTGTTGATGTAGCACATAAGGTGACAACACTGAAATGGGATTGACAGGATACGTGGGCTGCATACCTACCGTTGTGTAGGACAAATTCTCATCAGTATTTCTTAGCTTGAGCGCGTCATGCCCTAGTGGTTTACTACGGTTACAACGAAAGGTCGGGAGTTCAAATCTGTCGAACACGAAATAACTTTATCTGTCAAATTAATGTTCTGATTGACTCTCCAGTGATAGAAATAGTTATAACAAATAATATCTAAAATTTAAGATGTCATGATGATTGGATTCAAATATACCGAGAGAAATGTGGGCATGTCATTACTTATTATATATTATTAGTTGTTAGTAGATAATGTTTCTGACTAACTACTTGAGATAATCGTGAAGTTATATAATTATTTCTTAGTGATCTTAAAATTTAGAAAGATCTTATGGCGTAGTCTACGTACGCGGTGAAGAAACGATCGGTTTCACAAATTGTTCATCACCTGATGATGAATTGGAAGTACTCTTGACACTCTTGACATTCGTCCCAACAGGAGTCATTATCAAAAGTCAAAAGTGACATATAAAAAAAGAAGTATCGAAAAATACAAATATTTATATTAAGAACTAGCTACGAGTACGAGTTAATTTGTTATTTAATAAGAACACACAATTTATAAATTGCTTTGTAAAGTGAGGTATAAGAACAAAACGATGAATACAAAATAATAAATTTTCCATATAATGGAACTAGGCCATATGACTGGTGTATAACTGAATTTATATTCCGACTACAAGAAATTGAAATATTGTAATTCATTGTTCCTAGAAATTGTACTCCTGGCTCACTTCCAGCTATGAACATATCAAAATTGTTTCGTGTTTAAAAGATAGGTAGGTTATATCGTGTCCAGCATTCTCTTGCTGTATTTTGTACAGCAAGGTCGATATGGCTTGCCTCATACTTCATGGCCATTTCTGTTTTCTATAGAATTGAAGATTTCTTTAGGAGAATTATCAAATATGTACCAATTTTATTAAATTATGTAAAATGTCTAGGATAATTGATATATTTGTATATATTCGTATGTTTGTAAAGACTAAAAGTAAGAATTAACTATTAAATAGTGTATTATTAAATACGTTATGCTCAAATTTTGCTGGTTATATTTGGACCTAATGGGCAGGGGATGCACCTACCGCCGAATAAAAAGTAATCTTATCTCCTTATATATATAGGTAGTAATAGTGTATAACAGTACAGAAACAATATAGTAAACAGTGTCAAGAAGTAGTAGAATATGTAACATATGATATAAATATTACCACGACATCCAATTCGTGGTGGACGCAACACTTGAAGTTCGGTGATCATGGTTACTGTAAACTAGTCTGTTAGTTATTTCTTTGATTAGTATGTTATGTTTTTATCTTAATCTACTCTTATATACGTATGCTGCACCTTCTTGAACAACCTTACTTCTTCTCAAATATAACAGACCGCAACTTGAAGTTCGTGGTGAACGTAACACTTGAAGTTTATGATGAATGCAACACATGCAATGAAGTTGAATACAGCGAACTACGTAAAACTTGAAGTTCATGGTGAATGCAACACTTGAAGTTGTATACAGCGAACTGTATTTGAAAGAAAGAAAGAAAGAAAGAAAAATATTGTGAATCCAATGTTGTAGAGAACGAGCCTATCGCCGAAAAAAGAAACCTATCTCTTTGTTTATAGTACAAATATTATTCAAGCGTTCTCGGGTAAATGGGCGTTTAGTCGGCCCCCGATTTTCTTGTTATTCCTGTAAACACACGACAATCTGTGTCAATAAGCGCGAACTTATTTTGTTAACGTGATCGAAATCGTTAAGTATGTTTTTCGTACGAGCAATACAGAAATATTATTGGCGCATTTCACAACAGTTGTTTGTAATAGTTTTCGAAAGATACCGAGTGTGATTGAATTCTATTTCTTTAGGTGTTTTCTTAACCAAAAATGTATTTAAGTATAATAAAATAAGGTTCACACTGCAGCTATGGTTATCGATTCGTTGGAATTTTCAGCTGTATTGTAAATTTCAACGGACTTACAAAAAGTGGAAAATTTCTAGTTTTTAATTATATGTTTTTATGCTTGCTATATCTACATATCTACATGAACAACGTCTTTATGTCATTAATAGTCTATATTCTAGTTAGATTGTGATCATGGTTACTGTAAACTAGTCTGTTAGTCTATCTGGTCCTTGTATTTGTGGTATCGTTTCCGGGATTATTTCTTTGAACTTAGTATGTTATGTTTTTTTTATCTTAATCCACTCTTATATACGTATGCTGCACCTTCTTGAACTCTATTCTTTCACCTTACTTCTTCTCAAATATAACAGATTGTTCCTTGAGTTTAAACGCCCATCATCCATATCCAAACTGAAACAGGTCGCGTGAACCTTATGGCCTTGAACTAAAAACGAAACTCTTAGTATCTAAATAAATAAGATCTTCATAATGGAGATGTCATAATGATACCAGTTCTATTAATCCGATTATAAAAATGATCCGTCATTTTACACAGAATCCTTTAGTCATTAAACTAATATATAAATATAAACAGCTGGTGAAATTAAATATCAATTCATTGCACAGAAGCAGGAAATGACACGAAATAATTAAAAACGTTTAGTCTTCAAGCGGACAATTAAGCTAAGTGACATTATTTAAGAGTGCGTTTTATGTCTTATATTTAACTTAACAATTTCTAGCTATTTACTAAGTTATCAACGAAATTATTTAAATTATATTTTAAATGTCACCTATTTAAAACACAGATTAAATAACGAAATTATATTTATGGGAGTACATAGGTAAACAATCTGACGGCTCATCTGGTAGTAAGTAAGTTGTATCGGAACTCTATATGCGAGTCACGCCTCATATATCGTCCATGCACCGATATTTTAAAGGATAATATTTGAAAAATTGGTGAAACCCTAAGGTCCTGAGGGTACTAAATAAACCAAAACAATACAATAATTTATTTTTAGGTACCAATTTTATAGATGCATATGAAATTCTACAAGTAGAGCCAAACATAAAAATAAACTTATTCACCTTCGCAGAAAATAAAACCGTAGCGCGTACAATTATCTTACATTTCGAACACTATGTTATAGCACTTATAACTCTCTGTACTCTGTACCGTAATTAGAAGTGCCTAAATATCGACATAATGACAAGAAGCGAGTCTCTTGCAATCACAAAGAAACAGCAAAATAGTAAAAAAAACTAACAATTATTGTTAGGATCTGCTAGAAAAATTTGCGTCCCTTATATTTCACACACACAGACAACGTTTAGTAACATTGTTTGTCCGTGTGGAATTTAACTTTACTTGTCTAAACTAAAATACTTTTTCTATAATAAAAGTACCCTAAGTTACTCCTTATTACATTAGCTAGATATCAAAAAAAGTCCCGTCAAAATCGGTTGAACCATTTCAGAGATACAGACCAAACAGACAGACAGACTAAAATTGTAATAAATGTTATTTTGGTGTATGTACCGTATTTATATTCATATGGACGTAGTAAAAAACGTTATTTCAATATTACAAACAGACACTCCAATTTTATTTATATGTATAGATGTAATAGTTATCGTTTGTCGACCAGAGGCGTCATTAAACACGTGACATTCCCGATGAGTACAACTCGTTGCCAATTTCCGCGCCGCCAACTCTATGACAAATGAAACTGGACGCACGCCAGTGCAATTTCGCGTACAATGAAAAATCACTAGTGCACTTCCATATACATAAATACATTTAGGTAATATACAATTATCTAAATGTATCTTAAAACTAAAATTTATTTTATTTATTTATTCATATTTACATATATTTACAATATGATATGTTTATTTTGATTCTCCTTTTGTTGTTTTCGGTCAATTGTAATTCCAATAAATGGAAATTGTAAGAGGAGGAAACTGGTACCTAAAATACAAGTTTCTCTATTTTCTTTCTTTCTTTTATTTGTCTAGTTTAGGTATAATGTAAAATGTAAATATTGGATGAAAAAGAAATTATTATTGTAATAAATTATCAATACATACATGGATGTACTATGTCCATTTAAAAAGGTAGCAATTTGATAGATAACTCATTCTATATTGACTTTGTGTATATATATATATATATATATATATTTGTAAATATATAATGTGACTGTGTTGATGACCTAATAAATTATATTATATTAAATTAAAATAAACTTACAATTTGATGTATATTGTCAGGTACCACAATCTTATATAAGAATCACCAGTTGTCAATACTCTTCCGTGATATTTTACAAATTTCAACTATTGTTAAATTTGTTAATTATTTACAATTGTTTTTATAATATTACATCGTCTTCATACCTGTAGGTTTTACTCAAATTGTTTATGTGAGTTAAAGAAAACATAAAATTCAAGCAATATTTAAGTTATTTAAATAAAGATTCTTTCTATTCTATTACTTGCAATAGAATAAAATATAAATAATCTTTATAATTGTGAAATTACTGTTTTATATTGGTATATAGATAAGTAGGCATATTTTATTTACACATTTATATACGTAAAACCTATATGTTCAGTGGTAGTATTAAATTACGTAATAATTAAATATTTTGTTAACATTATTGGTACTATTACGTAATATCTTTATAAAACCGTCTGTATAAAAAAGCTCAGAAACCGTAAAAGTGTACGAACAAACTACGCCGAGCGTTTGAAGTGTACGAACGAGGGACGCATTGTACGCGCGAAAGCTATTACAGAGAACCAAATCAAGAAACGATTTGTTGAAAGGAATTTTTTATATATAATATTGAATCGAATGCTTGCATATATATATATATAAATTTATATATATATATATGCAAGCATTCGCTTTCCTATTCACTATTGCAATAGCGAAAATATTCGTTTCAGTATACCGCAGTATATATATTCGTTTTTGATATGAAGATTGTCATCTGATATATTAAAATTATTTCTTATTTGTCCGCAGTTTATTCGTTTTGTTATAATTTTTTGACTACTTATTGTTTGCGCTTGCATAAAAGTTATAGAAGAGTTTGTCTGTTTTGAATGTACTTTCTTGAACTAGAGAGAAGGGGACTAATAAACCCATTGCTAACAATGTACCATATCAGGTTTACCTCCACGCGATTCCCCTGGAAATTATCGTGGTAAATTGCTATTTGCCAAGATGGGCTGACTTGATACTACTATACTTTGACTTGATACATTTTATCATCTTCCACTAGAGCCCCGCTAGTGTAAACTGTTAGCGCAGGTGATCATCATTCCGTGATCAGCCTTAGAAAAAATCTTTTAAACTATTATACTACTAACTAGTCATATTTGGATAAATCTTCATTCAGTGGATCCATGGACGAGGGTTGTCGCCATTTGTTTTAAATTAAACAGAGAGTGAAACTGTAGGGAATACCTAGCATTTCACAATATATAGTTAGTATTTATACTTTATAGTACTTTTACTATATAAAATCATAATAAAAAAATGAACATCAGGTTTAGTATTTGATAAATCCATACTAATCGTCATCTGCTTCTACCTTATCCCTTTCATTTGGGGTCGACGTAAAATAATATGTCCTTCTCTTCCATTCATCCCTGTTCACAGACATCTCGTTATTTATTCTCTTTCTTGCCATATCATTCTTCACATAGCCGATCTATCTCTTTTTTGGCCTTCCTCTCTCCTTATATATAAAGTACGTATAAATGTGGATAGTCCACATTCATATATAAAATCCAACAAATTAATGTTATCTGTAAATACGAAAGTTTGTCTGTTTACGAACTTATCACTACTAAACAGCTGACCGGATCTTATAGAAATGAAGGGTACCATCTGGTATTACGAGAACATAAGCTATATTTTATCTAATAATAATCTGAAAGGGAAAAAATAGGGGTTGATAGTTTGTGCAGACGGAGTCGTGTGTCGCAGTTAGTGTAAGGCACAAACTAAGGCTAAATGTACATACACGTCACACACTTGCACACATCCTATTTAATTAGGGTCGCGTCACACGATGCGGATCGGCGAGATAAAGCGTGGCCAACGGTCACAGACCCGCCGTCATCCCATTGATTTCCGTCCTCTTTTAAGGGTTGTCAGATAATAAAAAAAGATGGTTTCCCTTAAACGACTTTACTAAATAGTAAGTATTACTATCAATTGTCGGAATTCTATACTATAAAATATGAATCAATTTAAAACTCCCTTTGTTGTTAATTTTATTGAAGTTATATATAATATATGTCTCTTTCTGCCTTTTTATAAAATTATCAATTTACAGAACAGGAATTGAGGAAAACAATTTTTTTTTTTATGTTTTTAAGAATCGTAATATAGTTAATAGATGAATTATGCAATATAAAGTGAGAAAGAAAATTTAAGATTTGTACTGAACAATAATAAATTATTTATGTATATTATATATTATATATAATATTTCTTAGATGTATTTACAATATGAAAAGCTTACGTAGATGTACCAAATAGTAGCAATTTTTTTTTCGGTGATACAATTAAAAATAGTAAAAAAACTATTTGAATCTGCGAAAACCCGTGCTGTCTTAGATAATCACGAAAAAACCTACAATGTGAGAGTAGGCACCGTTCCCTTCCTGATGAGATTATAGCAAAGCTGAAAAGCTGAGGGCTCTACATAAACTGGTCATTCGATAACACTCGTACCCAATGACCTCCCTCACTGGCCCTAACTGGGATTTATGTGGCCGAATTAATGGAATTTAACATTAAGCCCTTTGTAAAAAGAAGCTACTGGAATTAAATGGAACAATTGAGAGAAGAAATCTGGACTCCGTGCAAGATAAGCCGTGTACACAGCCGACATTTTAAAAAGGCTTTTGTTACTTGTTAATGTAGTGATTTATTAAAAAAAATGTAAACCCAAAGTAAATGTACTAAATCTATAATATTGTTAATTTTATCTATTCAAAACAAAATGGCTGAAAGATATCTTAATGGAATTTCCCGTGAAGTTGGATATAGAGTGTATTTTATCGATAAAAAGCAAAGAAAGTATGGTAAATAGCTAATATAATTTATACTAATATTTAAAAGGATGAGATACTGAGCAGATTTTGTTCCCGGTACTAGGGCATTACTAGGATGGGTTACTAGTATTGTTAAATAAATGTAAATGTAATATATAAGTTTTAAAACATATTTAGTAAATAAAATTTATTTTAAATAATAATAACAAAAGGTGTTATACCTTAACTGACTTCATATATAGTGTTTCCAGTACATATTTAACACAGTGGTAAATTCTACTATTCATTTTATGTAATTAAATTAATAGTTTAATATTCTTTTTATAGCATAGGGGAGAAATAAGCTTGCGGCTCACTTGATGGTAAGTGATTACTGCAGTCAATAAGCATCTGCAACTCCAGAGGAATTGCAAGTGCATTGCCAACTTTTTAAGTAGCAATAAGACATTCAGTTTCATTAAATTCTTGTATGATGATGTTATTCTATTCGGAGTTTATTTTGTGTAAAATTTAAACCAATTTTGTTAAATTATTTTTGCAATCGCGAAGGGTCCGTTGCCGTCATCCTGTCTGTCCCTTAACAATTTCATCCGGATTTGTTGTTGGTTTGTTTTCTTTCCGGAACAAACATACATGGTACGTTAAGGGTTAATCCTCATTGCGAATTTTAATTGCGATTTATTACGCGCGAATTATTTTTCCAAATACTCGTATCTCTTAGAATATTGTATAAAAATATATACGTGTCTGTACAAGATATAGAAATATAGGTAGATACTATGATATTTTCTATTCTGTTTTTTCCGATAATACATATAGTTACTTAATTATGGAAAAAATATTATATTTTATAATTCTTAAAGCTTACTAAAAATGGTTGACGGAGTTTATACGCTCTATAGCTATAGTTTTGTGGAGCGATGATATGTGTAGAGTTGCGAGTAATAATTGAACGAGAAGGACTGAATTGAATTGAATTGAATTGCGTTTCTTGGGAGAGGCATAGGCCTCTGCTCCACTGCTAGACCTATGTCCAGTACAGTGGGCTGCAGTGGGCAGATAATGACGATGATAACCTGTTGAAAGCTAGACTTTCAGCTAGTAATGGGCTGCATTCATCGGACTCTGCCACGAGCATCAACTAGTGTTTAATAATTATAAGACTTAAATATAAGAAATATACTATAAAAGTAAAAATTATAATCTTTATCTGTTCTTAATTTAAAATGAAGTTCCGGAAATCCCTAATCTGGAAAAATCACTTTAAGAAAATGATTTTTTACATAAATCCTTAGATGGTTTTTAGGAATTCGTGTTTGCTTAAATGAGTAATCTATAGTCGTTTTATTTAATACCTATCACTTATTATATTTAGGTTATTATATAAAATATGACTAATTCTACATATATATATGTTTGTATGTTTGTATATGTGTATACATATATACTCACATATACAGCACTACTCACATCTTATCCCCACACATCCAAATAGTTATGTACAAAAACACTCCTTCCTTTACTATAAGTTTTCTTTTAGTTAAGTGATACAACCAGAACTATATAGCAAATAAAACATATTATAAATAATAAAAAATAAATAACCCTGGACAATTAACACAGCGCCATCTAGTATCACAGTAAGCATTGTGTTATGAGTACAACTGATACATTAACATACTTAGATTTGTTATAAATATATACATAATACAAACAACATACTCACGAATACAATATTTGCACCGTATGAGGAATCGAACCCGCGATCATCGGAAGTAAAGTGATGTGCTAAACCACTAGACCACGAAGCCGTCAATATTTAACAACTAGAGTTTATCTCTCTTGTTTCTCTATATATACAAGCCTGCGAGCCTAATGTACAAATTCAATGAAACATTAAAAATATGAATGGTGTATTAATAATAATAATAAATTAAAACAACATATAAAAATATTCATTAATAATCAGGTTGTGAACACTGATTAAATTTTTTGTTCTTTGCGATAGCATATGCTGGAGGTCACTCTATTCTACCAAATTTGAATTTTAATAACTGTATTTATCATAAACATGTTCCACTATTATTTGAAAAAAATACGAGCTGAGTTTCTTGTCAGTTCTTCTCATCTCGATATCATTCCGAACTGACGGTAGATTTGACATATCATAAGAGTCTGTAATAGACCTACATGAATAAAGATATTTTGAATTTTGAATTTTTTTGAATATTCGCCATTTAGAAATTCTCTTTCTTATGTACGTAGATATATTAAGAAGTTGAGCAGTATCGCTGGTGTATGTATTTAAAGAATATCTATATACTCGTATATTCGCAACGTTCAAAGACGTGAGTAAAATATTAACATACAGCACTTGTAACTGAAGACAAACTCAATAACAGTTCGGTGCTAGCTTCGGTGTCAACTGGCGCTGCATACATTTTGAGTATTACTTCGTGTGAAATTTACGAGCTCAAACAATACACAACAACGCCCACGAACGTTGTCTTTAAATAATAAATCTTATTTGAATAGGGAATATTTTTTGTATTATGTAGTATTTTGAGAACTTGAATTAACATTAATCGATTATTATTAAAAATAAAATTATATTAGAATGCAAAAAAAAATAAAAATTATGTGATATTTATTGTCATCTTAACTATGTATAAGTGAAAATCCCTAAAATGTCGTAACTTCTTGAACATGTTTGTGACAGTGTATAGTCTTGGATAGCTAATAAAACTGTTTACTAATTACTGACTGTAATTAAGATGTATAATTTGTACATCGTTATAAAAATGACAATATAATATATTAAATAAAGTGAGATTAATAAGTAAACCGATAAGTATTGGTGCAAGTTGGACGAGAAAAGGGTAGTGTTCTCCGCCGGCCGTAGTGACCGATACACAGCACCACCCTCGCTCGGTGTTTAGATAATAAATAAGGTTTTTGATGGTATTGATATGTAATTATGATATAGTACGAGAAACTAAAATTCAACGACTTTAATTGATTAAGGAAATAGTAGGAAATAATGATATACATCAATACAGTTCCACAAAGAGTTTAAACTTACTTAAAACTTCACCACTGTACGAGAGCTTCAATCTTAGCAAGTGAATGTTCTGTTAGTACGTTTACATGTAAACATAGAACTAGTATTAATACTGAGAGCGACACAGAAGCTAATATCATACCAGTTTTCAATAAACTAAGAATGTAATATATTATTTGCTTAGTTTCACAAAGCAATACCGTTCACTTGTCTAATTTCAGCGTGCATAACTCATGTTGCGATAATATTGCGAGGCGCGCGCGCTCGCAATACCAGCCCGTGTGTTTCTATTTACAATTTAGCCTGGGGTAATATTCTATCTCCAACATTGTATATATGGGATGCATTCCTCATCTCGCTTCCACTGTTGACACTATGGAAATTAGGATCCCCCTTCTGGTTTTAATAAAGAACCTCTTATTATGCGAGTGTTTATTAATAGTGACAGATATTTGCATCGCAGTTATGAGTTTTCGTGTTGTATTGCCTTCGGGAATGTTAATGGGAAGTTTGCGAAGAGTACCTTGACGTAGTGCATTTATATAGTATAGTAGGAAGTCAATTGATAGTTTGTGCAAATATTAGATGTGTCAGACTGTCATTTTCTAGATGAGAGAACGATTATGTCAGCATTTTAAAACATTATAATAAAATTGGTACATATAAACAATAAAAAATAATATGTTTCATTTTTACACATTATTAGTTCTATGTCGATTAATATAAATAACGTTTTCAGAATAATTTAAAATATATTATGCATTTCGAGAAAATTTAAATTCGTAATTATTTTATTATAAATAAGTTTTCCTTCTTCATTCTTATTTTCATACAAATACCTCCAATATGACATTCAAAGCCTAATTTTGTGAAACTGTTATAACATATTCTTTACTTAATTTTATAACGTACGTAATCTATACATATAAATAAAATTGGAGTGTCTGTTTGTAATATTGAAATAACATTTTTTACAATTTTTGTCTGTCTGCCTGTCTGTTTGTTCCGGCTAAAATCTGAAATGACTGGGCCGATTTTGACGGCACTTTTTTTGGCAGGTAGGTGATGTAATAGGCTACTTTTATTTCAGAAAAATAAAGTTATATTCCACGCGGACAAGGACATTTAAAACTATTCGAGTAATATAAAAAAATGTTGGGAGAGTTAATTAGCTGGAAGTATACATTTTCTCATTAGCCACAGAAACTAACTAAAACTAAGTGTGGCGGTTTATCTAATTATATAAAACTCTCTAGACGATAGCAAAACGGGGCGCAGTTACTAGGTGAGACCCAGACCGGCACATTATGGTCAGGTATATCCTAATTAGTATTAAAATTACATATAGTGTGAAATTACAAAGTACGGAGGAATTACAGTTTAGTTTGTTTGTTTTTAATACTTTATCGTACAATAAAAGGACACAATTTACTTAAAGAATAAGTGCGTACAATGGCGGAAAAGAGGGACTTCTTTCAGTCAGCCTTTGAAAGACTGAGAGTAGTATTTCGGAATGGCAACACATAAGGAGTACAGTGGGAATAACATTATGATGTGTTAACCATAGTATCATTCACGTATATATGGTCTTTTGGGACTACTCTAATGTTGTTGGCCGCAGCTGGCCTCTACAGCTTCACCGTACGATAGAGGGCGGTGCAGATGACACTCCAAACCCGTGGAAGGACTTATGTAGCGATAAGATATGACAATTCTCCCTAACAGATACGGCTTTTGTCTGAGGGCTCTGCTAGGAGTTCGAGCATCAGCTCAGGTCATCGTAATTTCAATCATCGTTTGAATTGGTTGGAGGATCGATCGGAGAGTTAACGTATATAGGCGATGATTGCAACTTGTTATTAGGTTAACTTGTTTGCTATTCCAGCTATGATAAAGCTAAATTTTAAATTTATGAGCTAATCTTAGCTAATTAGCATTTGCCCAAGAAAAGAAAGTCATGATTCCCTCCTAACATTCTGGGATCCATTATTCGTGAGCGAATCTTCTGTAAGACTAAAACTTTATTCTCTTAATGAGAGACTGGATATCACTGCTTCAAATATGACATTTTTATGTGTAAAGTTGGTTTGTACTTACACCTTTTATTTTTTACGTAAAGTTTTTAATAGATATATTGTCGTTATTTTAGAAAAACTAACACCAATTACAATTCAAACCCATATTAGCGATTCAAATGTTTTTTCACATTCTCTGAAATTCAAAATGTAGTACGAGAGAAAAGAATGTAACAGATTAATAAGTTAAAATAGATTATATGATGATTGAAGTTTTTTGTTTTATACGAATATATACAATAACGAAGAATGTTTATTTATGTACTCAGCATTGATAAAAATAATAACTAGGTAGCAGTCATACTCTATACATCTTGTACTAAATAGGTCGAATTCTATAAGAACAAAATGGGAAGTTGCAAATTAAAATTAAAAGTATCATCTAGGTAAAGTATAATCTTTTAAGTATTTTATATTTGTAAATATTTAATTAAATGTTATACTTACATTTATAAGACTTACAAATTACAATTTATTTTAGTGATATATAGATTAAATAAAGATTGTCTTATTAAATTTTATCAAATTTATTGATAATAAAAAATCAAACTACGAGCTAATCCTATTTAGTAGGATTTAGTACCCCACTAAATAGAATAGACAGATAGAAAAATACTATGAAAAAAATAAGAAAAGAGACACAGAATAATTTGAAAACTAAAATACAACGATCAGCCTGAATAATTTCAATTACTTCATTCCTGGAACTGATTTATACAGTGTACCTGCGACGGTCCTCTGAAGATGACTTTTCCAATTAATTTTCTTATTTCCCGTTCTATTCAATATTGATATAACTGTCTTTATATTAAGCCCTTTCCCTATTTGCCAATTTTGTAAAAGTAGTTAGAAGAACAGAAAGAATCGAATTATAAAATCTTCTGAAGAATACTATGTATTGAGCGTGAATTTGTATGAAAGACGTGTATGGAAATATTTTATTAATGAGAAGATCTCTATTGTTCAAACATATTGAAAAATTTACGATTTAACACAAGTAATAAAAGTAGTCGAATTGAGAATCTTTTCCTTTTCTTGTAGTCGGCTGAAAAACGGCTTACAGACGTAAGTTTTTTTTTCGAACTATTCGAATGCTGTTGGCCGCAGCTGGCCTTTACAGCTTCACCGGACGATAGGGGGCGAGTGCAGATGGTACTCCAAACCCGCGGAAGGACTTATGGAGCGGCTGAAGGCCAACTCCCGCCTGACGGATACAACTTTAGTCTGAGGGCACCACTAGGGGTTCCAATCTGGGCTCAGGCCGTCGTAATATCGATCCCCGTTTGAATTGGTCGGGGGATCGATCAGAGGGGAATCAGAAGTAAGTAAAACGTCCTACAAGACTAAATGTTTTTTATATTTGAATTTAAACTGTGAATGACAAATAAACTGTTGAAGATAAACACACTGCAAAGGCAATTTAAAATCACGAGAAGCCACCTCTTGGATTTAAAACGGGTACATATTGGAAGTATGGAGTTCATACATAGTAAATTGCTAGGTTATATTGGTATTCCGTAAAGTATGAGAAACTCTTAGCGATATCTTTCTTGGCACTACAGCTTAGAAGACTATGTAGCTTACATTACACTGTTTCAATATTTTTAAAAGAGTAGAAAATGTTAGTCAGTAGGTAAAGTTTCTCTTAAGAGGACATTTGAGAAAATGATGTCACATTTGATCGAAGAAATGTCAAAGAAATTAATAAAATTATTCAAATTCATGTTATCTTTTGTGAAAAAAAAAATTGTTATGTGTCACTATACTAACAATAACTTAATTATTGTGACAATTATAGAAAATGACGGGTGACATGCAAATAAGAATAATGTAATAAATAAATAAGTAATTAGTTTTGGTCAACTTCGCAAAGTAAATAATTTAATATTCCAACAAAGAGAACAAAGATAAGAGATTCAGTAGGTATCAATTTTTTTTGCAATTTATAAAACTAAAAATAGAAGAACACAATAAGTATTCTGATTATTATGAAATTAATAACTCGTGTCTAGGTATTTTTTACGAAATATTCCATCTAAATTTTAATTCGCATATTTAATAATATTAATATGAAAATAAAAATGACGCATACTGTAAGTTGATGAGAATAAATTGGTGTTGATGGAATTGCACCCTATAAATGTATTCCATCTAGTCATTTACATAAACAATAAATTCGTAAAACCGTTACAACAAAAGGACTTCATTTAATATGAGCCTTTTGTTGTTTAAAGCTCTGTTTTATAGGCACTGGATAAAGCTCGTCTGACAGATAGATTTAAAAGTGGATAACATTTTATGATACCTCAGGATGACTCATTATTTTGTTAAGCTGCTGCACACTAAGTTGTTTATAGATGAAGTTACGATACTGAATTCCTTATACTACCATTATTCCTTATAATACTGAAGTGGAAGTGTGAGGTATACTAGCAAAATATCTTTACAATCTTCTGTAAAATCTTGGCATATCTAGATTTGTTGTAGATTCTATATTAAAACATGTATCTAAAACTGCTCTAGCAGACTCCTAAGAGATTTGGATAGGCTGGAAGAGAAACAAGTGAAACAAGTGAAGGTGAGTGTTTACGTACGTTGGTAAAGGGGCCCCTATAAACATACACCCGGGTCTCAAGTTCCGCTGGACAAGAGAACTGCTTGAAGTATCCCTCTCTACCACATTATGGATCCGACACCACGTTGAATCCATGGAATGCTAAGAAGTTTGTCTCATATTATGGATATAGAAATATTGATACCCAATAATAGTCTATTTCTTTATAGATACTAATAAAATTGTGATACCGTCAGCGAATATCTTGCACTCTGATCGCTCATGCCTTTTTATACTATTTCAGTTAGAAAAGTTTAATATTTTTAAATACTGACACATAAAATGAGAAAATATATGTATATGAAAGAAGAAATCTCAATAAAATAACTATGTAAGTATTCAGTCAAACAATCTTAAATTTCAAATGAGAATATTAAAAGAATTCGCGGTGGTCGGTCACCAACAGTAGTTTATTCAAAGTAAATTTAAAAAGACCTTATAAAAGCCTGTAATAGACCTACATGAATAAAGATCTTTTGATTTGATTTGCGGCACACGGAGTTTATAGTAGACCAATATTGGTTTAGATTGAACATAAATGGCACATGTTGAACACGAGGCTAACATGTCCCCCGAGATAACAAACATGTCAGGGGAACACGACGTAACTGAGTCCAATGACCTGTAATACCAAAAATCTGATATTCTATTTTTAGTTTTATTCACTTATTAAATTAGGCTTGATTATTTAATTTACCTATAAATCAAGATGAATTGGATAATTATTTCGTACAAAATATTTCGTATTTTCTATTCACTATGTAGTCTCCCTACATAATTAGATGATCTACAGATTACCTACTCTGAAAATTCAATCTCGCAATCTTTACCTGATTACACATGTATTATACATATATGTACTACGATTGTACAATTAGTTAATATTTAAACCTTTTTATTTATATACTAGAAATTGTAATATATGAATAATATCTCTATAAAATTTACAATGCAATCTAATTTAAAAATATATGTAAATTGGGTGATATATAATGATAAATGTGATGCAGGTGAAGTTACGCAGATCAGGTCATATATAAATACTTTAAAGTTTCTATTCTAAAAATCTCTAATCAACTAAAAAATCTAATCAACTAAAAATCTTTGATACCAGTTGTTTTTCTCAATTAATATTTTCTTTTAGTAAATAAATAAATAATAATAGTAAATAAATAAATAAATAAATAAATAAATTACTATGTATGTAAATCAATAATTAATGTATCCACTTTCTTCCTGAGCTATTGTTTTTTACCCAGTATAAAGTAACGAACGAAAAGTTGTGTGTAAACACGTTTATACCTTTCCGTTTTATGATTGATGTTTAAATTCTGCGGTCCGATGTTATGAGAGATGTTTATATTATAAAAGGGAAGTTTGGTTAAAATTAATTCAGTTTTAAACTACCGTATTGAGAGTTTCAAATAGAAGAGTGATTTGTGTGGTTTTGATATAATTGGTTTTCGTGTAATAATAATTGTTTTATGTTTGAATAAATTAATTATTTGTATGTGAATTAATCCTATTAAAGCATGAGTTGGACCAACCGATCGGCCTGATTTGTCATATTCTACTAAACAAACACGTAAGGTTAGTTAGGTCAACATGTTAGAATTGATTAGAAGATACTTAATTCTGGAGATCGACTTAACAGATTAGTAAGTCAAAAGTAGATAAACAGTATTTATTTTGATTATCTACCCTAAAGTTTTGTCATCTTGTTTCCTATTTTGAATGGACTGTATTTTTTAAAGTTTTTAATAATGTAATATAGAACTAATTTATATATGCACTTTAACCCTTCCAATCAACTGCCGAATTCAAACGGGGATTATAATTACGATGTCTCTGAGTCGAGGTTCGAACGCCTAGCAGTGTCCTCAGACTAAAGTCGTATGTATCCGTAAGGCAGGAGTTGGCCTTCAGCCGGTCTATAAGTCCTTCCACAGGTTTCTAGTGTCATCTGCATTCGCCGTCTATCATCCGGCGAAGCTGTAAAGTGGAGCTGCAGCCAACAGCATTAGAATAGACCAAAAATTTATACTTGTAATAAAATAATGTCAACCTTAAATTCCTGATATTTGACTGCATTAAGTATGTATTAAAGGGACAAACCCTTTTAGTTAAATGTGATTGACAAAGAATAAATTAAATTACATCTACAAGAGTTGTAATAGTACAGTGCATAATTTCGATCAAAGTATTTAGAAATTCCGTAGCACATTATCCAAATGTAAATAACATATCCCGAATAAACAACATTACAAACTTTAAACCCCTTTCTAAGGGCTTATATCGCTTTCCAATACACTTGCCCTGATTAAAGAATCCGACAGGTGGCTACGGAACCCGACATCAATCGTTGGCGCCATTTCCTGCCTACAGTACCCTTTTGGGGTAAATTGAGTGTGACAAATGCCCAGCAACGCCTAGCTAATGAGTAAAGTTAATTTTGACTGATCCTACCCTCTATTGATGTTTCCAATAGATAAAACACGAAACGCCTGTCTGTTTTTTAAATTAAGGATTAAATGTGAAAAAGCGGAGATTAATATATTAATAACTACCTATATTACACCCCTCGTGTTGCGTAAATGCACTGAAAACCATATAAAAAGCTACTTTATGCAAATCGTCGTCTATAAAGTAAACAACATTGTGAAACCTAGATACTACTTCTTTGTATTATCATTCTTGAGTGGCGATTATAATAATAATAATATTGGGATAAATCACAGCGCTATCAAGACTTAAGTTAAACTAGCTAAAACTTGTGTTACGGGTACTAGATAACTGATACAAATAAATACATATAGAAATCACCCAGACCACCCGACGACAGAAATAATCACGAATATAAATATTACCGGACTTGGTATAAATATATATATATTATACCATTATTTATTAAAAATTGTGGATAAGAAAGCAATGTATATTTCTGACTGTCTCTCCAATGAAGAAAACACCAATATGAGACCAAAAAATTATCCGCGAGAATTTAGTCAAAATTACCGAGCGAAATGTGAAGATGTCAAATGTTGCGTTCACCACAACATCGGAATTTTTGTTATTAAAATTATATATTTGGACATATAGTCTTTATATGTCCAATATATATATAGATGACATAGTGTTTGCACGTCTTCTAAAAGACAAAAAAAAATTTGATTATAAGCCGCCACACTTAAACTGTTTATAACATAAAAATGGACCAAAAAATGGACCGGCAAGATTCGGATTATTAAACTATGGACATTCCTGAACATGAATCCGTTGACAGAATACGGCACTCATATTTTGCACACTCAACTCCCTTTAGCGCCTGCACTAATATGGACATTATTATTCGCAGACGTCTAAAGAGTGAAACAACCAGCGCATGCATCAATTAAACAAACGGAGCTCCTTAAATATTAAAATAAACTGTATTTGTGTCGCGAGTGTGGTGTAATTTGGTTGAAAAACTCAAGTGCTTCAAGTCGCCGATGCAGTACATCTATAAACTATAATTTTGTGCAATTTAGGGTGAGTTCCTTATTTCCTTCTTCTTCGATCACTGTAGTGTGGTTAAAAAATACATCACATAGCAACTAGAATTAGACTTCTATTATTAATTAATTTTTGCTGTTGGCATACTGTGAGTCTTTTACTTTTACCAATTATATACATATTTTACTATATATATTAACACTATACGCAGTGTTAAACCTCTACAGACAATTCCCGTCCACCCCATCTAGGATAGCAGTCGTGATGGTATCTACATGTTTATTTTAGTTTTACTACGTAAAATGAATAACAGGTTACAAATATGTATATTTACTTTAAACTCTTAACTAAATCATTAATTCAAGGGATTGCTTCGGAGCGCGAGACAAGTTCGCGACCCTTGCTCCCCTAAGACGTGATCGCCTTATAATTTCATGGAAACAAAACTAAGATACCTGAACCTGTTGCCTGTTACCGTATCTGAAAGTTTCAGGCACTAATTTATAAAACACAGACGTTCTGGTTGCTTGTATGAACAAGTTTGGGTAGCATACTATTATATACTGCATACGGATGCATTACAAATCTTGAAATTTCTCGGCTTGTTCTATACTATAACACGCATGTATTATAAATATAAACCTTCGTCTGAAATCTCTCTATTTATAGCTGAAAACTGTATTAAAACCGTTGCAAAAACATTTGTATTCATGAGTATGGGCGTTTTCTATGCATATTATGTATGTATTTTAAAAAAATGTATTTATATCAGTTATCTAGTACCTATAACATAAGCTCTGCTTACCTTAGGAGTAGATGGTCTTGTGTGAATTGTCCAAAGGTATCATTAACACTCACATATCTTGCACATTTATAGGTATTTTTAATAAATAATATAATAATATGACATTCGAGTAATATTCAAGACAGAATCTACCTACATGTTTGTAATAAAGGACTTAAAATATTATATTTCTGCTTCTGGATGTTCCTCAGTCTTTTAAATACCTTTGAGAGTATTGAAACATACAAGAAGCCGCTCACTGCATGGTAATTGTATGAAGTTTGAACGTGAGAACGAGATTTAAATATTCAAATAGATGAATTTGGTAAATATTCTTGGCATTCGTGCGCTATTCAAACAGTTTTCGTGCATATTTAAGTGTGTATGCAAAATTCTGTTTCACTGTTTTACGTTTTATAATCTGAAAATACGAGACTTGCTTCTAAATTTTAAAATAGATACATAAAAATATAATATTATGGTTACTAGATATATTTAAAAAATAATGTAATAGTACATTATTTTTTAAATATATACAAGACATTAAAATGGAAATAAGGTATAGAAACTTCTGTCTACAGGGACGTAATGTTTCAGAGGTTTCATGGAGTAGATGGAGAACAAATTTACTTTCTTATGTACATGGAACTGTTTATGTTTAAAGTCGATGATTACCACATTCTACCATGTCTACTAATACAGTGTTATCATTACATAAAAAAGTTATTAATTACTGACTTTAAAGTCATTATCAGATTCATAACTCCTAAAAATTCTATGTTTTTAGACACTTAGATACGAATTATTTCGCGATATTATTACAAAAATGCTAATGTTACTCGTACATCATCCACTCTGAATATTAAAATTTAACTGGCAACGTTACCAAGCAATGCATTTACAATTCAATCGCATATAAAAATTTGCAGGTACCCGCCGAAGGCACGATTCTGGCTATACGTGACAACAATGACAAGATATAAGAAACATCCTCCCGAGACGCAGCCGCAGTTGTTATATCTTACACAGGTTACTGAATAAATAATGCTGTGCCCAAAAGGATTCACGAATATATTTTAAACATGCTCTGAGGGTTACATTTTGCGAAGTTCGAACAGGAAGTTTGGGCTGAAATATTGCCCTTTGATATAGAATATAGACTGGCGACTTACCCTTGGCTTCACTTAAAAACAAATTTCAACGGATTTTTTAATTATTTGTGATTGATCTTTGATTCTGAACGAACTTGCAATCTATTACTATCCCACATCCTACTATAGGAGTAGGAGATTTGTAGGAGTAGAATATTATTCACCAAATCTTGGAGTAGCAGTAACAAGAAGTTCAGTCGTTCATTGTACATCGTGTCTAATACACGCAGTTGGGTGAAAGGGGATTGTTAGTAATGTGGACTGTTGATTCCACTAGCAATGGTGGATGTACTACAACCCCCTGGAAACCATCGTGATATATTCTTAGAGAATTTATCAAGATGGGCTAACTGACCTGACTTCATACTCATTTTATCATCTCCACCTGAGGTTCCTCCATCGTAAACCGTTAGCGCAGCGGGTGCATCCCTCCACAATCATCCATAAAAAATCAATAACGTAACGTATTCATCATTCGCGATCTCTACGTCTCATTTAGGACATCATCTCGTACAAATCAAAGTGTTGGAGATCAAAACTGGAAATTTACGTCTACGCGTATTTAACACCTACATACGGGGCCATCGCGAACCAGGTTTGTCCTTAGAATCCCTTTTCTACCCAGCAAATTTATATTAGTTATTTAATAAATATTGGCACAGATTATTTAGATAATTTAATGATGTACCTACCTACTTTATTTTTATTTGATATCAATAGTCAGAAGATAGCAAAAAATGTCAACAGTTGAAGTTTTGGTGCACAGAACATTTGATATATCTAAATAAATTCCCGTAGAATAACTACTGATTTAATGATAAGTACTATATGTTTATTTAATGTGCTAGGATGTAGGTACCTACAGCTGTTTCTTATATTGGTTTGGTTCCTTCTATTACTAGATTCAGTAATACTAATCAAATGTCTTGCCAATTTGAATTCACAATTTTTTTAATCTATCTCGGGATAGTAAACCCAAAGGTTTTCTTTCTTATATATTAATTCTCTCTCTTATATACTAAATCATCATTAGTTTAATGCAGTTTAATACTAATGATTTAGTTACAAAGTAAACAAAACTGTATAAATTAAAAATATTATAAGCCTGTCCACAGATCTATTAACGTGAGCTTAATCCGTTATACCTGTATGTGAAAATATCACAAACTTAATCATAAATTGCATTAACTACACAAATATAAATTTTGAAAAATAGTCTTTAATGTATTCATATAAGGTTGAATTTATATAAAGTTTAATATTAGAGTTTATGCAGTTTCTTATTAAGAGTGGGATATGCAAACACATTAGTTGTGTAAAAGCTCTAAGAGCTAAACCATGTAGTCTCTATTTCTAGAAGTCAGTTTTAATTTTTTTTTATTTATATATTATATTTTTAGTCTAACTAATAATTTAAATATACGGTTCTAATTTTCAGTTTTAAATGACTGTCAACCTTATTACCTTTTTAGCTTGGTCTGTTGATTTATATTTCATAAATAAAAATGCTATTAGTTTCTTTACCTACCTATTTTAATAACTAAAATAGGTAGGTAAAAGGTTTATTTAAAATACTTTGTAAGAACATGTTCAAAATGAAAATGTCCTAAATATAAAGGCAGTCATGTTTTTAAAGTAAAGTCTATTAAAACATGGCTGCCATCAAACCTCTGGAAAGAGAGCATGTATATATAAAAAAAATTGGCGACCCTTGAGTGGAAATAAGTTTTGTTTTCCATGTAAGAAATTAGTAATAATTTATTGTATTATCAATATTATATTTAAAATTTTGGCGCAGCTAGAAATAAAGTTACGTAGTTAATAATAATTTGTGTCAAAATCTATTTGGGTATACATTTTTACACAAAGTATTAATTTTATTCTAGCTGCGGTTTCACACCCATTAAATTTATAGCCTGTCTATTATTCTAAAGTATATATAATATAGCTTATTATTGGAAAGATTCATCAAAATCCATTCAGTAGTTTTTGTGTGCAAGAACAACAAACGTCTATCCATAGATTATCCATCCATAATCACAAACTATCCCTTTTATATGTATTTTATATTATTAATAAAATTCATTTAGTAGATATTTGCCTGAAAGAAGAGTGACATTCAATTAAGCTCTCATATTTTTGAGTCATCTTCTCCTATTTTAACATTAAATGTATTTAAACCCTTACATTTATTTTAGATACAACGTCTTTCAGTTATTTGTTTTAATATATTAAGATTTCACTGAAAAATATTTCAGAATACTGGATGCAAACACATTACTGAACAAAATACAGGTATATTATATCACATTATATTTAAACTTAAAGAAATGTAATGTATAGGATATAAGAAATGAGAGAGCATTAAAAGAAAAGAATAAAACTTAATCAAGGTAACTTAATTAAAACGAGTACCAATATTGTTATTTACTCCAATAAACAAGAACAAACTATAAATGAAGATACAACAAAACAGGCAAGTAATCCTGAGTAGCTGAATAAAACGTAAAATCACAAAAGTCTGTGATGTCCGTCTTCAAATTCGTAAGGAAATGATTTTTTTTTCTCTGTTACAATACTTTGTTGTTGAACATCAAAGTTAACTCACTTTGATGTTGAACAACAAAGCCGTATGTGTATAGGAGGGTACATTTTAGTCCATTAGGAGATTTCTTGCTATCACTGTTTTTTTCCTCCTTTCTTTAGTACAGCACCCGATTTGCGAAGGTCACTTCGTTTTTTCCAAGTTCCAGATAAACCAGTTAATGTTTTCTCGACCCTTGAGATCGGATATCCATAAAACGATCTACAGTACAAGTAGTATGTAATACAAACTTTTTAAATTGTTTCGCCAAGACAAAGAACAAAATCATGCGGATACAATCATAAAAAATATATGGTATTACTATAGAGAACGAAATCTTATCTTTTTATGGACATGTCGTTAGAGGACCATGTTTTGAAGAAGGTATTTAATATGAAAATACATGAATGTAAAAGATGACGATAATAGATGCAAAGATGATTATACTGTGTGCATAAAAAAAGATTGGGTAAACTCAGATATAGTGGGTTGATATGGACTAGTAAGTTTTGATTTATAACATAAATAAAACATAATTATTTTTCCATAAAATTTATAAAGACAGTGATATAATGTTCTGGTCTTTCGTCTCTATTCATAGAAAATAATATGGTTTGGTTCAGATTGCAATTTCTAAGTCTTACTAAGAAAAGAAATATTAATTGAAATTAAATATTAAGATATTGCGTTGTACAATTTTTGTTCTACATATTTAACCATAAATGTAAATAAAGTATATATATATATATTATTAATAATATATTAAACACATGCTGTAATTCTTTTAAAA
The DNA here is from genome assembly GCF_030625045.1 of Achroia grisella. Taxonomy (NCBI): domain Eukaryota; kingdom Metazoa; phylum Arthropoda; class Insecta; order Lepidoptera; family Pyralidae; genus Achroia; species Achroia grisella. The sequence continues at coordinate 66,516 of NW_026712613.1, read as the reverse complement.
GGGATACGCCTTAAATCGATTAATAGTTATGTCTTCTAAAGCCAATCTAATAGATAATTATAAATGAAAAAATAAAAGAAAACGTTTTAACAAATAATAACATATTAATTGCATCGACTACATTCATCTAGAATATTCGTTTAGCACCATTTTTCAAGGTATTTTCTCTAGCGTGTATTTCTTATGACATTACAGTATTATTAAAAGATTTATTACATCACTGCATCTAATACACACCTCTTGCAACTTTGATCCTGCATTCAATGCATTTACAGTGCATGCACGGTTGAATTTGAAAATATGCAATATCTCTGTAGAGCGATATAGCCCAATAAACAAGCTTCCAATTGGTGTGTTTCTGAATAATATATGAGCAGCTAGGAAAGTGCAAGCATTGCTATTCTAGACGCGTTCCGCGATGTTGCTACGAGTAAGGGATTCCAGAGTGCATTAGTGGGATCGATTCTTGTATTTACATAGAAATAAAAACGAGAAATTTTTCTAATATTATAAACGCGAAATTTTGTAAGTATAGATGCATCATGCAAAAACGACTTAACGAATTTTGATGAAACTTTACAGTAATATATCAGAATAACACATAGGCTACAATTATAATATAATATAATTTTTTTTTATTCAAATAAACTTAATTTATGCACTTTTGAATAGTCATAACAAAATTTTTAATCTACCACTCATTCGGAAAGCTGTCTCATCACAAGAAGAATGAGCAAGAAACTTGTGTGTTTCACTTTTAAATAATCGCTGTGAGTTTACATTTTTAAGTCGAAACGTGTGAATACAACCTACCAACCAGAACTAATTTATTAAGGTGAAATATAAATATATAATAGCTTTAAATTAAATCAGTCGTAGGGACTAGAACAGAACCTACAAACAGAACTCGTTTAAAAATATTTACGTAAATTGGGCTAAATATAATGATAAATGTTATTTCAAGTAATTGGTATTTCTTAGTTATTTCTAAAGTGATTTCAATTTCCATTAAACATAAATAAACGGGTCGAAATCCACCGTTATATGTTGATGAGAAAATAGACTTTAACTCGTATTTGAACTTCTTAAATTACATGATAATGGCGTAAAGTCTGCACATGAAACCTGAAACTGTTTCACAAAACGACCATGGGTTAAAGTTAATTTGCTTAGAATCGGCGCCTTTATGGAGAATGCGAGACTCCGTGTAATTTATGGTACTCTGGTAATTTTAGATATAAATAATATGAAAATTACATTTTATTATATACCTATTCATTTATTTTAAATACTATGTATAATTGTCCAAACCTCTACTGATTGGAAATAATTAATTAGGAGTAATTAGAAATGCGAAAAATGTAAATCCGCTATTTTAATGTGAATATTCGATTAATATCTTATTCGATTTTAATGATAATTCCATAGAAATGATCCTATAGTATATTATCGTTTTTAATGATATGTAAGGAGTTTTAAAATAAAAATAATTAATCAAATTCAGAAACTCCTTTTTTTGAAGTCGGTTAAAAATACATAAATCTCCGTTATCAGAATTAGAAATAAAAAATACGTCTTTTTTATATTTGTTTTTTATTACGTTTTACAATAAAATAAAAGAAATTAAAATAAACGAATCGAAATGCGGAAAGATAAATGACAGAACAAAAAATAATATGAAATAAAGTACAGTTTAATTTGAACATCGTTTTAAAATTCGTCTCGTAAAATATCCTCAGTATTCTGCCGCATACCTCATCGAGAAAATTCCATCCGTTCTACAACAATTACAGCAAATGCGTTGCTAGAAAGCGAAAATGTGAGGTAAATACGCGGGAGAAACGGTGGCCACGAAAATAGCGTTCGCAGTTGAAATTTGGCGTGCATGGTAGTGTACGTTGTGATACCATTGTCGGAGTATTTAATTTCAGAACAGTTTTAAAGTTTGTAAAATTTACTGGCGCGAGAGGTTTGAACTCGCCTGGGTATAGTTAGTAACGAACTCTAAAAAACATTACTAAGTTAAGTTACGACAACAGGAGAGTAAAAAAAAAGAAAATGAATACATAAAGAAAATTATTAATTTATTTATTAAATGTAATACAATAGTAAAACTGATGGTTTTTATAGAATGTCATAAAATACATAATATATTTTTTAAATGTTGTTCGTTGTACCTTTTATTTGGGTTCATTCTATGCTGAGGATTATACATACTATATGTTATTACTACATAGTAATATATAATCCTTAATATAAGCTATTACAATAGATATAACTAAAAGTAATTAATCTTTTTTATATAATATAAATATTTATTTTGAATGTAATTTTGCAAGTAATTTTTAGATATTTCTATTAATAATATTTAGTAATATATATCCTTAGAAGTATTATATAATACCTAAAGATAGATCACACAAATAAACAGGTTGGTTGTTAACTATCAACATATGCTAAAATGCATTAAAGTCCGTTGCGTAATCAAAAGATATAGCGGACAGACAACGACGGCAATTTTGTTTTATACTATGTAAAGATTCAAATGAAATTAACATAGGACGTTATATACCATTAGAAATTATTTCTGCTCTTATGTTTCCAGATGTATGAGAAACAAACGAATGTTTAGTAGTCGCGGTGCATGTAATATAATTTAAGGTAGCATTATATACGCTCGTTTAGTCGCCGCACCGTACCAAAATATAATTAGAGTACAGCCAAAAGTAAATTGTAAAGTCCTTTGTTAAGAAAATAGCGCGGTCTCGGCATTCCTTAGTTTCTCTCTGTTTCAGGGATGCCAACTGTATGAGGATCCTCGTAGATATTAGAGATTTTTGGTCTTTGGTACTACATTTTCACCGTCATATAAGTTAGATGCTGATTAGTATATTTTTTTATTTATTTAAAAGAGCAACACACAAATTACTTGCTCATTCTTCTTGTGATGAGTCTGCATTCCGAATGAGCGGTAGAATAATGAAAATGTGGGTATTCAAAAGTGCTTATGTTAAGTTTATTTGAATAATGACTATTTCTATTTCTTTAAGGAATAATGGACCTGATAATGGAATGTTGAACATGCCTGCCTTAACGGTATATCCTGGACTGGCACAAGAGGATCCCCCACTTGTGCCCGTCCAAGATATACCGTTAAGGCAAATTCACCAGGAATGTATCACGATGGTTTCTAAGGGGAACTGCGTGGAGGTCGCCCTAACATGGTACATTGCTAGCAATGGGAGTTACTAGTTCCCATTACTAACAATCCTCTCCCTCCCTGTGTCTGGTATTTGCCTCGATACTAACTAACCTGATCTCATACTCATCTCATTGCCTTAACGGTATATCCTGGATGGGCACAAGTGGATCCCCCACTTAATGGGAACTAGTAACTCCCATTGCTAGCAATGTACCATGTTAGGTCGACCTCCACTCGGTTCCCCTGGAAACCATCGTGATACATTCCTGGTGAATTTGTCACGTTGGGCTAACTGATCTGACTTCATCTTATCATCCTTCACTGTTGCCCCGCCAGCGTAAACCGTTAGCGCAGGGATCATTCACTAAAAAAAAAATACCAGACACACCAGAAATTTAACATAATGATTTCCAAGGGAAACGGCGTGGAGGTCATATGGCATGTTACATTAATAGCAATGTGATTATTAATCCACATTAATAACAATCCCCATCCCCGATTTGTTTTAATATTTTGAGTCATTTGCGTAAAATCATATGATTTTGTTCTACGAAATACGATTAAAATACTATGATGTAGAGTCTGGAGAGGCAAATTGAGTTAATGTACGGGATTTTATCAGATTTTATATTTATTCTTACTATGGTCAGGGTATGTATTGCTTACGTTATACGTTCTCTTTGTGACTCCTTCAAACCCTTGTTATCTTAGTTATCACTCTTAGTAGGGGTCTAACACATTCCAATTTTATTTTGGAAACACCAAATTTTTATGTGATAAAAAATGTGACCACGTGTGAAAGGTAAAGGGTGCAGTTGGGGGGAGGGGGCGACTGAAATGTGTATGACGTAATTTCTGTTTAAAGTGTTTGAAGTTTGCCAACCCTGCTCAGTTTTCGCTGTGAATGTTATAATCATGGGAACTTCTTACAAGAAATTATAAGCAGTTTTCGCTATTTGTATTTGCTATGCTTCGTGGACGTCTGACGAAGCAGGTTTATTTGCGAATACTATTAGAACGAATTTCTTTTATATTTTTTTTTTGGTGTTACATAACTGAATATAGCTTTACTATTTATAATGATATAAGGTATAGGTAGAGGCATTGTCAAATGTTAGCGGGATAGTGAACGCAAGCTTGAAGCTACCACATTTCGCTGGGCATATTAGTTGCAAGCTAATTCCAGCTTCAAGTATAATATTTGTGTATTATCGATGTTTCCATCATCAGAAATAATGTTATATTTTTATAATTATCGCAACTTAATTGGTCCATTCGTTTAGGAGCTATATTACGTACAGACACAGATACGTCAAACTTATAATACTATATTAAATTTGCGTCAGGGGTTGAAAACTTGTAAGCATTTGTTTCTTTCCCGCGCATTTTAATGTGAACCCATCAAAATACATAACAACAATCACTTGCCCGTTATTGTTGAATTGCTACCAATTACTCATACGAAGTCCAACAATCATTTCTGGCAAATTGGCACTGTGGTCCGGCCAATACGGCTCTTGTTTACTGTCGATTTAACGGAAACAAAGGCGACTTTCGGCCTATGACAAATGGTCGTAGCTTCTGCAGAAAAACCTTTTGTTTGCAACAAAATTTCGACCTTATTACCTCAACACACGATCCAAGTTCACTAAGAAACTATTAGTGCGCTGAAACGTTTCCTAGCCACATTTGTACATTTGCGATTTCCTGCTTTATGTGTATAGTAACTCTGCTTCAAAGTTACCATTATTCTTTAGATTGTGTTCATAACAACTTCTTTTTAAGACGCGTTCTTATTCTAAATAGTCGTTTATAACATAATTTTCAATTTGTATTCCAATTTTGAATATATTATTTTTTATTGTGTGGGATGCGCCATTATAACTACTATTATAATTGGCCAGTTACATTAATGAATTAATATTTAATAAATGTATACTATTCTATACGTATCTTGAATTAAATTGTAATATAATTTTGGGTTAGAATTGTAATCATTCGAGATATTTACTCGATCTTGCGGTATAGGGTTTTTCTAAAATTGGTACTGTAAAGTTTCTTTAATATCAGCAAATAGATACGTTACACTTTTAGCATTTAATAGGCACATATGCCACTAATACCTTTTATTATAAAATGAGTCGTATGTTTGGATGCTACCATTTTGACATGAAAACTTACATTGATAACATTTCTTTAAGCAAGAAATAAATAAAATATTATAACTCACATGACTTTTATAGGAAATAACTAATTAGGATTAACCAATACAGCTATAGAAACAGACTGACACAATATAGAACTCCATTCTTACTGAGTACGTAACATACTATAATACTGCATTGCAGAAATCATCGTATATATTTAATGTATGAAAATATGTGGAAAATTCTAGAACAGCACATGCCTTCACCTACATAATAGATGGCTCTCGTCAACGATTCATCAATTTGAATATCGAACGATAAAATCGTTCCTCCGATATTCCAATTTTAAAATTCATCACGCTCCCCTTTTCTTGCCAGCGCCCGAGGGGCGGGCTATATCTTTGTTTTTATGTTTTACAGTATCTGAATATTCTAACTACAGTTTTAGTATTTCATTGGAATGCCTTCGTACTATAGTACTTAGAGCTAGCATAAAAGATTTAATTGGTAATTATAACATTTTTGTAATAATATTTTGTCGAATTAGGTGTTGTTTTGCGAAAGTCCATTTCACTATTTAATGTATTTACATTATTTTGTTTACTTCCGCTACAATTAGTGTGAGATTACAAATATTCACTGAAACGAACAGAAACTGGAATACCGTTACGATTTTCCCTAATGGTAATCAAATTTCGACTGTTATTGCGTCTATATCTATACTGCGACACGTGCTTTACCTCTGAACGAGGCATCATCAGGCATTGAATAGAGTTAGTATATAGCTTGCAAACCTAGTATTGACTGTTCCGCGTTTAGTAAGTTTATGTAGTAATACTACATGAAATATAATAAATACTAAAATGAACGAAGAATTACTAAGATTAATTTTAAATAACAAATATTTAAACACACGACACATATTACAATGTAAGAGGTAAGTTGGTGTGAAACAAAACATCATATGTATGAATAACCGATATGGCAATGAACATTTCAAATTTAATCTCACCGCATTCCGGTTTAGTTAAATGAGTTCTGACCAACACGAGGGCGTTTGTTAGGAAGTTCAATAGATTTTCACAAGCGAGCTCTAATTATTGAATCAGCCAATTCCATTCAAAATCAATGCATGTAGGTTGTTAATAATAATAAGTTGTTAATAACTAGTGGTGGCCGAGTGTTCGAAATTCGACCTAAACTAATTTAAATTGTAAGTTCATACATTATAATCTGTAAGACTATAGACGAATAATATTAAAAACAAACAATATTAATCTATTCTCAATCTGATCACACAATATATGTGTGCATGTGTCAAATACATACCTACACTATGCTACCAAGGAACAGGACATTGTTGACTATATAATAATAATAATAATAATACATCCTTCCAAAACAAATCTCTTACAGAAAGCCACAATATTAAACCTGTCGCATAACCCGAAAATTCTTAACTTCTTCAACAATATCTTCACCCAGCACAACCTCTCCCACACTTGGCTAAGGCCCGTATAGGTGAGTATTACCTTCTTTTAAATCTATAAAAGAAGAGAAAAAAAAGGAAATAAAGAATAATAATAATAATCTCAGGACAATTCACACGGTATGTAGACCCAAGTTAAGCTAGCTAAAGCTTGTATTATGGGTACTAGATAACTGATACATATACATAGATATTTTTTTTGTAAATTAATACATATTATACATAGAAAACACCCAGACCGATACATACAATCATACTCATGAATACAAATGTTTGTGCCGTGCGAGGCATCGAACCCGCGATCATCGGTCGTAAAGCGGTGTGCTAGACCGCTGGACCATCTAGGTCGTCATCATATATCCGGACTAAGTAACCTGACATTGAGGGTAACGCAGCTGGAATAGAGTCGCAACGCGAGCTTCAAAACGTTCGTGGCCCGGGTCCCCACCACTATGCTGCCCACCTTCATGAAGGAGGACTACTAGCCGAAGGGGATGGTCTATCGGCGCTACCGTGGCAGATTGCCGTCATCAGTGCATTGACCATAGAGACAATTTTATTTACAAATTTTATTATTAGTTCTTATGTATGTTAGTCTATAAGGTATGTATAATATGTATATATGGCCATGTAGCCTGAATTAAATAAATAAATAAAATTCATGGTAGCGTATGTAATATGCACCGATGTCGGAGAAGTTAAAGAGTAATCGTCTATCGTGGTATGGACATGTAATGCGTAGGAATGAAGATCATATCCTAAGGACGTTGTTACATTAGCAGAAAAACAGTGACAGTAGCAATATATATAATAACTAGCTGTTCCCGCGGTATAATCCATGTGTTTATAGCCTATATATTTTTCTGATATAAGCTACTGTAAAGATAGATTCATCACAATACTTTCAGTATTTTTTGCGTGAAAAACTAACATACATCCATGTGCAGCCACAAACTTTCGCGTTTATAATATTAATATATATATTATTTTCTTTCAGTACTAATTCAAATGACACTTTTAGTATTATAAATATAGCAATATATCAGCATCATTACATTTGTTCAACGGGACTGTCATAACGAAATAATTGAGCAACTAATTCCAAAAGTTTCGAATTTATGTTGTTCGTGCGACAGCGCTGCTATGATCATCCAATAAAACTTATCCCAATAAAAATGTCATGAAACTCTGGAACTACAACAGAATATTTATAACCAAAATAGTCGCAAATGTATGATAATCTCGTTACAGAGACGGCAAAGTTTCAAAATCTAACGCGCCACGGACGGCAAGCATAACCCTTTTTAATGAAGGGATTTGAAGATATACGCCAACGTAAGCCGCTCCATTTCGATTTGAACACTATTTAGTGCGGCAAACGTGAACGAATTATAAATTAAATTCCGATTGGATTAGCTTAAGTAATAGTAGGCTCGAATGCTGATTTAGTTACTGAGTCATGTACCAATAATTATAACAATAAAATAGATGTAGATAATAATGATTAAGTAAAGTATAAAATGGTCACGTAACTAACAGTCGCTACAATCGAAACCTAACCGGTACCTAATCAGAATATTTTTGTATTAATTGTTTAGTTATTTCAAATCTAAGTTTTAACAATAGATTACAGATACTAACTAATAACGTTAATGAGTTGTATATGCCGAAAATTTTGACAGTGAGTTGGTCTGAGTTGTTATTCACAGGCCGGATCATAGTGAGATAATGAGTCATTGTACAAAATACTTAGTATCACTAATGGCTCTCAAGGACTAGGTACTATTCATAATATCTATAATTATAAGAGATAGTATTTATATGTTCGTGGGTGAACATTACATTATAAATAGTAATCTCAGATAGAAATAATACTTATTGTAATGAACTCAATATAAGCATTTTTGAATAGTCATATATTGTTATGATTTTACTACTCATTCGGAATGCAGACTTATCACAAGCAGAACGAGCATGAAACTTGCGTGTTATCTAATATTTTAAATAAATTCGGTTCAGTATTACATTATTAATTATTTTGTGTGAATACATACTGCTAAATAACAAAGTTGAAATAATTAAATGAATTGTTACTTGAGTAACAAAATAGTCAGTCAATAATAAACAGTCGTAGTTATCAGAGCACACCAGTTCCTATAAGCACCCGTTCACGAGTAGTTATACTCGTGGACGGATACGATAGTATACACAAAGTGTGAGTTTTAAGAACAAATTACAGATAGTACTCACAACGTCGATGAGTTGACTAAGCCGGAGCCCCATTTTGACGGTGAGTCGGTCTGAGTTGTTTCCCACAGGCCGGATCAGGCGATTGTAGTTAGATAGCAGGTCGTCGTACAACCGCTTTGCATCAGGGTTGGCGACGCTCAAGCGGCCCCACACGCACAGGAGTCCGACCACCAGCGCCAACACCATCTTAGGCTAACACCACCCCTGAGAACAAACAGAAGGCATAATTAGGCAAATTAAAAAAAAAAGTTTATATAAAGTCATCTGGAATCCTCCGTCTCAACTACTTTACTGTGAAACATACAGCCTTGAAATCGACGTACCAGGTTGAAGAGCATATATCTAGCAGTAAAATTATAAAAGACGAAGTTACCTTAGTACTAGAATAGTAACGCAGTCATTTTGTTGTACTTTTGTGTCTATACGGTATGATTGCAATTCTTCATCCATAGGTCTTTAGCATTCTCGTTTTTTTTTAATAGATGATAACGGAATGGTGCACTCGCCTGCGCTAACGGTATACCTGGCGGGGCACCAGTGGAGAATGATAGGATGTGTATGAGGTTCGATCAGTCAGTCTATCATGGCATATTCACCAGGAATTTAACACCATGATTTCCAGGTGTACCGCGTGGAGGTCGACTAGATGTGGTACATTGCTAGCAATGGGGTTGTTAGTCCACATTACAAACAATCCCCTACCCCTTAGCTTTCTTATTACATAAATAATATTATTTGCTTATAGGTACAATAACGTCACCAGTAATTTTTATCCACAATGTCTTGATTATAACAACGTTGTTGTATTTAATTCTCATTTTAAATAAACTTTAGCATTTCAGAATGAATTATTTTATAGTATTTTAAATAGATATGAACTATACAAATGTATTTAAAAAAAATATAACTCAGTAGTTAATTTTAAAGACTAATTAAAACCTACATACCAACACACTGGGATATTGTTTTACAAAGACTCTTATATGTACTACAGTTGTGTTTGATACAAAATAAACTATGTACTGAATGTTCAACTGTTGAAATCGATCGAATAGTCCAGAACAATGCTTACGCATACATTGATAAGCGCAGAAATTCACATGCTGGTTGCCATCGATTGCATTCTGCACGGTATTTTGATGCCACTCATGTTGTATTGCCATAAATTATTGTTAAGTAGCTGTGCCCGTAATTTTCGTGTGAAATTTATAGCCTATGTGTTGTTCTGATTTATAAGCTATGTAAAGTTTCATTAAAATCCGTTCAGTAGTTTTTGCTTGAAAGAGTAACAAATCCATCCATCCATCCATTCATACTAAGAAACTTCCGCGTTTACTGTTTTAATATATATATATAATTTAAAGTTATGAGCACACGGGCCAAAAACAGAGCCTTTAGTGTTTAATTTTCTTTTATCAACCAGCTTGTGATGCATAAAATGAATAAATATAAAAAGGTTTTTGTCCAAGTTATAAGATGAATGTCTCGCGATTTTTTTTAAGATTTTAAGTTTTTATTGTCAAATTTCGATACATCGGTCCCATTCCAGTATTTTAATAATACACTATTTTATTACTTTTATACTAGAGATTGTTGAAGGAGGCCTTTGTTCAGCAGTGGACGTCTTCCGGACTGAATGATTATGATTATGATGATTATGATGACCTGTAGTTCTACAGTTCGCAGGCCTATATCATAAACTATATTACTGGACGTATATGTAATATTAAGGCACTTAATATTTAAAAAAAAGTTATCACAAATTAGTTCAATCTTATAAAATCTCAATTAGATTACATCCAAAGTTCAGAACACGATAAGTAAAACTCAGATTAAGCAAAATGAGACGCATCCACATTCAATCTTGTGAAACTAAGATACTCGTGAAAGAAAAACTGGTAACAACAACATAATATTACAAAGATGTCCTCAGAATAATAATTGTTGGGATGTCGTGATGCCAGCAAAAACGCGAGAGATATATAGGAGTATCTAATTTACCGACCGTGAACAGAAAACATTTATTTTCGCAAAATCTTCTGAACACGTCTGTGTTCAGAAGCAAGTTCACCCAATTATCTTATTAACCTTCAGTATATTACGGACAACTATGTATATTTAGTAACTATTGCACGTGTCTTTACACGCGTAGTGTCGTTTAGTATTGGTTTTTTATTTCTGTTTTAAGGACTTTTTATATTATATTCTATTTAATTCCAAGGATATATATTATTCACTTTCAATTGTTTAATTATTTATCATTTTAATGTAAATTTTGATACAAGAGACATAATGTTTTATATTGTTAAAACCTATAAGCATTGTATTCCGCAAATAAATAATTTGATTAATAAAAATAAGTCTATACAACATTTTAACTTATTCGTGAGTATGCTTTGCTTTTGTATTAATTTGAGTGTTTTCTATATATATTACGTATGTATATACAAAAAAACTAAATAAATTCTTTAGTTCTTTTATCACAAGCTCTGCCTAACTTAGTACTAGATGACGCTGTGTGAATTGTCCAAGGATATTATTATTATTATGACACTTTACACTTCACACTCATCAGAAATCAAAACTTGAGAAGTACCAATGAGAAGGTATCATAATGTATTCTGTGAAATCGACGATACTAGCAACAGTTACCACATTCCACCATGCCATTACATTTACATAAAAATCTTTCCGTTACTCTAAAAGATATGAGTTCTAATAGCAAGACAGTCGTTACTCCATTATCCGGAACATAATTTCGCGGTTTGTATTCTTCAATATTATATCTTCTACATGAGTATTCCTTTGTGAGGGGCTTACGTCTCGCCTCATAAACGGTTACAATAATGTTAAGAAATCATAATTTAGACGGAATATTTTGTTGAAGGCTTTTATGGAGTCGAGAATACATATTTACACTTCTACAGGTGTATTTCTGTGTATAGTACATTATATATCAAGATTACAGTTTAGGTGAGTTGAAACATTATAATAATAAGATGTAAATTACGCATTTCCATCGAATTGTACAGAGACATTATTTATTTACATATTTTATTTGTTTAAAATATAATACGGGCAAGAAATGATGTAATAAAAAATATAATATGCAATAAAAATAATAACTGCTAGAATTTGCATTATAAAATGAGTCTTATATGATCCTGTATAAGATATTCAATAAGAAATCTTTAGAAACACAAACCAAATTCCAATTTTAAAATACACTTTTTAAAAATCTCTTGTATTTCAGTATTATGAAAACAGAGAAAAAATTCAATTAAAATTACAATCATATCAATATTATACGAATATAATACTTATTATAAAACCATCATGTCTCAATATACTTTGTCAATATCACTGAGATATAAAAATGCAATTCCATTTAATCGTTTGAATCAGGGAGTGCACAAAATTCAACTCTAGGTACCGTTAAATAAGGACTTTAAGCAGCGATTAATAAAAATATCTGCACTAGAATTAAATTGAAGTACTGTCGTTTGCACGACATTTCCATCTTAAATCGTATAAATTTAAGGCTTGTTTTAAATTGTAGCGATCTTTGTGGGTAATAGGAAGAGGGATTATCGTGGTTCTGATTTTAAAATCTCCTGATTTATTTTTACGAGGCGAACTAAAGTAAATTCTATTTGGATTTCGGTTTGAGAATAGCTCCGTCTCTATTTTCCTTCTCAATGACGTAAAAATATTTTACAACACTAAATTTTTTGTGTTAAAATTTATTATGAATCACATTATTTTTTATAGAGGCTATTAGAAGTCCCATAATAAACGAAATAGTATAGGAGTATTTCTTTAATTTTGAAGATATGCCTTTAGATCCAGATTGGTATCATAGAGATTTTAGCAATACCGGATTCCTTATATTCTCGCTTTATTCATTATTCTGACTGTCTTAATATTATAAATAAAAAAGTATAAACTTTTTAATCATGTTATTTATAGTCAACTTCCAAAAGTGTCGGACATTGGAACTCTACTAAATATAAACCTATTAGAATTTTTTTTTTAACTCAGGAGAATATCTTAAGCCACAGATTGATATCGTAAAAATTAATCAAAACCGAATTCCTTATAATATAAACTAACTAATTTTCTGTCTATCACAGTATTATAATTCAGAACTTATTAATGTTAATTTGGAATAGTTCACAATACTGTTAACATATCCCCACATAAAAGTTAGTTTCCTGAAAATGGCTTAACATCCGGTTTGAACTACTAATTTTATTACTTCCGGTTATAGTAACACAAGTAACTACTTAGTAACATAAAGAGTGGGCTTACTAAATCTTAATTATTGTTAATTACGCACGTCGTCGGACCACGGCGAACAATCGCTGGTATTCAGGGGATTACTGAAATGAAAATCGGCTTAGTAAAGATTAAATATGAATAGACGCGCCTCCGTTGGGGTTAACACCAATTGTAAGTTGTGAGAGGTCGCAGTTGACAATCCGCTACCTCTTATGACTTGCGGCGTATTAAGTGATAGCTGAATCTGATCAGTTTTATTAATTGTAAACTTTTAACTTTCATAGAGACTATAGTTAGGACGCGATTAAGTTGTGAGAGGTAGCAGATTGAACTTCTCTGTTTATGTTTTATGTTATAACTTACAGTTAATATTCACTAATAGATCATTTAAATAAGTATGTCAATAACATTATGCTAATAATAATAATTATGGTAATAATAGAATTAACCTTCAGTTTTGATTCTTCTGAAGAAATTTCCAAATTTATTTACAAAAGTATATTTTAGTTTAGTGTTTATGTTTTCAAAAACACATTATTTATTAATTTCAGTCTTCACGTATATATAAATATTATACTCATATTTAAACATTTCTTTAACTGCCACGCAAATTTGTGCTCCGTCAAAATTATAAATTTACAGTGTTTTTACGTGAAACCTATACTTGTGTATTAGTGTTCTGGATTGCGCGTATTCTAAAGAAATCGGTGATGTACTTTACTATATTAAAATAGTTTATATTACTGTGTAAATCAATCAAAATTTATTTTGTTGAATTGGTTTCATCAACAAACTGACTAAACTGAGACCGGTACCCAGCGCTTCAATAAAACGCGTAAGCGACGCGTATATCACGGCGCTTACGCTCTTCTTCTTGCTTCACTGCCTGCTTGCTGTGCTTGGGAGTAACCAAGCGTTTCACTTGCTGTACACTTCTGATCGTCTAATCTAATAGTTATAATAAATCGCTTTATTCGCTGCAAGTTATTGAACTCTCTGCATAATGCCACCAAAAGCACCGCCAATTAAAAATAAAAATGCTGCATCTTGTAATACGAAAAAAGACCGTTGTGGTTCTGAGAGTTCGTCTTCATCAACCGCTACTAGTGCTTTTAATACGCCTACTTTATCACCACAAAGCGATAATAACAATGTTACTCTGCGCCATACAAATGCGCAGCAGGGTTGCAGTTGCTTGTCAGCCGAATCTATACGCAAAATAATAAGGGAGGAAATTAATACTACTCTTGTGAATAAAATACAGCCGCAGATAGTGGAAATAAAATCTTTAGTAACGGCTTTTGAAACATCTATTTCATTTTTTAATATCGAACATGAAAAACTTAAAAATGATCATCTTGAACAGAAATCCGCTATAGAGAATATAGTTAAGGAGAATGAGGAGTTACGTTTGTCAAATTCAGAAATTTCCACGCGCATGAGAATTTTAGATCAGCAACTTCGCGCAACAAATATTGAAATTCACTGTGTTCCTGAACATAGGAATGAAAACTTGGCTCTTACTGTACAACAATTGGGCAAAACTATTAAGTGTCCTATTGCAGATAACGAGATAACCTATTGCACAAGAGTAGCTAAAATTAACCCTAACAACCAGCGCCCAAGATCTATCATAGCAAAATTTAACAGTCCCCGTCTTAGAGATAAATTTCTTGCGGCCGTGATTAAACATAATAAAAACCAGCCTACTGATAAATTGAATACCAGCGACCTTGGCATCGGTGGCGATAAAATATCACCTGTTTTCGTAATGGAACATCTAACTGTGGAAAACAAAGCACTACACGCGGCTGCACGGCAAAATCACTTGGATATAAGTATGTTTGGGTGCGTGATGGACGTATATTTATGAGAAAGTCAGATGATAGCAACTATATATATGTTAAGAATAAGGAGTTTTTGGATTCGTTAACGTAGTTCTATTTTTTTTTTTTTCTCTATATAAATATTTGATACGGACTCATGTTTTGGATATAATATTTTAGAATTCGATTCCTTAAATATTTTTTATCAAAATGTTAGAGGTCTAAAAACTAAAACTTATGAATTTTATAATAATGTGATTTGCAATAACTATGATATAATACTGCTCACCGAAACGTGGTTGGACGGTAGCCTCCACGACTCTGAACTGTTTGATGTCAATAAATATGCTGTTTACAGACGTGACAGGGCATCATCAGGATTTCATTCTGGAAAATCTGGCGGAGGGTGTTATTGGCAGTCTCAAAAGCTTTTGTGTCTAGACGAATTACCAATTTTGAATCTAATTGTGAGGATGTCTGGGTGGAGGTATCGGCCTCTAATATTCAATATGAGGCAGAGAAACTTTATATCTGTTGTGTCTACCTACCGCCACCTATACAACATCATATATTAAAACACTTTATTGATAATGTTAATCGTGTAACAGAATTCACCCATTCAAAGTTACTTATTGCTGGTGATTTTAACCTCTGCAATATTCAATGGAATGTATCACAAAACCCTGAAGAACCAATTGCAAATACTAATAATAGTTTGTATGGCAATATGTTTATTGATTTCGTGACGCTAAATTCATTAAAACAGTATAATTGTGTTTTTAATAGTAAGAATAGATTACTTGATTTAATCCTCAGCCATAATGTCATTACGGAATTGCAGGAATGTCCTGACCCATTATCGGTGATCGATGTGTATCATCCACCTTTGACATTTTCACTCAATTATTGCAATAAAATTAATATGCTACGTAATAATGTTAACTCGCGTTATAACTATTTTAAGGCCAATTACGAACTCATAAACAAAGAATTACAGGGTTTGAATTGGGATAATGTTTTTTCTGCATCAGATTCGATCGATGATATGACTACAATATTTTACAATATATTAAACGACGTTGTTCGACGTCATGTTCCAATAAAAAGTTCTTACAAAGGAAATAGGTATCCAGTGTGGTATTCACAGGGACTTATCGGTGTAATTCGAGAAAAATATAAAATTAGAATGAAACTACGCAAATATAATAACAACCCTCGTGATGTTTTATCATTTAATTTTCTAAAAGATAGGTGTAAAAAATTACAATCAGACTGTTACCATAAATATATTACAAGTTTGGAGAGTTCGTTTAAATCTAACCCTAAATTGTTATGGTCTTATATCAACAATAAGAAAAATAAACAAAGCCCATATCCAGCCCAAGTTTTTTGAATGACACTTCTGCCAGCAATGGCTCAGATGTCTGTAGATTATTCGCAACTCACTTCTCTTCAATTTACAGAAAATATGGTAATCAGAAAAATAATGATAGCAGTACTTCGCAGTTATACGAATATGCAAGTAACACTATAACCTCGTTAAAATTCACTAGAAATAATGTCTTCAAGATTTTAAAAAGACTTGGTTTTCATAAAGGAGCGGGTTTTGATGGATTTCCTTCAATTTTTGTAGTGAAATGTGCGCAACATTTAGCTTATCCTCTTTCTTTAATATATAATAAGTCCATAGCTGATGGTGTATTTCCCAAGGTCTGGAAAACTTCATTAATAGTACCGATATACAAGAATGGTCCAGATCATCTAGTCAATAACTATAGACCAATTTCCATCTTGACTGTTTTTGCTAAAGTTTTTGAGCAATTATTGTGCCCAGTATTGTTGTCTCATTTTGATCATATATTTTCCAATAAACAACATGGATTTATTAAAACGAGATCCACAGCTACTAATCTCGTTTCCTTTGTCGAGGATCTAAGCTTGTCAGTAGATGCTCGCTATAACTGTGATGTAATTTATACGGATTTTAGTAAGGCTTTTGATCGCGTTCAACATTTTGTTTTGCTAAGGAAACTTGAGCACTATGGTATATGTAATAGTTTACTAAATTGGTTTAGTTCTTACCTTACAGAAAGACAGTCTCTTGTTGTAGTAAGTGGCTACACATCTGACCCCTTTTTGACTACCTCTGGCGTACCACAGGGCTCTCACTTAGGCCCTTTACTCTTCAATGTTTTCATTAATGACGTGGTAAAAAGTTTTCATCATTCGGAATGCTATCTTTTTGCTGATGATCTCAAATTAATGAAAAAAATTCAGTCTACTGCTGATAATGAACTACTACAAGCAGATTTGGATAGGTTGGTTGCTTGGTGTGAGCATAATGGTATGGAACTTAATATTGATAAGTGTTGCTATGTTCAGTTTAGTAGGAAAACAGATATAAATACATACAAATATAATATAAATGGAACTGATCTTAAAAATGTGAGCACTATCATTTGGGTATTATTCTTGACTATAAATTAAGATTCAATGTACACATCGATAATATTGCTAATAAGTCTAATAAAATGCTTGGTTTTTTGCTTCGCAATAGTAAGGAGTTTAAAAACCCACAGACAAAAATTTGTCTATATAACGCGTTTGTTCGGTCACACCTTGAGTACTGCAGCGTAGCTTGGAATCCACACTATGATATTTATACTAAGCGTCTCGAAAGGGTTCAAAAGAGGTTTCTTTGGCATTTAAC
Source organism: Achroia grisella (assembly GCF_030625045.1). Taxonomy (NCBI): domain Eukaryota; kingdom Metazoa; phylum Arthropoda; class Insecta; order Lepidoptera; family Pyralidae; genus Achroia; species Achroia grisella. The sequence continues at coordinate 48,611 of NW_026712613.1, read as the reverse complement.
TTATAGCTGTAACCTAACGAGGAAGTTGCCGCACTACTCAGACAGACTCAAATACTTTAAATTGAACCCTCTAACTGTAAGAAGACAAGTACTAGATATTATGTTTCTTTGGAAATTAGGGAATGGCATATTGAACTGTTCAGAGTTGTTGTTTAAAGTTAATATTCGAATACCACCTAAACTCCCTAGACCTGGTAAATATAATATATTTATAGAAAATCTCGCACGAAGTAATTTGGGCTTCTACTCACCTTTAAACAGGCTAATGAGAACTTATAACACTTATTCAAAGAAACATTCATCAGTTGACATATTTAGTAATAGTTATTGCAAATTTCGCAGATGTCTCAATAGTATCATAAGTTCTAGTTGAATCAGTACAGGTTTTATATAGGTAGAATTTTAAGTTGTTTTTTATGTTTTGTTAATTGTTAATTGTAAGCACAAATTTGTCACATAAATGTCGTAGTTGCCTATAATTAAGGTTGCGCTTAGTATAAATAGATTGTAATGTAATATATATAATGTGTAAGTGTAAACCTTGTTGGTGACCTAAATAAATAAATAAATAAATATATTTAGACTACGACTATGTACATACTGAAAATAAATTGTAACTATTTTTATCGTGATAACTATTAAGCACATTAATTGTGAAATAATAAGTATAATCCACCATATTTAAAATTAATTTACTTGTTGTTAACTAATAGTTATGTGTTATGATGTAACTGTAATGAAATAAAGAATAAATTTTATTTACTACTGGATATTCATTAAGATATTCCTTCAACAACAATAAATGTACAAAATATAATACTCCAAACTGCTTTTTCCTTAAAAAGAGCAGGTTTTATTATAATAATTACACCATCCGCTTCCGCTTATATTTTACACCAAATCATAAGCAGCGCGTAGGTAATTGGACCCCGAAGCGCCTTGAGACCTTATAATCCCTCGTTTAAAATTAAAATATCCAATACAAGGGTCCGTATACTGCCGACACGTGATAATTATGGCTTTGTGATAGAACAATTACGAAAGTTTTGTATCTCACATGCACGGAATGGTTTTATTTGTAACCCATTTTTAATGAATGAATGATTGTGAATGAGTTGAGTTGAGTGAGTGGTTCACGAACTAGTTTCTGCTCGCGACACTGTCCACGCAACCATCATTAAAAGGAATAAATAATTCACTCATGTATTTCATGATGTTTAATCAGTTAAGGCTTGAAAGTAACTATAGACATATTCATATTAAGTGGAGATCGAACCTGTAATCATAAGAAAGTAACAGGTACTTTGGTACTAAATGTCATGAGATGGTTGTCTAATATAACTAAAAAACCTGTATGTTATACGTATATAATAGTATATTATGATATAAGTGCGTTATGGTGGTTATAATAAGGGCGGAATTTCAGCGCGAACTAAAGGCGAGTGTGTAATAGAGCCGAGTGTGTCAAACACGCACGTATACAATACAATACACTTGATTTTAAATAAACTCAAAAACTGTAATGAACAGGGTTGCATACGTGCCAATTTATTTTTTTAAATCAGCGCTGCCTTACTATGTAGCGCCGTGCGACGGTCATTTTAAAATTAAAAAATAGCAAATAGTGTGGTCATGGAATATGACTTCACTATTTGCGTTTATAACCCATGCGTGTATTTATGAGCTGCTTCATATATCGAAAAAAAAATGTATGGAAAATTATATTAATTCACTTGTATTCTATATTTAAAATATGTAGATGCATTATCAAATATCTCAATACCTTGTCCTTTTTTATTCTGAATCATACGGAAACAAATTCTATCGGAGTAGGTTCTGTAACGATAAATATAAAGATTAAATTTCCGAACGAACTTTATTTCAATAACATAATTAATTGCTATCTAGTTTATCGAAATATCAAAGCATTTTATGCAAATAAAATTCGAAATAACATTTGAATTTCGAACCATTTAAATTTCGCCACCCGCTGCTAAATGAAACTGGGCGTTCCCTTCTGACGCACATTCGAAAGTTAACCGACTAATTTGCATAGACCTTTTATTTAATTAGTTTACGTAAACAGCAAGACATTGCTGAAATCGGTCGAGTATAACTAAATGTTAACCGGTTCGAGGCTAAAACAGCCTAATTGAGTTTTATCTATCGGAAAATAATTGTATATTAGTTTTAAATTTCGAATGTGTATATTAACTTCCTATTAAATACATTCTGCTATATTTATATAGTTCATACAATGTTATTTCTATTTTTTTATTACAAATATACATAAGCAAGTAAATCTAAATTCAACATTTCAACATTTCACTAGGAAATTCAATAAATGATCGCTCCCCTACATATTTGAACAGCACCCTGAATATCACTTGTTACTACTCATGTGAAGCCATTATGGAGCACGTTATAGTCCTTCGTAATATAATAATATATTTATTTATTTAAATAATGATTATCTGATGAATGTGGAATGTTCTAGATGAACTCGCCTGGAATGGCTTCCTTTTCCTTGGTGGACTACTTGGAGGTCGATAGGGCTAGCAATGGGGCTATTAGTCCTCATTACTAACAATATCTTTCTCCCTTTGAACCACCAGTGGAGGATGATAAGTTGAACATGAGGTCAGGTCAGTCACGATGCTTTTCAGGAATTCCAACCGCGTGGAGGTCAACCTAACATGGTTGTAATATGGTCATGAGTCCATATTACTAACAATCCCCGTCTCCCCTATGTGAAAGTAGTATATCAAGTGTATCTAATTACGCACTGGCAAAATGGCGGCATTCAATGCTTATGCTGTCTCTACTTTGAGTTTGGGATAAAACTTATATCATATTTTAACATAAGTACACTCAGACACGCATGACGGGACACGATGAAAAGTAAGTAAATACCTTCGTAAATCGTATAAAATGCGCTCGATTCGGATCGGCCGGACGGTCCGGTATTATTGGATTCTTTCGCTCCGAAGGCTCTGTAAAGGAGAATTTAAAACGGCTACACATTGTACATTGACGACGGAATCTTTGGCTCATAAAAGGAACCCTTTATGAGCCAGAGATTTTGCCTTCAAAAATTATAATGCAACTGAACGTATTTTATTCGGATTGACTGTACATTTTGTCTCACAGCGCTTCATTGAATTAAAAAATTGGATTAAGAAAACAAACAAACTCATACTTAAATCTATAATACCAGAAACTAGGACAATTTACACAGTCTAAGTAATTCTCACAGCGTCATATAGTCTCAAGCTAAGAACAGTTTATTTTATGGATAAAAAACAACTCATATAAATACTATTATATGTTTTGTACATACATACATACTATACTTATGAATACAAATGTTTGTACCATGCGAGGTTCCCTCCGATCGATCCCCCATCCAATTCAAACGGGGATCGAAATTACGATGGCCTGAGCCGAGGTTCGAACCCCTAGTGGTGCCCTCAGACTGAAGTCGTATCCGTCAGGCAGGAGCTGGCCTTCAGTCGCTCCATAAGTCCTTCCGACATATATATAACGCACTTCCTCCATAGTACATATGACATATATACTTCTATCTTAAATATTAATAATGATTATAACATATGTATATAAAGAAACTCCTACCATGATTGACTGAATTAGTATTCTCAGCGAACATGTCTCAGCGAAAATATTGCTTTCACCAAAACGTCCACAATAGATAATCATTCTGACTACCCCACCTGGGATTGTACTCGCGATAATGCTTACCAATATTATAAATGCTTTCACGCAAAAACTACTGAACCGATCATCATGAAATTTTGTTCACATATTTTTATTAACACACATTTTTACATTTCCACATTTATTCATTATTTTATTTATTTTTAATTAACACACATTTATACACATAATTTTGAAGGTATTAGAACGAACATAGGATACTTTTAATTTAAAAAAAGAACATTTTTTTATACAAGCCAAAAAAAACAAAATATCAACATTTTGCTATTTCAGCGCCATTTAGCAGCCAGTAAAGCGAGCCAAGACGCGGGTAAAAGCTAGTATGTTATAAAATAACTAGCTATTTACTGAAAGATATAGTTTTAATAGTGATATATCTGAATTTATAGCATTCCTCTACAATACAGCACTGAAGTTGTAATGTTATAATTAATGCAAATTGTTCAACATTAATTTGTTTAGCTCCATTACTGCATTAATTAGATGCATGAGTTCATAACACTATTCATAGTTGAATCCACTATTAGGGTACGCGAATTCGCCGTAATTAACTAATCGAGTCAGTTGTAAAGTGGATGTCAAATACAAGTAAACTGTTAAACAAATTGTTCTCCTTTGTAATAATGTACCTTTCCGATTATTATCCCAGGTATTTTAAAAAAAGATTATAAATAAAAGGTGACTTTTATAAATTTACTTTTAAAGAGATCCTGGAACCTGGCACAATTGTGCTTTCATTTTGGTAACACAAGTTACTAAAAGTGAGAACACATTTAACAGGTACATTGTCCATCAGTATAATCACCGCATTTATTGCAATAAATAATAGGATTCATTTCTACAAGCTCAATAAGTAACTATTTACTTTTGCCTTCAAAGATCCAATGTTGTAAGAGACAGGAACAACTGGCGCTAAGACAGTTTTATTCCTTAGCTGCTCGCATTAGGAAAGATGATGTAATACGGTTGATACGAGCAGTATATAGACCGAGTATATGGGTGGTCTTGGTCTCTACGTCTTATTCTGACTACACCATTTACAATAAGCGTCGTAATAGTATATATGTTTTATGTACAATCAAAAGATTACAATATAAACAAAGACCGAGAGTTGTTATAAAAGATAGTATTACAGCTTCTATCGTATTCAAGACAGACACAGACCGGAAGTTTCACAATGACATCATCTGCAGACTTCCGTCTTATACGAAGACCCCGTCATTTGATTTCCGTACCGCTATCGACCTCTTCTCTTTCCTTACACTATGTGTGTAAGAATCTGTGATGGCATATTTATGCTGATTCGTGCCATTTATGATTCTTGATCTTATGTTTAAATGGCGCTGTTTGTTTGCACTGTTTGTTTTTCTTATTAACATTGTTGGGAACTCCAACAGAAATAATTATTAAAACCTTTTTAGTAATTTATTTTGTAATTTTCAAATAGAGAACTCTGTTCTTGAAGGCACGATTGTCTTTTGTTTTTTGTTCACATTATTAGTACAATACTGATTATATTAAAATTATTACAAAATTATTATTTAAGTTACGATTTGGTGTTTTAATGTTTTAAAAGAATACATCCACGAAATTGGTTACAGACAATCCTAATTAGGCATTTTAAACAATTTGTGCACTAAATATTTTAGTAAACACTGTAATAAACTAACAATATAAAAAGATTATGTTGTGTCCAAATAATAGATCATTTTATACACTGTTTAACAAGAACATGTACATTTTATAAATGAATATATTTTTATCACAAATATTTGCTCGAATAAAAGATATTGAATTGGATATTTAATAAATGGAGATGATTTGAGATTTTGAAACAAATATATAGTTAGTATTCGTAGTTATAAGTGATATACTGAAATATTTTTATGATTTTTATAGTTACAGAGCACAAAAGTCTGCACATAGAGCTGCTCAGCTATGCGAGAATAAGTTTATGGGTTCAGGTACTTTTAAAAAAATATTTTTATTTATATGACACTAGCTGTCCCCGTGACTTTGTCAGCTTTGTTACCTTGGCCAAATAAAGAAAAAGTATTCAATAAACCAAAAAATCTCAACGAAAAATGTTTCATCCTTCTGCTTTCAAAAATGATTATTTTCCATACAAACTTTTCAATGTCATATATATTTGTATTTAATCAACAGATAAGTTTCAAGTTTGTAGCTTTAATAATGACGATACTTCCATATAAACTTTCATCTAAGGCGAAAAATGGGTTAAAAGCAGTTGAACCCTTTTCAAGTTGAAAGGGGTTATAATTTATACTTTCATACATTTTTCGCATTAAAAAGTAGCCTATGTCCTTTGTCAGGGTCTAAACTATCTGTGTACTAAATTTAATTTCAAATTGTTTCAGTAGTTTTGGCGCGAAAGCGTGACAGACAGACAAACAGAGTTACTTTCGCATTTAAAATATTAGGAAGGATTATTGACAGTAGAGTATATATAGAAAAAAAAGTATTATCCTATGTAATTTCCATAGCAATCTACTGCGAGAGGGTTAGAGTGTCAAATGTCGAGGGTCGTGAAGACCGTTTAACCCTATAACGAATCATCCAATCCTTAAATGTCTTTTTCTGTGACAAATTTTGCCCGCCTCGAACCGTACCCTTCTAAGTCGCTTTGGACTTTAGAAAATTTATGGAAAACAAACATAGACTTAATGTCTACAACTTTAACGATCTTTTTCCAATGAAAATAACTTACTAAGACAACGTATACTAAGAATACTTTTTATATAATATTGGGTTGAAAAAAGTTTAATGAATTTACGCATTACATAGTCTATTTTATTATACTAGTAGTCGCCCAGTAGTCGAAATGCGATCATAATTAATTTTATATAAAAGAAAATAATAGATGACTAAAATAAATAGACAAATATTATTATGTACAAACAATATTAATCTATTGATTATAGATTAATAATATATACATATATAATGGATTGATGGTAGAAATAGATAAGACAGAGATGCCCAAATAGAGTGACATAAAGCAATGTGGTCCCAGTCAATTACCAGAAAGAAAAGAGGCAGAAAATTTCTTTTTTTGCTAGAGTTTCCAGTTGAAAGCCGACATAACATGTGTTGTACTCTATCTTTTAAATAATAATCATGGATAATACACTTAGCACCACCTAGTCTCAAGCTATGCAGAATTTATGCAATGGTTACTAGACAGCTGATATAAATACTCAAATGTATTCATTATTATAAATACATATATAATATGCATAGAAAACACCCAGACAATCATAGTACAATCATAGAAATAAATACAAATGTTTGCATCGTGCGAGGAATCTAACCTGCGACAATCATAAGTAAGTCAATGTGCCAAACCGCTGGACTACCGAGACCCTCAAAAATATAATATGCAACACGTTGTTACAAACAAACACCTAAACACAATATATAATAAAACAGAAATCTTTGTGGACGGCACGGGCGGAGTTTGTGTAACTGAGTAGGTATCTCTCAAGCGCTACGAGCCAACTATTTTGAATAATATTTGAACTAACCGTTTGAGATTAAAGTTGTCAGAAAACAAGAAGCAAGAGAAAACGGTGCAGTTGTAAAGTATTCGCTTCGTGAGTTGCTAAACGGTTAAGATATTATTTATGTAGGTCTTCGTCTGATGTAATATAACCTAATGTTATGGGGAAGGGAATTATTAGTAATGGGGATTAATGGCCCCATTGCTAATAATCAAATAAAATCAAAAATCATTAATTCATGAACGTCAATTATTTTCCCTAACGTCCAGTTAAATATTCAGTATCAATTGAGAACTGGCAAGAATTTGATTACTAACAATGGGCCCACCATTAGTAGAAAATAAAAGTAATTATATAAAAATTTTACTTAGTTTCTGTATTAGGTCTTATTTACTTTCTGCAGATATGTTGCCAATCAGCAAATGTCTCCAATCGTTTCCATTCTCCTTTTTCTTTAGCGAGTCTGTCACACATTATAAACCCATTAATAATCGACCATATTAATAAAGATCTTTCAATTTCATTGAACAGTCCATTACTATCAAAGATATTCCATGATAGTGCAAAATAGAAATCAAATTATAACTGCCAGTGTAATTAGTATTGGAACCTACTATTAATAAAATTCTTATTACTCCTTACTAGTTTTACTTTTTAAATTCATTTAAAGAGTTTTAAAATTCCGCATTCTGGAATTTCAATTGAATCCGCGTCACTTTTCACTTTGCCGTGAGTTTTTAGCCGTATCTATGCTAATCGAATTCCTATCCGACTTAGACTCGAATCATAGCTCAGATCGAATCGTCAGACGAATTAAACATTCAGAATCTCACGTTTGCTTTACGCTAGAAACGGGGAATCTAGTAAATGGTGAAGCATTTGCGAAATTTATTGCCTGCTAGGGTAAGTCGTGGAGTTAAGTTTACTACAGTATATTTATTCTGGATTTCAAAATCCAATAGCGCTTACTACTGAGTTCTGACAGTGTTAGATTGTAGTATCATATTAAACCTTGCGTATTCTTTATGAAATATGATATATATATTTATATATTAACATGTGAAGCAAAAATTTTTAAAAGAAGAAGTATGAAATTTGGTGCAGATAAAATTTATAGACTAGCAAGAGAAAAAGCTAATATTTTTTCTATAATAATACTATAAAATAATAAATATTCGTTTGATATATACTCAGAAATGAAGCATAATCGCTGAATAGAGATCCTATTTAGAGATTATGCTTCATTTTTGAGTAACCTAATAATTCACTAATAACCACCAAAACAAAAATAATAATTAAGTTTATAAAAAAACAAAACAACAAGATCTTGTAGCGAATCCCTAGCGAAATATAAAAAGAAAGATATTGCTATAACTAGGTTCATGTAGGTACTCACTTTCGTTTATAATGTAAGATCCATAAACATGTAACATGTTCATGCATAGAGAAGAAAGAAAGAGAAATAAATAAATAGCCATAGAACGAGTCAGAAAGTGATGGTAGATAAATTTCACTTAATATTTGGCAGCAAGCGAATCTGCCTTCTCTCAAATTAATTTGCTGCGTTATCGGTGTTCCATCACTGAAGAGTCAGAAATATAAATTGAAATACTTTTTTTATACGTCAGCCATATTGAAACTCATTGCTTCGGCGTATATAAGTCTTAATAGTAAAGTGCGCTACGACGATCTCGGTTTTTATGTTTTTTTTATTTATCTGAGGCATAGAGATAACTTTATAAACAGTCGCCTGCATGATACTCCGTCGTACCTATTTCTGCTTTCAAATAACTGACTATTTCCGGTTAAAGAAACTTATAACTATATAAGATATAGTAGTGAAGTTGCTGGGTACTTTTTATTATTAATTTGTAATATTATTATGCCGTTATTGTTACCTATATGAAACATCTCCCATGTAGAGAAGTTTTATAAAGAATATGAAAAAGAACATAAAAAAGAATTCCTAAATTTTAAAGCAGACTAAATCAATAGATACCGTCACTTAAGCTGGTCATATCTCACGCATTACAGATGCCAGGTGGACTACCAAAACTTCAAAATGGAAGGGATTAAAGGGCGAAAAGAAAATTGGAAGTGGGCACATAATATAGCGGACTATATTTATTTAAAACTTTATTGATTTTGTACAATAGGCGGGCTTAATGCTAATAGCATACTCTACCAGCCAATCTAAGGGAGTGCAGAGATACTCGAAGGATAAGAATACTTTTCCTATACCTATAGAAAAACTCGTTAACTATGAGTTAAAATACAGAATCTTTTTCCATTATGTTAACTAACTTGGCAGTTGGTATACACACAATTTTTTTAAAATGTAATTCTGAATAATATTTATTTAAAACAACAACACGCAAGTTTCTTTCTCGTTCTTCTTGTGGTGAGTCTGCGTTCCAAATAAGTAGTAGAATAAAAGAAATATGAATATTTAGAAGTGGTTATGTTAAGTTTATTTGAATAAAAATTATTTCCATGTCTATTCCAGTCGTATAAAATATATAAAAAACGTATTAATGACGTGAAGCTCCAGTAGAAATGTATCAAAATTAGTATAATATAATCTAAACGAATAGCTCTATTTAAAATCAAGCGACTGCAAGCGACACTGGGCATAATTTATCAGCCACTTAGTCTACTCCTGATTTTAATTAAATGTCATTTTGGACCACGTAGTGTAATTAACCCTTGCGATCTGGTCCAGATAGGCCTTTATTGTTGTTTTGTGAAAATTTGGAGGGATATTTTTTTAAGATTGGAAAAACATTCACCATAATTACGAGGTTTTATGTGGCCCTCTACGTACTTCGTCAGAGGGTTAATGACGCGTGGTACATTTTGGTGACGTCACAAAAAAGAGTGTATTCTTATATATTGGGTTTACGTTGCAGCTTTTTCGATTGATTTTTTTTTAATTGCCAATAAGCGAAAGTTTGTTATTTTTTATGGATTCCGTAAAGCAATTTAAAAAAGGAATCCTTGTAACATATAATGTTCTGATTGAATGATTCAAACTCTGATTTGTATTATATATAAAAGAAATATATATAAAAGAATTACGGCATACGCTTCCTCGTTTACATTTTTTCTAATATGACAATGTCAACATAAATAATAATTTTAATAACATATAATAAATATTTAAGTAAAAAAAACTTCACATTTCTACCAAAAGGAATGAACAAGTTAAATTTAGTGTCAAGAAATACTTTAGCGTCCAAATATGTTTTAATATTCATTATATATACAAAAATTTACATTCTTTTTATTGCATATAAGATATAATGTGAATATAAATGTTTTAAAAATAATAAATATAATATAAATTTTTAAAACATTAGTAAATTAAAATTGAAATAGCCTTCGTTGTGGTCCTATCTACGTTGACGTCAAAATTCATTATAATCCGTTCAGCCATTTCTCGTGAAAGGATAACAAACAGACAGACAGAAATGCTTTCTAATTTATTATACCTATAGATAATGTTTATTTTATATTAAGACAGTTTTTCCCTATACAGGATAAAAATAGAATTAGACTCTAGATACCACCTAATACCAGATTATATAAGTACTTTTCAACGAAACTTAGTATACTGTATTCCTAGTAAAAGATTTATATCGTTGAAATTGAAAGGTACCTAATGCAATATATTGTTCCAGAAAAATAGACTATGAATCAAACGTCATACAACTTAAAATAACATGCCACATGCACTGCCGATTGAAAACGAACTGCGGTCAAACCGATACGAACTCCATTTTCAAATTTCGAAAATTGAATGCGGTTTTAGCTGGCCAGAGAGTAAATTGTTTTTCTTTTGAAGCGCAGGAATAAATAAACGCAAACATGATGGTTTTAAGTAGAAAAAGTAAATGTTGTTTTGTTTATAAGCTTGTAAACTTGTATACTTTGCTAATGGGTATTAATCATAGCTACGGTAGAAGTTTGAAAGCCAGATGCTGTAGATTTAAAAGCTCTATAGAGTAGGTATTATATATTTTAATAGACAGTGAAAAATAACCAGTAACTGCAAATAAATGAACAAATATATATGTGTAGAATACTAACGTATGTAGCACACTAGATGCAGCGCCGGTTTTTAGTTTTAGTAATTGGTTTAGTATTATTTTTTAGTAATATAATAATTTTTTTTAGTAATGTAATATATTGGAAAGTTTCAGAAATGATACGTCGATGCAGGAATACTTTTATTTTATTCCTTTTTTTCATATTACACTCCACATAAATTGCGTCGCTGTCTATTCACGTCAGGTCGTCTCAGTGGCCTCGAACAGAGAGAGACCAGCCCGCTCCCTCCTTGTTCCCGACCTCTTTATCTCTACCACTATTGGAGCGGCATAATCGTGACGCCACCAACATCACGTGACTCGCTATGGTTTTAAATTTGAAATGTAGGTAACAAATTAGTCAACTGAGTGTTCTTTATGTATTGAAGCTAACAAATATCATTTACCAACACTATATTTCTAAGTACTATTAATTTCCTAATGAGCTAATAAATATTCATATTTATGATTATTTCACACATACTGACGATAGCAGAATTATACAAATTATGCTAATCTTTATGTACTAAAGAATTTATAGCCAATTCATAGTTAACAAAATGCGTTAAACATTGCGTATCCGATATGAAAATAGTTTTATAATTTGTGTTGAATCGTATTCCGAACATTTTATTAGTATAAAGACCTCGGTGGTCTAGCGGTCTAGCACACCGCTTTACGACCGATGGTTGCGGGTTCGATTCCTCGCACGGCACAAACATTTATTTATGTACTTACAAAAAAATATATCTATGTATATGTATTAGTTATCTAGTACTACCCACAACACAAGCTTTAGCTAGCTTATCTTGGGTCTAGATGGCGCTGTGTGAATTGTCCTGAGATTATTATTATTATTGTTATTTATTTTCTCAGCTTTTGCTGGTTTTCTCCACACTTACCGGCCGAAACCAAGTAAGTGCAGTGTGTGTGTGTGTGTGTGTGTGTGTGTGTGTGTGCGCGTGTGTTATTATTATTATTATTATTATAAGCAGGTCGTATTGCCGGCTCGCTTACACAGAGCAAAGGGCATAAAACCATACTGGCCACCAAGAAAATATTTCCGACTTAAATCTAAAAAAAATAATACAGTTTAAAATTAGAATTGTAACAACAAGGACGCTCCGAATTTATTATTTTAAATAAGAAAATATTAAATTAATACAAGGGTAAGTAGACATTAAACTATATATTATACGTCGGGACTCTTCTGAGCAAAGTTGAATGAGTTTGGTCTACGAGTATGAAAGACGTTCTTCGTAGTGAAAATCGTACTTTTCATTCTACAAAATTTCCTATCTTTTTTTTTTATAAAATACTGTACAACCTCATATTACTATCTTATATTCTCTTATACAGATATCATAATTTGTTGATTACTAAAATTGTAAAAAGTATTACGTCAACTCTTAGCAAAGTACCGTAGGCATAGCTAAAATTATTATTAATATTTTAAACGCGGAAGTGACTTTTGTTGTTTCCTTTATTTATTTTGATTGCTTTGTTTGCTGTGCTTTACCAGTCGTTAAACAAATATAAATAACTAGATTTTGCCCGCGGCTTCGCTCGCGTTAATTTATCCCCTTAGGGGTGGAATTTATTAAAATCCTTTCTTAGGGGATGCCTACGTCATAATTGCTTTATGTATGTAAAGTCTCAGCCCGATCGGTTTAAAATTGACAAAGTTTCATATAAACTTTCATCCCCTATTTTATCCCTTTGGGGGTAGAATTAATCACAATCCTTTCTTAGCGGATGCCTACGTCATAATATCTACCTGCATGCCAAATTTCAGCCCGATCCGTCCAGTGGTTTGGGCTGTGCGTTGATAGATCACTACGTCAGTCACCTTTGAGTTATATATATTTAGATTTAGATTCATAATATAATATTTATTAATAAGTTACACTAATTCCGCATCGTATCTACTTCCAGATCCCTCTATACCTCGGAAAGCCGCTCAACCCGCTCTAAATCTTTGAAGCGACGACTCACAAGGGAGTCAAGAATATTCTGTAGCAAATTGGATAACACCCACCCATAGGGATTCTAGTTTATAACCAGCTGATTCAAGTTAGTTATGACCAGAAGTTATGGGAACAGGAACTAGTAGCTTACACCTATCAGTGTAATAAGTTTATTATAAATTAATTTATAGTATATTCCGTTAATACAAACCGATTAATAATTTGAATTTCGAATAGTTTTAAATATACAAATATAAAGGTATACACACATACACATTAAATTAATGTTCTTTATATACAATTATGGGATATCTTCTTATATATAAAATTTTCGTGTCACAATGTTAGTTACCATACTCCTCTGAAACAGCTTGATCAATTTTATGAAATTTATTTGCATATTCAGTAGGTCTGAGAATCGGCTGCTACCTATTTTTATACCTCTAAGATCTTATCTTAGGGTTAACATATTTTTTTTATTTTTGGGCAAAATTTCTTATTTATATTTTTTTATTATGTGTCATTAAAAATACATACAACTCTAAATTTTCACCCTTCTATCACCAACCCCTATTTTTTATAGCATTATTAATTATATGGCAAAACAACGTTTGCCGGAACAGCTAGTAATCTATATGTTGCAAATAAGCTGACAGTCTACTTTATGGTAAGTATTGGCAGTCGTCTATATACATGAACAGCAGCACAGATAAATCGCCATCATATAAAACCCGTAACAATGTAATGTAGGTACATATTAATCTGTTATTAAGTACCTACAATTACAAATTAAAAAAATATATAACACTTTTACTTTTGTATTTAATATTGGTTTAAGACTGGCAGCTTACAAGTGCGAGTTTTAGAATGCTACGATAAATAATACAACCAATATATCTGCAGTCTAGACACGCAATACCTATATCAGATATTTGAAATTCTCGTACACACATACCGTCGTTCTACACAATTCCACAGTACAGTAGATACAGGGTATCAAAAACAATAGAGGACAGAATGTAATAGTATTTGTTTTGAATTCCATTTCATCCCATAGATTATAGATTTGTATAGGACACAACACAACAATACAACGCTGTCTGTTCGCTTATATCTTTTAAATGGCGCAATGGATTTTAATGCAGTTCTCAGCAATAAAGTGATTCAAGCAAAGGGTTTATATGGATAATACATGCGTGTTATAGTATAGAATATTTTTTGTATAGTATAACATGCATGTATTTATGTAATGTATGTATTTAAATACATTACAATACCGAGAAATTCAAAGATTCGTCGCTTATTTTCTATAAAATGTTAATTAATATTTTGGCTTTACTTGTATGGTATAGTTTTGTGCACATAATCTTTTTAGTATCTTTCATTACACATTTTACATTATTTCATAAATAAAATTTAATTTTTATATTTATTTAATAAAATGATTTGTGGTTACTCAGAGTACTGTTTGATTAATCGGGAAAATAAAAATTGCGCGTAAACATTTTCAAATTTAGAATAAGATATATTTTTTAATTTTCGAATACAATTTATTAAAAAAGCTGCCAGTATTATTATTTTTTATTATTCCACTACTTTTTTAATACAAATACTTCAGTAAAATATTTATATATATAAAAAGTAGACTTTAAATTAATGATCACGCCGACATCGGCGTTACTCGAAGCGGACATGTGACGTCGCGAGTAACGGGAGGTCTTTAATTAAAGTTTGTCTAATTAATCAGTATAGAGCGTAAAGTTCTCATAGTCAATTATAATTTCACTGTTCTCTGCAGTTAATTAAAGATCAAATGCGAAATAGGCCTATAACTCGAGGTAAAGGTGGAACGTATATACATTCATGTATTTGCATATATACGCATTGTATTTATGAGGGTAAATTATTAATATTGCAGTATAGTATGAATGACTATACTGATATATTACTAGCATCCATACTGATGTTATAAATACAAAGTATATGTATGTCTGTCCGTTACTTTTTCACGACTTAACGGCTAGTCGGATTCTAATAAAATGTCATATAAATATAGATTGGTTAGGTAAGCTATGGTAACATTATACCATTATACATTTACCACCAAATGGGCCATATGCTTTTTGCCACTTACCTAGTATAAAAAATGGTTGTTTGTCACCATCGTAGTATACAAAAGATGTTTCATCATCATCTGCTTCTTCTTTATCCCATTTATTTGTGGTCGGCGTAATATGTTTTTCTCTTCCATTCATCCCTGTTCGCAGTCATCGCGTTATTTACTTCCTTTCTTACCATATCATCTTTCACACAGTTCATCCATCTCTTTTTCGGCCTTCCTCTGCTCTTATAACCATCCACATTCATATGTAACACCTTTCTTAAAATATTATCCTCATTCCTACGCATTACATGTCCATACCATGATAGACGATTACTCTTCAACCTCTCTGACACCGGTGAAACTTTACAAATACAAATACAAAAAATTCTTTCACTGGGACGGAAATAGGATAAAAATCTTAAACTTTAAACACAAATCAAAAGTTTACATCATAGTATAGCATGAATTGCATCATGGATGCCATATGATAACGTAATGTCTGTTCAAGTATATAGCCGACGGTTACCACATACCATCAGTTTGTTGCTTATTCCAATTAAATAAAACATCGTATTAATGTAGATATAAGTACATTTATCGTATTTGTCTGTACGGTGAAGTCTGTAAAAATAAAATAAAAAATAATCAGTGCATTGAGAACGCAGCCAAGTTGGACCGGCTGAAGTTAGATCACTGAAACTTTCATGAATGCATTCATGTACGTACATACAGATACAGTACGCGTATTATATGACTGTTTGATTTATTCGTTCAATGTAGAGTCAGTGATATATTTGTTTTATTAAAGTTTTACTTGCTCCCGTTGTTATGATGGAAAAATAGTCATAAGTTTTTCATGGGAAACTATCTTAAACTTCAATATTTAAATATATATATATATATATATATACAGTACGCGTTTCATAAAACTCTTTGATTTATTCGTTCAATAGTCCAATATACAGCCAGTGATATGTTTGTTTTATTAAAGTTCTATTTGTACTTGTTACTACAGGGGAAAAATAGTAATTATTTTTTGGTAGGAAACTGTCTGAAATTTAGTTTTGATCCTCTGGAAATATAAACCTCAATATTACAAAGAAAGTATATACAGTGCGCTTCCAAATAACTCTTTGATCTATTCGTCCAATGTACAGTGAGTAATATCATTGTTTTATTAAAATTTCACTTGCTCCCATTGGTACTATGAAAAAATATTCATAATTTTTTGATGGGAAACTGTCTCAAAACTTAGGTTTGTACCTCAAAAAATAAAACAATATATTACAAAGAAAGCATATATACAGTACGCGTTTCATATAACTCTTTGATTTATTCGTCCAATCTCAAGCTAAACAGATCTTATGTTATGGGTACTAGACAACTAATAACTGTCTGAAATGTCTCTATTTAGATACATTTTTTAATTTATTATTGTCATCCTTTTTAAATACTGCTATTCACTAGAATAACGTTTAATAATATATTAGCAACCTACCCTTAAATTTTAGATTGCACGATGCCGGGGGGGAACATGGTGTAAGTTTAATTAATTTAATTTAACTAATTAATCAAATTGTTAATTTGTCAGGGGGCGGATATTTATTTATTGTTAGCATTGTTTCTCGGTTTCCCCAGGGTAATCTACGGAGTTTGCTAATTTTCCAGAAGAAAGTTGAACTTTCTCCGACCTTGATTAACTAAGGGTTGCTTTTTATACTCACAACGGTATATTGGTGTATAACAACTAATGAAGTTTGTGATAAATAAAAAATTTATAATAATTTTGTTACTTAACATTTTTAATGTCCTACATAAATGATTGATATTTGATTTGATTTCTGTTCATAATATTCTTATATTATTCGTACTTATAAAGGATTACACTACTGCCGTATCTATGGCCGTTTGGTGCAAATAAAATTAAAAAAAAAATTCTCGAGACACTATATTCTGTGTTATCAAAATTCTATACAATAAATAACATTATCATAAATATTTAACATTAACATTACAATAAATATCTCAAATCAAAACACAAGTAACTTCCTGTCTAATCAAAAAGTAACTATTTAAATCAATGCAGCTAATGTATCGCGTGTGTTCACGAACTCCAATTGAGTTATTTCTGTCCAAAGTTAATATACAAAGGTTGTAAGTATATTCCATGGATGGGAGGTGGGTGACAGTAAAAGGAATCCACCCCTCCATTCAAAACGTACTACGGGAGTGGGACGCACCGAGAAAATTCATTAAAACCTCCCTTTAACTTAAGTCACACGTCAATTATTAAAGAGGAATGTTTGACGGCACTCTTTATCAATTCAACACACTGCACGCCATATTCCCGGTGAAAAGTTTTTCAATTAAGTCGATAGCATTAAAATTCCAACGTAATTGTGCGGTTACCCTCATTCAGTTAGACAGAAAATTCTTTTAAGATCCACGGAATGTCTACACAAGCTCAGGATCACTGAGCGAATAAACTCGTTAAAATTTTTCTATACATCTTACAATATGGAGTACATAAATTATTTCATTATGTCAAATAAATAAATAATCCTGGATAATTTGTTAATTATACGCCATCTATTATATTTCCACGGTAAACAGGGTGTGTTGTGTTGTGAGTACTAGATTACTGATATAAATACTTAGATTTTTTTTATAAATATATACATACTATACATAGAAAACACTCAGATCGGTACAAACAATCTGACTCGTGAATACAAATGTTTGTACCGTGAGAGAAATATAATATGATAGCGTAGCGGCTTTTGTATTGATTGCCGCATGCATCCTTATGTAAAGTGCGAATACTGTAACTACCATATAATAAATTTAAGTAGCTCTGTCGAGGTCGAGTGGAATGAGTAGTCATGCTCACTAACACACACAAATCCAGACATGTGGCGGCGTGGTGGGCCGGGTCATTGGGCTCCCTAGAATATGGTCGAGCGCAATGATGGCTGGCTCATCCGTCATACTCGTGAACGGGTGCTGCTTGTAGGGACTGGTCTGCTCTAATCACTATGACTGATTTAATCTTATTGTGTTTTTATATTTGAGCCTAAATAAATTAGTGCTGGTTGGTAGTTTGTATTCACACGTTTCGACTTGTAAAATGTGAACTTACAAAGATATAAGGAATAAGCGGTAGATAAAAAAAATTGATTATTCAAAAGTGCTTAAATTAAGTTTATTTGAATAAATGATTTTCTATTCTTTCTAATTCGAATCCACGACTAACGGCAATAAAGTGGTGTGCTAAACCGCAAGACCACCGAGGCCATTAAATATCCGGTTCATGTGATGTGCTTTCTAAGAGTCACTGCTGTCATAAGGGAACGGTACAATTGAATATAAGTAATCACAATGCTATTTTATATAAGAAAACATCAGGTTGCATAGTGTTGTACTTTTTTTTTATAATGCGCTTTCTAAGAGTCGGCACTGTCATAAGAGAACGGCACCTAAATTGAATCTAAGTAATCACAAAACTTTGTTATATAAGAAAAAAATCAGGTTGCATAGTTTAATACAATTTTTTATAATGCGCTTTCTAAAGTTCAGTGCTGTCATAAGGGAACGGCACCTAAATTGAATCTACGCAACCATAAAGTAATGTTATTTAAGAAAAAATAATATTTTAAAATAATTTATTTATTTAGTCGTGAGGTTCCAATATAAAGCACAAATAATGTAAAATAATATATACTACTCAAGATAATCTTGTCACAAAGTTATGAAAGATATTCAAATTTTGAAACATTAAGGCTAAATATTTAATGGAACGAAATAAATCAATAGAACACAATTAACCTGTTAATTTGATGTGGTAATATTTAGGCAACTTTTTTTTTAACATATACAATGTGCAATTATTGTGT
Source organism: Achroia grisella (assembly GCF_030625045.1). Lineage (NCBI taxonomy): Eukaryota > Metazoa > Arthropoda > Insecta > Lepidoptera > Pyralidae > Achroia > Achroia grisella. Next base: position 29,303 of record NW_026712613.1, on the reverse strand, counting down.
TTCTGCCTTTATTTTCAAAATTTTGCCCGTCTACGTAACTCTACCTTATTTTATAAAAGAAAACAATTAGTCTCGTGAAGCTTTGCAATCTACTCTTTTTATAAGTATTAATTTCTAAAAATCGTTGAACGAAAAGATACACTTTTCCTACTTATGTGAAAATTATGCTTCTTAGAAGTTCCTACATTAAAGTTCATTTTCAAGGCAACATGTTGTTACTATCTCGGAATCATTAAAGGAACAGTATATCAATTATTAATCAATTATCACAAGAGCAGTACCACCACTCATAAAACCTAGTCATAATTCTAGTCATAATTCTTCTTCGTTAGTTAACACTCCTCAAGATTTGATATACTGTTCCTTTAATGATTTCGAGAAAGTAACAACATGTTGCTAAGATTATAAATTTTAATGTAGAAACTTCTAAGAAGCAAACGTTTCACATAATGAAACCTTTGAAAAACCGTTTCAGTACCAGATTAGATTGTTCTAAGAATGTGAAATAACTAATAATTCCAGGAATATTGTAATTGGTAAAGGATCATATACGTAATTTATCTCGATACTTATACATTCAATTTATTACGCTAGTATTACAATAATGTTAATTTAATATAATAATAAGAATTTAACATGTGATAAAATAATTAAAAACTAATAAATAAAAATGTAGTACTAAAATGTAAAATATTTGTTTACTATAAAATTTTATGCGTAAACACAATTATACTAAAAAATATATAGATTGCAATTTCTAATGTCTAAAGTTAGTAAATTCTCAAAACATGAAATCACGATTAAACTGTATATAAAAGAATTATATTATTTACCTTTATACATACACCAAGATTTTGTACCTAGAATGACCAACTAGGCTGATAATTGCGACTTACCACCGAGTGGTGATAAGTGGCTGTGATCATCTACGAGTATATATATATGTAGGTCGAAACTGTCATCACATCATCATGTACCGACCGTTGACATTCTAGAGGACAAAGATTGAGAAATGGGTACTATGCCCACACAGACGATTTGTGCAAAGTATATACTTTACAAAGCATATAAAGCATATAAAGTGTACAAAGTATATATTAAACTTAATAACGAACTAATCCTATTCGTGTCACTAGAAGTCTGAAAGAGATGAAGACAAAATCCGCAGATTATAAAATATTACAGCTATGAAGAAATAAAAATAAACTGTATATATGTATATACATCAATATAGATATTTAAATGAATGTAAATGAAAGATGAACTTCTTAACATTCTATTCGGATGCCGGGTCCATGTGGCAGAGAAGGAAAACTCGGAGCAGTTCTCTGGATTTGTAACCCGGGTGTAAATTGAAGAGTCTCCTTGCCTATATACGTGAACACTCATTTCACTCGCATAAACAATTATAAAATTTACTGGAGTTCTAAAGCTCCAGAGCATTTAGATGATTGTAGAGAGTTATCGCTGGTATAGTCGTCGGTCCCTCAGGGAAGTGTCTCCCGCATATAAATGAACCACAAAGCCATTTTTCGTGAATTCGTTTATTAGTTTGTAATATTTATTGCATTATCTTTAGGTATAGTTGTTTCCCATGGTCCAGCTCTATAACTATTACACGATTAGTTTTTTCGAAAATAGAAATATATCTAGTCTGGGTAATGAAACAACTATATCTTTATTCGCTTATATGATATTTATTTCACGGCCTCGGTGATCTAGCGAATTTCCACACTGCTTTACTTCCGATGGTCGTGCCTCGCAAAGCACAAACAATTGTATTCATGAGTATGATTGTTTGTATCGGTCTAAATGTTTTCTATGTATAATATGTACGTATTTATGAAAAAAAATGTAGCTATGTATTTGTATCAATTATAGTTAGTATAATATATAGTTATTACGCTTAAATTGGGTTCAGATGGTGCTGTTTGAATTGTCCTGATATAATTATTATATATTATATATATATATACACTAGCTGACCCACGCAACTTCGTCTGCACCACACTTACATGACATTTATCAACATATTTCGGGCAATTTACATAATATCTTTTAAAATTATAGCCTATATGTTATTTTGATATATAAGCTATATTACTGTAAAGTTTCATCAAAATCCGTTCCGTATTTTTTGCGTGAAATACTATAGTAACAAACATCAATACTCACAAACTTTCGCGTTTATATTATTAGTACGACTAAGATTATATATATATATATATATATATATATATATATATATACTGGGTATTTATAAATTAAACTTAACGTTTCCCGCAATACAAACAAATTAGGACTTCAAATACCAATAGGAAGCAGGAAAGCTATTTGACACCAGCGTACCCGCTACATACAAGTAGAACTAATTAAGTTCGTCAACTTGCCGAATTCGGATCTAATTAAACCCTGGATCGTATGCACATCGACGAACTGTAATTATATGAGATCAATCTTGTAAGTTGCAAATTGAAAATCCTCGCAAAACTTCCCTCAATAAGGGCGGGTCGCTGGTCCTCATTTAGCTACTAATACAAGCATCGTACGCGATATAAGAATCTTTTTGGTAGTTTTTTCACACGTTGGAACAACATTACCGAAGTTTTCATACGGATTCCTAACGTCTTTGAAAATTCTATTGCTTATTTTAATTAAGGATAATGTAGGTTTCTATATTCTATCGATTATTTTTATCAGGGATAATGTAGGATTCTAATGGTATAAGAATTTTTCAAATTCAGTATTTTGAATCTATTCAATCTAAACAAAACAACAAAATAAATCATTTTCTAGTACCCACAACACTACGACCTCCTCCGTCCTCACGATGTAATCTATCTAGGTAAATTTTTAGTAAGATTCATACAGCTGTAAAGTTCTTAATACCTAACAAATATACATAATAATAATAATTTATTGACACCAAATTTACAAAATTACAGTCATTATCATATTATGTTTTTTATTAAATATGCAGCATGCATTTCAGAGGATGTGACTGGAGCGAGAACACAACATATGTTATTTAAAAACAATCTGAATAATTGTATTATATGTGTATAATTTCCAAGAGAGCTCGCAAATAAGAAGTATTCAAAAGTTACATATAAAAATAATAGATCATAATAATGTAATGTTTATAAAAAGAATAGTGGCCATGCTGCCAGCAACAGTGAATTTACTATTAGTAACTAAATTAGGCAGGTTAGTTTCTTTCACAAATAAAAAAAATAAATTGTTACAATTACGTGCGTATATTTACATTCACACTTATCTCATTTACTTTATATACAAATAAAATAAAACGTCACTTAATTATCTTCACTATCTCTTTTTCTAAACACACCTGTTTATTCGCGCACCTCCATTGTAATCAAGCCTGCCCTCCGAAGATAGTGCTATTACGATTCAAGCCTTTAGAATGGAGGCTTATATCGGTCTGAGTCTGTAATCTGAGACGCTAAACACGATCGTGGTTATTACACGGTTGGCTTAAGTGAGACTCGTAACATTTCAGACCCGTAACATTTAGGTATAGGTTTTGGCTTCAGGATTTGAGTAAATTGAGATACAGTGGATATTAAACCATATTATTATACATGCGAGTGTGTCAATTTGTTTTAGGATTTTATTACAATTTGATATGAATTTACGCTAATACCTATTTAAATAATAGTACGTGATTTAAATTAAAACATATATATTAGATATCTCTGTTTCATATATGCTAATATTCTTTTACACAGTGTTAAGATTTCTACATTGTTAACTGTGAGCTAATTTTTAAAATTACTTGATGCTATTGATGGAAATACATAAAAATTAAAGAAATTTATTTAATCTATGTTGGAGTCTTTTAGTTATATTATTTAGGAATGTTATGTGCTTCTTTATATAACAATATCAAAATTTTAAGTTAAATACGTGACATCAAATAATAAAATTTATTATATACCAATCCATTATTGAGAATGAAGGAAATATTTTTACTAAAGAAATGAGATATTAATAAAATGAAATTTATTACGACTCTTTATTCTTATTTCAAATTCTTACAATTCCATTTTCAAATTATGAATATTATAAAAGAAGTCAATAATACGAACCAGCCAGCACCCGTTACCGCTTCAAAGCAGAATTGGTTAAATAAAATTTATTCATATACGGCGCGTGAAGATTAAGAAATATAACTGAAATACAAGTAATTTATTTTTTAAATATATCTAATGGCAATTCTATATTCAAAATCCATGTTTAATCTGCCTCATGAATTTCAAAGCAGCCTGTTGACATTCAAGACTGACTGAATTTATTCTTTCTTAATACATAGTATAGAATTTATTTAAAAAAGAAATGAATGAGGAATATTGGAAGTTCAGATCTCCTTTCGTACAGAATTCTAAATATTCATAATATTACAAAAGCAATAAAAGCGTACAAGGGAGTCCGCAACTCATATCTGCTACATTATGCATTTATACCGGCTCAATATTAAATTTTCTGTTTGAAATAAATTACTTTTTTGTAAATCATAGTAATTTAAACAGTGTCAAGCATGTCGCTATATCTGAATCGGTTTATTTATATAATTTTTTTTATTTGCTCAAATTCTATTCCACGAATTTTGATATTTATAAGTCATTAAACAAACAATTACAAAATAATTAATCTTACATAATATACTTAAAACTATGCTTCCTATGAATTGTGTTTATACTTATTTTCTGCCATTTTAAACAAATGGCAGAATGTACAAAACATTCAACTGTTACAAATAAACTTTATTTGTTTCCTTTAAATCCATTTTCCCAAAAGTTATAAATCGTACAATGGCAAACTGTATTTCTGTGATATATAGTTGCATTAATTTGTATTCGTACCGGAGCTATAACTTAAAATATTATTACTATATAATAAAAAATATTTTACGAAAGAATAAATTTTATATCATTTTGTTATATTTTTTATGTCTATAATGTAATAATAATGTCTGTGTTTACTATATTTTCGGTTGCAGTAGCTGAGACGTTATTTGTTTTATATTTAATTCGTTCTATTATATGTTCGTTATGAATTGCAAATATTATATAAAAATTACAAAGTATAATATAAATTACAGTCGAATTGGAAACACGTCCCTTAATGTAATTACTTGAATAATATTCAAACGTACCTAAGTACACCGACCTCGCTGGTCTTACAATGTAAGTCCGTTTAACTCATTGGATTCAACATTGTAATATTTGTAACAGATATGTCACAGTTATCTGGAATTGTGCCGTCTGGAGACACGTTGTCTCAATAATAAAATGCATAAAAAGCCAGCTGTTCTATGACATAAAAATAAATTCAGTTTGGAAATGGAACCTAGTGCAGTGTCAGTCGTAAAATACCGCGGTATTCAAATGTGATAAATTCTAGAACACGGTCGCAGCGCGGATGTAATGAAAAAATATAAAATTTTATACCACTTTTGTTATTCGTGTTATTCATTATTTTATTTTAATTTCAACGTCAAATCTGATCCGATGTACCATTTAGGTTAAAAAGTTAAACATATACAGATATTAGAGTACATAAGACTAAATAACTGTTTTTAATTAAAAAAGCATTATCGAAAAAAACTAACATTTTATATCGAAATTTTGCATTATAGATGTGAATTTTAATAGGACAATAATTTATCATATTATTATTTCTGTCGTAAATTAGAAACATTGTATCATTAAAAGAACGAAATAAACTAATTTGTGATTAATACTATTCACAGAAATTAGATAGAAGCAATAATTAAATATTATACTTTATTAAAATATAATAATGATAATATTGTAAAAATATAGATAAACATTATATATCACCTCCAGTAGTTCTTCGTCTCTTGTCGTTAAAAAGTTTCACATCACCTGACTCGTTTAGCATTCTTTCAAATTTCGATAATGGAATTCTAATTTCGAATTCATCCTTAACTCGTGCCAGTACGTGGCAAAGGACGAGTAAAGGCGAAACACCCGAATTGAAATTCTGAACGAACAGAACGTGCCGAATGCTGTCCGGCGTGTGTTCCAATTTTAAATGTAATTCCTATACCGGTATTCTCATTCCGAATAAAATGACAAAATGAGTTGACCAAAACGATGTTTGGAAATGGAATTGAGCGGGTTTCTTGTAGTTACGTTGTGTGTTACCACTTTATAGAAAAATATTTTAAATACATTCAAAATAAGAATTGGATAACCTAATTCTTATTTTGAACTTATTTAAAATATGTCAATGATCGAAAGGAAGTCGGTGGACGAAACTTTAAACAATAATTAGAAAAGTTTTACTACAAATAACATATAAGTTTTATCTAGTAGCTTAAGTTAATAAAAATATAAGAATTGAATAATACCGAGTAATTGATATGATGATACATTGTTGTGTAGACTTACCTGTAATAAAAAATACAAATCATTAGAAAAGACAGTAATTTTTAATATTATATGGTAATATGTTCATAATAATATTTCTACTAGTATATTAAAATTTCAGTTTAAAATTACCAATTTTCTGCTGTAATTTAATCTCACACATGCTTGTTACAAAATCCTTACTATCCTTACTAATATTATAAATGCGAAAGTAACTCTGTCTGTCTGTCTGTCTGTCTGTCTGTCTGTCTCGCTTTCACGCCAAAACTACTGAACAGATTTAAATGAAATTTGGTACCCATATAGTCTAGACGCCGAGGAAGGACATAGGCTACTTTTTAATGCGAAAAAAGGGTTGTAAGGGGTTGAAAATGGTAATGCAAGGTTATCTTTATGCGGTTGAATAAACACTTATTATAATAATGGCTTAACTAAAAAATTAGATATTTTGGAAAGTCTACTTTATAATTGTGTTATTAAGTCTATTTTCAAAAATTTTTAATTTCTGAATTACACCAGTATTGTACTAGATATGCGACTTATTAACGCTCATATGTCATAAATAAACATATATGTCATTTGTATAAGCAGCGCGCGCAACTGATTATTGTCAATCCGTTGTCTCCTTATGAATTTAAATGAATAAACGTTTGCTCTGCAATTTTATTTTATAAATACATAAATATAATCCTGGTACAGCCTATAACTGATGACCCTGCTCTTGGACAAGAGCGTAAGAACATATTATTAATATTTTTGAAGAATAAAACAACATATAATATTTAAAATGTTGTCAATACATATGAACAACATTTCCTTGGAAGAAACAACATCTACCGTTCCATCCGAGCTATTCAGGTTCGGAATACGCGTTTCTCCATTCTGGCCAGTAGAGTCAGAGATATGGTTCGCGCAAGTAGAGGGATAGTTTGCAATTTAGAATATCACATCTATTATTTTGATTTAACAAAATTTTATTATGTTATTGGCCAACTGGACCACCAATTTTCAAAAGAATTTAAAGAAATGTTTAAACTGTTTATTAAATATAAATAAATATGACATTTAAATTTGTAAATATCACATTGTCACCATTCAAGGGGTAAAGTAAAATAGCAGATAAAAGTTTTTATGGAAATTCGTCATATTTGAAGCTAGAACGATGAAGCTTTTTTCTTACGCTTTTTTGGGTCAGTTTATTTAATAAATACCTTACTAATATTATGAAAGTGAAAGTGACTCTGTCTGTCTGTCTTAAAAGCCAAAACTTCTGAACTGATTTAAATGAAATTTAAAGTCTAGATCTTGAGATAGGACATAGGTTACTTTTTAATGCTATAAAGGGTTATAAGAGACTGAAAGAGGAATTTTTTAAAAGTTTAAGCTTCAATCTTATTTTTTTGCGTATTGATTAAATATAATTAACGAAAATAGGTTGTAAGGGTCAAAAGGGGAGTTAAAATGTTGTATGCATGTATTGTCATTTTTTAAAGCTAGAAACTTGAAACCCATTTTTTAGGCTGTTGAGAAAATATCAGTACCTACCGCCACAGGACTCAGCCATAAATGGTTACAGTATAGCGACATCTTATCATTGGTACATGATGACACTAATGTAAGTAGCATTAAAAAAAACAAGAAAAAGGGTTATAAGGGGTTGAAAGGGGAGATGTAATGTATGTATGGTATGTATGGAAGTATCTTCATTTTAAAGATAGTAGTTTGAAACTTAGTTTTTGGCTGTTGATTGAATTGTATGGAATTATGTATGGAAATTTCATTTTTGAAGCTAGAACGATGTAACTTTTTTATTGGGTTAGATTATTAATATATATTTTTTATTATTTGCTCAAGGTCACTATTTTACGCGGACGAAGTCGCGGGTACAGCTAGTTATATATAATTTAATTTAAATAATGCAATATTTAGTAACCAGACATAAATTCGCAGTATTAGATTTAACTGCCACAGTTATAGCCGTTTAGTATACTGTCGCAAGACAAGGGTTCGATTCTCGCATGCTATTAAATTTGTATTCATGAGTATGAGTGTTTGTATCAGTCTGGTTATTTTATATGTATATTATACATATATGTATTTACAAAAATGTATTCATGTATTTATATCATCTGTCTTGTAACCGTAACACAAGATCTGCTTAGCTTGGGAGCAGATGGCGCTTGTGAATTGTCTTCTGATATTATTATTATTGTTGTATTGAAAATTATGTAACTATTATATATATTTATATATATTTTCATATTAATATCAAATTATTGGCATAGTGATTTCTTAGTATCATAGTCATTTTAATTATCTAGCCATATTTTATTTTTTCCTCGTATTTGATAAATTGCTAAGCTTCTAACAATCTAAATTATAACTTAATAAGTATAAAATATAGCCTACAGTTATAGTCATGTATACAATTATTATTACGTAACGTATAATATAACTTTTACCCCATGATATAAGGGTCACCAATATGCCATCGACACAGGTGCGGGTTCGACCCCAGGCGAACTGTATTTAATCCGTTGTAATCTCTTAAGGTTTTATGAATTATTAAAGAGATTTACATTATTGGTATTGTTCCCACTGTAAGTAATTTTATTTTTCTATGTATTATAATCACCATTAGACATAAAAAACTTTAGTTGTAAAGTAGCTGTAAGTAGTAATAGTTAATTTATTATATGATATATTATAGAATTCACATGAACCGTGGTTAGGTTTCTAGTCATTATTTTTAATACATTTTTTTTTATAATAATAACAATATTTATTTCCACAAAAAACATTGTATAAATTGTATTATACATTATATTTATTTATATCACTAAAGATTAGATGGGAGCAAAATTGTTTTTGACTAGACATAAATACATTGAATAAAAACTATACCTTGTAGTGTAGGTATTTCAAGTTCAAAAATATGCTGTATCTCATTCTACGAGATTATTTATACATATCTTAAATCCGTTTCATTCATTCAAGAGTAATAGGAACAAAAATTGTAACCACTCTGTGAACAATATTCATTACCACTCTGTATAGTTATTCAGTATTGTGCGCAATTTCATTTTTGCCACTTGTTGCCAATTTGCAGATTGAGCACTGGCTGAAAAGATTATTCGCTTACACTTTTTCAACGTATAGATCCTTTGTAGCGATATCAGAAAATGTTCTGAAAAAACATGTCGTATAAAATTAAGTGAAATTGTGGGAAAACGGACAACAAACAGAACAGATGTTCGCTGTCGCTGTTTTCATTCGAAATTTGAATTTTTATTTAAAAAGCGAAGTCGCGTTATTAAAACATTCGTTTTTTAAACTGTGCATGTGACTTTAGTTGTGCTTTATTAAAGTATATATGTACATTGCATCCAAATACGTAAAATTGTGATCGTTCATCCGTTTTAAAAAAAAATGTTTATCATTAGGTATATAAAATTTTGATGGCCTCGGTGGTTCAATGTTTTAGTGCACTTACCTTATCGGTAGCATAACCTACGATGGTCACTAGTTCGATTCCTCGCACGATACAAATATTTGTATACATGAGTATGATTGCTTGTATCGGTCTGGTTTTATCTGTATATATTATATACGCATTTATAAAAAAGTATCTATGTATATATATCAATTGTTTAGCACTTATAACACAAGCTCTGCTTAGATTGTGACGCTGCGTAATTTATTCTGAGATATCATTATCATTTCTTTATTTTCTTTAAAACTCGAAATTATCTGGTTCATTTAGAGTTACAGGTCACACTGACCAATGATACTGTAATTCTAATTATTATTCTTATTTCCCTGTAAAAAATTATAGATAAATAAAATAAAATAAAAATAAAAAAGCCTTTTTATTTCTTGCTTATTACAAAATTATGTTGTTAGTAACTTAGAAATATATATTTATCACTATTTGTTAATATATAATTATTCAAGTATTTTTATTGTTATTAATATTATTTACTATATTTATTTATTATTATTAATCTATTTGTAACTAATATGTATTTGCATATTACATATATTTAGTTATTAAAAACCCGAAGAAGAAAAGTTTATATAACTTTTCTTCTTTCTCCCTTTTTACAGGGATAATATGTTCAAACACCTTAGCCAAGCATGGATGAGTTTAAAAGTTATATGAGGATGATGCATGTGTTGAAAAAAAGCAACTGTTAAGAATTTTCTTACAAGCATGTGTATGCTATGTGTAGCTATTGTCGCGGAAAGGATTTGCAACTTATCTATGTATTTGCTAAGACTAATTTATTATTGTATTTTGTTACACTTAATAAAACAAATTTTGTATTAACACTTATATTTATTCGTAAAACGTGTGAAATTACAAATTCACACGTTTCAGGAATAAACATAATATAATGTTGGTGTTGTACGGTAGAAAATTAAAATTTCGCTGTGTAAGTCCCACCGTGTGTATATGACATGACATTTGTATTCAAATTAAGTCTTATCCACTAAGCTAATGGAATTTGTCTAGACATCCAATTGGTAGTAGTAGGTATCCAGTCAAATGCAAGCTGTGCAATGTTAATATGGTCAATGAACTCAGAGTATTATAATGTATGATCTCAACAGGCTAATTGTAATCTCAAATAGGACATGTTACTAATAATATAAACCTGAAAGTTTGTTACTGATTGAATGGATGTTTGTAACTCTTTCACGCAAAAACTACTTAACAGATTTTAATGAAACTTTACAGTAATATAGCTTATACATCAAAATAACAAATAGGCTGTATTTTAATAATATGTTATATAGATTGGGCGAAAGATAATGTTAAATGTCAAGTATGTGTGATGCAGACGAAGTAGCGCGGGTCAGCTAGTTATTATTATTAATAACTAGGTACCCACCCCGGCTTCGCACGGGTGTATATGTATTATACATATAAATCTTCCTCTTTAATGATTCTATCTAATAAAACCTCTTCAAAATCCGTTGCGTAGTTTTAAAGATTTAAGCATACATAGGGACGGACAGACAGGGACAGCGACGTAATGATGATAACACTTAAGTACTTAACAACAACAAAAGTACAGAACAATGAAAAAAAATTTTGTACATGTTACTAATAAGCGCAATATCTTATAAACTTACCAATTATTGTCATTTTAAAAGCAATTGATTATATAAATGAATAAATTCATTTTAGATACTCTGTGATATCTTAGTCTTAGTAACATTACAAACGTAGGCTATAACGTAAGTTATAGTAATGACACACTATAAGATTTTACAGCAAATGGTATTTCTATAACAAAATAAAAGACAAACACACATCTATCCGGTATAGATAGGTCTATCAAAGAAGATCTTACATTAAGCCGATTACACGTGACAGCTTAACACCGTGTCACGGTAGAAATATTGAATGATGCAAGCAAAATACTTGAGCATTAGCGAACATCAAACTCCGGTGAAGAATATTAGGAAGTCAGGAGACAATACGCAGTGAGTGAAAGTGGAATTTTGACACCGCGTCATCGGGTTTACGTTTAAGCCTTGTCGTTATAAAGGACTGTGTCTGTAATATAAGAGTTTGTAATATAATCGGATTGTTTTTAATGTATAAACATTAATTAATTAAAAGACAGGGCGAAAAAGTAATATAACAGACTAGCTGACCCGTCCAACTTCGTCTGTATTACACTTACTTGTATATATTTCTCCCAATTAACATAATATCTTTTTGAATTATGGCCTATATGTTATTCTGATATATGAGGTATAGTACTGTAAAGTTTCATAAAAATCCGTTCAGTTGTTTTGCGTTAAACAGTAACAAACATCCATCCATACTCACTTTCGCATTTATAATATTAGTAACAGGTAGTCAAAATCAATCAAGTCAATTCTTAATATATTTATTTATAGGTCTATTACAGACTCTCATGATATGTCAAAACCTACCGGTAACTCGGAGAGCATTCGAGCTAAGAAGAATTGAGAAGAAACTTAGCTCTTATTCTTTTCAAATGTGCTTGTACATGTTTATAAAAATACACATTTTTAAATTCTGGACTTTATAAATGGACTTTCATATATACTTTCATAGCATAGCATAATAAAATAAAGGAAAATATGAAATAAAAACGAATGATGCCTTTATATATCCCTATATACTTACATATATCTTTGTATTTTTAAACTAATTGGGATAATGGTGAGTTATATACTATGCATATATTTTTATAGTTTATAGACGTTCCAAGAAAGACTTAAGTAACGGAAAATATTTCACGACTATCTCCTGTATCCTGTACCTACAGTAAAGTCCCTTACTAAATTAAAGGGTCTATTTACATTATTTCCCGCGGGTGCCGGCGAGTATCCGATTCCACTGCACTCGCAAGATTAGTATGTGAGTATGGATATTACTATGTAATGATGGAAGTACGAGGTAACATTTATCTTCGGTTTTATTACGCAGTTTATACTTGCACAATAGTATTCTAATTTTAAATTAATTCTTGGAAGTTTATGTTCGAAATTTGAACATTAATTATATAGGAATTATATAATCCTTATTATTTATATCTGATATTTATGTAATAATAAAAATAAAATCGAATTATTCAAATAGCGTTGTAATAAAAATAAAATAATGGAACGTGTCGCGTGTAGGATTTGCAAATAAACATGTTTTGCTTTATTTATTTTCAATTATTCAAAATACTGTTACGCATTTTGTTGTTTTATTTATTTACTTTATTTTATTATTATTTCTTGTAAAATTATACATAAATTTTATCATTCTTTAAATATGTATATCTCTTTTGATGGGCTCATGACATAAAATATGTCTTAAAAAGGTAAACTTAAAGGTATAAAGTATTTCAAGAGTAAATCTTTGAAAATACAAACTTAGTTATAAAATAATGCACCTGTAAGTAGTGGTATTCTCTTGTAAGCTGCGAGCGTGACTTCTTCTATATAACTGAGATATATTTTCTCTTACCGGATAATAAATAATAAAAATTCTTTATATGGAATAATTTGTTCATAAAACGAATATAAGTAGATTTAATATCATCATACTATTTTGTCAATTTTCTCATTCCAAAAACATCATTAATATTTGATTATTCAATTTGAATATGTTTTAAATTTTTAATTAAAAGAAAATAATAGCAATAAATGTATTTGAAAATAAAATCCTGCGGTATATAATATATCTTTGCTTTATAGTTCATCCTTTTAAGAGATAGGGCGTAATGATAATTATGTAGATATATAGAAAAGAAGGTTAGTAGAAAATTATGCTACACAAATGAAGTGTCAGTTACATAATATATATATATATATATATATGTCGACAGTATGTCATTAGTATAAGTAAAAATAATATAAGCTATAGTAACCGTTTGCCATCAGATGGGCCATATGCTTGTTTTCCACCGACCTATATACATCTATAAATAAACAAATAAATACAAATCTAACCAAATCGTCGATTACAAGTACTTCAATCTAACCATAAATTTCCTACATAAAAATATACAAGACACAAACTAGATACGAGGAAGGAAGTCTACCAGATAATAAATAACGAAGATGCTCATAAAATGAGATGTAAATTGCGTTATGTTTTTGTCTGACCGCGAAGCATTTAGGGGCTTAAACAGACATATTATATTGACCGGAAAAGGACGGCTCGGCAACCGCGCTGGTGGTCGTAAAAGTAACGAGAGGACGTAGTAAATACTTTTTATCTTACTTCTATTTATGAATTTGGAAGTGTTTATGTAAATATGTTTTGCCATGAAACAAAAGGGATCTAATAGTGCAGATCAGAGGTTCCCAAACTTTTTTGTATCGTACACCCCTTGCCATATTTTTCGGTTTTGGGTAGATCCCCCATTCTTATCCGATATTGAATTTTTGTAAATTTTGTAACTATAATAAAGTTTAGTGTTAACAACTTGAAGTAAAAATAACAAGACGACCGCTATGGTAGACTCCTTGCAGTTTGTCATAAAATAGAGGGAAATTATTATAAATTTTAAAATAACAAAACAATATAAATTATATTTTAGTTATTTAAAAATTACTGGAGCTGAGATAAATATTATACTACGAATAGTACAATATGAAACAACTACTTTATGAGACAAAATTTAAAAAAATATTACATACATTGATAAAAAAACATAACAACTTCATAATAAGCCATTATCTACTCAGTGCAGTTTACAAACATCTTGGAATGAAAATATACAATTTTGAGTATAACATATATTTATTGAGTAAGAATCTACTAAAAAAGGCTTTCTAGATACTTCTTTGGAAATAAGAAGTGATCAATTCATGCAGAATGAAATAGTAATCAGCTTGTTTAGAGTAATGTTACGCAGACTAAAAATTTTGTTTTTATTTCCAATAAATACTTAACCAATTATAATTACTTTTTCATATTATTAGCGAGCAACGTGAGGTATTTTACTTATCTGACGCCTTCTGTAGTCTAGTGGTTTAGCACACCACTTTACCTCTGATGGTCGCGGGTTTAATTCCTCCCACGGGGCTAACATTTACATTTCTGAGTATGATTATTTGTATCGCAGTGTTTTATTTCTACAAGCCATTGGGGTAGTGCAGTTTTAAATCTATTTAATGGCATCTCTTTTATTATCTGCGATACTTATTTAAACATTGATATGGAATATAAACTAAATATACAATGATATTGTGAGTACTTAAATATAAATAAAGGCGAAATATTACTATTTACAAAAGCCCATGGCGCTCCGCTTACACAACCTGCCATTTCATCCAAGCTTGATGAAACGGAGCAAACAAAAATATCAATCAGACCTGTCCACGATCTAATCGAATGCACCGGGACAGGCGGCAACCGACTTGCAAATTGAAACAGGCTTGCTTGCATATGGTGCTCACGAAATTGGCTTCGTGACGTATTGCATGTATGTATTTTTTTAAATATAATATCTCAGAACAATTCACACAGCGCCGTCTAGTCCTAAGGTAAGCTGAGCTTATGTTATAGATACTAGATAACTGATAAGAACTGAAGAACTGAAGAAGCTAGCTGGAGCTTGTGTTATTTATATTATTATCCGCGTTTTAACATGAATAATTTTATTGCAAATAAACATATTTACCTCTCTCTATTTATTGTGCTCTTTCTTTTTCAAAGTTCGTTACCTAGAGGTTTAAAAACGGGAGAGCACAATAGATCTATGTACGTCGCAGTATTACAGGTACCTAACCATAGCCTTTGGGCTAATAGCAGGTGCTAAGACCTGATAAAATAACATTTTTGTATTGAGGGTAAAAACCCTCAATAAAATAAATATGTATGTATATTTATATGTATTTATATTTAAAAAACGACACAACTTAAACTGCGTCATCTAGTCCTAAACGAAGACCACAGACCTTGTTCTATCGGGCGCGAGACAACTGATAAACAATCGATAATCGGATATAGAATAACAATCAGATTCATTAGAGGTTCCTTCAGTGTAACTCCTATCGTGGAAAAAGTGTGAGAAAGTCGCTTACTGCTGGTAAGGCCATATCCAAAGAAGCGAAGACAACTATGTGGTTAAAAAAGTGCTCAAAATACCAAACTCGACCAGAGGTAGAAGCAAGTCACGCGCCATTTGGTGGACCAATATTAAGAAGTAGATGGACCAGGACAAGTTTACTATACAGACAACCCAGAACAGAGTTCGCTGGCGCAGATGTACAGGGAGACTCGACCTCATATATATTAGGAACATGGATTTGATAGAGAGAGAGAGACGGAAAATAACAATCAGAGCTATATAAACATACTCATAAATGCTCGTATTGTGCGGAATTCAAACTCACAACGATTGGTAAGGCAATGTTTTAACCCCCATCCCGACGCGATGCTTCAATCTGCCGTTGATTGTGCGGAATTCAAACTCACGACCATCGGTAAGTAAGGCAATGTTTTAATACCCGACGCGATGCTTCAATCTGCCGTTGATTTGTTTCAAGTACGAGTATACATAATTATTGTCAGTCCTAGCCATTCCAATATTCAGCCAATTTATTCGATGAAAACACTCAACTGACATTCATTTTTCCTTTTATACGTATATCTCGCTAGCAGTTAATTGCTAGGTATTGAGGCCTACTAGTGTTTTTTTTTAATCGAACCGGTAAACAAGCTGACGTCTCTTCTGATGAAAAGAGGTAACTGTAATTTACATTCGGGGATATGAGCATCACAGAATGTATACTGTAATATGAAAAGACTAATAAAGAAAACAGGCGGATTTTCTCGCTCTTAATTATTTAACCATCCTATTTCAGCTGCATTGTAGTTTCCTTTATACGATTAATGAGATACCCATATCTCATGAAGTGATATCACTGTGTATATAATAGACATGACAGGATAGAATAGAATAGAATAGAATAGAATAGTAATAATCTTTATTCAAATAAATTTAATATAAGCACTTTTGAATAGTCACATTGTTTTATTCTACAGGTGGAAGGAGTAAGTAATGATATCTAGGGCCTCATTGCTAGCAATGTATGGTACATTGCTAGCAATGAGGCTCCAGATATCATGTCAGGTCAACCTCCACGGGTCCCCCTAAAAACCATTGTAATAAATTTCTAACAAATTGTCACAATGGGCAATTGACCTAACTTCATACTGATACTATTAAACTCCAACGGCTCGCCGCCAGCGCATACCGTTAGCGCAGACAAGTACTTGATTCCATTTATCAACTATTAAAAAAAAATATTCTACGGAATGGCAATGCATTAGTGGTACTGACACGGAGGTCACAATAAAATTACAATCATGGTGTTGTTGTATATACGTAATGGTCACCACATACCATCAGGTGAGCGTTAAGCTTATTCATTATATCAGGTACATCACAAAACCGTGAAAATGTTTCAAACAGTATTTAATATAAGTGTGAAAACTACAAAATTAATATGCGAAACAATTGTGAAATTTCTAGTAGTAAATTTATATGCAACTTGTTCTATGATTAATGTTTCAGCTTCAGCTCGAAACAAAAGCAATTTTCAAATCATTCCGTAATATTCAAAATTGTTTAATTGTTCGCTATACGGAAATTTCATTTACGTAGTCCTTTTTAGTTCTACATTTTACGATATGAAGTTTAAACATTTTTACGGCGAAATTTTATTTGTATTAGAAACGGAAAACAAACTGACGGGCCGCCTGATGGTCAATGGTAACCGTCACCACTATAAATGAGTATCAAATCAAATCAGTTTTGTATAATATATTATTTTTTTCCCTAACATCCAGTTCAGAAAAACTGAGAAGAAGTTTAACAGATTTGTTTGTGAGAAAGATTATTTCAAATATTAAATTAGAACAAATTTCGTATTTCAAAAATATATTACAGTATTGCTGTTTCTGCTACAAAATATACGTAGACTTATCTCCAGATTGTTTTGTACTAAACATGATTAACATCAAGGGATGTATTTACATATACATTAAAAACAAGGCAAGCACCCTCCGTAACATGAACCCGTAACTCAACGGTCCCGTACATAAAATCCCGTAAAGAATTAGTCAATTACCCCTCAGTACACCTCCACAATGTGTGGTTGCTTCTAAATTAATTTCCTTCTACCTTTTTTGAGTTTAAACAAGATAATTTACGGGTTAATTCAAAATTTATTGCATTTGAGCCGGAATTGTGCCGTTAAAATATACCTTGTGGTTGAAACAAGGAATTTAATTTATCGAGGTAGCTAAATTACATAAAAATACCATTTTCATTACAGAACGCTCTGCATATTTACATTAGATTTTAACATTAATTGTTCCTGGCTAACAGGGTCAATGCGGTCAAATATGCGGAGGTTAGGACGTAAGACAAAATTCCTGACCGATTCATCAACATCCTCTTGGTTTCGTGGGACAAAATACTAAATTATGATCGGATGGTCGTCTGCGACTTCATCCCCGTGATTAATTTAACAAACAAACTTATTTACATTTCTAATATATTTATTTATTTTCTTTTCTTTATATATATAGTATCTATGATATACAATGATGATAAGGCTAAAACTATCTGTTCGTTTGTATTGCAACTGTTTTACTTAAAAATAGTTCGACGAATTAGGATAAAATTTTCATAAGATATTGTAACGATCACATACTAGGTATGTTGATTGTTCCATAAAAATTAGATAAGTAAATCTAATATCTAATAGATAGAAATGACGTGATATTATAGGTATATAGTAAGTGCGTATTAGTAGAATTAAGATTTGTTCGTGGAACGGATACTTAAATGATTACTTCATAAAAACGGCTACAACTCTCAAACGTGTTTCTAATATTTCGTATTTCGTTCACATGCCACTTACAGATATTGTAGGGTCCTTATTTTCTAAGTATTGGTTATTTAGGTAACATAAATTAGTATACTTTATTAGACGTGGTGTCACTTAGGTAGAACTCAAGCTGAGAAGATGTCGAGTTAAAACAATAAATTAATAAGTTTATTAGACAGGGCACGACATGGGACAGTGCCTTGTTTAAGATTTGCTTTAAGGGTCGTTAGCAAAAAAAATAGTAAAAGTAAGGAGGACCAGGGGCGCGGGGAGGCAATGCGTGTCATGGTGGGATTGAGACACGGAGAAATCAGGGACAGTTGGTTTTGGGACGGATAGCGGGGGAGTCGATCTGAAATAGGCAGCGGGTGTCGGAACGAGTAGCGGAACAAGCGGACTAGTCGATCTGTATTAAGGGTTAATTTCCGCGTTCCTTGAGAGACGGCAACGAATGATGAATCCGGGACGGTGCAACGGTGGCTGAACGAGAGACGTCGACGTCAAAATGTTATTGGTGAGATAGAATAGCTACCACATGACAGGTCGTATAAAACTTTAATTATTATTTAAGTTATTGTAATTTTATTTTAGTCATAAG
This sequence comes from Achroia grisella, assembly GCF_030625045.1. NCBI lineage: Eukaryota > Metazoa > Arthropoda > Insecta > Lepidoptera > Pyralidae > Achroia > Achroia grisella. The sequence continues at coordinate 9,905 of NW_026712613.1, read as the reverse complement.
GTAGATAATTTAGGTACACTTTGGAGGGGAGCGTGGTGATGTTAATAATTGTATTATAAATATGGTAATATCTATGATACATAAGATTGGGTTCCATTCATGTATATAGGGGACAATGGCAAACGAGCTTCGGTAACGGTTGCTGTGACTGTGAGTAGATTTTAAGTAATGGACAAAACGTTAATTATTATAATATGCTCAGTGTAATCAACAAACTACTGAACCGATATTTAAGGAGGAGCGACTGAAATGATGATGATATTTTATTTATTCTAATATAAAACTACACTATTAAATATAATTTAATAGATTTTGTTATTGATTTACTAAATGTGCTCCTGTCCATATGATTAATATTTAATCATTAAGTACGGCTTAATAACTGATAAATATTTATAATATAATCATTCATTTATATTAAGGGAAATCTTCTCTGACCCCCCTAAGAGTTTTATATGATTACTTTAATAGTTTTGAAGGATAATGGGAGCTTTCCTTTCTTTTCTCGAGTGCATGTTTGTACACATCCACAAGGTGGAAGTTACAAATAAACTATTATATATTTTCAGACCGAAACACAGCAACTTCCAAAAGTATGTATTGTATGTTTGTATAGTTTTACAAGGTAAAACTTGCAATTATAAGAATAATTTTTAGCAGAAAGACAGTGCTTGCTTTAATTATTGTGATGGATGTTTGTACATTTCCACAAGGTGGAAATTGCAAATAATGAATAAGTAAATAGTATATTTTTCACAAGGTGGAAAATATATTAAAATGGAATATTTAAAGGAACCACGTCCTTAATATGGACACATTGACTGAGCATATTGAAGATAATCACCGGAGTAATAATATTACTTATTAAGGAATAACATTGACTGTCTCTTTATGGAACGAGTTGTGAATATATCCTTTCAGGAACTATCAATTTGAATTTTTAACTAATTGGGTTTTCAAGAATAATACAATCAAATGTGGTACGTATTACAAAACAAATTGTAGTTAAACTATAGAATTATTCAGATACTAGATCGCGTATTTTTGTTAAACTCATAAGGAATCGAGCTTAAATAATTAGATATTTTGTAGTGTGAATATAATATCAGATGGATATTCAAATGTTATATCTCCTTATTTCATTAATCATAACTCAATACTACTACAATAACAAGATTTATATGGACCTAAAGTAATTACTCGAATATGATTTTGGGGTGGGAATGGCAAATTCCCTGACCAGCATGGGGCGGTATGTCAGCGCCGACCGGGCCCTAGGGTACATGGTCACAGCCGTACTAAACTGTGGATGGCCAGGAAGCCAGTTAATTAGGTTAACAAGATGTCTACGGACCTAAAGTATTTACTCTAATTTGTTGTGGGAATAGCAAGTTCTCTGACCAGCATGGTGCGGTATGAACGAAGCGCCGATCGGGCCCTAGGGTACATGGTCATAGCCGTACCGTACTGTGGATGGCCAGAAAGCCTGTTAACTAGATTAAATATAATATTTTCGGATGTTCTACATGGTTATGTTCACCTTTGATACTCGATTTACATCTGCAATGACTTGATTCGTTCAGTGTCATCAATTCTTATGTCGGGTCATGAGGGCTCTTAATATGGTCAGGAAATAGTAGATGTGAGTCCTTCGCGTTAAGCTATTTTAAAGGAATATCTTAACTGTATCACTATTATATGCGTCCATTCTGATAGAATATATTTACAACTATAGTTTCAACTGGGTTAGTCTTCAATAATGAGACTAAGATATTTATCTTCTTTCTTTATCCAATTTTCATACTACGAGGGAACTACGAGTCGGTATCCAGGTATAAGACGCCGCGTGCACGCGACGAAGGTGACCTCCGACAGCATCCAACGAATCTTACAGCTGGGTTCCTGATAGTTCTAATATTAAGAAGTTATGTATAACATTAATTTCAATCATAAGCATGTAAACATTGTAACTGAAACATTATTATAACAAAGAGCAAAATCCAAGTTTCTTGCCCGTATCTTCTTGGTCGTAGATAGGGTTCCGAACGGGTGGTAAAGTCATTTAATATTAAATTCATTTAAAACACATAACGAATCGAATAACGCTGCTCACGTAATAAAACCGAAAATAAATAACTTCATTTGCGGCTCAATCCTTGTTTTATTTCTTACTACTATTTCCTAGATAATAATCAAGTAGGCTTCGTATTTTGCAGTAGGTTATTTCTTAGGTATTAATCGTAACAACGTAGAGTCCTAGACGATCACTTGGCCATCACAACGACATATATACGTAAGCATTAGATAGGGATAGTTAGGTCTGTGTTACGACCGTCTGTCGTCACTCAGTGTAGGTTATGTAAGGTTAGGGTTGTTACAGAATGGTGCCGTGACCAGGATTATACGTCAGACAATCTTGAATTACTTCGTAGTTCAAGAACGTGTAATTAAAAGAATTTGGGTTACTACAGTTTACTTTGCTTGACGGTTTACATTGCGTTATGTTTACGGGTTCTCTATTCTTCATTTCGTCTCTTTACGGTTTACTTTGCGTTACGTTGCGTTCTGTTTACGGGTTCGCTATTCGTTTCTTTACGGTTTACTTTGCGTTACGTTACGTTCTGTTCACGGGTTCGCTATTCGTTTCGTTTACGGTTTACTTTGCGTTACGTTGCGTTACGTTTACGGTTTCTCTATTCTTCTTTTCGGTTCTTTACAGATTACCTTGCGTTACGTTTACGAATTCTCTCTTCTTCGTTCCGTTTCTTTTAATTTTATTTCGGTTTTGATTTGTTTTCGGTTTTATTTGTAACTTAAATTTGGTTTTATTTCTTTTGTAATACTTCGATTTGGATTTTGCTCTATGCTACGTTTTTTTAAACTTTTATGTGTTAGGTTAAGTAATTCTAATATAATGATTCTCTTTCAGGAACCTGATCGCCTTGTTGGTATGCGTAGGTTTGATTACCACTACTTGTAGTCATTTCTATTATAAGGTCATAGGGGCGTAGGAACTTAATTTTACTAATATTATAATCACGGAAGTTTTGAGTGTAGATGAATGCATGGATGTTTGTTACTCTTTCAAGCATAATTTCTGAATGGATTTCAATGAAGCTTTAAAATAATGTAGCTTATACATCAGAATAACACATAAGCTAGAAATTACAAGCGGGTGAAACCGCGGGCGCAGCTAGTATGTAATATAGTAATATAAAGAAAAAAAAAATGTTTAAGTACAGGCTAGGGGCGTAGTAGGAAACTTTGTAACGCCAAGTTAGATATGAGGGGTATACTCGGTCAGCATAGTTTAGAATCTGGGCTAGATGTTATCATATGTATACACTGACAAACAACAGAGTAGAGAGTAGGTCCTCAACTAGCAGCACTGACTTAATAGCAGTTTCAGGGTACTGAAGGTTTAGGGGCGAAGTGTTCAGGGTAGTTAGTTTAATCAATATACCTATATATCGTTAAACAAGGGGTATAGAGTGAATGTAATTATGATAGCTGTATAATTTAAATAAGGGTAGACTGCCGATTGTCTTGTATGTATATATGATTGTGTTCACTATAGTATATACATATTTGTTAAACAATGTTCTTCAGGACCTGACTATCTGATGACCGGCCGACAGATAAGTAATTATTTGTATCAACCTCCTTCAGTACAACGGTCAGACGCGGAGCCGAATTGCTTGAGCAGTCTTCAAAGCAATGGAGAGCGGTATATGTATCATTTTTATATATTTACTGTAGATCTGAGTAATCTAAGGTTCGCGTAAACAAAATTTATATGACCTGTCTTGTGGTACTTAGTCATTTCTAAATGATAGTACATAAGTGATTACATTTTATATAGCATATAAAGTAGTAATAGATTTTATAATTCTCGGTATCTTACGGTATACGGTATAACGTCTTCATAATATTACGAATTGTGCGCTATATAGGTGATCTATAATTAAACATTTTAAAATGAGGAAACAAAAAAAAAAAAAGGACAAATAGTTTCCATAAGTGAGTTAGGTACGTTTCTAAGAGTTGATTTTTAAAAATTTTAAGTGTTTGCAAATTAAGATTTTGTGTAGTTTACAAGTGGCCAGTTCATGAGAGCTAAACAAAAGTTAAGATAAGACAAAGAGCTCGCCGTAGTAAAAAACAATTTAAAAACTTAGACCCTTTTTTTTGTTATAACATGTGGCCTGCAATTAAAGCTTCGACTGCTTTACTCTGAATTTATTTTGGCTGACATTATTTTTTTGGGATCATATTCACAATAACCGAGAAGGGACGCGTCCATAAAAAATAATTACACTGCTATTCATAGTTTCGGTAGGTAATAAAATAAGAAGCAGTGATTTAAAATGTTTTGTTTCAAGGTTCCCAATCATAAATAAACTGTGGTTTAGGAATGAGATGTAGTAATCGCCGTCATCTAGAGATAGGAACACTAAGTCAGAAATTTTGCAAATTTTATGCACACGTCTTTAGTTTCTAAGTAGTCGTAGGTATTCGTTGGACTTTGCGAGTGTGGTCTGTAGTAGACGTAATACTCATTACTATTGTCAGTTTACATCTTCTATTATTTATTTTTATTGGTACGTCTAACAAGTTTGGAAATTCTGGCGTGAATCAATATTAGTATTTTTGTGCGGACAAGTATTTTACGGATTGAGGAAGAACTATGAAATCAAATTTTAACGTGGGTATAGGTTAGTTTTACATTAATGACTTAGGTGACGTCTAACCTTAAGCATTTTATCAAAAATACCTTAGTTATATAGACTCGATCCATTGTTACACGGATAGGGGCGTGTAGTATGTATGTATATGAAATCTATAGTTTGGAGTTTGTATTGTCATGTAGAATAATATCTTGGAATTTTCGCACGGGAAAGGGATATAGACATGATAATTGATTGATAGGAAAATTTGTGTCATTAATTATTTATTTTAGTCGCAAAGGGAAAAAGGGATATAAAATAAATAATTATCAAAATCGTGTTACACTAAAACAAGAAAATAAAATTAGGTAGATGATTAATCTCCTTTTTAGAATAATAAACTAACATTTGGTCGTCAGGAAAGGTTGTATGGTTTATTTGTTTGTTGTTTGTTTTTTCGGTCACAAATGTGTGGTAATTTATCCATACCAAGAGGAATCATCAAAATCATATTTATCAAATACTAAAATGTGTATTTAGTATAATTTATTATGCTTCTTTAGGAATATTGTACAATTAATCGGTTGACAGGAAAAGTTTGTAAGATTTGTTTTAATTTAGTTGTCTAGATTATTTCTGATTAGTCAAATTGTCCTATGGATACTATTTCTTATGAATCGAAAGAATCATCATAATCAGTTCACAAACTACTGTTCACCGGAGGAGTCATCTAAATCAGTCAATCGAATTACAGGAGGTACAAAATTTGTCTTTTGTTATAGATCAGACTTCAGAGTTCAGACAAAAGGATTGTTAATTTTAAAATAAACTAATTAGATTACGCTTAGTGTTGATAGAACAATAATTGTAAAACTACAAGAGTGAGGTAATTCAGCTTTAGTAGTTAGCTAAGAATTAATAGTCAGGTACGGTTTAATTTTAGTTTAGTTAGGACTACATAAACATATATTGTTTTCCCTCTTATCCCACATAGGTGGCAAACAAGTATACGGCCCATCTGATGGTAAACGGTTACCGTAGCCTATTGTTCATAGCCATAAATTATTATAGATGGTTAAAAAGGGGAAACAAAGTACAGCCTCGTTGGTCTAGTGGTTTAAAGACGTCGCCTCACTTCCAGTGGTCGCGGGTTCGATTCCTCGCAAGGCACAAGCATTTTTATTTATGTGTAGTATGACTGTTTCCTATATAAGTTAGCTTTACAACATCGCCTCACTCTCAATGGTCGCGGGTTCGATTCCTCGCGCGCCACAAGCATTTTTATTCATGTATCGTATGATTGTTTACTATATAGGATAATTAAAACAGAAATTTATATAAGTATTTGAAACTATTGTTTAGCACTCATAAACCAAGCTCTGCTTAACTTGGAACTAGATGGTGTGTAAATGTCCAGAGTTATTATTATTATTAGTAAAAGGAATATGTAACCCGGGATGTGGAACAAAAGTTGTTCGTTGTTTAGTAAAAATTTCACTAAGAGGATCTGTGAGATTGGAGTATGGTGGTCTCCTTTCTGTCACAAATAGCTATTTGCATCCTTTCGGATCTTATTCTAGTAATATCAATAATGGCGTCTTTATAATGAAATAATTTACCACATATTATTTTCGATTAGTTATACCTCTTCTTTTAATATTTCTAATTATTTCGTTGTACTTTTAAGGTAAACATTACAATAAAAAAAATGAAAGATTTTTCGGTTTAGTACATTAGCATTCGCGGTGTTGAGTTAGGATGTTAGGGGCGATAATTTCTATAGGCAATTTAGTTAGATTAATCCAATAGGAACATTATTTAGACGAATTAGACAAATTAGCATTAATGGTTTTTGATGATTCCTACAGCGGTTAGATTATTTCCGGTAGAGATAGTTCACATACAGAACATAATTATACCTTCTCTAATTACAATAATATCAAACACCTATTGTGATTTTCCCAAAGATTTTCTTCCGAAAACAAAATCTCCGCGAAACTCAAGGGGCGTCTGTAACGATCACATACTAGGTATGTTGATTGTTCCATAAAAATTAGATAAGTAAATCTAATATGTAATAGATAGAAATGACGTGATATTATAGGTATATAGTAAGTGCGTATTAGTAGAATTAAGATTTGTTCGTGGAACGGATACTTAAATAATTACTTCATAAAAACGGCTACAACTCTCAAACGTGTTTCTAATATTTCGTATTTCGTTCACATGCCACTTACAGATATTGTAGGGTCCTTATTTTCTAAGTATTGGTTATTTAGGTAACATAAATTAGTATACTTTATTAGACGTAGTGTCACTTAGGTAGAACTCAAGCTGAGAAGATGTCGAGTTAAAACAATAAATTAATAAGTTTATTAGACAGGGCACGACATGGGACAGTGCCTTGTTTAAGATTTGCTTTAAGGGTCGTTAGCAAAAAAAATAGTAAAAGTAAGGAGGACCAGGGGCGCGGGGAGGCAATGCGTGTCATGGTGGGATTGAGACACGGAGAAATCAGGGACAGTTGGTTTTGGGACGGATAGCGGGGGAGTCGATCTGAAATAGGCAGCGGGTGTCGGAACGAGTAGCGGAACAAGCGGACTAGTCGATCTGTATTAAGGGTTAATTTCCGCGTTCCTTGAGAGACGGCAACGAATGATGAATCCGGGACGGTGCAACGGTGGCTGAACGAGAGACGTCGACGTCAAAATGTTATTGGTGAGATAGAATAGCTACCACATGACAGGTCGTATAAAACTTTAATTATTATTTAAGTTATTGTAATTTTATTTTAGTCATAAGGTAGATAATTTAGGTACACTTTGGAGGGGAGCGTGGTGATGTTAATAATTGTATTATAAATATGGTAATATCTATGATACATAAGATTGGGTTCCATTCATGTATATAGGGGACAATGGCAAACGAGCTTCGGTAACGGTTGCTGTGACTGTGAGTAGATTTTAAGTAATGGACAAAACGTTAATTATTATAATATGCTCAGTGTAATCAACAAACTACTGAACCGATATTTAAGGAGGAGCGACTGAAATGATGATGATATTTTATTTATTCTAATATAAAACTACACTATTAAATATAATTTAATAGATTTTGTTATTGATTTACTAAATGTGCTCCTGTCCATATGATTAATATTTAATCATTAAGTACGGCTTAATAACTGATAAATATTTATAATATAATCATTCATTTATATTAAGGGGAATCTTCTCTGACCCCCCTAAGAGTTTTATATGATTACTTTAATAGTTTTGAAGGATAATGGGAGCTTTTCTTTCTTTTCTCGAATGCATGTTTGTACACATCCACAAGGTGGAAGTTACAAATAAACTATTATATATTTTCAAACCGAAACACAGCAACTTCCAAAAGTATGTATTGTATGTTTGTATAGTTTTACAAGGTAAAACTTGCAATTATAAGAATAATGTTGAGCAGAAAGACAGTGCTTTCTTTAATTATTGTGATGGATGTTTGTACATTTCCACAAGGTGGAGATTGCAATTAATGAATAAGTAAATAGTACATTTTTCACAAGGTGGAAAATATATTAAAATGGAATATTTAAAGGAACCACGTCCTTAATATGGACACTTTGACTGAGCATATTGAAGATAATCACCGGAGTAATAATATTAATTATTAGGGATAACATTGACTATCTCTTTATGGAACGAGTTGTGAATATATCCTCTCTGGAACTATCAATTTGAATTTTTAACTAAGTAGGTTTTCAAGAATAATACAATCAAATGTGGTACGTATTACAAAACAAATTGTAGTTAGACTATAGAATTATTCAAATACTAGATCGCGTACTTTTGTTAAACTCATGAGGAATCGAGCATAAATAATTAGATATTTTGTAGTGTGAATATAATATCAGATGGATATTCAAATGTTATATCTCCTTATTTCATTAATCATAACTCAATACTACTACAATAACAAGATTTATATGGACCTAAAGTAATTACTCGAATATGATTTTGGGGTGGGAATGGCAAATTCCCTGACCAGCATGGGGCGGTATGTCAGCGCCGACCGGGCCCTAGGGTACATGGTCACAGCCGTACTAAACTGTGGATGGCCAGGAAGCCAGTTAATTAGGTTAACAAGATGTCTACGGACCTAAAGTATTTACTCTAATTTGTTGTGGGAATAGCAAGTTCTCTGACCAGCATGGTGCGGTATGAACGAAGCGCCGACCGGGCCCTAGGGTACATGGTCATAGCCGTACCGTACTGTGGATGGCCGGAGAGCCTGTTAACTAGATTAAATATAATATTTTCGGATGTTCTACATGGTTATGTTCACCTTTGATACTCGATTTACATCTGCAATGACTTGATTCGTTCAGTGTCATCAATTCTTATGTCGGGTCATGAGGGCTCTTAATATGGTCAGGAAATAGTAGATGTGAGTCCTTCGCGTTAAGCTATTTTAAAGGAATATCTTAACTGTATCACTATTATATGCGTCCATTCTGATAGAATATATTTACAACTATAGTTTCAACTGGGTTAGTCTTCAATAATGAGACTAAGATATTTATCTTCTTTCTTTATCCAATTTTCATACTACGAGGGAACTACGAGTCGGTATCCAGGTATAAGACGACGCGTGCACGCGACGAAGGTGACCTCCGACAGCATCCAACGAATCTTACAGCTGGGTTCCTGATAGTTCTAATATTAAGAAGTTATGTATAACATTAATTTCAATCATAAGCATGTAAACATTGTAACTGAAACATTATTATAACAAAGAGCAAAATCCAAGTTTCTTGCCCGTATCTTCTTGGTCGTAGATAGGGTTCCGAACGGGTGGTAAAGTCATTTAATATTAAATTCATTTAAAACACATAACGAATCGAATAACGCTGCTCACGTAATAAAACCGAAAATAAATAACTTCATTTGCGGCTCAATCCTTGTTTTATTTCTTACTACTATTTCCTAGATAATAATCAAGTAGGCTTCGTATTTTGCAGTAGGTTATTTCTTAGGTATTAATCGTAACAACGTAGAGTCCTAGACGATCACTTGGCCATCACAACGACATATATACGTAAGCATTAGATAGGGATAGTTAGGTCTGTGTTACGACCGTCTGTCGTCACTCAGTGTAGGTTATGTAGGGTTAGGGATTTTACAATATGTGGTTAAATATTGGTTCACATATCCACAAAATTAATATATTAACAATAACTTA